>NC_090825.1:94910000-96315000 GCF_028021215.1 Eschrichtius robustus
TTACATAAAAAATATAAAGTGTAAGTATGTATAACTTTTTTTCTTTTTAAAAGATCTTTAAGAAAGATGCATTGGTGTTTACTGATGTCTTTTTGGGTAGCTATTAAGACAACGTGACAGATGGGATACTTAAACTTATTTTTATGATGGAGATGTAGTTGTCAACAGTTCTAAGTATTAATTAAGGTATTAACACATATTAACATATAGTATTCGACTTTTGTTAACAAGATAATTCAAAATGATTTGATTTCCTTCCATATGGGTTAGGATGCTTTTGGCTACGTAAGTTGGGTTGTATGTAACCTGACTCAAATTTGCTTAAAAAGAACTTTGTTAGGATACAGAATAGGAAGTGCAGACTAGTAGACAAACTACAAAATTATTTGATTCAGCAAATCAATGATTTCATCACAGATCCAGTTTCTTTCTCTTTCTCTGCCCTCCTCTTCACAAAATTGATGTCCAAAGGCTGATTTCCTCCTTGAAATCAGTTGTAATCAATAAAATGCACAAGGAGAGAGTGATCTGTTCCCTGTAATCCTGGGCTGTGTCTTTCCCTTCAGCCTGGTTAGTTCTACCCAAGACCAGTAACAGCTTATACGAATGGGGATCCACCCTTGTAGCTGAGGAGGGTGGAAACATGAAGAAAATTGGTATTCTGTTGGAAAGGTGGAAGAGAAGAGTGGATGTGGGTAGGCAAAAAAGTGTCCACTATTCTCTCTTCATTAGCTCACGTTATTTCTTTTGAATAGGTAGTTTCTTCGTCTGTAATTTTAGATTGCTTCTGAGGATGTTACTATCAGGAATGGTTCTTGATAATACGTGGTTCTGAACATGTGCCACAAAAGATCTTACTTAGTTCAAGGTATTCCTTACACCAATGGATCATTGAAAAATTCAAATTCTAATATAATCACCATTTTTGTGGGTAGTATGCTTGAAAACTTGCTTTTAAAAAATTAAGATGAATAAACCTGTTGAAAATTGTATTGAAAGGAAGAAATAAAATGTTCACCATTACAGTGATTTTTTTGGTTTGGGGGAAAAGGTTATAAATAGGACAGCGTTCTAGTTCATTCCTCTGCCTTTCAGGACTGAGAAAGGTCTTGTATAATGTGGCTGTATTATGTTTCTTTAGTAAAGTTGATTGTTCAATTATTTATTGTTTTAATTTTTAAATAAGTTTCTTTATTGTGATTACATGGAAAATATTTAAGTATTAAGGTCACTGGGGGACTTCTCTGGCAATGCAGTGGTTAAGACTCCACGCTGCAGGGGGCACGGGTTCGATCCCTGGTTGGGGAACTAAGATCCCACATGCCACATGGCGTGACCAAAAAAAAAAAAAAAAAGATTACTAGGGACATCCTTGATTTCACCACCCATCGATAACTATTGATATTGTATTTCTTGTTTATTTTTTCTTAAATTTTTTCTTCCAGAATATTTCAATGAAGAGTATATACCTTTTAGACATTACTAACACAAAGAATGCATTGAAGCTGTTGTTGGTTTTATGGAACATTTGTGGCTTTAAGATAACCAAATATCTGGTTAATGTCTGGCTGTTCTGTTGTTAAATGTTTAAAAATACAATAGTGTATGTTAATTGCACTTTAATAATTTGCATGTATTTTTTTCTCTGTGTATATCTTTTTTTTTCCCCACATAGTTTAACTTCTGTAAGTAACCTGAGTGTATCAGGGCCCTTCCCTTTTTTGATCCCAAAGGGCAATATTTACTAATTTTTGTTATAAAGTCAAAGAATTCATTCTTTAACATTTGGAGTTGTCTTTGTGCTTTTTGGGTTAGGATTTCTTCACTGCTGCTGCTAAGCCAAGGTGATTCTGAGTTGTAGACCACCGAGAGGAGCCAGTCCCCTTCCAGTTTCTTGTTGTGTAAAACTCTCACATTAGGATAAATTACACATGTTTTTTCCTTGCCCATTCAGCCCTATCAGCCTTCCCCTTACCAAATCCTTTGAACTGCAATACAGACAAACAACTTTATTTACTGAAGGATCAGGCAACTCTCAAGAATACTGCAGTGTAGGAGGAGTAAAGGCCGGTATTCTAGCTATCAGGTGTTAAGTTCTTAAGTCTCCAAGGGGAGGCACATCTGGACTTAGTCCTTTGAAAGTAGGAGCGGCCTTTTTCGATACTATCTGACCTGTCCATTGCACTCTCTATGCTCTTTTCCTCTGCCCATATTCCTTCAACAGATATCTATTTGTTGTTTGTATGCCCCTGTTCTAAGCACTGCTAATATTGTAATGAGTAAGACTGATGTCCTTCCTGCCCTATGAGTTTACATTCTAGTGATAGGAAATAAGCAATAAACAAATTATGTAACAACTGTGATTAGTCTATGAAAAAAAATGAAACAGTGTAGGGGGATAGAGAATGATGGGGGAGAGGCTCTCTTAAATAAAATCATCAAGGAAAGCCTCTTTAAAAACCCGACATTTGAGAAGAGAACTGAATGAGGTGAGGGAGTGTTTGAGAACAGCTGAGGAAAGAATGTTTCAGGCAGAAAGAGGTTCAGGATCCCTCAGATGGGTCCAAAATTTGTGTTGAGGAATAACAAGAAGGCAAGTTGAGTGATCACAGGTAAGAGTGGCAAGAGATGAAGTCAGAGAGAAAGATAGGGACAGATCATGCCCATATGCCAAATCACACAGTCTCTTCGAATCTTTCAGTCTGATGACATCATCCCTAACACGCTCTCCACAAGAAGTATTTCTCCTTGAATCCCACTTGTATTTTGCACAATTGAACAATGCCTCTGGCCTCTGCAGGAGAGTCAGTGATGCTCAGTAATGAGACTCTGCTCAATTATTTTCTTCTCTACCTGGTTTGGAGAGGTAGGAGAGCTAACCCAGTGAATGAAGGTAAAAGTGAGTGCTCAATTCTGTGCAGCCTCTATACTAATGAGACCAGTGATCAAGCTGGTTTCGTTTCCTAAGTAACCTGTGAAGTAATACAACTCACGAAGAAAAGCATTTATTTTTCCCAGACATCTCACAGCCTTAATTATAGATGAGCAAAGTTTATGTGAAGCCCACTAAACCACCTCTAATATTGTGCAGAGAAGCATTTACATCCTTCCTGCCTTGCTTCGAGCCTTGTAATTCAAGAATCAGTAGCTGTCAGTCATTGTTCCCTTTGTTACCCAGAAGGAGAGGGCTCTTTATCTGTATGTCAGACCCACTGAATTGTTTTGATTACTATGTGCTGTCTAATTAAGTGGGGAAGATTGCTAGTTCATCCCACCACACATATATTCTTCCATTTCCTGTCATCAATATATCTTAGTGTGATTGTTATAAAATAATTTTTTATGGTGCTAAAATATATGTAATGTGAAATTTACCATTTTAGGTAGTATATAGCTCTGTGGCATTAAGTAAATTCTCAGTGTTGTGTAACCATCACTAACTCTCCATCTTCAGAACTTTTTCATCTTCCCCACTTGAAACTTTGTACACTGTTAAACACTTAACTCCCCATTCTCCCCTTCTCCCAGCCACTGGTAACCACCATTCTCCTTTCTGTCTCAATGAATTTGACTACTCTAGGAATCTCATGAAAGAGGAATTATACGATGTTTGTCCTTTTATGACTGGCTTATTTCACTTAGTATGATGTCTTCAAAGGTTTAACTATGTTGTCAAATGTGTCAAAATTTCATTCCTTTTTAAGGCTGAATAATATTCCATTGCATATATGTATGTGCCACACATTGTTTATCCATTTATCTGTTAGTGGATCCTTGGGTTGCTTCCACTTTCTGGCTGTTGTGAATAATGCTGCTGTGAACACGGGTCATAGGATACATTTCTCTACTGACTAGTAACGTTGAGCATCTTCTCATGTGTTTACTGATCATTTGTATAACTTCTTTGGAGAAATGTCTGTTTAAGTACTTTGCCCATTTTATAATCTGGCTGTTTGATTTTTTGTTGTTGAGCTGTTCTTTATACATTCTGGATATCTATCCCTTATCAGATATACGATTTGCAAATATTTTCTCCCAATCAGTGGTTTGCTTTTTCACCCAAGGAATGGTATCCTTTTTCAAAGGATAGTGTCCTTTGATGCACAAAAGGTTTTAATTTTGGTAAGGTCCAGCTTACCTTTTTGTTTTTCTCCTGTGCTTTTGGTGTTATATCCAGAAAATAATTTTTTAATGACTACATAATAGTTTGTTGTATAGTGTATCATAATTTATTTAACCAGACTTCTACTGTGGACTTTTATTTTGAAAAATGTTTTTTTAAATGAAGATTGAATAAGAAAATACTTATAAAACCTGATGCATAATAAAGACTCAATACTTGTTACCTAAATTAATAATAACTTTTATTACTACTTTTATTATTAGTTTTATTATTACTACTTCTTTCTAATTCCTATCCTTGGTTGGAAAATTATATAACTTAGGGACTGTAGAACATTCCAGAGATTGTTCTCAGATACTCTTATTTCCTCAAAATGAATTGTAGACCTTGTTTTGGAATGAACTTCCTTCTTATTACATAATACAAAGTCCTACAAGATTCTTCCAGAGAAGAGTTTCATTGAGAGATGTTTTAAGGAGAAAGTTAGCTAAAAAACTTGCCCAGCTTTTTTTTTTTTAATTTTCAAGAATTACCTAACATTAAAAAACACTTTAAGATATAATTTATAATTCACATACTATAAAATTCACCCATTGAAAGTGTACAATTCAGTGATTTTTTTTTTTTTGGTAATCATGGTTGTGCAACTATCACCATAATCTAAGTTTAGAACGTTTTCATCAAACCAAATGAAACCTCATACCCATTAATAGTCACTCCCCAATCTGTACTGCCCCCAGCCCCTGGCAACCACTGATCTATTTTCTGTGTCTTTAGATTTGCCTATTCTAGACATTTCATATAAATGAAATCATGAAATATGTAGTCTTTTGTGGTTGGCTTCTTTTCACTTAGCATGATGCTTTCAAGATTCAGTCATGTCACAGCACATATCAGTACTGCATTCTTCTTTATGGCCAAGTAATATTCCATTGTATAGATATACCACGTTTGTTTATCCCTTTATCAGTTGATGGATGTTTGAATTGTTTCTACTTTTTTGGCTACTATGAATAGTGCTGCTGTGAACATTCATGTACAAATTTTTCTGTGAACATGTATTTTCACATCTTTTGGATGTGTATCTAGGAATGGAATTGCTAGGTCATACAGTAACTTTGTTTATTAATTGTTTAAAGAACTACCAGACTGTTCTCCAGATTGTCTATTCCATTTTACATTCCCATCAGCAATGTATGAAGGTTCTAATTTCTCCATATCCTCATTAACTCTTTTTTTAAAAAAAATTTGTTTATTTATTTATTTATTTGGTTGTGCCAGGTCTTTGTTGCAGCAGGCGGGCTCCTTAGTTGCAGTTTACCGGCTCCTTAGTTGTGGCTTGCCAGCTCCTTAGTTGCAGCTCACGGGCTCCTTAGTTGCAGCATGTGAACTCTTAGTTGCAGCATGCATGTGGGATCTAGTTCCCTGACCAAGGATTGAACCCAGGACCCCAGCATTGGGAGCACGGAGTCTTCACCACTGCACCACCAGGGAAGTCCCTCATTAACTCTTGTTATTTCATTATAGGTCTTTTTGATTCTAGCCATCCTGGTGAATGTCAAATGGTATCTCATTGTGATTTTGGTTTGTATTTTCCTAATGACACTGACAGTGAGCATCTTTTCATGTGCTTATTGGCTGTTTGCATATCTTTGGAGAAAAGTCCATTCAAATCCTTAGCTCATTTTTAAGTCGGGTTATATGTCTTTTCCTTATCGAGTTTGTAAGAGTTCTTCATATACTCTGGATGCAGGTACCTTACAGATGTATGATTTGTAAATATTTCTTCCTGTTTTGTTGTTTTCACTTTCCTGCTGATATCATTTGCAGTGCAAAGGTTTTTAATTTTGATGTCGTCCAGTTTATCTATTTTTTCCTTTGCCTGTGTTTTTTTGCACATCTAAGAAAGATTTGTCAAATCCAAGGTCATATAGGTTAGTACCTATAATTCCTTCCAAGAGTTTTGTAGTTTTCTTATACTTAGGTCTGTGATCCTTTTTGAATAAGTTTTGTGCGGGGTGTGAGCTAGGGATTAACGTTATTTTTATGCATGTGGCTATCCAGTTTTCCTAGCACCATTTGTGGAAAAGACTATTCTTTTCCCATTGAATTGTCTAGATACCTTACTCCAACTTTCCTCCCCAAATTTTACTTTGTTTTTGAGTTTTCAGACCTTTCAACTTCCACCACGGTTCAGGCTCTCTCTTTAAATATTTCAAACTCTCAGTCTATCACCTTCTCAGCTGTTTGTTATTTAAATTAAATAATAAGGTTTTGGCCACTGAAAGTGGGAAACATTTTAGTATGGTAGATGTTAATTTTAGAGTGTTAATAATAGCTGTCATTTATTGAGTGCTTTCTTTCTTGTGCTAAGTATTTTTAATACATTTTTATGCATTGTGGGGGAAAATGCCAGAGAGTTCAAAGAAATTTAATGAAATATCTGGGCAAGTGTTAATATAATTTATGTTGCAGGTGCCCTCTTCCCTCCTTGTTGTTTGGGATTTAAGGGTAGCCCCATGATGACTGCTTGTTCTTTATACACTCAGGCTAAAGTGAAGCCTACTCACGTATATCAAGTCTCCAGCCAGACTTCTTACTTGGGAGAGGTCTGGCAAAAAAACCACTGAATTTTCTTTGCTGGGGCCTTCTCTTCTTCATGATTCCTAAATGTTGGAGTGCTCTGAGGCTTGATTTTCAAACTTCTCTTCCTTTTAGGAAAAAGACAGTCCTCTTCCTTTTGCAAAATGAACTAATTATTATTCCTCATATATGCTTCTCGCTTTTCTTGATTCCATGCTTTGGCCCAAACTTTTCCTTCTGCCTCCAATATCATGAAACTTCACATTCCCTCTTCTCTGCATTTCTGAATTCTATCTGTTCTTTAAGGCAGTTCCTAGATATCTGTCACTTTTCTTTGAAAATAATCTTGCTGCTGAAAATCATTTGTTCCCCTTCTTATAGTATATTATTTGTGCTGTTCTTATGTCAGGGGTTGCCCCCTTTTATTATAAAGGCATCTATTTCTTTTTTGAAATATAAAAAAGGCAAGATATAGAACATGAGATAAAAATATTAAGTAGTTATATTCATTTTATTTCTTGCTTTAAGTTCTTTGGGAAAAGAAACTGTTTCTCTTTCATCTTGGTAATTCTTGATATTCTAACATTCAGTGGAGTGAATGAATGCATTTTTTTTTTTTTTATTGGCTGCGTTGGGTCTTTGTTGCTGCTCGTGGGCTTTCTCTAGTTGCGGCGAGCAGGGGCTACTCTTAGTTGCGGTGCGCAGGCTTCTCATTGTGGTGGCTTCTCTTGTTGTGGAGCACAGGCTCTAGGTGCGCAGGCTTCAGTAGTTGTGGCTCACGGGCTCTAGGCACGCAGGCTTCAGTAGTTGTGGCACACAGGCTCAATAGTTGTGGCTCGCGGGCTCTAGAGTGCAGGCTCAGTAGTTGTGGCACACGGGCTTAGTTGCTCCGCGGCATGCGGGATCTTCCCGGACCAGGGCTCGAACTCATGTCCCCTGCATTGGCAGGTGGATTCTTAACCACTGCGCCACCAGGGAAGCCCGAATGAATGCATTTTAAGAAAAAAATTCTTCGTGTGTGGGAGGGAGGGAAGAGGATAATGACATATTTACTGTTTGATTAGAGGAAAGTTTGGGTTTTAAAGTTGCCTTTTATGATATATGTGTAGGAACAAGGAAGAAACATAGGAAAAGATAAGGTTTTATTAGTGGGATACTGAATTTTTAAAATTTAATTTTTAGTATACATTAAGAAGTATTTAAAATAATAAAAGTTGTTGCCTTTATGTAACTCTAGTTGTCTTTAGACTGATGTAATTTAGGAGTTGTGACCGACTTAAATGTATGTATACCTTTGTTATGAAACATAGTGTTAGGAAATCTGAACAGCCCGAGGCAAGCTCCAGGCTTCTTTATGAAAGCTGTTAAATTAAATTGATTTTTAAAGAAAGGGAAGTTGTCTTATGTAAGCAGAGACTTAATTTGTTTAATCTTAACTTAGACTGGTTATTTGATTAAAATTTCAAGACTTCTTACCAGTATTGATTTTCTTAGTTGAGTATTGCTTGGTATTTTAAGAAAGATGATTCCAAGTAGCAGTCTTGAAGTTCATATGAGAAATTCTTTTCACTGTTAAAATAGTGAAACATAATTAAGGTTTAGCATATTTAACCTGTTATTTGTTTATAAACAATAATATAATGCAAAAAGATAACTTTCCTTAAAATAAAACTCCTCTAAGACCTTTACACTGTCATTAGAATTCTAACAAGGCCTAGAGGTAGATTTTCTAAAGTAAGTCAGTATTAATCCATGCTTATTATGTGCCAGCTGTTGTTTTTAAGAGCTTTATGTATATTAGCTCAATCTTCAATCTTCACAACAACTCTGTGAGGTAGATACTGTTATTCTTGCTACAAATGAGGAAAACTCAGGCACAGAGAAGTTAAGTAACTTGCTCAAAGTCACCCAGTTAATATAGACCATATTCAGGAATAAACCCCGATAGTCTGGTTGCAGAATCCATACTCTCCTCCCTCCCTTTTTTATTTTTAGTTTGCTTATCAAAGTTATACATTAGCATAGGTTAAAGAATATAATAGTTCTATAAGGTTTATAAGAAAAAAACAACATGCTCTCATTTCCCCCTTCCCACAGGTACGTACTTTTATTTGATAACTCGGTGATTATTACATGTCTCTAAATAACATGCTTGTTTTGTTGCCTGATTTTTCACTTGTGGGCATGATCTGTTGACTTCTGCTATTGAAAATGATTATTTAGCTCTTTTTCCACCCCTCCCGCCCAGCATCTGTATCCTACCAGCCCTTTCATAGTTACTTCATAATTTTGATTAGATCAGTATTTGGTGTTTACATTAATTTCTTGTGTAAACATCCTCAGCTGAACCATGTTGTAAACTGTGCTTAGTTTTTCCTTTCCTGACATTTCATTTTCCTTGCAGATACAGTCGCCTTTTCCTTTGATCAAGTTTTTTATTTACTTATGACTAATTCATGTCTTTGCCATTTGTCTCAGTCATATACATCTTCTATCAGTTTCATGTTCCTGAAGAAATCCCTCCTGGAGTCCTTTGACTAGGTCCAACCTGGACCTGTTTTATGGAAGTCATATTAGGATCTTTGTTATCTTAGGTATTCCTTTTGCCTATTCCTGTGTTGGATCCCTTGTTGCTTGATTTTTTTGGTTTATTACCTTACCATGGTGGAGCTTTCAGGAGTTATCCTCCAGTAACTTCTTGAGAAAGGTCATGGGAGGTAGATTTTTTTTGAGATCTTGCATGTCTGAAAAGAGTATAACTTTACATTGACTGCCTATAGAATTCTTGGTTGGAAATAACTTTTCCTCAGAATTTTGGTGGCATTGCTGTATTACCTTTTAGTTTCCAGTATTGTTATCGAAAAGCCTGATGCAATTCTGATTACCTGTTCTTTGTGTATGATCTGTTTTTACTGTCCAGAAAATATGTAGAGTCCTGTTTGTCAGCAATTTCTAAAGTTTCATAGACCCTTGCTATGAGTCTGTTTTCATTAGTTGTGCTGGATCCTTGATGGGCTCTTTAATTCTGGCAGTTCTTGTTTCTTTCCTTGAAAAATTTCTCAGTTTGCTCTCTTCTCTTTTTGAATCTCCTTTTATTCAGCATTTCTCTGGACTGTTGTTCTACTTTTGTTATCCTTTCTCTTCTATTTTCTATCTTTCCGCCCTTTGGTCCTATTTTTTGAATGATTTTCTCACTTTATTTTCCAGTCTTTCCCCCAAATTTTAAAATTTCTCCGTATATTTTTAATTTATGTGAACTCTTTTTAAAAAATTTCTGAATGTTACTGTTTTGTGGTATGCTGTTCCTGTTTCATAGTTGGATTATCTCTTCTTATCTCTCTGGTATTAATTATATATACTTAAAAATTTTCTTCTTCCTACTTGGTTTGTTTCCTCTCCGTTGCTTTTCTCCCCTACTTTTGTCCTTAGCTTTTATGTTCGAGCTGTCTTCAGATGTCCACTAATCTTTGGTTGACTTCTGTGTAAAGATAGGATACTGAAAACTAATTGGAAACGCTGAATCCATGAGTAGAGGTTATCTATATGAGCTTTACTTGAGACACTGTGCCTAGGCAGTTTAGCGAGGGTAACAATTGCTGTAACAACAATCCCCCCAGTCTTAGTGCCTTAACACAAAAAAAGTTTATTTCTCACTCACATAAAGTATAGTATTGGTGTTTCTGATCAGCTAGAACCTTCTTTGTGGGCATTTATTTGTCATTCTTGAGATGGTGTCAATGGAACTTCTGCATCTAGTTAACATGGAAGATTGTGCAGGAATTTTTATGAGTGAGGCTTAGATGGTGTATTGTTTTCTTTAATTTATTTTATTTATTTATTTTTGGCTGCATTGGGTCTTCGTTGCTGCATGCGGGCTTTCTCTAGTTGCGGCGAGCGGGGGCTACTCTTTGTTGCGGTGCGCAGGCTTCTTATTGCAGTGGCTTCTCTTGTTGCAGAGCACAGGCTAGGCATGCGGGCTTCAGTAGTTGTGGCATGTGGGCTCAGTAGTTGTGGCTCACAGGCTCTAGAGCGCAGGCTGAGTAGTTGTGGCACACAGGCTTAGTTGCTCCACAGCATGTGGGATCTTCCCAGACCAGGGCTCGAACCTGTGTCCCCTGCATTGGCAGGCGGATTCTTAACCACTGCGCCATCAGGGAAGCCCCTAGATGGTGTATTTTTTTTTAAATTTTAAAAATATTTTTAAAATTAAAAGAAGTTTTGTTTGAAGTATAGTTGATTTACAATGTTGTGCCAGTCTTTGCTGTACAGCGAAGTGACACAGTTAAACACGTGTAGACATTCTTTTTCTTACATTCTTTTCCATTATGGTTTATCACAGGATATTGAATATAGTTCCCTGTGTTATACAGTAGGAGCTTGTTTATCCATCCTATATATAGTAGTTTACATCTGCTAATCCCAAACTCCCAATACTTCCCTCCCCCACCCACCCACCTCCCCTTTGGCAACCACAGGTCTGTTCTCTATGTCTGTGAAACTGTTTCTGATTTGTAGATAGGTTCCTTTGTGCCATACTTTAGATTCCACATATAAGTGATATCATATGGTGATATCATATCATTTGTCTTTCTATTTCTGACTTCACTTAGTATGATAATCTCTAGTTGCATCCATGTTGCTGCAAATGGCATTATTTCATTCTTTTTATGGCTGAGTATTTTTCCATTGTGTATATGTACCACATCCTCTTTATCCATTCATCTGTCCATGGACATTTAGGTTGTCTCCATGTTTGGGCTATTGTGAATAGTGCTGCAATAAACATACGGGTGCATGTATCTGTTTGAGTTATAGTTTTGTCCGGGTATATGCCCAGGAGTGGGATTGTTGGATCATATGGTAATTCTATTTTTAGTTTACTGAGGAACCTCCATACTCTTCTCCATAGTGGCTGCACCAGCTTATCAATACATTGGCACCAACACTATAGGAGGGTTCCTTTTTCTCCACACCCTCACCAGCATTTGTTATTTGTAGACTTTTTAATGATGGCCATTCTGACTGGTGTGAGGTGGTACTTCACTATAGTTTTGATTTGCATTTAAAGAAAACATACAGATGACCAGTAGGTACATGGACAGTGTATTTTTAACAACTGGCTCACCTGGGAGGAAAGAACTCTATTTTGTAGTATTGGCTACATGATGTAAGTACTCCATTATGGTCAGTTTCATGCTACCAGCATGATATGGTGACATCATGTGACTGAAGGCAGAAATGGGAAGAGATACGCACTGTTGGTTTTCAATTGTGCCAGCTCTGGTATGCCACTGCAACTGCCTACCACATCACGTTGTCCAAAACTGAGTTGTATGGCTCCCTTAAATTCAAGGGAATGGAAAATATTCTTGAATTGTGTGCTTGGGAAGTAGAGTTTGGTGAACAGATAACAGTTTCTGCCAAAGTTGGAACCTCCAATGTCATTAACTTTAGATCTAGGTACAGTTCCTGGAGAAGTTTGTTCCAGGCTTCAGTCCAGAGGGTGAAGAAGGCCTAACTGTAGGAATTCTGGGAACTGATTGAAGAAAAGGACTAGGGATTTCAACATCTGGCTTGTTGACATTTTCTTAACCCCTCTGTTTTCAGTATGACCTGGTATTCACTTATACTGCTGCTCTAACAAATGACCACAAACTCAGTGACTTAAAAACAATGCAAATTTGCAGGCATACCTCATTTTATTGCACTTTGCTTTATTGCACTTTACAGATACTGTATTTTTTACAAATTGAAGATTTGTGGCAACCCTGCCTCAAGCCAAGTCTGTTGGCGCCATTTTTTCTAACAGCATTTGCTCACTTGTGCCTCTATGTCATATTTTGGTAATTCTCGCAATATTTCAAATTTTTTCATTATTATTATCTTTGTGATAGTGATCTGTGATAGTGGTCATTGATGTTACTGTTGTAATTGTTTTGGGATGCCACGAACCGCACACACATAAGAGAGCGAACCAAATGTGTGTGTTCTGACTGCTCCACTCACCAGCCAATCCCCTATCTCTCTCCCACTTCTTGGGCCTCCCTGTTCCCCGAGACACAGCAATATTGAAATTAGACCAGTTAATAATCCGACAGTGGCCTCTAAGTTCAAGTGAAAGGAGGAGTTGCATGTCTCTCACTTTAAATCAAAAGCAAGATATGATTAAGCTTAGTGAGGAAGGCGTGTTGAAAGCTAAGGAAGGCTGAAAGCTTAGCTCTTGCTCCGGTTAGCCAAGCTGTGAATGCAAAGGAAGAGTTCTTGACGGAAATTAAAAGTGCTACTGCAGTGAGCACACAGATGATAAGAAAGTGAAACAGCCTTATTGCTGATGTGAAAAAAGTTTAGTGGTCTGAATAAAAGGTCAAACCAGCCATAACATTCCCTTAAGCCAAAGCCTAATCCAGAGCAAGGCGCTAACTCTTCAACTCTACATGAAGGCTGAGAGAGGTGAGGATGCTGCAGAAGAAGAGTTTGAAGCTAGCAGAGGTGTAAGGAAAGAAGCCATCTCCATAACATGAAAGTGCAAGGTGAAGCAGCAAATGCTGGTGTAGAAACTACATTGAGTTATCCAGAAGATCTACCTAAGATAATGAACGAAGGTGACTGTACTAAACAACAGATTTTCAATAGACAAAAGATAGACAAAAGAGCCTTCTCTTGGAAGAAGATGCCATCTAGGATGTGCCTGGCTTCAATGATTCAAAGGATAGGCTGACTCTTTTGTTGGGGGCCAGTGTAGCTGGTGACTTTGTTGAAGCCAGTGCTCATTTACCATTCCCAAAATCCTAGGGCCCTTAAGAATTATGCTAATGTTATGCTAAAATTGTGCTACTCTCCTTGTGTTCTATAAATGGAACAACAAAGCCAGATGACAGCACATCTATTTACAACATGGTCTACTGAATTTATTTTAAGCCCACTGTTAAGACCTACAGTTCAGAAAAAAAAGATTCCTTTCAAAATATTACTGCTCATTGACAATGCAGCTGGTTACCCAAGAGCTGTGATGGAGATGTACAGTGAGATTCATGTTATTTTCATGCTTGCTAATACAGTGTCCATTCTGCAGCCCACAGATCAAGGAGTCATTTTGACTTTCAACTCTTCTTCTTTAAGAAATACAGTTTGTAAGGCTATAGCTGCCATAGATGGTGATTCCTCTGATGGATCTGAGCAAAGTCAGTTGAAAACCTTCTGGGAAGGACTCACCATTCTAGATGCCATTAAGAACATTATGATTCATGATGTTCACATTCACATTCACAGGAGTTTCACAGGAGTTTGGAAGAAGTTGATTCCAGCCTTCGTGGATGACTTGCAGGGGAGGGATTCAAGACTTTAGTGGAGGAAGTAACTGTAGCTGTGGTGGAAATAGCAAAGAACTAGAATTAGAAGCAGAGCCTGAAGATGTGACTGAATTGCTGCAGTCTCATGATAAAAAACTTGAGTGGATGAGGAGTTGCTTCTTAAGGATGAGCAAAGAAGTGATTTCTTGAGATAGAATCTACTCCTGTTGAGGATTCTGTGAAGATTGTTGTTATGACAACAAAGGACTTAGAATAATTCATAAACTTAGTTGATAGAGTATCTGCAGGGTTTGAGAGGACTGACTCCAATTTTGAAAGAAGTTCTCCTGTGGGTAAAATGCTATCAAGCAGCATTGCATGATTCCTTCTTTATGAAAGGAAGAGTCCATCAGCGAGGCAGACTTCACTATTGTCATATTCTAAGAAATTGGCACAGTCACCCCAGCCTTCAGCAGCCACCACCCTGAGGAGTCAGCAGCCACTGAGGCAACACCCTCCACCAGGAAAAAGATTATGATTCATGGAAAGCTCAGATGATAGTTAGCATTTTTTAGCAATAAAGTATTTTTAAATTAAGGTATGTACATTTTTTTAGACATAATGCTGTTGCACACTTAGTAGACTACTGTATAGCTTAACGACAACATATACTCACTGGGAAACCAAAATATTCATGTGACTCCCTTTATTATAATATTTGCTTTATTGTGGTCTAGAACCAAACCTTTAATATCTCCAAGGTTTGCCTTTATATACATCACATTTTATTTTCTTTACCCATCCATGGACACTGATGGACACTTAGGTTGTTCCCATATATTGGCTATTGTGTATAATGTTCTAATGAACATGAGAGTGTTTTTATCTTTTTAAGTTAGTATTTTCATTTTCTTCGGATAAGAACTTGGAAGTGGAATTGCTGGGTCATGTGGTAGTTCTATTTTTAATTTTTTGAGGAACCTCCATACTGGTTTTCATAGCAGCTGCACCAATTTACATTCCCACCAACATACACAAGGGTTCCATTTTCTCCACCTCCTTGCTAATACTCATTATTTTTGGCATCTTTATAATAATCATTCTAATAGGTGTGAAGTGATACTTCATTGTGGTTTTAATTTGCATTTCCCTGATGATTAGTGGTGTTGAGCATCTTTTCATGTACCTTTTGGCCATCTGTATGTCTTCCTTGGAAAAATCTCTATTTAGATTTTCTGTCCTAATTTTAAAAATTGGATTGCTTCTGTATTTTTGCTACTGAGTTGTGTAAGTTCTTTATATATTTTGGATATTAACCTCTTATCAGGTATATGATTTGCAGATATTTTCTTCCATTCAGCAGGTTACCTATTTATTTTGTTGATGGTTTTCTTTGCTATACAGAAACTTTTTAGTTTGATGTATTCCGGGTCTTATATTTTGCCAAGTCATTTTTCTATTGGGATTTTTATCTTTTTCTTACTGGCATTTAAGTGTTCTTTATGTATGCTAGCAACTATTCCTTTGTCAGTTTTTATGTATTGCAGATATGTTTGTCATGTTTGTAGCTCTCTTAATTCTTTTTTCTGGTGTCACTTGAGCATTAAAAGTGCTTACTGGGCTTCCCTGGTGGCGCAGTGGTTAAGAATCCTCCTGCCAATGCAGGGGACATGGGTTTGAGCCCTGGTCTGGGAAGATCCCATATGCAGCGGAGCAACTGAAGCCCGCACGCCTAGAGCCCATGCTCCACAACAAGAGAAGCCACCGCAGTGAGAAGCCCATGCACCGCAACAAAGAGTAGCCCACACTCGCCGCAACTAGAGAAAAATCCACACGCAGCAACAAAGACCCAATGCAGCCAAAAATAAAATAAATAAATAAAGTTTAAAAAAAAGTGCTTACTTTTGATGTGATCAAATTTGCCAACCTTTTCCTTTATGGTTATCATTATTTGTGTCTTATTTGAAAGTCCAGCACTATTACAATGTTATAAAGATATTCTTCTGTATTATATTTTTAAATTTTTGTAGCTTCACCATTGACATTTATTTTTAATCAACCTGAGATTGATTTTTGAGTATGTGAGAGCTAGAAGTTCATTGTATTAGAACAAAAAGAAAAATTTTTATCCTGGCACCATTTATGGAAATGCCCTTCCATCCTTGCTAATCTGCAGTGAGTATTCTGTTTTAAATTAAATGACTATATTTATATGTGGGTGTGTTTCTGGTTCCATCAGTCAGTTTCCCTATTTCTGCACCAATATGTTGCCTTAATTACTGTGGCTGTACAATAATTCTTAATCTGGTCAGCAGGTCCTCTTATATTCCACTTGAGAGTGTCTTGTTATTCTAGTTCTCTGATTTCATACGTAAGTCATGAGAGGAGTCATATTTGGAGTCATAATCCAGTTTTCAAGTTCTCCCCCTACACCCTTGTTGGGATTTTGATTAGAATTGCCTTAAGTCTTTGGAGCATTTTGGGGAGATTGGGCATCTTTATAATATTGAACCATTCAATCTATAAGCATTGTACATTTTTTTATTTACTTAGGAATTCTTTAATTTTTTCAGTAAAGTTTTACATTTTCTCTTGCATTATTTTGTTGTTGTTGTTTCCTTTATTCCTAGGCACTGCATGGTTTTTGATGGTATCTTTTTAAAATTATATTTTACAACTCATACTTGCAGAAGGTTAGAATGCCAGTAGAATTTTATATAATGTCTTTCTTTGTGTTCTTATTAAAACCTTTTACTAATTACAACACTTCTGTGTAAATTATGTTAGATATTCTATGTGGAAAATCTTTTCATCTGTGACTGACTGTTTTGTTTCTTCCTTTGAAACTAATCCTTTGAAATTTGTTAATCATTTCCATGATTTTTTTTATAGTTTTATTTTTATCACCCCCAAATTTCTGTCAATATGTAATATTTAGTTTTGCCTGTTTCTGAATTTTATACTAATGGAATGATTACATGTCATTCTGGTACTTACTTTTTTCCCCTGCTGTAGACTGAATTGTGTACCCCCCAAATTCACATGTTGAAGCCCTAACCCTCAATTTGATGGTGTTTGGGATTGGAACTTTGGGAGATAATTAGGTTTAGATGAGATTATGAGGGTGGGGCCCTCATGATGTGATTAGTGCCCTTACCAGAAGAGATACCAGAGAACCTGTTCTTGCTGTTTTTCCCCATAAGGACATGTAAGGACACAATGAGAAGGTGGTTGTCTTCCAGCCAAGAAGAGATCACTCACCAGAACCCAACTATGCTGGCACCTCAGTCTTGAACCTTTAGCCTCCAGAATTGTGAGAAAATAAATTTCTGTTAGTTAAACCATCAGTCTGTGGTATTTTTTTAATGGCAACTTGAGCTATGGTAACTCTTTTTCTCCACATTAAACTTTTGAGAATCATTCATATTGATGGGTATAATATACCGATTTAATTTTTATTGCTTATAGAATTCTATTTTATAAGCATACCACAGGGACTTCCCTGGTGGCGCAGTGGTTAAGAATCCGCCTGCCAATGCAGGGAACATGGGTTCGAGCCCTGGTCCGGGAAGATCCCACATATTGTGGAGCAACTAAGCCCGTGCACCACAAGTACTGAGCCTGCGCTCTAGAGCCCGCGAGCCACAACTATGGAAGCCCGCATGCCTAGAGCCCATGCTCCACAACAAGAGAAGCCACCGCAATGAGAAGCCTGTGCACTGCAACGCTCGCCGCAACTAGAGAAAGCCCGCGCGCAGCAACAAAGACCCAATGCAGCCAAAAATAAATAAATTAATTAATTTAAAAAAAAAAAGAGTGCCATAATTTATATGTGGTTGGTGGACATTTGGGTTGTTTTCAGCTTTTTGTTGTTGTTATGGTGCTTTTATGAACATTCTTCTATGTGCTTCTTGGTATACAGGTTAAGAATTTATTATGTTATTATGTATATGTACTTGCCAATTTTCTATTGTTTTTGACCTTCAAAAGTAATGGTTTCATATGGGTTATCATTGTCCCTAGGAGTGGAGTGCTGGATTGTAAAACTTTTTGCCCAAGTGGTAATACCGCTTACCTTCCCACTGGTAGGATGAGTTTCTTTGACTCCACATCTTTGTCAACATTTGATAGTGTCATAATTTTACATTTTTGCTAATATGGTACATGTGGAGTTATCTCATTGTTACTTTAACTTGTGTTTCATTTCATTACTAATGAGGTTTAGCATCTTTTTATTTGTTTATGGACCATCATATTTTCTTTCCTGTGAAATTCTTGTTCATGATTTTGCCCAGTTTTCTATTGCAGTGTTTGAGAAGCTGACTCTTTTTTACTGGGATATGAATTGCTTGGTGAATTTAATAAATACTAGTGAATCAATTCTTGGTTTTAGGCAGCGCTTATATAAAAATGAGTAAGATGGATAGACTCTTACTTCAATTTGCATTTAGTTAAACTTACTTAATTGTACTTCTGTACTTTCTTCCATTAAAATATAGATTAGGTACATGAATTGTTTATAACTTCATCTCTTTATTTCAGTTTACTCATTTGTAAAACAATGGGCTTTGACTAGTTAATATCTAGTGTCCCTTTTACTAGTGTCTATAATGCATGTGTCTGATATTTTTCTTGTTGGTTTTTGAAGCTGAGAAATAAGTTTTATTGAAGTGGTAAACTATAATTATAGTGCTGATTTTTTGTTTTGTTTTTAATTTAAAAATGTTGGGTTTTGTTTCTTTTAAGGTATGATAGGTTAGTTCTCCAAGGACTACACTCTTAGATGAATTTCCCAGACAGATACTACTACCTTTTATTTTTTAAATTCTTATAATGCTGTTAAACCTAGAAATTAGATCCTAACATATATGAATTATTCTTTCTCAGAGTGAAGATACACAACAGCAAATCATCAGGGAGACATTCCATTTGGTATCTAAGAGAGATGAAAATGTTTGTAATTTCCTAGAAGGAGGATTGTAAGTAAAGCATTTCATGGACATTTCTAATCTTTGACTATATGAGTAAAATATATACTGTTTAATTGTTTTATCTTAAAATTTCCTAATTGGATTATGGGAATTAATTGCCATTTATGTTAACTATAAATCTAACTTAAATAATTTTTTGAAGATATTTAATCTTTTTCTTTTAAAAATTTATAAAGGCATTTTTTATAAAGGTAGTATATTCATATGGCAAAAATTCAAACATTACATGGAAGTATAAAATGTAGACCAAGTCTTCCTCCTCCAGCTTTAGTCCTTCTTCCCAGTTTCTTGTGTATCCTTCTAGAAAATTAATTTTGCACTAACATATAAAAGTATAACCTTAAAACTTTTTACTTATGGGATCACACATGTATCCTGGTTTTCGTGTTGCTTGTTTGCACTTATATTTTGAAAAACTCTGCGTATAAACCCATCTAAAGCAATCTCATTCTTTTTAATGACTACAGAGTATGCCTTAGGGTGAATGGACCTGTTTTCATAAGAATTTAGATAGCACCCTTTATTTTATATTATGATCAATTCTGACGTCTGCTTTTCAAATATATGTGTGTGTCTAGATAGACAGATTTGAATTCAGCTAAGACTTTTCTATTTTTAAAATGAATAAATAAAAATTGCTTATGATTAGTTTGCCAACTATTGTAAATAGTTTTAATTTAATGGGTTTCATGAAAATAATTTGTTCTCAAATAGTTTCATAAACGTTCCTTCCCGTGTTTATATGTTTAATTTCTTAACAAGATATTTCCTCAGTGACAATTCAAAAACTAAACTTTAGCTGAACCTCATTATGAATAATCAGAGATTAGTCTGAGAAACCTACACTTTTCTGTACTTTTAAGGTGTGTGATGCATATTATGAAAAATAGTTTTCATAATAGAGAATTCATTCTTACCTGACTATAAATTACTTTTTATCATGTAGAAAGTCTGCATTTCTTAAAAGGTTATGTCATGCTGCTCTTAAATTTGCAGATACACACCTATGATTTGTAAATTTTGCTGTTAACTCGAGGCCTCCAATTTAATAGTTGAGACAGATGTACTTGCTTTCTGTTTCTGTATTTTAATTGTACTTTACTTATCTCTCTTAAACTGTAGTTGAGTTGTGTTTGCCATTACCATCGTTTCCCTTTATCTCAGCTCCTTAATATTCTAATCTCATAGGAAATTAATCACCCAGCACAGTGCAAGAAATTGATTGGTCTAACCAGGGCACTGTTTGAACTAGGAAGTATGACTTGAGTTTGTAATTATTCTTTTCCAACCTTACAAAAAGTAGAAAGCAAATATTGCATCAGAGACAAGGCTGCACATCTGGTTTAGTCCTAGTTTTGTTACTAACAAGCTGGTTTTCTTGGTTAGGTCACTTAAATTCTTTGTACCTCAGTTTTCTCCTCTTATGTTAAATAAGATATTTGGACTAAGGATTTCTAAAATTCTGTAGCTTTTATATCGTGTATTGCATTCTATACAAGAATTTGAATCAGTATTGTACTATAGTATAAAGATGAAATTATAACAAAAAGTGTACTTATATTAATATTTTGTTTTCTTTTAATAACTTTAATTGCCATTTTGAAACTTACAGTTTTCAAAAGTTTGTTCTTCTTTTAAAGCAGATCCAAACAAAAATTTAAGATAATCACTAAATTGCAGATTCAGGATGAAGTAAAGTCTGCTGTTGGTGCTTTTTGTCCCTTTCAAGGAACAGTTGCAATGATAGTATATAAATACAACTCAGAGAATCTTTAAAGTGCTTGTACATATTTTTAAATTGCATACCTTTTCTAGATAGTAGGAGTTTTTAATTCTTGTCAAAGATCATTTTCACTTTTGGTATTAGAGGATATAAAGTAATAAAAAATAATGATGTATACTTAGAGAAGTTGTTTCTACAAAACTTGTGAATTTAGTATTACTTTTATTGAGTGACAAATAGGGACTTCCCTGGCGGTCCAGTGGTTAAGACTCCATGCTTCCACTGCAGGGGGCATGGGTTTGATCCCTGATCAGGAACTAAGATCCCGCATGCTGCCCAGCGCGGCCAAAAAAAAAAAAATAAAAGAAATAGGTGTTATTTTCCTTTGTCTTGTTTGAATGTTCAGTTAGCTCTGATTACATTTAGCCTTGATTTCTTTATGTTTCATTAGTGTTAAAGGGTCTTTTGAGAAGGTGAACGAATTGTTGTAAACTTAACTATGGAACAGTTAAACTATATTTAGAAAAATAAGAGGTGTTTGTAATGATCCCTGAATTATTATTTTTAAAATGCTGAAATTCCAGTCAACATAAATAAAAATATTTGGCAAAAGGATTGAGTATCTCATAGCTCAGTTTTCTTGCACTTATATTCCAAAACAAAATGTGTTTTTGGAGAAGATCTTGATGGTAAATCTGTCCAACACTTAAGAAGAAATGTCATTTTTTTTTCCTAGTTGATAATCAGTGTTAAGCTGTGTAACTTACTGTGACCTATGGAGTTAAATCTAGTAAGCACTTAAAAATGCCCTATGATCTCATTTCTGCCTACTTCTCTGACCTAATCGCTTACTAATCTTTCGTTGATCGCAGGCCTTCTTTTTCTTTCTTGAACACAGATACTTCGTTCTTGATGAAATTGCCTTTTTATTAGTTTACCTTTGCCTGAAATGCTCTTCTCTAAATTTTTTCATGGCAGGTTCCTTATCATTAGATCTCAGCCTAAACATCAACTCTTTTAACACCCAATAGGAAGTAGCAAATCCATCAATGTGGCATCTTCCTCTTTTGATTCTCTAAGTAGTCCCTTCCACTCTGATAATATTTTCTTTGTTTGTTTATTGCTCCTTACCCACTCTCAGTACCTGGCACATAGTAAGTACTCAGTAAATAATTGAATGAATGAATGAACTAATATTAAGCATAGGCATCTTTTACTTGACTTCTCTGAAGAAAACAACCATCTAGTTCACTTGAATGCTATGTCATTAAATGTTACTTTTCATTTTATAGAAGGTTTTAAACAAATTGTCAGTTTTCTTGAACTAATGAAAATGTTTTTCATTTTGTAGCTATAACATTCCAATTGTTTTGTTTTGTCATTTAGATTAATTGGAGGATCTGACAACAAACT
This sequence comes from Eschrichtius robustus, assembly GCF_028021215.1. Taxonomy (NCBI): domain Eukaryota; kingdom Metazoa; phylum Chordata; class Mammalia; order Artiodactyla; family Eschrichtiidae; genus Eschrichtius; species Eschrichtius robustus. The sequence continues at coordinate 94,932,123 of NC_090825.1, forward strand.
GATTTATAGACATTATGCAACATTATATTTTGTCTTCTGTGTGGATTCTTCAGAAAGTGAACTTGGCATTTTAGATCTAATTCAAGTAAGTTAACACTTGCCTCTTACTGTCTTAAACAACAATTTTGGCATTTCAATTTTTTAAAACTTCTGTGTTCTAAATTTTCTAAAATGATGTTTTGTTTGGTAAGAAATAAGTGTTCCATTGTAGATGTTGGGTGGATAAAAGAGGGATGAGGGATGTAGAAGCACAGAGTCATTTAATCTAATTAAGACTAACTGCAACTAATTTCCTCATGCCCTTTTTTCCTGTTCATGTAAGTCACCACAAGAACCCCAACGCTCGTGGGTCTTTTACTATATGTATCCAGGTCTAACCCCCAAACCCACCCCTTTCTATCTCCTGAAAATCTTTCATAATGGCCCCGGAACTCAAGGTCAGTCATCAGCAAATTTCTCCTTATCTTCAACCTCTTCTGTTAATATTATCTTCACCTTTTTGCTGTAGGTGAAATCTGGCTTCCCTGATGACACTACCTGCCACCTTCTCAAGTAGTAGCAGTTTTCTCTTTTTCTTTCTTCATACCATTGAGTCTGGAGGGTGTTCTCTTTGCTTCTCATTACATTTTCCAGACATTTTTCTCTTCTAAAACATCTCCAGACTTTATCTCATGTTCTCAAACTATACCTACTTCTACCAATCCGGTTGCAGTAATCTCTCATTCCCACTCCCTATTCATTGGAGATTTTGTCAAAAACTTTTCAGTGGTCTGAGATTTTACTCTACCTGCAAGCTAACAAGTTAACTACCACAGTTTCATGTATGCTGACAGAAGATGGGAGATTTCGGGGCCAGAAACAAAGGACTTTATTTCTGACAGCCAAAGCAGTAGTCAAAGTGACAGCATTTGCTTACACTGGTTACTCAAGTCCCAGTTGCTAAAGTGTGACTTGATAAGGTGCAGGTAAGACCTGCACACACAGTGGATTGAGTTATAGGAGAGGAAGCCCAAGTTTAGTGAACTGGAATCTTTTATAATGGACACTAAGCATATCTGCCCATGTCCTGGAGGAAGAGAATATCTTCCAAGCAAAGTATAGTTAAACCTACCCTTTGCTTTAGAGGGAAACAGTATCTATTTTCCAGGGCTGTTGGCTATACAAGCTTGCTTGAAAAGACAATCCACAATAAAGGCAGTCAGTACCTCTGTTCACATGATGTGCAGGAATGGAACACCCATGGAGAATTGTCTCCTAACAGATTTTAGTTCTTAGTTCACTGACATTCACTCCAGTACTACTTGTGTTATAATTCTTGGTTATTTCAACGTTCATGTGGATAGTTCATTCAGTACACTGGTATCTTCAAACTGGAATTCCTCTTCTCCAATGAATTTTGCCTGTTACCCCACTTCACTATTCATTTCTAGACCATGTCTTTATCCAGACTTAAGTCCCTCCATCATCTTAATTTCACAGTTTCCACTCTCTGCTACCATCTCTTATCTTTTCTTATCACAATTACTGTTACTCCAACAGTTCTTTGAGCCCATTGGGACCTTCAGTCCCTTTTTTTGTTGGTTTTTTTTGAGGATAAAAATTTTTATTGACAGTTTTCTAGGTATAGTTATACATTTTTGAACTGTTCAATGTTTATTAATAGATAAATGGCAGCTTTAGAATAATAGACATGTTTATATCCAGAATCCTGTATTCTCTTTCTGTGTTCCTTATATCTTTTCAGTGTGTCTTTGGAACCTTCTGTCTTCTTTTAAATCTATCTTCTCACTGTCCCTGATCCTCCTGATGTCTTACTCTCCTTGCCCAGCTTAAACTCCGTGGTCAGTCATGATAATCATAGGCTTGTATATACTCAGCTCTTTGCCTGAATCCACACATCTGAACATACTTAGAGAAAAAAAAGATAACCATACATGCTGGCCTCACTTTAAATTCGTGATCTGTGACCTCAGTGATTCCTTAATGCTACCCAGTAATCACATTACATTTCCCTGGTCATTTCACTCTCCCACACTCCTAGATAACTGCTGATACATTCTCCTCCCCTCTCAAACCTGTAGCACTTCTAACGTGTAGCTTCCAAGTTCACTAGGCAATCAGAAGCAATCAGAAGGGAACTTCTACAGACTCTGTATCTGTGTCCTTGTACTCTCTTCTATAAGAGATGAATGAACTTTGCTCCTAGCTAAGGCCAACTCACCCACTTATATACTAGTTTACTTCTTCCTCATTGCTCTAGCTTTTTTCCCTCTTCAGTATCATTTTTTCCTCTCTTCTAGATCATTCCCGCTAGTCTATAATATGTTAATATGTTCTTCCATCTTTAAAAAAAAAAAATTCTGTCCCTACTTCCTTCTCCAGCCACTGCCTCATTTCTTTCCCTCTCTTTATAGCAAAACACTTTAAAAACATTTTCTGTACGCAATGTCTCAAATTTTTCTTCTCCTATTCTTTCTTGTACACATTCTAATCAGGTTTTTCAGCTCTACTGTTGCTGAATCCAAAGGTTCTCATCAGTCCTCCTTTATTTGATTAAGATTGTTTATTACTCTCTTCTTCATGAAATATCTTCTTCACTTGGCTTCTAGGATACCTGGTTTGCATCCTACTACTTTAGTTGCTTCATTTTAGTTTCTTGATCTCCCTTATGTCTTCTTCTTTGGCAAATCCTGTTGATTATGCAGAATCCACTTACTGCTCTCTGCACTGCCTCCACATGGGTCCACGCCACCATCAGCTCTTGCCTGGACTATGTCAGTAGTTTTCTGACTGGTCTTTCTGCTTCCACTGTCCTTTCCTTTTTGTCTTTTCTCAGTAAAACAGCCAGAGTGATACTATTCAAATATGTTACATTTTACACTTTTCCATTTTGAGTTCTTCAGTGGCTTCCCTTCTCACTAAGAGTAAAAGCCAAATTCCTTATAAATGACCCATGAGGCCTCACATGATCTGACTCCCCTCGCCAAACCCTACTACTTATCTTACTTCATTTTCTACTCTTTTCCCCTTTGCTCCATCGGCACTGTCCTCCTTGTTCCTCAGATATACCAGCATGCTTTTACCTCAGAGCCTTTGTACTTGCTGATCTTTCTACCTAGATTGTTCTTCCCTCATCGATTATTATTTTGATGCTGTTGCTGCTCTTAATGGTTACGATAGCATGGTTGTTATATCTTAAAAGGGAATTATATGGGGAGTTGTCAAAAAACAAATATCCTACATCATATCTGAAGTAAATTCTATCATGTATTTGTGGAAAATGGAAACTATGTCTTGTGTTTTGGAAAAAGTTTTTAGCCATTATTATTTGAAATGTTGGTAATTTGTCTTGATATTAAATAAGATACAGAAAAAAGAATTTCAGGAGGATTGTCTTATTGTCCCGTTTCTAACGTAGGCTTGAGCTGTTTTTATAAGAACATCCTATTGAGTTATTACATGTTGATCTATCATGTCACGAAAAAAGAAACTTTCTGTAATTTACCTTACAGGGATGAATTCTGTCACTACCTTGAACATGCTGGAAGTTCTGTAGTTGCTGTCTTTCCCCTGTGGTTATTACAGATCATTAAATACTTAAGAGGGAGTGCTGAGCATGCGTAAGTCAGGCACTTTAAAAACACTGGTTGAGTGAACAAAGATGGAAGGGAGTAGCTTATTGTTTCTGCTTCTGTTGCATGAAACAGCTATTCAAGAGTTTATTTAGAACTGATTTTCTTGCTTTGTCCATCCTCTAGTTTTGAGAAATATAATAAAAGTGGAAAATTATAAATCAAGAGAGTTTAGACCAAAGCCTCTTGGTTTTGTATTTTCTTTAGGGAATGGGTCAGGAAAACTTAATAAACATCAACATGTGATGACTAAACATAGTTTCACTTGGTTTTTTTTGAATGTTTGTGTTTTACTTTTATTTACATTTCTAGAACTGTTTAAAATACAGGAAAACACAAAGGCTAAAACAATAAATACCTATATTCCTATCATCCAGAATTAAAACTTTTTAAAAAATTTTTTTGAATTTTATCATTTTGGTTTTTTGAACATTAAAAATGATATAATTCAAATGATCATTAGAAGCTTATATTTTTATGCAAAGGTTTTGTGTTTCTAAGGTATGTATGTATTGTCCCAGATTTGACTTTTTACTTTATATAAAATCTGAGAGAAGGAATTCTTCGTAAATTCCATGTGGGAATTATACTAGTATATCACCAAGTTGAATAATCAGCTTCTGTTTTGTTTTCTTTTAATTCTTTGTTAGTTGGGAAAAAAAAGGTGATCTTTTTTTGTTTCTGGTGTGTACTATTTTAATGTGATATTGATTACAATATAAACTAGTTTCAGAGTTGATGGCTAGCCTTTTTTGAAGTCCTTTCTGTTATAGCATGTTGTCATGGGAAGTGTTAAAATATTTACAGAGTGAGAATAGAAGTTAATTAAATACTAATGTTGGTTGTTTGAGTTATTTATAAGCAGTCATATTGTCCTCAATTAATGTAGTTGCCACGCTGATATGGAGGCATAAAAGTTCACTAGATAATTCCAAATTTTGTAACGGTTTTCTGTATCACATGTAGCAATTATATCAGCATCAGCCTTGTTCAGTTATAGTTAGGAAAAAATTGAGGACTAACAACTAAACTTATCTTTAGGTTTAGAAAGATATGTTTTGACCATGGTGTTAGAATATGTATATAAATTAGAGCTGTTATGTATATAGCATTTTTTTTTTTTTTGTATATAGCATTTGTCAGTACTACAGTACTGAGTGTTAGACTGAGTTTTGTGAAGTTATTTTACTTATTGCTGTTAGTGTTAATTTAGTATGATACTAAGCAAGTCATTTAATGTTAATAGACCTTGCATTTTTCACCTGTAAAGTATGCCTGTTTCAGTATGCTGCCTATAGACCTCATGAGTTGTTAGAAATATCAGTGAATTAAAGCAAAGTAGTAGTGGTTAAAACCATTCAGGCCCTTCTCTGTACTGGCTATATAACTTTGGGCAAGTTATTTAACCTCTTTGACCCTGATTTTGCTCATCTGCAAAGTGGAGGTAATAATAATAATAATAATAATAATAATAATAATAATAATACCAACTCATAGAACATGTGAAAGCATTAAAAAAAGATAGTGTATGTGAAGCCTGTCGCTAAATGACTGACCTGAAGTAGTCAGTGGTTTTTAGCTAACATTATCGTTAAAGCATTATTTTATAAGGAAGGCATATAATTTCATTATATATTATATATATATTTCATTATATATATATTTCATTATATATTCCAAACTGAATTGGGTAAAGAAGTCCTTTTCTTTTTCTTTTTCATTTTTACAAGAATTTGTGAATCTTTTTATCCTATATGTTCTTTGATGGCTTTGAAGGAGTTCTGCATTGTGATAGAATTATGTGATAAGAATAGGTTTAATTGAGGAAACTTGTAAGCCAAGAATACTTAAGAAAGATCCCCTGATCTTCCCACTATCTCATAGGAAGCTGCGCGGATGTAGATACTACTAAACATAGAATAATTTGCCAATAGAGGCCTCACTCCTCCCACTCCACATCATTGTTCTCTTTTATTACAAGGGTAGGCTGATTGAAAACATCCTTGTCAGTGGGGTGGCATATACATTACTTAAGCTTTGAGCTATACACGTTTAGGTGCCACGTGTCTTTAAGAGTTGCCTGGGAAAACTCGCTGACCAGCTCTTGAGGACTGTGGGAAGTTGCAGCTCACCTATTGGAGGACTGAGTGGGATAAACCCCTGGTCCCATGGAGAGATGAGTTCTGGTGCAGTTCCTCCTGCTGGAGAAAGAGAGAGCCCTGGCCCAATTTGTTTATTTTCCAGGCAATCCAGAGTGAATGCCCAGGATCATTTTAGGAAAATTCTGTGGTGTTTACTACACCATACTGTGTTACCAGAGTACTAAAAACGTCTGTTTTTAATAAGATTTGTTTCTTACATATGTAGGAAACCAAAAAATAGTTCTATAAACAATTTGAATCGGACACTGTTAGAGTGATTCAGCATTCTTTTTTTTTAAAATTTATTTATTTAATTTATTTATTTTTGGCTGTATTGGGTCTTCATTGCTGCGTGTGGGCTTTCTCTAGTTGCGGCTAGCAGGGGCTACTGTTCGTTGCGGTGCGTGGGCTTCTCATTGCGGTGGCTTCTCTTGTGGAGCACGAACTCTAGGCACGCAGGCTTCCGTAGTTGTGGCACGTGGGCTCAGTAGTCGTGGCTCTTGGGCTCTAGAGCGCAGGCTCAGTAGTTGTGGCACACAGGCGTAGTTGCTCCGCAGCATATGGGATCTTCCCAGACCAGGGCTAGAACCCACGTCCCCTGCATTGGCAGGCGGATTCTTAACCACTGCGCCACCAGGGAAGCCCGATTCAGCATTCTTAAAATCCTTTTCCTATCTTATTTTCATTGTTGAAAAGTCTGATTTACAATCATTGGAAATGTAATAATTCACTTTTCAGTTATTTACATTGCTTCTTCTTAATGATAAACCCAGGTAACAATTTGATGATAGTTACCATTCTAATTTACATGTTTTGTTGACCTCTCAGCAGTCCTCTTGGGAGGCATTATTGTGTTTGGAGTTAGATGGTATGGGTTTAAATATTGGCTGTGTCATCTAACAGTTCTATATCTTTGAGCAAATTACTTAGTCTTATTCATCCCCAATTTTCTTGTCTGTAAATGTTGATATTCATACCTACCTTGCCAGCATTGTTATAAGAATAGGAGCTAATGTATACAAAGCAGTCAGCACAGGGCCTAGAAGATAGCAGACACATTGTTATTACTTACTTTATAGTTGTGAAGAAAGTATTTTGGAACTCAAGTACTTAAAGTCAGAATTTTGGAGCTAGAAGTAACTTAAAATTTATTTTTTTCCCCTTCAAAGTAGGTTTGAGAGAGTGAAAAACTCAGGTTATGTTGGTATTTTTCTTTGGTTTATGGTGAATTCCTTATTTCTCAGTGTAGAATAGTAGGTTTCAGGGAGGGATTGGATATAGAGGAGAAGAGTTCCTTTTTAGCTTGGTTTTTCAAAAATTTTTTTCTTTAAGAATTAAAAAAAACTTTTCATGTTGAAATTATTTCAGACTTAGAAAAGTGGCAAATATAATGCAAAGAATTTTTGCATACCATAGCTTCATCCAGATTCCTCAAATTTAACATCTTCCATAACCTCAAGTAGGTAATTAAAATCAGGAAATTTACATTGATAGAATACTATTATCTAATCTGCAGATCTTATTTAAAATTTGCCAATTGTCCCATTAATGTAATTTTTCTTGTTTAGAGTTCAATTCAGGTTACATATAGTGTTAGTTTTCTTGTCTCCTAAGTCTCCTTTACTCTGTTATAGTTCTTCATCTGTCTTCCATTCATGTCTTTCTTACCTTGATCCTTTGAAGAGTACTAGCCAGTTATTTTGTAGAGTATTCCTCAGTTTGGATTTGATGTTTCTTAATGATTAAATTCGGATTGTGTATTTTCGAATATCACAAGTGATGTTATGTCCTTCTCAGTGCATCATATTCAGGATATACATGATGTCATTTTGCCCCATTACTTGTGATATTTATTCTGAGTCCTTGGTTAATGAGGTGCCTGCCAGGTTTACCTACTTAAACTTCCATTTTCCCTTTGTGCTTAGAAGTATCCTATGGGTAATAATTTTGAGTATATAAATATCCTTTTTCTAATCATAATTTGGTCATTAGTTTTAGCATCTGTTGATGATTCCTGCCTGAAAGAATTATTGTTGTGTTTGCCAAATAGTGATTTTTCCATCATGATTTCTATACTTATTAGTTGATATTCTGTAAGGAAAAGCTAAGATTTTTATTCATTTTATTTTGTTTTAAGTCTGTTCAAGATACCAATTGTACCATATTCAATTATACACAAGAGAATATCTTTCAAGGCCAAATACCATTAAAAAAATCAACTTTTGCTTGGAAGTTTAAATGGAGTTCTAACAATTGATGTCACTATGAGTTTTTTAAATGTTCTTGGAGTAGCTTCTGTGCACCAAAAAAATAATTCAGAGGCTACTTTCATTTTCTAAATTAATATTTGATATATTAGCCTTACAAATTCAAAACCCTACTTCTTCCTTAGATGTCTAAATCCAACATACAAATCATATTAAGTCACTTTAATGGAGAGACTACAATGTAATTAAATTTCCCATAGTACAAGAAGTCTTTGCTTTGCACAATACTGTTGTTAATTTGGGTGATAAAAGTATGGACAGTTAAAAGTTTTGCTTTACACTTTTATGTATTTTCTAAATTTTCTAAATAATCACTTCTTACTACATTAAAAATAAAAGATGATTTTTGTTGTTGTTGGAGGGAATATGTCTAGTGAATAAGAATGTGGGTTCTGCCATGAGACTTTCTGGATTTTAGTGAGGACTCCCCTACCTAACTTTGCTAGTAGTTAGTTAACTTTGTACTTTAAATTACTCTTCTTCAGATGGTTGATAAAAAGTACCTGCCTTATGAGATTACTGTGAAGGATTAAATAAAATAATCTATTTAAAGCACTTGGAACAATAGCAGTGCCATAATAGTATATACTCAATAAGTGCTATTATCATTGTTAGCTTTTAAATTTTTAAAAAATTTTTATTTAAAAAAATAGAAAGAAATAAATCACAGTATGAATCATTGAGTTAAGAACTCTTAAAGAATCATTATGACATCAATATAGAAGACAGATAGTCCTTTCATCAACTCTTAATTTTTTCATATTGAAGTCAAGAGTTTAATATGTCTAAATTAACTGGTACATAGTAAATGCACAATAAATGTCTCTATTTTTACTGTTAGAAAAATATCCGTCATCACTGGCACATTAGTGTCTAGGTCAGGTTTAGTGGAAATCCGGTTCAGAATCTAGTCATAGGCTAGCCAGAGTGCTACTTACACACCTTAAACACCATACATTAAAGATTCTGAATATTATATGCAACAGTGCTGTATTCATAGTTGTTCTTCAAAGCTAATTAATCAGATTTTAAGTTCAGTCTGTGTTCCCTAGCTTTCTTGGTACATTTTTAGTGGTATTTTTCGATTCCTTACTTGAGCTAAACCAGTATCTCTCTAGAACATCTTGCTGCTGACTGAAAAAAAATTTTTTTAGATCTCTTGGCATATTCTTAAATTTATGCCTTCTATTGTTGGGCTTAAGACTTTTCCTGTCTTATAACATGTCAGTTTAACATTTACATATTTTATTTAATATTATAGATTAGAAACAGTAAGAGCAATTCCTCCTGAAATTTAACAGAATTCCCCAAACCCAGAAAAAAAATTTTTTTTTTTTTTTAACCTAGAAACTCTAAAGGAGAGTCTGCCAAATAAGTGATATTGCTTAAGGTTATTTTTGTGGCATTTATTTTATCTAGTGCACATTTTTATTTTTGCATCTGTGTATAGTATTATAATACTAGATAAAATATATTGAGTACTTTTTTTGGTGAGATACTGTTCTAAGCCATTTATATTTATTATTTAATCACTAAAACAACTCTGTGGCGTAGGCACTATTATTATGCCCAAATGAGGCTTAGAATTAAATAACGCCCTAGATTTCATAGTCAGAGGCTAAGCTGGAATTTTAGTAGAGTACTAAGTACTCTTAAGTACTAAGCTGCTTTGGAATAGATTCCTGTTACCCTTTGTGATCCAGGCATATAGATTTGTAATTAAAGATAAAGGAAACACAAGGAAGTTTTGTTGATAGAAGGGCACAGGGAAGGGAGACTCTGTTTATATGTGGATGTGGCATTTTTCTGAATATCTCTATCTTTTATATTTTTTTTTGGAAAACTATGTAATTATTAAAATGAAGGAAAACTTAAAATATTATTCTTAGTAAATTAAAAGTAATTTTTCTTCCACCAGCCTTTGAATTCCCAAGGCCAGAGATTAATGAGTAGCTACTTAGTAGATAACAGTTATATTGAAATTGACTTTAAACTTTTATCATTTAAAAATGAAACACAAGAGGGTGCCATGTACCATGTTACTTCTAGTTTTTTAGTCTTTTTATCTTTCTCTTTGTGAAATATAATGCAACAGCAATTTTATTATTTTTTGGTTGTCCTGGCTAGAACCCCCAAGGCCCATTAATTTGTTTTTCTTAATTTCTTAACTTCAGTTTGTAGATTATTAGTTTTGTATTGACCTTGTCCATGTAACGAATCAGCAGTGTATATCTACCTTGGGGCTCTAGATTCTAATTACGTTAAATAATTCTTGCTAACTCAAAAGAAAATTAATGGAGAGTTTTTTGAAGTGGGTTTTTAAGTTTTCAACCAAACTTAGCATTTGAATGCCTTAAATCTTAAGAATTCTTTCCCTAAGTTAAGAACATGTAGTTGTAATGATATTTTGCTGCAGGGCACTTTTTTAAAAAGTATTTACATTTTTCATACTTGGTATTGTTCTGTTTTAAATATTGACAACCTTTTTTCTTTCAAAGTTAGTAAGCAAATCCCCAAAACTTGGAAACCACAGTATGTAGTTACCTTGCTTTTATATCAGTGTTTATTAGCAGCATTAGAATTTTCTCTTTCTGTTTTAATTTTGTAATCATATGTTTTGAACAGCCAGATAAATAGTACTGGCTTTTGTTTAGTAGATGTGTTTTCGGCAGTGTTCAGCACTTTATCTAAATTATTTAACTAAATCTTTAAGATAATCCAGAAAGGTAGATAGTTGTATAACTATTTTATAGTTCTGATATTTGGAGGAGTTAAGTGACGCTTAGGCTCACATAGCTAGGTAGTAGGTAAGGAGGAATTTGAAGCCAGGTCTTTCTGGTTTCCTCGCTACTTTGCTATACTGCCTCTATAGACAGCTCATATTTTTTGCACACTATAGTTCACCAGTGGCACATTCAATGCTACCAAGAAATTTTTTTCTCTCTTTGTCAAATATAGTCTACGTTCAGTGGGTTCCACTGATCCTTCATAAGTAATACATAAGTGAAGGGAAACTATTCAGACAGCATTTTCACCAAGATAGTCATCTTCTGATGGTTAAGAAAGAATGGCTACAGTATATGGGTAATCAAACCAGTGGATCTGGAAAAAGTAAACATGAAAAAATTAAGCCATACTGGAAACTATTCTGAATAGTAAGTTTAATAATGATTTTAAATTAAGAAAGACCACCTCACACCACATACGAAAATTAATTCCAGATAGATTTGGTCCAAACATGAAAAATAAAACCATGAAGCTTTTGTTTTCTTCTGGGAGAATATCTTCCTGACCTTGCTGTAGGCAAAAATTTCTTAAATTGGACCAAAAAAAAGATTAACCATAAAGGAAAAAAGCTGATAAGTTGGACTATATTAAAATTTAAAGTGTTCTTCCGAGAATGTTATTAGGAGAATGAAAAGGTAAGTCAGAGTAGGAAAAGATATCTGTAATATGTGTGTATGACAGGACTGTATCTAGACTATGTAAAGAATTTCTATACATCCATAAGAAAATGACAGGTAATGAGCAGAAGTCTTGAATAGACATCATGAAAAAGGATATCAAAATGATAAATATGAAATGGTGGTCAGTTTCTTTAGGCTTCAGGGAAATACAAATGAATATCACAATGACAGACCACCATACACCCATAAGAATGACTAACATTAAAAGATTGACAACAGGGCTTCCCTGGTGGCGCAGTGGTTGAGAATCTGCCTGCTAATGCAGGGGACACGGGTTCGAGCCCTGGTCTGGGAAGATCCCACATGCCACGGAGCAACTAAGCCCGTGAGCCACAACTACTGAGCCTGCGCGTCTGGAGCCTGTGCTCCGCAACAAGAGAGGCCGCGATAGTGAGAGGCCCGCGCACCGCGATGAAGAGTGACCCCCACTTGCCGCAACTAGAGAAAGCCCTCGCACAGAAATGAAGACCCAACACAACCAAAAATAAATAAATTAATTAATTAATTAAAAAAAAAAAAGATTGACAACATACAGGGCTGACAAGGATGTGGCACTATGGGAACTCCCATATACTATGACTTGGATTGTAAATTTTTTTTTTTTTAATGGCTGCACCACGCGGCTTTCGGGATCTTAGTTCCCTGAGAGGGATCAAACCCGCACCCCCTGCATTGGAAGCATGGAGTCTTAACCACTGGACTGCCAAGGAAGTCCCTGGATTGTAAATTTTTATAATTGCTTTGAAAATCTATTGAAAATCACTTTGAAAACCTATCTGCTCCATGGCCCAGTGATTCTACTCTAGGTATACATTCAGTAGATATGTGTATGTATGTTCACTAAAAGACTTATATGAGAATTAGTATCAGTATTAATTGTAATGGCCCCATGCCGGACCTGAATTTCTGTCAACTGTGGAATAGATAAATACATTGTGGTATATTTCTGCAATAGCACACTGTATAACAACAAGAATGAATGAACTGTTATATTAATATTATGTAAAAAAATAAATGAATCTCACAAACAAATCAATGAATAGAAGAAGCCACTCATATGTTTCCATACCGTATGATTCCATTTAAATACACGGTTGTCCCTTGGTATCTGCTGGGGATTGATTACAGGACCTGCTATGACCAGAATCCATGGATGCTCAAGTCCCTTACAGTTGACCTTCTGTATCTGTGGGTTCCACATCCCTGGATTCAGCCAACCATGGGTAGTATAGTACTATATTTATTGAAAAAAACTTGTTTCTAAGCATGCGCGCAGCATTGGACCCACACAGCTCAAGCCCAGATTGTTCAAGGGTCAATAGTAGTTCAGAAATAGGCAAAATATATCTTTAATGTTAGAAATCAGGGTAGTTACCCTTGATGTTGATAGTTGCCTAATGGAGTATGAGTGGGCTTTTACAGTGCTGGTAATAGTCTAACACCTGAATATTAAGTGCTGGTTATACAGGTATAGTTACTTTGTGAAAATTCATCAGGTTGTACATTGTTATGACTTGTGTACTTTTTTTTATTATTGAGGTATAGTTGGCTTACAGTATTACATTGGTTTCAGGTGTACAACATAGTGATTCACAATTTTTATAGACTATACTCCATTTAAAGTTATTATAAAATATTGGCTATTGTAAAATATTGGCTATATTCCCTGTGCTGTATAATATATCCTTGTAGCTTATTAATTTTATACATAGTTGTTTGTACCTCTTAATCCCCTACTCCTATCTTTCCCCTCCCCCTTTCCTCTTCCCACTGGTAACCACTAGTTTGTTATCTATATCTGTGAGTCTGTTTCTGTTTTGTTATATTCATTCGTTTGTTTTATTTTTTAGATTCCACATGAAGGTGATAACAGACAGTATTTGTCTTTCTCTCTGACTTATTTCTCTATGCATAATACCCTCCATGTTGTTGGAACTGGCAAAATTTCATTCTTTTTCATGGTTGAGTAGTATTCCTCTGTGTGTATATGTGTGTGTGTGTGTGTGTGTGTGTATACCACGCCTTTATCCATTCATCTGTTGATGGACACTGAGGTTGCTTGCATATCTTGGCAGTTGTAAATAATGCTGCTATGAACATTGGGGTACATGCATCTTTTCAAGTTAGTGTTTTTGTTTTCTTCAGCTATATACCCAGGAGTGGAGTTGCTGGATGATATGGTAGTTCTGTTTTTAGTTTTTTGAGGAACCTCCATACTGTTTTACACAGTGGCTGTGCCAATTTACATTCCTACGAACAGTGTTGTGTACTTTTCTGTACATATGTTATACTTCAGTAAAAATTTACTGAAGGACAGAACTTAAATGGTTTTATTTCCTGTAACTTATTTAACTATGAGTTTATAAATGTATTCAGACCACTTCCATGTTAGAGATACTGTTTCAAAAATAAATTCATCTTTCTCAATGGGAAAATTTTCTCTTTTTGACTCCTCAAGAAGTCAGTATTTGTTAAATGCTTATTCTTTGTTCAAGCAGCATTATCCCATTCTATCCTCATAACAAGAATGTGTTATAAGAAGAAGAAAAGTGAGTCAGAATTAGAAATAGAATGAATAAAGTCATTTCACGGACCATGTCACCAAGACCTTGAGGAGAAATAGATGAAGTTGGGAGTTTGGATAGATACTCAACAATATTTATTTTCTACTTACCACACAATTGAAATAAACTAGGCACTCACTTGAGGATGACCTTTGTATGCCCCACACTTGGTCATCTTAATAACTTGCCTTCTCATAAATGAAACTATTTGTAGAACTGTATATTCTTGGTTACTACTGATCTTTTATTTCTCCTGATCTAAGTCAAGGATCAACAAATTACATCCTGCAGGTCAAATGCAGCCTGCTACCTGTTTTTGTAAATAAATTTTTATTGGAATAGAGCCATGCTCATTTGTTTATGTATTGTCTGTGGCTGCTTTTGTGCTATACTGTATGGCCCACAAAGCCTAAAATTAAAATCTTTACTCTCTAGCCCTTTGCAGAGAAAGTTTGCCAACCCTTGGTCTAAGACAATGTTGATTATGGTCATGTAGTTAAATACATTGTTTCACCTGTCTTATTCATCTACATTGATGCCAGGAAGGAGCCTTGGATTGTGGATCTGTGTAAATTGGCCTCAGATTGGAGTAGTTATAGCAAGAAGCCTGTTGTTTAGATTTTACTCTGTCCGATAGGATCACCTATGAATACAGTGACCATACATTTCAGTTTGCTTGGAACAGTCCTGGTTTACATCTGTTGTTACAGGTTATTATTATAGTACAATAACATTGCATACTGTTATTATAATATAATAATTAATAGATGCTCTCTTTTACTCTTAATACCCCCCAGTTCGGATGATAAACTTATGGTTATTCTATCTAAATTACCACTGAGAAGGATAGTGGATACAGAAATAGTGATAGAATAGTGACAACTATGCAAAGTGGAATTTAAGAAATTAATTTTTGAAAGTTTGTATCAGAGGTCCCCAAGACCATCTCAGTGATTTGCTAGGAATCACAGGACTCAGAAGTTGCTATGTTTATGGTTAGGGTTTTACAGTGAAAGTATACAGAGTAAAACCATCAAAGCCACATGAAGGGAATTATGGAGGAAACCAGGTGCAAGCTTCCAGATGTTGTCCCTTTCTACTGGAGTCACACAAGATGTGCTTAATTCCCCCAGAAGTGATATGTGATGACATGTGCAAAGTGTTCCAAACTAGGCAACTCACCCTAACCTGGGTTTCCAGGATTTTTATTGGGAGTCAGTCACATAGGCATGTGACACCTCCATGACTGACCTTGGTTACATAAGCTCCAGAACCTCAGAGAAAAAATATGTTCATTGTAAATCACCAGACTGTTAGCATAAACTGTACACACTGTTACTGTTAGCACACTGGTACAGTGTGGCCCAGGGCCTCAAGCATGCAGAAACACTCTTATCAGACAGAACTTTCCAAGGGTTCAGAGCTCAGTTCCCAGGAACTAGCCAAAGGCTAGTCTGAAAACAGACCATTTTGGGGAACGTATAGGGGTTGAACAACCCAGGCTTACTGAGTTAACCCTTTCCCACACAAGGTCGTACAAGGTATTTGAGCCAGAGTTTGAGTCCAGGTAAGTCTGATTCCAAAGTCTGTGCTCTTTCCATAAGTTTAATTTTTAGTGATCTTTTATACTGATTTGCTAATTAAAAATTATTGGTTATATTAGATGTGCTTGAGATTTGGACTGTGCCCATCTAGCTTGATAGATACTTATGACAAGCTTTCTTTTTTCCTCATATGAAGATAGGGAGCCTGATTTGAGTATTTTTCAGTATTTTTGTAAGTAATGGTGCTAACAATTTTTAGGTCTTAGTAATTTTCAGTGAAGTTTATTTTGTTTATTTTGTTTATTAATGTATTGAAAAATAGTTTAGATGTACAGGCTATAATTATTCCTTTTGCACTTAATACAGTTTTTAATTTAAAAAAGAGAAATGTGATAATAGAGTTAGAAGTTTTAATTCACAATTAAGAATTGTCTGCCTTATAGGTAATAGATTTGAATGAACTTATTCAGTTCTCAAAAGCTTTTAACCTTTTTTCTTTTCTTTAGGTATTTGTGGAAACATTAGACAAGTGTTTTGAAAACGTCTGTGAACTGGATTTAATTTTCCATGTAGACAAGGTACAGTTTCTACATTATCAAATATTCTAAGCTTTTTTTCTTAGAAAAAAATGTTAATTTGTATTTGTCAAAGTAAAAATAGATTTAGTGAATAGTACTGTTTTCATTCCTTTATTCAATTCATCAGTATATTTACTGTGAGCCAGGCACTGTGCTTAGTGAAGAAGGTTCAGACCCTTGCCTAGAGGAATTCACATGTAGAGGAGGACAATGGGAACGGAGAAAATTATATTTAAACTGGATTTTTTTAGGGATTAGTAGATATTTCATAGACAGAAAAGGAGAGAATGACTCTACAGGCAGAGATATAAAATACATGCTTTTTGTGAGGGGAGGATTTGATATTGATCATGAGGCCTTAAAGTACCTTTAGTGACATGGATTTTGGGCTTCATTCTGAAGCAATTTACTTTTTTAAAACAAGTTTCTGTTAACATTGTTGCTTTATTTGTTCATTTTTTGGGGGGGCAAGATAACTTTTTTCTGTGTTAAGGATGTTGGATTGGTAGGTGGGAGATTAAAGTCAAGGAAATCGATTAGAAGTCTATTGCAGTAGTCCAGAAAGAAATGAACTAAGGCAGTAGAGTAGGGAGGAAAGAAAGTATATAATTGATAGGACCTGATGGCCTATTGAAAGGAGGTGAGAGAAAGGAAGAATGACTGAAATTCTCTAGCCAGTATTACTGGGTATCGGGGATAGGAAATTTACAAGGAAGAGATTCCACTTTTACTATATATAGATTTTTTTTTCTCTATAAGTTCATATAATGTAACAGACTGTTTTGAATGGTTAAGCCATTGAATACAATTGTCTGGAAATAATCTGAAAATTTTAGCAAAAAATTGTGATTTTTAAAAATCAGCTTTATTGAAGTGTAATTTACACACATGAAAATTCAACAGCTTTAAGCATACATTTTACTAAGTTTTGGCAAGTGCATTTAGTTATGTAACCATTACCACAATCAAGATACAGCACAAGGAATGCATTATATTATTTGTGAACATCAAAAGAATACATTTACTATTAGCTGGTCCTTTAGATCATATTTCTCATTTACTAAATGACTTAATTTCATATATTGACTCATTTTGGATATAGAACTTAAACTTGATATTTTTAAGAGAATTATTTTAGTTTTCTACTGCTTTTCTCTATTATCTGTCTTACGCTATTCGCACTTACAAAGACTCCTGTTATTTTTAGGCATTAAGGTTCACAATATTCTAAAGTATGTTTTGGTACATGGTTAAAATGTTTAAAATTCTATTTTTAGAATGACTGCTCAAAGATCACTAGCTTATATGTTGCATCTAGCAATTTTTTGAGAAAATTGAAGATTCTATTGTAAAATATTGTAGCAAGAGTAAAGTTGTCACATTTGTAGCAGAGAATAGAAGTTTTCCTTAATAGGAAAATTAAGCTCTACATATATACAACTTCCATACATGATACACAGTGTGTTTTTAAAACTTCTATTTTACGTTAATATATGTTCATTTTAGAAAAATCAGAAAATATAAATAAGAGGAAAATAAATAGACACTATCTCAATTTCAGAGATTGCCTAGTATTAAAAGATAAACTGAGGCACACTAAAAATTTTAAGAGTTTATTTGAGTAAAAATTGATTCAAATTGGTCAGCACCAAACCGCAAGTGGTTAGGAACACTCCACCGACAGGAGCTAGGGGAAAGACGTTTATAGAGAAGAGGCAGAAGCAAAGCAAGGGAATTATCTGATTGGCTCTTTCTTAAGCACCTGTATTATTTGGGAAAGCCAAGTTGGCTGTTTGTGATTGGTTGTTCTTAGGTTTTGATTTCTTAACCTTGAGGCATTTTAGGCTGAGGTTGTGCTTTGCTTATGTAGACTGCTAATGTATTAGAACCGCCTCAGTCTAATCACCTCCTTGTTTTAATTAACACTAGTGTTAACATTTTAGAGTATGTGTATTTCTAGACGTTTTTGTACAAATGAGTACTGAAACAAATATGTCTTTAAAAAAATCAAAAATAGGATCACATATGTAGTCTGTATAGCCTGTTCATTTCACACAACAGTGTATCACTGTTTTGAAACCTGCCAAAATTAGCTGGCCTAAACTCTTGTTTTAATTTTTTTTCAATGCAATGAGAAAAAAGCTTCAGTATAACAAGAGTTAGAGACCAGTAAAATAGACATTTCCTGTCCCTGTACTCTCTGTCTAAAACAATACTAGTCTTGTTTTCAGCCCTTCTATGAAAGTAGGCTTGTTTTCAACTTTCAAGCAGCCCTGGACCTTCCAACAGTCAGAGATCTCCTAAATAGCTCAACTCATTTCTTCCTAGGGGCAAATACAGAGTTTTGTACACAATCCTCTGTGTGCTGTTATACTACCCTTGGATAGAGGGAAGGAGGAAGTTGTAAAGAATACCCCTTTTGTTATCAGTCAGGATGGGCTAGTTTATGCTGCAGTAACAATATCAGAGTATTTCTAATTCACACAGTATGTTTATCATGTCCCACATGCTGTCAGTCTGGAATCCATGGTGACAAAGCTGCCAGTATCTGGAAAATCATCAGTTTTTATGTCAGAGAGAAAAGAGTTTTCATGGGTAAATTTATCTGCTTTTCAAACTATCACACATGATAGTTTTGCCAAATGTTTTGCCACTACAAGCATGGATCACTAACTTTCTAGCCTCCAATGTAATAGTTTCCATGTGGCCTACTGCCCAACCCTTAAGTCAGTGTCTTTTCCTTTATTGTGATTGTTATCAGTTTCTCATTGCAAACCTTCAAGTACTAATTTGTGTATCAGTCACATAAGCTAATATTTGTAGTCACTCTGAAGTAGTGGAACAGCACCCCCTGCCCAAAATTGATTTAGATGTAGAGACTGAAGATACCACATGTACACCAAGAGGATCTGATCTGAAAAGGTTTATCGTTCACATAATAAGCTTTTTGGGGGAAAACAAGGAACAATGACTATTTTGGGGTTTTATGTGGTTGGGGGGTAGGGCTGGGTTGAGGGTTTCCACATGTGCAAAGGAAGGAGCACCTGGACTTTCTTATCAATTTGCCCACATGTGGGCAGAAGAGGAAGGGAGAACAGTGGGGCTTGAAAGCTGTCAGCAGGCAGATATCAAAAATGGAGTCAGACTCTTTATTACAGCTAAGTTATGCTGTGGTAATAACACCTAAAATATGAGTAACTTGGTTTATTTCTTACTTATACTGCATGGCCACTGTGGGTTTGCTGGGAAGGTCTGCTTATTTGCGCAACTGTGTTACCTGCCCATTTCCTGAACACCGTGGCTTTAATTGGGCGGCCCCAGGTTGTCGCCACTACCGCAGCACAGCATCAAATCCCAGGGCAAAGATGAAAGAGCTAAAGATTTATAAAGAGCTTGGTTTGGAGCATGTATGACATGTATTGACAGCTATAAAAGTGCTCTGTCTACTCCTCCCTGCATTCCCCCCATCCCCCCCAAAAGATCAGGGTAAGGGAGATCTGATTGGAGGCCTCAGTGTCTTTCCTACCCTCCAGGCCAGGAGAATGAAGAATTAAGAGTGAGAGTGGAGTGGTTTCCTCTAGCCCAGTCCCTCTTAAAGGAGTTTGATAGCCTATTGTTAAACCACAGGACACAGAGTGAGAGTCTCCTTTTCCTTTCACCACCTGAAGAAATCTAACCATTAGGAGTATCTCAGCAACCACACCTAAGTACCAGTGAGCCGACAGAGAAAAAAGAATGCCATCTCAACAAGAGAGATGAGGAACAGGCTGAACAATCAGAACATATGCTCCATGAAAAAGAACTACTAGAGGAGATCAGTGAACACTTGAAATTTTAAAATGGTAAAAAGTGCTTAAGGAGATGCAATTCGAAAAGGTCTTCCTGGGGCTTAAAAATGTGTTTTCAAACTATAGAGTTTAAAGAAGAGAATGGTCACAGTTGAGGCTTGAATTACAGATAGAAGATGAATGCAGGAAATAATCTCAAAACATATAACTGAAAGATTAAGAGATAGAAAACACGAAGGAAAAGATAAGAGAATATGAAGTATTTAGCATGTATTATAAAAGTATTTTGAAGCTGTTATCCAACTGGGGGAAAGGAGAGTAGGGAATAACAGAGCATTTAGTAGGAAAACAAGGCATCTCAGTGGTAGAAAGATTTGATATTTTACAAATAAGAATAAAGTCATATTTATTTGATTAAAAGAGCAAGAAAAGAGATAGTTTTCATTAATAAAAATTATAAACAGTAGAATCTCTGATTTAAAAGGGGGAAATAATATAAATAAAATCTGATCAAGCCAACCAACTTTGGGGGAAAGGGAAATTATCTAAAATAGATGTATTATTCAGTATAGTAAGTGTGAATTGAATGAAACTATCCATTAAAAGTCAGAGATGATGGGTTTAAAAAGGTACAGCTTATGTAGGAAAGACAGGATAAATTCTACAGTATTTCCCTTTATTAACCAGTTTCCATAACATTTGGTTCCCTAGTAGTCACCAGAAGTGATCATTGAATTTCTTTTTTAGTACCCTTGTGACATATGAATTTTATCATAATTGATTTGTTTTAATCCACTGTGGATATTATTCTTTTTGATGCTCAAATTGCCCTATCTTTGGCCAGTGGGGGAACCCCTACACGTTGTCTTCTGGGTTCTTTTGACATGACCCCTCTCCCCCTCCATGGACTTTGATAGCTGCTTTGTGTTCTGGTACAACTAGATGTTCCAGATTCAATTTGTTTATTTCCTGCTCTAGATATGTTATCAGTCATTCCTTCTAGGAGCCCTGATTTTTTTTTTTTTTTTTTAGTGGGAAATGGTACGGAGAAACCATAGTCTGGAGGTGCTTGTAATTATGAGGCTTATCATTGTTTCTCCACCTTTTCTATGGACAGAGCATCTTGTGTATTTTTTGCCTTTGCCCTCATGTTAATCTTCTCTCTGTAAGGTTCCTTTTAGTGGATGAAGATGTATAGAAATGACAGCCCTAGCACCATGTATGCTTGTTGGTAGAGGTGTGAATATTACTTCTGGTTCTCAGTGAACCAAGCTAGGAAATAGATGTATGTACACACACACACCTGCCTATTTCTATATCTTTATATATATAAAAAATTGTTGAGTTCTTCTTAATACCCCAGAGTCTAGTGCAACACTACAGAATTTATTCTAGCCTTCATCTTTTCCATATCTGCACTTTGCTTGTCTGACAGTGAGAGATTATTCTCATTCCTATTATTTGTATTATTGTTGATGCATTTACTTAATTTGCTTAATCCTTCCTTTCTATAACCCAGCTCCTGGCTAGGCCATTCGAAACCAGACATGCCGGGCTTCACCATTCCCTGCCAGCACTAGTCAAATGCTTGGCACCCCCCTTCTACTGAGCAAGTTGTTAGAAAGTCAAACCTGATAAAAAAAATTGCAGTAAATAAAAGTACTTTTTAAAAACTTAGATGATTTTAAAAAGAAATGAATGAAATTTCTAGAAGAGAAAAAAATGTCAAAATTAAAATTTTCAGTGGATGGGTTTAATCATAAACATATCTGAGTAAATAGAAAGGTAGAATACATTGTCCATAATGCAACATAAAAGGACAAGAAAGCCTGAAAATGTGAAAGATAGTTTACAGGTCAGGGAAGATAGAGCAAGAAACATCTAATGAAGAAGAGAGAAAGAACGAGGCATATTCAATATCTGAGTATCTAATGGCTGAGAATTTTCCAGAATTAATGGAAGATGCCCATCCACAGATAAAAGAATCACAAGCAGAATAAATAAAAAGAAATCTACACATAGACTAGTGATAGTAAAATTGAATAGCAGAGAGAGAGCTCTTAAAATCATCCAGAAATAAAAGACATATTACCTTCACAAGAGCAGTGGTCAGACTGGGAAGTGACTTCTCAGCAGGAACCACAGAAGTTAGAAGATGTTGTGTTGAAAGAAAGTAACTGTCAACTGTAGTTCTAAAATTAGCAAAACCATCTTTCAAGATTATGGGTGAAATAAAAACATTATTTGAGAAATAATGAGGGAATTTGCAACCAGCAAGCCTTTGGACTAAAGGAAATTCTGAAGAGGGCAATTTACAGAGAAAGAAATCTGAAATATAAGGAGTGAGTTGAAGAGGGAAGAAGAGCAAAGAAAGAAGTAAATTTGTGGGTAAGGATAAAAGAACATTGACTGTTAAAGTACTTATGAGATTAAAATGAAAAAAAAAATTGTAGCATTAAAATACAAGTCAGCAATATCACATAAGCCAGGAGTATTCTAAGGTCTTTTAATGAGCATCCGTGACCCTTATGATAAGCAACCTTTAAAAAGGATTTCTGTATAATCAACCCAAAATATAGAATAGCGAGTAGAACAGCTTTCTAGTTTTTCAGACTTGAATATTTTGAATTTTCCGATTTGAAACATTCATATTCAGTGTGAGTATAAAATGCATTGTGTAACAAAATAGAATTACTCTTACCTATTACTCTATTTATTTATTTTTGTTTTTTGTTTGGCCACACAGCACGGCTTGTGGGATCTTAGTTTCCCGAACAGGGATTAAACCTGTGCCCCCTGCAGTGGAAGTGCTGTGTCCTAACCACTGGACCACCAGGGAATTCCTTTACCTGTTGCTTTAAATTACTATACCACTGTTGCTTTCCATTGGTCAACAATTAACAAATGTCTTCATTATTATTAGTATGTTATACTGTGTTAAAGTATGTTATATACTTAACCTTTCTATTTTGTCTTGAAAATTTTATCAAAATTTTGGTGGGCTAACAAAATGTACTCTTAATTCCTTTCAAAATTACTTTCAAAATTGTCATACTTTGGACTTTTCTTTCATGATGTAATATTAAAGAAGAGAGAAGTTTGTGTGGGGATTATGCTCTTCAGCAGCAGAACCTGCTCAACTGCGTCAATCTCAAGATAATACTAACCACATACCTGTAGAACCGATTATTTCCTTAGCAAACACTTTCTTCAGGTTAATGACATTATCAAGTGAAAGTTTTGTTTTGTTTTGATTTTTTGGCTGTGTTTGTTGTTGTGCACGGGTTTTCTCTAGTTGCAGTGAGTGGGGGCTACTCTTCGTTGCGGTGCGTGGGCTTCTCATTGCAGTGGCTTCTCTTAGTTGTGGAGCACGGGCTCTAGGTGCACGGGCTTCAGTAGTTGTGGCACATGGGCTCAGTGGTTGTGGCTCGCTGGCTGTAGAGCTCAGGCTCAGTAGTTGTGGTGCACGGGCTTAGTTGCTCCACAGCATGTGGGATCTTCCTGGACCAAGGCTCAAACCGGTGCCCCGTGCATTGGCAGGTGGATTCTTAACCACTGCGCCACCAGGGAAGTCCCTAGGTGAAAGTTTTGATTTATATAACACTTTGATATATCAGCTATCCTGTTGGAGAATAATTATACAAAAATTTAATATATTTTTAGATTTAATGAAGTTCTGATAAATATATTTTGAGAGGATGTATTTCTGAAGCTAAGCTTTTTTTTTTTAAATGTTGGTAGTGACTCCAGTAAAACCCAAAGACATCCATTTTCTTACTTAAATTTTTTCATTATAGCTTTTATTTTATTTATAAATACCTGTAGAGCTAAAGCATGACAAGAAGATATACTTCATTGATTCTAAAATGCTGATTTTCTTTCACATTTTAACATTTTTGAGATGAGTATGCATTTACAATTCTATAGCTTGCCATAATTTTTTTTTTTTTTTTTACTTTTTCTGGTAGTTACATTTTATTTTTTTAATTTATTTTCTTTTGCCACATTGGGTCTTCATTGCTGAGCACGGGCTTTCTCTAGTTGCAGCAAGTGGGGGCTACTCTTCATTGCGGTGCGCGGGCTTCTCCTTGCAGTGGCTTCTCTTGTTGCGGAGCATGGGCTCTAGGCACGCGGGCTTCAGTAGTTGTGACACGAGGGCTCAGTAGTTGTGGCTCGTGGGCTCTAGAGCGCAGGCTCAGTAGTTGTGGTGCACAGGTTTAGTTGCTCCGCGGCATGTAGGACCTTTCCAGACCAGGGCTCGAACCCGTGTCCCATGCATTGGCAGGCGGATTCTTAACCACTGTGCCACCAGGAAAGTCCCTAGAGCAGTGGAGTAGGTCGCCAGAGCAGCGGGAGGGAGGCGGGCGTCTGAAGCCCCCATGCGTACCTCGCCCCCAACAGCCCTCTGCTTGGCCGCTACCCTGGTGGGGCTGAGGCAGCAGGGCTGGCTGCTTGTCATAATTTAATTGTCAGCATTTCTCCTTTTCAGTGGTATGTAAAGTAATGATGTTTTTTATGATCAATTGTA
This sequence comes from Eschrichtius robustus, assembly GCF_028021215.1. Classification (NCBI taxonomy): domain Eukaryota; kingdom Metazoa; phylum Chordata; class Mammalia; order Artiodactyla; family Eschrichtiidae; genus Eschrichtius; species Eschrichtius robustus. The sequence goes on from NC_090825.1 coordinate 94,956,632, forward strand.
CTTACATTTGAAGAAATATCAAAATGTGAATGAGATTTAGACCATTTAGAATTATAAATACAGGTATTAATAGATTACTTTAGGTACATTATTTAAATTTTTATTAGCAAATACATGTATTAACATTTTATTATCAAATTAGTAAGAGTATGACCCACAAGTACATAAATGGAAATTTGCTAACATATTTTAAATAATGTGTCATTTCATCAAAATTGACTATTTTCTTAATAATAAAAAAATCATTTCTTACAGTATTACGGTCTGTAGAGTAGACTTATAACTCTGCTTTACCTCCCCTTCACCCCCTTTTAAAACTCCTGTTCAGTTTTCTTTTGCAAGAGGAGAAGAAGGAGGTGTTCCTTGCAAAACACATTTTACAAAATATTTATTGAGTGCTTAACACTTTGCAGGGTTATGTGAAGAATATGTCCTTACCCCAGTCCTCAAGTAATTGTTTTAGGAAGATGTGTGGTGTATGTCTGCCTGTGTCTGTGTCTTTGTCTGTCTCACAGACACACACCATTAACATTACAGTGTTATTCATATATTTTATTATTATAAAATTACAATAATAATACTTAAATTTCTTGAAACAAAGAAGTCAAATAATACTGAAGGCTATATGATTAAACATGAAAGTTCTTCTTACCTTGTCCCCTTCCTTATACCTATTCACCACTACCCCACACTGCTTCCCTGAAGTAATTTCTCTTAATAGTTTGTCTATGTAGACTTCCAGACTTTCTTTCTATACGTTTTCAAAGATATGCATAGTTCTCTTGGTTCAGTGAGTGATAAAGCATGTTTTTATTTCACATAATGCTCTATGCCTTGCTTTATTAACTTCATCTCTCTTTAGATCCTTCCATATCAATATATATGTATCAGCTTTATTCTTAAGTGAAATATTGTGTAGAACGTATATGCCATATTTTACTTGACCATCCCTGTAGTAAGATATTAATGTAGTCAAATTAAAAGATGTTTGGTGCAAAGGACCTCATTTCTAGCATAAATTATAGCAAAGTAGCTTTATGCTTTGAAAACAAGTGACAATCCATAGAAAGGACTCTATGTAATTTGACTTCCTTTCATTTTTTTTGTTTTTAGATGCTTGGTTCTGCCTGGTTGACCTGTAACTGTTAAAAAGTGAAATGTAGGACTTCCCTGGTGATCCAGTGGTTAAGACTCCATGCTTCCAAAGCAGGGAGGGCGGGTGCGATCACTAGTCGGGGAACTAAGATCCCACATGCTGTGCAGTGTGACCAAAAAAAAAAAAAAAAAATACAGTAAAAAGTGAAATGTGTTTGATTTAATCTTCATTTACTCTCCAATGATTATGTAGGCTTTACTCAACCAAGATGCTGCTGTCCGTAAACACTGTATATAAATATTTAATAAATATGGTTTACTGATGGGGTAGTTAAGCTAAGTACAAAAAATGCTGTGTTCTTTTAACTTTTGAATTTTAAGATAATTGAGATAAATGATTTTGAAGAAAGAAATGTTGGCATCTAATATTTATTAGATGCCAACAATGTGCATTATAATATTTTATAAATAATAATAAAATAATATAGAGACCACTTAATCTTGTATGTTACAGTAGTTTTAAGCAAAAGTCTCAGGTTCTGCATTGACACATAAAAAGACTTATTGTTTAACACATGTAAAAAGTGGCATGCTTCTCTTATCACTAACAAATATTCAACACCTTTGAGCTACCTCTTAAATAACTTAAATAGGTACATGGCCATTGCCTTTAATATTGTTCCTCTGAATGATCTCTCTTACTCTTTAGGAAGATTTTTTTTTTTAAGCAATATATGCTGGTGTTAAAAGTTTTCAAAACAAATAAACAAACAAACAAAAACTATGAAAGAAAGCTAAGTCTCCTTTCTTCCTCAGTTCTCCAGTCCCATTGTTTAGGCAACTACTATCTATTAAAAAATATTTGCAGCACATTATATACCTATTGGAATGGCCAAAATCCAGAATACTGACAACGCCAAATGCTGGTAAGGATGTGAAGCAACAGGAATTCTCATTCATTTCTGGTGTGAATGCAAAATGATACAGTCACTTTGGAAGACAGTTTGGCGATACCTTACAAAACTAAACATACTCTTATCATGCAATCCAGCAATCGTGCTCCGTGGTATTTACCCAAAAGAGTTGAAAACTTATGTCTATACAAAAGCCTGCACATGGATGTTTATAGCAACTCTTTTCATAGTTGCCAAAACTTTAAAGCAACCAAGATGTCCTTCAGTAGGTAAATGGATAAACAAGCTGTGTTATATTCAGTCAATGGAATTTTATTCAGTGCTAAAAATAAATGGACTATCAAACTATGAAAAGACATTGAGGAACCTTAAAATGCATATTACTAAGTGCAAGAAACCAATCAGAAAAGGCTATGTACTGTATGATTCCAACTATATGACATTCTGGAAAAGGTAGAACTATGCATATACTGAAAAGATTAGTGGTTGTCAGGCTTGGGGAGGGAGGGGGATGGGTGAATAGGTGGAGCATAGAGAATATTTAGGATACTCTTGTGATACCATAATGATAGATATATATCATATTTATCCAAACCCATAGAATGTTTAACACCAAAAGAGAGCTCTTGAGGTAGACTATGACTTTGGGTGATTATGATGAGTCAGTGTAGGTTCATCAGTTGTAACAAATTTTCCACTCTGGGTAAGCTGTGCATGTCAGAGGCCAGGTTGTATCTATGGGAAAGTTTCTGTACCTTCCTCTTAATTTTGTTGTGAACCTAAAACTGCTCTTAAAAAAATAAAGTCTTTTTTTTTTTTTTCCTAATTATTTTCGTGCCTTTCCAGAATTTTTCTGGGTATATCCAAGTGTGTGTATGTGTGTAATTATTTTAGTATACCTCAATGGGACCATATTATAGATATCGTTCTGTCCCTCTCATTTGTTCATTTAATAACTTACCAATATTTCTGAGGAATCTGTATATTTCTCATTTTTAGGTGTGTGATAATTAATAGTGTAGATTCACTGTTTTACTTTTGTATTTTTCTTTGCTCTTACCAACAGTTTCATTGATCATTCTTGTACATATACCTGGCTCCAGTAACTTTTATTATTTTATTAACTCATATGCTCATTTTCTCTTGCCTCTTTCAATTCAGTCTCTTTTTTTTGTCATTTTTTTTTCTTTTCCCATTTAACATCTTTATTGGAGTATAATTGCTTTACAATGGTATGTTAGTTTCTGCTTTATAACAAAGTGAATCAGTTATACATATACATATATCCCCATATCTCTTCCCTCTTGCGTCTCCCTCCCTCCCACCCTCCCTATCCCACCCCTCTAGGTGGTCACAAAGCACCGACAATTCAATCTTTATTTTCTTGTAGAACTGTGGGAATAATGTGTACAATGTGATCTCATTTGTGTACATTAGATATATACACACACACATATAACAAGTATATGCATAACAAATTTTCTAGAAGGATATATAAGATACAATTAACTGTGATTATCTTTAGATAGAGGGACCTAATAACAGAAGCAGAGGATGGTAGAGACTATTTTTATATATAAGTTTCTGTATGGCTTATATTGTGATTTTAAAAAAATAAATGAAGTTTAGAAGTTACGGTCTATGTCCAGAAGAAGCTGTGTGGTTGGATAGATAGGGCATATATTTAAAAAAAAAAAAAAAAAAGGGCAAAAATACATTGTTAATGTGGTATTTGCCACTTTTTAAACACTTAAATACCTATAAAAATTCATAAGAGTGAAAACTCGTTGAACTTTCAGGTGAACATCAAAGCAGTTTAGTAGATGAGTTGTATTATAAGCATATTGTTACCCTTTTATTTCCATAAAAATCTGTTTTAAGTAAAATTTATAAAACAAAATACTGAAATATGTCAACCATATGAGTTAGGGCTAAGCTAAAAGCAGAGCTTTATCATCCTCTTTCTCTTATTAAGTCTGCCAAAAATTCTTCTCAATTCTTGGAACATGAATTTTTCTATCAATAGACATGTTCACCTTCTTAATTTCCCCTCCTCATGTGACATACCTTACTTTGGACACCATAACCCGAATAGTATTGGAGTAGCCTCCCAGTTAATAGTTCTCATTCCCCACGATGTTTATCTCCTTAAATTTCTTATTTATTTATTTATTTAAATAAAATTTTTTTTTTAAAATTTTTTATTTTTGGCTGCGTTGGGTCTGTTGCTGTGCGCAAGCTTTCTCTAGTTGCAGCGAGCAGGGGCTACTCTTTGTTGCAGTGTGCAGGCGTCTCATTGTGGTGGCTTCTCTTTGTTGTGGAGCATGGGCTCTAGCCATGCAGGCTTCAGTAGTTGTGGCACACGGGCTCAGTAGTTGTGGCTTGTAGGCTCTAGAGCGCAGGCTCAGCAGTTGTGGCACACAGGCTTAGCTGCTCCGCGGCATGTGGGATCTTCCCGGACCAGGGCTCGAACCCGTGTCCCCTGTATTGGCAGGCAGATTCTTAACCACTGCGCCACGAGGGGAAGTCCTCTCCTTAAATTTCTACATAACGTATTGTACCTCCTCACTGAGAATACAGTCTTTAGGCATTTATTATCTTTATAATAAGTGAGATTATGTTTAAGAATTTAGCTCACAGGCCCTTCAGTTGTATTTTCTGTCTCTTCTGGATCTGAATTTGCTTTCATAGGAATTATTTTTACTTTAAGGACAAATTTACATACATTTCTTAGAATTTCTTGCATACGACCCACATTTGTAGGCTGCTCATATTTTGTTACCTCTAAAGTTGGTAGATGTTTCAGTATTACTGAAATCTATAGTTTCCACCAATCTAGTGCTTGTGTTCTGAGATGTTTCGAAAGGCAATAGTACAATGTATATGTAGGGATGAACCCATTAGAAAGCCTGAGCAAAATGGGGGTGGTGTAGTTGCTACACTTCTATCAGCATTACAAGTCATGCTATTGCATAAGAATTTGTTTTAAAAAGAAAAGAGGAATTTCCACTGCTAAAACAGAAGTTTTAAGGAATCTCTGTCCCCTGGCCATGGCCTTTCTTTCTGAACACTTTTTATGCATACAGTACCTATTAGCTATTATAAGGTAATTTTATTTATCACCTAGTTATCTTCTTGACCTTTAATTGAATTTTCATAGATTATGACTAAAAAGTAATTTGCTGTATCGATTTCATTTATTATTGTTAACAGAAGAAAGCAAAGTATTGGACATGGATCACTCAGATTTAGGTTTGAGTCATTGATTTGCCACATATTAGCTTATGCATCTTGAGTAAGCTGGTTTATTCTCTCAGCTGTAACAAAGGTTAATGTGAGAATTAAATCAGATACTGTAAGTGCAGCATCAAAACAGAGTTTTAATAAATGGTATCTAGTAACAGAAAAGATAGTAGTAGAAGTGATGATATTTAGCACTATTGTTTAAAACAATTGTAGCTTCTAGTTTTGTTTGCTAAGGAAAAGTAATTTCTGTAATTCTTCAAAATTGGTATGTGAGGTGTCCATCTTTCCAAAATGAAACATTAATAAATAATAGGATATTTTAAAAATCATGAGTACATTTGCATGAAATCTTAAAAAGGAAAATCGAACAGTGTAATTATATATTTAATTTTAAAAAGTTTTTGTTTAAAAAACCTCTTAGGTACTGTGCTGTGGTGCTTCACATGAATTTATTTAATCCTTATGATAATTCTATGAGGTACCCATACTATTTCTACCTCTCTTTTACAGATAAGGTAACAGAGAGGTCAAGTAACTAACTTCTAAAGGGTATACAACTAATAAGTGATAGACTCAGTATTTATACCTATCTAATTTCAGAGTCTCCATTCTAAATGCTGCCACATTATTTTTTTAAAATTATAGCACAGTATACTGTTCTGTGACATTCCAGCTTTGACTCGGTGATTTTTGATCCAGTAAATACCTTATGACAAAACACCTGGGTTATAGTTTTTCTCCCCAATGGAAAATGTTGTTTTCTGTCATTGTAAGATGTATTTGATAATAAAAAATCTGAGTAATTAGATATATAGAGAGGGCTTTGGGGTAAAAGCTTTATTAAAGTACCTATAATATAAAGAAACTTTCACATCATTTTAAATCTAGAGCTTGTAGGAATGCCACATAGCCTCATTGAGTACCTTGAGCATAAAACAACTTAATAATTACTGACTAAGAATCAGGTATAAAAGGCCCTTATAGGTCATTTTTTTTTTAGCATTAATCCTGATACCATAATGGTAGCTAATGTTTATTGATTATTTACTTTGTTTGGGGCACTTCCATGGTCACTGACCTCACTTAATCTTTTCATCAGTCTATGAAGGAGATACTATTATTATCTCTGTTTTACAGCTCATTAAACTAAGATTTAAAGAGGTTTGTATAATTGCCTAAGGCTTCACAGTAGTGACATAAGTGTATTATGAGTCTTCACTCCAAATTATTTTTATCTTACAGCTCATAAAACAGCAGTATTTGAAAGAAAAATTACTGGGATCATGAAACATTCTTACAGTGAGTTTTCTTTCTTTAGGTTCACAATATTCTTGCAGAAATGGTGATGGGGGGAATGGTATTGGAGACCAACATGAATGAGATTGTTACACAAATTGATGCACAAAATAAACTGGAGAAATCTGAGGTAAGAATGGAAAGTGCTTTAGTTAATGAAGGTAGTAAGCATGATCATAAATTATGCATGATTTGTAGCTTTCACTGTTTGTCCTTCAGCATCACCCTTTAGGTACAGCTGGTATGCTTATTCAATTTTAAAAAGAAGTGGAATATACACATTTTAGTATGTTAAATGTTCTGTGACCACTATCCACCAGATAGTTTTGCGTATTCTTTTAGCCACAGTCGTAATTGCTTTGGGTAATGAATAAAATTCCCAATTCTAGTTGCTTAAAAAAGAAATTATGAATAATGGAATCAATATTTGTTATTAAACCTTAGTCATTAATTATCAAGGAAGTCTTAGAACTGGTTTTCTAAAGATATATAAATTTAGTGTTTTATAAAACTATTTCTGTAAAAGGAAAGGAGAGAAAATGGAATTCTCATAAGGAAGTAATGTTATAATGGCTGCTTAGTAGGCCTGAGTGCACATTGAAAAAAGAAATTCAATGCTCTAATCTTTTAATTCTGGATCCTTCCCAAAGGTCACTGACAAGTTAGCTAAATCATACATTCCATATAATGATACATGTATTCGTGGCTTTTATTGCATTCTAGAAGAGAAAGATTTGGTTAGTTATATACAGCTAACTTTGTGCTGCTAAATTGAGTGAATGAGGACCAACCAGCAGTTTAGCCTTTTGTAAAACTCTACTTTAGAATTGTATGACTCTTCCCTCAGTAACAAGGCTGAAATATCAGTAACAGGCGCTGTAGCTGGGCCACTCAAGTTTACATAATTTTGATTGTTTCTTACTGCTATACAGAATTTTAGAAAGATGAATAGCCTTGATATCTCATTCAATACTATACATGTTTGAGGATACTCTTACCTTTGATATTTATAGTCATAATGCAGAAAACTAATTTTATTTATAATTATTAGTACAGTTATTTGGTTGATCTAAAGTAAATGTTACTATAAAAGCAGAAAGATATTAAAAATATGCTAGCATTAATTTACAACAGGTGAGTTCTGAAGAATTTTTATCTTGTTGGCTCTTCAAAGGATCAGCTTAAAATGCTATGCTCATTGGAATGGAATGAAACACAGGATGGTGGATAAATCTGAAATCTGAGGATTAGAAACAGTTGAAATTTTGTATAAAAACATTTTCCAATGTTCTGTTTTAAATTAAAATAGTCCTTCATTTCTCCTTATCTCAAGTTATCATCCTTCTTGGTTTCCCAAAGGAGAGGGTTGTAATGGGGAAGAGCTTAAAATTATGACTCTTTTTAAGTAATTGTATATATTTTGTGTGTTCTACAGCCAATTTCTAAAATACTGGTTTTTGAAAAGGGAAAACAAACTAGATTAATAGAGAAAATGTTGTTTTAGGACAAGGAAAAGGGCTAAGAATATTATTTAGTAGAGTTGGCTTGCAGTGTATTGTTCAATATGGCAAAAGTTTTACTATAAACTCTAAGCCATAGTTTTTAAAGTCTTAAAATGATAACTTGAAATTTATGTCTGTTAAACCTTGCTTTACAAAACTGTATGGATGTAGATTTTAAATGCCAAGAGACAGACAGTGATACAATCCGTTAATAATTAGTCTAAAATGAGTGGATATGTGGTAATTTGTGAATTCCGTGTAATCATCTGTAAAAATATATCGACCTCTTGTCTGGAATTATCACATTTCCAGGTATTTAACTCCTTTCCATTGGTGGTGCCCTTCCTCCCTCCTGACCCCCTTTTCCTCCTTAGTTTGCTATATATAATATTGACAGAAGTCATGAAGGACCTGTAATAATTACATAATGGATATTTGCTTTTTGATTGTCCAGTAAAACTTTGTTAGTGAGCCAGTTTTTTTTTATCTATAAAGAGCAGTAAAATACAGAATTTACATTTTCAGTGGAAATAGTTATAAGAACATTATAACTTAAAGTCCTTTAACAGAAACATGCTATTTAAACATGCTATTTAAAATGGTTTTGAATACTGGTGAATATTTGTTTTTCATCCACTGATTGTCTTTTAACATGTATAATCAATTGTTATCTGCTACCAAATTAGTTTTTCTTTTTCTCCTTTACAAAAAAAGTATGTTTTAAATCTGATGGATAAACTAACATATGTTTATCAAGTGTTTCTCTATATGTGATGTCTGCTAGTATTTTCCTCATAAAGTAGGATTTTGAGTCATGGTGAAGCCATATAGTTCTGATCATACTTTAAGAAATTGTGTTGAAATAATGTTGACTTTGTGTAATTTTTCAGTAATTTTCATATATTTTAAGTATGTTGGGAAGGCTACCAGCTTTATTCTAGACGCAGTGAAATGTCAAAAGTTTTCATATGGGTTCCTTTTCCATGTTATTTAAACTGGTTATAGCTACCAAATATATGGCTGCAGAATAATCCAAAATTATTTGAGAGCAAGTTATAAGCTTTTATTAATCTTACTCTTACAAAATTTTAGTTAAAATGTATTATGTAAGCAAAAAGTTACAAAGCAAATCTTAAAGTTCAGAATACCATGATTGATGATACCTGTTTATCATGTTTTAAAAATTAATTTAAGTAATGTTTAGAATATCATTTATCTTTTAAAAAGCCTAGATATAATTAAGATACAGCTTTTAAAATATAACATGGATGTATCGAGTTGCCTTTACTTTGTCAGAAATCAAAGATTTTATTATTTTATCTTAAAAGTAGTATATTTCCGGTAACAGTCAAAAGTGAACCAGTTTAATTCCCATTACCTAGACAGGTAGAAGCAAAGATCACCCAGATCTTTAAAGAGATGAGAAGCAAAGATATGCTCTGAAAATATTTTCATCTATCCTGCTTTGATAGATAAATGGTTTACTATAACATTGGGATCTTGGGAAAGGAGGGTTTAAGCTGGGAGGTTGGTGGGATTTGGGGGAAGTGTAAGAGGCACTCAGGAATCTGCCTAGGACTAAAAGGACTCCCTGGGGGTGGAGGTAGAGGGGTGGGGTTGGGGAGACTTGTTAGCTTTTATGTATTTCATGTGATTTTCAAGATGAATAAATGGGTCTGAATTTAGTCACTACTTTTTAAAAGTCAGTCCTCTTTTTTCCGAACATCCTGATCTTTCTAGCTCTTTCCATTCTTCTCTCTTACAGACCTTTATCTTTCAATCTCCCAGACAGGACAGGTAGACAAGGTATTGCTGACTTTGAGAAAAATGTACTTTAACAAAGGGAAAGCAAAATGATGTCAAAGGCAATTAATTATTTAGGCCAGACTCAAAAATTCTTTGTGTTAATGAACCCATATAGTCCCTGTAGCCTATTTTCCATTCTAGTTTCTCCTTGTAGTTTATTCATCTTTTATTGGACTTAGTGTATTTTACTAGTATATCATTGATGTCATGTTTGTTCTGTTTTGTCTGCCTGCATTGTAAAAGGAAAGTTTAAATTTTTTTGTTCTTTTTTTTTTTAAACATTGTCATTTAACTGACAAATTACATTTGTAGAAATGACAATTTACTTTGTATGTAAATCAGAGTTTATTTTGAGCATCATATGGCAGAACCTTAATTTAACTCTCACAGATTTTTTTCCCCCACGTTTCTAAATTAGGATTCTAACATAAAATTGCATGCTGGGTTTTGGAAGCTGTGAATTTAAAAACCAAAAGCTGAACCTTTAGAGATTAGCATACAAAGTGGGAACCGGTAAAGGCTTAGAACAGTGACTGTTAAATAGTCCCCTTCCCCCCACCTAATGGTTTTCAGTTCCAAAGTCTTAACAATTGCTTTTGCAGTTTTGACTAACAGGTGAATATTAGAAGTAGCCAACAAAAAGTAAGATCAGATATCTTCTAAAATAGAAATAAATACTCTAAAACATGGAATTAAGTATATTGACCAAAATAAAATGGATTTTCACTGTAGCAACCTTCTGATATCCAAACATATCATAGTAAGACTCAATAAGATATTGTAAACCCTGAAAATTTTTGCAAAGCATATTGGCAAAAACTGGAAATGTTTTAAATAGACTCCTAGCCCTACAAAACTAAATTTCCTCTGCTAGTTCCTGTGCATTTTTCACACCATAAGTTACCTGTGTGAATTACGCTTTAAACATTTCCATGTAGAGATGTTGATGAACAACTTTTTTGTACAAAGCCATTACAAGAAAATGAAAATGTTCATATACTTCCATTTAAAAATTTCAAAATGAAAATAGTTTATTGAGTGCCATGCAGGGAAAAAATGTGTAAACTTAACAAGCTAGATTAACCACTTTAGTAATTAGAAAAATGCCACTGGGAATTTGGCATTGCTTTTTAGACACTAAATTACTACTTTCTGGATGTGTTTAAGAAGCAGCAACATACAGGTAGCTTTACAATTTCTTATCCCGAGTTAGTGGGCTATGTATTATGAAGCTAGGGACACCACTTTTGGACCCTGGATCTGTATTACTTTATCCTGGGAATAGAAAATATGTAATGGTCTCATTTACTCCATTGATCTCAGTCACTGCCAGTTTCTATGTTCCAGTCTTTAATTTATGTTAAATTGCTTTTTCTACCAAAGAACCATCAATCACTTAGGTCTTATAACTTCCATCACTAGAACTAGTAATTTGCTTTTTTTTTTTTTTAATCAAGTATCTATTTTCAAACAATAGAGAACAAGAAAAGCGGCCCTAAGATACAGATGTTGGAAAGTCAGCTTGTGAGTTGGTTCTGCCCCTCTACTTTGACATGCACAGTTACTCTCTTATTCAAAATTATGATGAGGACCCTTGAGGTCACTTGTGAGGGTCAAAACTGTTTATATTAAATCCATAAATGACATCAGTCTGCTATATTTATTTCACACAGGTAAATCCTATGCTAGAAATTAAAACTATAATTTAAGATTACATAAAATGACTAGTACTGAAAGGTTTAAAATTTTTTAAATATTCTCATTTTGGTAAAAATTTTCATAAAATGCCATAGTTCTTGCTTACTAGAGGACCGTCATCAGCATTTCTAATCTGTTTATAATTGCAGTATTAAAGCACTGCCTTTAAAGCAAAGAGCAAGCCTGTCCCCAGTTTAAAAGTTATTCTGCCTTAAATTCAGAAATTAAAATATTGACATTTTCTATTCTGCTCAAAGCATGCTTTCAAAATCTGCCATTATTTTGTTAATGATTTTGAGTCTGAAACCATTTAATACTGTGTTTATTAATGTTGATGTTCTTTCACTTTGCTGTTAGGTCAAAATTATGAATGTGCATATAGCAACTTCCAGCAGAATGGGTGGGTAAAGGTTTTAGTATGTACAAATTATTTCAACTACCATCTTATTATGCTATATATCAAGCTTGAAAAAATATTTTAAGATGGTAGGATATTTTATGTGTTAGATGAAGTAAATATCTAGGTTCTTTCCTTTTCCCTTGGAGAAAGCTAATTGCTTATTGCATGAGGAAAAGGGAGTCTTCAGATTCTTTGAAATATATTTTAGTAATGCTGCTTTTTCAGTTTCGCTTGCACATATTTTGTTTATTTTTGGGTCTGGCAATTTAAAAACAAAATCAAAAACAAATCATATCCATCCATTACTATCTTTGTGATTCAAGTGCTTGAAATTTCTGAGAGTATGTCTGTATAAGTCTTCTGTTTGGCCTCATTTTGGTATACTTGCAGACTTCATTTTGTTTTCTTTCTCTTAATTCTGTTAATTTATTTAATCTCATGGGAGAGAAAACATGACCATTCTTTTATATACTGTACTTCATTCTTCCATCCGATTCATACTCTTAACTGCTTTGGATTCATGTATTTGTTTTTGTTAGTGGAGTTGCTGCAGTTTACCTGCCATGGTGGTGCTCGAGTATAACAACATAGATGGAAACAAGTTATTTCTCCAGTAGGGTTTCATTCTCTTTATTTCTGCTTTATGTCAACTGTGTAATCTTAAATCTATAAGAACTATGCTGTACTGTCAGAAGTATCTTATTTTTACATTTTAAATTGTACATACCACTAACAAGTCAGGTAAACTTAATTTCTGTAAATTTTAGTGTTCAAAAAAATTGTGTTTAATAAAAGTTATCTTGTTGTTTTGAGTATATCTTACTAAAAAAAATCTTAACTAAGATGAAAATTCCTTTATACCTTTGTGTTGGCAAACTGATTTCCTAATGGCAAATTACCTCTTTTACATTTTATTCTTTAATAAAAATGTTTCAGACTTCATGTTCATGGAAGTCTGAAACTGAAATGTGTTTTATAGCAGTTCTGGTGTTAACTACCTGAGTGACATGAAGTGTTTTTTTTTTTAAGCCCTGAGTTTTTGTATATAAACATTGACAGCTCATGTAAGCATCTGAGTAGCGATCAACAGTCCTTCTCATATTTTTCTTTACATTTTATATTCTACAGAATCTGATTTCTTAAAATGTTAGCTTAATTAAAACTTAATTGAAGTACACATTACAATTTTTAAATTTCCTATCCTTTAAATTTGTGACATACTACACAAAAGTATTGAACATGCTTGAGAAATAATTTGATTCTCTTAATTCATTTGCGTGTTCTGAGTAGTTACCATCCTTTGCATGTCTATGGCTTGCTGCTTATGTTTAGAGAAATTGTAGTTTGTTGACTTAGAAACTTCTTTTGGTTTTACATAATATGAATTTGGCACATATATGCTATTGAAATCAATTGCTATATTGACTTTATGTATTCTCATTAGCAGCTAACAGTCAACACCATCTGTGGTCACAAAGAAACAACTTAATCTAATGAAATTTAACAGGATGAAGTTTTATTCTTTAGTTTAGCTGCTCATGGTACAGGGTATTATGGAAAAGAAGGCTTCTTGACAATGACATTTTATACGAAAAAAAGTGTTTTTACTACTTATGTTAACCATAGCATCCAGTAAAACAGACAGACGGACACACACATACACACCCTACCTTTTCTCTCTTTTTCTCAATAATAAAATCCTCTAATAATTCATGCCTTTTAAAATGTTTATAGTTAAATACCTTGTCATTACTTTTCTACAGCCTACTCATAATTAGCACCCTGTATAGAAATTCCAAAGTAGAAATAGTGGCAAATTGATTTTTTAGTTAGAAAAATTATAAAATCCTTCTACTGGAAAAATGATACTTAGTTCCAGGTTGTCTATAAGTTTGTAAAATAATTTTTGTTCCCTTGGCAAACAACATACTTCCTAGCAAAAGGAAGCTCTTTGAATTAAGAGTCTTCTCTGATTCTAAACCATTCTAAATTTTGGTAGCTAAACACTGAACTTGAAAACATCAAGTTAAAGATCCTTTTGAATATGATTCATGCTACCCTAAATAATATTCATCTATATCTCTAACATCTTTTTGGGGGCAGTTGGAGAGAGGTGGGGTATAACAAAAACTGCATTGCTTCAGGTAGGTATAAATGTAGAGGTCAATCAAATTTTTAGTTATACATCAAAAACAACTACACTCCATTAAATTATAAAAATTGAATTCTCCAACCCTATTCAGTCTTTAATTGGGTATGGAGTTTTTCATCCATATCACCCTTATCATTGCCTGTGTGGACCATATATATTATTAAATACTATTTTACTGATTTTTCTATTATTTCCAATTCTAACTTGATAATCCATGGCTTTTATTTCATTGCTTAACAATGTTTGTATCCTTTATTCAGCAAATAGTTTACACTGGCCTATTTTGTATCACTCAAGATTTTTCTCAGGTAACAGCTTTATTATTATTATATTTTTAATTAACGGAAGAGGTAGGATTACATGAGAGAAAAAAACTAAATTACAAAAAGGGACATTAAAACTAATCTTTCTGATTACATGGACACTGTCTCATATATGTAATCTAAGCAAAGTAGAAGATTTGTTTTTGTTACTTAATTGCTTTTGTGCAAGATAATGTATGACACTGAATTCACATGTGTTTGTTGGCTTTATTACATAACCTGAATAAAAATTGATGAAATCTAATTGGTATATAAATTAAATCGTAAAAATATGAAGACTGTTGATGTAGCTATTTGAGAAAAGTGATATATATGCATTTTTCTTTTCTTTTTAAGCATATTTTCTCAAAATTATTTCACAAATTATAAATTTTCCAACTAAGATGAAAGCCAAATATTGTACACTAATGGTATTGGAAATTTTAGAATTCATTTATTTATATATATCCTACCTTTTGCATTTATGCTGTTCTTTCTCTAAATTTGTATATTGTAAACTGAACATATGTTGAATCTACTTTATATGACAAAATATTTTTAATCATTATATTTTTACTAATTCATTGAAGGGTTGGATTGATCCTCTTCTTGCAGTTTCATTTTTAGGCAGAACTGTTCTCTTTGGATTGAGGCTTCACTTTATTTTTTTTTTAAATCTTTATTGAATTTGTTACAATATTGCTTCTGTTTTATGTTTTGGTTTTTTGGCTGCGAGGCATGTGGGATCTTAGCTCCCCCACCAGGGATCAAACCCGCACCCCCTGCACTGGAAAGCAAAGTCTTAACCACTGGACCGCCAGGGAAGTCCTGAGGCTTCACTTTAAAAGCCTGATTTTTTTTTTTTTTTTAATGTCCTAGAACTTTCCTAGAAAAGTTTAGAAGAGCCTCTACAGTTTTAAAAAATAATTTTTAAAAACTTTATTGTTTTGAAATGTTTTAAGGGTTTAGCCCTAAGAAACTAAACGAACATTATTTATTACTTTCAGTTTTTATTTCACAGCATATATTAATAATAAATGACAGTTGAAAAGCAAAAACCCAAAATCTATCACAGTTGTTGCAAGAGATGTCTAATAAGGAAACTAATGTAAAATATGCTTTAATGTTTATATCATAAGTCAGTTAAATCAAAATATAGGTGAAGATCTAGCTTTGTCATTTGAATATTGTGTGTGATGTTTCGGTAGTACAGGTTAATTTGTATTTAAATCTTTACATTGTTATCATTGCATGTATTCACTGTATTTTTTTAAGGTGTCAACTGTTTTCTCTTTATAGATTAGTATTTCAAAGTAACCATTCCATACCAATTCAAACTACCATCTGGTCTCTAAGCTTGTTATATGAAACTCTTTTATCATTGTCCTCCAGTTTTAGTGTCTTTTGATGGGCTACACCTGAGCTGTACATTTTCTTTTTCTTTTATTTGCTTCTGTATACAGGCTGGCTTAGCGGGAGCTCCAGCCCGTGCTGTATCAGCTGTAAAGAATATGAATCTTCCTGAGATCCCAAGAAATATTAACATTGGTGACATCAGTATAAAAGTGCCAAACCTGCCCTCTTTTAAATAAAAAATTTAAAAGGCCACTCCCAGGTAAAATCCGGGGGAAAAGTCATCTAAGTTTACCATGCAGTTGTTTACCAAAAATAGAGGAGGAGAGTCTTAACTTTTGCTCTTGGATTTAAGTCAAGGTACTGTATAGAAGTTATGTAAAATCAGTATGGAAGTTCATTGTTGCTTTTCTTGCTCAGTGATTTTTGAAGAAATTGAGTAGTTACAGTGTGATTTTTTTCTTTATTTTCTAAACTGCATTCCTATGGCCACCTAAGGCATGCCTCTATGTATTGGCTACTACAGTATTTTGAAAAGTGTTTGGGACATTTCTTTAAATTATGTATAACCTAAAATGTTGGTGTTTTATATGGATCACAAATACAACATTCCTTAATTCTTTCCGTTATTTGTCAGAATTGTTATTTAAAGAACGAAGTATGTATTGCATGAAAACATTATGACCTTTTTCTCTTAGTTTAAATAAACTCCAAGGTAACTGGACTTCTAAAGCACCGTTCTGTTTGCCTGGTATCTACTTTAGCAATAATTTTTTTTATGACCCTCTGACTCAACGAAGTAAATAAAAGTATATTTTATCACTGTTAAGCAGCTGTTAATGTTGATTATTTAATTTATACTTATATTTTTAATATCCAGAACCTCATTATTCTAAAACTCAATTATTTCACAAGTCAAGAGTAGTGTATCTCATAGTATATTGTGTAGGATGAGATCTGGAGTGGGAGATGACAAATCTTTTTCTAAAATCCATATTGAGAAATTGCAAAATCCGTTTCATACACATAGGTTTAAGTCTTGCATCTGATCCCTTCTTGCTGAGATGATGAAAAATAATTTCATAGAAAATACTTAGTTGCTTTTGAACACAAAACCCTTTGGGGGGCTTCCCTGGTGGCGCAGTGGTTGAGAATCTGCCTGCTAATGCAGGGGACACGGGTTCGAGCCCTGGTCTGGGAAGATCCCACATGCCGCGGAGCAACTAGGCCCGTGAGCCACAATTACTGAGCCTGCGCGTCTGGAGCCTGTGCTCCGCAACAAGAGAGGCCACGATAGTGAGAGGCCCGCGCACCGCGATGAAGAGTGGCCCCCGCTTGCCGCAACTAGAGAAAGCCCTCACAGAAACGAAGACCCAACACAGCCAAAAATAAATTAATTAAAAAAAAAAAAAAAAAAACCCCTTTGGGGCCCCACTTGTTTCATCCCAAAGTCAAAACTTTCTTAAGTCCTAATACTCTCGTATTCTGGTTTCTCATAATTTGCCCACACTTTCTTATTTAATCTTATCTTGGGATCCATGAGTGGGATTCTTCTTCCAGTTAGACTAAGGTTTTCCTTCTAGTTCTAGTCCTCCCTCCCCAAATACTATTTTTTGAAACATTTCCTTAGATGTGTGGCATGTATGAATTTTACTCCAAGCTCTGGGGTGTAAGAAAAGTCACTATTTTTTCTAAATAAAATTAATCTGACTCTAAGCCCCATCCTACTGAGGCAACAGGAAACTCAGTCTGTGATTATTGGGATTTCCATCAGTTCAGAGATGTATAAAAGTCCTAGAGTAAGGTTATGCTAAGCAGAACATGCAGGGAGGTCCCTGGTCTTCAGTCATTTGAATGTGCCAGGCGAACAAGTCCCTGTCCTCATGGACATATATGCAGTACCACACTTTTCTCTTTTCCCTTTTTTTGGGGGGTGGGGGTAGATTATGGAAAGATTTAAGTTTTGATTTGGTTAGAATGTACCAAAATTAGGGAAACTTCTGGGCCGGATCATACTTTAACCTCAAGAAATAGTCAAAAGGGTTTCATCTTTTACTATATTCTAGTATGAAAAAGAAAACCCAGTCATGTGCAAATGACAGAAGTAGGCAAGTCATAGAAAACTAAATCTCAGTGACCGCTAAATATGTAGAGATGCTTAATCTCACTAGTAGCCAGGGAATGCAAGTTTAAAGGACAATTAGATTTTATTTTCACCTGTCATATTAGCAAAAATTAGAAGGGGTGACAGTATCCAGTGTTGGAGAGGATGTGAGGAATGAGAACTGTCATACATTGCTCATGGGAATGTAATTTACTGTAACTTAAAAAAAAAATAATATGCCAAGTTCTGTGAAAATTTTTAAAAATCAAAAATACACATATCATACATACCCTGTGACTCACTTTGGGAACTCTCTATTCTCTTAGCATTCCTGGATATCTTTATATACAAAGGTAATTATTTCATCAACTTTTTAAAGCAAAATAATAATAATAATAAACTGGAGATACCTTAAACGCCCACCAGTAAGGAAATGGTTGAATAAGTTATTGTAGCTACCACACTAGTTGTAATAGCAAAAGACTGGGATGACCCAAATGTCCATTAGAAGGAGATTGGTTGAAAAGCTGGATTACATCCACATTATGGAGTCCTATGAAGCTATCAAAATGAAAAATATCTCTCTATATTGCTGAAAATTGATCCCTAGAATATAATGTTAAGTGAAAAATAATCAAGATGGAAAAAAGTATATTGATGGTGTGTGTATTAGTCAGGGTTCTTCAGAACCAGTAGTGTGTGTGTGTGTGTGTGTGTGTGTGTGTGTGTAATGAGACTGACATTTAACTCAGTAGACTGAGTAAAGCAGATTGCCCTTCTTAATGTGGGTGGGCCTCATCCAATCAGTTGAAGGCCTGCATAGAAGGGCTGACCCTCATCCAAGTAAGAAAGAATTCCTCCTGCCTGACTGCCTTCAAACTGGGATGTTGGCTTCTTCCTGCCTTCAGTCTTGAACTGAAACATGGGTTCATCCTGTGTATCAAGCCTGCCAGCCTTCAGACTGGAACTATACCATCAGCTCTCCTGGTTTTCCAGCCTTCAGATTTGGACTGGAACTCCACCTTAGGCTCTCTGGGTCTCCAGCTTGTCAACTCACTCTGCAGACCTTGAGACTTATAAGCTTCCATAATCACATGGGTGCATTCCTTATAATAAATCTTTTTAAATAAAATCATCAAGTTGATGATTTTGTTTAAGAGATTTATTATACGACTCAAAGTCTGAAGGCAGGAAACTGCCGATGTCCTAGCTTGAAGGCAGTCAGGCAGGAGGAATTTCTCATACTTGGACAGAGGTCAGCCTTTTAATTCTATTCATGCCTTCCACTGATTGAGCGAGGCCCATCCACATTAGGGAGAGCAATCTGCTTTACTCAGTTTACTGATTTAAATGTTACTCTCAACCAAAAACACCCTCACAGAAACACCCAGAATGTTTGACCAAATGTCTGGGCAACCACATGCCCCAGTCAAGTTGACACACAAAATTAACCATCACAGTATGCTACCAGTTATCTAAGAAAAAGGGAGAGTGAGTGGTGTGTGTGTTGTGTGTACTTCTAAATGAAAGGATAAGTCATATATATATACACACATACACACACACATATATACAACATACATATATAGTGAGAAGGAGGAAACGGCAGAAGTGTGGGGATAGAAGCTAGACTTCTTGGAATGTACCTTGTTTTGAAACCCTGTAACTATTTTAAGTAATTAGTAATCGAACTTAAATTTTAAAAAAGTAACCCTAAAAATTAAAAGCAAAGCAGATAAATTGAACTATGCGATGAGTTGGTGGCATAATCACCCAAAGGGGAACTGCTTCACATGACTTTAAAACTCTTGACTATACACCACTAAAGACAAAAAGACCTTCCCTGCCCACCCCCCAACTTAAATTGTTTTCTGTAATCCTGGTATTGGTGATATTTTAAAATTCCGAGGCTGTGCGTGTGGACTCTGGGGTAAAGCAGAGGAGAAGGTGCCTCGGTGCCTGTAGTGGATGCTCTGGCATGCATCCTTTAGGACTGAAGCACTCATTTCCTCAGCTGCTGGCAGTGTTGGTGGCTAAGAGCACTCAGCTGACTTGCTGAGAATTGCCACCAGCCGAAGGGAGCTACTTCACCTGAAGTCACGACTCCTCTCCAGAGACATCCTACATCCAAGTTATAAAAGCCCAACCCACTTGGCTAAGGCAGGACAACTCGGAAAGGCCATCCCAGCTCCAGTGCTACCCATGGGATCGGCTGAGGCCTTTGTCGTGACTGCACTGCAGTTTAACTCTTCCCTCTGCCTCATCCTACTTCCTTTAGATTTCAGGGTTTGATCCCAAGGGCGTATCACAGTGATTAGCTTGCATGCAAATCACCATCTCAGTCTGGTTTTCAGGGAAGCCCATCTGAGACAGTTAAAGCCAAGAATGGTCTGAGGAAGCAGATTCCAAAATGAGATTTTGGAGCTGGACCACCCTCTGGCAGGCTGGCAACCGAAGACCATGTTACCGGTGGCAGATGGAGCATGGTTCGCCACTAGCATGCCATAGCAGTGTAATTGTTGAAACTCTCACTGATGGTGAACCGGGAATGCCTTGGTAGGCACAGTGTCTAAGGCATTTGAGAAATATAAGAGCACTAGTAATTATGAAGAGTATGGAAGTGGATGGCTGTTCTTGCAGGCATTCGTTCCATTAGAGAAATGCTGAGAGTGATTAATTACCAATTAAAGGCTATGTATGAAGGCCAGAAGGGCTTCTTAACAACGTATAAAAAGACTTTCATCTCTTGCAGCTGGAGGACAGAAAAAGCTGAGGATCAGGCCCAGGCCTTAACTGTAAGATTGGCAAAGTTCAAGAGAAGATTGGATTCCAGCCTCATCATGTCTGCTAAGCCAAGGTCAGGGACAAAAATCTTGGATACGGACCTACAGAAGTAGCCCACTTCTTCCCATTAAGCTACCACTCACTCCCTTCCTCCTCCTTGCTTGGAGAGGATGCAGAAGCTTCTGCCTTGCAGGTTAACATGCACCCTCCTCAGGTTTTGCCTCACCTGCTCTGATCACCAAGCCAGTCGGGTCGAGACACAACATATTTGGGCCAGGGAAGTGCTAGGGCTGCCAAAGTTGTTGCAGAACCTTGCCAAAATAAACCTGGAAGAGCCAAGAGAATATATTTGGGCCTGGATCCTGAGGGTTCTGGCTTAAGGGGGAAGGAACATAAAGCTGGATGAGGGAGAGTGTTTTATATGTAAGCTCTCCAATGATAGAACATTCAACACTCTGGCAGGGACCTGAGGAGACAGTGCTGATACACTGCTAGGGTAGTTCTTGGAAGCTTGGAGAAAGGCTGAGCCACTACACTTGGCCCAGCTAAGTGAAGTATAACAGAACATCCAAGCAGACAAGCGGAAGAAGAGATTACAAACCTTAGAGAAGTGTGTGGGCTAAAGTGAATATACTGTGTAAGGCAAGACAGCCTGGAAGTTCCTCCATTTACCAAAGCAATAAGGAATATGTCACTGTTTATAGGGACACCGGCCTCATTTAGAAACTCGGTAGTGGCTGTCTTCTGAAGGCCAGGACTTATAGTAGGAAATGCTGCCACAGAGCTGGGTGCCCTGATAACAGTGGGGATGATGAGATCATGAAATAATAGATGCCAGGTTGTGGCACTTAACCAGGAGGTGCATAGTGGGCTAATTATCTTAATGAACTGCAGGGTCAGAGTGGCAACCAAAGATCCTGACCCACAGAGAGCTATAGAGCTGGTTAATGGAACGAAGCTTCGGTAGGTACAAGGTAGATGGTCAGCCAGTAAGGGCGTTGCCCGATCTAGATAATCTAAAGAACTAAAAAATGGATGATCAGGAGGTTGAGAGCAGCCACCGCAATAAAGTCATTACTTTTGTTCCAGTTTCTGGTCCTGAGCCAGTTCTCAGACCCAGAACTCCTTGATTGACAGAAGGACCAGATCTCCAGGAGCAAGGACCCTGCACACCATGGCAAGTGCATAATATTAATGATTTTTCAACTACTTCCTTAAAGGGATTTATTTACTTGGATAACCATACACTGGGAAATGGAAAATACCCAATGTTTTGAGGATTTTGAGGCACAGTTTCCAAGCTGACACTGATAACTAGGGACCAAATATCATCATTTGGTCCCTGCCCCCATTACAGTGGGAGCATATGGGGGCTAGGTAATAAATTTAGTCCTGGCCCAGGTATAGCTCATAGTGAGTCTGCCAGGTCTACAAATCCACCTATTGGTCATTTTTCCCCATCCCCAGATATAAGTGGCATGGACAGTTATCTGTGGCATAAGAGCTATTATAGAAAGAAAGACTTAAGTGGAAGCTTTGCAACTGCCCCCATACTCACAGCCAAGATAGGAAATAAATAACGATATTGCGTCTTGGGGAGGAGAGAGATTAGTACGACACTTAAAGACTTAAAAGATTTTAAAATGGTGGCCTCCATCACATACCCATTTATTGACCAGTTCCCTACAGGTGGATCCTGGAGGATGACAGTGGACTACTGCAAACTGGACCAAGCTGTAGCTCTAATTGTAGGTGTTGTACCAGATGTGATGTCTTTGTTAGAGAAGATGAACAAGGCCTCAGATAGATGGTATATGGCCATTGATCTGCTAAATGCCTTCTTTTCCATCCCTGTTAGGTGGGAGGACCAGAAAGTTCACATTATGGATACACAGCAGTGTACTATGGATATTAACTTGCCCTCAGGACATAACATAGTCAGAAAGGATCTGGGTCATCTGGATATACTATCACATTGGTCCACATTTTGATAACATTGTGTTACTTGAACTGGATGAACAAGGAGTTGCAAGCACATCGAAGCCTTTGGTAAGATACATGCCCTCCATGGGTGGAAGATAAGCCCTGTGAAGATTCAGGGCCCTACCACAGCAGTGAAGTTTTTAGGAATCCAATGATCTAGGATATGCCAACCTATCCCTTTCAAAGTAAAAAAACAAATTATTGTATTTCACAGCTCCCCCACTCAGAAGCAAACACAGAGGTTGGTGGGACTCTTCAGGTTCTGGAGGCAGCATATTTTATACTGGGAACACTATTCCAGCCCATTCATACAAACAGCTTCTAGATTTGAGTGAGACCCAGAACAGGAAAGGGATCTGCAGCAGGTCCAGCCTGCAATGTAAGTGTCCCTCCCTCTTGAACCATACTCCCTGACAGACCCAATGATATCAGAGCTGTTAGTTATGGCAAAAGATGCCATGTGCTGCTTATGGCATGCCCCAGTTGAACAATTACAACATAAACCCCATTGCAGTCAGACAATGCCACCTGTAGTGGAAAATTAACACGTAATTTGAAAAACAGTTCCTCGGGTACTCCTGGGCCCTGGTTGAGACAAGCATCTGATCATAGAAGTGATCATACATCCAGAACTGAGCTGGGATCTGTCAAAGTCACAAAGTCATAAGGTTTGGCAGAACTAGCAACAATCTGTAGTAAGATGCAAGTGATACATGGGAAAGAATGGAGCCAGAGGGCATAAATAAGCTGCACAAGTCCTGATCCCAATTTCATTCTCCACTGTTGACCACTGCCTCTCCTTCAGCTCCAGGGAAAGATAATAGTGTGGAGAAATCCAGTGGGCAGAACTTTGGGTTATATATGTGGGCATCCACTCTATGTGAAGATAAAAGTGGCCCAAGGACTCACAGGCAATACCTAATGACTTGGTTGGTTAGCCAAAGTCTTGGGAAAGAGAAAGATTGGAAGATCAAGGACAAGGTTTGGGGAAGAGGCATGTGGATAGACCTATATAGGAATAAGCATGAAAATATGAAGATTTTTGAATCATGTGTTACCTATAGAAATCATCTGAAGAGATACTATACTGCCAAATAGAATGACTCAGCACAGTGTTATTGTGCTTCTGTTATTGGCCTCAGTGTTGACACAACGGGA
Source organism: Eschrichtius robustus (assembly GCF_028021215.1). Classification (NCBI taxonomy): domain Eukaryota; kingdom Metazoa; phylum Chordata; class Mammalia; order Artiodactyla; family Eschrichtiidae; genus Eschrichtius; species Eschrichtius robustus. Next base: position 94,980,425 of record NC_090825.1, read on the forward strand.
GCTGGAATGGAAGATCCAGGGGTTGAGGGCTACACATGGGCCCAGCAGCATGAACTCCTACTCATCAAGGCTGATTTAGCTACTGCTTGTGTCAAATGTCCTAACTACCAATAACAGAGACCAATGCTGAGCCCCTGATACAGCACCTTCCCTTGAGGAGACCAAGCAGCCACTTGGTGGCAGGTATTTAATTTTGGGCCCCTTCCATTTTAGAAAGGGGAGTGAATTAATCCTGATAGAATTGACACATATTCTGGATATGAGCTTTTGTTTCTTGGCTGCATAACCTCAACCAACATTGCTATCGAAGGATTTACAAAGGGTCTGATCAACCTACATGGGAGCCCACATAGCATCACAAAGGACCAAGGAATCCAGTAAAGGAAGTGCTGCAATTAATGCAGAACCATGAAGTCAACGGACCTTGTTATATGCTGCCCAACTGAAGCTGCTGGACTGATAGGGCAATGTAATGGTCTTTTAAAAAGGCATACCTGAGGCACTAGGTGCCTAAATTGACAACCGTTATATGGTGCTCTGTTCCCAACAGGTAGACCACAGGGGTCCAGGCACCAATGGGTAGAAGTAGGAGTGGCTCGACTTACACCACTCCCAGTGACCCACCAGGGGAATTTGTGTTTCCTGTCATCACAAACTCTAGGATCTATGGTACAGAGGTCTTGGATCCCAGAAATGCTTCCTCCAGGGTTGCAACAAGAGTTGTACTTCACCTTTAATCTACAGCAGCCCTCCATTCATTTCAGGATGCTCATATCAAAAGATCTTGTTGGCAAGGAAAAGAGTCCTCATCCTCCATTCCTCCATAGCTTATTGAAGTCTGACCAAAAAAAGTGTCTTTCAGAGCACCAAAAATAATAGCTATCATGACTCGTATAGTGAAAATCACAGCTATTTGGGAGATAGGTTTCATTAGGACTCTGTTGCTGGTGGTGCAGCTGCTGACTTAGCACAGCTCACTCAGTGTGACTCCAAAACCAGATGTTAAAATATATATGTATTTTGTGTGTGGAGAGGGAGAGAGAGATCAAACTGAAGAGTAACCAATTATTGCAGGTGAAGAAGAGGTGTGGTTACTACCCATGTAAGATCACAGAAATTGGAGAACATAATTTCTATGTCAGAATTACCTTCTGTAATAGATCGATACCTAAGAATTGATAGGGAGTGACGTCAGCATCATAGCAACGTAAGATGTTGCTCTTTTCTCTCCCCGCTTTTTAGCAATTAATTAAGACATCTCTCCATGAACAAAAGTTCCTCGTGGGGAGCTGTGGGACCTACCACCCTACACCAAGGGACCTGGGAGGACTCTCACCTACCTGTGCTTCCAAAAATAGACAAACAGACATGGTAAGGGCTGCAGACCCAAGGGAGTCAGCGAGCCTGCCCCACCCCTGCTCACTCCAGTAGGGGAAAACCCTGGAGAGTACTGGCCTATTCAGATACCCAGGAGCAAGAGGATTTTGTACAAGTCCAGCCTGCCTGAGGGGAGATACCAGTACACCATTAAGACGGGAAGGATAAGAGTTTGTACACAGTGGAGAGGAAGGAACTCTCCCAGAGCCCCCTTCCCCATGCAGGGCAATGCCTACATAGGGCTAAGCTGTCAAGTATTGGTGACCTCTCCTGTGGAGGAGGTGGAAAGCTGTGAGTGAGTGCCCAGCTACCCCAGTTTTGTGGGTTACATCTGGAGAAACCCATTTCTCTCCAGCAGCACCCAGAGTACTGAGGTGGGACCTCCATGACTGGGGAGAGGAGGACAAAGGGAAGGAAGCAGATAAGAATATCAAAAGGCATTAAGGAGGTTCCTGCTGACTACTTCAGCACCTCAGCAGGAAGTCACCCTCAAGCTTTTGGGATTATCCCACTGGAAAATCCTACCACTGGGTCCATGGGCACCCGCATCACCTGGAGTGCTAAACCCACAATCCTACCCGTGCCCCTCCCCCCGCCCCCCCCCCCGCCATTCTGTGGATGGATCCTTATGGGTGCTCCAGAGTACAGAGGTGAGAGAGCAGGTCCAGTAATCAGAGTGCTCTTAGAAAAATGGACCAGGGAGAAACTACAAACTAGAGCTGTAGCGCCACCTTCTGGAAGACATAAGAGGTTTCCAGCAGTCAGCCTGGTGAGTTACAGGAGTAAGAAAAGATGTAAAATCTTAAAGAATTCTGCCACCTCAAGAGGGAACAAGAGAGTGGAGCAGGTCTACCCTCAAAAGTTGAGGAAACCCCAGATATAGCAGCACCAGTGATCACTGCCCCATCTGAAGGCAACCAATAAAGATTTAAGGAGTTGTCTTCTACTTCAGATGGAAAAACAGCAACACAAAAATATAAGGAACCTGAAAAACCAAGAAAATATTTCACCCCTAAAATGAATAATTCTCCAACACCTGAGCTCACAGCTACAGAAAACTGTGATCTAGCTGATAAAGAATTCAGAATAGCTGTTTGAAGAAATTCAGTGAACTACAAGAAAACTCAGAAAGATAGTTCAATGATATTAGGGGGAAAATACATGAACAAACAAAATGAGATCTTGACCAAAGAGATAGAAATGATAAAAAACAACCAAACAGAAATTCTGGAGCAGGAGAGTGAATGAAAAGATTACAGTAAAGAGCATGTGTAGCAGACTAGGTGGAAAATAGAATTAGTGACTTAGAAGGTAGGAATTTAGAGACAACATGGAAGTGAACAAAGGAAAATAATAAAAAAAGAGCAAAGAAAGCCTGAATGATCTATGGAACTCAATCAAAAGGGCAAATATTAGAATAGTTAAGTGTTTCAGAAGAAGAGATAGAGAAGGGGACAGAGTTTATTTAAAGAAGTAATAGCTGGAAACTTCCCAGATGTGGGGAGAGACTTGGACATCCAAGTTCATAAAGCTAGTAGATCACCAATTTACAAGTGTAGGCATAAACAGAAGGAAAAAAGAAACAGTGGAAATACAAAACAACCAGAAAGCAATCAATAGGATGGCAATAGTAAGTCTTTACATATCTTTAATTACTCTTAAGTGTAAATGAATTGAATTCACCAAGCAAAAGACACAGAATGGCTGAATGGATAAAAACACAAGACCCAACTTTATGCTGCCTATAGGAGACTCACTTCAGCTTTCAGGACACACATAGGCTCAAAGTAAAGGGATGGAAGAAGATACAAGGAGAAACCCAAAAGAAGTAGAGTAGCCATAGTTATATCAGACAAAGCAGACTTTAAGCCAAAAACTGTAACAAGAGACAGAGTCATTATATAATGATAAAGGTGTCAATACATCAAGAAGATATAGCAGTCATAAATATACACACCAAACATTGGAGCACCTAGATATACTAACCAAATACTAAAAGGTCTGAAGGGAGAAAGAGACAACAAATGCAATAATAGATGTCAATACCCCACTTTCAGCAGTAGCTAGATCATCCAGACAGAAAATCAACAAGGAAATGTTGGAATTGAACCATATTTTAGACCAAATGGACCTAACAGACATATATAGAACATTCCATCCAGCAGCAGAATATACATTCTGGTAAGTGCACACAGAACATTCTCCAGATAAATCATGCGAAAGGACAAAAACAAGTCTTGGCAAATTTAAGAAGATTGAAATCATACCAACTATTTTTCCAACCGCAGTGGTATAAAATTAGAAATCAATAACAAAAGGAAAGCTGGAAAATCTACAAATATGTGGAAACTAAACAACACACTTCGGAACAACCAATGGGTCAAAGGAGAGATCAAAAGGGAAATAAAAAAATATCTTGAAACAAACAAAAAAGAAAACACAACATACCAAAACCTATGGGATGCTGCAAAAGCAGTTCTGAGAGGGAAGTTTATAGCAAGGAATGCATAGATTAAGAAATTAGAAAGATCTCAAATAAATAACCTAACTTTACATCTCAAAGAACTAGAAAAAGAAAAGCAAATTAATCTTAAAGTTAACAGAAGGAAGGAAATAATAAAACCAGAGTGGAAATAAATGAAATAGACACCAGAAAAAACAATAGGAAAGATCAATGAAACTAAGTGCTGGCTTTTCAAAAAGATAAAATATACAAACCTTTAGCTACACTAAAGAAACCTTTAGCTAGACCAAGAAAAAAAAAAAAAAAAGGAGAGAAGACGCAAATAAATTAAAATCAGAAATGCAAGAGCAGATGTTACAACTGATACTCCAGAAATACAAAAGGTCATAAGAGACTACTATGAACAGTTATATGCCAACAAATTAGACAGCCTAGATAAATTCCTAGAAACACACGCCTCCCAAGACTGAATCAGGAAGAAATAGAAAATCTGAATGGACCAATTACTAGTAATGAAATTGAGTTAGTAAAAACAAAATAAAATAAAACAAAACAAAACAAAACAAAAACCCTCCCAACAAACAAAACTCCAGTACTGGAGGGCTTCACGGAGGAATTCTACCAAATATTTAAAGAAGTCTTAACACCTATTCTTCTCAAACTATTCCAGAAAATTGAAGAGGAGGGAACACTTCCAGACTCATTACAGGAGGACAGCATTACCCTGATACCAAAGCCAGGTAAGGACATTACAAGACAAGAAAACTATAGATCATTATTCCTGATGAATATAAATACAAAAATTCTCAACAGAATATTAGCAAAGTGAATTCATGAACACACTGAAAGGATTATACACATGACCAAGTAAGATTCATCCCCCTAGGATGTGAGGATGGTTCAACATATGTAACTCAATAAATGTTTTACACCACATTAATAGAATGAAAGATAAAAATCACATGATCATCTCAATAAATGCAGAGAAAGCACTTGACAAAATACATCTTTTCATGGTAAAAACCCTCAACAGATTGGTTATAGAAGGGACATACTACAGCATAATCAAGACCATATATGACAAATCCACAGGTAACATTATAATATTATACTCAATGGAGAAAAATTGAAAGCTTTTCTTCTAAGATCAGGAACAAGACAAGTATATCCACTCTCACCTCTCTTGTTCAGTATAGTAGTGGAAGTCCTAGCTAGAGCAATTAAGCAAGATAAAGAAAGGTCATCCAAATCAGAAAGGAAGAAGTAAAATTGACATTATTTGCAGATGATATGATTTTATATATAGAAAATCCCAGAGACTCTATGAAAAAATTGTTGGGACTAATCAACAAATTTAGTTAAGTTGCAGGATGTAAGATTAACATACAGAAATCAGGTGCATTTCTATACACTAAAAATCTAAAGGGCTGAGAAAGAAATGAAAACTATCCCTTTTACAGTAGCTTCAAAAACAATAAAATGCCTAGGAATAAATTTAATCAAGGAAGTCAAAGATTTGTAGAATGAAAACAAGACTTTGTTGAAGGAAACTGAAGAAGACACAAACAATTGGAAATTTGTGGATTGGAAAAATTAAAATTGTTAAAAAGTCATCTATGTTCTGACTGTTTATTTTTCACCATTGCTAGAGTATAGTGCACTTTGATTTACTTTTATGTCACTAATTAGCATCTTTTTTTTTTTTTCTTGGCTGTGTTGGATCTTTGTTGCTGCACGTGGGCTTTTTCTCTAGTTGTGGCAGGTGGGGGCTACTCTTCGTTGCGGTGCGTGGGCTTCTCATCGCAGTGGCTTCTCTTGTTGCAGAGCATGGGCTCTAGGTGCACAGGCTTGAGTAGTTGTGGCTCACGGGCTCTAGAGTGCAGGTTCAGTAGTTGTGGCGCATGGGCTTAGTTGCTCTGCGGCATGTGGGATCTTCCCGGACCAGGGATCGAACCCGTGTCCCCTGCATTGGCAGGCAGATTCTCAACCACTGTGCCACCAGGGAAGTCGAGCATCTTTTCATTTCAACTTGAAGAATCCTTTCAGCATTTCTTACAAGGCAGGTCTAGTGGTGATGAATTCCCTCAGTTTTTGTTTGTCTGGGAAAGTATTTCTCCTTCATATCTGAAGGGTAAGCCCTGGATAAAGTATTCTTGGCTGGCAATTTTTACCTTTCAGCTCTTTGAATATGTATTTCACTCTCTCCTGTCCTGTAGCATTTCTGCTGAGAAATATGCTGATAGCCTAGTGGGAGTTCCTTTGTAGGTTACTTTCTTTTTTTCCCCTGGCTGCCTTTAAGATTCTATCTTTATCATTGATTTTTGACAATTTCGTTAAAATGTATCTTGGGAAGTTATTTTTGCATTGAGATAATAGGGTGTTCTATTAGCTTCTTGGACTTGTATGTCCAATTCCTTCCCCAGGGGTTGGACATTCTCAGCTCTTATTTCTCTAAATACACTCTCTGCTCCCTTCTTCCACTCTTCTCCTTCTGGTAGACCAATTATTCTTTTATTTGTTTTTCTCATCATATCTCATAGTTTTCATAGGGTTTCGTTACTTTTAAAAAAATCTTAGTTTGTCTTTACTCTTCTGAGTCATTTCTACGTTTCTATCCTGTGGGTCGCTAATTCCTCTTTGATCTTTCTGCCTCTTTTCCTAAGTTCTCTAATGTATTCTTTATCAGATTCATTGACTTTTTCAGCTCCAGAATTTTTGTCTGGTTCTTTTTAAAAATGTCCGTCTCGTTGGTAAATAACTCCTTCTATTCATTCATTTTACTCCTGAGTTCATTTAATTGCCTTTCTGAGTTTTCTTGTAGCTCATTGAATCTCTTCATAACAGCTGTTTTGAATTTTTTATCAATTAGATTGCAATAGTCTGTGCCTTTGGGTTCAGTTGCTAGAGAATTATTGTTCTTTTTGTTACACCATATTACCATGATTTTTCTTAGTGATGAAATATGCCTCTGCTGTTGCATTTGAAACACCACACACCTTTCTTGTTTACTTTGTTCAGTTGAACAGATGGGCAATTAGAAACTTTTGTTTTCCACACGGTGGCGCCGTTGGTCAAGCTTTTGGCTCCCTTCACCTGAACTAGCTCTGGGGTTGCACTTGGGAGCACCTGGTTAAAACAAACAAACAAATAAACAAACAAACTGGTTTAGAAAAAGCTAGCAGCAGAGTAGGGTGTAGTGTGGGCTTAGCCCCTGGGGCTTTCTGGGTGCCCATTGCCCAGTAGGGAGTTCCTCAAGTTGGGGTTGAACCTCCTGCTGAAATCTTTTTTTTTTTTTTAATTTATTTATTTTTTATTTTATTTTTGGCTGCATTGGGTCTTCGTTGCTGCGCGTGGCCTCTCTCTAGTTGAAGTGAGCGGTGGCTACTCTTCATTGTGGTGTGCGGGCTTCTCATTGTGGTGGCTTCTCTTGTTGCAGAGCACGGGCTCTAGGCACGCATGCTCATTAGTTGTGGCTTGCAGGCTCCAGAGCGCACGCTCGGTAGTTGTGGCTCATGGGCTTAGCTGCTTCGAGGCATGTGGGATCTTCCCGGACTACCGCTCAAACTCGTGTCCCCTGCACTGCTGGGCGGATTCTTAACCACTGCACCACCAGGGAAGCCCCTTGAAATCTTGAAGCCGACAGCAGGGCACTTGTTCCTTTAGTGGCCTTTGATATACTTGTCTGCCTCTCTTCCTTTCCTCCCCTCCACCCCCCTCAGTCACAGAGGTTTTTTCCTCAGAAATCCATGCTGCTGGAGAGAAACAGATCCATCCTCCTGTGACCTGTGCAGCCCAGTGGTCAGTCACTCACACCCTTTTGCTTTCCACCTCCTCTGTGAGGGAAGTCACTATTGCTACTGCTGGGAAAGCCCAGAGCATGTCATGTCACCCTGGGGAAGGAGGGCTGACTTCTTGAGATTCTCCTTTTCCTCTGCCTCCAAATTGGTCTCTCGCCTGGTCCAATGGCATGCCTGATTCTCCTGCTAGCCTGTCTGGACTTCCACAGATTCTCTGTCTCCCTTGCATGTCTGCCTTGTTTTGCATTCACTAGTCTCACCTCCCCTCCCCCACCCCACCCTCTGTGTTCTGGTGTAATGTGAAGAAGCACGTTTGTTTGGTTGTGAATAACCAGTTTGTTGCAAATAAAAGGGAAAGAAAAAAGGGACAACTCATGCCACCATGATGCTGACATCAACCCCCAACCCCAAAGCCATTCACAGATTCAACTCAATCCCTATTAAAGTTCCAATGACATTTTCCACAGAAATAGAAAAAAAAAATCCTAAAAGTTGAGTGGAATCACAAAAGACCAAAGCAATCATGAGAAAGAAGAACAAAAGCAGAGGCATCACACTTCCAGATTTCAAACTGTATTACAAAACTGTAGTAATTAACAGTATGGTACTGGCATAAAAATAGACACATAGACCAATGCAACAGAATCAAAAGCCCAGAAATAAAGCCCTGCATGTACAGTCAACTAATATTTGACAGGGGAGCCAAGAAAAACCAATGGGGAAAGGAGAGTCTCTTCAACAAATGGTGCTGGGAAAACTGGATAAGCATATGCAGAAAAATGAAACTGGACCCTTTCTCCAACCACTCACAAAAATTAAAATGGATTAAAGACTTAAACATAAGACCTGATATTATAAAACTCCTAGAAGAAAACACAGGGAATAAGCTCCTCAATGTTGGTCTTCGAAATGGTTTTTGATACCAAAAGCACAAACAACGAAAGTGATAATTGACATGTGGGACTACAACAAATTTTAAAGCTTCTGCACAGCAAAAGAAACAATCAGCAAAATGAAAAGGCAACCTACAGGATAAGAGAAAATATTTTCAAACTGCATATCAGATAAGGGGTTAATATCCAAAATATATAAAGAATTTATACAACTAAATACCAAAAAAATAAACCTGATTAAAAAATGAGTAGAAGAACATTAAGTATACATTTTTCCAAAGAAGACATACAGATGGCCAACAGGTACATGAAAAGATGCTCAGCATCACTAATCATCAGGGAAATGCAAATCAAAACCACAATGAGGGAGAAAGTGGCCAAGATGGCAGAGTAGAAGGACCCTAAGCTCACCTTCTCTCATGAGCTCACCAAAATCACAACAATCTGCAGAACAACCATCGATGAAAAAGTCTGAAACCTACCAGAAAAGATCTACAACTAAAGACATAAAGAAGGAACCACAGCAAGACCAGTAGGAGAGGCAGACTAACAATATAATCAAATCCTATATGCCCCCACCCCCACCCCGTGGGACAGCCACAAACTGGAGAATAATTATATTTCAGATGATCTCCCACAGGAGTGAGAGTTCTGAGCCCCACATCAGGCCACCCACAGCCCGGGGGTCTGGGGTTCTGGAAGAGGATCCCCCAGAGCATTTGGCTTTGAAGGCCAGCAGGGCTTGATTGCAGGAGCTCCACAGGATTGGGGGAAATAGAGACTTCACTCTTAAAAGGCGTGCACAAAATCTCGTTCACACCAGGACCAAAGGCAAAAGCAGTAATTTCATAGGACTCTAGGCCAGATCTACCTGGTGGTCTTGTAGGGTCTCCTGGGGAGGCAGGGGGGCGGCTGTGGCCCACCCTGTGGGCACAGGCACTGGTGGCGGATATATCAGTAGTGGTTATCTGCATGAACTCCCCTGGAGGCTGACATCTTGCTTGGATCGTTAGCACCAAGACCTGGCCCCATCCAACAACCTGTAGGCTTCAGTGCTGGGACACCTCAGGCCAAACAATTAACAGCCTATAGACCGAATCTGCAAAGGCAGGCCAGACATTACCCTGGGACCAGCTGGCCCCTGACCCTTGGGTGACAAGAGGGGAGTTCACTGCTGGGATGCATAGGACATCTCCTACAGGGGGACACTTCTCCAAGGTAGAGAAACATAACCTGCCATATACATGAAAATACAAATAGAAATTTAGACAAAATGAGGCGATGGAGGAATATGTTCCAGACAAACGAACAAGATAAAACCCCAGAAGAAGAACTAAGTGACATGGACATAAGCAATCTACCTGAGACATATAGATCAGTGGAACAGGATAGAAAACCCAGAAATAAACCCATGCATTTATGGTCAATTAATCTACAACAAAGAAGGTAAGAATATACACTGGAGAAAAGACAGTCTCTTCAGTAAGTCGTGCTGGGAAAACTGGATAGCCACATGTAAAAGAATGAAATTAGAACATTCTCTAACAGCATATACAGAAACAAACTCAAAATGGATTAAAGACCTAAATGTAAGACCAAATAATAAAACTCCTAGAGGAAAACATAAGCAGAACACTCAATAGTTTTTTGGATCCGTCTCCTAGAGTAATGGAAATAAAAACAAAAATAAAGAAATGGGACCTAATTAAACTTAAAAGCTTCTGCACACAAAAGAAACCATAAATAAAATGAAAAGACAACCTACAGAATGGGAGAAAATATTTGCAAACAATGCTACTGACAAGGGATTAATTTCCAAAATATACAAACAGCTCATACAGCCTAATATCAGAAAAACAAACAACCCAATCAAAAAATGGACAGAAGACCTAAATAGACATTTCTCCAAAGAAGACATACAGATGGCCAACAGGCACATGAAAAGATGCTCAATATTGCTAATTATAGAGAAATGCAAATCAAAACTACAGTGAAATATCACCTTACACCAGTCAGAATGGTTATCATCAAAAAGTCTACAAACAATAAACACTGAAGAGGGTGTGGAGAAAAGGGAACCCTCCTACACTGTTGATGGGCATGCAAATTAATGCAGCCACTGTGGAGAACAAACGGTATGGAGGTTCCTTAAAAAACTAAAAATAGAGTTACCATATGATCCAGCAATCCCACTCCTGGGCACATATCCAGAAGAGATGAAAACTCTGATTCAAAAAGATACACACACCCCAATGTTTATAGCAGCACTGTTTATAATAGCCAAGACATGGAAGCAACCTAAGTGTCCATTGACAGATGAATGGATTAAGAAGATGTGGCATATATATATACGCATATGTACACACACACACACACACACACACACACACACACACACACACACACAATGGAATATTACTCGGCCATAAAAAAGAATGAAATAATGCCATTTGCAGCAACATGGATGGACCTAGAAATTATTATACTAAGTGAAGTAAGTCAAAGACAAGAATCATATGATATATATATATATATAACTGAATCACTTTACTGTACATCTGAAACTAACACAACAGTGTAAATTAACTATACTTCAATTTAAAAAAGAGGTTAAAGAAAACCACAATGAGTTATCAGTTCACATCTGTTAGAATGGCTGTCATCAAGAAGACAAGAGGTTAAGTGTTGGTGAGAGTGTGGAAAAAAAAAATACACATACACACACACAATTATTCAGCCACAAGAAAGAAGGAAACCCTGCCATTTGCAGCCACATGGATCTTGAGGTATTATGCTAAGTGTGATAGGTCAGACAGAGAAAGACAAATACTAGGTATATCACCTGAATATGGAATCTAAAAAAAGCTGAATTCATAAAAACAGAGTAAAATGGTAGTTACCGGTGCATGGTCTCTAGGCGTGCGGGTTTCAGTAGTTGTGGTTCGTGGCAACTAAGCCCATGTGCCACAACTACTGAGCCTGTGCTCTAGAGCCCGCGTGACACAACTACTGAAGCCTGTGCACCTAGAGCCCGTGCTCCGCAACGAGAGAAGCCACCGCGATGAGAAGCCTGCCCGCCGCAACATAGAGTAGCCCCCGCTCGCAGCAACTAGAGGAAGCCCGTGCGCAGCAACAAAGACCCAACACAGCCCAAACACACACACGCGCACAGACACACACAAAACATGTTTTTGCTCCGGCGGAGGAAATACCTACAAGTACAGAAGGAGCCTGGCTGGCTAGTAAAGAATATTTTTCACTTTCAAGGGTCTGTTCTGCTTGGAACACTGCCTTCTGGAACTTTCTCTTCTGGACACCTTCCTTAACTATTCAAGCTCTTGAATTTTGGTTTGCTAAGACCTCTCCTGGCTACTATTCCAACCTCCCCTGGGGTTGGGTAAAGGCTACATATTGCAACACAGAAATTAAGATCAGAGTATTTTCCACAGTAAAGCTGTCTTAGTTTCAGAAGGCAGGAATTCTAATTATTATGTTTAAATCCCTTTGTAATGTATCGTCCACTTCCTGGAGTTTATTTTCATAGGTGCTTTCATGTTTCTGTGAAACAAGAAGAGAATAATACTCCAGCCATGGAACCATTTGTTCTAGAATTAACAATACATGTGGTATTTTTTTCCCTAAAGACCACCCCAAATATGAAGGCTAAAATAGATTATTTTCACAATCCACCATTTACACTAAGCACCACCACTGCCTTCTCTATGTGTGTTACCACTGACCTCTATCCCAATGAGCTGGCCCTGTGAATGTGGCCTGGGCCTCCCTTAGAAAGTTAACCACTATTGGCTTTAATTAGATGTCATTTCCTACATATATGGTATATTTTATACCAGTCACTTGTAGAAACAACAGAAAGTAGTTGTTGACTGTTCCTTCTACCCTTAAGCTGCTTTCTGGTGCCCCACCATGGAACGTATAGAATTAGGGACACTGTTAAATTACTTTTAGAGTGAAAACTTCTTAAACAGCTTTATAATGTGGAAGTCATTATCTCTTCAACTTTCAGTAGACCAATGCTACTTGTGTCCCATTCAGATGATTTTCAAATGTACTTTAAGTCTGACTGTAGTAAAATCTAATAAAGCATAGAGATGACCAGATGAGCTACTTTGTAGTTTGCAAAGTTTGAAACAATTTGCAGGTGTGGCTGTTTAATTCACTGAGAGCAGCAGCCTGGAGTAAGCCGCTGTGTGCCAAGAAGATCTTGTGCACATTTCACCAGTCACTTCTTTCCGTTAATAAACTCTTCTAAATGCAGCTGTCACTTATCACAAGCTGTTATGGTCTGAATGTGTCCCCCGCAAAACTCACATGTTGAAATCTAACCCCACCCCCCCCACCGCCGTCCCCCGCAAGGTGATGTTATCGGGAGATGGTGCCTTTGAGAGGCACTTAGATCATGAGGGTGGAGCCTTCATGAGTGGGATCAGTGCCTTTATAGAGGAGGCTCTGCAGGGCTTGCTCTCCTCTCCCGCCATGGGAGGATACAACAGGAAGTCTGCGACCCGGAAGAGGAACCCCTCACTCGACCATACTGGCACTTTGATTCGGACTCCCAGCCTCCAGAACAGCGAGAAATACATTTCTGTTGTTTATAAGCTACCCAGTTTGCGGTATTTGTTACAGCAGCCCAAATGGACTAAAACATAAACGTAATTCACAAGAGTTTGTGAATGTTTTATGCCAGGTAGGAAAGGCATAATTTTGGACCACAGGACATGGTAAGGGAGAATAAGCCTGGAAAGGGCTTCAAAAGAGGCTGACACAGCCGGTTTGGACACAGCTGACTAAGATGCAACCGGAGCTTGTTTTCTCAGCCTCAGCGCTATTGGCATGCGGGGCTAGATAATTCATTGTTGTGGGGGCTGTCCTGTGCATTGAAGACTGATTATCAGTATCACCCCTGGCCTCCACCCACTTAATGCCAGTAGCTGCCTTTCTCCCAGCTGTAGCAGCAAAAATGTCTCCAGACACTGCCCAATGTCCCCTGGGCTGCAAAATCACCCTCAGTTGAGAACCATTGAAGTAGGGAATTCGTTCAGAGTTCCAGAGAAAAACTTTACACTGTCTGTAGTTTGTTTAGGTCCCTGATGGCAGTGGCACCAACTATGAGCTACTAAGAAGCATTTGTCACATGCTGTCAAGAGGTTGACCTTTAAAGCCCATCTCAGTTGAGTTCCAGTCTACCCTTCTTAGGTGGTAGTCTCTTCCCTGAACACCAGTGTTTTTCAAGATACTCATTAGGAGATTATGAAATCTATTTAGTGGGTCCCAACCAGCATTTAAAAAAACAAGAAGAAGAATGGAATGGAATAAAATAGTACAGAAAATGTCAGGGTAATACTTTATGGAATAAATATTTCTTTGCAAACCTTTGGATTATATATATAACTGTGAATGCTTGCTCATATTGGATATTAATGTAAAATGTAGTTCTTACGAAGAGTTGGCAGTCAAAAGAGTTTGAGAATCCCTATTCTATTTAACATATCCCTTGGACATACACTTCTCTCCTAATGTGCAGTTTATTAGTCTCTCACTAATGCTGTAACAAATTACCACAATTTAGGGGATTAAAACACACAAGTTTATTCTCTTGCAGTCTGAGAGGTCAGAAATCCGAAATCAATTTCTCAGCACTAAAGTCAAAGTGTTGGCAGGGCAAGAACTTCAGTCCTATAACTGCAAGGAACTGAATTCTGCCAGCGGTGAGCTTAGAAGAGGATTGTGAGCTTCAGATGAGATAGCAACCCAGACCGACATGTTGATTGCAGCCTTGTGGGACCCTGAATCGAGGACTCCTTCAAGCTGTGCCTGGACTCCAGACCCATGGAAACTGTGAGTTATAAACTGATGTTGTTTTAACTTCCTAAGATGGCACTGATCTGTTATGTAGCAAAAGGAAACTAATAGAGGCATTCAAAGGATTCACTAGAGCAAAAATCTAAACTATGCTGATATAGTACATGGATATTAATATTAAAATTATGTGATTTTATGTAATAATATGGAGGAATCGCAAATGCATTTTTGCTAAGTGAAATAAGCCAGACCCAAAAGGCTGCCTGCTATATGACATTTTGAAGAAGACAAAACTATAGGGATGACGAATAGGTCAGTGGTTAACAAAGATTGGGGAGAAGGGAAGAGTGTTGACTATAAAGGGAAACAGGAGGGAACTTGCGGGGTGAGTGAACTGTTCTGTATCATGACTGTGATGATAGATACACATCTCTAAATATTTGTCAAAATCCATGGAACTGCACATCACAGACAGTGACTTTTACTCTGTACAAATTTAAACATAAAATTTTAAAACTGAGTAAATTACAAATCCTTACTTGGAGCTACTTGCCCTGGAAGAGTTTTTTCCCTAGTTGGACAGCAGGGGAGGCCAAAGAGAACTCTTTGTCCTAGGATTGGAGCCACCACCATGGGACTTAGCCTAGAAGTTGTGGAGAAGGTGGCTTCCTTGTCTTGTTCTCTGAACACGTCTGTCCCACTCATGGAGCCAGGGTCCAGTCAAAATGATCAAATCTAATGTAGGGCCTGGTAAAGTTACTGAATGTCAAAGATTAGCAGAATTGCTAGGAAAAGTGAGTTAAGTAGAAGAAGAGAAAAAAATCAGGTTGGCTTTATATTTCTCCGCAGTTGCAATATTTAAAAAATGTATGGTAATGGACTAGACTTGGAGACATTAGTATGGACTCATGTTTGTCGTAATATAGAGAGAGATGGATGCATATAGAAATATTTATAGATATGTGTATATATATGGGTAGTATACACAGAAATATTTCTTTACTCTGAGAGGGTCTAGAAGAAGCGAAAAGGAAAGAAGTGCTAAACCCCAGTGGTAAAGAGCACACCCAACACCCAGATCTTGGATTCTAAATACCATTCTTCAGTAGAGGGGAACAGGACTCACTGGAGAAATGGCTGATCCTAGGGCTGGGACAGGGAATATACAAGATGAACCTGGAGCATCTTGTGGTGCCAGAAAGCAAGGAAATGCTCAAAAAAACAAGACAATGGATGTATTGTCTTGTTTCACGGGCTACCTGAAAGAGCTCTCAATGGCCAAAGCTGAAACATTTTGATCAACAAACTAAATAATGTAGTATTGGATTATAACCCAAAGTATAAAATAAATATCTTTGAATCCATATTGACACAAATAAACGAGTAGGTAAATAAATAAGAATAGACAAATCTCCTGTACAAAAGAATTTCAAGGGAATTCCTTGGCCGTCCAGTAATTAGGACTCCGTGCTTCCACTGCAGGGGGCCCAGGTTCGATCCGTGGTTGGGAAATTAAGATCCCGCATGCTGTACTGTGCAGCCAAAAAAAAAAAAAAAGAATTTCAAATAATTTATGTAGGTGCTATACTCTGAAATCAATAGAGCATAACTCTCTAACCCTTAAATATGGGCTGCCTGTAGTGACTTCCATCCAAAGAGTACAGTATGGAAAGGAGGACAAGAGTGGAAAACTCTGACAAACACTGCCACAAGTGTACAATCAAGTTTAACATCATCAGCAATGAGTCATGTTGATAGCATGTACCCTGGACATGTTGCGGTGAGAATGGCACTTTACCTTTGCAGTCTTCCTCCCAAGCACCCTAACCCTAATCACGAGAAAAACATCAGAAAAACCCAAATTGAGGGCCAGGCTACAAAGTATCCTGACCTGTATTCTTCAGAACTCTCAAGTTCATCAAAAACAAGAAAAATCTGAGAAACTGTCACAGGCTAGAGGAGCCTAAGGAGAAGCGATGACTTAATGTAATGTGGTATCCTAGATGAGATCCTGGGGCAGAAAAAGGACATGAATTAAAAACTAAGGAAATTTGAATAAAGTATCGACTTTAGTTAATAATAATGTTCATTAGTCTTGACAAATTAGTTCATTAGTTTTGACAAATGTATTGTTGGGGCCCAGGGCAGGCTGCCCCAAAATATGCCTCAATAGCATATTGATTGTTTTGAACTAAAGTTACTTGAGAAGCAGCTGTTGAAAAAAAATATTTAAAAAAACCCACTCTGACCCTGCTCTTTCCTGCTGAAAGCAGGAAATAAATCTCCCAAGTGAAGCTATCCTCCCTATATCAGGAGGATAGAAAGCATCCTTATCACCAGTTAGGGAATTCAAGGCTAAGAAAGCTGTATAAACAAACTGTGTTCCTTCTCCATTAGTCTGCTACCCCAAGCATGAGCCCCTTTGTTTTGTGAAGTCTTCACAAATAATTGTTTCTTTGTCTAAAAATGATATATAAACAGCTTGCTTTGGTCACTTTGGGGATTCCATTTCTATAAGAACTCCATGTGTAAGAACTAAATTGTTTTTTTCTCCTGTTTTATCTGTCTTGTGTCAATTTACTTACTAGACCAGCCAAAAGAACTCAAGAGAGGTAGGCGGGAAATTTCCCCCTCACTGACAGTATCCTACTAATGTAGGATATTAGCAGTGGGGACAACTGGACGCCGGGTATAAGGGAACCCTCTGTACAGCCGTTGCTACTTTTCTGTAAATTTAAAGCTATTCTAAAATTTTAAAATATTTAAAAAATCCAGAAGCATGTATAGTGTGATCTTTCCTTCCTTTCTTCTTTCCGTACATCCATCCATATATCCATCTGTTCTTCCATCAATTCTTCTTTCTGTATTTGTACATAGAGAGTTGCCTGTAATGCTGTCCACCACATTTTTGTTTTTCCTGCAGGGTATGGATCCCTTTTTTAAAAAAACAATTGAAGTAAAGTTGATTTACAATGTTGTGTTAGTTTTGGGTGTATAGCAAGTGATTCAGATATATATATATATATATATATATATACACATATATACACACACATATATTTGTGTGTATATGTGTATATACACACACATATATGTATTCTTTTTCAGATACTTTTCCATTATCAGTTATTACAAGATATTGAATATAATTCCCTGTGCTATACAGTAGGTCCTTGTTGTTTATCTATTTTATATATAGTAGTGTGTATATATATTAGTGTGTATAGTGGTGTGTATCTATTTTATATATAGTAGTTAATCCCAGACTCCTTATTTATCCCTCCCCACTCCTTCCCCTTTGGTACTATGATTGTTTTCTATGTCTGTGAGTCTGTTTCTGTTTTGTAAATAAGTTAATCTGTATCATTTTTTAGATTCCACAAATAAGTGATATCATATGATATTTGTCTTTCTCTGTCTGACTTGCTTCACTTAATATGATAATCTCTAGGTCCATCCATGTTGCTGCAAATGGCACTATTTTGTGTCATGTTTTTTTATGGCTGAATAATATTCCATTTTATATATATACCACAACTTCTTTATCCATTCATCTGTCGATGGACACTTAGGTTGCTTCCATGTCTTGGCTATTGTAAACAGTGCTGCTATGAACATTGGGGTACATGTATCTTTTCAGATTAGAGTTTTCATCTTTCCCAGATATATGCCCAGGAGTTGGATAGCTAGATCATATGGTGACTCTATTTTTAGTTTTTTAAGGAACCTCCATACTGTTCTCCATAGTGGCTGCATCAATTTACATTCCCACCAACAGTGTGGGAGGGTTCCCTCTTCTCCACACCCTCTCCAGCATTTATTATTTGTAGACTTTTTGATGACAGCCATTCTGACCAGTGTACCACATTTTAAAAAACTGAAATATAGTTGACTTACAATATTATATTGGTTTCAGGTATACACCATAGTAATTTGATATTTTATAGATTACACTCCATATAAAAAGTTGCTGTAAAGTATTGGTTGTATTCCCTGTGCTATACATTACACCCTTGTAATAGCTATTTTATACCTAGTAGTTTGTACCTTTTAACCCCCCTCACCATTTTGCCCCTCTCCCCCACCCCTCTTCCCTCTGGAAACCACTGTATCTATGAGGCTGTCTATATAATTCTCTGTATCTGTGAGTCTATTTCTGTTTTGTTGTATTTGTTCATTTGTTTTATTTTTTAGATCCCCCATATAAGTGAAAACATACAGTATTTGAGTTTCTCTCTCTGACTTATTTCACTAAGCATAATACCTTCCAGGCCCATCCATGTTGTTACAAATGGCAAAATTTTGTTCTTTTCTTGGTTGAGTAATATTCCATTGTGTGTATGTATATGTGTGTGTGTATATATATATATATATGTGTGTGTGTGTGTGTGTGTTTATATGTATGTCACTTCTTTATCCATTCATCTGTTGATGGACACTTAGGTTGCTTCCATATCTTGCCTATTGCAAATAATGCTTCTATGAACATGGGAGTGCATATACCTTTTTTTGAATTAGTGTTTTCATTTTCTCCGGATAAATACCCAGGAGTGGAATTTTTGGATTGTATGGTATTTCTATTTTCAAATTTTGAGGAACCTCCATACTGTTTTCCATCATGGCTGCACCAATTTACATTCTCACCAACAGTGCACAAGGGTTTGTCCACCACATTTTAAGGATTACTGTATCTGACTAGTGAAAATTGTGGTGATGTTCTGAACTGCTTGAATTACTTAATAATCGTATTATTCCTATCAAGATATTAAAGTCACTATGTTTTTTTAAATGGAGTTGGAGAGAGACGTGCCAATCCTCAAGAACTTGATAATGTTCTAGTTATGATAGGAACCAACATACGTTTTCATTTTGTAAGAATTTACGGGATATTTGGCCCAAGAGAGAGCTTGCTAAATTACCATAATCCATCAGTACATTTAAATGTCGTTAGTTATACGATCTTAAAAAAAAAATAGCATGTTTTAAACTTTTTTCCTGTGGAAACTCCCACCAAAAAAAAAAAAAAAAAAGGGATCCTAATTGTGTGATTTTGCTTTTAAGTTACATGTCTTTTACAGTCAGCCACTACAGGGGGGAGGAATGCTCAATTGTTCCCACTTCAATCCAGTAGAGCTCATTTCTTCTGTAGCCAAGAAGTAAAGCATATCTAAAAGCAAACAGTGCATTTAATCCAGAGTAGAGCTCTGCCTAATAGGAGAGGTAGGGCTGGGATAATACAAATAATTATTTCAGGTGAATATAATTGCAATAAGGAGTTGATTGTGAATAAATGAAGACAAAACTTAGAAGAATCACTTGACTTTTTTCTCCCTATCCCCCAAAACAGAAAAGACAGCCAAATCTCTCAATTTCTAAAATTTAATGTTATTTGGAGGTAGGTTCTAAAACCTTAAAACTTTAGCACTGGAAGAAGTATTCAATAAACAGAAAAATATTCAAAGTCCCTGAGTCCAACCCCCTCACGTTGCAGATGAGGAACAGAGGATCTGCGTGCTCAGTTTTAAGGAAACCTGATAAACACAATTCTGCTTATGAAACAAATAAATCAGGAGGTGATACTAACTTTACAAAATGATCTAATGCAGTATTCCTTTAAATGTGTTCCCCATATATTCTTAAAGTATGATTCAACTTATAAAAATGGAATTTACCCACAACCTTTAGGAATTCATGTAAATTTAGCAAATACACATTCCTGGAATGTCTTCTGTGTACAAGGCTCTGTGCTAGGCACCACAAGCAGTGTAGCAACAGACCCCAGCTCCACTATGAAGTAATAGAAGTTCTTGAAGAAAACATTTATCCTGGAAACTGACGCTCCTCAGTAAACATAGAAAACGGAAACATTTTTCAGAAATCATCAGAGTCCAGTGACAAGCAGCAACTACCCCAGTCTGAGTCTCACTTCCATTCCCTTGTGCCCTCATCTTCCTCCCCAGCTTTCTCCCCATCACTGCTTTCTGTATACCAGGCCAAGAGCCCACAAACATCTGGCTAGAACAAATCAAGTGTTTACTTAGGTAGATTTCCAAGGAAATAAACCAACCTACACAGAAATGAACTAGAAAGGAGAAAATATTAAAATTCATCTAAATCTTTTACTCTTCAATTGGCCTTCATTTTGGAGTTCTACTTTTTGGTAGGTATGTGTCTTAGTGCTTTAATTCACCCAGATAACTGAAGTTGATACATTCTAGGTTTAAACATGAGTCTGCTGTTTGTCTTCTTAGAAGGAGCATGTTAAGATTTTACTAGTGAAGTGTTAAAGCCTACCTAAGTATCAGTCAACACTATTCTGAAGGCTCCACCCTGGAGAAGGTATTTGCCTGTAGACAGTCACAGGTTGACAGAGTTCTTGGAGAATTTGTAACCAATAGTACAACTCTAGGACTAGGACTAAAAGGAAAAGGAAACATAATTTAATCCTTTATTTATAGCAGCGACACAGCCGTGTGCACCTCAGTGTTATAATTTGTAAAGGGTTGATAATTGGGGTAGAGATGATCAAAGTAAAGCGTTACTTATACCACACCAGTGTCATCCCTGAGGCAGTTATGATAATGGAAGGATCCAGACAGATCCAACAGGAGTTTCATGGAGATTCAATTCAAATGTTTATAAAACACCTAGATACATTTCTAAATAGCAGATATTCAAGATGCGTCTGTTCCCAGTTCACTTCCAAAATCTCCTGTCTCCCAGCCTCACAGAATCTGCAGTGACAGCATTTTTCTTTTTGAGTGGATGTCCAAGTTTAAAGTTTGAAGTAGTTATGAAGAAAATCAGACTGGAAGAAAAACAAAGCCCAATAACAAAAATGACTTAGGGAAGAAAAGTCAAGGTGAATTTAGATTTCTAAAGATACTGTGTTTCTGGCCAGAGGAAATAACACATTTTGCCAGTTGGCTTCGTGGACTCCAGACTGGGACCAGAGACAGAGCAGATATTGGAGCGTCTTCCTGGATTGCGTGGCCAGACTTATATCCCTTAGAATCTCCAACCATAATTCTCTGAGAGATGGGAACTTGTCCATGTCATCTCCATGCACGCACCTTCTCATTCAGAGGTGATGACGCTGAGGCGGTGCTCTCTCCTGGTGTAGATGGGGCTAAAAAGGGCACCATGTTCGCGGCAGGCCTTGGGCCCCAGGATGTCCCTTGGCGAATTCTGCCACTTCTGGGAAGACCTGTTGCTGATCAGCCTCGCCCATTCCCTCCCTCTTCCTGTCAGTCAGACCTGCTTTCCTCACCACACGGAGAACTTTCCCCTGGCTTTTTCTAGAAAGGGTCAGTGCACAGCTCTTATTTGTGTGTCTGGCCCACATCCACATGCCCTAAGCAGACTAGAAATCTCGATACGCTTGAGGGCAGGTTAATGAAACACAAATTAACCACGCTCACATTTCACAACCAGGATGGACACAGAAACCGAATGTAAGCTGAGTTAAAATGTCAAGAATGAGACTAAAAAAATTGTGAGGAGAACATTGACATTATCTGTGGAAAGCATGGGGATCTATTCCAATTCTTTTAGAAGGAGCCCACAGTCTAAGAGAGATGGTCACATCTCGACGTTCAGAGCAACTTGTATGCTGGAGCAGGGGGAGAAGGAGAAAAGGAAAAGATGTGAACTATCAGTGTGAGCATTTCATAGCCATTCATCTCACAGAAGAGCTCTCGGACTGATGGGAATCTTTAATTTAGTGTAGTCATCTGAGCTGGTTCTTAAAGTAACAATAATTATTAGTAATAATAAGGAAACCAATTTGTATGTGCCATAGTGCACTCTAGTTTTGACTGCTTTATATAAGCTTCTCTTTTGAATGACATAATCCTGTCCTTCCAGCTAGACTGTAAATTGTAGGTCAGAGACTGAATCTTAGACTTCTCTTTCCTCTGTCAATGCTTAGGCCACCTAAGCCACTCATAGTAGGTACCCAACGCAGAATGGAGCTTGAGGTACTCACACAACTAAGATAGACCTAAATAACAATCTTCTTCTCCAACCCCCTATTAAAGCAGGTGCATTCTCTGACTCTCCTGAACAGACAGTTCTCTTTCCTCTTATACATCACCGGAAGTGACAGACGGTGAGCGCCCTGCCATCTAAGTCGGGCCTGGTAATCAGTTTGTATGTAAACTGATGCACAGCCACACTGATTGCTCAAATACTGAAATGCTTTCATACCCGCTGGAAAATAGGCACTGCCGCAAGCCTTCAAACGTTCTCCCTCTGCCACCCAGGCTCCGCCCCGGGAACTCCCAGGCCCTCTCACCATCCACATCAGTTTGCTTAGGACTGCTATAACAAAAGACCACAGACTGGGTGGCCTCTACAACAGAAATCTATTGTCTTACAGTTCTGGAGGCTAGATTCGAAGTCTGACATCAAGATGTTGGCGGGGTTACACTCCCTCTGAAGGTGCTCAGGGAAGGGTCTGTTCCAGGCCTCTCCCCCAGTTACTGGGAGTTTGCTAGTTTGCTGACAGTCTTTGGTATTCCTTGGCTTGTAGACACGTTGCCCTGATCTCTACCTCGTGACACATGGTGTTCTCCCTGCGTGAGTGTCTGTGTTCAAACGTCCCCTTTTCATAAGCACACCAGTCATATTGGATTAGGGACCCACCCTCCTCCAGTATAATCTCATTTTATCTATAATGACCCTATTTCCAAATAAGGTCACATTCTGAGGTACTGGGGGTTAGGATTTAAACATATGAATTTTGGGAAGGACACAATTCAACCCCTAAGGTAACTTATCAACTGAAGGTCAACACCTGGCACAACAGGAGGGCTCCAGGACTCACTCCAGTCCCTCCCCCATTCTGATACGTCCATTCATGCGAAGTAGTACTTGGTAAATATTTTGGATATTTCCTTGCTCCCAAGAAGTTCATTCAGTGCTGACAGATTGACTGACTTCCCAAGAAGTGTGTATGAAACTTTTGTTACACATTTGGATATCACTAGGAATGCTACAGATTAGTATATTAGTGGTTCCAAGCCAGCTGCATGCTTAGAATTCTACCTGTATTTAATATCAGCTGGTGAATGCAGAGCACCAAATGGATCTGCCTAACCCCTTCCCCAGGGTCTAAGGAAAACCAGACCCTCAGAAGCTAACGGCAGCATGCTGAAGGAGATTCTTTTTTTTTTTTTTTTAATAAATTTTACCATTTTAACCTTTTTTTTATATATATAAATTTATTTATTTATTTATTTTTATTTTTTTTTAGCTGTGTTGGGTCTTCGTTTCTGTGCGAGGGCTTTCTCTAGTTGCGGCAAGTGGGGGCCACTCTTCATCGCGGTGCGCAGGCCTCTCACTGTCGCGGCCTCTCTTGTTGTGCGGAGCACAGGCTCCAGACGCGCAGGCTCAGTAGTTGTGGCTCACGGGCCCAGTTGCTCCGCGGCATGTGGGATCCTCCCAGACCAGGGCTCGAGCCCGTGTCCCCTGCATCGGCAGGCAGATTCTCAACCACTGCACCACCAGGGAAGCCCTGAAGGAGATTCTTACAGGCTAGAGATGTTTGACATCCAGCTATGAGGGTCTCTGAATTCTTGATCTGTTGGGATGAGCCAGGATGGAGTGAAGGTGTATTTAATGGTAGAAAGGAGGCCTGCAGGGACTAAAGAACTCTCTTGCAGAGCAAGGAAGACCTTGGTAACCCTCTAAGGCTTGAGCAAACTAAGGATCTCGACTCTAGGGCCATTTATTGGGATCCCATTTCCTCCCAGGCAAATCTAGGATCTACCAACCTGGACAAAATTCCTCAACATATTTTCTCTTCCAGGTCACTGAGGGTTGTTCCCATTTCCAAATAACTGTCACAAGTGTGGCCCAGATCATTTTTCATCTACCTTCTTTTCTGCCAGAACATAATAACAGTTCTGCTCTTTGAATATCACTTTGCAACTTTAACATTCCCTCAAGGGGATTTCTGCTGCATGTGTGTGGACGACAAGACATCATCTGTGTGGGTGAACGTGCAGGGCGTGAGGGAGGAGTACTGGGGGCATTTTCAGTCAGGGCCTTCAGCAATCCTTTAGACCAGGAGTTTTCAATTGTTTCCAAGTTTAGCGAGACCAGTTCTTTTAAAAAAAAAAAAAAGAAAGTCTGTTTTGAATAAGGAGTGTTACGCTTCACAACAAACAAGCTTGAAAATCTCTGATATAGGCTAACACCCTCCTTCTCAGAGACGAGAATTCTGTGGTTCCAAGAGGTTTGGACCTTACTGGGGCACTTGCAGACGTCTCTCCCTGGGAAGCAATGGCCTGGGTTCAAGTGGCCTCTTTCTTAGCCCAGAACTCTTCCACGCCACACTGTCTCTTACTCCAGCCCCATTTAATTCAAATTGAGCTAGTCCTCTTCTTTTTCATTTTATCTTTTTATTTCTTCTACCTGTTTGGCAGAGCTGTCCTTTCAAAATAAGTTTCACAGAATCCTGCAAGTAGCTGTGGCTGCAGAAGAAGAGAACACAGGGAGCCCAGAGTAAAGAGACATGTAAGTTCAAACATCTGGACAGCTGTCTCAGGCCTCTGCCTTCGTGCAATGACAGCCTAAAATTCTGACAAGCTCTCTTGATCACTTATTATTTCCTCTGAGCCTCATGCTGAGTTCTTTGGGGAAGCTTCTGTTTCTGCAATGTTGGAGGACTGCAGGGTTGGCTAACAGAGCTTAAGGTTTGCATAGCTTCAGGCTGTCCCGATGAGTCCTGATTTCTGTCCCTTGGGTCCCAGCTCATCCCTAGAGTATGGGCTCCTGACCTCTGTCTGAGGGGAGCAGCGGGTTCTAACCAACCCCCAGGTGTCCAGGTGCCTCAAGGGCTCATGGGACCTGGAGGTGGTCTGGCGTGTTCTGGGAATGTAACAACCTTGGACACCAAAAGGCTGATCCTGCCCTCTTTTCCAACAATAGGACCCTACCCTGTCCCAAGGAGAGCTACCCCAGAACTTCCCCCTGTCTTAAACGTGAAGAGGGGAAAAATACATACGAATATGTCCCCTACATACGAACGAGTTCTGTTCCTAGAGTGCATTCGTTAAGTCCAATTTGTTCATAAGTCCAACAAAGTTAGCCTAGGTACCCAACTAACACAATCAGCTATATAGTCTGTACTATAATAGGTTTATAATACTTTCCACACAAATAATACATAAAAAACAAACAAAAAATAAAGAAAACATTTTTAATCTTACAGTACAGTACCTTGAAAAGTACAGTAGTACGGTACAACAGCTGGCATACAGGGGCTGGCATCGAGTCAACAGGCAAGAAGAGTTACTGACTGGAGGAGAGAGAGGAGGTGGGAGATGGCTGAGCTGAAGGATCGTCAGCAATAGGAGATGGAGGGCAAGCTGCAGTTTCACTCACGCCTGACGTTGATGGCACAGGTTCTGGTTCCTTGCTGGATTCAGTTCTATCTACCCTCTTGAAAAAACGATCCAGTGATGTCTGGGTAGTGGCTCTTTTTTTCTCGTCATAGAAGACATGCTAGCACTGGATTGCATCCTGAATGGCTGCTGCAACCTTCGTGTACCTTTCTACGTTCAGATCGTGTGCCTCAAAAACTAACAGTGCCTCCTCAAATAAAGAAAATCCCCTTGCCATTTCCTGTGTCGTGAATCTCTTCAGTTCTTCAGTTACTTCTTCCTCTTGTCTCTCTTTGTCCTTTCTCTGGGCCTCCAATTCCATCAGGTCTTCATTAGTAAGCTCCTCATGTTGCACAGCAAGGAGTTGAGTGAAGTCGTCCTCTGGCAGATCTAGCTCCACCTTATCGTTGAGGGTTACTAAGTTGCTGAAGACCTCTTTGGACTTCTCATCTGCCTTCTCAAATCCACGAAAATCATGAACAGACTGTACAGTAAAGTACACAAAAGCACAACCACTTGTAGAGGATGCATGCACATGACAATGTATGCCAGACACGTGAACTAACTTATGTGATTAGACATGTGAACGCACAGTTGGCATCTTTGAAAGTTTGCAACTTGAAGGTTTGTATGTAGGGGACTTACTGTACTTAATCTGTAGCAGGTGATTCAGCTACATTATTGTACATTTAGATGCAAATCAACTGTGGAGCTGTGAGTGACACTTGAAAATAAGCCCTGTTGCCAAGAGGCTTCATTTGGTGCATCACATCAGTCTGGTAATAATCTGTTTGGAATTGTAAACTGCACTGCTTGGTATAATAGACTTCAGTTTTCCTTTGGCCCAGTTCCACTGTGGCCCCAAGGAATTTCTCATAAAGGCACATCTGAAAGTGCTCTTGTAGGTGTGTTGGAGGCTGGACATCCGACTCAGCAGTGGGAGCAATGTTTCTGTATTGGACACCAGATACCAGATGAAGGTTCAGGACATAGAAACGTTTCTTACTCTCTATCTTCTCGATTTGAGTTCCCCACCTTCAATGAAGAAATACAAGCACACTCAATAGTCCCAGCCTTTTGAGTTGGGGGGAAAAAATGACATAAGTACTTCCCTGAATTTTCGGTTTTTTGGTCATAGGGAAAGGCAAGGGATTGGGGCAAATTTGCATGTGTTAAAGCTCTAATTACAAGGGGAAGTGGGGAAGGGGCAAAATTAGAATCTACGTTTTTCCTTTGATGGGTGGGGGTTGGGGTGGGGAATTTCTTTTTTTAATTTTAGTGAAGTACAGTCGATTTACAGTGTTGTAATTTCCACTGTACAGCACAGTGAGTCAGTTTTATATATATATATATATATATTCTTTTTCATATTCTTTTCCATTATGGTTTATCACAGGATATTGAATATAGCTCCCTGTGCTCTACAGTAGGACCTTGTTGTTTATCCATCCTATATATACTAGTTTGCATCTGCTCATCCCAAACTCCCACTCCATCCTTCCCCCACCCCTCCTCCCCCTTGGCAACCACAAGTCTGTTCTCTATGTATGTGAATCTGTTTCTGTTTCATAGATATGTTCATTTGTGTCATATTTTAGATTCCACATATAAGTGATATCATATGGTATTTGTCTTTCTCTTCTGACTTACTTCACTTAGTATGATAGTCTCTAGGTCCATCCATGTTGCTGCAAATGGCATTATTTCATTCTTTTTAATGGCTGAGTAATATTCCATTGTGTATGTGTGTATATATATATATATATACACCACATTTTCTTTCTCTACTCATCTGTTAATGGACATTTAGGTTGCTTCTATGTCTTGGCTATTGTAAATAGTGCTGCTATGAACTATAAGGGTGTATGTATCTTTTAGAATTATAGTTTTGTCTGGATATATGCCCAGGAATGGGACTGCTGGATCATATGGCAACTCTATTTTTAGTTTTTTGAGGAACCTCCATACTGTTCTCCATAGTGGCTGCACCAACTTACATTCCCACCAACAGTGTAGGAGGGTTGGGGTGGGGAATTTCTACACAGCAACAGTCTTGAGGTCCTGGACCAGCCATGTCATTTGCACATGACTGGCTGTTTTGCTGCGTGGTAACTTTTGATACTGAGACATTTTGCCCTAACTTAAGAAACAAATCATCTTAGCCTGGGTTCTTCAATGAGTGGAGCCTGAGGTAGAAGCTTATGTGCTTTGTTATCTAGTGCAATCCCAGGAAAGGAGTTGGGGAAAGGACTGAGATGGGGAGGTATGAGATCCAGTATGATAGTGCATTACCAGCTCCACAGCTGGTGCCAAATACAACTGATTGCTCAATCTCACAGGACTGAAGAGAAGGATAGAAGAATTTATATTCTGCCTCCTACTGGTCAAATAACACATTAACTGCCCACCTCCTTAACATCTCCCCCTTCTGGATTGTACAAATGTGGGCACTGAGTGGTCCCATGCCTCATCAACATTGAGGATATTGAAGCCCAAGCCAAGAGCTGCAAGAGGCACGGCTTGTCAGGTTGTTGAAGGCTCCATAGAGTTGGTCATGGTAGTGGAGGCTGGAAGGAGACACATGACCTCTGACTCCAGGTCTTCCCAGGCCCAAGACTGGGAGTGGATTTGACCTCAAGTAGGTGGCTCTGGCTTCTTCACTTCTTGTCCCATTTACATCTTTTTATCTTCTCATCTCTTTCCCCTCCTCCCTGATTTGGACTAACCCATCATTATGGTAGACAGTGATAGGGACCATCGAGATCTCTCTTCAAGGAAGCATTTGCTGACCAGCAGTGAAAAGTGCAATCAGTAAATAGCTTCCAGCTGTCAGCTGCTTTAGGATCTGCCTTAGCTGCAGAGATTTGCTTTGAGCAGGGTCATGCCCATTCAGGGGCAGTCTGCATCCGGTAACTGAACATGGGCTGGCCATTTATTTCAGGGATATAAAGCCCCAGATATTTGTTTTGGGTCAATTTTGAAGGGCAGTTTTCAGTTCAGAGCTCCCCACTGGGTTGGCCTGTGCCACAGCTTGACTTCTCCCTCTGCCCAATCCTGCTTCATCCCCCTTCCTGTTACAGGTTTTATTCCTAATAGATATCTTGCATCCCAAACCCCATCTCAGCATCTGCTTCTGGAGAACCCACCCACCCAGCTTACAATATTGCACGCCCAGCATGTGTCAAATGTGTGTAATGAACTGGAAAATTTCGGCCATTCAAGAACGTGCAACTTGTTTTTACAACCCCCCACCCC
This sequence comes from Eschrichtius robustus, assembly GCF_028021215.1. Taxonomy (NCBI): domain Eukaryota; kingdom Metazoa; phylum Chordata; class Mammalia; order Artiodactyla; family Eschrichtiidae; genus Eschrichtius; species Eschrichtius robustus. The sequence goes on from NC_090825.1 coordinate 95,009,424, forward strand.
CCGGCCCCCACTGGCCTCAAGGGACCTAGTCCTAAGTCTATTCCAGGAGCAGTGGTGTTGGTGACAGCAGTAAATTTCTGATTCATATTGGCAACACCACATGTAGATATCTGGGGCCAAAGAACTCCTGGACAGAAAACACTGGAATTTCTGCCACTAAGTGTACCAAACAGTGTCTTTGGGGCATTACCATATAGGTGACCTCATCTGTATGTAAAGATTGGCTATATCTAAAGGTCAGGACATATAGGTACATTTATGTTCAGTATTTGATGGTTGTAGAATACCTGAGCCCTTGTATTTCCTCTCTGGGTTACTTACCGATGCCCTGGCTTTCATATGTGTTAGGCCAGGTAGGAGGCAAAGAGCCCCATGTCCTTCTTTCCGCCCCCCTCTCTGCTCTTTCAGGGTGGCCCCATTTAGCATTACAGTGTCTTAGGGAGTAGTGGCAAGCTTTTGTGGTGGAGGTTGAGGAGATAGGCAGTAATAGACTATTTTCCCTGACAATCCCTAATTCTGTTTGCTCATGTTGGACACTGTAGGGCGGCATCAGAGGGGGATGCCCTGTGCAGCATCACAACCTGCCTTCTTCCATGAGTGAGACTCACGCAGAACATGCAGGGCGTGTGTATGTGCCCTTGCACCCATATACCCCAGCACACTCTCCTTAGGAGGTTCATTCTTCCTCCCGTCTAGCTGTACCTGGAGCCTCTTTGCCAGTCTACTCTCCCAATCAAAATAACGTATACTTCTTTCAAGAGGAAATGGAAAGGGTGATTGAGAATTGAGCATCTGTCAGAACCATCTCCTTTCAATTTCCATGTTGCTTCATCCAGAAACAGTGTAAATGATGCAGAGACACTGACAGGAAGCTCCCTGTTTGCTCCATATCAGAGCTCAGACCTGACGTGGTGTGTGTACTTCCAGTATTGGAAATTCCTTCCATGTCCTGCCCTAACTGTTGACTCATTTTGTGGAAATGAGAATTGTTGGGAGATCACCGTCTTAACTCAGTGAATTGACAAGAAACTAGGCCAATGAGACCCAAAGGAAGACAAAGTGCAGGAGCGGGTAAGGTAGCTGCTTATGGCAGCAACAGATGGGGCTCATCAATGTAGAATTTGCCTATGAGACTGTCATTTCATGTTCTCCTATGTCGCCTGTGTCTCTGTGAGGCTCATGATGTCATGGAAGAAACCCAGCATGCATTTTTTCATTGTTACTTCCACCCCTAGTCCTTTAGCTAGGAATCATGTAATTTTAATTTTTCTCCAAGAGAATGCCCATCTGGTCAGATTTCATACAGTACTCGGTCTTTGTTCTCTGTTACCTACAATTAATTATAGAAAATACTTACATTTCAACAATTTTAAGAACAATTCATTTACTCCTTTTTTTCAATCTAGTCAAATTTTATTTCCATTTTGTGATGTTTATCACGATTGAGAAAATCCTTGGTCCTTTCTAAATCAAGATAAAAAGAAACACATAATAAGCTACTACATTATACAGATCTCATCAAGAGAGCTACTGTTTAATCCACTGACTGTGAAAAATAAGCTTTACATACTTTTTTACCGGTATCCCAGCAGAAGTACAGACCTTTTCATATGACATTTGAACAAATAAGAGCCTCAGAGCCCAGCCACAGATTTTTGGTTTTATATAATATATGGATGTAAGTGCTAGCTCTGTTTCCGACCACAAATTCCCTCATGGCTCCTGGTGTGTTCTTCTGGCTGCTGATTTCACAACAAGAACATCAGCACTTCAAGGACACAGTGTCTCCTGGATTCGTCAAGGGACACTGCCCTGGCCTGGCTTCCTGATGGCATCCACATTGGTCACTGTCCTCTCCTCTCATTCCACCCCACCCCCCTTTTCCAGATGTTCATGTATGAATACTTGCCAGATCCTTGCTATTATTGCTCTTTGAGGCCCTTTCAGAATATGAAGTGGGCAAGTTTACAATTTAAACCTTATGGGTTTGAATTTTCAAGTTGTGAACTTAAACCTTTTGGTGATTACTCTTGTCCAAATGCAGCTTCCTGCCCTCATGGAAAAAAAAAATCGTCTCCAAAGACATTTGGACATGAAGTAGCTATTGCAAAAGAACATATTGTTGGTGACTTGAGTGTAAAGAAACCAGAAACATATGGATTACATTTCCTTTTAAATGAGCATGGTCTTTAAAATAAAGGGAGTGAATGAATTATTTGGTAATATCCAGTTGAGAGGTGGTCAATATTAAAGTATTTGAACAGTAAGGCAGAGCACCAAGCCTGCTTTCAGGATTCTCCATCCCCAAGCAGCAGGGAGCTTCTGTATTTGGTTCTCTTGAGGCCAATCCCCAGCTGTGAGACCTGTTGTGCAACGCAAATACTGGCTTCAGTTGGGAGACCGCCGCTGTCCAAAGACATTATTGAGTGGATTGAGTGGTGGGTATTAAACATTCGAAGCAATTGTAGTTTATTAGCTGCCAGCCAGTCTTTGTAAATAGAAATCCTACCTAAGTGACCGTGGGCAAATCCCTTTGCTCTTCTGGGCCTACCTCCTCATCTGGGTGAACATTAAATAAGAAAATGTACGTGAAGTGCCAGGTTCAGACCTGAAACATTTATGACTGTGCAGATTTATTTGATTCCTCAGTAGAGAGAAAAGTGAGTTTGTAATCACTGCAGCAGAAAGAATGACCATAGCCTTTCTTGTATCAGGCCCAATCTGACATAGATGTGTGTTTTCAAGTTCGACACAATGTGTAAAGATTGGTCAGTGATCTGATTTTAAAAGCATCTTCAGGGGCTTCCCTGGTGGCGCAGTGGTTGAGAATCTGCCTGCCAATGCAGGGGACACGGGTTCGAGCCCTGGTCTGGGAAGATCCCACATGCCGCGGAGCAACTGGGCCCGTGAGCCACAATTGCTGGGCCTGCGCGTCTGGAGCCTGTGCTCCTCAACAAGAGAGGCCGCGATGGTGAGAGGCCGCGATGGTGAGAGGCCCGCGCACCGCGATGAAGAGTGGCCCCCGCTTGCCACAACTGGGGAAGGCCCTCGCACAGAAACGAAGACACAACACAGCCATAAATAAAATAAATAAATAAAATTAAAAAAAAAAAAGAAAAAAGAAAATGCTCCCTATTTCACTTACAAAATTAATTAAAAAAAAAAAAAAAGCATCTTCGATCATCAGGTGGGGCTTACCAGCTTTCTTTTTAGGTATCATCAATTGTTAGTTTTCCTTGGATTTTTGTCACCAAAAAGGCAAACCAGAAGCAAGGAGGGAAGAAATGCCAGAAATAGGATGAAGTCATCCAAAATATGTGATACTGTTTCACAAATACAAATATCTTAGAATCAACAAGGACAATCTTCTAGAGGATGCAAAATCACAAAAAGGCAATCAAAACATCTGTGCAGAGTTCTAAGAGGATGCAGACGGACCTGGGGTGGGTATGGGCTGATGATATGGACTATCTTTATGTTTCAAATATTTGGTAGAAGTGAAGTGAAAATCTAAATTTGAAATTACTAAGAATTATTGAGTAGTCCTTAAGTGCAGGACAGTGAGCTAGCTGGGGTGCGGAATGCAGGCACTGAGATGAGCCAGCCAGGACCTGCAGTCAACAGACAGAATTCAAGACAGTATTGTAATAACAGCAACATTATATTATTCATAACCTGCCATCTAGCCCTGTGAAGAAAATGAAAATCTTTCTTCTATGTCTAAACTTGTGCAGAGTTTGCAGCCTTTTTGAAATCTGGTCTGATGCATTCCTCTGTCATTCTAAAACAAGCCCAGGTCCCCAGGAATAGGAACTTTAGCTGGCCCAAGAGCATTCTCACACCTTTTGTTTCCTGGTCACTTTCATAACCTCCATGGCTCTTTCACATTCACTGCAGACTCAACATGTGTATCAGGTGATGCAGTATTTCTTTCTGCCACCCAGCCAGGTTCCTTCTGTCTTCCTTCTCTTTGTCCTTATACTACAGTCTCCCACTGACCCAAGTAGGTTGCTGTCGTAGATCGTAGATCATTCTTCTGCTTCATTCCCCATTATACTAAATTGCCACATCCTGGTGACTTTTTTTTAAGTGTTTTATTGGATATTGTACAATTTGCCCATGTAATATGTACATTTCAGAGGTTTTTAAGATAGTTGTTTATGTGTGCAACCATCACCACAGTCAATTTTAGAACACTTTCGACACCTCTAAAAGAAACTGTTCTCTTAAGCTATCACCTCTGTACTCTCCCATTCCTGTCCCTCCCACCCCCCAGCCCTAAGCAACCACTACTCTTTGTGTCTCTATAGATTTGCCTATTCTGGACTTTCATATGAATAAATCATGCAGTATGTGGGTTTTTGTGACTGGCTTCTTTCACTTAGCCTAATGTTTTCAAGTTTCATCTGTGTTGTAGCATATATCAGTACGTCATTCCTTTTTATGGCCAAATAATATTCCATTGTCTGGATATACCACATTTTGTTTATCCATTCATAAGCTGATGGACATTTCAATTGTTTCCACTTTTTGGTTGTCATGAATAATGATGTTACAGACATTCGTGTACAACTGTTTGTGTGCATATATGTTTTAATTTTACTTAGGCATATATTGAGGAGTAGAATTGCTGGGTCATATAGTAACTCTGAGATTAATCATTTGAGAAGCAGCCAGACTATTTTCCAAAGTAGCTGCACCATCTTCCATTCCCACCAGCAGTGTAGGAGGGTTCCATTTTCTTTACATCCTCTCCAACTCTTGTTATTGTCTATTTGATTCTAGCTATCCTGTTGACTTTTGAAACGTTGTTTTTCTCTGAAAAAAGGTAGCATATTTCTTGCCTAGACCTTTTTGTCCCTTCCCAATATCACCACCCTAGTCTAGAATTTCATCACCTCATGCAGAATTCTGGAGTCTAAACTGCTTTCTTTTCTCCCCTTTCCGAATTACACTACTTAACCATGCCAAACTCTACATGAGAAATGTACGTTAACCTATGTTCAATCTTCCTCAGATCCCTTCAGTGACTTCTAAGTTCCTGTCACACCAAGTCTGAACCCCTCTTGTTGGCTTTCCAGGTACCCCTGAAAAATCTGGCCCTACCTATTCACCTCACCACAATCTCCCCTCTCCCTGACCACATCTTTAGGCAGATGCCACCCTCCCACGAGCAGTGATGTTGGTGCTCAGTGTTACCTCCTGGGCCTTAGAGTTCTCACTGTGAATGTCCCCTCTTTTCTTCCCCTTGACCAAGAAATACCACAGCTTCTAAGAAGTCTTCTCTGAGTCTTTACCCTTCCTTCCCCTGTCCAAGAGGTGGGTGTGGCTAGTCATGTGTCCAACATGTAGGCCAGACTTGTACTTTCTCCCTGGAATCTGAGCCAAGTGATATTCAGATTGAAAAATGGTGACAGTGGTCTCCTACAAAGACTCTTCATTCATTCCTATGACGTAGATCCCTGACTCAGCCTTGAATTCCTGTCCCGTGCATGATCTGGTTCTCTAACTCTTTTCTTTTTCCTTTTATAACATCTTTATTGGAGTATAATTGCTTTACAATGGTGTGTTAGTTTCTGCTTTATATCTAACTCTTTTCTTGAGGCTATAAGCTATCCCCTTAAATTACCAACACATTCCTTTTCATTTGTTTATTTGCCTATATTAGCCAAAGCCACACTTTATTGATTAAACCTGATAATCCTAACAGATACATCAAGCACAATAGTACTAGTATGAATGTTTCTTCAGCCCTTGCTATGGACCAGGCACTGTGCAAATCTCTTCATCTAGATGATTTCAGTTAATATTCACCTATCACCCTCTGAAGTAAGTAGCATCTTGTCTCCTTTTTATGCATGAGGAAATTGTATCATTGAGAAGGCTGAAAACTGTCCCAGGGAGAAGCTGATTAATGGAGGAGCCAGGTTGGTGCTTGAATATGTGCCCTTCGCTATTGTGCAGTAAGCCCTCTCATGCCATCGGCCTGGCAGCCAGTGAGGGCTCTTCTCCGCTGAGCGCCTTGTACATTTGTACCTTCTCTGCTTTGAGGAGAGTTCACATTTCTCTGATGGCACTTCATCACCTTCTGTCTTGTATTATAATTATTTGGGTATGTGTCTTAACTTCCTTAGCCCAGAATCTAGTATGTATAAGAGGTAATCAATAAGTATTTCTGAAAGGATAAGTAAATGTAGAGTTGCATCTAAAGAAGATCTAGTGAAATTTCCAGTTCTAAGGAAAGAAGGAAACCGCTTTAGAGGGGTTAGCAGAGGAAACTCGCCCTGGCAAAGACGACAGCAGCTACCCTTTTCCCATATTTATAATTTCTTCTTTTAAAAAGTATGTTATTATAAAATACTGATCTCCGTTCCAGTACTTTACACACAAACCTTTAATAGTAGACTGTGGTTTTGGTCACCAAGGTTACTTTAATTAAATTCAGTAGTTAGCAAATGCTTGTGGCAAAATTTCTCTCAAGCTATACCATTGGCCAGTGGAGCAAACTGCTTTTTACCAGGGTCTCTCTGCTGAGATGTTTTCTCCTTTTGTGTGTTTTTTTTTAAAAAAAACGAAAAACATTTTATTTTTCTTATTTTCATCTTGCTTCTCTTAGACTTTCATTATGGTCCAGCTGAACCAGCTGCTGCCCCTCTCCTTGTAAACTTCACGTTACATCCCAGAAGAACTGGAGGAGAATCAGTTTCCCATGTAGCAGCTATTGGGGGACGGGTAAGAACAGAGGGAAGGGAGCAGCCCTGTTGGAATAGAATGATGCCAGGCTGGCTGGCTGATCCTGGGTAGAATTAAGCAGGATGGCAAAGACCAACATAAATGATGTCACTAGTAACATTGTCATGTTCCCACAAACTGCATGAGTTGTCTAATTGAGGCAATTTTTTTAAACTTCCACAGAAAAGATGCAAAATCTAACTTGTCCTTTTAAATATCATCAGTTGCTACTGTTTACTGTCCAGGCTTCAGTGGTTAAGACTACTGTCCCCCTTATAAGGGCCAAGGAACACAACATTTATATGTTTCTTGCCCCCTGTGGTAATATAGAATACTGTAAGCTGCCCCTTTCAGCTGAACTATGTGACAGAAAGCCAACTCGACCCCTGCAGATAGTGGAGCTGGTACTGTAACTGGAGACAGAGGAGAAAGGCTGAGACAGACCATGCAATCAGATAACTTCAAGGAAGGATGAGATCAGTTCAAGAAGATCAACATGGAGAATGAAAGAATTGAAAATAGCAAGAAGTTACCTTCATTTCAAAAAGTGAGTATATTCTGTGCACTTGAAAATTTTTATTTGTTTCACTGAAATGTTCTTTCCCAATATTAATAAATAAGCAGAATGGTTCTGAAGATGCAAAGAGAAATGGTAAAGGAAGTTAAAAGATTAGGTAGAAAGGCTTCTATGACAAAAAAGGTGTTGGTTTTTTTTTAATTAATTAATTAATTTGGCTCCGTCCGGTCTCAGTTGCGGCACACGGGATCTTCAGTTGCAGCATGCGGGATCTAGTTCCCTGACCAGGATCGAACCTGGGTCCCCTGCATTGGGAGCGCGGAGTTCCAACCACTGGACCACCAAGGAAGTCCCAAAAAAGGTTTTTTTAAAGACAACATATTTCTCTAATGTAATGTGTTCGTGGCAATGCAGAAGTATCTGAACATCTCTTTTGTAAGATTGGATGCACCTGCACCTTTCAAACAGCATGGCAGACTAAGTGCCTCAGTACAGCTCTAACAATTTTAATTCTTGCTAACTCAAGCCTATCTGAACAGTCAGGAAAGCTAACCTGAGTCCCAAAAAGAAAAAGACTGTTGGACGCAATGGTGAATTTATACTATGCTGAAAATGGGGTAGGGTAAAATGAACCTTACTATCTAAACCTAAAAGCTTTAATAACCTGCAATGTAAATCAACAGTCAGCCTTATAATAGGAGTTATAAAGCCACCGGATAATAGTTGGAAAACTGGTTACATAGTCATAGCCAAAAAGCACAGGAAATCATAGAGCTTTGGTTTTATTTTGAAAGACAGATTTGATTTGTATTTGAATGTTTCAGTTATATACAATAATTTCATCTTCCCCAGTCTTCTAGTTTTTGGAAATTATTCTTGATCTTAGTAATAACATTCTTGAAGCTGATTCTATGCTAGTGGATGTAATTTCCATGGAAATAGAGTGGAACATAGAGGAAAAAGCAGAACTGTTTAAAATTGTTCATCAAATTTGCAGCTCTTTTCTTTAAACAATACCTTGTAATTTATCGGGTATGGCCAGAAAACAAGCTGCTCTACTCAAATAAATTTTGTAGGCAAGAACCAAGAAAACTTTTTTTTTCCAAACTCTTAACTATTTCTGTGAGGAAATCTTAACATTTTCAGCTTCCTTAAGCCAAATAGACGGAATATAGCTAAATCTTTTTTGACTTGGATGTGGATGACTCAGGGTAATCATTTTGAATATCTGGAAGGTAGAGTAGTGATATATTAGAAAAAGCACAGGATCAGGAGATCTGGTTATAACAAATTAACTCTGTTACTTCGACAAATCACTTCATCTGGGTCTTGATTTTCTCACATTTAAAATTAGGGGTTGATTTCTAAGTTTCTTCAAGAACTGAAATCCTTTACTTCTGAAGTCAATTATGGGATTATGCTCAGACGCTATGTGCTGTAGCTAAATCCATGTCCTCACCTGCCTTAACCCTTCAGCACATCTAACACAGCTGTTCCCTCTCTCCTTCTCAAAACACTTCATTACTTGGGTTCCAGGGCTCTACACTCATCTTGTTTTCCCCTTCACTGACATCCTCTTTTCCTTTGTGTCCTTTGTTGAATTTTCCTCATCTTATAAAAGTCTGAATACTGGAGTGTACAATCTCTTCTCCATGCATACATCTTTCCTAGATTATTTCACCCAGTTACATGGCCAAAGCCATAAAAAGATCCCAACTATTGATAACTCCCAGATTTATATGTATAGTCCCCATGTCTCCCCTAAATTCCAGACAGCCTACTCATTATCTCCATTTGAGTATCCAATGGGCATATCAGAATCGATGATTTAAACAGAACCCTTGATTTTCCTTCACATGCCTAATCCTTGCCAAGAATTCTGGATGTCAATAAATGGCTCTTCCATTTATCCTGTTTCTCAGGTCAGAGCTTTGGAGTCAGTCTTGGCTCGTCTCTTTCACTCATATTCCACACGTCCTCCCATTAGCAGATCCTTTTGACTCCACTTTCAAAATGTAACCAAAATCTAACCACTTCTCAGCACTTTCAACTGATACTATCATAGTCCAAGATACCATCATGTGTTGTCTTGAGATGGTCTCCTAACTGGTCTCCATCAGCAGCGGAGTGATCCTTTCAAAACAGAACCTGATTACATCCTTCCCCTGCTTGCAACTTTGCACTGGCTTCCTGTCACAAAGAGAAGAAAATCCGGAGTCCTTACCTTGCCCTGGATGATCCAGCCCTGGCAGCTCACTGCTCCATCTCCCCTCGCTTCTCACTCTATTCCAGCCACATTCCTTGCTGTTTCTCAAACTCAGTGAGCACACTCTTGCCTCAGGGTCCTTACTGCTCCTTCTGCCTGGAATGCTTTCCTCCCAGATCTTTGTATGGTTGCTCTCTCACTTGTGCAAATGTTACTTCTTCAGAGAGATCTTCTCTAGCTGTTCTGTCTAAAATGGCAGCTGCCCCACTTCCACCACTCTCTTCCTTTACTGACTTCTTATTTCTCTAAAACACATATTACTACCCAGTATTATTGATTTGTTTGCTTGTTTACTGTCTATTTCCCCTGACAGAATGTCATCTTCTTGAGGGCAGGACTTTGGCTGTTCTGTTCACTGCTACGTCCCTAGTGACTACAACAATGCCTGACATTCAGTAGGAGCTCAATAAATATTTGTCAAATGAATTATGAAGGTACTGAACTGTTTGCATGTAACTTAATTTGCTCCAGAATATTTGCAAGCATGATGTTTGATGGTTCTGTAATCTCCTTACTTCTCAGGGTGCTAGTTTCTATTCCCACCCCTACCATTTTATAATCTGCTGCTCCTCATGAACTATGGTTATAACCTACAAAAAATTCCAGGGTTTCCAGGGAAAGCTAGATAAATAAACTTGTTAGGGCAGTGAGATTCATTTTATGTACGATGCTGTGTTAATAGGTCCTGTCTGTGGCAATGTGGAAAAAAGTGACTTGAATGGGAGCCAGAAACTTGGAGCTCTAGTAATTATTCCTCCACCAACCAGCTGTGTGATGCAGGCCAGTCACATGGCTTCTTGTCCCCTCTGTCTCCAGGTCCTGAAAATATCTTCATATGGCTGCTGGCTAGCAGAGCACCTAAATCTGTGACACCTGTTTTTATCACAACTGGGAGATACTTTTCTTGCATTTGGATTTTGCATTGAGTGAAAGATGTGTTGGCTTGAAGTGATGTAGTAGTTGATTTTAGTTCAAGAATCTTGTATTCCTTCACTAATTTTATAAAAGATTTATTAGGCATATACTATGCCAAGTCATAAAATAGGAATTATAAATAAAGTGGTGAATAAGACAGTCTTTATCTTTGCCTTTATGGAGTAAACAGTCCATCCAAGTGGATAAAATATGCCTCAAACAAGCAATCACACACCAAGAGACCAGTTAAGAGGCTTTTGCAGTTCTCTAGGTCAGAGGTGATGTTATCCTGGCCAGGAAGGGTATATATAGAGAGAAAATTAGAGAGACAAAATTAGAGAGCTGTTTTGGAGGCAAAACAGATAAAACTTGGCAATTGCTTGGATGTAAGGAGTGCAGAAGAAGGGAAAACATGGATAACTACCCAAATTTGGTGATTGATTGGATGTGAGAAATGAGGAAGAGGGAGGAAGCATGGCTAACTCCCAGTTTTCTGGCTTGAACAACTAGGGGTGGGAGTGGTGATGTCATTTCCCAAGACAGGAAACACTGGAAGAGGAGCAGATGTGGGAGCAAGAGGTTGGGAGAAAGAACGAGTCCAGTTCAGGCTGAGGAGCCTGTGAGACAGTTAGTGAAGATGGAGCAGGTGGGGACATGGATCAAGACGACAGACACCGGGCACAAATGTAGGTTTCATCAAAGATGTGGGATCTTTGGACCTATGGGGCAGAGTGACGTCACTCTGGGAGGCAGAGCACAGAATCAGAAGGCAATAGGGCCCAGGACCAAGGCTTGAGGAACTCCTATATTTAATATTTGGAGAGAAAAGAAGGTTGAGCAAAGGTATCAAGATGGGCCACAGAGGAAGACACCAAGGAGAGCTAGCTGGGTCCCAGGGGTCAACGGAAGAGAGTAGCCGACTATGACGACTGCTACAGAGAGGCCAAGTGAGGTGAGAACTTTAGATTCAGCACTACGCACATAATAGTGACCGGAGAGTGAGCAGTTTCAGGAGATGATGAGTTTGGAATTTCAAATGAGGTAATTTGGAGAGTGAGTAACAGGTGAGAAAATACAGACAGCGCATAACTTTTAAAAGAAGCTTTGCTCTAAGGCGGAGGAGATAGCATAATAAATGCAGGGACACAGGAAGCCAAAGGAATAGCTCTCTTTTTTTTAAAGTGCAGACTTGAGCATGTTTAAATGGGAAGAAAAATGACACGGCCAGGGCGAGGTAAGAGAGTGGGATCGAGAGAATGAGATTAATAGATAGCACCAGAGTTCTAAGGAAACATGAGAGAGTAAGATTCAGAGCATAAGTGGATGGACTGACTTTCGATCAGAAGCACATGTTATTTGCTGTGTCTGGAGGGCAGAGGAAAAGATGAGTGAGGGCGCAGGTAAGTCAGGCTGGTATGGAAAGTTGAAGCGGTTCCCAGGTGATCACTTCTATTTTCACTGTAAAGTAGGTGGTAACGGGGAGGCGGAGGGTTGTAAGTGAGGAGAGTGGAGAATGTGTGAAAATAGTTGTGGTAGACAGTGACCATGCAAGACAGAGAAAAATGGTAGGACTGAGGATCCAGCAGAGGCTGGTCATAATGAGTTTATAGTGTTACCAACCTGCCCAGCCATGTTACCTTCTCCTGTTTTGTTTTGTTTAATGGTAACAAAATGGTAAGATAGAGATAAGTAAGCAGAAGAAAATACAAATCGGCCATGATATGTTGGGGTGTTTCTTTCACTGCCCACCACCCCGCGTACACCCCTGAGCTCCCACTGTGTATTCCTTGTACCACATGGCGAGTCCACAAAGCATCGTGAATCCAACCACCAGCTGTCTCTAGGGCTGGAGGCCAGGGAAAGAGGCCTTCCTGGGAAGAGGAAAGGCTGAAACGGCTGCTCTCATCTTGCAACTATGAGGAAGAACCAATTAAGAGCTCACTACGAGAGCAAATGTTGCTGAGGATGGAGAGAAGGAGAAATCCAGCCTTGATGATGTTGTTTGAGCCCTGGACCCAGCAGTGCCTGGAGTGATACCCTACCCTTTCCAGTTCCATGAGGCAATAAGTTTCCCTTTTCACTTGAGCTAGTTTGGATTGAGGTTTCAAAAGGGCTTTCCCCTGTTGCAAGGTTTTAATTTTTAAAAAGGAGCCCCCTACTCCCTCAGTCATCTCTTTTTTCGAGATGTCTTTGCCGTCCATGTGAGGACTAAGAATCAGTAGGGATGCAGATCAGAGGAACGTTAGGCAGCTGGTAAAATTGTTGATAAAAATTACTTTGGAATGATATAAAGTAAAAAAAGGGGGGCAAGATTTTAATTGTATAAAAATATAGTTATAATGCTCTTTTTATAAAAGATGAAGCAAATACAATAGTCTTACAGTGATTGTTTTGGGTTCTGAAATTATGGTTGATTTCCCCACCCCCCTTTTGGCTATTTTATACACTTAATGAGTATGCATCACTTGTATGCATTTATGTACTTACTTTTGAAATTAATTCATATTTTTACCAAAGTAATGTGTACACATTAGAAAAAAAATCAACCAATGTTGAAAAGCTTATCATATAAAACAGCAATCTTCTACCACACCCTCTCCACCCATCCCTGAACCTGCTTTAACTTTTCCTTCTTGACTATACTTCCGTATTTCTAAATATTATGCATAGACAGCTATTTTTGATTATCAATTTTAGAAAGTATCTTTTGACATTCTATTACATCGAATTAGGAATTAAGCTGTCTTCTACAGTATCACCTTTCAGTCTTTTTCTTCCCATCCTCCTAATATGGTTATGCCCCAGTTAAATTTATATCAGCAACGATTGATATGCACATTATTCACTGCTAAACCGATAGTGTAGTCGTGAATGTATTTCTGTTCTCAGATAATTTTTTCCTTCTTCCTGGTGTTAATAATTGCCTTGTTTTTTTTTCATTTGTTTGTATCCATTTGTTGCCATATATGCGTTGCAATTTTCTTAAAAGGATCCAATGATCAGTCAAACTTGTGGCAAAAATGTTTGTCAAAAAATAAAGTATCTCAGATAATCCCACCATCACTCCCACATCTCACCTTAGCCTGGAAATAACACAGCCCCCCACCCTCCTGGACAGCTTTCTCTCTAGGTCTGCTGCATAGCTCTCACCCCCAGGGATGACGGATCCATGGTTTATTGAGCCCCATGTCTTCATCTTTCTTCAGTGTGTGGGAAAGCACATCTTTCATTGGCTTCCTAAGAAAGTGCATGGGAGGTGAGTTTTCTAAGTCGTTGCATATCTGAGAGTTTTAGATATTTAGTTTGCTTTCCTACTTGATTGACATTTTGGCTGGGTAAAGAATTCTAGGTTGAAAATAATTTTCACTGAGAATTTTGAAGAAACTCACAATGTTGTGATAAATCTGATGCCATCCTGATTCCTGTTTATTTGGATTTTTCTCTCTGGAGGCTTTTTAAGATTGTCCTTTTTAGATGCTCTGAAATTCACAATGAAGTACCTTGGTGGGAGTCTTGAGTTTTTGTTTTTGTTACTGTTTTCCAATTCATTAGGCTGGTCACACAGTACAGTCATCCCTAGGTATCTGTGGGGACTTGGTTCCAGGATACCAAAATCCATGGGAGCTCAAGTCCCTTATATAAAAAGGCATAGTATTTGTGTATATATATCACAGAATACCTGGGACAAGGCTGAAGCAGACTGGTTGCAAGGAACTGCCTGTGCAAAGGCCCTGAGGTAGAGGCAGGTCTGTCATGTTAGAGGAATAGCAAGGAAGTCCATATAGCAGCAGGAGAGTGACTGAGGAGGAAATAGAAGGAGGGGAGATCAAAGAGGTAAAAAGAAGGTCTTGTGGGTAATGGGAAGCTTTTACTGAGTACAGGGGGGTGTCATTTAAGGTTTGAAGGAGAAGAGTGACAAGGTCTGACTTCAGAGTTTGAAGAATCACTCTGGCACTTGTGTTGAGCATAGATTGTAGGGAGCAATACTGGAAGTGAGAGGACGAGTTAGGAGGCTACTCCAGTAATCCAGTAGAGAGAGAGATGGTGGCTTTCACCAGGGTAGCAGCAATAAATGTGGTAAAGAGTAGTTGGGTTCTGGATTTATTTTAAAAATAGAGTCAACAGAATTTCCTGATAAAATGGATGTCAAGTGTAAAAGAAAGTGTCAAGGAAGAATCTCGGGTCTGTGAACTGTGTAACTGGAAGGAAGAAATTCCCATGTGCTACAATTAGAGGAATGTCTGGAGTTCAATTTGGCTGTGTTGAGTCTTCCTGTGGCTTACCCTTGCCTTCTGCTGGGTGCAGTGTCTTAAGTCAGAGCCACTTCAGTTCAATTCTTCCAAAGAATAAACCTGCAGTTCCTTATGTGTATGTGTGGAGGTGGAGTGGGGACAGGAATGTGAAGTCTTTGGGCTGTAAAGAGTGAGTAAACGGACGTGTGGGGAGTTGAATTGTTCTATCTGTGTTCAACCAAGCCCCCTTTTTAATTCTCACATCATATCTGCACCTTCCATGGAAACAGATACTTCCAAATCCTAAGCCTTTCTGGGTTTCTGTGGAGGTGGATTCCCTTGCTTCTCATTACTCTTCTCTTCTGCAGGCTTTTGGGTTTTTGCTTCCTCAGCTTCTTGAAGTGTTCCAAAAATTTGTTGAAATTTTTCATCCACTCTTCCCTTCTCTCATTCTTGTGTATGTGTGTTTGGAGAACAAGAAGATATAATGTGTATGATCAGTTTGTGCTACTGAACTGGTGGTGTGCATTAGGGGAAAAAAATCCTTTTTTCAAGCCTACATGATTTTGATATCATCTCAAATTCTAGCCTCCAGAACTGTGAGAAATAAATTTCTGTTGTCTAAGCTACCTAGTCTATGGTATTTTGTTGTGGTAGTCTGAGCTGACTAAAACACTAGTCCAATGTCACTTAGCCATAGTTTGAGGAGCAAAACCCCTGTCCATCTAACTTCAGAGGCTGCTCTCTTAACCACTGTGCAATATGGCCTCTCTGATATGTAAATAAAACATTAGGACTCCAATAAGTAAATGTGCAAAGAAATGGAATGAAGAGTTAATTTCTAAAAGAATCCGTTTGGAATGAGGAAAAAAAAAATTCAACCTTACCAATAAGGTTGAACATTAAACCTTAAAATAGTATTGATGAAAAAAAATGAGGGATCTCTCTTTTTGGTTAGAGGTTTTTAAATATATAAATGGTAATAATGCTGTTTAGGGTATAATTTGGTGGCCCTGTAAATTAGCATAAGCACACTAATATTCTGCTCGTGTGCCCCAAGGCTCTTTTACAGGTTATTGACAGTGGAAGTCTGTTCTGATTGGCCTGTGTCCATACTAGGTGTTAAATATTTTGAATTCCACCCCTAGCTGGAAGACAATTTAGCGACATTTATTTAGAAACATAAAAATGGTCACATTGTAGTACCCTGTAGTTCTACTCCTGAGTATCATTCCTAGGGAAGTAATATAATTTTGGAACTAGATCTATATCTGATTTACCACTCCTTAGCTTTTCTTGTAATTATAAACTTTTAGAAATAATCTAAATGTACAATAATAGGAGAATGGTTACATAAACAAAAATTCTATTATACAGATATTAAAAATAAAATAAGCCTTGTGAAAATAGATAGTAATATGAGGAAATGCTCATAATATGATTTAAATTAAATAAAAAAGGACTCTACTGTATATACTATGTGTTCATAGTTGTTTTTTTTTTCCTAGTGGGTAGCTAGGAAAATAGTTGGAAGGAAACACCCCAAAATGTTCATAATGATGTACGATAGTATGAGGGACACTTTTTTCCTGTTCTGTTTTCTAATTGTCCCTAATGTGAGTATACTTCACTTAACATAGAAAAAAATTATAAAAGAAAAATAGGCTATCCTCAAATCAGTTCTTCCCATGCCTCTTCACAGATACGTAAAATGGCAAGTAAAACAACATCATTCCCAGCAGACTCTGCACACTTAATTATTGAAGAAGATAGTTCATTTTATTCTTCTTGAAATATATAATGGAGGTACAAAAAAAGTCTATTACTCTCTCTATATATGAGGGGAAGGACCCATCAGTGCTTTTTCAAAGTCTCCTCAGTATGTCCAAATGCAATCAGTGGGAAATAGCACCCCCTTGTGAGGCACGGTACAAAACACTGGTTTTCCAATTAGTTGGTTTGTGATGATCACCATCTCAGCAAGTAACTCCAACGGTGGCTTATTATCTGGTTTTGGATTCTGTGATGTGATGATATGCCAGTCTAATGATGCTGAGCTATGTGTGGGCAGGGTGTGCCCTACAACTCTAGTCACAGGGACTCCTGGTTCTGAAGAGCAATGACTCGTGTGACGTGACCGTGACCCTCAACACGGGCTCCAGGGAAAAATACTCTCTCTTTCTGACTCTTCCTTCCTGGGCATGAAGGACCCAAAAATAGGGAGAAGTAGTAAAGTAGGAATTCCAGAAGAGATGAGACTACTGACCTGCTTATAGCTGGGTTTTGCTAATTTTGTTTTCGTTTTTCTTTTTCTATTCTGCTTTTATATTATATTATATAAAGGACTTACATTATATTATATTCTTATGTTAAGACTTCTTATATTCTTATATCAAGGACTTATCTGTTTTGTGTTGTGTGTCAATATCTTAGAATGTATTCCATAATATTAGAGGAATGGATATTCTGTCAAGGCACCTGCATATGAATTCAATTTGTGATTTAGTTTCCTCTTCTCCAGAGAGAGAAGTGCCAGAACATCAACCAAGTCACAGAGGTCACCCCTCTGGAAGGATAAATGTGGCATTTTGGAATCAAGCAGGATGGCCTCCTTTAGAAGCCTTGAGGGATGACTCCCTGGAGTTGCTGTTATGCTTGACCCAGTGCTACTGGGGCACTTGATGGTGCCTTGTATGGGAGGTGGAAGAGCTGACCCCTAAGAGTTGCAATCTTGGGACCCCGGCATGGGGCCCAGCTGAGCTCCTCCACTCTCAAAGAACCAGAGTGGACTGTGCAAGGATCTACGTAAATAAGACACCTTGGGAGAATGGACAGTATATACGCAAGGACCAGTTTTTAACAGCAACCTCATACGACAGCAAAAGCACCACCAGTGGTGGAGTTAATCAGACCTTTTTCTCTCTCTACTTCAGGTGTGGCCTCCCCACCTACCTTCCATCACTGAGAATTTTCAGAAAAAGCTGCTTGGAGATAGAGTCATTTCAAACAGTTTTTGAAACAAGGTTACCCTTTGATTGGGTAAATGCCGGAAGAGTTCCTGCATTCCTTGGGAGTGGGGAAGCGTTTGGGAGGTGCTAGGTAGAAGAAAGCTTTATTATGGAGATAATAGACTTCTTGCTATCAAGGCAACTGGGGAAAACTGTGTCTGTATTGCCTCTGAACGTTTTGCAGTAGTTTAGATGGTTATTCCCTTCCGTACATCTATTCCTAATTTAGCTTGATGTCTATCTCTTTCATCTTTGTCTTCCTGCTTCTGTCTTGTTTTCCTTTATTTTTATATACTTATTCTTTATTTTTACTGTTAAAATGTTTAAAAATTTTTAATTCTTATTTTTTTAAATTGAGGTATTGTTGATTTGCAATACTGTTTAGTTTCAGGTGTACAGTAAAGTGTTTCAGTTATATGTACATATATATACACATATATATGTATATATATTCTTTTTCAGGTTTGTTTCCATTATAGGTTAAAATTCTATTCTTAAATCAATTTTTACTTCTATCTTACTAATGATTATATTAAGTGTTTATTTAATGATCTCATTATTTATTTTATAAAATCCTTTTATTTTTCTAACCTGTCTTTTTTTTTTTTAACATCTTTATTGGAGTATAATTCCTTTACATTGTTGTGTTAGTTTCTGCTGTAAAGCAAAGTGAATCAGCTATACGTATACATATATCCCCATATCCCCTCCCTCTTTCATCTCCCTCCCACCCTCCCTATCCCACCCCTCTAGGTGGTCACAAAGCACTGAGCTGATCTCCCTGTGCTATGCGGCTGCTTCCCACTAGCTATCGGTTTTACATTTGGTAGTGTATATATGTCCATGCCACTCTCTCACTTTGTCCCAGCTTACCCTTCCCCCTCCCTGTGTCCTCAAGTCCATTCTCTACTTCTACGTCTTTATTCCTGTCCTGCCTCTAGGTTCTTCAGGACCTTTTTTTTTTAAGATTCCTTATATATGTGTTAGCATACAGTATGTGTTTTTCTCTTTCTGACTTACTTCGCTCTGTATGACAGACTCTAGGTCTATCCACCTTACTACAAATAACTCAATTTTGTTTCTTTTTATGGCTGAGTAATATTCCATTGTATATATGTGCCACATCTTCTTTATCCATTCATCTGTTGATGGACGCTTAGGTTGCTTCCATGTCCTGGCTATAGTAAATAGTGCTGCAATGAACATTGTGGCACATGACTCTTTTTGAATTATGGTTTTCTCAGGGTATGTGCCCAGTAGTGGGATTGCTGGGTCATATGGTAGTTCTATTTTTAGTTTTTTAAGGAACCTCCATACTGTTCTCCATAGTGGCTGTATCAATTTACATTCCCACCAACAGTGCAAGAGGGTTCCCTTTTCTCCACACCCTCTCCAGCATTTATTGTTTGCAGATTTTTTGATGATGGCCATTCTGACTGGTGTGAGGTGATACCTCATTGTTGTTTTGATTTGCATTTCTCTGATGATTAGTGATGTTGAGCATCCTTTCATGTGTTTGTTGGCAATCTGTATATCTTCTTGGGAGCGATGTCTACTTATGTCTTCTGCCCATTGTTGCATTGGGTTGTTTGTTTTTTTGATATTGAGCGGCATGAGCAGCTTGTATATTTTGGAGATGAATCCTTTGTCAGTTGCTTTGTTTGCAGACATTCTCTCCCATTCTGAGGGTTGTCTTTTCGTCTTGTTTATGGTTTCCTTTGCTGTGCAAAAGCTTTTAAGTTTCATTAGGTCCCATTTGTTTATTTTTGTTTTTATTTCCATTTCTCTAGGAGGTGGGTCAAAAAGGATCTTGCTGTGATTTATGTCATAGAGTGTTCTGCCTATGTTTTCCTCTAAGAGTTTGATAGTGTCTGGCCTTACATTTAGGTCTTTAATCCCTTTTGAGTTTATTTCTGTGTATGGTGTTAGGAAGTGTTCTAATTTCATTCTTTTACATGTAGCTGTCTAGTTTTCCCAGCACCACTTATTGAAGAGGCTGTCTTTTCTCCATTGTATACTCTTGCTCCTTTATCAAAGATAAGGTGACCATATGTGTGTGGGTTTATCTCTGGGCTTTCTATCCTGTTCCATTGATCTATATTTCTGTTTTTGTGCCAGTACCATGCTATCTTGATGACTGTAGCTCTGTAGTATAGTCTGAAGTCCAGGAGCCTGATTCCTCCAGCTCTGTTTTTCTTTCTCAAGATTGCTTTGGCTATTTGGCGTCTTTTGTGTTTCCATACAAATTGTGCAACTTTTTGTTCTAGTTCTGTGAAAAATGCCATTTGTAGTTTGATAAGGATTGCATTAAATCTGTAGATTGCTTTGGGTAGTAGAGTCATTTTCACAATGTTGATTCTTCCAATACAAGAATATGGTATATCTCTCCATCTGTTTGTATCATCTCTAATTTCTTTCATCAGTGTCTTATAGTTTTCTGCATACAGGTCTTTTGTCTCCCTAGGTAGGTTTATTCCTAGGTATTTTATTCTTTTTGTTGCAATGGTAAATGGGAGTGTTTTCTCAATTTCTCTTTCAGATTTTTCATCATTAGTGTATAGGAATGCAAGAGATTTCTGTGCATTAATTTTGTGCCCTGCTACTTTACCAAATTCATTGATTAGCTCTAGTAGTTTTCTGGTAGCATCTTTAGGATTCTCTATGTATAGTATCATGTCATCTGCAAACAGTGACAGTCTTACTTCTTCTTTTCCAAAATGGATTCCTTAATTTCTTTTTCTTCTCTGATTGCTATGGCTAAAACTTCCAAAACTATGTTGAATAATAGTGGTGAGAGTGGGCAAGCTTCTCTTGTTCCTGATCTTAGTGGAAATGGTTTCAGTTTTTCACCATTGAGGACAATGTTGGCTGTGGGTTTGTCATAGATGGCCTTTATTATGTTGAGGTAAGTTCCCTCTGTGCCTACTTTCTGGAGGGTGTTTATCATAAATGGGTGTTGAATTTTGTCAAAAGCTTTTTCTGCATCTATTGAGACGATCATATGGTTTTTCTCCTTCAATTTGTTAATATGGTGTATCACATTGATTGATTTGCATATATTGAAGAATCCTTGCATTCCTGGGATAAACCCCACTTGATCATGCTGTATGATCCTTTTAATGTGCTGTTGGATTCTGTTTGCTTGTATTTTATTGAGGATTTTTGCATCTCTGTTCATCAGTGATATTGGCCTGTAGTTTTCTTTTTTTGTGACATCTTTGTCTGGTTTTGGTATCAGGGTGATGCTGGTCTTGTAGAATGAGTTTGGGAGTGTTCCTCCCTCTGCTATATTTTAGAAGAGTTTGAGAAGGATAGGTGTTAGCTCTTCTATAAATGTTTAATAGAATTTGCCTGTGAAGCCGTCTGGTCCTGGGCTTTTGTTTGTTGCAAGATTTTTCATCACAGTCTCAATTTCAGTGCTTGTGATTGGTCTGTTTATATTTTCTGTTTCTTCCTGGTGCAGTCTCGGAAGGTTGTGCTTTTCTAAGGATGTGTCCATTTCTTCCTGGTTGTCCATTTTTTTGGCATAGAGTTGCTTGTAGTAATCTCTCATGATACTTTGTATTTCTGCAGTGTTAGTTGTTACTTCTCCTTTTTCATTTCTAATTCTATTGATTTGAATCTTCTGCCTTTTTTTCTTGATGAGTCTGGCTAATGGTTTATCAATTTTGTTTATCTTCTCAAAGAACCAGCTTTTAGTTTTATTGATCTTTGCTATTGTTTCCTTCATTTCTTTTTCATTTATTTCTGATCTGATCTTTATGAGTTCTTTCTTTCTGCTAAGTTTGGGAGTTTTTTGTTCTTCTTTCCCTAATTGCTTTAGATGCAAGGTTAGGTTGTTTATTTGAGATGTTTCTTGTTTCTTGAGGTAGGATTGTATTGCTGTAAACTTCCCACTTAGAACTGCTTTTGCTGCACCCCATAGGTTTTGGGTCATCGTGTTTTCATTGTCATTTGTTTCTAGGTATTTTTTGATTTCCTCTTTGATTTCTTCAGTGATCTCTTGGTTATTAAGTAATGTATTTTTTAGCCTCCATGTGTTTGTATTTTTTACAGAATTTTTCCTGTAATTGATATCTAGTCTCACAGCATTGTGGTTGGAAAAGATACTTGATATGATTTCAATTTTCTTAAGTTTACCAAGGCTTGATTTGTGACCCAAGATATGATCTATCCTGGAGAATGTTCCATGAGCACTTGAGAAGAAAGTGTGTTCTATTGTTTTTGGGTGGAATGTCCTATAAATATCAATTAAGACCATCTTGTTTAGTGTATCATTTAAAGCTTGTGTTTCCTTATTTATTTTCATTTTGGATGATGTGTCCATTGGTGAAAGTGGGGTGTTAAAGTCCCCTACTATGATTGTGTTACTGTCCATTTCCCCTTTTATGGCTGTTAGCATTTGCCTTATGTTTTGAGGTGCTCCTATGTTGGGTGCATAAATATTTACAATTGTTACATCTTCTTCTTAGATTGATCCCTTGATCATTATGTAGTGTCCTTCTTTGTCTCTTGTAATAGTCTTTATTTTAAAGTCTAGTTTGTCTGATATGAGAATTGCTACTCCAGCTTTCTTTTGATTTCCATTTGCATGGAATATGTTTTTCCATCCCCTCACTTTCAGTCTGTATGTGTCCCTAGGTCTGAAGTGGGTCTCTTGTAGACAGCATATATATGGGTCTTATTTTGTATCCATTCAGCCAGTCTGTGTCTTTTGGTTGGAGCATTCAATCCATTTACATTTAAGGTAGTTATCGATATGTATGTTCCTATTACCATTTTCTTAATTGTCATGGGTTTGTTTTTGTAGGTCTTTTCCTTCTCTTGCATTTCCTGCCTAGTGAAGTTCCTTTAGCACTTGTTGTAAAGCTGGTTTTGGTGATGCTGAATTCTCTTAGCTTTTGCTTGTCTGTAAAAGTTTCAATTTCTTTGTTGAATATGAATGAGATCCTTGCTGGGTAGAGTAATCTTGGTTGTAGGTTTTTCCCTTTCATCACTTTAAATATGTCCTGCCACTCCCTTATGGCTTGCAGAGTTTCTGCTGAAAGATCAGCTGTTTACCTTATAGGGATTCCCTTGTATGTTGTTTGTTGCTTTTCCCTTGCCGCTTTTAGTGTTTTTTCTTTGTATTTAATTTTTGATAGTTTGGTTAATACGTGCCTTGGCTTGTTTCTCCTTGGATTTATCCTGTATTGGACTCTCTGCACTTCCTGGACTCAATTGACTATTTCCTTTCTCATGTTAGGGAAGTTTTCAACTATAATCTCTTCTAATATTTTTTCAGACCCTTTCTTTTTTCTCTTCTTCTTCTGGGACCCCTATAATTTGAATGTTGGTGTGTTTGCTGTTGTCCCAGAGGTCTCTGAGACTGTCCTCAATTCTTTTCATGCTTTTTTCTTTATTCTGCTCTGTGGTAGTTATTTCCACTATTTTGTCTTCCAGGTCACTTGTCCATTCTTCTTTTCTTCTGTTCTTCTGCATCAGTTATTCTGCTACTGATTCCTTTAGAGAATTTTTAATTTCATTTATTTTGTTGCTCATCATTGTTTGTTTGCTCTTTAGTTCTTCTAGGTCCTTGTTAAACATTTCTTGTATTTTCTCCATTCTATTTCCAAGATTTTGGATCATCTTTACTATCATTACTCTGAATTCTTTTTCAGGTAAACTGCCTATTTCCTCTTCATTTGTTTGGTCTGGTAGGGTTTTTACCTTGCTCCTTCATCTACTGTGTATTTCTCTGTCTTCTCATTTTGCTTAATGTACTGTGTTTGGGGTCCCAGGTTCATAGTTCCCGTTGTTTTTGGTGTCTGCCCCCAGTGGGTAAGGTTTGTTCAGTGGCTTGTGTAGGCTTTCTGGTGGAGGGGACTGGTGCCTGTGTTCTGGTGGATGAGGCTGGATCTTGTGTTTTTTGTGGGCAGGACCGAGTCTGGTGGTGTGATTTGGGGTGTCTGTGAACTTATTATGGTTTTAGTCAGACTGTCTGCTAATGGGTGGAGTTGTGTTCCTATATTGCTAGTTGTTTGGAATGGGGTGTCCAGCACTGGAGCTTGCTGGTCGTTGAGTGGAGCTGGGTCTTAGCATTGAGATGGAGATCTCTGGGAGAGCTGTCGCCGAGTGATGTTACGTGGGGCTGGGGAGGTCTCTGGTAGACCAATGTCCTGAACTCGGCTCTCCCACCTCCAAGTCTCAGGCCTGACACCCAGTCGGAGCACCAAGACCCTGTCAGCCACATGGCTCAGAAGAAAAAGGAGAAAGAAAAAGAAAGAATGAAAAATAAATAAATATATAAATAAAATAAAGTTATTAAAATAAAAAATTTGTAAAAATATTATTAAAATAAAAAAATTTTTAAGTAATTAAAAAAAAAGAACAACCAAACCAATAAGCAAATCCACCAATGATAACAAGTGCTAAAAGCTAAACTAAGATAAACACATAAATCAGAAACTAGTCAGTCGCATACAGCAAACCCCAAGTCTACGTTTGCTCCCAAAGTCCACTGCCTCAATTTTGGGATGATTCGTTGTCTATTCAGGTGGTCCACAGATGCAGGCACATCAAGTTGATTGTGGAGATTTAATCCGCTGCTCCTGAGGCTGCATGGAGAGATTTCCCTTTCTCTTCTTTGTTCGCACCACTCCTGGGGTTCAGCTTTGGATTTGACCACTCTTCTGCATGTAGGTTGCCCTCTGGCATCTGTTCTTCACCCATACAGGAGGGGTTAAAGGAGCAGCTGATTAGGGGGCTCTGGCTCACTCAGGCCGGGAGGAGGGAGGGATATGGAATGCGGGGCGAGCCTGCAGCGGCAGAGGGGCACCATGTGTTCTCCCGGGGAAGTTGTCCCTGGATCACAGGATCCTGGCAGTGGCGGGCTGCACAGGCTCCCAGGAGGGGAAGGGTAGATAGTGACCTGTGCTTGCACACAGGATTCTTCGTGGCTGCAGCAGCAGCGTTAGCGTTTCATGCCTGTCTCTGGTGTCCGCACTGATAGTCGCGGCTCACGCCCGTCTCTGAAGCTCTTTTAGGCGGTGCTCTGAATCTCCTCTCCTCATGCACCCCGAAACAATGGTCTCTTGCCTCTTAGGCAGTTCCAGACTTGTTCCTGGACTCCCTGCCGGCTAGCTGTGGCACACTAGCCCCCTTCAGGCTGTGTCCATGCAGGCAACCCCAGTCCTCTCCCTGGGATCTGACCTCTGAAGCCCGAGCCTCAGCTCCCAGGCCCCACCCGGCCCCTGGGTGAAATGACAAGCCTCTCAGGCTGGTGAGTGCTGGTCGGCACTGATCCTCTGTGCAGGAATCTCTCCGCTTTGCCCTCTGCACCTCTGTTGCTGGGCTTTCCTTCGTGGCTCCAAAGCTTCCCCCTGCCCACTCTCTGTCTCCACCAGTGAAGGGGCTTCCTAGTGTGTGGAAACTTTTCCTCCTTTACAGCTCCCTCCCAGAGGTACAGGTCCTGTCCCTGTTCTTTTGTCTCTGTTTTTTCTTTTTTCTTTTGCCCTACCCGGGTATGTGGGGAGTTTCTTGCCTTTGGGGAAGTCTGAGGTCTTCTGCCAGCATTCAGTAGGTGTTCTGTAGGAGTTGTTCCACAGGAGTTGTTCCACATGTAGATGTATTTTTGATGTATTTGTGGGGAGGAAGGTGATCTCCATGTCTTACTCCTCCGCCATCTTGAAGGTCCTCCTAACCTGTCTTTAAGAATTTTATCATTTATATATATTTTAAACTTCCATTGTTTTATATTATTCTTAATTTAAACTGACAAGATTCTTTTCCTTGGTTAAAATTTTATCTCCTTTTTCCTTTACATTTCTTTTTATTCTGAATTTTTTGTCAGTCACTTCTTAATTGTTTGCTTTATATTAACTTTAGGTCTTTTCTTTTGTCCTTTATCCCTTAAATTTTGTGTGACTTCATGGTTTGTTTCTCTGGAACTTGGCCACACAGGAGCTGCATGGAGGTTGGAGCTGCCCCTGCAACCACTCTTCTGACTTCTATTTGCCCTTTCAACCATTCTAAAGAGAGCTCTTCTAAAAACCTTACTCCTGATGACTCCAGCTGAATCTCCATAGGGCTATACTTACTTTCTGTTTGTACATGATGGGACTTGACCCCCTGGAGTTGTGGAGGTAGTTATTAGAGCATGGTGTCTCTAGGATCAAAATATACTGGCAGCCAATAAGTTGCTCCTTAACATCTATTAAAATGAAAACAACAACAAAAAGTAAGAATTGAAGACCAGGAGGCTGAGGGTGGTCATCCCAATGAAAAGTCACAATCCCTCGTTCTGTTCCCAGGCTCAAGCCAGTTTTTAGATCTGAAACCCATTGACTGAAGAAGTGACTGTTCTGTAGGAGGAAGGACTAGCCATGATGTTGGCTAGTGTCTACTGACAGGATGCCTCCAGTTCTTCCATAAAGAGACCTGTAACCATTTACTTGGGTGACTTTACATTGGGAAAAGGAGAATAACCAATTTTGAAGAGTATTGGACACGGAATCTGAGCTGACCTGATACCAGAGACTCAAAGTGTCATCATGGACCCTTGTTAGAGTGGGACCATGGTATTAAGTGGAGTCCTGGCTAAACTCTGGTTCACAGTCCGAGTGCACAATTGGAATCGATATACTTGGTGGGGTTACTTAGTAACCCTAATATTGAGCCCCTTTTCTGTGGAGTAAAGAGCGTCACAGGGGGAAAGACCTAATGGGAACCTCTGAATCCATACCTTCCTCCCCTAGTTAGATAGGAAATCAAAACAATATTGTACCCCAAGGAGGATGGCAGAGATCAGTGCCACCATTAAAGACCTGAAAGATGCAGGGATGGTGATTCCTACCATATCTTCATTTAATTCCAGTCTGGCTTCTGCAGAAACCAGATGAATCCTAGAGAATGATGTAGACTATTGCAGATTTGACCAAGTAGCACCAATTGCAGTTGTGAATGGTTAGTTATTTTGAAAAGGCCAGTGGTCCATTCTCACAGGGATAGGTTACCTATTTGAAGTATGGGTTTGCCTTTGCTGCCCACAAAGTCTTGGCCAGCACCATTATCTGGGGGCTTTGGGAATGCTTGATCCATAGACATGGAATCCCACACAGCATAGCGTCTGACTTGGGGACCCACTTTACAGTAACAAGATTGTGGGAGAAGGCCTCTGCCTGTGGAATTCACTGGTTGTAGCACATACCACGCCGTCCAGAGGCAGCTCACCTTATGAGCTGGAAAGGCCTTCTAAAGGTGCAATTCAATTGCCACCTTGAAGGAAACACTCTGAAAACATGGGATCCCTTCGGAGTGCAGGGATTTATTAAATCAGAGACCTCTAATGTGCTGTTTCCTCAGTTGGAAGGGTACAAGTCTGGAAAACAACAAAGACAGGAATGGCCCCACCTACTATCCCTTCCAATGTCTCATGAGAAAATTTGTATTTCTCATCTCTGCAATCTGGGCTCTGTGTTGTTGGAAGTCCCAGTGCCCCAAGGGGGTACACTCTTCCTAGAGGACACAGCAAGGGTACCATTGAACCATCAGTTATGGCTGCCCCAGGGTACTTTGGACTCATTGTGCGCAGGGACTAGCTGGCAAATGGAGGAGTTACCACTCTGGCAAGACTGACCCTGATCAGTGGGAAGAGGTAGGATGCTTTTACACAATGGGTACAGCATCACGATCCTGTCGGGCACCTTCAGGTACTTCCTTGCCCTGCTGTAACTGTGAGTGGACATGTGCACTAACCCTAGACTGAAAACAGTGTGACGATCAAGTGATTGGACCCCTTGGGAATGAAAGTTTGGTTCCTACCATTGGAAAAGCCACTAGACCTGCCGAGGGTGAAGGGAATTTAGCATAAATGGTGGAGGAGGGAGGGGATGAGTTCCAGTTGTGGCCTTGAGATCAATTGCCATGTCAGGAAATGTAGTACCTCCCACTAAACTCCTTTTTCTGAGTTTCCTCTCAGAAAGAGGCACATAGGAAACGAAAGAGTTGCTGCTCCCTGAACCTTTATGGAGAAGCAGATCTTCCTTCACAGTGGTCTATGGGAGCTGTGAAAATGTGCCTAGCTGG
Organism: Eschrichtius robustus; assembly: GCF_028021215.1. Classification (NCBI taxonomy): domain Eukaryota; kingdom Metazoa; phylum Chordata; class Mammalia; order Artiodactyla; family Eschrichtiidae; genus Eschrichtius; species Eschrichtius robustus. The sequence continues at coordinate 95,037,159 of NC_090825.1, forward strand.
CCTCCTGGGCCCAAGCTGCTATGCTTAAAAGCCATCACCAAGGGAGGCCATGCCTCTTCCTATGGGCTCTCCTCGCTGAGTCAGGTAGGGAGACACAGAGCTCTGATGGCAGTCTCTGGGCTCCCGGACTCCCAACAGCTTTGTTAACCCTTCCACCAACTGCAGGACAGTCTAGGATGCTTGCACCCAACCTTCTTTCCCTCTCTCCTTCACTCGAGGTCAGATTTATGTTGAGGTCTGATGACTCTCCCATTTTTCTCTGGTTCCCTGCCTATTTCCTTTCCCACAGGCATTTCCCCTAATAAAACCCTTGCACATTTCATCTCATCTTGGCATTTGGCGTCTGCTTCTGGGAGGATCCAGACTTAACAGCAAGCTGTGACTTTGTTCTGACAGACAGCTAACTTACTTGTCAAATCAGCTTGGAGCTTCTGAGGCTTGTTTTCAGGCTTAGGTGGGCCAGACCTCAGATAGCTTTTTCTTCTAGGATTAGTTTGGCCCTAAAACTAAGGAGTTTCCTTTCTGGGTTTTCTGATTAAATGCCCTAAAGTTCAGCAAGGACTCTCCACTCTGGCTGGCTGGAACATGAATATCCCCCAGCCTTTTGTGAACTCTGGAATTATTCATCTTATAGCTTCCTGTTTTTTGTTTTGTTTTCTGGCTAACTTTGTGACATTTTATCCTATGCATGTGCAGCTAAGTATGCAGCAATTGACTCAAGGGACTCCTGTGCAAATTTCTCTGTACAACTACCTCTCTGATACTCTGCCCTATTCATACTAGACACCTCTCTTCAAACTCCAGGCTAGACAGCCGGGATAATTATAGGTGTTATGTCATTCGTGTCCCTTCTCTCAGAGAGGAATCACAAGCCTATACTGATTTTTGCTTAATGTCTGAAAACAGTTGCTTCATAAACCTTACTCAATTTTCTAGTTGATTACCATAAGAGGGCAGTTACCAGAGGAGGGCAAGGCTGGTTCCAGTTGCTTTATCATGGTTGGAAGTGGAATCCCATTACCAGCACCACCCTTAGACCTGGGCAAGTAGAGCTCCCTCTCTGGCTTGTTCCTTAGAGGGTCCTGTGCTTTAGAAGACCTTTTTAGAAGTTTTCAAGTCCTGTCTGTCCCTGCTGCCTGAGACCAGCTGAGGCCACTAGCACCATCCTGTGGGAGTGTCCCAAACCCAGACCAGGACCTTTGTGGGCTCTGGACCCTATTTCTCCCCTTCTGGATGCTCTCTAACCCTTACCTTGAGCATGGGCTTGACCGGAGCCCTGAGGAGCTCCAATGCAGGAGTGTGGCTTGACTGGTGCATTGCTTCCTATGCCTGATGTGGTATTTCTTTTGCAAGATTACCTGATATTGGGCTGCCAGAAAGTGCCGATATGCTGATTTTTTGATGACTCTAACCCACATGGGACACAGTATAAGTTCAGTTCTCTGGTCTACCACTGCCCCACCAATGACCGTTAGGCTTTGTCCATGTATGTGGACCCATGCATCAGTTCTCACATTTATATTCCAACTAGTCTACAACACCAAAGAGGACAGCAGGGGAATAGCACATGTCCTTTATCCTTTGTGCCCCTGTCATGGGCACCCAGGGCAGTCTCCTCACCCCATCCCCAGGCTCTGTACCATGTGCCAGGTAGTTTTCCATTGGTGGCTGCATCTATTTCCTCCAAGCACTTTTGAGACCATTGTTCTGCAGTGCCAATGGGAACTTTTCTGGGTATGTTCAAGAGGTGGAAAAGTGAGTCATGAATAATAGACGCATTCCAATATTTCTATAAACAGGAGCTTTTTGATTCCTTCCACTACAGCAGCAGTTCTCAGCATTAAAATCACTTGGGAAATTTTTAAAAATACCAGTGCTTTGGTCTGTCATACAGAGTGAAGTAAGTCAGAAAGAGAAAAACAAATACTGTATGCTAACGCATATATATGGAATCTAGAAAAATGGTAGTGATGAACCTAGTGGCAGGGCAGGAATAAAGACACAGATGTAGAGAACGGACTTGAGGACACAGGGGAGGAAGGGGAGGCTGGGATGAAGTGAGAGAGTGGCATGGACATATATACACTACCAAATGTAAAATAGATAGCTAGTGGGAAGCAGCCACATAGCACAGGGAGATCAGCTCGGTGCTTTGTGACCGCTTAGGGGGTGGAATAGGGGTCGTGGGAGGGAGACTCAAGAGGGAGGGGATATGGGGATATATGTATACATATAGCTGATTCACTTTGTTATACAGCAGAAACTAACACAACGTTGTAAAGCAATTGTATTCCAATAAAGATGCTAAAAATAACAAAAAAAACCCAATGCTTTGGCCCCACCCCAGACTAATTACAACAAAATTTCTGGGCATGGGGCTTCAGCATCTTTGTTGGGAAAACTGAGGTGATTCTAATGTACAGCCAGGGCTGAATCTACTGCTCTCATTCCGGCATATCAGGCTCATTGACTCTAGGCTACTGCTGAGTTTAAGTTTCAATTAATTCTAATCCAGATCTTCAAGTAACATATTAAATATGAAGTTTTCGATGAGAGCATCAGTATCAATAAATTTAACCTGATTCAATCTTATATTTGATCTAACACCCTTAGAATCCATTCCCATATATGCTCCCCAGACTTCGGCTGATACAAAATAGAAAGATCCTACATGTGTAAGCCCTCTTCCTGGAGAAGACCTGGCATCTCTTTGTCTGGGCTATTTTAGGATCTCATTTTGAGCCTGGAGGCAATGAGAAGTGGATGGGTGAGGTCTGCAAATAAGTATCCCTTTTCAAGGCAAATGCTCCAGATGAGGCAGAAAGGTTTTTCTGAAGGAGAGACTGGTTTCCTCAGAGTAGAGAGCTGCTTCTACTGGTAAAGGAGGTTCTGCGAGAACTGCTGATTTGAAGTTCTCAGCTTTGTCTCTCCAAATGGTCCCATCCTGTCTCAGCATCTCACTCCTTCCCAGTGTCTTTACCTTAGCATTAGAGACCTGGCGGGGTTACATATTTAACTGGCATTGCAACTCTGGGCCTAATCCAATCTATGTTGGTCTTGCAGCTAGATGAGATAAGGGCCTTCTTTAAGGTAACCATAAGATTTTCTGACTGTCCACTTATACTTTGAGATGGGAGTTTAGATCCTTAATCTTTTTTTTTTGAGACAGGGGGAAGGAGCTCTCTTTAGGACAGTCAGAAGAAGCCATAATAATCCACAATCCTCATAATCACCATTGTCACCATAATAGCTAACTCCTATAGCCGCTCGATCTCCCAGTGCCTTGCTTCCTACCTGTAATTCATCCTATGCCACCTTCGATGAGAATTTGAGTAAGCATTGTCCCCGCAAGGAGGATATTCATGTGCTCTTCAAATATGTGAGCTGCCCAATCCCATAGTCACGTCTTGAGAATCTATTTCCTGGAACAATTCCTGATATAAGTATCGTATCAGGTCCCAAAACAAAACAGATCGCACAATCCATGGGTTTAACTGGCATTTAACAAAGGGGCTGTTTCTGGAGGTGTGGACAAGATTAAGGGAAACAATAACGGATCATCACACATCCAAGAACTAACAACGATGAGAAATCATTACCACACTTAGACCTGAAAGGACAAGAGGAAATGGTTTAGCCAGAGCCTAGGAAAGCTAGAGCTGTGGAAGAGAGCCACTCAACAGGAGCTGGGCTGTAGTGGAACCCTTGCCAGACTCATAGTGCTGAAGTACAGAAGGAGGAAGAAGAAATACTTCAACTTCTCTCTCTTTTTGCCTTTTGATCTCCTGATGAAGCCTCCCATTGGTCAAACCCAATTGTACTCAAAGGGCAAGAGAGGCTGGCTGATGCTATTAGTAGAGATCAGCTTCTCAGGGCAAAGATTGGATTAGATGATGAGGAACTGAGAATAATTAGCCCAAGATACCAATCTCTTGCCAAAAATCTGCTACAGGAGCAGACCTTTATGAAATCTCTGTTGATCTTAGCCTTTGCTGCTTACGAATTTATCTGTGGCTACTGAGGGGATGCTCCCAGGATATGGAGATTTAAAAAAAAAACAAACATAGTATTCCTGATCTTATTTTGATATTGTCAGTCCATGGGAAGGCTTCTCAGTGAGGTCGTAATAGAACCAGGAAGGGAAGTGAAATTATCCAGCTCCTAGCCTGCTGTTCAGTTCTCTCCCTGAATTCCAGAACTTCCCCTGTTTTTCTTTTGTATGGCTATCCTGGTTTACACAAATGGTGAAGCTTCACCTAGTGCCAATAAGGGTCTTCTGGCTGAGTGAGATGCCAGTTATAGGGCAGTGCTCAGTAAAACTCCTGCCTCCTCAAGGCATAGAAAATGGGGTGGAGAGGTAATTTTAGAGAGGACGCTGGAAAATTGAAGGTGCAATTGGCAGGTCTGAGATCCATTTTTTTTTTTTTTTAACATCTTTATTGGAGTATAATTGCTTTACAATGGTGTGTTAGTTTCTGCTTTATAACAAAGTGAATCAGCTATACGTATACATATATCCCCATATCTCTTCCCCCTTGTGTCTCCCTCCCTCCCTCCCACCCTCCCTATCCCACCCCTCTAGGTGGTCACAAAGCACCGAGCTGACTGAGATCCATTTTTGGGCGAACTTCATTTCTTTCCTACGGCTCATAAACTGTGTGACAAATAATAACCACTCTGAGAGTGCTTTCTGTGTATCCTTAGATAAAAATAATGTTTGGCAATACATAACATTTTCCCTGAGGTTTAGCTTTGTGATAGCTTCCTCCTTATAAGTATTTTATTTAAATCTTGAGGCAAGAATGACTATACTAAACTTTTTTGTTCAAGTATGGAAAAGATTGGTAATTGTCTTCCAATGTCCATTCTTCCTTTCTTCTTTTTAGTATTAGAAAGCATCCCATAGAATGTTAGAGACAAATGTAGTTTTCCTTAGAGCCAGATATGGCCATGTGATTTCCTTATCATTGGAATATGGACAAAAAAGACATGTGCAAGACATCTGCATAAATTTCCTAAATAAAAACACTTGCCCTCCACTTTCTGCCTTTTCCCTAACTGGGGCCAGGGTGCGGTTGAAGTGCTGGTGAGGCAGTTTTGAACATGTGGACAAAGACCACCTCCCTGGGGGATGGATGATGTCATGGAAGAGAACCACCTGCCCATCTTGAAACCTCCACTTACCACTGGGCTATCATGTGAAGAAATAAATTTCTGTCTTGCTGCAGCCCCTGCCTTTTTGGATCCGTTTATAATAGCAGCTTAGCCTAAACCTTAACTAATAATACATCAGGGCTTATTTCAAAGTCACACATGACAATTGACTGTTTTGTGCAAATTTGTCTGAGAAGCTCTCCTGTAATCCCTAACTTCCCATCTAAATAAACAGACCAAACAAAATATTTTATTGAAACCAAACAAAATATTTTATTGACCAAACAAACGAAATATTTTATTGACCAAACAAATAAGCAGACCAAACAAAATATTTTATTGAAAATCAGGTTTTGTATTAATTTTATGTGCTTAAATGGAAACTGAAAAAAGAAATGAACATGTATTCTAATATGTGTTTTTTGGTATTATTTCTAGGATGATTTTCTCATTCATGTGTTTTGCTTCCTCTCCTTTTTTTAAATCACTATTTTCCATACTTATGGTTCCCACACTGGTTGCACACCAGATTGTGTGCAAGATACGACAGAGAAAACACTCATGACTTTATCCTCCTCTTCTTTACAGTTGTTCTCAATTATTCTATGTGAATTGTCAAAGTCAGGAAGTATATTTTCTAATTTACAAAAGAGGGTCAGTTTATACACTGTTGATCTTCATTTTAAACACATTAACTTAGTGAATGTGACTAAAATATAATATGCAATATGACAGAGTAGGAGAAATAGAATTCTTGGGAACTAATAATTTGAACCCCATTACTCATTGTTCAAACACTTATTGAACATATAATGCTGTAAGGGTGTGGACTCAGTGTTTCATTAACACTCAAGCCATGGTTTCTAGGAGAAACGCCTTTAATGAATAGAAGGGAAGAGAGTGATTTGCACATTTCTTGTATAAAACGATAAGTGATGGAGTAAAGGCTTCTGTAAAACAGCATCTCAGGAGAGCTCCTGATGCATTCTCCCCCAGCCTGTCACTAAAATACCTAGTCGGCTTTGAAAAGGATTTTTAAAAACCACCAAAAATTAGGAGTAACAACTATTGATAGCATTGGAGGAGTTTCTAGTTACTACTAGTTCCATGCAGTCAGAAACAGGGCAAACCTGCCTGACTGGAAATACACAGGAAGCCCTCTGCCCTGCCCCTGCCTGAATATCCATGTGCAAAAAGAATGAAATTGGAATCTTACCTTACACCATAAAAAAAAAAAGAACCCTCAAACTGAATCAAAGACCTAAACAGAAGAGCTAAAAAGGTAAAACTCATTGAAGAAAACATTGGAGAAAGTCTTTATGACATTGGATTTAACAGTGAGTTGAGGAAGTTATCCAGGGAATGACATGCTGTGTCAGAGGTGGTATTATTGCCACAGATAAAGCATTTTAAGTGGGGATAGAGACATGAGGCAGCAAAGCCCTTGGGCATTAGAGTCTCCTGAATCGATGTTCAGTGTCAGAGAACTGGATCATGGGGCTGGTGGTAGTAGGGGCAGGGAGTGGAGACTTCACTTCAGCCAGGTGGTTCCCTGTATTAGACCCACTCTCACCATCTACAGGTGTATAGGACTGACTCTTGATTTCACTCTCTATCTACCTGGACAAATTTCTTTCTCAGTACTAAGCCTGGATACTGTCCTTGTCCAAGTCCCAAGACTGGATAGATTTTTCCTTTTGTGCAGCTATATTGTGGGGAGGAAACACTTGATAAATTCTCCAAGAACTAAAGAGAAAAATGACTTAAGATAAAAATAAAGAGAAAGAGCACAATAGATAAAGAAGAAAAAATGACAGTGATTCAAGCTAAGAATTATGGATGTTTCTGATGAAGGGAAAAAAAAACAATTGAAACAAAAGAAACAAGAATTAAAAGCATAAGTCTATAAAACTTTCTTAAAGTGAAAAAACTGATTACAAATCTCAAAAGAATCACAATATTCTAAATTTTAAAAAACCTGTGAAAGAGGTTTGCTCTTAAACATATCCTAGCAATAACTTTTGAATTATGAAGATAAAGAAAAAAATCCTGTATGTATCCTGACAGAAGCGTAATAGAATTTCAAACAGGACATTTTCTATAGTGTGTTGGTTTGGGTCTTCCAAGAAGCAGACTCCAAGATGGAATTAGATGTGGAAAGGATTTACTGGGGGAAATGACTGTAAGAAGAAAAGGGCAGGGAGCCAGAGGAGGTAGGGAGAGCCTTCAGACTGTGATGCTGGTCTGACCTCTTTGTAGGAGGGAGGGAAGAGAAGTGGGCTGGAGAAGAAGAGTCCCAGACTGCAGTGCCATGTTAAGAAAACTTCTGGCAGGCCAATGAGAAGCCCTCCAGCCAAAATTGCCTATCAGCAGAGTCCTTCACAAGACTTTCATTAACATCCCTGCCATGCTTGTCATTCATTGGCTGGGAACAGCCTACAGGGTGCATGGCCTCAGTGTTAACACTGTGATAGACTCAGAGCAGCACCTGAGGCTGTCAGTCACTTGCACTCACTGAAGGGGGAGATGGGACTGATGCACATTTTCAGGGCCACCGAATGCAATCAGCCACAACCCTACACCTGAGGACCATAGATGATAAGTATCAACAATCTAAAAGTTTATTAGGCACATGTAAGCAGGATTTAGTAAAGACAACAAAAGGAGTCTAGAGACTTCTACCGCAACCAGGCTCTAGAAGAGAAGGGTACAATTTGAAATTGAAAGTTGAAATCACTCATTGATCCATGGGCTGCCTAATGGATGTTACATTAGCAGGCATGAAAACAACATGAATCGCGTCGAACACCTCCACCAAAGCTCTTGGGGTGACCAGGCGCATTGTCAATGAGCAGTCATATTTTGAAAGGAATCTTTTTTTCTGAGAAGTAGGTGTTTATTATAGTGGGCTTAAAATATTCAGTAAACCCTGGCTTTGTTGTTCCTGTGTTGCTGAGCACAAGCAGAGTAGACTTAGCATAATTCTTAAGGGCCCTAGGAATTTTGAAGTGGTTAATAAACATTAGCTTCAACTTCAAGTCACCAGCTGCAAGGGAGTCGGACTGTCCTTTGAAGCTTTGAAGTCAGGCATTGACTTCTCCTCTCTAGCTATGAAAGTCCTAGATGACAACTTCTTCCAATAGAAGGCTGTTTCATCTACATTGAAAATCTGTCGATAATGTGTAGCCACCTTCATTCATTATCTTAGGTAGATCTTCTGGATAACTTGCTGCAGCTTTTACATCAGCACTTGCTGCTTCACCTTGCACTTTGATGTTATGGAGACAGCTTCTGTCCTTAAACCTCATGAACCAAACTCTGCTAGCTTCAAACTTTTCTTCTGCAGATGCCTCACCTCTGTCAGTCTTCAGAGAATTGAAGAGAGTTAGGGCCTTGCCCTGGATTGGGCTTTGGCTTGAGGGAATGTTGTGATCTTCTTTCCAGACCACTAAAACTTTCTCCATGTCAGCAATCAGGCTATTTCACTTTCTTATCATTCATGTGTTCACTGGTTTAGTACTTTTAATTTCCTTCAAGAACTTTTTCTTTGCATTCAGAACTGGCTGTTTGGTGTAAGAGGTCTGGCTTTTGGCCTATCTTGGCTTTCGACATGCTTTCTTCACTAGGCTTAATCATTTCTAGCTTTTGATTTAAAGTGAGAGATGTACAATTCTTCCTTTCACTTGAACACTTAGAGGCCATTGTAGGGTTATTAATTGGCCTAATTTCAATATTGTTGTGTCTCAGGGAATTGGAAGGCCTGAGGGGCGGGAGGGAGATAGGGGAATGGCTAGTCAGTGGGGTGGTCAGAAGACACACAACATTTATTGGTTAAGTTCACCTTCTTATGTGTATGTGGTTCTTGGTGCCCCCAAACAATTAACAATAGTAACATCAAAGGCAACTGATCACAGATCACCATAGCAAATATAATAATAATGAAAAAGTTTGAAATATTGAGAGAATTACCAAAATGTGACATAGGGACACAAAGTGAGCAAATACTGTTGGGAAAATGGCACCAATAGATTTGCTTGATGCAAGGTTGCCACAAAAATTCAATCTGTAAAAAATACAGTATCTGTGAAGTGTAATAAAGCAAAGTTCAATAAAACAAGGTATGCTTGTAGTCTTTTACTCCAACATAATATTCATTTTTCAAAAGGATTCACATTTTTTCCTTAGCAGTTCATTTGTTAAGTTTGCAAAGTAACAGGTATAATTACAAACACTCATGGACTAAAACACCCAGAGAGTGACAATAAGTTTTAAGCTAATGTTGCCTGCATAGTCTTGGATTTTAATAAGTAATAGCTCTTGATCACTATCAATAATAAAATCTTACTATTATGCTTAGCTTTCTAGTACTATGTATTTTTATTGTGGTGAGATATACATAATGTTACCTTTATCTTTTTAACCATTTGTAAGTGTATAATTCATGGCATTAAATATATTCACAGTGTTATGTAACCATAACCATTATCTATACTTAAAACTTTTCATCATCCCTAGCAAAGCTTTGTACCCAGTAAACAATACCTATTTTCCCCCTCACCCCAACCCCTGGTAACCTCTAATCTATTTTCTGTCTCTGTGTATTTGCCTCTTCCAGGTACCTCATATAACTTCATACCATCATACAATATTTATCTTTTTGTGTCTGACTTATTTCACTAAGCATGATGTTTTCCAAGTCCATTCATGTTGTAGCATACATCAAAATTTCAATCCTTTCTATGACAATAATATTCCATTGTATGTATATACCATGTTTTGTTTATATATTCATCTGTTGATGGACATTTGGGTTTTTTCCACCTTTTGGCTATTGTGAATAATGTTGCTACAAACACTGGTATATGAATGTCTTTTTGATTCCCTGTTTTCTATTTTTATGGATATATACTCAGGAGTGGAATTTACTTGGTCATATGGTAGTTTTATATCTACTCTTTTGAGAAACCACCAAAATGTTTTCTACAGAGCATCATTTTACATTCGCTCCAGCAATGCATGAGGGTTCCAATTTCTCCACATCCTTGTCCACACTTCTTGTTTTTCATTTTTGTTTTTGATTTTTATTATAGTTATCCTAGCAGGTACGAAGTAGTGTCTTATTTTGGTTTTGATTTGCATTTCCCTAATGCCAAATGATGTTAAGCATCTTTTTAAGCTTATTGGCCTTTGTCTATCTTCTTTGGAGAAATGTCTATTCATGTCATTTGACTATTTTTGAATTGGGTTGTTTGTTTCTTGTTGTTGAGTTCTTTATATATTCTGGATATTAATCCTTAATCAGATATATAATTTTCAAATCCTCATTCTGCAGGTTGTCTTTTTACTATCTTGACAGTATCCTTTGATGTACAAAAGTACTTAATTTGTTGAAGTTCAGTTTATTTTTCTTTTGTTGCCTGTGCTTTTGTTGTCATATCCATAAAGTCATTGCCAAACCCAACGTTATAAAGACTTTCTCCAGTGCTTTCTTCTATAAGTTTTATATTTTTAGCTCTTATGTTTACGTCTTTGATCCATTTTGAGTTTATTTTTGTATGTGGTGTAAGGTAAGGTTCCAATTTCATTCTTTTACATGTGGATATCCAGTTTTCCCAGCACCATTTGTTGAAAAGGCTGTTCTTTCCTATTGAATAGTCTTGGCACTCTTGTTGAAGTGATGGTTCAACAATTATGATGGTTTATTTCTGGGCTCTCTATTTTATTCTATTCTATTGGTCTATATGTCTATCGTTATGCCAGTACCACACTGTTCTAATCACTTTAGCTTTGTAGTAAGTTTCAAAAGTGAGAAGTGTGAGTCCACCAGCTTTTTCTTTTTCAAGATTATTTTGGGTATTTGGGGCCATTTGCAATTTAATATAAATTTGAGGACTGGCTTTTCCATTTCTGTGAAATAGGCTGTTGGAAGTTTAATAGGGATTGTGTTGTGTGTATATCACTTTGGGTGACCTTGACATTTTAACAATTTTAAATCTTCCTATTCATGAACATGGAATGTCTTTCCATTTATGTAGGTCTTCTTTAATTTCTTTCATCAGTGTTTTGTAATTTTCAGCACACAAGTCTTTCACCTCCTTGGTTAGATTTATTCCTAAGTATTTAATTATTTTAGGTGCTATTGTAAATGGAATTACTTTCCTAATTTCATTTGCTGATTATTCATTGCTAGTGTATAGAAACACAACTGATCTTTGTGAGTTGATCTTATATCCTGCAATTTTGCTAAATTTATTTATTTATTTTTTTAACTCTAATAACTTTCTTGTAAATTCTTTGGGATTTTCTATATGTAGGATTATGTCTTCTGCAAAAAGAGATAGTTTTATCTCTTCCTTTCTGATTTGCATTTCTTTTCTTTCTTTTTCTTGTCTAATAGCTCTGACTAGAGTTTCCAGTACAATGTTGAATAGCTGCAATGAAAGCAGGCATCCTTGTCTTGTTCCTGCTCTCAGGGAGGAAAGCTTTCAGGTTTTCACCATTGAATATGATGTTAGCTGTGGGTTTTTCATAAATACTCTTTATCATGTTGAGGATTTTTCTCCTTTATTCCTAGTTTTCTGAGAGCTTTTATCAATTAAAGGGTATTGAATTCTATCAAATGCATTTTCTGCATGATTTGAGATGATCATGTAGTTTTTTTTCTTTGTTCTATTCATGTTCTATTCCTTTGTTCTATTACATCAATGGATTTTCTTATGTTGAAATAGCCCTGCATTCTTGGGATAAATCCCACTTGGTCATGGTGAATAATCCTTTTAATACTCTGTTGGATTTTGTTTGCTAATATTTTGTTGACTATTTTGCATCTATATCCATAAAGATAGTGGTCTGTCGTTTTCTTTTCTTGTGATGTCTTTATCTGGCTTTGTTATCAAAATAATGCTTTTATAAAGTGTTTCCTCCTTTTCAAGTTTTTGGAAGGGTTAAGAAGGATTGGTTTCAATTCCTCTTTAAATATTTGGTAGAATTCACTGGTGAAGCCATCTGGTTCAGCACTTTTGTTTGGGGGGAGGTTTTTGGTTATTTATTCAATCTCTATTTTCTATTTCTTTTTGAGCCAGTTTAGGTAATTTGTGCATTTTGAAAAATTTGTCATTTCTTTCGGGTTAACTACCTTTGTATTATTCTGTTATAATCCTTTTTACCTCTGTAAGATGGATAGTAATGTCCCCACTTCCGTTTCTGATTTTAGTTATTTACATCTTCTCTTTTTTCCTTTGTAATTCTAGCTAAAGGTTTGTAAATTTTGTCAATCTTTTCTAAGAACCAATTTTTGGTTCCATTGATTTTCTTTATTGTTTTCCTATTCTCTCTTTTGTTTACCTCCACTCTGATCTTTATTATTTCCTATCTTCAGGTTTAGTTTGCTCTTATTTTTGTAATCCCTTAAGGTATAAAGTTAGGTTATGGATTTGAGATTTTTCTTCTTTTTAAATGTAGACATTTGTAGCTATAAATATCCCTCTGAGCATTGTCTCATTGATTGCCATAAGTTTTGGTACGTTGTATTTCTGTTTTCACTTAACTCTAAGTATTTTCTAATTTCCCTTTTGATTTATTTTTTGACTCATTAGTTGTTTGAGAGTGTGTTATTAATTTCCACATATTTATGAATGTTTTAGTATTCCTTCTGTTATTGATTTCTAATTTCACCCCACTGTGTTCAGAAAAGATGCTTTGTATAATATCTATCTTTTAACGCAATTGAAACTTGTTTTCTGGCCTAACATTTGGTCTGTCCATGGAGCAGTCTCAGGTGTGCTTGAGACTGATGTTGTTTGGATGGAGTATTGTGTATATGTCTGTAAAACCTAGTTGGTTTATTGTGTTGTTCAAGTCTTCTGTTTCCTTACTTATCATCTCTCTGGTTGATCTATCCATTATTGAAAGTAGGGTACTGAAGTCTTCAACTATTATTGTAGAACTGTCTAGTTCTCCCTTCAATTCTGTCAATTTTTGCTTTATGTATTTTGAGAATATGTTATAGATGTGTGAATGTTTATAATTATCGTATCTTCTTGCTGTAGAAAACCTTTTGCTAATATAAGATCCATTTTTGTCTCTTGTAAACTTTTTTGATTTAAAGTCTATTTGTCTGGTATTGGTATAGCTGCTTCAGCTCTCTTTTGGTTACTATTGGCATGGAATATCTTTTTTTCTCCTTTCACTTTCAACCTGTATCTTTAGATCTAAAGTGAGTCTCTTGTAGATAGCATATAGATAAATCATGTTTAAAAAAATCCATTCTGCTAATCTCTGTCTTTCTGTTGGAGAGTTTCATTCTTTTACATTTAAAGTAATTACTTATAAGAAGGGATTTTCTTTTGCCATTTTGCTATTTGTTTTCTATATGCCTTAAATTTTTTTTCATTTCCCCCATTACTGCCTTCTTTTGTGTTTAACTGAGTTTTTAAAATTAATTAATTAATTTATTTATTTATTTTTGGCTGTGTTGGGTCTTCATTACTGCATGAGGGCTTCCTCTAGTTGCAGTGAGTGGGGGCTACTCTTTGTTGAGGTAGGCGAGCTTCTCCTTGCAGTGGCTTCCCTTGTTGCGGAGCACGGGCTCTAGGTGCACAGGCTTCATTAGTTGTGGCACACAGGCTCTAGAGCACAGGCTCAGTAGTTGTGGAGCATGGGCTTAGTTGCTCTGTGGCATGTAGGATCTTTCTGGACCAGGGCTCAAACCCGTGTCCCCTGCATTGGCAGGTGGATTCTTAAGCACTGTGCCACCAGGGAAGCCCTTTTAATTGATTTTTGTATGAAACATTTTATTCCTTTCTCATGTATTTATGTATATAAGTTATAGATATTGTCTTTGTGGTTTCCATAGGGATTACACTTAACATTCGAAAGTTATGGCAATCCAATTTGAATTTATACCCACTTAACTTCAATAACATATGAAGACTCTGTTCCTATACAGCTTGATTCTCCTCCCCCCACATTTCTATTATTGATGTCACATCTTTATACATTGTGTGTTCAATAATGTAAATTAAATTTTTTACGTATTTATTTTTTGAATCACATAGAAAATAAAAAGTGGAGTTACAAACCAAAATTACAATAATACCTGCTTTTGTAATTACCCATGTATTTACTTTTACCAGAGATCTTAATTTCTTCAAATGACCTTGAGTTACTGCCTAGTGTCCTTTCATCTTAACCTGGGTTCCTGTTAGCATTTCTTACAGGGCAGATATAATGGTAACATACTCCTTCAGCTTTTGTTTATCTGGGAATGTCTTATTTCTTCCTCACTTTTTTTTTTTAATTTTATTTATTTATTTATTTATTTATTTATTAATGGCTGTGTTGGGTCTTCGTTTCTGTGCGAGGGCTTTCTCTAGCTGCGGCAAGCGGGGGCCACTCTTCATCTCGGTGCGCGGGCCTCTCACTATCGCGGCCTCTCTTGTTGCAGAGCACAGGCTCCAGACGTGCAGGCTCAGCAATTGTGGCTCACGGGCCTAGTTGCTCCGCGGCATGTGGGATCTTCCCAGACCAGGGCTTGAACCCATGTCCCCTGCATTGGCTGGCAGATTCTCAACCACTGCACCACCAGGGAAGCCCCTTTTCCTCACTTTTGATGGACAATTTTGCTTGATATAGAATTATAGGCTGACAGTTTTTTTCTTTCAATACTTTGAATATGTCAACCTACTGCTTTCTAGTCTCCAAGCTTTCTGATGAGAAGTCAGCTGATAGTCCTGTTGGAAATCTCTTGAATGTGACAAATCACTTCTTTCTTCTCTTTCAAGATTCTCTTTTTGTCCTTGGCTGTTGACAGTTTGATTATAATATGCCTTGGTGTGGATTTCTTTGAGTTTATCCTGGAATCTGTTGAGCTTGTTAGATTTGTAGATTTATATCTTGCAAAAGATTGGGAGAGTTTTTGTACATTATTTCTTCAAATAATCTCTTTGTCCCTTTCCCTCTCTTCTCTTTTTGAGACTCTCACAATCTGTATGTTGGTCTTCTTTTTTTTTCTTTTTTTTTAACATCTTTATTGGAGTATAATTGCTTTACAAGCAAATTTCTGCTTTATAACAAAGTGAATCAGCTATACATATACATATATCCCCAAATCTCTTCCCTCTTGCATCTCCCTCCCTCCCACCCTCCCTATCCCACCCCTCTACTGTTCTCCATAGTGGCTATATCAATTTACATTCCCATATGTTGGTCTTCTTGATGGTATCCCACAGGGCTCTTAGTCCCTGTTCATTTTTCTTCTTCTTTTTTTTTTTTCTTTTTCTTGTTATTCAGACTGGATAATCTCATTTGACCTATCTTCAGTTTCATTGATTCTTTCTTCTTCTTGGTTAAAAACTGCTCTTGAGCTCCTTGATTGAAGTTTTATTTTAGTTATTGTACTGTCAACTTCAAATTTTCTATTTGGTGCTTTTTTTAGAATTTCTGTCTCTTTATTGATATTATCTATTTGATGAGATATCATCCCCATACTTTCCTTTAGGTCTTCAGACATGCTTTCCTTTGGTTCTTTTCACATATTTAAAATAGCTAATTTTAAGTCTTTGTCTCATAAGGCCAAAGTTTAAAAGTCCTTAGGAACATTTTCTATTGACTATTTTTTCTGCTGTGTATGGGCATACTTTCTTGTTTCTTTTCATTTCTCATAATTTTCTTTTGTTGGAAACATTTTAAATAATGTGACAACTCTGAAAAAAAAATATTTTCCTGCTTCTTCAGGGTTTGTTGTTGTTGTCATTTGTTTGCTTAAAGACTTTTCTGAACTAATTCAGTAAAGTCTGTATTCTTTGCTATAGTAGCCACTGATGTCTATGTTCAGTTAGTTTATTGGTCAGCTAATGGTTAGACAGAGGTTTCCTTAAATACCTAGAATCAGTAAGTTTCCCAGTTTTTGCCAAGGGATTCTCTGTATGTGTTGAGGCACGCCTTCAACACATCCAGGCAGTTGACAATTCTGCCATAGTCTTCACATCTGCCTTGAGCAGTGCCTCAAGATTAGCTAGATGTGAGAGTTTAGGGCCTTCTCAGTTCTTTTCTGAGCATGTGTACAGCCTTAGTCATGTGCATAGCTGTATACATGCATGTAGCCTTCTAGATTTTTGGAATATGTCGGAGCTTTTCAAAGACCCCTATAGATATCTAATTCCTGAATTTTTTCCTTTAAGCTTTCTGTTGAGCTTAATGTTTGTCTCGAATGTTTGCCCACTGCAGGCAGTTGCAATGTTAAACAATTGCCTATGATTGTTTTCAACCAGTACCCCTGGGGAAAGACTGTTTGCACTGAGTCAACTCTGAATCTGGTCAATAAAGACAGCCATGAGAGTAGCATCTTCCAGGGAATCACCGGATAGTTCAAATAATGACAGTTCTCTCAGAATGAGGCTTTAAAGGAATTTAACACTTTTATGCCTCATTGAGTGCCTGCCAGACTGCTGGTTTTCACCACTATACCAGGCTGTTGATTTTTAAGTCTACTGCAGAACTGAGGAGAGGAAAATGAGAATAAAGCAAGTTAAAATGCCATAAAGCTCACTGATTTTTTACAGAGATTTGTCTATTTTTCTTGAACAAACACTCCATTAATTGCTGCAAGATTTTGGTTACTTTCTTGAGTTCTGAAATAGTTAATTCTGACAATGTTTCCAGTGTTCACATTGGTTTCATGGAAGAGAAGATTTTCAGTGATCCTGGCTCTGCCTTCCTTCTGGATATCTGGTTTTTGACTCTTGATCAATTTATGGTGTGCTGATTAAGGTCTGAAATTTTCCCTGGAGACCCCTAGGGTTAGTTTCTTTACTGATGGTTTACAACTGGATTTATGGGTCTGACTAACCTGGCTTGATTATTTAAAGAGCCTCCCTAAGAGTTTCTCCTTTGAGCTTTCTGTAAACAAGATTCCTTTCACAGACCTTGGTGGTTCAAGCTGGTGACATAGCATGGCTCACTCATGCAAATAAGGGCCCTTGGGTAGCTTGCACATGGGATGTCTCTCTGACTTCCAACGCTTGCCTGTATTCTTTTTCTCTTGCTGCACCATACTATTTTCCTTTAAATAAAAGTTTAAATGAAAATACCCTGTGAAAGCTGGTGAATCCTTTCAAATAACCAAACTGGGGAAATCTTTGCAATGGTACATACATAAACAATATAATAGCATGCAGCTGCAGAAAAGAATGTGAAAGATATCTGTGGACTGATATGGAAAGACATCCAGGATATATTGTTAAATGAAAATGCAAGGTGCAGAATTGCATATTTAGTATACTATATTTTCAAGTAGGAAAGAGGAGAAATACAAAGGTATATAATTGTATTTGCTTGATTTGCATAAGGAAATACTGAAAGAATACAAAAAACTATGAAAATTGTTAACTGTGGAAGTAGTGGAAGCAAGATACAAATTTTCATATTGTTTCAGTTTTTGAAACTTATGAATATATTACCCATTCAAAAAAATTAAAATTTCAAAGTAAATGAAGAAAAAAGGAAAATAAAAATTAGGTCGTGTGACCCAAGGGTGATAATAAAGTGTTACAGAGGTTTATAATAAATACCAAGAAAAAAGAAGATGGAAAAATAATAGACATGCCAAAGAATAAGCATAAATAACAAAAGTAAATAGCGACACAAGATACCAAGGAGAAGTTTCCCTTGGGTAGCATATAAAAGGCTTGAATTATTGTTTAGCTTAGGATTTCTGAAGGGCAGCACTGATGACATTTTGGGTGGGGTACTTCTTTGTTGGAGGAGGCTGTCCTGTGCATTGTAGGACATCTAGCAATACCCTGGCCTCCACTTACTAGGTACCAGTAGCACCACCCCTGCAACATTGTGACAACAAAATATGTCTCTAAACATTGCCACATATCCAGAGAAGGGGGCACCAAAAGTGATTCTCCCCAGCTGAGCATCACTGCTCTAGCTGATCTGAAGAGTGAGTAGATTTTCTGAGCAACTCATTAAAACTTTTTTTTCTTTTTAATTTTCTAGTGACGTTTTCCCGGCAACTGGTCTGTGTCCCAGAACTACTCTTTCACTGAGATGTCAAATATTTCATATAAGAGTATTTTCTAGCTCTTTAAAAATTATAAACATAAGCATGACTCAACCAGTATGTTATTTTGCAACTTCTTTTGAGTGACATTATTTATCAGAAATATTTTCCCTTTAATAAGATATTTAAATTGTTCAACCATTTGATGTAGTTTTATTACTTTGAAACTTTTTGTGTGGTAGCCAATCTCTATTTCTTTAATGATATTGGAGAAATGGAATTAAATAATCAGATCCACGTATACACTTTTCAGTAGAGTTTTTTTTTTTTTAAGGTTTACATTTTTTTTAAAATTTATTTATTTATGGCTGTGTTGGGTCTTCGTTTCTGTGCGAGGGCTTTCTCTAGTTGCGGCAAGTGGGGGCCACTCTTCATCACGGTGCGGGGGCCACTCTTCATCACGGTGCGCGGGTCTCTCACTATCGTGGCCTCTCTTGTTGCAGAGCACAGGCTCCAGATGCGCAAGGCTCAGTAATTATGGCTCACGGGCCCAGATGCTCCGCGGCATGTGGGATCTTCCCAGACCAGGGCTCGAACCCGTGTCCCCTGCATTGGCAGGCAGACTCTCAACCACTGCACCACCAGGGAAGCCCTTCAGTAGAGTTTTTAATTTAAAATTGAGGGGAGGGACACCTCTAGTAGTTTTGTTACTGAGCCCTTTTCTTTTCCTTCCTTTTCTTTCCATTTCCTTTCTTCTCTTTCCTTTGTTTTTTAACCTTTCCTTGGGAGTCTGGAATCCATCAAAATCCTTCAAGAAATTGTCCAGGGAGTGGTAAGGCCAATAATTAATTAGCTCCATATCTGTGGCAATCCCCATCTGGCAATGGCCCACACCCAGAGGGCCCTGCTAGCTCAGTAGCTCACAATTCTGACAGTCTGACTGGTGGTAAGTCCTGTAGAGGGAAACGAAAGGAGCTTCTCCTCCCTCAGCTCTACCCAGAATCTTCTGAGAGTGATGCATGTGGTCATAATTATTTTTAAATATGATTGTTCCATTTCTGAAGAAAGCAAACCAAACCTGTAATCAAGAGACTGGTCCACAGATTACAGCACAACCATCTGCATGAGCTTGGTGTTAAATCTCCTTTCTCCTCCCTGTCTTGTTCCGGAGGTCTTTTTGTTAATGTGATTAATTTCAGTTCGAGGAACTGGGAAGATCACATTTCCCAGGAGAATCACTTTCGTTTACCCTGTCTCTGACCTCAGGTGAAAGGGTTTCCTCATTGGAATGGAGATAACAGTTCCAAGCAGAAAAGCGAAGACCATTTTATGGCTGCGACGGAAAAATTCTCTTCATTCTGAAAAAAACTGAAGGAGTCTAAAGACGGGATACCCTCAAATAAATCATCGGCCAGCAGCAGGATCTTTAATCACCTCTCCTCCCTCTTCCCCAGCACCTCCTGAGTATCTGCAACGCCATTCTCATTTCACTCGAGTGCCTGCTCGCAGAGTGGGAACTCGGCTCACAGGACGCGGAACTCTCCCAGAAGTATCCGATAAATAGCAAACAGATGCCGAGGATGCCAAAGACCTCGCCGACTAGGGCACCGCCTGGGAGATGAATTCCAGCCGGCGGTTTCCTAGTGGAAAAGGCTGGCCACCGGACTGTATTATTCTCTGTGCTTGAAACCAGTAGGTTTCGAAAGCAGGGCGTCCTCTTTCCCCGGGCAGGGGTGCGGAGAGCCAGGCGCTGCCCCAGGACTGGAAACCCCATCCCTGGCAGTTGCGGATCTAAGAGGCGGCTTCCTGCCGTGCCCCTTCCCAAGGTAAAGCGGCCCTCCACTCTCCTTCACCTGGAGACGCAGACGCCACGCTCTCTGGTTTTTTGTCGTCCCGTCTTCCAGCTCCACTTCCCAAGCTCGGAAAAGGCTCCGGGACACCCCTGACCTTGTTCCCAGCCTCGCACTTGTTGCCTGGGCCACGCGAGGCCCGAGCTTATGCAGGAGGCGAACGTAGGGCCAAAAATTTGGCTCCGGAAGTCAGTTCAGACAGCGCAGCTGTCCCTAGCAGGTTCATTTCAAAGCATGTGCCCCTAAGTCCCGGTTCGTAAGCCCTCACCCCAGCCCCTAGCGCACGAATCCCTAGATAGCGGCCGGCAAGTGTGCAGCCCGCAGCTCATCACTACAGTCAAGGAGTTGAGGGTGCTCTGTACCTGTCTCTTTTCCGACAACACCCGAAACCGCACCGGGTCACGCCCAACAAATCCCGTGAATCCAAATACCCCCCGTCGGAGGTGCCCAAATTCGAGTTTGGTCCGACCATCCCCTCCCTGCGCCTACTCTGGAAGCTCCTCTGCGAGGTCTTTCCCTTCAGACCCAAAGGGGCGCGCGCTCAGTTGCGCCAGGTCCGCCTCTTCCCCAGGCCCTGGCGGGGGCGGGGGTGGGTAGGCAGGAACCTGAATCTGATTAGCTGGGAGGGGAAGCCGAGGTCACAACAACTCTCTCCTGTCTCCCAGGCTCCTCGACGAGGAGGGAGGGACGGTACAAGAGAGGAGGGGCGGGGGTCCCATCACTGAGCACCCAGGCCGGGGGTCTGAGCCGACGCCGCCGCCGCCGCCGCCGCTAGGCTCTCACCTTACCCCCAGCCCCGGGCTGCGGCCATGGGACCCCCTTCCAGCTCCGGCTTCTACGTGAGCCGCGTGGTAGCCCTGCTGCTGGCCGGGCTGGCTGCCGTGCTCCTGCTGGCGCTGGCCGTACTCGCCGCCCTGTACGGCCACTGCGAGCGCGTCCCGCCGTCGGAGCTTCACGACCGCGGGGGCCCGCACGCCGCGCCCTCCCCGCCAGGCAGGCAGGAGCCGGCGCGGACCCCGAAGCCCGGCCCCACTCTGGAGACGGAGGTGGCGCCCACCCGGCGCAACTGGCGACCCCCGGGGCCCTGGGACCAGCTGCGCCTGCCGCCCTGGCTCGTGCCGCTGCACTATGAGCTGGAGCTGTGGCCCCGTCTGAGGCCAGAAGAGCTCTCGGCGCCGGCGTTGCGCTTCACTGGCCGCGTGAACATCACCGTGCGCTGCATCGCGGCCACCGCGCGGCTGCTGCTTCACAGCCTCTTCCTGGCCTGTGAAAGCGCCGAGGTGCGGGGACCACTGTCCCCGGACGCCGGAGACGCCACCGTGGGCCGCGTGCCGGTGGACGAGGTGTGGTTCGCGTTGGACATGCAGTACATGGTGCTAGAGCTCGGCGAAGCCCTGCAGCCCGGGAGCCGCTATGAGCTGCAGCTCAGCTTCTCCGGCCCGGTGTACCAGGACACCAGGGAGGGACTCTTCCTCAATCTCTACACGGACCAGGGTGAGCGCAGGTAAGGGCAGGCCGGCCCTGGCCTCCTCGGCCCCCGCCCCGCATTCCCCGCGCGCAGGCTGCGGGTTCAGGTGCTTAGGTGCGCGTCTCCTGCCCTTTGCAAGGAAACCCACCCCATCTTTGGCGAAGTTTTCTTCTAGAGTCAGAGGGTGAGCGCCTCCTTCCTCCCTTTCCCTCTTCCTTTGGACAGGTTTCAGCCCCATCCCTGCCCATCCAGTTCGTTTCTATCGTTGCCCCTTTTAAGGTCGCTGCTACCCCAAAAGTTTATTGTCCTCTTCAGAGAATCCCTTTGTTCTCTAACCCAGAATTTACTCAGGGCAACGAGCAAACCCCTAGCTACTCAAAGTTTGGTCAAAAACTTTGAGTTGCTAGTCCGCGGTCCCAACGTAACATCTGGGAGGTTGTTAGAAATGCAGACTCTTAAGCCCCACCCTCGACCAAGGGGATCCGAATATGCGTTTTACCGGAGCTCCTCGGGTGATTCACCCGCGTTAGAGTTGGATAAGCACGGCGCTAGAGCACTGTTGCCGCTCTGCGATTCCTCCCCAGCGCCTCTCTGCGCTTTTCCTGCCCTGATTCTTTTGCCTGGGCGCAACGTAACTGCTGCTCTTGCAACAAATAGACCCACGTCGCGGCTGTTTGTTTCACAGTTTTTTTTCTTTTTGCTAAGGTTCTCCAAAACTTCAGAATCCCCTTTCATTCCTGCCCTCCCACCCCCTGCCCGGGCCCCGCGTGTCGTTTTGCGGGTGAGCAGCGGCATCCCCTCCCCTCCCCGCTCTTTGACCGGCTATGTGCGAGAGTTTCTGGATTCAGAAAAAAAAAAAAAAAAGTAAAAGCGATGACAAGGGACCTCCCCTCTGAGTCTGCAGGCTCACATAGTGTACACGTGTTCTCTTTACACTCGTTTGCGATAGTGTCTCCCACACGGAATGCTTCCAGCCCAAGAATTGCCTCTTTCCACGCTCTGGGACCACGTTACTGACCCCCGGCAAGCGCCAGGGACATGTTCTTTTTTCAAACTGGTGAGCTCCTGCTTCTCTCATGCAGTGGTGGAGCCTTTGCGGTTTACACAACTGCATGTACTTTGCCCTTTATTATTAGAAAAAATGTTCTCAGATGTTCTCTGAGGGAAAGAAACCCACTAAATTACCCCCTAAATCTTCTCCTGCACTATTTTCAAAACTTCAGGGGTTTAAAATAAGTTTAATAAGCTGGCCTAAGTGGAAGCATAATCTGTAACTTTTGTTTTTAAGGACAGTATGCTTGATTTTTCTCTCAAAAATGCATCAACACCTGAGAAACAGTTTTGAAAAGTTTCTCATGAGGATAATGTGTTACTGGACTTATGGGCTCTGGAAACCTTTTGAAATAACTGTGTATTGTTAAGGTGCAGGATTTTTCAGAGGGGGAGAAAAGGATGCTTTTTTGCACACCTACCTGACAGTGTTTTCTGCTGTCAGTTAGTAAATCTTCCTCTCTTCACCATCTCTTTCTTCTTCCTGTCTTAATGGGGCTGTGGCCTGGACAAACTGCCCTAGCAAACACGGGAAAGGAAAGTCCCTTTCCATTTTTCTATTGTGCTGCCAACTCTAGTAGTAACTAGAAACCATATTTTGAGAGCTTTCAAATTCAAATAAGCAGAAAATTTAATAAAGTCCTACAGATGTTCATAGACCTAGGTGGAGCTCCAGAACTGTGGCATCTTGAGAGAAGCTGTCGCCTGGAAGTTGTTCTTCTGAGTCTCTGCTTCTGAAACCAGGAAGAAGAGAAACCTGCAGCTGAGCTTGAAGCCAAGGTCACAAAGAACCTGAACAAAATGATGACTTATTATGAGGCAGATTTTGGAAGCCCAGCAGGCTTGAGTTTGGGCTGTGTGGCTTGAGCCAGTCCCTTCACCTCTCTGAGTTTGTTGCCTCATTCATGGAATAGACATAATGTGTCAACCTTTAGAATGTTGTGAGAATTAAGTGGGAAAGGGGGCACTGTGACTGGCATATAATCTGTGCGGTGATGGCTAATATCATTAGCTTGGGGTAAAATTATCCTGTTATCTAAACACGGAAGCTGCCACGTTCCTGGTAGATATGATTCTAAGAAGGTTTCTATATGCAGAGAAATTGCCCACTGTTTTCACATTTTTCGTGGGGTGTCTGTAATTCCAGCTGCAGCGGTTGGAACATGTTTACTTCTGTTCTTTGATGGTCCCTAATCACAGTCCAGACAGGCTAATGTATTTAAATAATTTTACTCAACTCTAACGGAAGAGAGAAAGAAGGTCAGTCCAGAAAATACAAAGAGCATCACTATTTGACACTTCTAAGGTTTAGGTTATGACTTGCTAGCTTCAAAGGTTGCTGGGGATGCTTTCTACCTGTGCTCAGCCTTTCTCTACCTGACAGGTGACTTCACATTTCTGCCATAGAGGAGCCATCTACTGGATACCTTGGACATGTGCATCTTCCATGTGTGGAAAGTTGAGAGCAAGATCCAAACGTTAATGTCCCTCTAAGCAGTATTTCCCAAACTTCATTCACTGGCATATGACTATTTTCAGATTTTGCCGTATTCACATATCTCTGGCCCTATTATTTGCTAAAAAAAGTTACTTGATTTAAACAAAAATGTTAAGTAGGTTTATTGAAAAGCAACTCTATACCATTATTATACCATTATTATAGGTGGAAAACCATTTGAAATTTATAGAAAGGAATGGCACAGACTAATACAATGAAAACAAAACCTCTAGCTATCATTATTGTCTGCTGAAGGATCTGAAGGCTTTGAATCTGAAGGCCGCTCTCTCGTTCTTAAAAAAGGGAAATTAGAATTAGATGTTCAAGATAAATAACACCAAAGCAATGCTTTCTCTTGACCTAATCAGAATGATTCATAAATCTGAAAGGACTGACTTTATCATGTGTGAGTCTGATCTATGTAATAGTGTGTCTGAGGGCTACCAAAAATCCTTCTCCATCTATACTTTGGGAAATCCTGCATTAGAGTAGTGGTTCACACTTTAATGTGCATCAGAAACACCAAAGGAGCTTATTAAACATGTAGATTCCAGGGTCACACCCTCAGAAATTCCAGATCAGTACACCGATGTTCATAACAACACTATTCACAATAGCTACAAGGTGGAAGCAACCCAAATGTCCATTGATGGATGAAGGGAAGACACAAAATGTGGTCTATACATACAGTGGAATATTATTCAGCCTTAAAAAGGAAGGAAATTCTGACATATTCTACTACACAGATGAATCTCGGGGACATTATACAAGGGACCTAAAGTAGTCAAATTTATAGAGACTTAAAGTAGAATTGTGGTTGCTAGGGGCTGGGGGAGTGAGGAGTTTTTCTTTTTTTGGCTGCATTGGGTCTTTATTGCTGTGTGTGGGCTTTAGTTGCGGCGAGCGGGGGCAACTCTTCGTTGCAGTGTGTGGGCTTATTGCGCTGGCTTCTCTTGTTGTGGAACATGGGCTCTAGGTGCACAGGCTTCAGTAGTTGTGGCACATGGGCTCAGTAGTTGTGGCTTGCAGGCTCTAGAGTGCAGGCTCAATAGTTGTGGCACACGGACTTAGTTGCTCCGTGGCATGTGGGATCCTCCCGGACCAGGGATCGAACCCATATCCCTCGCATCGGCAGGTGGATTCTCAACCACTGCGCCACCAGGGAAGTCCCAAGTGGGGAGTTTTTGTTTAATGAGTACAGAGTTTTAGTTTTGCAAGATAAAAAGAGTTCTGGAGACTGGTTGTACAACAATGTGAATGTACTTAATACCACTCAACGTTATACTTAAAAATGGTTAAGATGATGAATTTTATGTTTTGTGTATTGGGTTGGTCAAAATGTTCGTTCAGGTTTTTCCATAGGATGTTATGGAAAAACCCAAAGGAACTCTTTGGCCAACCCATATTATCCACAATTTAAAAAAATTTAAAAGCAGAAACTTTCTAGAGCAGTGAGTTTTGAGTGGCGTTTGGAAATTTACATATTTTAACAATTGCTGCAGATAAACAACTTTTCATGCTTATTTGCCATCTGTATATCACTTCAGTGAAATGTCTCTTCACGTCTTTTGTCCATTTTCTAATTGAATTGTTTTTTAATTTTTTTATTTTGTATTTATTTATTTGGCTGCATTGGGTCTTCGTTGCTGTGAGCAGGCTTCCTCTAGTTGCGGCGAGTGAGGGCTACTCTTCATTGCGGTGCACGGGCTTCTCACTGCGGTGGCTTCTCTTGCGGAGCATGGTCTCTAGGCATGCAGGCTCAGTAGTTGTGGCGCACGGGCTTAGTTGCTCTGCGGCATGTGGGATCTTCCCAGACCAGGGCTCGAACCGGTGTCCCCTGCATTGGCAGGCGGATTCTTAACCACTGTGCCACCAGGGAAGCCCGCTGAATTGTTTTTTTCCTGTTGAGTCCTGGGATTTTTTTAATATAATCTACATCTGAGTCCATTGTGAGATATATGGCTTACAAATATCATTCTGCCAGTCTGTAACTTGTCTTTTAATCTTCCTAATAAGGTTTTCAGAGAGCAAAAGTTTTAATATTAAAGAAGTCCAATTTATCGGTATTTTTTATAGAACATACCTTTGGTGTAATGTCTAAGAATTCTTTTTTTAAAGACTTTGTTTTTTTTTTTTTTGGAGACGTTTTAGGTTTACAACAAAATTTAGGGGAAAGTAGAGAGATTCCTCATATATCCCCTGCCTCCACACATGCATAGCCTCCCCCATTATCAATATCACTCACTAGAATGGCACTTTTTTTTTTTTAACTAAGGATGACTCTGTATCGGCACATCATAATCACCCCAAATTCACAGTTTACCTTAGGGTTTACTTTTGGTGGTGTACGTTCTATCTGTTTGGACAAATATATACTGACTTATAGCCATCATTATAATACCATACAGAGTATTTTCACTGCTCTAAAAATCCTCTGCTATCTGCCTATTCATCTTCCCACCCACCCACTCTGCCCAGCAACCACTGATCTTTTTATTGTCTGCATAGTTTTGCCTTTTCCATATGTCGTATAGTTGGAATCATACAGTATATCACCTTTTCAGCGTGGCTTCTTTCACTTAGCAATATGCATTTAAGATTCCTCCATGTCTTTTCATGTTGCAATAGCTCATTTCTTTTTAGTGCTGAATAATATTCTGTTGTCTGGATGTACCACAGTTTATTTATCTATTCACCTACAGAAGGACATCTTGTCTGCTTCCAAGTTTTGGCAATTATGAAAAAAGCTGTTATAAACTCTGTGCACAGGTTTTTGTGTAGACATACATTTTCAACTACTTTAGGTAAATACCAAGAAACATGGTAAACTTATGTTTAGTTTTGTAAGATACTGCCAAACTGTCTTCCAGAGTGGATATACCATTTTGTATTCCCACCAGGAATGAATGAGGGTTCCTGTTGCTCCATATTCTTGTCAGCATTTGATGTTGTCAGTGTTCTGGATTTTGGCCTATATTCTAATAAGTATCTCGTTGTTTTAACTTGCATTTCCCTGATGACATACGATGTGAAGCATCCTTTCATATGCTTTTCTGTATAATTTCTTTGGTGAGGTATCTGTTGAGGTCTTTGGCCCATTTTTTAATTGAGTTGTTTGTTTTCTTTTTTAAAATTTATTTTATTCAAGTCTAGTTGATTTACAATGTTGTTAATTTCTGCTGTACAGCAAAGTGATTCAGTTAACATACATAGAATGGAGTTGTTTGTTTTCTTTTTTTTAAAGATTATTTATTTATTTATTTATTTATTTATTTTATTTATTTTTGGCTGCATCGGGTCTTAGTTGCAGCACGCGGGCTCTTTGTTGTGGTGTGTGGGCTTCTCTGTAGTTGTGGCATGAGGGTTTTCTCTTCTCTAGTTGTGGCGCACAGGCTCCAGAATGCATGGGCTCTGTAGTTTGTGGCATGCAGGCTCTAGTTGAGGCACGCGAGCTCAGTAGTTGTGGCATGCAGGCTTAGTTGCCCCTCGGCATGTGGGATCTTAGTTCCCAGACCAGGGATTGAGCCCACGTCCCCTGCATTGTGAGGCGGATTCTTTACCACAGGACCACCAGGGAAGTCCCTGTTTGTTTTCTTATTGTTGAATTTTAAGAGTTCTTTGTATATTTTAGATAACAGTCCTTTATCAGATGTGTCTTTTGCAAATATATTCTGCCAGTCTGTGGCTTGTGCTCTTATTCTCTTTATATTGTCTGTGACAGAGCAAAATTTTTTAATTTTAATAAAATCCAGCTTATCAATTATTTCTTTTATTGATCATGTCTTTGGTGTATTATCTTAAAAGACATCACCATACCCAAGATCATTTAGGTGTTCTCCTATGTTATCTTCTAGGAGTTTTATAATTTTACATTTTACACTTAGATCTATGATCCATTATGAGTTAATTTTTATGAAGGGTGTAAGTTCTGGGTCTAGATTCATTTTTTTTTGCATGTGGGTGTCCAGTAAGAGATTTTCTTTGCTCCATGGTATTGCCTTTGCTTCTTTGTCAAAGATTAGTTGACTATGTTTTTGTGGGTCTATTTCTTGGCTCTCTATTTTATTCCCTTGATCTGTCTATTCTTTTGCCAATACCACACTGTCTTGATTATTTTAGCTTTATAGTAAGTCTTGAAGTCATGTAGTGTAAATCTTCCAGCTTTGTTCTTCTCCTTCGATACTGTGTTAGGTATTCTGGTTTTTTTGCCTCTCACTATAAACCTCAGAATTAGTTTGTCGAAATCCATCAACTTAACTTGCTAGGATTTTAATTGGGATTGCACTGAATCAATGGATCAAGTTGGGAAGAACTGATACGCTGATAATATTGAGTCTTCAGATCCATGAATATGGAATAACTCTCCATTTATTTAGTTCTTTTTTAAATTTCATTCATCAGCGTTTTCTATTTTTCCTTATCTAAATCTTGTACATATTTTGTTAGATTTATACCTAAGTATTTCATTTTTAGGGACACTAATGTAAATGGCATTATGTTTTTAATTTCAAATCCATTTGTTCACTGTTGGTATATACAAAATAAATTGACATCTGTATATTAACCTTGTATCCTGCAAATTTGCTATAATTGCTTATTAGTTCCAGGAGGTTTTTGTCAATTCTTCTGGATTTTGTAGAAAACACAGATGATCATCTTATCCGTGAATAAGAGTGTTTTAAGTTCTTCCTTCCCAATGAATGTATCTTTTATTTCCTTTTCTTGACTCACTGCATTTGGAAGGACTTCCAGTACAATGTTGAAAAGGAGTGGCAAGAGGGGACATCCTTGCCTTGTCCCTGATCTTAGTGGAAAGCTTCAAATTCTCACCATTTAGTATGAAGTTAGCTGTAGATTTTCTTGTAGATGGCCTTTATTAAGATTAGGCAGTCCCCCTCTATTCTTACTTTACTGGGAATTTTAATTGTAAATGGGTGCTGGATCTTGGCAAATGCTTTCTTTGCATCTATTAATGGGTGATCATGTGATTTTTCTTATCTAGTCTGTTGATGTGATGGATAACATTAATTGATTTTTGAATGTTGAAGTAGTCTTGCATACCTGGGATAAATTCCACTTGGTCGGGGTATGTAATTCTTTTTATGCGTTGTTGGATTTGATTTGCTAATATTTTGTTGAGGATTTTTGCTTCTCTGTTCAGGAGAGCTATTGGCCTGTAGTTTTCTTTTCTTATAATGTTTTGTTCTGGTTTTGGTGTTAGGGTAATGCTGGCCTCATAGAATGAGTTAGGAAGTATTCCCTTTGCTTCTATCCTCTGAAAGTGATTGTAGAGAATTGGTATTCCTTAAATGTTTGGTAGAATTTACCAGTGAACCCATCTGGGCCTGGTGATTTCTGTTTTGAAAGGTTATTAATTATTGATTCAATTTCTTTAATAGATATAGGCTTTTTCAGATTGTTCCTTCTTGTGTGAGTTTTGGCAGATTGTATCTTTCAAGGATTGGTCCTTTTCATTTAGAGTATCAAATTTGTGGGCATAAATTAGTTCATAGTATTCCTTATTATCTTTTTAATGTCCATGGTATCTGTAGTGATGTCCCCTCTTTCATTTCTGATATTGGTATTGATATAATGGATTAATATATACTATATCTGTTACTGTTTTCTATTTTTTTGCCCTTGCTCTTTTTCCCATTTTTGTCTCCCACTCTTTTTCTGCCTTTCTTTACTATGTTGAATTTTCCAGTCCATGAACACAGAATATCTGTTCATTTATTTAAATCTTTGATCTATTTCATCAGCATTTTATCATTTTTAGCATACAAATCCTATACCTGTTTTATTAGATTTATGCCTAAGTATTTAATTTTATTTGAGCAATTGTAAATGGTATTGTATTTTTAATTTTAGTTTTTATGTATCTGTTTCTACTACAAAGAAATAGTGAGTTTTGTGTGCTTATCTTGTGTCCTAGGACTTGGTGATCTCACTTGCAAGATCTAGGAATTTTTGTTTTGTTTTTATAGATTCCTTGGGATTGTCTATGTAGATCATCATGTTATCTGCATACAGAGACAGTTTTATTTCCACTATTCCAATCCATATGCCATTTCTTTTCTTACCTTCCTTTGCTGGCTGAAATTTCCAGCACTATGTTGACTAAGAGTGGTAAGTGTGGACATTCTTTTTCCCTAATGTTAGGGAGAAAGTTTTTAGCCTTTCACTGTTCAGTATGATTTTAGGTGGAGGTTTTTTGTATATGTTCCTTATCAAGTTGAGGAAGTTCCCCTCTATTCACAGTATTTCTGAGTTGCTTTTTTTTTTTTTAATCACAAATGGGTGTTGGATCTTGTCAGACACTGACATTACCTGTTACTGGATAGAACATAATGGAGAATGGAGGATACAACAAAATTACCAAAAGAGTGCCTGAAGAAGATCTCAGAGCAACACCCTTGTTCTTCCCTTTATGGTTAGCATGGTCTGCAACCAGTGTGGCTTCTAATTCATAGAGTAGAAATGGCTTAGGCCAATGGGCCCTGGATTGTGCATGTTTTAGTTGTGATCTATTTGAGGTCACAGGAGATCTAGAATTTTGCACATGGGATAAGAACATTGACTAGGGAGCTAAAGAGGGGCCACCATGCCAGGGATCGAAGTAAATGTGTTGCAGTGAATGCTGTGGAGTGGCTGTGCAAGATGTGGTCCAGAGGGAGTTGCAGCCAGACTCAGAGGACTGGCCATGTGAGCAAGAGCCCAGATGAGTGCCATGTTATCAGTGGGAACTACTGAGCCTTGACTGTTGTGAAGGAATGGTTTACAAGTCATACCAGTCAAGAGAATGCAGCCACATCAATATGGCAGATCCAAGAAGTCCTCTCCTGTCAAGAGGTCTCCTCTTTCTCTGCCCTTCCCCAGTCTGGCATCTGGGTGTAGGAGAAAGCTTCTTAGTTCTCATGCCTGTAGGAAATAAAAGAGCCCTGAAAGGGAATTTGGATTTTAAATGACTATCCCCCCAAACAAGACTGTTTTAAAATCAGTAACGATGAGTAACCTGTAATTGGCAAGCTTGCGTTCTTTTCCTCTACCATCAGTGAGAATATGGGTTCCAGAGTATGAAGTTATAGGACAGATTGCTTTACACATCTGAGTTCTGGTAAGTAAATTTTGACAGTTAATTCTCTTCATGTAAAATAAATGTTTCCTCCAACACTAATGACTAGAGCTTATAACATTCCAATTCATCCAAGCTTTCCAAACAATTATTACCAAGGACTCCATAAACCAGTGTACTCCAAAACTATATTTTGTACCAGTTGCTTCTTACCTTTGGAACCCATTGCAGAGGATACTTATGCTAAAGACCAGTTTCTTAGCTCATCAAGGTCTGATTAGTCACCTGGTAAAAGAGGTACTAGGAAAACTGAAATAAAAAATATCTTGTGTTCTTTCCTTTCCTGATAAGTACAAGTCACTCAGATGGCCCTAGACTGTACAGAATGGCTAATAGGTTGTCTTTGGCCATTTTAAAGATGTAAGGAGGCCTTTTCTGAAATATCTTCCTGAGGGTAAAATTGGTTACAGCAGTACTGAGAATATTAGGGGACCATGTTCCACTAGTACCTCTTGCAAGATGAACTTGGCCTTCCCTGAGACCCTTGTTCATAATCACTAACCCCAATTAATAAATACACACCTTTGGGGTCTCTTTCATTAGAGTGATATTATACCATTACTAGTTATGAGAATTTTAAAATATGCACCTCTTCATTTTCTGTGTGCAAGATTTATGTACGGTATAGGATGGATGTGAGAAGTATGGGATCTAACTCCATGAAAAACAACTTAAAAACATGACAGTAATATCACAGTTTGCAGATGACATGATACTATACATAGAGAATCCTAAAGATGCTACCAGAAAACTACTAGAGCTAATGAATAAATTTGATAAAGTAGCAGGATACAAAATTAACGCACAGAAATCTCTTGCATTCCTATACACTAATGACGAAAAATCTGAAAGAGAAATTAAGGAAACACTCCCATTTAACATTGCAACAAAAAGAATAAAATACCTAGGAATCAACCTACCTAAGGAGACAAAAGACCTGTATGTAGAAAACTATAAGACACTGATGAAAGAAATTAAAAACGATACAAACACATGGAGAGATATACCGTGTTTTTGGATTGGAAGAATCAACATTGTGAAAATGACTATACTACCCAAAGCAATCTACAGATCCAAAGCAATCCCTATCAAACTAGCAATGACATTTTTCACAGAACTAGAACAAAAAATTTCACAATTTGTATGGAAACACAGCAGACCCCAAATAGCCAAGGCAATCTTGAGAAAGAAAAATGGAGCTGGAGGAATCAGGCTCCCTGACTTCAGACTATACTACAAAGCTACAGTCATCAAGACAGTATGGTAGTGGCACAAAAACAGAAATATAGATCAACGGAACAGGATACAAAGCCCAGAGATAAACCCACGTATATATGGTCACCTTATCTTTGATAAAGGAGGCAAGAATATACAATGGAGAAAAGACAGCCTCTTCAGTAAGTGGTGCTGGGAAAACTAGACAGCTACATGTAAAACAATGAAATTAGAACACTTCCTAAAACCACACACAAAAATAAACTCAAAATGGATTAAAGACCTAAATGTAAGGCCAGACACTATAAAACTCTTAGAGGAAAACATAGGCAGAACACTCTGACATAAATCACAGCAAGATCCTTTTTGACCCACCTCCTAGAGAAATGGAAATAAAAACAAAAATAAACAAATGGGACCTAATGAAACTTAAAAGCTTTTGCACAGCAAAGGAACCCATAAACAAGACGAAAAGACAACCCTCAGAATGGGAGAGAATATTTGCAAACAAAGCAACTGACAAAGGATTCATCTCCAAAATATACAAGCTGCTCATGCAGCTCAATATCAAAAAAACAAACAACCTAATCCAAAAATGGGCAGAAGATCTAAATAGACATTTCTCCAAAGAAGATATACAGATTGCCAACAAACACATGAAAGGATGCTCTACATCACTAATCATTAGAGAAAGGCAAATCAAAACTACAATGAGGGATCACGTCACACCAGTCAGAATGGCCATCATCAAAAAATCTACAAACAGTAAATGCTGGAGAGGGTGTGGAGAAAAGGGAACCCTCTTGCACTGTTGGTGGGAATGTAAATTGATACAGCCACTATGGAGAATAGTATGGAGGTTCCTTAAAAAACTAAAAATAGAACTACCATATGACCCAGCAATCCCACTACATATACCCTGAGAAAACCATAGTTCAAAAAGAGACATGTACCACAATTTTCCTTGCAGCACTATTTACAATAGCCAGGACATGGAAGCTACCTAAGTGTCCATCAACAAATGAATGGATAAAGAATATGCGGCACATATATATAATGGAATATTACTCAGCCATAAGAAGAAACAAAATTGAGTTATTTGTAGTGAGGTGGATGGACCTAGAGTCTGTCATACAGAGTGAAGTAAGTCAGAAAGAGAAAAACAAATACCATATGCTAACATGTATATATGGAATCTTAAAAAAAAAAATCGTTCTGATGAGCCTAGGGGCAGGACAGGAATAAAGACGCAGACATAGAGAATGGACTTGAGGACATGGGTGGGGAGGGGGGAAGTGTAAGCTGGGACAAAGTGAGAGAGTAGCATTAACATATATACACTATGAAATGTAAAATAGATAGCTGGTGGGAAGCAGCTGCATAGCACAGGGAGATCAGGTCTGTGCTTTGTGACCACCTAGAGGGGTGGGAGAGGGAGGGTGGGAGGGAGATGCAAGAGGGAAGAGATATGGGGATAAATGTATACATATAGCTGATTCACTTTGTTATATAGCAGAAAGTAATACACCATTGTAAAGCAATTATACTCCAGTAAAGTTGTTAAAAAACAAACAAACATGACAGTACTAGAGCTACCTCCTTTTCTTATTGGCATAAGTCGATTGAGAGGGTTTAGACTGTGTTAAAAAAACAAAATTCAACTGAGTACATGTATTCAGTGATGCATAAATCAGGCAGCATCCCATATAGCAAATAGAAAGGTGCTCCCAGGAGCTGTACAAAATGAAAGACTTTTATAGGCAGAAGGGGGCAGGACAAGGAAGTTATACTAGCAAAGACTGATTGTTCACGGCAAGGTCACCTTTCTTTAGGGGTGACTGTGGTCTATCAGACATATAACCTCACTAGTGCTGACTAGGTAATTCCAGGTTGAGTGGTTTAAGATTCCATTCCTGGGAGAAGGGGAAACTGTAATTAAGTATCAAGTCTCTTGGGCTTCCCTGGTGGCACAGTGGTTGATAGTCTGCCTGCCAATGCAGGGGACGCGGGTTCGAGCCCTGGTCTGGGAGGATCCCACATGCCGCGGAGCAGCTACGCCCGTGAGCCACAATTACTGAGCCTGCGCATCTGGAGCCTGTGCTCCGCAACAAGAGAGGCCGCGATAGTGAGAGGCCGGCGCACTGCGATGAAGAGTGGTCCCCACTTGCCATAACTAGAGAAAGCCCTCGCACAGAAACGAAGACCCAACACAGCCATAAATAAATAAATAAATAAATAAATAAATAAATAAATAAATGGATTATCACGTTTTAAAAAAAAAAAAAAAAAGTATCAAGTCTCGGTTTGGTGATGTGTGGTATAGTACCAATGACTCCATTTTGGGCCTGTTGTCTTGTTTTTAACAAATGAGATCTTTTAAGTTCACTGTGAAGAAAACGTCTTCCTTTTGTTTGAAAAGTCTGAAGGTCGAATCTACATTAGAAATGGCAACCCGTACTTAAACTGCTCATAGCACTTTTGAGAGAATGTGCCCTACACAGGCCACACTCTATACCAGTGATCTTCTCTCCATATTCCTGTTCCAGCTTTCTTATGATTACTATTTACATGATGTATCTTTTTCTAAACTTTTACTTTTAATCTATATGTGTCTTGATAATAAAAGTGAATTTCTTATTGAAACAGTGTTAGGTCTTACAGTCTGACAATCTCTGCCCTTTAATTGGGGTGTTTAGACTATTTACATTTGATGTAGTTATTGAGTTGATTGGATTCAAATCTACCATCTTGCTATTTGCTCTCTATTGTCTAAACTGTTTTTTATTTTATTTTTCTCTTCTTTTGGATTGAGTAGTTTTTAATATTCCATTTAATATTAACTTGGCTAATTAGCTATGTCTTTTTGTGTGTGGTGAGGTGAGAAGTAGAGCAGGAGGATTGCTCTAGGTACAATATGTGTCCCAACTTATCACAGACTACATTCAAATGAAACTATACCCACTTTACATATAATATATAAATCTTAGAAGCACATGTTTCTGTTTTCCCCCTCCTATCCTTTGTGCTACAGCTGCTACACATCTTACTTTTACATAGGTTATTAACCCTACCATATACTGTTATTGTTTTTCCTTTAAACAATTAATTACTTTAAGATAAATTTTTACAAGAGAAAAAATTTTTATTTACTTACATATATACCATCTCCAGGGCTCTTCATTCCTTTGTGTACATCTAAGTTTCCATGTTGTATTATTTTGCTTTCACCTGAAAGACTTTAACATTTCTTCAAGTTCAGGTATACTGGTGATAAATTCTCTCAGTTTTTGTCTGTCTGAAAATTTTTATTTTTCCTTCATTTTTGAAAAATATTTTTGCTCAGTATAGAATTCTAGATTGGTGGGTTTTTGTTTTTAATTTCAGCAGTTTAAGGATGTTATTTCATTGACTTATGGCTTGAATAATTTCTGAAGAGAAGTCTAGGGATTTTAATTTTTGTTCCTCTGTATGAGATTTGCTCTTCTGTGATAATCATATGATTTTTCTTTTTTAATTTGTTACTATGGCAAATTATACTGCTTGACTTTCTAATATTAAACTAAGTTTGCATTGCCATGATAAATCCCACTTGGTCTTGATGTATTATCCTTTTATATTTTGTTGCATTCAATTCACTAAAATTTTGTTCATAATTTTTGCATCTATGTTCATGAGACATATAGACTTGTGGCTTTTTGTTTGTTTTGCTTTTTTTCTTGCAATGTCTTTGTCTGGTTTTGGTATCAGAGTAACACTGGCTTCAAATAATAAATTTGGAGGTATTCCATCTTTAATTTTCTGGAAATATTTATGTAGAATTAGTATTATTTCTTCCTTAAATGCTTGGTTGAGTTTCACCAATGAAGCCACCTGGGCTTGGAGCTTCTTTGTGAGATGGTTTTTAACTACAAAATATGCTTCCTTAATAGATATAGTGCTATTCAGGTTATCTATTTCTTTATGAGTGAGCTTTGGTAGTTTAAGTCTTTAAAGGAATTTGTCCACTTAATCAAAGTTACCAAATTTATAAGTATAAAGTTGTTCAAAATATTCCTTTCTTCTTACTATTTTAATATCTGTAGAATCTGTAGTGATGTCACCTCTTTCTTTCCTGATATTGGTCATTTGTGTCTTCTCTCTTTGGGGAGCTGGAGCCCTAGTTCTGTTACCACCCCTGTCACTTACTAGTTGCCTAACCAATTGCATAAACTCCCAGGGCTTCAGATTTTACGTCTGTAAATTAAGAGAGTGGGGCTCTGTAAAGTCTCTTCCACTTCTGATAGTCAATAAGTCTGATCTGTCTGTCTAGAGATTTATCTACTTTATTAATCTACTTGTAGAACCAGTTTTTTATTTCATACATTTTCTCTATTGTTTTTCTATTTTTTCTTTCAATACTTCATGCATTAATCTTTATTATTTCCTTTCTTTTTGCTTTGGGCTTCATTTCCTTTTCTTATTCTATTTTCTTAAGGTGGGTGCAAGGTCATTGATTTAAGATCTTTTTTCTCCTCTAATATAGGCATTTAATGCTATAAAATTTCCACTAACTACTGCTTTAGTGACATGCCACAGATGATATGTTGCTTTTTCATTTTCATTCAGTTGAAAATACTTTCTAATTTCCCTTTTGATTTCTTCTTTGACTCATGGGTTACTTAGAACTGTTCTATTTTGTTTCCAAATATTTGTGCATTTTCTCATTTTTTTAATTGAACCCCTGATATTTTAAATTTTATGTTGCTGAGTGCTGCATTTTGTTATATTGCTTTAACAAATGCTGGCCTTTTTTTAAATAGGCACATAAATTACTTTGTGATCCTTTTGATCCTCGTTTGATCTCTTGAGACTTCTGTTTAAGCACTTTGAGAGTAAAGTCGCCTTTACTCTAGGACTAGTTTAGTTCACTATGCAGGCATTACCCTTCTGGTCTCTGTTGAAAAATCCAAATATTTTGGAGATGTCTATACTCTGGTTTCTGGGAGCTTGAACAACTCCTAGCACTGTGTGAGCTCTGGGAATTGTTCAGCTTTCCTCTCCCTAGTAGCTATTCTTTCCCTGACAGATTTTCTTTGCTTGACCTTCTGAAGTGCAGATTACTATTTGACCAAAGACTCGAGGGGGATTCTATGCAGATTTCTGGATGTCTTTCTCTGCATACCTACTCCTCCCTTGTAGTCTACCCTGAAAATTCTAGCTATCTAGGTCTCCCTGAGCATCCACCTCTGCCTGCTCAACTTAGTGGGACAACTGAACTCTGTTTCAGTTTTCCTTTCCTGTGCTGCAGTTTAGAAATCACTTCCAGATAGAAAGACAAACTGATTGTAGAGTTCAACTTCTTTGTTTCTCTTCTCTTGGGAATCACAGTCCTGTGAGTCCTGTTATCTAACGTCTGAAAACAGTTGTTTCATATATTTCATCAGGATTTTTTAGTTGTTTTCAGCAGAAGGCTAATTCTAGCCTATGCTGCTTCCTCATGCTGGAAATAGAAGTCTTATCCTCTCTTGGTAATGCTATTGATTATAAAGTTAATCCTCAGTCATCTTCATGATATCTTACTTTAATTTTAGTATTTGTGACATTATATACTTCAAGCAGGCAGTGCATGGAAAGGACCCAGGGCTTGGGAGCTGGAGCCCTGGTTCTGGTACTATCCCTACCACTTACTAGTTATCAAATCAGTTGCATAAATTCCTGGGTATCAGCTTCCCCATCTGTAAACTAAGATGGTGGAACTCTCCAAGGTCACTTCCAATTTTGAAATTCAATGAAAGAGAGAATGTATGAGAGAGCAGGCAACAGAAGCAAGCAGAGCTACAATCCTGCAGCCTGTGGAACGAAAACCACATTCAGAGAAAGATAGACAAAATAAAAAGGCAGAGGGCTATGTACCAGATGAAGAAACAAGATAAGACCCCAGAAAAACAATTAAATGAAGTGGAGATAAGCAACCTTCCAGAAAAGGAATTCAGAGTAATGATAGTGAAGATGATCCAGAACCTTGGAAAAAGAATAGAGGCAAAGATCGAGAAGATGCAAGAAATGTTTAACAAAGACCTAGAAGAATTAAAGAACAAAAACCTAGAAGAATTAAAGAACAAACAAACAGAGATGAACAATACAATAACTGAAATGAAAAATACACGAGAAGGAATCAATAGCAGAATAACTGAGGCAGAAGAACGGGTAAGTGGCCTGGAAGACAGATTGGTGGAATTCACTGCCGCAGAACACAATAAAAAAAAAGAATGAAAAGAAATGAAGACAGCCTAAGAGACCCCTGGGACAATATTAAACGTAACAATATTCACATTATAGGGGTCCCAGAAGGAGAAGAGAGAGAGAAAGGTTGTGAGAAAATATTTGAAGAGATTATAGTCAAAAACTTCCCTAACATGGGAAAGGAAACAGCCACCCAAGTCGAGGAAAGGCAGAGAGTCCCAGGCAGGATAAACCCAAGGAGAAACACACCGAGACACATAGTAATCAAATTGACAAACACTAAAGACAAAGAAAAATTATTAAAAGCAAAAGGGAAAAATAACGACAAATAACATACAAGGGAACTCCCATAAGGTTAACAGCTGATTTCTCAGCAGAAACTTTACAAGCCAGATGGGACTGGCATGATACATTTAAAGTGATGAAAGGGAAGAACCTTCAATCAAGATTACTCTACCCACCAAGGATCTCATTCAGATTTGATGGAGAGATCAAAAGCTTTACAGACAAGCAAAAGCTAAGAGAATTCAGCATCACCAAAGCAGCTCTACAACAAATGCTAAAGAACTTCTCTAAGTGGGAAACACAAGAGAAGAAAAGGACCTAGAAAAACAAACCCAAAACAATTAAGAAAATGGTAATAGGAACATACATATCAATAATTACCTTAAATGTGAATGGATTAAATGCTCCAACCAAAAGACATAGACTGGCTGAATGGATACAAAAACAAGACCCGTATATATGCTGTCTACAAGAGAGCCACTTCAGACCTAGGGACACATACAGACTGAAAGTGAGGGGATGGAAAAAGATACTCCATGCAAATAGAAATCAAAAGAAAGCTGGAGTAGCAATTCTCATATCAGATAAAATAGACTTTAAAATAAAGACTATTACAAGAGACAAAGAAGGACACTATGTAATGACCAAGGGATCAATCCAAGAAGAAGATATAACAATTATAAATATATATACACTGAACATAGGAGCACCTTAATACATAAGGCAAATGCTAACAGCTATAAAAGAGGAAATCGACAGTAACACAATAATAGTGGGGAATTTTAACACCTCACTTACACCAATGGACAGATCATCTAGACAGAAAATAAATAAGGAAACACAGCTTTAAATGACACAATAGACCAGATAGATTTAATTGACATTTATAGGACATTCCATCCAAAAACAGCAGATTACCCATTCTTCTCAAGTGCACACAGAACATTCTCCAGGATAGATCACATCTTGGGTCACAAATCAAGCCTCGGTAAATTTAAGAAAATTGAAATCATATCAAGCATCTTTTCTGACCACAATGCTATAAGATTAGAAATCAATTACAGGGAAAAAATGTAAAAAACACAACATATGGAGGCTAAACAATATGTTACTAAATAACCAAGAGATCACTGAAGAAATCAAAGAGGAAATAAAAAAATACCTAGAGACAAATGACAATGAAAACACGATGGCCCAAAACCTATGGGATGCAGCAAAAGCAGTTTTAAGAGGCAAGTTTATAGCAATACAATCCTACCTCAAGAAACAAGAAAAATCTCAAATAAAAAATCTAACCTTACACCTAAAGGAACTAGAGAAAGAACAACAAACAAAACCCAAAGTTAGTAGAAGGAAAGAAATCATAAAGATCAGAGCAGAAATAAATGAAATAGAAACAAAACAATAGCAAAGATCAATAAAACTAAAAGCTTGTTCTTTGAGAAGATAAACAAAATTGATAAACCATTAGCCAGACTCATCAAGAAAAAGAGGGAGAGGACTCAAATCAATAGAATTAGAAGTGAAAAAAGAAAAGTTACAATGGACACCGCAGAAATGCAAAGCACCAAAAGAGACTACTACAAGAAACTCTATGCCAATAAAATGGACAACCTGGAAGAAATGGACAAATTCTTAGAAAGGTATAACCTTCCAAGACTGAACCAGGAAGAAACAGAAAATGTGAACAGACCAATCACCAGTAATGAAATTGAAACTGTGATTAAAAATCTTCCAACAAACAAAAGTCCAGGACCAGATGGCTTCACAGGCAAATTCTATCAAACATTTAGAGAAGAGCTAATACCCATCCTTCTCAAACTCTTTCAAAAAATTGCAGAGGAAGGAACACTCCCAAACTCATTCTATGAGGCCACCACCACACTGATACCAAAACCAGGCAAAGATGATACAAAAAAAGAAAATTACAGACCACTATCACTGATGAATATAGATGCAAAAATCCTCAACAAAATACTAGCAAACAGAATCCAACAACACATTAAAAGGATCATACACCATGATCAAGTGGGATTTATCCCAGGGATGCAAGGATTCTTCAATATATGCAAATCAATCGATGTAATACACCATATTAATAAATTGAAGAATAAAAACCATATGATCATCTCAATAGATGCAGAAAAACCTTTTGAAAAAGTTCAACACCCATTTATGATATAAACTCTCCAGAAAGTGGGCATAGAGGGAACGTACCTCAACATAATAAAGACCATATATGACAAACCCACAGCAAACATCATTCTCAATGGTGAAAAACTGAAAGCATTTCCTCTAACATCAGGAACAAGACAAGGAGGTCCACTCTCGCCACTCTTGTTCCATATAGTTATGGAAGTCCTAGCCACGGCAATCAGAGAAGAAAAAGAAATAAAAGGAATCCAAATTGGAAAAGAAGAAGTAAAACTGGCACTGTTTGCAGATGACATAATACTATATAGAGAGAATCCTAAAGATGCCACCAGAAAACTACTAGAGCTTATCAATGAATTTGGTAAAGTTGCAGGACACAGAATTAATGCACAGAAATCTCTTACATTCCTATACATTAACAGTGAAGGATCAGAAAGAGAAATTAAGGAAACAATCCCATTCACCATTGCAACAAAAAGAATAAAATACCTAGGAATAAACCTACCTAAGGAGGTAAAAGACCTGTACTCAGAAAACTATAAGACACTTATGAAAGAAATCAAAGGTGATACAAACAGATGGAGAGATATACCATGTTGTTGGATTGGAAGAATCAATATTGTGAAAATGACTATGCTACACAAAGCAATCTACAGATTCAACACAATCCCTCTCAAATTACCAATGGCATTTTTTGCAGAACTAGAACACAAAATCTTAAAATTTGTATGGAGACACAAAAGATCCCGAGTAGCCAAAGCAATCTTGAGGGGAAAAAAAAGGAGCGGGAGGAATCAGACTCCCTGACTTCAGACTATACTACAAAGCTACAGTCATCAAGACAATATGGTACTGGCACAAAAACAGAAATATAGATCAATGGAATACAATAGAAAGCCCAGAGATAAACCCACGCATCTATGGTCAACTAATCTATGACAAAGGAGGCAAGGATATACAATGGAGAAAAGACAGTCTCTTCAATAATTGGTGCTGGGGAAACTGGACAGCCACATGTAAAAGAATGAAATTAGAACACTCCCTAACACCATACACAAAAATAAACTCAAAATGGATTCGAGACCTAAATATAAGACCAGACACTATAAAACTCTTAGAGGAAAACATAGGCAGAACACTCTTTGACATAAATCACAGCAAGATCTTTTTTGACCCACCTCCTAGAGTGATGGAAATAGAAACAAAAATAAACAAATGGGACCTAATGAGACTTAAAACCTTTTGCACAGCAAAGGAAACCATAAACAAGACAA
Source organism: Eschrichtius robustus (assembly GCF_028021215.1). NCBI lineage: Eukaryota > Metazoa > Chordata > Mammalia > Artiodactyla > Eschrichtiidae > Eschrichtius > Eschrichtius robustus. The sequence continues at coordinate 95,079,473 of NC_090825.1, forward strand.
AAAGATTACCCTCAGAATGGGAGAAATATTTGCAAATGAAGCAACTGACAAAGGATTAATCTCCAAAATGTACAAGCACCTCATGCAGCTCAATATCAAAAAAACAAACAACCCAATCCAAAAATGGGCAGAAGACCTAAATAGACATTTCTCCAAAGAAGACATACGGATGGCCAAGAAGCACATGAAAAGATGCTCAACATCACTAATTATTAGAGAAATGCAAATGAAAACTACAATGAGGTATCACCTCACACCAGTTAGAATGGGCATCATCAGAATATTTACAAACAACAAATGCTGGAGAGGGTATGGAGAAAAGAGAACCTTCTTTCACTGTTGGTGGGAATGTAAATTGATACAGCCACTATGGAGAACAGTATGGACATTGCTTAAGAAACTAAAAATAGAATTACCATATGACCCAACAATCCCACTACTGGGCATATACCGAGAAAACCATAATTCAAAAAGACACATGCACCTCAATGTTCATTGCAGCACTGTTTACAATAGCCAGGTCATGGAAGCAACCTAAATGCCCATCGACAGATGAATGGATAAAGAAGATGTGGTACATATATACAATGGAATATTACTCAGCCATAAAAAGGGAGCAAAATTGGGTCATTTGTAGAGACGTGGATGGATCTAGAGTCTGTCATACAGAGTAAAGTAAGTCAGAAAGAGAAAAACAAATATCATATATTAACGCATATATGTGGAATCTAGAAAAATGGTACAGATGAACCGGTTTGCAAGGCAGAAATAGAGACACAGATGTAGAGAACAAACGTATGGACACCAAGGGGGAGAGTGGGGAGGTGGGGGTGGTGGTGGGATGAATTGGGCGATTGGGATTGACATGTATACACTAACATGTATAAAACAGATAAGTAATAAGAATCTGCTGTGTAAAAATAAAATTAAATTAAAATTTTAAAAAAACCAACCGAAATTTAAGAAAAAAAGAGAGAGCGAATGTATGAATCCTATTCTTGTTCAGTATCCTTTAGGAATACTTGCATTTCTGATCACTCCATTTCCTTTTTAAAAGATAAGAAAAAATATGGTAGTATTTAGAGAAATGAAAATAGAAAAATCAAGAGGTGGGAGTGGCTTGTTAGTGTGAAGTGCCTGAAGAAAATTAAGATCTTTATTTGGGACAAATAAGGTGAAAACAGCATGATCAAGATCAATCATTTTGTGCAGGTGTCCAAAGAGTGAACAGTGAATTGAAAAAGACTCCCTTCCAGTCGCTGTTTATGCCGGAAATCTGGCACAGTCCTCAGGGTATGACACACAAGAGAGAAATTATATTAGGAAAGAATTTAGAAGTCTCAAAACAAGGTCAGTGAACTCAAGTGCCAAGCACATGATATCGCTGGTGTCACAGAGAAAAGAGGTCAGTTCATTACCTTATAGAGCTGTTGAACCCACACATTTTTATGTGGCTGAGCAGTTTCCTCCGGGAGATGGTTTGCTCATCACAGGTTTAGATCCTGTATCTTTTGAAAACAAGTGTAACTAGCATATTGAAATACCACACCTCATAATTCAGTAAAAATGCAATCATTTTTCTCCCACTGTCCTTTTACAATTTAGTCTCTGGGATAATAGCTCCTGCTCCTGCATGAATACTCTAGCAACCCATAATTTCCTGCTAATTCTTAGGTAATAGATGATCTATGGTCACGAAGTTACAAACATTATCCAGACGCAAAAAACTTAGGAAATCCAGTTCTGGGTGATACTCAAAACTTTGAACTTAAGTTGCTGTTAAATCTCCCTTTTTCTCTCTCCAACCTCACTTCTCCGAGCTTGGGCTGACTTCAGGATAGAAGCCTGCAGTGACATAGAGGGTAGTGGTCCTTCCATCTCTCTGCCTCCTATTTCTAGTCCTCCCCTTCCATCTTGAGCTGTTATTTAAACCCTACCAGGTCCAGTGGGACTAGTGGAGACAGGGAGAGGCAACACACAGGGCAGCTCTTACTTGAACCAGTACTCTCACTGCTTGGTCTCACTCTGGTCTAGCAGATGCCTTTTTCCCTTGAGATGTCATTTTCCTGGACTCCTCAGAGCTTTCTCACTGTTTCTCTTTCTCCTACAATTCTCTTGTCCCTACAGGATGCTTCTCTTATTTCTCTGTTCTGATTGTCACTTGTGACTCCTTCCTCGGCCCCTAGACACACAGTAGTGCATCTCCAAGCTCCTCCAGGCGGCTCTATTGGACAGAATCTAAGATTCTGTCTCAGGGCCCACGGCTTTTCCAAGGAACACTCATACATCCCTTGCCTGGGACTGATGTGGGTCCCAAGGCAGCAGCACTATCCTGGTTCTGGCTCTAAAACAGTCAGTATAGATTCCCACCTGATAGGAGTTCGACTCCAGCCAGTGTCAATTTCAGCTTTCTCAGGAGTGAATTGGGTACCAGCCTCTAAGTCTCTCAGCCTTAGGAAACACTTCCACTGCTCTCTGAGGGATTTTCTCCCCCTGTCTCAGGATTAGAGGGTTGCACCTCCTCCCAACTCCCTGAGTGCAGGAGGACATGGCAACATAATGTCCCTCCCCACCAAGGAATCTTTTCTCTGATCTCTTTTATCTACGTTCTCTGACCCTTCTTCTATGTCCTCGATGTAGCTGAGAAACCCAAGAGTGGCTTGAAGGTTCTTGAGGCCATTTACTTTCAAAATCTTCATAACATGGTTTGGCACCTTTGTTTGGAATTTTACATCTATTATGTTTTGTCGTCTGGTGGAAACTTCAGTTTTAAGATCGTATTACACAAGTAATAAACAAACATGATTCACGGGCCAATCCAGTGGTGTAACATCTGTCTTTACTAAACATTTTGATTTCTGAGTGTTGTTACTGTGTTAAAAAAAATCAGGGGAGACAACTCTCCAAAGAGTCTTATTTAATCCTTGACCAGCTATGTTATTTAGCACTTCTTAACTAGAGCTGTAGGCGTATGGAGTTCATAAAATAATTTGGAATGAAATACTGTACTGAATGAATATTTTTTATGTGTTAGTAGATGGATCCCCAAGGGCATCACGTGTCTTGCCTGCTGAGACCTTTTCCAGCACAAGAAAATGGTGAGCCCACCATTCTCTGGCTGTACAAGAGGGCAGGAAAGTGGCTTTGCAATAGTGAGCCACTAGGAGACAAATTCTCCCAAATTAACTCCCTCACCAGCTGACCACTCTAAACCCAGACTTCATAGGCACCATAATAACATGTTCCTGTGAGGTTTGAAGGGAGAAGGGATATCCTTACAGGGTTGCTTGAGTCCAAAGCAGAGAGAGAAGGGAAATAAATACCAGCCTTGGGTCCAGATGTGGCATAACCAGATTGTGTGTGCTGCCGGCTGGCCCTGACCTTTGGGGTTAAGATTGAGAGCCAGAAAGGCTGTGTGTTGTAGGGATTTTTCCCTTTTTGTTTGCTTGTATAACACTAGGGAGGGAAATAGTTGAGTAAAATCCAAGCGTTTCTTTTATTTCACTTCTCTGGAGACCTCAATCATGGAATTGGAAGGACTTGCTTGATGCTTGATTTGTTAAAGCAGTGACTCCCTAAGCTGGTGTCTCCCCGCCTTTTTAAACCTGCACCTTTGGTGAGCATGAAAGTTTCTCACCTCCTTGAAGAGGCTGATTTTCTCCCTCCTCCCCACCTTGCCACCTCCTTGAGATTCACATGCTTTGGGGAGTTATGGCAGCAGAGATGTCATCAAGCTGTACTTTCTATAGTTTCCATTACAAAAACAATAGGCATGTGTTGGCTTTCCAAATATATAAGCATGTGTTATATAATTGAATGCACTTTTTCACTTTACATTGCACTTTTCATGCTAACAGATCACCATTTGTACGAAGTGTCCTGCAATTTCAGAAGGCTCACAGATCTACTGAAGGCCACTCAGCATGAAAACTCCCAAGGGGACTATTTCTCTTCATCCTAGATGACTCAGTCATGGCCACCTCAAGGGCTCTTCTCTCCATCCTGTTGGAGTCTTTATCTCTGTTGGAATCAGTTTTAGAGCTCTAAGTGGACTTAGAGATCATCTAGTCCCATCCTGCATTTTATAGAAACGGATGTCCAAAGAGTTTAAGCAACTTTCCCAAAGTTACACCCCTATGTTTACACTGCAGATCCTGAGCAACTACTCAGGTTGCTGAATTCCCTGCTTATTCTTTTTACTGTAGTGTCAATTGCTTGAATCTTCTGTACTTTATCCCATCCCTTTAAAAGATACCAACCAATACTACAAAACAAACAAATGCCAATGTGGCAAACTATGCAAAGTACTTCATGTTCTTCTGTATATACTAACATCAAGCTTCCTTTACTTTATAGTGCCTCCGAGGCTGAGAAAATACTTATTTGCTATGAACCCATATTTTAGCCAAGTATTTTAAATGATACAGAAGAAAAAATACATAACCCCTAATTTCTCATAGTTTAAAATTAATTGGGGAGACAAATGTGGTTCATATTCAGCTTGTGGCCAACCTGTGATCTCTGGAAACTTTTTTTTTTTTTTTTTTACAATGTTGTGTTTAATTTCTGCTGTACAGCAAAGTGCTGGAACCTTTTTAAATGCATTTGTAATTTCCAACCCTCCACCCTTACTCTGTAACTTATTCTTCCTTGAATTCTTCTGTAGTTCATCCATATCAAGAATAATCTGTGAGATTGGAAGGAATATAGGCGAATTCACAGGGCGTTTATTGCTAAATGTAGTTACTAATAATATAAAAGCTCATCCAACGATGAAATATAGCTAGTGTCATTTTTTTCTAGATGGGGAAACAGGCTCAGCAAGACTACATGACTAGTTCAGGGTTGCTCAGCTAGTGGTAGATGGAGCAAAGTCTTGCAGCCAAAGTGGCTGCTTGTCAGAGCCCACAAGCCCCCTTTCAGCCAAGAAAGCAAGAGTAGAATAAAGTAGGGAAAAGCAAATAAAGCAAAGTAGGCTTGTTGAAAATTACAGTTTTGTCACAGTGAGGTTATGAGCACATCAAACTAGCTGACTGTGAAAAGCTTTTGAACATGCCTGCTGTTCTGTGTGCTCTTCCTAAAGCTGTGTGAAGTTTTATGTGAGCAGGGCCCTTATCATGGTGGAGGAGGGATTTACAGAGGTGAATAATGGCTAGACAGGGCTCTCAAGATATCTGTGTTGAATTCTCCTTTTATTTATCTAAGAACTGGGCCTGAGCTGGGGTAAATGCATGAGAGACATTAAGTCTCAGCACCTTCGGAGAAAAAAAGGAATTTAGCATCCACAGTTGTCATCTAAAAGCAGTTCCCAGGTCACAGAGTCTTGGAAAATGGGGTAATGAGACTGCAGGTTTCTTTGGAGGAGAAAGTTGTTTGATAGGAGCCATGCTCTTGTCAGACTCAGGCAGTGTTTACAGAAGGTGAACCTGGAAATCTTCTTGTTTGCTCAGGGCACTCTTGTCCCTAAGCTTTTCCCTATAAATCACCAGTGCATGGTGCGATCGTGTCACCTTTTGTATTTTTTCTTGGAGATGGAGGAAGGAGCAGTAGGGATTCGATAAATCCATCCATATGTAAATGAAAATTGTTTTGTTCAGTTGGGATGTGTCCATATTGTTTAGCCCCAAGGATATGCAAAATAAAACTTTTTAAAGTTTTCAAGCAAGAAAAAGAGGAACATGTGAGAAAAAGATAAAAAACATACATTCTTCTTTTGACTTGCACTTTGATGGAGGATGAAAGCAATAGACCATCCCCAAAGAAGTAATCCTAGTTTAAAAATATCCTTGGTTCTCAAAAGTCTGGCATTGCATGTTTGTTATATTTGTTCCTATTTTGTTTGTAAAAGGTTTTAAAGGCATATGATGTAATGAAGTAAATGTTATTTTGCAGTTGAAAATTAAAGAGTTCTTTTGTATTTTAGGTCTTACAGGAATTCTCAGGGACAGTGAGAACTGGAGTGTGTATGTATTATGGGGAGGGCAGTGAGGAAGATGAGGGGAAAACATTACAGCTCCTTCCTGAAGATAATTATAAGCCATAATCCCTCAATATATATATATTTTTTGCTTCCTCTGGTTTGAGATAAAAATAGATTTTTCCCAAAAATGTATTTCAGGGCCCTCTTAGCATCTCAGATGGAACCAACATTTGCCAGGAATGTTTTCCCTTGTTTTGATGAGCCAGCTCTGAAGGCAACTTTTAATATTACAGTTATTCATCATCCAAGTTACGTGGCCCTTTCCAACATGCCAAAGCTAGGTAAGTAATGTTTCCTGTCATTGTATATGTATACATGTACCTATATGTATATGTGTATATAGACATACATAACATATAATTACATATACACATATACATATGTATATATAATGTTATATATTATATAATTATGTAATACGTTTATCTGATTATATATTTATATATTTGTATTTATATGAATTATATATGTGTATATAAATTTAACTCTGTAATAGATTTTATATCAGTAGATTTTCTAGGCAGTGTGTTGAGAGTGTGTTATGACTGTAGTATAGCATAACCAGGGAGGGCAGTCACATGGGATATGCATCAGTGCGCACATCTTGGTGATGGTAAATCCTGATTCTTTTTGTATTAGGAGCTGAGGACACTACACTGTTCTCATACATTGGCAGCCTGTCTGCCCATTAATCTGGGCTTCAACTATTGATCATTAGTGATGACAAGCTAGTGAACTTGGTCTGAATCTGGTACATAGATGTGGGTTTGGTTTGGTTTTGTTTTTTGTTTTGTTTTTGGCTCACAGTAGTTTTTTCTTTTGATTGAATTGGCATCCAATTTCTTTTAATTCAGAGATTCCTCATAAAAATAAAAATTCTTACTTTTTTTTTGAAACTCAGAACATCTAACAACACTGGCCCTGCACTTCCGATGTGCCAGTGATAGTTGCCGCTGAGAAGGGGCTACCTCCTGCAGACCAAGCCCATGCCCCCGCCTGCCGTGGTCCCCACCACTCCCTGTTAGTGTACACCAGCCCGTTCACATCAAGTACCCGGCCCTCCCAGGCGTCTGAGTTTGTGATTTCAGGTTTAAAACCCGCAGTGTGACTCCACTGAAGACCTGCCCGAAACCTGAGAATGGCAGAATTGTACCTTGTTGACCTCCCATGGGCCTGGGAAACTCTAGATTAAGTGCTGAGAGAGATGGGCTGAACCAGGAAACAGTCGTGGATGGGAAAGAGAGGAGGTAGCTCATGGGCCTAGTTTACAGTGCCCATAGATTTGCCCTCCATCCAGACCATGTTATTCAAGGTGCTAATTCAGGACCGAGATACTGTCCTTAGGCCTTCCTAATGTGGTTTTGATAGCTTGGGGGTAGACAAATCCAAACTGCTGCACTCTGGGGAGGAGTTGGGAAGAACTAGCTGGGTGACAGTCGACTTGACAAATTATTTCAAAGGTAGATAGTTGTGCTTATTATTGCTTATTTACAGTGATTTGTACTAAAATCAATTTCTCTAGGTCAGTCTGAGAAAGAAGACGTGAATGGAAGCAAGTGGACTGTTACTACCTTTCACACCACGCCCCACATGCCCACTTATTTAGCCGCCTTTGCCATCTGTGACTACGAGCATGTCAGCAGGACTGAAAGGGGCAAGGAGGTGAGTGAGGGAGACCCTCCAGGTAAGGGGACATTTGTACTGGCCGCGGACCGCTCAGGCACTCCTGCATCAGGGGCTGTGCCTACATACCCCACCGTCCCCTCCTGGATCTCCCCCAAGCCCTGTTACCACTCTCAGCGCGGAGTTGCAGAACGGGATGCAACGGTTCCCACTGTGGTTCTGCGGACGGGTTTCTATGGAAAGGCTCCCCATTAAGCCCACTCGAGGCAGGTTCTGAGCCTCCCCCACTTCCCAGGCTTTCGCTGCCTTTCGGAGTACAGGAGAGAACAGGGAAAGCGGCCACACTAGCATCTGGAAGCTCAGGTTTACCTGTTGTTTACTTCGCCTACATCCTACTGCAGCCTTGAAGCCAGGGTGCTGCCCAAAATGTCTAGCAGCCACTATGACACAGACACCAAACAACCCAAACTGACACCGGCTGGGACAGCTGCTCTGGCTGAAATGCTGCAGGCAGGTTAAGCATTATCCCTATCAAGGAGCAGGTCCGCTGGGTTCCTCACCTCCGGGGCATGAACACTTCCCTAGAGTTGTGTAAATAGGTGCTCTGTCCTGAAACACCCAGTTTTTCACCCAATTATACTCTCTTTACATAATAATCCTTTAGGGAAATATCAAGGTTATTGTAGCAGTACTTTATAGACTGGTTCACTCCCTACGCTAGAGTGTGGAGGTAAGTAGGGCCAGTGCCTTAGGCCCAGTTCTTTCTAGTAGGATCGACTTCACCGGGCTGAGGAGAGTCAGGCCCTACAGCAGGTGGAGGCTCTCTCCTGGGCCCATGAACTTCAAGGCTTGTGCCATTGACTTGTGGAGGCAAGGAAGCTGTGGATGAGCCAAGTCTGCCGCCAGGGGGAGGATCGTTCAAAGCCCCTCCTCCTAAGGATGAATTAATAATACCGTGTTAGATGCAAACAACAGCTCATTTTCCTCAGCTGTTGGCTCCAGCCTGATTTCCCTTATTGAATAATCATTGGTAGATGCTTCATATCCACAGATATAACATGAGCCAAGTCAGATGTTCATGGTATATATTGATAAAATCTACTCAGGCATGATGTGGAAGCCCATGGTTTGTACCTGGCATGAAGGAGTGGGCCCGGAGCTCACGAGTGACCCAAGGTGACTGTCAGCATCCTCATCTCCAGTGGCTTGTTGCTCTCAATGCTGCTGCACAGTGAATAATTCTTATAAAGGATCATACCTGTTTCTTCATGAGAGATCACCCTGGAAGGAAAGCCAGCTGCCACAGAAAGCAAAGAGGAAATGGAACATGCCTAAGAAAGTCATGGTCTTAGCCAGAAACTTGAAATTTGGGATGAGTTTATCAGTGGAATGTTACATTTGGCTCTGGCTCAGCTCTGGGAAGCGAAGGAGTCCACCATATACTCTGCAGGGAACCAGACTGTACTCTTGGAATAACATCCAGACTCTACAAAGATGACTCATTAAGTAAGAGATAAAAATTTAGTGAAGTTGAAAATGCGGTTCATGCGTGGCATGAGGATAAACATAGGACACGCATAACTAAGGTTGGAAATAACATATTTTGAGTAGAATTTATCACACGTGGGCATGTGTAAAGATATTCCGCTCTTAGATGTTGAGGTCTGCTGTGTCTAAGGAGGGCCACAAGGACACACTGGTGGGCTAGGTGTGACTTTTTTTTTTTTAAAGATAGTAGTCATCTTTTCTTTTTAAAATTTTATTTATTTATTTATTTATTTATGGCTGTGTTGGGTCTTCGTTTCTGTGCGAGGGCTTTCTCTAGTTGCGGCGAGCGGGGGCCACTCTTCATCACGGTGCACGGGCCTCTCACTATCGCGGCCTCTCTTGCTGCGGGGCACAGGCTCCAGACGCGCAGGCTCAGTAGTTGTGGCTCACGGGCCCAGTTGCTTCGCGGCATGTGGGATCTTCCCAGACCAGGGCTCGAACCCGTGTTCCCTGCATTGGCAGGCAGATTCTCAACCACCGCGCCACCAGGGAAGCCCTAGGTGTGACTTTGAAGGAACTTTATGGCTGCGTTCCCGAAACGTTCTGCACCTGTTTGTGCTCCTCGCTGCCCTGTCTCTTCTGCCACAGCTCGGAATCATCATTTGCCTCCCTTTTGGCTTAAAGAGTGGTTGTTTACGGGAGGAGCTTTGTAACCTGGAAATTTACATTCAAACATTAGTTGTTACTGCCTTTTTTTCCCCCAAGACTACAGTTAATTTGCACACATTATCCTGAACGTGGGGAAAGGTGACTGTTATTTCCACTCAGTAGCGTGAGCTCTGGTTTAGATGTCTTCCCGACCTTGCCGTGGAGGCGAGAGCTTGAGAAGGGGCAGGTACGGGTAGCGTTAGGGGCAGGGCGGAGTCCTGGGCCCCTCTTTCCCAGGATAATGGGGCCTGGCGGGGAGGAGGCTGCAAGGAAGGAGGGGCTCCAGGCAGGAGGCTTCCAGAACAGGTGGGTGCATTTTGTGAAAGAGGAGCGTTCCTGAAGCCCTCAGGTAATTCAAAAGTCACTTGATTCAAGACAAATTCTCCAGCAGAAGTAAAAGCCAAGTCAGGTGAATGTGGTCTTGGAGGTCAGCAATCTGCAGATATTGTTGTGTTGCTTTTCGTTTTCTTTGCATTTTCTTTAATGTTTTGCAGAGAGCTCTTTCTCAAATTAACTGTATTCACATCAGTATAATTATCTAATTCCCTCCTCGCTAACTTTCATTCTAGGGTTATAAGTTTCATACGTGTTTTTTAGCTAACACTAACAACTCCATTTAAAAGTGCTCAGGTGGCATTGGGGATACCATGACTTCATATTAAAATACCAATGAATGTTAAAACAACATCACATTAGTCACCAAAGTCACACAAACAAGTTCAAATGCCCAAATGACAGCACGGTTGTGTTAAACTAACTAAACACGGCAGGGATTTCTTTTCAGGTACTAAGGAGGAAGTGTCATAAACAGAGAATATAATTCACTTGCTTCAACAACTATAAAGTCATAAGACTTTTGATGAACTTTTTAAAATTAAGGAAATTAACCTTATTTCAAATTTGGAAAATAAGATGGGACTATTCATGTTTTCTTTAACAAACCATTTTAAATTTGCATGATTCAAATTTGCTTAATATATTCTATACTGTTTAACCCCTACTAACTGCCCAATTCTGGTTTGAATCATTGGAACTATGTCCTGAAAAGGGAAGCAAGGATCCAAGGGACCCTTTTACTCCAGCATAAATCGACATTTTCTGTGGGGGTAGATACCATTCCCAGGATTATTTTTGAACTACAAAATTTTACCTGTTATTGCAGAAGAGTGAAATAACACACTTTCTGAGGAACCACTGTTCTCAACTTAGTGAATAGCCTTAGTGAATTAGATAATTATACTGATGTGAATACAGTTAATTTGAGAAAGAGCTCTCTGCAAAACATTAAAGAAAATGCAAAGAAAATGAAAAGCAACACAACAATATCTGCAGATTGCTGACCTCCAAGACCACGTTTACCTGACTTGGCTTTTACTTCTGCTGGAGAATTTGTCTTGAATCAAGTGACCTTTGAATTACCTGAGGGCTTCAGGAATGCTCCCCTTTCACAAAATGCAGCCACCTGTTCTGGAAGCCTCCTGCCTGGAGCCCCTCCTTCCTTGCAGCCTCCTCCCCGCCAGGCCTCATTATCCTGGGAAAGAGGGGCCCAGGACTCCTTTCTCACTGTGTGGACACATGCAAACGTTTTATTATGCAGCTTCTTTTGAAAAGGTAAGCCTTTGGCTCCAGAGCATCAGGGAACTGGAGCCAGCAGGCTGCCACTTTCCATAAATCACTACTGCTTTTCCTAATCACTGCCTAATTGTTTCCGTTTAGATACGCATCTGGGCCCGGAAGGAAGCCATCGCAGCTGGAAATGCAGACTTTGCTTTGAACATCACAGGTCCCATCTTCTCTTTTCTGGAGGATTTATTTAATATTAGTTACCCTCTTCCAAAAACAGGTGAGGCATCTTCCCTTACAATGCATTTGATTTCCTATTATGGGGGCCCTGGGTTGAGATCAAAAGGTACCTAGACGGGCCTCCAAGGACCCATTGGCACTTTGCTATTTTTGCAGTTTCGGAGTTAGCCCCACTGGCTTCCCATCATTATGTCCTACACCTTCCTAAACACACAGGGGCCTGTCTGTTCTTTCTCTGCATCATTCCGTGTGACCAGTAGGTGCTCGGAGAGCTCCCTGGCTTTAGATCCCTCCTGGGTACTCACTGGCAACTTACATCCTCCAGACCCTGTCTTCTCTCTTGCATTCTGTCCTTTCCTCTCATAACGTGAGTGTGCAATTCAGTGTTCTGCATCCTTTTAGCCGCTTGTGTGAGTTACTCCAGTTCCCTTTAGTAAGGTTTTGTTGGTTTTTCAAAAACTATTCTTTAGCTGTGAGTCATTGGATTAGGACCTGGGGGTCCCATCTGTGAATTTTTGTTGTATAAAATTGGGATCATGTGTGAACATAATATGATCCTCGAAGGAATATGTAAACATTTTATTTCTCATAGATCTGTATGGAATGTCCTTAAAATTATGTGAGCCACTCAGCTCAGAAAGTTGTTCCATGTTTTTCCTATCAAAATTAAGGGTATCACGTAAGTGTGTTTTGTTCCTCTGACAGGTTAGTTAGTTGAAGTCTTGGGGAAAAGTATGTTTGGCCTTTCCTGGCATATAGTAGAAGGAAAGTGGGGAGTAAAAATTGGGGAGCTCAAGCCTCTTGAACCCTGGGAAGCCAGGGGCTCTGCAGCTCAAGCCTTCTGGCTGAGGAGGGATGGGGAGTGCAGGAATGGTGACTAGCCTTGGCCCCCTCATGGATCCCAGAGGTGATACCCGTCATTTAGAAAGTTGGAGGTGGCAGGAATCTGGGCATGGAGACCAACTTCTGGCACTTCTGCGGCTGGAAGATCTCAAGATAAACCTTGTCTAGGCAAGCAAATTTCCATTTGTCTTTATTTAGATAAGGAGAAGTCCAGAGTTATTCTTGATATCCTGTTCTGTCAAAGCATCTCCGCCATCCAATTAGTCACCTCCTTATTATCTCCACATCCATCCACTTCTTCCCATGCCCCTCATTCTCCCTAGTTTACATCACCAACAGCTTGACCACAACAGCTCTCACTTAGTTTCACCACCTTCGCTCTTGTCTCCTCCAATCCATCTTCCACACTGAGGCCAGAGGGATTTTTCCAAAGCAAAATCTGATCATGTTACTGTCCTCTAAATCCTCTCTGTGGCTTCCCATTTGAGGATAAAGTCCAGGCTTTTAACAGTTTCTCAGAGTAGGAGGGATGCTCTAACACCATCTCTATCCTCTCCTACACTTTCATCTTCCTCTCCTCTCCTTCAGGCTCTTGCACATGCAGTTTGCACATCCTGCCATACCTTTTACCCAACAGGTTGATTCTTATATTTCTCAACTCAGTGCCCCCTCCTCCAGGAAGTTTTCCCTGACTCCATCTCTCACACTTCCACAGCATCCTGTGCGCCCCTGCATTCAAGCTCTTGACCTACTAGATCCTAATCATCTCCCCCAGTAGGTCGAGGGCAAGTTGCGGGTCAGGATCTGGACTGTCCTTTTTAAAGTACTCTCAGAGCCTATGACAGTGCTTCTCTCAGAGTGGTAAACAGCAAACATTTTTTTTTTTTTTTTGGTGGAGGAATAAATATAGGCAGTGAGTTCAGTAATTCCATGTAAATTCTGGCTAGATTACCAACTCTTGGAAGTCAGGGTTATATTGGCACTTTTTTTGTATCTTTCATAGCATCTCAGCCAATGTTGCTCTATGAGCACACACGCAGGTGGTGCTTAGTCAAAACCGCATTTTGATAGATGATTAAAATAAGGAGTTTCTCTATTACTGCATCTTTAAGAGAAAGATAAACTAATGTTTCCTAATTACTTTAACTTTTGGTTGAGTCATTTAAAAACAAAAACAAGAACAAACAAACACACAAAAAAAGCAAGAGAGCCAAACCTTCCCTATCGGCATTTCCCACATACGCCTTACCCTTTACTCTCAGTGAGTCAGGTGAAAAGCCTTTTTATTTCTTTCTTCCATGGTGTTCTTTTAGCTTACCTTCTTGTAGCTTGCTCAGTTGAATTCTAAGCCTCAGAATCTAAACCATGTGTATATATCTATTACATAGAATAACATTTTTTTCTTTCTTTCTGCTCTTTTTTTATTTAAGTATAGTTGATTTACAATGTTTCAGGTGTACAGCAAAGTGATTCAGTTAGATACATATCTATTCTTTTTCAGATTCTTTTCCATTATAGGTTATTACAAGATATTGAATATAGTTCCCTGTGCTATACAGTAGGTCCTTGTTCTATATCTATTTTACATATAGCAGTGTGTATCTGTTTATCCCAAATTCCTAATTTATCCCTTTCCCCCTTACCCCTTTGGTAACCATAAGTTTGTTTTCTGTCTGTGAGTCTATTTCTGTTTTGTAAATAAGTTCATTTGTATCAATATTTTAGATTCCACATATATGACAGTTGTCTTTCTCTGTCGGACTTACTTCACTTACTATGACAATCTCTAGGTCCATCATATTGCTGCGAATGGCATTATTTCAATTTTTTTATGGATGAGTAATATTTCATTATATATATATATATATATATATATATATATATATATATACACACACACACACACACACACACACACACACACACATTCATCTGTTGATGCACATTTAGGTTGTATCCATGTCTTGACTATTGTGAATAATGCTGCTATGAACATTGGGGTGCATGTATCTTTTCAAATTAGAGTTTTCGTCTTTAGAACAACATTTTTTTTTCTGGTGTTGCTATCATTTTAATTCACTCTGTTTAAAGTCAGAAGTGGACTGAAATATCAAAATATTACAGAGATGATAGAGTTGGCTGTTTGGGTTGTTGTAAGTTTTGAAAGAAAAAGTGGCATCATGATGCTTTTAGGAATAAATATGGGCATTTGAGATTTGCAAACTTTTAAAATGGCAACTTCCCTTTTAAGTTTTTATTTTACTCTTAACTTGTAACTATACCAGGCTAATGATATGTATTGTACATCCCAGCATGATCTGTATTTTTATAGTAGTAAAACTCAAGTACAATATAAATCATAAAGCAATGAAATAATGACCATAATCAATTAGAAGCTACTGAGTAAATGAGAATCACCTGTTACCTTCCTAGGTGCTCTGTGAATGCAGAAGAAGTAGATGGCTGAGGCTCTGTTCAAGTAGCTCAGTTAGGGAGATAGCTTCTACGTGTTAAAAGCAAAAGCAACAAATTGCTAAGTATGAGATAACGTACTGGCTAAAAAAAAACTCTTAAAAGAAAGAGGATTGATAACTGGTAATGGGAGTAGCCCAAATATATAAAGAACACCTACAAATAAATAAGAAAAATAACAATAGAAAAAAACAAGTAAAAGATATATGAATAGCTGTTTTACAGAAAAGGAAACAGATGTAACTAATAAACTTATGGAGAGATACTTAGCCTCATTAAGCAATCTGAGAAATGAATATCCAAGGCCACAGTGAGGCACCATTTCATACCACTCAGTTGTCAAAGAGTAAGCATTCTGACAAACGCCAGTAGAAGGTGACATTGTTGAAGGGAGTATCAGTTGTTACAACTTTGAAACTTATTTGTTATCTTACAATGTTGATCATTAGAATACCTTAAAACTCAGTAATTCCATTGCTAGATATACCCCAAGAGGAATTTGAGCACATATGTGCCAGAAGACATGTGCAAGAATGTTCATAGCCACACTTTTCATACTAGCCCCAAACTGAAAGCAACCAAAGTGGTCACCGATAGGAGAATGGATAGATAAAGTGTGGTTCATTCACACAACGGGAAACTATCCAGCAATGAAAATGAAACACTCTTTCTAAAGTTTAAAAACAAAAGAAACCTAAACAATATAATATTTAGGCAATATTATATATAATATTAGGCAGCTACATATATATTCCCTTGCTTTATCTTAAACAATGGAATGATAAACACCAAGTGCAGGATAGTGGTGAATCTCTGGAAGAATAAGCTAAAGGATGAGTTGAGAAGGAGCACAGAGGAAGATGTAAGTCAGCTGTTCCCAAATGTTACCGTGCATTGGAATCACTTGGAAGGCTGGTTAAACCACAGATTGCTGCTCCTGACCCCAGAGTTTCTGATTCAGTAGGTCTGGGGTTGGTCCCAGAATTTTTATTTCTGATAAGCTCCCTGGTGGTGCTGATGCTGCCAGTCTGGAAATCAGAATACAAGTTATTAATAATAATCTAAATTAGGCACAGGCAAGCAATCAAATCTGGCCCACTGCCTATTTTTGTATGGTCCATGAGCTAAGATTGGTTTTTACAATTTTAAATGGTTGAAAAAAATCAAAGGAAGAATAATATTTTGTGATACATGAGAATTGTATATAAAATTCATATTTCAGGGTCCATAAATAGTTTTATTGCACCACAACGTGCTTATTTGCTTACATAGTGTGTGTGGCTACTTTTGTGCTGGTATGCCTGAGCTAAATGTGTTACAGAAAACATATAGCCCACAAAGCTGAAACTATCTACTAATCTGGCCCTTTATGGAAAAAAATTTGCCAACCCCTGTTCTAAAGGGTACGTGGTAGAGTCATGGGTTTTGTATTATTATTTTAAAATAATGAATTCATCATTAAAATAAAATAAAACAGGGTCATGTGTGAAGAAACAAGAATTCTTCTTACTCCAGTTGTATGCATCTGAAGTAAAGAAAAAACAATTTTTTTAAAATAGTCATCAGGGTTAGTTAGAAATGGCTTCTTAAAGTTGGTTAGATTGGACCACAAGTATTGGTGGCATTCATAGACTGAGCAGAGGATTTCCTGGGATAGCAAACAGCTCCAGCAGAGAAAGACTCAGTGGTTGTAGAGAACAAAAGGGATTGGCTTGAGTGGAGTAGAGCAGTCTTTTGTGAGGAAAGTGGGTGGGTTGCTGGGTAGGATGGGTGCTGGTGGAGGAAAGGATAGATAGAAGAATGGGAGACCTAGGCTGAGGCAACTAAGTATACCCAAAGATAAAAGAGCATTACCTGGTGGAAGCTATGTATCCACTACCTGGATACGCTTTACTACGTACTGTCAACTTCAACCAAGTGTAAAGTCAACTTAAATTACTGAGCATAGCACAGCATAAAACATTCATTAGGCAAATGTAGCATGGACTGTAGGAATGATATTTCTTACATTAGGAAAAGAAAATTTTAAGACTTGTTCTAGTTTTAGAAGCAATAATGATCACACTGTCGAAAATGTGGAAAGATAGGGAAAAGCACAAAAAAGAGAAGCAAAATCTCCTGTTTTGCTACCATGCAGAGATAATCATGGGTAACATTTTGGTGTATATATTTCCAGTGTCTGTCTTTGTCTCAGTCTCCACCTTTCTTTGTATTTGCTTCTTTGTTTTTAACAAAAATTATACTGTGGAATTGATACTATTCTTTGGCTTTTTTTTTTTTTAAGTTAACAGTATATAGCAACATGATCCAGATAACTATTCTTTTTTATTGTCATTTTAAGACATAGGATGCCTACGTATCAGTTTGACAGAATAATTTATTTAATCCTCAGTGGTTGAACATTTGGACTGATTTTCCCTTTTTGGTGGCGGGTGCTGCTTTTTTTTTTTTTTTTTTTAATTAATTAATTAATTTATTTATGGCTGTGTTGGGTCTTCGTTTCTGTGCGAGGGCTTTCTCTAGTTGCGGCGAGCGGGGACCACTCTTCATCGCGGTGCGCGGGCCTCTCACCATCGCGGCCTCTCTTGTTGTGGAGCACAGGCTCCAGACGCGCAGGCTCAGTAATTGTGGCTCACGGGCCCAGTTGCTCCGCAGCATGTGGGATCTTCCCAGACCAGGGCTCGAACCCGTGTCCCCTGCATTGGCAGGCAGATTCTCAACCACTGCGCCACCAGGGAAGCCCCAGTGCTGCTTTTAAAACACTAAAGAAAACATAAGGAAATGTTTACAAATATCCATGCTACTTGCCTTAGTAGAAATTCCAAAAGTGGAAAGGGTAGGAACATTTTTAAAGGTCATGAAGCATTTTGCTGGATTGCTCCAGAAAAATTGTACCAGTTCACACCCTTGCCAAAAGGCTATGTGTCAGTTTTCCTATACTTAATTTATTAATTCTAGCCAATACTAATTATTAATCTTCTCATACATTTGAAAGATTAAGTTATATCATTGTTTTAATTTTTGTTTTTGATACAAATGAAGCTGAACATTTTCAGTAAGATTTTTGGCTGTTTGAATTATTTCTTTCGTGAGTTGTTCACATTTTTGTGTTTTCTTTTTTATTCATCAGAGTTCTTTAAATATTGAAAAAATATTGTCTAGTTGTGATATATGCTGCAAATATTTTTCCCAGTCCACGTTTTGCCTTTCAAATTTGTTTGTGGTGTTTTTTGGTGAACTAAAATATTTGATTTTAAATAGACTTTATTTTTTAGAGCAGTTTTAGGTTTACAGAAAAATTGTGCCCAAAGTGTAGAGGGTCCTCCTGTACCTCCTCTCCCTCCCCTTGTCCCCAACCCCAGTTTCTCCTATTGTTAACGTCTTACATTGGTGTGGCTATTTTTAAAATTACAATTGATGAAACTGTATTGATACACTTTTATTAACTAAAGTCCATAGTTTACATTAGAGTTCACTCTTTGTGTTGTACAGTTCTGTGAGTTTTGACAAATGTATATAGTAATGACATGTCTCTACCATTACAGTATCATACAGATAGTTTCACTGTCATAAAAAATCCCCTGTGCTCTACCTATTCATTCTCCCTCCTTTCCCCAAGTCCCTGATAACTACTGATCTTTTTACTGTCTCTATGGTTTTGCCTTTTCCATACTGTTATATACTAACTGGAATCATACCATGTGTGGCTTTTTCAGACTGGCTCCTTTCACTTAGTGACATGCATTTAAGTTTTCTCTGTGTCCTTTCATAGCTTGATAGCTCATTTCTTTTTATCACTAAATAGAACTCTGTTGTATGGCTGTACTACAGTTTCTTTATCCATTCACCTATTAAAAGACATCTTGATTGCTTCCAAGTTTTGGCAGCTATGAATAAGACTGCTATAAATATTCATGTGCATGTTTCTGACATAAGTTTCTGACTCATTTGGGTAAATACCTAGGATCTCAATTGCTAGACTGTATGGTCGGCCTATGTTTAGCTTTACAAGAAACTGCCAAATTGTCTTCTGAAGTGGCTGTACCATTTTGCATTCCCACCAGCAATGAATGAGAGTTTTTATTGTTCCACATCTTCTCCAGCATTTGGTGTTTTGTTTTGAATTGGTGTGTCGTGGTATCTCATTGTCATTTTAATTTGCAAATTCCTAATGACATATGATGTTGAGCATGTTTTCATCTGTTTATTTGCTATTTGCATATCTCTTTAGTGAAGTGTCTATTTAGATCTTTTGCTAATTTTGTAAAGTTATTTTCTTATTGTTGAGTTTCAGGGGTTCTTTGTGTATTTTGAATACAGGTCCTTTATCAAAAGTATTTAATTTTCATATAGTCAAAACAGTTTATTTTCTGGCTCTGTCTTTGGTATGTCTTTAAAGCCTTCTTTCCCCTTAAATTATAAATATTCACTTGCATTTTTCTTTCAGTAATTTTATGATTTCATTTTGAGATGTTTGTATCTGGAAGTCTCCAATTTTGAGGAAGAGATGATTTCATTTTTCCCTCCATTTAAATCCACTTAGATATAATTGCTTTGCCTACTTTTGACAACCGTGCAATGGAAAACTGGGGACTGTTGATGTTTGATGAGTCATTATTGTTGCTGCAACCAAAGGATAAACTAACAGAAAAAAAGACTGTGATCTCCTATATTGTCTCCCACGAGATTGGACATCAGGCATGTGGTAAAACGTTCTTTCTTATTTCACATGAAGATATTCTCCAGCTGCTGTACCAAAAGTAGCGACCCCCACCCCCCGCCCCCAAACCCTGCTGTACACCAAAGTTTAAAAATTATTTGAAAAGTGGGTCGCTGAAAGAAAACAAGGAAGGATCTGTGTAATCAGATCCTGGGTGGATTTGAACTACTGGCGATAAATCACAGTGATGAGAACTTAAAAGAACATTCGCAGGTCATATATTTATATCCAAAGAGTAACTGTGTTCCACAAAGTTCTCTTCAGGAAAAGTAAGCCAAGCAGAGCTACGATTATTTGCTTTCCATTCCATCTTAAAATAGAGATATTCAAAAAAGTCACTGCAAGATAATCCACATTTCATTAGCAGATTGTTACAAAGTTTTTTTTTTTTTTTTGAGCGAAGTTACAAGTTAAAGGATTATAGTCAATATCCTAGTGTCAGTGAGGTGAGCAGTAATTAATCCTGGAGCTGCATTCCCAAAGGTGATGTAAACAGGATTTATTTCATGAGATCTATATGCTTTCATGCTGTGATTTTAGAAGTTTAGTTATGTGATTTGATGGAGAGTCTCACATCTGCATTTTGACCTTTATAAATCAAGTGTGTCAAGAAAGAAGTCATCTAAACTGTGAAATGGTTATCTTTTTATAATTATATGGACTCCTAAGAAGTTTTGGAGAAGAGTGATTTCCTGGGATTGAATAACACCCTGTTACACAGTCAACACATACTTTCACAAGTTTTGATCAGTCACCCGAAGTGTCATTTGTTTTGGTATAGCCTAAATGACACAGTGTTTTGGAATACAGGCTGCTATTAGTACGTCACAGCTGTTATATAAGAATTTGGTTAAATACCAGGATGTGGATTTGTTGGTTTGGGAAATTATTGTGTTTTTCTTTCCTGATTCTGTTTATCATCTGTTTGACACTTTCTTTCTGTTAAGCTCAAATAGAAAATAATTATAGCTGTACCACTTTGCAGAACATATGAATACTTGAGTGATTTTTACACGGTGCAGATCAAATCATGTCCTGAAAACACAATCACTGCTTACAGCAAGATCCTAATGTAGTCTGTTTAGAGTATAAGATTCTGTAATTAGTAGGTGCTAAGTAAACTTTCAGGACTTCTGCTTTAACTTAACTTTGGGGCAAAGTGGACAATTTGAGAACTGCTACTCTAGCTTAACTTATTTTTTAACATCACAATTTTAAAACAAAAATTGCTTTCAGTCATTGGATGTGAAATGATTGTTTTAGAAGAAATGCATGACTGACATCTCTTCATGTTAAAACAACAACGTCATTTTGGGGTCCTGTTTTCAAGTTTATCATTGATAGCAAAAAGCATTTAATTTTGTCTTTGACCTTACATTTATTTCACATGCAATTACAATAAATATTACTTAAATTGAATTTAAGAATTTTTTTTTCCCAACTCCAAAAGTGGTTTGGAAACTTGGTTACCATGAATTGGTGGAACAATATCTGGCTCAATGAAGGTTTCGCATCTTACTTTGAGTTTGGAGTAATTAACTACTTCAATCCTAAACTCCCAAGGGTAAGTAGTTTGTTAATTATAATTTTTTTCCCTTAATTATAAAAGTAATGCATGTTTATTGTTGAAAGTGTGTAAAATACAGAAAAGTAAAAGGAATATTAAATTATCTGTAATACCAGAGATGATCAATTTTATCTTTTTGGTATGTTTTCTTTTTCCAGACTTTTATTATTATAAATATTCCTAAAAGAGAATTACACAGAAATGTGTAATACCCTTTCTACTTCATACTGTATCAAGAGCATTTTCACAAATCATTAAATCATTTTTGAAAACATGATTTTTAAGGGTTGCCTAATATTTTATCATATCACCGTATAAGGTGTATCTATGTAATATTTCCCTACTATAAGATTTTAGGTTATTTTCATTTATTTCTACCTAGACTAAATTTTAAAGCGCTTGTAATCAGTAGTCTATGGCTTTAATGATAAGAATATGCTATATTATATATTATAAATATTATATATTATGTTACATATAATACAGCTGATATTACATATAATACTAATAGCTGATATTGTATTTATTATAGCTGATATTCTTTTGCTGTTTTGAGTAAATAGTAGCATAGAAAAATAAACTTATGGATATGCAAATCTGATTATTTCAACTGTAAGTTATGTTTCTAATATTTTATTTAGAGTAATTAGGTAGTGCTTTCAGAATGGCATGATAAAGCCAAATTGACTTTATTTGATTTAGGTGTTTAAATGTTTAGACTTAATACCATCTTTTGACACAGACCTCACTTTTTCACTCCGAGCCAGGGGTCCTTTCTCCCCCTCTGTTCCTGCGTCCTGCCTCCTGCCGTCCCCCTGATGCTCAGAGCTGCTCTTTCTGCTGCCCTTTGCCAGCCTCTCTCTCATCTCCCCTCCCAAGTGTTTCCAAGGCTCAATTTTTGGCCTCTTTCCTCCCTTCCCTACCCTCGCTCATTCAGAGTACATTGACATTTGAAATGCTGATCTCCACTGGCCAGATCTTCTTTACAGGCTAAATTTATTCACTTTGAAGGAGAGTCTAAGATTGTGTTCTTTCTATTATATTGGTTGTAAATTTTCCCTCTGTGAAAGGAGGGAGATGGTAGGTAGATATTTGGTTTTTGTTGACTAAAAAGTTGGCAGAATAAAAAGTTGACAGACCTCTCTTGGCACCCCAGAAACTTAAAAAAAAAAAAATCCTTTTTTACCTGTTTGTGAAATTGTAGTTTCTGGGAAGCACTGATGTAGCAGCCTCTTACTGCCCCAGTTCCATGCCACCCACTCTGCCCTTTGCAAACATCCTATAAAATGCCCACCATCACATAGTCCGGCCATTCTGCAGTACCTCTGCTCTTCCTCCCCTGGATTGGACATCATGATATAGATCAGCAGAACGAAGTATTGAAAAGTTAATTGACTCGCCCAAGGTCATTTGCCTGATTGAGGCAGAACTGTGATTACATTCCAGTTACCTGGGTCTAGTCTGAAGATGAGGATAATGATGATAATAACAATAATACTGTATTTACCATTCACTGAGTACTTAGGATTTATCTGCCTGGTAGTGTAAGTTCTATACATATATCATCTTACTCAATCTTCAAAATAATCCTATGAGTATAGTTGTTATCTTTTCTATTTTCTATTGAGGAAACTGAGGCATAGAAGCATTAAGTAAGTTGTTCAAGGTCTCACAGTTATTAAAGGTCAGAGATGAGAGTCAGTTCCAGGTTTCTGTAACTGCAAAGCCCATGCCTTTAACCACTGTGCTCTGCAGAGAAAACACCTGGGAGTGTTCTCGTTCTCAAGGAGCTTATGGTGTGTGTGTGTATATGTTCATTATATGACTCTTTTCATATACATAAACTTTATACACATACAGTAAATCTCAGTTGTCTTCAATAGTCCTTCCCGTATACTCTATACCTACAAAATTGTTTATATCTCTCTTTTATAAAGTAGCATCTACACATGGTTAGTGTCATCTATAACTGTTTTTGAAAGCATTTGGTTGTATTCCAAATTAACTCTGTGCTGAGAGTAAATATGGAAAGAAATTGCATTCCCATAAAACAATTAGATTCACCCTGTATGTCCTTAATTGAATGGACTATACTATCAACATCAGTCAGTTACCTCTTAATGCAACTAAAATGGCTAAGGTATTACCATAACTGGAAACAGTGACGAAAACATATTACTAATGTTTTTGAAGCTAAGATGGTAAGATTATCCTCTCTTTTACCATTTAGTTATTTCTTTTTATCATTGATTCTTTTTTTGTTTGTTTTATTTATTTTTCTATACAGCACATTCTTATTAGTTATCCATTTTATACATATTGGTGTATATATGTCGATCCCAAACTCCAAATTCATCACACCACCACCTCCACCCCCTCTGCTTTCCCCCCTGGGTGTCCATACATTTGTTCTCTGCATTTCTGTCTCAGTTTCTGCCCTGCAAACAGGTTCATCTGTACCATTTTTCTAGGTTCCACATATATACGTTAATATACGATATTTGTTTTACTCTTTCTGACTTACTTCACTCTGTATGACAGTCTCTAGATTCATCCACGTCTCTACAAATGACCCAATTTCATTCCTTTTTGTGGCTGAGTAATATTCCATTGTATATATGTACCACATCTTCTTTATCCATTTGTCTGTCAGTGGGCATTTAGGTTGCTTCCATGACCTGGCTATTGCAAATACTGCTGCAATGAACACTGGGGTGCATGTGTCTTTTTGAATTGTGCTTTTCTCTGGGTATATGCCCAGTAGTGGGATTGCTGGGTCATATGGAAATTCTATTTTTAGTTTTTTAAGGAACATCCATACTGTTCTCCATAGTGGCTGTATCAATTTACATTCCCACCAACAGTGCAAGAGGGTTCCCTTTTCTCTACACCCTCTCCAGCATTTGTTGTTTGTAGATTTTCTGATGATGCCCATTCTAACTGGTGTGAGGTGATACCTCATTGTAGTTTTGATTTGCATTTCTCTAATAATTAGTGATGTTGAGCAGCTTTTCATGTGCTTCTTGGCCATCTGTATGTCTTCTTTGGAGAAATGTCTATTTAGGTCTTCTGCCCATTTTTGGATTGGGTTGTTTGTTTTTTTAATATTGAGCTACATGAGCTGTTTATATATTTTAGAGATTAATCCTTTGTCCATTGATTCGTTTGCAAATATTTTCTCCCATTCTGAGGGCTATCTTTTTGTCTTGTTTGTAGGTTCCTTTGCTGTGCAAAAGCTTTTAAGTTTCATTAGGTCCCATTTGTTTATTTTTGTTTTTATTTCCATTACTCTAGGAGGTGGGTCAAAAAAGATCTTGCTGTGATTTATGTCAAAGAGTGTTCTTCCTATGTTTTCCTGTAAGAGTTTTATAGTGTCTGGCCTTACATTTAGCTCTTTAATCCATTTTGAGTTTATTTTTGTGTATGGTGTTAGGGAGTGTTCTAATTTCATTCTTTTACATGTAGCTGTCCAGTTTTCCCAGCAGCACTTATTGAAGAGACTGTCTTTTCTCCATTGTATATCCTTGCCTCCTTTGTCATAGATTAGTTAACCATAGGTGCGTGGGTTTATCTCTGGGCTTTCTATCTTGTTCCATTGATCTATATCTCTATTTTTGTGCCAGTACCATATTGTCTTTTTTTTTTTTTTTTTCTTGGGTTTTGTTTGTTCTTCTTTCTCTAGTTTCTTTAGGTGTAAGGTTAGATTGTTTACTTGAGATTTTTCTTGTTTCTTTAGGTAGGCTTGTATAGCTATAAACTTCCCTCTTAGAACCGCTTTTGCTGCATCCCATAGGTTTTGGGTCGTCGTGTTTTCATTGTCATTTGTCTCTAGGTATTTTTTGATTTCCTCTTTGATTTCTTCAGTGATCTCTTGGTTATTTAGTAACGTATTGTTTAGCCTCCATGTGTTTGTCTTTTTTACGTTTTTTTCCCTGTAATTCATTTCTAATCTCATAGCGTTGTGGTCAGAAAAGATGCTTGATATGATTTCAATTTTCTTAAATTTACTGAGGCTTGATTTGTGACCCAAGATGTGATCTATCCTGGAGAATGTTCCGTGCGCACTTGAGAAGAACGTGTAATCTGCTGTTTTTGGATGGAATGTCCTATATATATCAATTAAATCTATCTGGTCTATTGTGTCATTTAAAGCTTCTGTTTCCTTATTTATTTTCATTTTGGATGATCTGTCCATTGGTGTAAGTGAAGTGTTAAAGTCCCCCACTATTATTGTGTTACTGTCGATTTCCTCTTTTATAGCTGTTAGCAGTTGCCTTATGTATTGAGGTGCTCCTGTGTTGGGTGCATATATATTTATAATTGTTATATCTTCTTCTTGGATAGATCCCTGGATCATTATGTAGTGTCCTTCCTTGTCTCTTGTAATATTCTTTATTTTAAAGTCTATTTTATCTGATATGAGTATAGCTACTCCAGCTTTCTTTTGATTTCCATTTGCATGGAATATCTTTTTCCATCCCCTCACTTTCAGTCTGTATGTGTCCCTAGGTCTAAAGTGGGTCTCTTGTAGACAGCATATATATGGGTCTTGTTTTTGTATCCATTCAGCCAGTCTATGTCTTTTGGTTGGGGCATTTAATCCATTCACGTTTAAGGTAATTATCGATATGTATGTTCCTATGACCATTTTCTTAATTGTTTTGGGTTTGTTTTTGTAGGTCCTTTTCTTCTCTTGTGTTTCCCACTTAGAGAAGTTCCTTTAGCATTTGTTGTAGAGCTGGTTTGGTGGTGCTGAATTCTCTTAGCTTTTGCTTGTCTGTAAAGCTTTTGATTTCTCCATCAAATCTAAATGAGATCCTTGCCGGGTAGAGTAATCTTGGTTGTAGGTTCTTCCCTTTCATCACTTTAAGTATATCATGCCACTCCCTTCTGGCTTGCAGAGTTTCTGCTGAGAAATCAGCTGTTAACCTTATGGGAGTTCCCTTGTATGTTATTTGTCGTTTTTCCCTTGCTGCTTTCAATAATTTTTCTTTGTCTTTAATTTTTGCCACTTTGATTACTATGTGTCTCGGCGTGCTTCTCCTTGGGTTTATTCTGTATGGGACTCTCTGCGCTTCCTGGACTTGGGTGGCTATTTCCTTTCCCATGTTAGGGAAGTTTTCGACTATAATCTCTTCAAATATTTTCTCTGGTCCTTTCTCTCTCTCTTCTCCTTCTGGGACCCCTATAATGCGAATGTTGTTGCGTTTAATGTTGTCCCAGAGGTCTCTTAGGCTGTCTTCATTTCTCTTCATTCTTTTTTCTTTAGTCTGTTCGGCAGCAGTGAATTCCACCATTCTGTCTTCCAGGTCACTTATCCGTTCTTCTGCCTCAGTTATTCTGCTATTGATTCCTTCTAGTGTAGTTTTCATTTCAGTTATTGTATTGGTCATCTCTGTTTGTTTGTTCTTTAATTCTTCTAGGTCTTTGTTAATCATTTCTTGCATCTTCTCAATCTTTGCCTCCATTCTTATTCCAAGGTCCTGGATCATCTTCACTATCATTATTCTGAATTCTTTTTCTGGAAGGTTGCCTATCTCCACTTCATTTAGTTGTTTTTCTGGGGTTTTTTCTTGTTCCTTCATCTGGTACATAGCCCTCTGCCTTTTCATCTTGTCTATCTTTCTGTAACTGTGGTTTTTGGTCCACAGGCTGCAGGATTGTAGTTTTTCTTGCTTCTGTTGTCTCACCATATTGTCTTGATGACTGTAGCTTTGTAGTGTAGTCTGAAGTCAGGAAGTCTGATTCCTCCAGCTCTGTTTTTTTCCCTCAAGACTGCTTTTGCTATTCGGGGCCTTTTGTGTCTCCGTACAAATTTTAAGGCTTTTTGTTCTAGTTCTGTAAAAAATGCCATTGGTAATTTGATAAGGATTGCATTGAATCTGTAGATTGCTTTGGGTAGTATAGTCATTTTCACAATATTGATTCTTCTAATCCAAGAACATGGTATATCTCTCCATCTGTTGGTATCATCTTTAATTTCTTTCATCAGTGTCTTATAGTTTTCTGCATACAGGTCTTTTGTCTCCCTAGGTAGGTTTATTCCTAGGTATTTTATTCTTTTTGCTGCAGTGGTAAATGGGAGTGTTTCCTTAATTTCTCTTTCAGATTTTTCATCATTAGTGTATAGGAATTAAAGAGATTTCTGTGCATTAATTTTGTATCCTACAACTTTACCAAATTCATTGATTAGCTCTAGTAATTTTCTGGTGGCATCTTTGGGACTCTCTGTGTATAGTATCATGTCATCTCCAAACAGTGACAGTTTTACTTCTTCTTTTCCAATTTGGATTCCTTTTATTTCTTTTTCTTCTCTGATTGCCGTGGCTAGGACTTCCAGAACTATGTTGAATAATAGTGGTGAGAGTGGACATCCTTGTCTTTTTCCTGATCTTAGAGGAAACGGTTTCAGTTTTTCACCATTGAGAGTGATGTTTGCTGTGGGTTTGTTGTATATGGCCTTTATTTTGTTGAGGTAGGTTCCCTCCATGCCCACTTTCTGGAGAGTTTTTACCATAAATGGGTTTTGAATTTTGTCAAAAGCTTTTTCTGCATCTATTGAGATGATCATATGGTTTTTATTCTTCATTTTGTTAATATGGTGTAACACATTGATTGATGTGCGTATATTGAAGAATCCTTGCATCCCTAAGATAAATCCCACTTGATCATTGTGTATGATCCTTTTAATGTGCTGTTGGATTCTGTTTGCTAGTATTTTTTTGAGGATTTTTTTCATCTATGTTCATCAGTGATATCGGTCTGTAATTTTCTTTCTTTGTAGTGTCTTTGTCCGGTTTTGGTATCAGGGTGATGGTGGCCTCATAGAATGAGTTTGGGAGTGTTCCTTCCTCTGCAATTTCTTGGAAGAGTTTGAGAAGGATGGGTGTTAGCTCTTCTCTACATGTTTGATAGAATTCACCTGTGAAGCCATCTGGTCCTGGACTTTTGTTTGTTGGAAGATTTTTAATCACAGTTTCAATTTCATTACTTGTGATTGGTCTGTTCATATTTTCTATTTCTTCCTGGTTCAGTCTTGGAAGGTTATACCTTTCTAAGAATTTGTCCATTTCTTCCAGGTTGTCCGTTTTATTGGCATAGAGTTGCTTGTAGTAGTCTCTTTTGGTGCTTTGTATTTCTGCAGTGTCTGTTGTAACTTCTCCTTTTTCATTTCTAATTTATTGATTTGAGTCCTCTCCCCCTTTTTCTTGATGAGTCTGGCTATGGCTTATCAATTCTGTTTATCTTCTCAAAGAACCAGCTTTTTAATTTTATTGATCTTTGCTCTTGTTTTCTTTATTTCTATTTCATTTATTTCTGCTCTGATCTTTATGATTTCTTTCCTTCTACTAACTTTGGGGTTTGTTTCTTCTTCTTTCTCTGGTTCCTTTTAGGCGTAAGGTTAGATTGTTTATTTGAGATTTTTCTTGTTTCTTGAAGTAGGCTTGTATTGCTATATACTTCCCTCTTAGAACTGTTTTTGCTGCATCCCATAGGTTTTGGATTGTCGTGTTTTCATTGTCATCTGTCTCTAGGTATTTTTTGATTTCCTCTTTGATTTCTTCAGTGATATCTTGGTTACTTAGTAACGTATTGTTTAGCTTCCATGTGTTTGTGTTATTTACATTTTTTTCCCTGTAATTGATTTCTAATCTCATAGC
The DNA here is from genome assembly GCF_028021215.1 of Eschrichtius robustus. Taxonomy (NCBI): domain Eukaryota; kingdom Metazoa; phylum Chordata; class Mammalia; order Artiodactyla; family Eschrichtiidae; genus Eschrichtius; species Eschrichtius robustus. The sequence goes on from NC_090825.1 coordinate 95,108,338, forward strand.
GTTGTGGTCTGAAAAGATGCTTGATATGTTTTCAATTTTCTTATATTTACTGAGGCTTGATTTGTGACCCAAGATGTGAGGTATCCTGGAGAATGTTCCATGCACACTTGAGAATAAAGTGTAATCTGCTGTTTTTGGATGGAATGTTCTATAAATATCAATTAAATCTATCTGATCTATTGTGTCACTTAAAGCTTGTGTTTCCTTAGTAATTTTCATTTTGGATGATCTGTCCATTGGTGTAAGTGAGGTGTTAAAGTCCCCCACTATTATTGTGTTACTGTCGATTTCCTCTTTTATAGCTGTTAGCAGTTGCCTTATGTATTAAGGTGCTCCTATGTTGGGAGCCTATATATTTATAATTGTTACATCTTCTTCTTGGATTGATCGCTTCATCATTGCGTAGTGTCCTTCCTTGTCTCTTGTAACATTCTTTATTTTAAAGTTTATTTTATCTGATATGAATATTGCTACTCCAGCTTTCGTTTCATTTCCATTTGCATGGAATATCTTTTTCCATCCCCTCACTTTCAGTCTGTATGTGTCCCTAGGTCTGAAGTGGGTCTCTGTTAGACAGCATACATATGGGTCTTGTTTTTGTATCCATTCAACGAGCCTGTGTATTTTGGTTGGAGCATTTAATCCATTCACGTTTAAGGTAATTATTGATATGTATGTTCCTATTACCATTTTCTTAATTGTTTTGGGTTTGTTTTTCTAGGTCCTTTTCTTCTCTTGTGTTTCCCACTTAGAGAAGTTCCTTTAGCATTTGTTGTACAGCTGCTTTGGTGGTGCTTAATTCTCTTAGTTTCTGCTTGCCTGTAAAACTTTTGATTTCTCCATCGAATCTGAATAAGATCCTTGCCGGGTAGAGTAATCTTGGTTGTAGTTTCTTCCCTTTCATCACTTTAAATGTGTCATGCCACTCCCTTCTGGCTTGTAGAGTTTTTGCTGAGAAATCAGCTGTTAACCTTATGGGAGTTCCCTTGTATGTTATTTGTCGTTTTTCCCTTGCTGCTTTCAATAGTTTTTCTTTGTCTTTAGTTTTTGCCAGTTTGATTACTTTGTGTCTCGGTGTGTTTCTCCTTGGGTTTATCCTGTATGGGACTCTATGCATTTCCTGGACTTGGGTAGCTGTTTCCTTTCCCATGTCAGGGAAGTTTTCGACTATAATCTCTTCAAATATTTTCTCGGGTCCTTTCTCTCTCTCTTCTCCTTCTGGGACCCCTATAATGTGAATGTTGTTTAATGTTGTCCCAGAGGTCTCTTAGGCTGTCTTCATTTCTTTTCATTCTTTTTTCTTTATTCTGTTCCACAGCAGTGAATTCCACCATTCTGTCTTCCAGGTCACTTATCTGTTCTTCTGCCTCAGTTTTTCTGCTATTGATTCCTTCTAGTGTATTTTTCATTTCAGTTATTGTATTGTTCATCTCTGTTTGTTTGTTCTTTAATTCTTCTAGGTCTTCGTTAAACATTTCTTGCATCTTCTCGATCCTTGCCTCCATTGTTTTTCCAAGGTCCTGGATCATCTTCACTCTCATTATTCTGAATTCTTTTTCGGGAAGGTTGCCTATCTCCACTTCATTGAGTTGTTTTTCTGGGGTTTTATCTTGTTCCTTCATCTGGTACATAGCTCTCTGCCTTTTCATCTTGTCCATCTTTCTGTGAATGTGGTTTTCCTTCCACAGGCTGCAGGATTGTAGTTATTCTTACTTCTCCTCTCTGCCCTCTGGTGGATGAGGCTATCTACGAGGCTTGAGCAAGTTTCCTGATGGGAGGGACTGGTGGTGGGTAGAGCTGGCTGTTGCTCTGGTGAGCAGAGCTCAGTAAAACTTTAATCTGCTTGTCTGCTGATGGGTCAGGCTGGGTTCTCTCCCTGTTGGTTATTTGGCCTGAGGCAACCCAATACTGGAGCCTACCCGGCTCTTTGGTGGGGCAGATGGTGGACTCTGGGAAGGCTCACACCAAGCAGTACTTCCCAGAATCTCTGTCACCAGTGTCCTTGTCCTCACAGTGAGACACAGCCACCCCCTGCCTCTGCAGGAGACCCTCCAACACTAGCAGGTAGGTCTGGTTCAGTCTCCTATGGGGTCACGGCTCCTTCCCCTGGGTCCCGGTGTGCACACTACTTTGTGTGTGCCCTCCAAGAGTGGAGTCTCTGTTTCCCCCAGTCCTGTTGAAGTCCTGCAATCAAATTCTGCTAGCCTTCAAAGTCTGATTCTCTAGGAATTCCTCCTCCCGTTGCCAGACCCCCAGGTTGGGAAGCCTGACATGGGGCTCAGAACCTTCACTCCAGTGGGTGGACTTCTGTGGTATAAGTGTTCGCCAGTTTGTGAGTCACCCACCCAGCAGTTATGGGATTTGATTTTATTGTGATCGTGCCCCTCTTACCGTCTCATTGTGGCTTCTCCTTTGTCTTTGGATGTGGGGTATCTTTTTTGGTGAGTTCCAATGTCTTCCTGTCGATGATTGTTCAGCAGTTAATTGTGATTCTGGTGCTCTTGCAAGAGCACCTTCTACTCCGCCATCTTGAACCAATGTCCCCTTATCATTGATTCTTAATCACTCTTTTCTGAGTGTACATTTCTCAATCCCATGTAGAGCTGAGTGAAATATAACCCTTGCCAGAAGAGTATCAGATCCTGGAGCTTGAGAATATTGCCATGAGCTTTGTTTTTTAAAAGCTTAAGGCCCTGTTTCAATGATCTTTGAGAGATCAAATCTTTGGCTTCCTTTTAATCTAGTCATTGGATTGAAATTGAGTAAAGAGCATCACAGAACCATATGCAGAAACAGATTTCCATTTTTTCTAACTGGTCTAATTTCAGCTGAAAATTATTAAAGTACGAGATGAATGGGTCATGGTCAAGGATCCAGAACATTTCAATTGGTTTCTTGATCTCTGAAGCTCCAGCTCTGACATTGCTACTCACTGACGTTTTTCCGCCCCTCTTCTGCCTGGTCCAAGGAAGCAGCAGTCTCGGTGGAGGGAAAGGGCACATAAGGGCCTTGCAGCCTGTCAGATCTCGCTATGTTTTTATGATCACTGTAAGCTGAGGCAAGTAGCTGAACATTTCTGAGTTTTCGTTCCTCATTTGTAAAATAAGTTTTATACAGTCATTCAATAGACTATTGAGTATCTAACAGGCACTGTTGTGACAGCCACCATTTTACTAAGCACTCATTATATGCTTATAGAGTACTGCGCAAGTACATTATCTGACTCAAGCCTCCAAACAACTCTGAAGAAATAATAATAATAATATAATCACAGTAGTGGTTAACCCTTACTGAGCGTGCTCTATTTGCCAGTCACAGTGCTAAAAATTTTATGTAAATTAATTTAGACCTGATAATAATCCAGTGAGGACAGTGTTGCTTCCTGCATTTTCAGAGGTGAAACTGAGTTTCAGAGTGATGAAATTGGTTGCCTTTTATGAGTCATACAACTCCTAAGAGGCTGCAGTAGGATTCAAACCCAGGCAGCTCAACTCCAAAGCCTGTGCTTTTAACCACAATGATATTCCATACAAATTTATTATCATAAATACTGTTATATTTCTTAGGATAATAGTAGATTTAATAGGAACAGGTTTTGTTCTCTGGGATCTCGCAGCTTGCAGGAAGAAAAGTGATGGTGAGTGTCTAGACTCGCTTTATCCAATCACTGTATGCAGTAGCTAGATAATGTTTTTTTAAAAGCTGGTATCACTTTTTACGTAGAGTTTCCCTTCAGGAGTGGAACAAGCTGGGATGAGCATCACCTTACGGGAGGCCCAGAGTAGAAAAACCTGAGGGATGTTGAGGAAGAGGTGTTCGTCTCATTAGTCACAGTTATCTTGTGTGATTCTGATGAAACCAAGAAGATTATGTAAAACCTTATACCAGGCAAGCAGAAGAGAGACAGACAATCCATTCTGAGAGAGAAAACCCCCACAAAATATGGAAAACGCTATATGTACAAAAGTGTTCATTAATATATTTTTCATAACTGCAAAACAAAACTGGAAGCAACTTAAATGCCTAACTAATAGGGAAATGATTGTCAACTATGGTCCATCGACATTATGGGGTATTTTGCAGCTGTGTATTTATTTATTTTAATGTTTTGCTTTTGCAAAAGTTGTATCTGCAGTACTTTGAAAAGAAGAAAATCATCTGTGATTTGACCACCCTGTGATAACCATGATTAAGGTTTGGTTTATTTCTTTCCAAATTATGCTTATTTCACTTACAATGCAGTGGCCATTATTAGGAATAGTTACAAAGATAAGACAGCAAAATTTCTAAATGAATACTATAATAAGTAAATTAAAAAGGTTGTTTTTACAAATATGAGAATAAATAAATAGATAGGAAAAAAGATTGGAAAGAGCTGGACTAAACATTCTAATGGGAGTTATTGTAGGGTGTGGGCTTATGGGTGTTTTTTATTTTTGCTATTTTCTTCATTGTGTTATGGGTCAACAGTGCACACTCTCAAGAGCTCTTGGGTGTTAAATTAGTAAAATCTATACTTAATGAATAAGGTCAGACTTAGGCAGATGTCTCCTCTAGATCCTTGCTTCTCAAAGTGTGATTCTCAAACTAGCAACATCAGCATCACCTGGTAGTTTATTAGAAATACAGTCCCCAGCCCAGACCAACTGTTAGAATATGAGTTTGACAAAATCCCCAGGGGATCCTTATTGACATTAAAGTTTGACATGCATTGCCCTAAATGACAGGCTTTCTCATTTGGGGAAGAGCAGAGTTTGATGATAGCTTAACCAAAGTATTAATAAATCTAAACATAATGTGCTAATAGGAGAGGGTTGATTGGAACATTGGCAAATGGAAGTGGGGCAGAGTTTGAAAATTTATCTGACACTGCTGAGGAGTGAGAGGGTCAACTTGGGGACCCCAGCAAGAGTCACTAGGGAGCTGAGACTTCATGTAGATTACCAAGTGCTCGCCCGGCTCTCCAGGGTATGAGTAAGCTGTCCCTGTAGCTTCTCCACTGCCCTTTCTTTGGCTCTGTTTTCCCAGGTACCTCTTGACTATTCTTTGGTTTTCCTTCTAGCTTTCCTTCAGAAAGAAATGGCCCTTGTCATGTGTCTAAGAGAGATCTAGTCTTTTGGGGAGTTCTGTACTTATTAAAATATAAATAATTGCCATCTCTTCATGCATGAGTATCCAGTCTGTGGATTTATTTCTAATAACTAATATTACATCAGCATCATTGTGAATTTGTAAATCTGGCATGCTTTTGGTTTATAAATGTCCATGTAACAGAGACTGATAAATTTTAAGGGATTGCTAATAAAATTACCAATAAAATTCTAGAGGGTTAAAACCACCTAGAGATGCTGTTCCCTGGAGGACCTGTCTGGGTGGCCAGGAACCTCCTTAGGGGAATGTAGATGTCTCTCTTGGCAACCACATTAACTTTTGTAATTGATTTTTTTTTTAATTGAAATAAAAAAGGATACCAAATGGGAAGGAAAGTATCCTAGAGTTTTGTTATTCAAGGAATCCTAACTTATTTGGCCCATTGTAGCCCAAAGAGTACTTCTCAATTATTGATTTTTCCTTTCTTCAGTGTTAGTTTTTGAAAGTATTTTAGGAACATTGAACTTGGTGTTTCTGTGACACCTCAGAAGTTAACATGGCTCAATGTTTTCCTTTTAGAATGAGATCTTTTTTTCTAACATTTTACATGGTGTCCTCAGAGAAGATCACGCCTTGGTATCTAGAGCCGTCTCCATGAAGGTGGAAAATTTCACAGAAACCAATGAAATAAACGAGCTCTTTGACCTATTTACTTACAACAAGGTAAAATCAGTTACACATTTACATTTGTTCTGCACTCTTGCAGAAAGCTACATAAAATGGATTCTAAGGGTCCTAGACTAATGTACTACTACACAACTTTGGTACAAAAACCTTAATATTATTCAGTAGATGGATTTCAGAAAATGTGGTTAGATCAGTTCTTATCTAGTAAAGATTAATCAACTACGATAGGTGCGCAGTATCATCTACCTTTATTAATATAGACTTAGCTTGCTACTTTTAAGGTGAACCCATCTGCTTGGTGGAAATTTGTTCTTGTATCGACTGAAAGAAGAACACACAACGTAAAAGTTGTGAGTTAAGTTTTATTCAGGAATCTTACTGAGGACTATAGCCCAGGAGACAGCCTCTCAGAGTGCTCTGAGAAACTACTCCAAAGAGGTAAGGGAGGGGCCAGGGTATATCTGAACTTTTTTGCTGGGAAAAACATGCAGTCAAGCATAAAAAGATTACTGCTAGTCACAAGGAACAGACATCTCAAGTTAACAATTTTAGTGCTTTTCTGTACATGGGAAAATGTAAGACTCTGGGGTCATTGAAATTTTTCCTTACATATGCATCTTAACTATCTAGGGGCCAGTATATTCAAAGCACAGAATGCTTCCTGTTTTTCTCCATCCTGAATTCCCCCCAGGGTGCCCTGTCAGTGGGCATCTGCAGTGGCTAATGGCTGATCCTTGTAGAACTGGAATGGCAGGCAACATTTTTTTCTTTACACTTGCCGTATGAGTATCTCAGTTTAAAAACTATTCTGCGCCCTGAACTCTTTATATGTAGGACATTTTCTCATCTTTTACCTATTAATTAGTGACAATCTCCTATTTTATTAGCACATTTGGGGATAACCCAGACATTCAACTAAAGTGCGCAATGCAAAAAGGAGCACAGCCCAGAATCTTGCTTATCAGAATGGAATGCGTCAATATTTAGATACCGAAATTTGTTTAAATAATGGACAGCTTTTTATGTCTTAGGGAGCGTCTCTGGCCCGGATGCTTTCTAGTTTCTTGAATGAGAAAATATTTATCAGCGCACTTAAGGTGAGTTTACAAAATTGTTTTTACCTGGAAAATAGTAAATATAAATTGCTTTGACATGTTATTTATCTTAACCTTAACTTTTCTATTTTAACAGTCATATTTGGAGACATTTTCTTACTCAAATGCTGAGCAAGATGATCTGTGGAGGCACTTTCAAATGGTAATTCTCTCATTTCCTGCCATGTTTTTGCTGAGTTGTTTTGTAAGATCGGGAGGCCATGTGTGTATGGTGATGCCACAGGAAAACCATCTTTCCTTGTTTGTGACACTCCTTTAAGTCAGGGGTTGCTTCTTTAGTCTTTACCACTATATTCCCAATGCCCAGAAGAGAGCCTGCATATGTTAGATCCATAAAAAATGTGTTCAGTGAATGAATGAATGAGTGAATGAATGAACTAAGGAACCATTCATATATAGAGAGTTGAACAGAATTAAATTTGGTCCAGAATATCACCCACTGGGAATTATTGTACTATATAAATGAGGAAGAGAATAGCTATGTAGTTTCTTTTAGGAGATTGCTACCTCAAAAGATTTTGATGATAAATATCTGCTTTTGTGATGATTTTTTTAAAACAGGCCATAGATGACCAGAGTAAAATTCTTTTGCCAGCAACAGTAAAAAGCATCATGGACAGTTGGACACACCAGAGTGGTTTTCCAGTTATCACCTTAAATGTATCTACTGGCGTCATGAAACAGGAGCCATTTTATCTTGGAAAGGTTAAAAATCAGACCCTTCTAACCCACAGGTAGGTAGATTTACTCCTCTGTCTTCACCTTCCCTGGGATTGAACTCTGATCAAATGGAAACCAGCCTGTGGGTGAGGCAGCATAACCCCTACTGGATATACACCCTTCCATGAGGTGATTCTGGGATGGTGACTGAGTGCTCCATGCAAGATGTCGCTGGCATGCTAGGATGGGGCAGAGCCCCTCATGTGCTGAGCAAGGCCAGAGACCTTCATTTAGGGATTCAAGCAGTGCCCCTCCCCTGGGATATAGGGCCACACCCATGACCAAAGCTTTGGGTGTTATGCATTCTCTTCTGTCCTTTAGACAGAGGTCATGAATTAGTCGGAATTCTGTGTGAAAGGCAATAAAATAGAGCCTGAAAAGCCTCCTGTTAGTTAAGAAGAAAGGGGATCCTGTTGCAATGTTGTCTTCCCTTCCCTAGAAACGGAACTGAATGGTGACTGTATCCTTGAGGAATAATTCTGTGCATGTCTGCCCATGCACTTATCTGTGCTTCTGTAGCCATACCTAAAATGTTAGAATTATAGATCCCAAATTCAAACCTTAGGTAAGTCTTATTCAAAATCTCTGAGTTTCAGTTGCCTTATCTATAAAGTAAATGTAATAACATATATCCCAGGGGATTGTTGTAGAAATGAAATGGAATAATAAATATAAAGTGGCTTAACATTCATCACTTTCTCCTTCCCTTTCCTCCTCTTTCTTGTTAGATAATTTTCAACTTTTTAAAAAAAATACATTTATTTATTTATTTTTGGCTGTGTTGGGTCTTTGTTGCTGCACGTGGGCTTTCTCTAGTTTTGGTGAGAGGGGGCTACTCTTTGTTGCAGTATGCGGGCTTCTCATTGAGGTGGCTTCTCTTGTTGCAGAGCACAGGCTCTAGGCTCGTGGGCTTCAGTAGTTGTGGCATGTGGGCTCCATAGCTGTGGCTCACAGGCTCTAGAGCATAGGCTCAGTAGTTGTGGCGCACGGCTTAGTTGTTCCACGGCATGGGGGATCTTCCTGGACCAGGGCTCAAACCTGTGTCCCCTGCGTTGGCAGGTGGATTCTTAACCACTGCGCCACCAGGGAAGCCCTTCCACCTGTTTTTGATAAAAGTTTTGATCCTCAGATCTCATTATATTAAGTATCAGCACAAATGAGTAATTAATTTTCATATATCACCACCAAAATTTTCAAGTTGTCCTACTCTTTCTTTAAAACCCCAGGGGAGGGAACAGGAGACCTGCAATTCCCTTCTCCCTCTGATATTTCATGACTTGTGAGAAGAGATGGCCTTAGCTATCACATAAACAGAGACCCTCAGTTCAAAGTCTGAGAAACCAGACTCGTGAGCGTTTAAGCAAGATTGGAAATATTGCCCAAATTCCAAGTAGTGTGTCTCTTCAGATGACTAACGTCCTCCCTGTGGTCAGCGACTTCAACCATGTCATGTCCACCAATGTGGGAAGAATGCCAGCATTCAGTTAATATGAGTAATCTGGCTTACTTTTGTTGAACACTTTTCAGACAAGGAGAAAGCTTGAGGTGGAGAAGCATTTTGAAATGTTTGTCAAGCATTTTCTTCTTAACTGATTATTCAACTCTCTTGGCACAGATAGCTTTGGGTCTGTCTGTAGCATTTGAATGACCCCTGAGTAAGGCCAGGTGGCTGTAATTTAATATAAACAGGCCTTGAAAGTTTCAAATACAGGAGAGTCTTAGTAGCTACCTTAAGTTATAAAAAGAAGCAAATCTATAAGACACAACAAGAGAGTAAACAAATAGCCAAAGCAAAACTGACTTGTGAAACAACAGTGAATAATTCTAAGAGCAAAGTCCTGCATATCCACAGGGAATGACCAAAGAATTTGAGTTCTGTTATTTTATCATCTTATTTAATATTGGCTCAGAGCTGATATTCTTATGTGTGAACATTAACTGAATTTTTAATTTTTTTCCAAAAGTGACACGTGGATTGTACCTATTCTTTGGATAAAAAATGGAACTACACAGTCTTTAGTCTGGCTAGATAAAAGCAGCAGTAAGTAACAAATTTTTAAAAATATCTTCACATATATATGCAAATATATATATGTGTATGTATATATATGTGTGTGTAAACATATATATATATATATATAAAGGCAGAGACTAAAATGTTGAAATGTCTATCTTTTGAAAAGCTATCTTGTTTAAAACTAAAATATTGTATCATTCTTGTTGAACATAGAGCTTTAAAGAAAAGTTTCTAATCAAAAGCCATTATATGTGAAAAAATATAATTATGTGGTAAGATCAATACGTATTTTACAATATCTTTACTTTTTGTTTTATTGGACTTAGTGTTTAGAATTAAGAGGGTGTAGTACAGACATGTAGTAAAATATTTTTAAAATGTACCATTTCAAACTTTTCACCTGTTTCTTTGTAGAAGTATTCCCTGAAATGCAGGTTTCAGATTCTGATCATGACTGGGTGATTTTAAATTTGAATATGACTGGATATTATAGAGTTAACTATGATAAATTTGGTTGGAAGAAATTAAATCAACAGCTTGAAAAAGATCCTAAGGTAAGGTTATTTTTTTTACACCTTTTATTAAATATCATTAATATTGCACTCTCTAGCCTTTAGAGGTTGAGCTTTCATTAACCTGTCTGGTGGGAACCTGACCCCTGTTGCCAACCCTCACCCCGAGGCATACTGGATTTTTTTTTCTTATTCTTAGAAGGGAGAGGTTTTGGTTGAATGCATCGTGTTTTTGAACATTAATCTCACTTTTCCACAATAATTTTACCTTTCTAGGTAAAAAAATCAGAAGAATTTCCTATTAACCATTAACTTTGTGATCTTAGGCAAGTTAAATGTTCTGCTTCAATTTCTTCACTTTAAAATGGGAATAATATCATATCTTTCTTATTCCTTACGGGGATTAGAGATGATGTAAGTAAACATATACTTAAGATTTCAAAGCCCATAATAGGTGCCAGTACGTATATGCTAGAAAATGTTAATTTTCTAAAAACTGTATTTTCACCCTCCCTCAAAGGAGAGAATTTAATTCACAAGGTATCAGTAATAATCCAATATTGCTTTAAGTTGTAAAACAACTGTAAATTATTATGCAATATAGAAATATTAAAACATTGGCTAGCTCTTATCAGTCAGATTTTAATTGGTTGAATTAAACCAAATCTCCATTGGTGGAGATGGATGCTGGCTTAGAGGTCTATAGAGTTGGCTCTGCTGTGAAATCTTGGGCTGTTCATTTAGTCTCTATTCATAAAACTAGAGAGTTGAACTAAAAGATATCTTAGGCGTCTCTCTCTTCGAAAGTTCTGTGAGTCACACAGCAGCCTCTCTGGCAGGAGAGGCAGTGCACAGCATACTTGTCCAGAGCTCGGGTTCTGGGTGAGGTAGACTTGTGTTCATATTTTTGTTCATCATTTACCAGATGTGTGACCTTGGGCCTCTTGTTTGCCCAGTGATGCCTTGGGTTCCTTATCAGTATAATAATGGGTGTAATAGACCTTAAAGGGTTGTTGTGAAGATTAAATAAGGTGATGTGTGTATTATGTTTAACAGAGGCCTGATACAATTTGGGCATTCAGAACATGATCAGTAATTTTAAAAAATTATCATTGGTCTTTTGAATAAAGGTACAAAAAACAGTTATAATAATACTTTATTAAAAAATCTTTTTCAGAGTAGCTAAATTCTTTTTAATTTCTAAGGGCAGTCTTAGCCATGGAAGCACTAGGTCATGCCATTATAGCTATGATTTCTTGAAACCCGGGTAGATTTACTTATTGAAAAACTGGGGTCAATTATTCCTACAACATAATTGCTGAGCAAATAAAACATTTCTATTATTAATATTAATCTAGAAAATGTAAGTGTTATTATTACTGCCAGAAAAGATATGCGACTACAACAAAGGAGAGAATTAAGCTTGGCTTGTTCAGATGCTTAAAGGGATGTTGTGAAGATATATTTTCTGGGACCACATATATGAACATACTGGGGGGGTATTGAAGGACTGCTGTAGGAAACTTTGGGTACCCTTAGGACACAAGCTGAGACAGAGACCTGTGGCCTAACAACGCCAGGGAGCTCAAACCGAAGCCTGAGGAGTTAGGTTGGCAGTTGACTCCTGCCTTTTCATGATTCAAAGGGCTCTGTTGGTGGTATTGTGTCAAATTAGTAAACTCTTGAGAAGAGAGATACCATTGAAAAAGAGTACCTCACTATTGCCAAAATAGTGCTAAGTAATATTCTTTAAGGCTTCCTATGCCAAAAAGTCCCCTGACAACAATTTGGACATTGTGATACAATTTAATGTATACTTTCTGTTTTGGAGAGGCCCTTTAAACTTGGCTTCCTGTTTTATTTTTTAACATGCTGTTTTTCACAGAGTATTTTGGCAAAACTCTCAGCCATATTTAAGCCTTATGATTGATGTCCAGAGGGATCACTTATCAAAAGCAGATGTATAATGAATAAATTATGGGGACTATCCTTAGAAATGATCATTTCTCTGTACATAATTCACATGAAAGTGCTTTGTAAGCAGCAATGATCTTTAAATGTTGTTATTATTTTGAAAATGATTTTTTCACTAACAATGTTCTCATCTTTTCCTGAACATTTTTGGATCTCATTTGCAGGCTATTCCTGTTATTCACAGACTTCAGTTGGTTGATGATGCCTTTTCCTTGTCTAAGTGAGTATATTTTCTTCTTTCATCATTTTAGCGTGTACCTTGAGAAATTTATAAAAATAATAACCTCATCACTATGAACTTGGTTCTTTAGTATACACAGGCCCTAACTTATTAAGATTAGGATCAAATTCTGTGGTTATTGTGGAATTTATGATATAAAAGTTGCTAGAATATGCAACAACATGGATGAACGTTGAGGACATTAAGCTACGTGAAATAAGCCAGGCACAGAAAGACAAATACTGTATGTTTCCATTTACATGAGGTACTTAGAATCAGAGAGACAGAAAGACTGGTGGTTGCCAAGGGCTGGTGCAGGAGGGTGGGAGGGGGGAATGGGGAGATATTGTTTAATGGGTATAGAGTTTCAGTTTCACAAGATGAAAAGAATTATGGAGATGGATAGTGATGATGGTTGCACAACATTATGAATGTATTTTAAAAAAAATTTTTATTGGCGTACAGTTGATTTACAAGGTTGTGTTAGTTTCTGCTGTACAGCAAAGTGCATCAGTTATACACATGAATGTATTTAATACTAGCGAACCATACACTTTAAAATGGTTAAGAAGACAAATGTTATGTGTATTTTGCAACAATAAAAAAATTAGAAAAAAAGGCAATTCAAAAAAGTCATTATCAGGATAAGAGCAATAACATCCACTACTATTAGAAATGAAAGCCACAGAAAACAATGTTTTTTACAACAATTTGACAAGAAGGAATATGTTCTTTCTCAAGTCAAAACTTGGTAGTTAATTATATGAAAATCGTATATTTTCAATCAAATTAGCTTTGGTATAATAAGGTTTAAACTGATTATGGAGAAATTTTGAAAGACTCTTAAAGGAGCAGCAAAGAAAATTCAATGTTTTAAAAGGAAGCCCTGAGGGGAAGAGGATGGGGGGGATAGATTGGGAGTTTGGGATTGACATGTACACACTGCTGTATTTAAAATGAAACACCTGGGACTTCCCTGGTGATGCAGTGGTTAAGAATCCGCCTGCCCATGCAGGGGGCACGGGTTCGATCCTGGTCCGGGAAGATCCCACATGCCGCGGAGCAACTAAGCCCGTGCGCCACAGCTGCTGAGCCTGCGCTCTAGAGCCCTCGAGCCACAACTACTGAGCCCATGTGCCACAATTACTGATCCCGCACACCTAGAGCCTGTGCTCCGCAACAAGAGAAGCCACCGCAATGAGAAGCCCGCACAACACAAGGAAGAGTAGCCCCCGCTCGCCACAACTAGAGAAAGCCTGCGCGCAGCAATGAAGACCCAACACAGCCAAAAATAAAATAAATAAATTTGTAAAAATAAATAAATAAAATAAAATGCCTTTCCATGAGAAAAAAAAAAAAGGAAGCCCTTGAAGGAAAACCTTTAGAAGGATGCAGTAGAGATGATGTAAATAGAAAAAAGTAATAGTGTTTAAATATTTATAGGATTACTGCAAAATGTATAAGAATCATTATTTTTAAAATCTCGATCAAGAGTAAAAGCTTAGGTAAAATACAAGTGATTCAGACTTGCATTTGTAAAGACTGTTAAATGTTAAAATGGATAAATTTAGGAAGATTGTAGAAGATGTGATCATATTTTTCTAAGATACTGGAAGTTAAGGAAATAAAGTAATTGATGTATCCAAAAAAAAAAAAAAAGTTTCTGGAAATAAATAGACTATCAATTAAGATTTTGAAGTGATTTTTGTTACCCAAAAATGATGACTGTAGGTATAATTTTAATGAGCCTGAATTTTAGTGTAATACAGAATTATTGATTTCATTTATATTGGATTTACTCAATATAAGATCTGCTGATAAGTTTCTAACCAGGAAAATGAATGTATGTTCAGAACTTAAATTCCAGACAGTAAAATTAAGGAGTACACATAATAAATGATGCAGTGTGTTCTCTCTTTCTTTGGCCTGTTGTATTTCTTGAATGAAGGTCTGCATGTTTTATCCCTCGTTTTTTTACTACTTTTCCCCATGTGATGTACAGCACATTTCCCCGCCCACTACTTTGCTGAAACATTTCTCTAAGATTATCATGACTTTATACTGTTAACCACATCCTCCTGCAAACTTCTCTTTTGACTTCCTGGGGCTCCAATATGCAAACCTAGCTTTCCTCTAGGATCTGACTTCTCTTTTTCCTGCTGCCGTGAGCATCCTTAAGACCAATCATGATTATGTTACTTTCTTCTATCTTTCCTCTGGATAATTCATGCCTTCTGATGGTTTCAGTGATCATTTTATTATGTACCTGTACAGTGCCTAGCAGATATAAGGTACGCAATAAATGTTTATGAAAGGATATGTTGATGACTTCTAAATCTAGATGTCTATTTGTCTCCTCCTGTCTTCTGTTTATCCTGTGGTCATTTAAATTCAGTACCTTAAACATTGAACTTTATTTCTGTCTCTAAATTGCTCCTGCTATCAATTTCTCTCTGTCTGTCGAAGCTACTACTACTTTTCCCATCCCCACACTTGAAACATCAGAGATATCGTTGACTGCTCTCTCTCTCTCCATCTCCCATCAAGTCATCATGTCTTATCTATTCATTCTGGGGTTCTGGGGAATGTCTTTTGGATTCTCACCTCACTTACCACCTTCACTGCTTCCATGCTAAGCCAAGCTTTCATCACCCTTTGCCTAGCCTATTGCATTAGCTTCCAGCCTTTAGTCCTTTAGAATTCTATTTATATTAGAATTCCATTCTGTTTTCTGCAGCACAGTTGCAACAAAATTTTAAGGCATTGATTTCATGATGTTACCCCGGTTGTTTAAACACCTTCCCACCACATGTAAACTCTTCATCCTGATACTCAAGGCTCTCCACACTTTTGATTCACCTTACCTATTAACCCCCATCTCTCACTACACATAAAAGAAATTCCCTGCCTCGGTTAACTTGGTCTGCCCATCACACTAATTCCCACTTTATCTTCTTGCCCATCACACTAATTCCCACTTTAAACTGCCTTCCTCTATCTCTCTACTTATTCCAATCCTACCCTTCCTTCACTGCTTTTCTCAAGTTCCTTCTCCAGAAGGCCTCCCTGCCTCTCCCATCACACGTGTATATTTTTCTTCTTTGCTACTTTATTGTATTCGTTGCCTCTGCTAGGGCCTTTTATTAACACCTTCTTATGTGCAAGTCTCAGCTCTTCACTAAGTAATAAGCTCCTCGCTGGTAAGCAAGAGGAGTGTCCTATTTGTGTTCACTTGTTTTGTGTTCCTACTAGTATCTGGCAGAGCATTAGATAGAGAATGACTTTTAATTAATACTTGTTGAATGGAAATTATAGTCTCTTAAGAATGTATACTAAATGCACAAATATTCTAGTGCCTGACAATCAGCCCAACACTTGGCCTGGATTTTCTACAACCTCCAAGAATTTGGGCACTTGAACCTAACAAACTGAAATTGAGGGTCTGTCCACATTGCTTGGGTTCCACTTCATCAATGAGATGGGACTTTTACTCTCTAGCTTCTTGATTTCATATACCTTATTGAAGTCAGGCACTGAGGCATGGAACAAATATGAGTTTTTGAGTCTGTGGTTTTTTTTTAAACCAAACAGAAACAGTTATATAGAGATTGAAACAGCACTTGATTTAACCAAGTACCTTGCTGAAGAAGATGAAATCATAGTGTGGCATGCAGTTTTGGTGAACCTAGTGACCAGGGATCTTGTTTCTGATGTGAACAACCATGATATATATCCACTATTAAAGGTAATTTCATTCTTTGTTAGATGGGTTTTTTTTTAAATTTCTGTCTTCCTCCTTCCATATTTTAGATAGTGTCTGTGAAAGCAGTCTTTCCCAAAATGATAGTCTGTTTGTTCTGTATATATTCATTTTCTTAGGAATGGTTGTTTACTCTTAGAAGAAAATACCTTAGTCATAGACCCGGTCTAGGAGATGAGTATGAGAGAAGTTTGGACAGTTTCTTAATTCCTGGTGAGGTATAAATGTGTCTTAAGAAACCAGAAGTGGATGGAAATGGTATGCCTTTTTTTTTTCTTATTAAAAAAAGGATAGTATCTATTAACAACTGTTTCCCTAAAAGATTGTTAGTCAAACAGAATGATTTTTCACAATTCTATATCCATGATTTATATACTCTGATTTATAGGGCCAGCACTTAAAACCAGAGAGTTATATTTCAAAAAAGTAAACATTTTGAAGCTGCTTTTGATATTGGGAAGAGAGATGGGGAAATTAGAGTTAATGAATGAAGAAATAACCATGCCATCTTGTCCTTATAAAAGGGGAAAATAACATCTATAAAAGGGGAAATTTCTGTTATTACATCTTTAACAGTGATCATAAGAAAGATGGCACAGGTAAAACCAAAGCCAAAGTTTGGGAGCAGCCCCTTGGAGAGTTAAGGGCCACAGACAAAACAGCAAGTGTGTTCGGTGATGATTCCAAGTGAGATTCTGGGACAGTCTGAAGGCGAGATCACAAGCACTTCGGGGTTCCAGACTTTCTTTTATCTAGTGTACAAAGTGCTGATGGGAACGTACTTGAATGTGGCATGGCGACCAATAGGAGAAGGCACTTGTTGGTGGGATTGAGGTGGCTCACTGATAACATCTGATCACTGGTTTTGAGTAAAGAAGTAAAAGCTAATGTTTGCTTTTAAAAATTTCAATGAATAACATTAATTTATTCTGAGGGATGTATTGGTAAGTGTATGACTATTGTAATCTTATTATTTACCAGCCCATAGCTGAATTGAAGAAATTTTATTTTGGAGTCAGAGCTTAAATTAGTCCAAGGCATAAATCAGTATTCCTTGGTTTTTTAGAGATATATATACTAAGCAAAAGTTTGTTTTATATTTCTCCATTTTTTCTCTATTTAAAGACAACTGGAAATGTTTGGGTGATAGTAAATGATAAGAATGGTTAATATTTATTGAGTTCCTACTATATGCCAAGCAGTGTGCTGACACACATCATATTGTTTACGTATTGCTTATGTTTGAGGAAACTGAATCTATAGAGGTTTAAAAAGTTATACATTTAGTGACAAATAAAGATTATTTCTGAAGAAATATCTGTCACCTCTCTGTTAATGTCTTTTCAGACAAAGAGAAAAGCAGTGTAAATTGGGTGTTGTGAGCAGAACTAACAGTGTATTTTCTTTATTGTTTATAGAAGTATCTGTTAAAGAGACTTATCTCAATATGGAATACTTATTCAACTATAATTCGTGAAAATGTGGCAACATTGCAGGATGACTATTTAGCTCTGTAAGTACTTTTTGAGCAGTGATCATTGAATTAAATAATTCATATTGATGGATAGGCTTCCAGATTCATAAAATAAGATACTAATAGTTATGATTCACTGAGAGATTTGTGTGCCATTTGAGAATAGTAGATTTGGGATTGGTGAGCTACATGTATCCTAATAGGAAATAGTAGTTTGGGAATCTTAATTTACCTGCAAAGCACATACAAGTACACACAGGAATTTATAGCTTGATATTCTCAAATCTTAGGCTACTGGTTGAAATCTTAAGTATGTGGCACTATTGATGAAGGGTTGTGCTAAGCAAAACCAGCCTATACAAACAAATTGAAGGGTATGGGAAGAACACAGGGGGAAAATAATCCCCTCTGTATATTCTTGATGACAGAGGGAAAAATTCCATTATTTATGTCAGACAGAAATTCTAACATTATGCAGATATGATTAGGGAGGTTGACAGTGAACTGTATCAGTCATCTCTGTGTGAGCATGACCAAGTATTGCAAACGATTTCCCCATCATTGGTTCGGTTAGGGGACTATGCCTGTTGTCATGCTGCTCTGGGAAGGGGGTGAAAGGCAAAGCAGGGCTGCAGTACCTCTGGCCTCCCTGTGACACAAGGTTTGTGTGTGTAGGCTGGGCTTCCAGATTTAGCAAGGGAATGTGTGACCAACAATGAATGGTACAGGGATTATATTTACAGCTCTAGTCAACATCAAGCCGAAACCAATTAGACCAAGTAAGAAATACAAAAGGTGGTTATTCTCTCTCACGAGCATCCTTTTGAGAGGGGAGAAATTTTAGAGCTAGGGCGTGTGAATGGACGAACATAGGGTTGGATTTACAGATGGATGGAAGACAGTGGGGATGAGCTAGGATGGAAAGTGGGTAGGCAAGTTGTATAGGCAAACAGAAAGGCCCAGTCAGGCAGCCCCTTTGTTAACCAGCCATGGCCTTGGCTCTCCTAAACTGGCCTAAAGTGACCTGCTTTTTGTAGCATCCCTGGGCCAGTTCTCTTCAGAGCAATCTCAGGGAGTTAGACTGTGCTTCCAGAGAAGTCCATCCTGCTGCTGCCAGCTTGGGGTGGGTGGGGAGAGGAGTGAATGTGTAAATGAGTGCTCAGAACTGTCTCTCAGAAGGTCTCCACCCTGGAGATTCTACTTCTGTTTATCAGAAGGTCAGGCCAGGCTGGGATGAAACTGGAGGGAGGGTGGAGCAATGGAGATTTGGCTCTTGGCATTTTCCAGAAACTTCTGACCCACTTGAATTCCTTTACCTCTTATTCCAAACTGCAACACCTCAAGGCACTGCTCATTTGGATTTATCATTGTTCTTCTCCATGTTCTTTTGAACTTATTTCATTTGCAATCATAATGTGTACCTCTGCTCAGCTACAAAAACAAAGCAGAAACCTCCGTTCTTTTTCTGGAGACACAGTTAATAGCCAGGAAGAGCAGAGGAAGAAACAGAAGCTTAAGCCAGGGGAGGCTCGCTGTCGAAGGAGAGAAATAAACCATCCCCTCTGTTCTCATGTGTAGAGAAAGAACTTTATTTTTAAGTGTGTTATATCAGATACTTTAAAGTCATTTTTTTTTATCTGTAAGGGAGGAAAAATAAATTGATAACAGATGTGACGTGTGTGTACACCCGTGTGTGTTTGAGGGAGATGAAGGAAGGCAGTAATTTATTTCTTATCTTCAAAAAGTACCAGTCTTGGAGCTTGTTTGGTGCCTGAGAGCCTCTCAGCAAATATTTCCCTGAACCTTAAATACAGTTGCCATCCACAAAGGCTATTTTTTAACAAACCTGATGTTATTGGAAGGATGTTTTAAAATACCCATCTTTTTATGAAACACATATTCTTGGCGGCAGAAAAAATAAATGTAGTAATGAAAAGTACATGTTTTTCTTCGATATTTCCTTCAAGAATATCACTGGAGAAACTTTTTGGAACTGCGTGTTGGTTGGGTCTTGAGGACTGTCTTCAGCTGTCAAGAGACCTCTTCAGAAACTGGATGAACCATCCAGAGAATGAGTAAGTGTAATATTGTAATTGCCCTTCTTTTTGTCCTGTTTCAGCAGTAATATTGTAGTTGCCCTTCTTTTTGTCCTGTTTCAGCACCAACAATTTCTCTGCCTTTTGATGCTCTTATTCTGGGAATGAACATTTTGTTTTTACTTACATAATCTCTCTCTCTTACTATTTTTTTCAAATGTCCTTTAAAAAAACACACACACAATTGTCTCATGGAGGTCTATGCATAGCAATAGATTAGAATTTATACACGGAATTCTCATCCAGGACCTCTCATTGCCAGTGCATTCCCTAATAAGCACCTGTGCTTATTTCGAGTCTTATTTAGGTTGTTCATTATAGTTATTTATTCACATATGTAAAAGTGCATCAGTGCATCTCTTTCTGTGTAAGTTTGCAGTCTCACTGACACCTGAGACCAACACTCTGTCATTTTGGTGTTATTATATTACCTTTAAAATATGACCTCAGATGGACTCTTAGAAAATGTGATAATAAGATATGAAACCAAACGGAGTTATCAACATACACTGTTTGTACTGTTCTAATTTACTTCTCCCTCAAAACTCCTTAGTTTCTAAACTAATTTGACGATCTCAAGATGTTAATATGAATGAGTTTTCACAATTGCTTCTCTAGATTCCTACTTTTGATATTTATATCTGAGATCACAGACATTTTTTCTAGATTTATACTTCTAAATGTATGACAACCTAGATTAACATATAACTTAACTACTATGAAAAATATCATTGCATGTTATACCTTACAGAATACCTTATCCGATTAAAAATGTGATTTTATGTTATGGCATTGCCTTGGGAAATGATAAAGAATGGGATTTTTTGTTAAATATCTACAATAATAAAACAAAGGAAGAAGAAAGGATTCAACTTGCTTATGCAATGAGCTGCAGTAAAGATCCATGGATACTTAACAGGTGATTATTACAACTTACCTTGAAAGGGTTCTTGGTGGAAGAATGCAACTAATAAACCAAAGGGAGAAAAATAGAAGTGAGCTAATATAAGAATGAATATGAAACATACTTATAATTCAGTAACTTAGAACCATATGGGATTTTAACTCCATTTATTTAAATTTACTCTTTCCATTGGATAATGTTTACGTATTTATTTTCTGCCACATGGGCTTTTACAGATATATGGAGTATGCCATCACTACATCTCCATTCACTTTTAATGAAACAAATATAATCGAAGCTGTGGCAGCCTCTGAAGTTGGCCGATACGTTGCAAAGGACTTTTTAATCAACAATTGGCAAGCTGTGAGTGAAAGGTAAGGAGGAAATGTGAGACCTCTCTTTCATTTAGGTCATTGGTTTGGTGCTAGTGGCTCAACTTTAGTCTGGCCAGGTCACTAAAGTCCTTTGCATTGACTAGAAAACTGATAAATTTTCCTGCGTTTAGTCTCACCACAAACTAGCTGTGTGAAAGATAAGGTCACTTATCCTCAGTTTTGGCTTTTTTTGTGAATGTAGATTTGCATGGGGTACTTATCTACCTCAGTTTCCCACTGTGCCCACTAAGAATCTTGTCTTCAGAGACACAGATTAGAGCAAGTCATGTTTTTTGGTATGAGTGCACATCATCCATTCATTTCTTTTGTGAAGTACATCACCATATCTTTAAGAAACAGCAATGTTCATTACTACATAAGCTTGGATATTGCTTGTGCCTTTTGTCAGATTCCCTTTGTGTATCTGGCTTCCATGTTCTCAAACTTTTTATATTTCTCACCTTTTAAGATTAAATCTGCTTGCTACTTAGCCTGCCAGGTAAAATAGACGTTGAAATGCACAAGTCAGGCAGCATACCCTCGATAGTTGCTCTTTCTAGAACATGACTTAACCATACGTTCGTTTTGCGACGGGTGGGAGGGTGGATCAAGCCATTTTATTGAGGGGCTTCAGGGGAGGGTCGAAGGGCTGGGAAGACAAGGAGATCTGACAGCATCCTTCTCCAGGCCAGGATCTCCCCAGCTTCACAGTCTCTGAAAGCCTGAACCATACATTCTGAAAAGCCTCGAATAATATGTCCTACAACTATTCGCATACTGAAGAGTTAGCAGGTCAGAGTAGCCAACAGTTCAGGTACATACACAGCTGTAAAGTTGGAAGATACTTTTTGCAAATAAATTTAGGTCTTTGGAACAGAGGATATATTTAGAATATAAATGTTTAAGAATCTGAATATGGTTCTCTTATACAGCAAAATAATGGAATGTTTTTCTTTTATGGACATGTATTGAACACCTTTACAATACACCAAAAATGTATTTTTAAATCAGAAATTTTAAACATGTAGATAAAATCTCTTTTGTACAGTACCGTTTTTCTGGCTTATCAGGGGGACATGCATAGCGTACTCACATATTGAGAAAATTGTCCTTATCTCTTGTTTTAAATTATCATTCTAGGTTCATTGTTCAGAGAGCCTTATGACCTTGGGGGTAAATGATGTCTTCCATTTTTGTTTAAGTCATTAAAGGTAATGCCCTCCTTCCCAGGTCCTACTTCCCAGTGGGAATTTGGGAGTTGGGTATACATCAGAAGTATTTGCTCAGGTCGCCTTGTTCCATGAGGTTTCAGAGGTTCCAGCCTCGTAAGGCTGTCTGTTACTTTCTGTTCTCTCTCCCTGGAGCTTGTATCGAAAGCTCTGACCCCCATGCCCTCTCTCGGGCTGACATGCCTGGCTTTGCCAGGACTGGAAGCCATCTGCCCTCTTGCTGCCATGATCATTTTGCCCAAGATCATTCACTTCAGCTACAGTCCCTGACTGTTTTCTTCCAGAGCATCCTGCGGAACAATCTAGCAGCAATTTTGGAATTAAACTGCTGAGAGAACAGCTCCTTTAAAAAATAAGTGATGATTTTCCTGAGGGCCCAGCTTGTAATCACCACAGCCTATCACACTCTCCATGCCTTCGGATGCCCTGCCGGGCCCTGAGAAAGACACAGCTTCACAGTTAGTTCCCAGGCTCAGGGCTTATTAGTGCCTGGCACTTAGTGTGCACTTGTACGTGTTGAGGATTGTTCATATTGTTGTTGTGGCCCAAGGTGACATGGTACCTGTCAGTCCCGGGCCATATCCACACTCAGATGGGTGAGCCTAAGCACAAGCCAGACACTTTCTAATGTTGCAGAGCTTCGTAATTACCTGGAGTGATTCATACACCTAAAGACTCCCAAGCCCACCCTACCCCTTGAAAATCAGAATCTGCCAGAATAGGGTGCAAAATCTGTACCTTTCTCTAGCACCCCAGGTGACCCAGGTGTAGTTTAACATGGAAACAATTGACACTGGATTAAAAAATTATCTAAGCCTGCATTGCTCAATATGGTAACTACTAGCTAACATATGGCTATTTAAATTTAAATTAAGTACAATTAAATAAAATTTAAACTTCAACTCCTCAGGGAATTCCCTGGTGGTCCAATGGTTAGGACTCCACGCTTCCACTGCAGGGGGCACAGGTTCAATCCTCGACCCCTGGTTGGGGAACTAAGACCCCATAGGCCTCGTGGCACAGCCAAAAAAAAAAAAAAAATTCAGTTCGTCAGTTGTACTAGCCTTGTTTTAAGTGCTCAGTGTGGCCAGTAGCTACCATACTGGACAGCTCAGATAGAGCGCGTTTCCATCCTCGAGAGAATTCTACTGGACAACACTGCTCTAAGGGGTAAAGCAGCCCCTCAATTTATTTTTCCTCTCTTTCTATACCATACACAGCACATGTAACTAGTTAAGCCCCCCAAATGGCTTTGAGCAACCCATGGGAAAGATTGCTCTTAATTTAAGTGTGTTTTAATTTTTATTCCTCAGAAGAACTTTTTTCTGCAGTTGGAGAACAGAAACATGTTTGCAACGCTCTCTAAAAAGTCCATTGTCTAGCAATTTGTTTAAATGATTTAACTGTATCAAATACGAGTCTAGAAGGACTTCCTTTAAAAAAAAAAAAAAAACTCTAAACAGGTATTTCATTATCCCTAAGAAGGTCTTAGAATTGTAAACGCATTCACTTTTAACCATGGCTTAAATGTTTTTATCTTTTATCAACAAAATGCCATGCTCAGAAAATAGATGCCTTTCCTTTTCTGTTTATGATAAATGAAGCTCAGTTCACTCCTCTTACACATTCTGCTACAAAAAGTCTTTGAGACTCAAATAAATTTGCCTTCTACATCTAAAACATTTATTTTTAGGATTCAATTTATAGTCACCAGTCTTGCTGAATTTTGCAAATGATTTTGAATAGACAGTAATATTATATATGGATTGTTAAGAGGAAATAAAAGTTCAAATTAATAATCAAAATGTTATATACATTAAAACGGCACAGGAATGCTTACCTTATTCTTTGTACATCAGAATATTTACTTAGCACTTATTAAACAATTATATTTGACATGAATATTTGTATGTCACCAGTCTTCATAAAATGATAAAGGTAGTATAAAAGTGTAAGTAAACAAATGCGATAACAAATTAAATTTTATGTTATTTAAGTGAAAAGGATTTATTTTAAATTTGCTATAATGTGACTGATCACTCGCAAATTAGCTTTGAAACTGGTATTTCTCCAGTGTGTTTCACTGAGCATTATTCATGGAGACCCTGACAAGCCTTCTGTGAACAAAGGCGACAGTAGCCCATCGGTTTGGAAACTGTCTATTTTAACCTCCACAAATTCACAGTATATGTTAGCATCATAAAGCTCCAAGAAGCCCGTCAGAAGGAAATCTAGCATCTAGCCCAGCGGCTTGTCACTGTAATCCTGCTATGTACTGTCTATGCTAATGTAAACAAAGTGTCATTCTGCCAGTAGATCAGTTGTTCCAAGCGAAAGACAGATGAGAAACTAAATTCTCTAACCCTCTCATCTGGAACTTTAACTAGAACAACACTTATTTATTGATGGCCTATTAGTTAACATTTAGGCCTTGGTTTCCTCTTGCATAAAATGAAAGATGTTGTATGTGATCAGCTGTCAAGTTCTTTCTGGTAATAAGAAGTTCTGGTTTTTCTATGCCAAGGCACAGTTAGTTCAAGCTGTTGTTGGGAGTTATAAAGTGATTAAGACATGGTCTCTGATAAATGTGACAGAGGACAGATGGAGAGTGCTCTAGGGATTCAAAGAGAAGAAGGGGGATTTGAACAAGCAGGTGGAAAAACTCACCTTCTACATGGAAGGGAGGACACCAGTAATTGCCTGGGGGCCAGGCTGAGAGTCCGACTTGGGACTGATCGTCATAACTGGCTGGAGCTTAGGGCCCTGGAAAGGAGGCAATAGGGCTGGTCAAGCGTTAGAGTTGAGACACTGCCAATAGCAGTCCAGGAACATCTGCTCGCCTTACCCAGGCCCCAGATTCTTCCCAGGGAGCCTAATCTGAAAATATATTTTGGAACACTTGCTTGAGTAAAACAACTTTGGTTTGATCCTGCTTCTCAGTCCCACGTGCAGGGCACTGCACTGGTGGCTGTGGGGTATTTAGTTAATTGTTAGATGAGAGGTGATCTTTTGGATACTGATCCCAGTGAGGGAGCTTCCACTAACCATAAAGACATCTCTCAGGTTCCAGAGAAATCAGTATGAACCTGCACTTGTGCATAGCTCCTATGAAGGAATGTGTGAATAGACACGAAACAATAGGATTTTTGTGACTTTTTATTGGATGTGGTAGAAATGATGTTTGTTTCATGCTTGTTATGTTGCTTTTGGCTTTCATAAAATGATGCAGGCTTCACCGCCTACAGGAATACCCTAGCTTTATTTGAATATAGAATACAAGGTATCATCACTTTCAAACTCAACCGATCCAAAATGAATCTTATCCTCTTCTTCACCAAACCCCTTATTTCTTCTCCAAATATGTGATACTGGCTAAAGTCCTATGCTTGAAAAACTTACACCCCTTTTTTTAAACTTTTTATTTTAAATTGGAGTATCGCCGATTAGCAATGCTGTGATAGTTTCAGGTGCACAGCAAAGCAACTCAGCCATACATATACACGTATCCATTCTCCCCAGGTTCCCCCTCCCATCCAGGCTGCCACATAACATTGAGCAGAGTTCCCTGTGCTATACAGTAGGTCCTTGTTGGTTATCCTTTTTAAATATAGCAGAAACTTACACTCATTTTTACTTCTACTCTGTTGTATTTCATGATGGGGAACATAGAGTTGAAAGGGTTAAATTGGAACAAACTGAGAGAATTAAGATGTTATCAGAGTGGTGTACCCAAGCACTGGAGGACCCATTTTCACTGGGTCAGGCGAGTTACCTGGCTGCCTCCATCCTTGCCTAAGTGGCCAAGCTTGCTGCAGGAAATCAGACACAGCAGGGGAAGGGATGGGAGGGGAGGGCAAATGTGAGAAAGGAGAGAAGCGGAAGGTGAGATGGACTAGTGTCCCAAATCACGCTGACTAGCACTGAATGTTATCAATTTCTTGAAAGGGCAACTATCCTGACAAACATTGGCTCCTGTCTTCATGTTAATACTTTTGACTACTGGTGGGCTAAGCTATCTGTAATGTATATATTTTTGTTGAGTACTATTTCAAAGAGATTGCTCTCTCAAGCAGAATGATAAATCATCTGTCTCAAAAATATCTCCTCTTGAAACTTTCAAGAACAGGAAGGAATGAAGTGTGCCAGGCACCCTGATAGGCACTTCAGTGTACATTATCTCATTTAATCTCCATACCAATGCTTATAACTATATGTTAGTCCCCATTTTTACAGTTTATAAGTTGCCCCAAGGTAACTTCAAACCCAGCCCTGCCTCTGGGGTAACCTTTCTCCTGTATGTGGTAGAAAAATCACACATTTAGCAACGTAGGTATTTTTCTTTTGTTTCCTACTTTTTTTTAAGTCTGGAACTCAGTTTCTTTGCAAATTTTGTCAAATTTCTTGAGTCATTTCACAGGCTTTTTAAACCTGGCCAACCAAAATGAAGAACTAAGAAATATTTCTTCCTTCCCCAAAGAAACAGATTTGGTTGCCTGAATTATATGTAGATGGTCTCTTATCCTCCACTTTGCTGAAGCAGACTCAGCTTAAGTTATAGCTGGGAACTTAAAAAGGACCAAAGCACTGTTTTCTCTCACCTTTGTCTGTATATCATGCCAATGTTAACTCTTACAAGTTTTAATTTCAAGTATACATTTTTGAAGCAAATCAATTGTATTAACTATCAACTATCAAGACAGTATCCTGATTCAACCCTTTCTTGTCCAGGCCATTATATTAACCTTATTTTAATTTTCTTTCTTTTTTAATGCATCCAAAAGTCTTTCTTTACTTTTTTCACTACAGCAACACTTTGAGCAGGTATGTATCTGCTGTTTTTCCATAGCAACATTTCATGGCTGTTTTTCAGACAATTCTTGTCAGTTATTCAAGGTCACTAAGCTAAAGGGGAAGTTTCAGTTGCCGTACCTGTTTGAGGGAGCTTAAGGAAAGCCAGAGTACTTAGCCCTCAGGGATCGCCAACATTTTGAGAATCTCTTTCCAAAAAGCATATGCAAATACAGAAGTTTCAATAAGCTTTCAGGGTATTTTAGTCAGAGTTTCTGAAACTGATTCTATATTAACTACACTTTTTAAGGGGTATACTTTGAGTATTTGCCTATTCTCTTTTAAATTTTCTTAATTTGGGTATGTGACATCTATTCTAACCACTTCTTTTTGAAAGATAAAAACAGTTGTTGTTACTGTTTTTAAGAACAGCTTTTTATATTTAAATGAAACTTTTAAAACTATGTGTTACACAAATCAATATTAAACTATAATTACTTCTTTGTGCTAATAGGCTTTTCTATAGCATGAATTTTCTATGAAAAGATGAAGCTAAACAAGTTCATATATGGTTTTGCTTAGATTTGGGAGTTAGGAATTCATAGGGGCTGTATACTTAGCATTTATGTGCTCTGTAGCTTTGTCTTGCCAAACGTGTTCCACTCCTGATTAGCATCTTGTTGCTTTGTAGGTATGGAACGCAATCATTGGTTACTCTGTTATACGTAATAGGGAGAACCATAAGTACGGATTTACAGATCTTAGAGGTAAGTACTATAGATATTGTGCATTATAAAGACAATTTAGAAGCCATTTTTTATGTAATTTGGAGTTGCTAAAATTAAAACTAATATGCTTTCCTGAATTGTTACATTCTATGCTCCATTGATGCTATTATCACTGCAGGAAATGTCTTTTAATTCTGTCTTGCTCTTGAAATAGAGACCATTCTTGTTCATGGAGGGTTGTGCTTCACCTGAATTATTGCAGTAGACTATGGGCCGGGCTCCCTGGCGCAGGCTGTTCTTCCCTCCATCCCATCCATCACATCACTGCCGGTCATTGCCCCGCTCCCAAAGTTTCAGTAGCTCATCATAGTTTTTAGAAGGAATTTTAAAATCTTTTCATTAGCACACGAAGCCCTTCATAATCTGGCCCCTGCGTTACTCCCTAGCTTCACTTCACCAACCAGTGTCAGAGAATACGAGGCATAGGTGCCCCCGAACACTTTTCCTCTAGTTACACTGTACCAGGTAACAGAATTTCTTAAATTATCATCTTGTTGCACATTTCCCAGATTTCAGAAACACTCTACCTTCTGTCTGGGGTGCCCTCCTCATGCCTGTCCTTGGCTGCGTAATTCCTAATCCTCCTTTAAGACCCTGCTCCAACCACATATTCTAGGAATTTTTTTTTTAATAAATTTATTTATTTATTTTTGGCTGCATTGGGTCTTTGTTGCTGCATGCGGGCTTCTCATTGCAGTGGCTTCTCTTGTTGCAGAGCATGGGCTCTAGGCGCGCGGGCTTCAGTAGCTGTGCCTTGCTGGCTTCAGCGGTTGTGGCTCACGGGCTCTAGAGCGCAGGCTCAGTAGCTGTGGCGCAGGGGCCCAGTTGCTCCGTGGCATGTGGGATCTTCCTGGACCAGGGATTGAACCCGTGTCCCCTGCATTGGCAGGCGGATGCTTAACCACTGCGCCACCAGGGAAGTCCCTCTAGGAAGTTTTTAACTAACTAATTTACACCCTCTCCTCCTCCATGCTCCCAAATCATCCTATGTAGTTGTTACTATGAGAGAGAGAGAGGAAGAACTGGTAATTCCTGAAGGAATGATCTTTGTTTGGGTTTTGGCTTGCCTGAGGCTGAGCTGTCAGGACCTGATTTAGCAGGGATTCCCCAGACAAGAGAGTGAGGGGCACACCCAAAAATCCTGGAACGAAAGCTCCTAGAATCAAAACTGAGTTTGTGTTGATATCTTCAAAAGTGCCTCTGTTCATCTTTATCTCTAAAAACCCAGTAGTTTTGTTGTTGTTGAATGAATGAATGAAGTTTTGTATAACTTTAGCAATCCCCAAAGTTCCAAAATTCTATAATCACTGACAGTTCATTTAAAAAAATGCAAAACTGGATTTAGCAGTAGTTAAATTATTGTAATTTTGAAAACAAGTGAGTTAGCTACCATGAATATCTTTGTCAACAAGCTGTTAATGACCAACAGTCCTACTGCAATGTATTGGTTCACAAGATACTATTGAAAACAATTACTAAAAAAGGTAAATGAAAAAAAAAAGTCATATGAATCCCTTTTCCCTCCACACCAGCACAGTTTTTATACACTCTCCGAATCTCTTGCTCTGGTCTTTCTACTCCACCCTGCTGGAGCCTGTCCTCACTCGTGCTCTCAAGCACCCGTGAAGCCCCACACACACAGTCCCCCAGACCCACACTCCCCTCCCACCCACTGCAGGTGCTCGGTCTGGGGCAGTGCTGCTGGTGTGTGGCTCCCACTGCCTGGCAGGAATGCCCAGGTGTGGGAGAGAATGGGAGGTTTGCTCCTGGCCCCTTAATCTACTTTTTCCTAGAACCTTATTTGTCTTTTGCATTGTAGTTAGACTTGACAACCCTATTACTACCTAATTTCAAGTACATTAGGGCTTATGTGACCTTTTGTGAGCTGGTAGGGTACACTATCATTTTATGGTAATGTGTGTTCTGAGTTATAATCCAATGACACAGAAATAGACTTTTGGAATATGATTTATTCAATTCAATTATTATTATCCCAATTATTCAATTGGGATCTGTCTGGCTTGAATGTAATATTGCAACAAACGTTCCCATAACTGAATGCTTGACCTGACTCAATGAAGGAATTTAGCCCATGGATGAATCCACTATAAATATTCTTAAATAAAGGGTAACATTTGTAAAGACACGGATGTTGTATACCAGTTTTGAGCTTTGGAAGTTGCAAAGTTTCTTTTGAAATAAGGAAAGGTCTCATTGTGTCTCTGTCTACAAATCTTGTATAATATCCAATATGCATTCTGGAAATCTTTACTGAGCACCTACTACGTGCTTGGGGAATAGAACATTGAATAGAATAAACAAAGTTCCTACTTCCTGGAGCTTCCAGTCTACATCGGATTCTTCAGGACAGGTGTGGTCTTCATCACATTTTCTCAGTCACAGTCTCCTCAGGGACACACCGTATAGGGACAGACATTTCTACTCATTCCATCTGTCATCATCCATTCACAAGATCATGTCGCTACTTACCATGAACTTTGTCTTACTGTGCCTAAGTGAGAAGTTCAATTGCACTGATGGACCAACCGTCTCTTTGTCCTTTCAGCTGCAGCAGTTTTGCAGTAACATGTTGGAGGAGCACCAGAGACTCACAGTTCAGGCCAAATTACAGACAATAAAGAATGAAAATCTGAAAAACAAGGAGCGAAGTGCCAGGATAGCTGCGTGGCTACAGAAAAACACATAATTTAGTGGCAACTTTCGGCCCTTCTCTTGCATATTATAATGTGCTCACGGTTTTGTCTTCCAATATTCTGTGAGTCTGGAAAACCACACGTTTTGTTATTCGTATTTCAGTCACATTTACTACTCAGAGTCCTGTTCTTCCCCTCTTGTCACGTTTGGCCCTGAAGCTCAGTGATTGTTGAGGATTTTGCCAATAATGCTGTATTTCTGGGGAAGATTTTGCTTCATGTTGGGCTATAAACCACATGATTTACTTTAAATGCCTTGGCAAAACAAATTTACCGTAGAAAATTTTGCTTGTTCTGTTGTGAAGGCCAGTGGAATATTACATCATTGGGTAATGAGCACATTCTTTTCTGAGGGAAATACACATTTGCAATACTCTAGGGTTTATTTAGTTCAATATTTAAAAGAGTAATGAGCAAATGAGACAACAGTGTAAAGAAATAGAAACCAGAAAAATAATATTCACTAGAAGACAGACAAGCCAAAGAAATGCAAGTTGTAAAAAGAAGAAACAGACAATTTTGTGAGCCACGTTAAGTGCCCCAAAGGCAAGAAATGTGTCTCTTCCTGTCCATTTCTCTCTCCCCAGTGCCTGCTGCATCATGCCACGCTTTACTGGCTACTAACTTTATGGTGTCACAAAGAGACCTGGGATCGTAGGATCCATGAAGTACCCGTAGGATTGCTGTTGTGGAGACCAAATGGAAAGCAAGGCTCTGCCCTGAAGCTCTTGACTGTAATTCGCCTGTGGGACAGACACTCTTTCAGCCAAAGTTTAGCAGCAAAAATTATGATGTCAACAGACAATAGCAATTATGGGCTAATCTCCAACGCAAAGGATAATGGTCAGATAAAGAGTAATAGAACTAAAAGATTAACCAGAGCATAATCTTTATAGCTTTGCACTCAGCAGATTAAGTTTGACATGTGGTTTCATTTGGCCAAATTGAACCTGCTTGTAGTTTGGACAACTTTAAACATTTTCATCAATCACAATGTACGGAATTAGCTTAGTTTTGTTACCCCTGATTTAATCAGGACAGCTAAGGCAAATCATCCTACTCTAGACTTTGTGTGTATACCATTTAATTCTTGTTTTAATTTTAATTTTGTTTTTACAGAATGGGGGTAAAACTACAGATCTTCTATCTACCTCAAAGTGATACTGTAAAGATTATGGACTATGTCAATGAAAAACCTTTAAATATGTCATATAAGCTCAAGGCAATGTGATCTAAGGGTTTTTTCCTATTTCTTCTGTAAGTTAATGTACCCACAAATTAAAATGCAAGACAGAAGTTCACTTTCATATTCACTTCACAAGAAGATACTCCCTGAGAGGGAATGGGAGGCTATGGGACTTGGCCATGAGGACAGACCAAAGCACAGCCTGCACAGACTTGACCGTGGGCCATAGGTCAGAGAGATTTTTCTTTAAATTTAACAATTTAAAATATAAGCAATAAAACGTCTCCATGTCTTCAAATTGTTATGTGTGCAGTATCTTCCTGTGTTTTCTTCAACGTGCGTTCTCTGTTTCCTGTATCTCCTCCAATCATCCAACTCATCGTTCGATAACCATGTCACGTGTCCTCTCAACTGCTTTCTCCTCCTTTCTTTCTCTCCTCCACTTCCACTCCCTTCCCCTCCCTTGTGTTCCCCTGTCTTCCTTCTCCCTTTCCAGTAACCTCTGCCTTCCTTCTGCCTGGTTGTCCATGTCCCCTCTCCTTGATCTTCCTCCCCTCCTGTGCTCTCATTCGACCAAGTGTGCTTGGAGGCTGGCACTCAGGATGCTGAGCGGGCCCTGATGCCTGTTATTGGGTGATGCCAAGCCCTGATCCTACCTAAGGAGCACACTGGGCTCTTCAGACCATTTGCTGACAATTAAAGTTCCATTATATCTTAGCTTCTGTAGTAATTAAACAGCACCAAAAATGTTTATCCAAAATCAAATGCCCAAATATTTGGTTAATAGTTCTTCCTCTAAATATGAAGAAGAATTTTGAATAATGTACATTTTTTCTTACTTGGATGAAGCCAGTTACTCCAGATAAGCATTACATTTTATTATATTGTACCTTATACTTGGTATAAAAAGAAGTAATTATTGATTGATTACTGTGATAGCAATAAGTCAGGGAGTGATACTGAGTCAGATTTGTCTAAATGGTATAAATACTTTATTAACCAATAAACCAGCTTATTTATTAGCACGCCAACTGTAACACAATATTTTCGACCCATCTAGTTTATACTGTTCATCCTAAAGCAGGTTAACAAGATATACAATGTATTCATGATTTTTTTCAATTTGATAATTAGAAATTAAAGTTTTCCTTATAATCTTATGCTTTTTTCCTCCTCAAACCCATTCAGTGACTTTTCATTGCTGACCTTAAGTGAAAGAACAAATGCCTTAGTCTTGAAGACTCTAGATGCTTTGTAATTCAGAGCTCTGGGACCAATCTGTACAGCAATTTATTCTGAAGAATGAATGAAGAAGCAAAATGAGCTTTAAAAAGGATTTCTACTTGATTACTTTTCCTGTTTACTCCAGTGAATGCTTTTTTTCCATCCAAACTCTAGCAGGATTAATATGTCCAATCCCAAGCCTTAAAGGAGTTTTACAAGTGAATGTAACTGCTTCCCCGGATACAAAGAATTATGTAGCATAGTCAGAAGCATTTGAAGCTACACGTATATTGCCTCCAGCTCAATCTTCTCACCAATTCAACAACATTCAGCAAGTATGTTCTTCACAGCACAACTCTTATTTAAGAGTTATTTGAACTCTTCCTCTTCCCTTCCTTTTATAAACAGGTCGGTCCTAAAGGTGAGGCAGAGCAAGGTAAGCGTCTACACCAGTGGGAGCTGAGGGGCAGCTGAGGAGGCCCAGGACATGGAACGAGGTGTAAGAGCTTGAGTGGGTGAAGAGGGAGTCCACACACCAGGGAGCAGTTTGGCACAGGATGTCAGAGCCCATGAAGGGTGAGTAGAGTGGCCCTACAGTGCAAGGAGGGAGCTTACGACATGGACAGTCAGAGCCCAAACAGGGTGAGAATGGGGAGTCCCATAGTGGGGTGGAGAGGAGGCTCAGAGTGGATAAGGGTTCAACATAAGGCATCAGAGCCTGAGGCGGGAGAGGAGGACATCCACATGGGGTGGGGGAGAGGCAGAGATGGGAGCTTGGTTACCACAGTGGGTATGGTTCAAATAAGAAAATTTACAAATGATAATAAGATTCAGGTTTCTCACTGCTGGAGAAGGGAGTTGCAGATATTCAAAAGGAAAAACTAGAATGAACTCTTTTTTGTTGGATTGGAATTAGAGGTATTGATGTTAGCAGTTCTCACTGTTCTCAATACATGGATAGATTTATACATATAGATGTAAATGTGTGTTTGTAAACATATCTTGCAGTTTCTCTCTAGATATATATAGACATAGATGCAAATACAAATATAGATATAGATATAGACTTTAGCTTTCTAACTGAGAAAGCCTGGGAGCAACAACACCTCAATGACAATGAGCACATCCAGTGCCCAGATCTTGGCTTCTAAATGCCATGCTCTGCTAAAAGAACCAGGACTTCTTGGGGAAATGGCTGATTTCAGGGATGGGGCAGGAAAGGGACAATTTGAGATAGAACATCTCTTTGTACTAAAAGATAAGGAAGTACTCAAATAATGATGGGTACACATCAAAGGGTACAAAAGCCAACCACAAAAGTAGCAGGATACTAAGTAAGACAGGTCAAAGGCTTCCTCTCTCTTTACTTCCCCTCACAAATAATGCCAAGAAGAATAAAATGAAAATATCACCTTCTCTGCTTTCAGGCTTCTGCTGAAAGTGGGCAAGTTTGATGACTTGAAGAGTCTTGGACCCTGGGTGTTGATAGATACATATCAGAGGAGTAAATGAGTACTAAGCATGGAGTTTGCAAAAGTTTCTTTTTCTTTATCCTCATGCAGTGATCACCCTATCATTTACAATGGCCCCTCAATCTTAGCATATCTTACCTGGGATCAACACAGTCTATTAGTCCCGTCAGTTTCTATGAACCAGAACAGTCCTTAGTGAGTCCAGGGGTCTCAGGTCTCATTTTAGGAGATTGTCCTAAAAATGCTCCATAGTAGAGAGTAAGTAAGATTTCTTTCAGAAATGATTACCACAATAAGATTAGTGAACATCCATGGTCTCCCATAGATACAAAATTAAAGAAATCGAAAAAAAAATTTTTTTTCTTGTGATGAGAACTCTAAGGATTTACTCTCTTAACAACTTTCATATATAATGTACAACAGTGTTAATTATATTTATCATGTTGTACATTACATCCCTAGTATTTACTAGCTTGTCTCCGGAAGTTTATATCTTCTGACTACCTTCATGTAACCCCCCATCCCATTCCCCCACCCCACACCTTTGGTAATCACAAAGGTGACCTCTTTATATGGGTTTGTTTGTTTGTTTGTTTTTGAAGTATAATTGACTTACAACGCTATGAGAGTTCCTGGTGCAGAACACAGTGATTCAGTATTTCTATGCATTACAAAATGGTCACTACAATAAGTCTAGTTACCATCCGTCACCATACGAAGATATTACAAAATTACTGACTATATTCCCCATGCTGTACATTTCATATCTGTGACATTTTTATTTTGTAGCTGGTAGTTTGTACCTCTTAATCTCCCTTACCTATTATTCTTCTCTCCAGAATTCCCTCCCTTCTGGCAACCACCTATTTTGTTCTCTGTATCTATGACTCTGTTTCTGATGTTTGTTCATTTGTCTTGTTTTTTAGATTCCCCATATAAGTGAAATCATACTGTATTTGTCTTTCTCTGTCTGACTTATTTCACTTAGCATAATACTCTCTAGGTCCATCCATGTTGTTGCAAAATGCAAGATTTAATTTTTTTGTGGCTGAGTAATATTCCATTGTATTTATCCATATAATATTCTTTATCCATTCATCCAATAATGGGCACTTAGGTTGCTTCCATACCTTAGCTATTGTAAATAATGCTGTAATAAACATAGGGGTGCATATATCTTTTCTAATTAGTGTTTTCATTTTCTTTGGATAAATACCTGAAAGTGGAATTCCTCAGTCATATGGTGCACAAGCGTTCCCTTTTCTCCAGATCCTTACCAGCCATTGTTATTTGTTGTCTTTTTGATAATAGCCATTCTGACAGGTGTGAGGTGGTATCTCATTGTGCCTTTGATTTGCATTTTCCTGATGATTGGTGATGTTGAATATTTTCATGTGCCTGTTGGTCATCTGTATGTCTTCTTTGGAAAAAATGTCTATTCAGGTCCTCTGCCCGGTTTTTAAATGGGTTTTTTGGTTTTTTTTGATGTCGAGTTTTATGAATTCTTTATATATTTTGTATATTATCCCCTTATCAGATCTATCATTTGCAAATATCTTCTCCCATTCAGTAGGAGGCCTTTTCCTTTTGTTGATAGTTTCCTTCACTGTGCAAAAGCTTTTCAGTTTGATGCAGTCCCATTTGTTTATTTTTTATCTTGTTTCCCTTACCTGAGGAGATAGATCCAAAAAAAGATTGCTAAGACTGATGTCAAGAGTGTACTGCCAACTTTTCTTCTAGGAGTTTTATGGTTTCAGGTCTTAGTTTAATTTTTTAATCTATTTTGAGTTTATTTTTGTATATGGTATGAGAAAATAGTCCAGTTTGATTCTTTTACATGTAGCTGTCCAGTTTTACCAACACAATTTATTTAAGAAGCTGTTGTTCCCCCATTGTATAGTTTTGCCTCCTTTGTCATAGATTAATTGCCCGTATAAGTGCGGGTTCATTTGTGGGCTCTCTATTCTGTTCCATTGATCTATGTGTCTGTTTTTGTGCCAGTACACTACTGTTTCAATTACTGTAGGTTTGTAGTATAGTCTGAAGTCAGAGAGTGTGATACCTCCAGCATTGTTCTTCTTTCTCAAGATTGTTTTGGCTCTTCAGGGTCTTTTGTGTTTCCATACAAACTTTTAGAATTATCTATTACAGTTCTGTGAAAAATGTCCTTGGTATTTTGATAGGAATTGCATTGAATTTGTAGATTTCCTTGGGTAGTATGGTCATTTTAACAATATTAATTTTCCAATCCAAGAACACAGTATATCTTTCCATTTGTTTGTGTCATCTTCAATTTCTTTAATCAATGTCTTATAGTTTTCCAAATATAGGTCTTTAACCTCCTTAGTTAGATTTCTTTCCAGGTATTTTATTATCATTGATACAATTATAAATGGGATTGTTTTTTAAAATTTCTCTTTCTGGTAGTTCACTGTTAGTGTATAGAAACACAACAGATTTCTGTATATTAATTTTGTGTCCTGCAACTTTACTGAATTCATATATGAGTTCTAATAGTCTTTTGGTGGTGTCTTGTAGCATTTTCTATATGTAGTATCATGTCATCTGCAAACAGTGCCAGTTTTACTTCTTCCTAATTGCAGTGGTCAGGACTTCCAGTACTATGTTAAATACAAGTGGCAAGAGTCTTGTTCCTGATCTTAGAGGAAATGCGTTCAGCTTTTCACCATTGAATGGGATGTTATCTGTGGGCTTGTCATATATGGCCTTTATTATGTTGAGGGCTGTTTCCTGTATACCCACTTTGTTAACTGTTTTTATCATAAATGGATGTTGAATTTTGTCAAAAGTGTTCTACAATTATTGAGATGATTGTAGGATTTTTATTCTTCAATTTATCAATGTGGTGTATTACATTTATTGATTTTCAGATACTGAAACTTTCTTGCATCACTGGGATAAATCCTACCTGATCATGATGTATAATACTTTTAATGTATTACTGGATTTGGTTTGCTAATATTTTGTTGAGGGTTTTTGCTTCTGTGTTCATCAGTGTTATTTGCCTGTAATTTTCTTTTTTTGTGATATCTTTGACTGATTTTGCTATCAGGGTGATGCTGGCCTTGTAGAATGAGTTTGGGAGCATTGTTACCTCTGCAATTTTTTGGAAGAATTTGAAAAGGTTAGGTGTTAACTTTTCTTTAAATGTTTCATAGAATTCACCTGTGAAGCCATCTGGCTTTTGTTTGTTGGGAGTTTTTGAATTACTGATTCAATTTCCCTACTGGTAATTGGTCTATTCAGTTCAAAAAGAAATATTGGTATTTCTTCCTGATTCAGTCTTGGAAGATTGTACATTTCTAAGAATTTTTCCATTTCTTCTAGGTTGTCCATTTTATTGGAGTATAATTGTTTGTAGTAATCTCTTATGATCCTTTGTATTTCTGTGGTATTGGTTGTAACGTCTCCTTTTTTATTTGATTTTATCAATTTAGGTCCTCTCCCTTTTTTTCTTGATGAATCTGGCTAAAGGTTTATCAATTACGTTTATCTTTTCAATGAACCAGCTTTAGTTTCATTGATCTTTTCTATTGTTTTTTTAGTCTCTATTTAATGTATTTCTGCTCTGATCTTTATTACTTCTTTCCTTCTCTAACTTTGTGTTTGTTTGTTCTTTTTCTAGTTCCTTTAGTTGTAAGGTTAAGTTGTATATCTGAGTCTTTTTTTGTCTCCTGAGGTAAGCTTGTAGCACTATAAACTTTCCTCTTAGAACTGCTTTTGCTGCATCCCATAGATTTTGAATCATTATGCTTTGTCTTCATTTGTCTCCAGGTATTTTTTATTTTCTCTTTGATTTCTTCAATGACCCATTGGTTGTTTAGTAGCATATAGTTTAGCCTCCATGTGTTTGTGTCTTTGCGGTTTTTTTCTTGTAGTTGATTTCTAGTCTCACAGCTTTGTAGAAAGCATAGAAAAGATGCTTGCTACTATGTCAATTTTTAAAAATTTACTCAGACTTGTTTTGTGGCCTAGCATGTGAGCTATCCTAGAGAATGTTCCATGTGCACTTGAAAAGAATATGTATTCTGCTCCTTTTGGATGAAATGTTCTGTATCCATATATTAAGTCTATCTGGTCTAATGTGTCATTTAAGGCCAGTGTTTCCTTATTGATTTTCTGTCTGGATGATCTGTCCAATGATGTAAATGGTCTGTTACAGTTTCTTACTATTGTTGTGTTACTGTCAACTTCTCCTTTTATGTCTACTAATATTTGCTTTATGTATTTAGGTGCTTCTATGTTGGGTGCATATATATTTATAATTGCTATATCTTCTTCTTGGATTGATCACTTATCATTATGTAATGTCCTTCTTTGTCTTTTGTTACAGTCTTTGCTTTAAAGTCAATTTTATCTAATATAAGTATTACTACCCTGCCTTTCTTGTTATTTCCATTTGCATTGAGTACCTTTTTCCATCCCCTCCCTTTCAGTCTCTGTATGTCTTTAGATCTAAAGTGAATCTCTTGTATACAGCATATAGATAGATCTTGGCTTTGTATCCATTCAGTGACTTTGTGCCTTTTGATTGGAACATTTAGTCCATTTACATTTAAAGTAATTATTGATAGGTACATACTTATTGCCATTTTGTTCATTGTTTGGGGGTTGTTTTGTGGTTCTTTTTTGTTCCTTTTTTCTTCTTTTGCTCTATTCCCTTGTGATTTGATGACTATCTTTAGTGTTATGCTTAAATTCCTTTCTCTTTTGTGTGTGTTTATCTATTATAGGTTTTTGGTTTGTGATTACCATGAAGTTTGCATATAGCAATTCATATAAATATGTGATTATTTTAAGTTGCTGATCCCTTAAATTGGAACCCATTTTAACAAACTTGCACTCCCCCTCCCTCTCACATTTACTGTTCTTGACATCATATTTTATATTTTTTTATTTTTTGTATCCCTTAACTACTTACTGTGGATATAGATGATTTTACTACTTTGTCTTAACCTTCCTACTAGCTTCTTAAGTGGTTGATCTCCTATGTTTACTATATATTTGCCTTTACCAATGAGAGTTTTCCTTTTGTAATTTTCATATTTCTAGTTGTAGCCTTTTCTGCTTAGAGAAGTCCCTTTAACGTTTCTTGTAAAGCTGGTTCCATGGTGCTGTCTCTTAGCTTTTGCTTGTCTGGTAAACTTTTGAGCTCTCCTTCAAATCTGAATGCTAGCATTGTTGAGTAGAGTATTTTTGGTTATAGGTTTTTTTCCTTTCATCACTTTAACTCTCTCATGACACTCCCTTCTGGTCTGCAGAGTTTCTGCTGAAAAGTCAGCTGGTAGCCTTATGGGAATTCCCTTGTATGTAACTTAGTGCCTTTCTCTTGCTGCTTTAAATTTTCTTTATCTTTAATTTTTTCCATTTTAATTACATGTCTTGGTTTGGTCCTTTTTGGTTTGATCCTGTTTGGGACTCTTTGTGCTTCCGGGACCTGGGTGTCTGTGTCTGTTTCCTTCTTTAGGTTCAGGAATTATTCAGCTATTGTCTTCAAATATGTTCTCCGCCCCTCTCTCTCTCTCTCTCTCTCCTTCTGGGGCCGCTATAATGTGAATGTTAAGACACTTGATGTTGTCCCAGAGGTCTCCTAATGGTCCTCATTTTTTTAAATTATTTTTTCTTTTTTCTTTTCAGCTTGAGTAATTTCCACTGAGTTGACTGAACCATTCCCCTTCTGTGTCATCTAATCTACTATTGATTTCTTCTAATGTATTTTTTATTCCAGTAATTGTATTCTTCAGCTCTGTTTGGTTCTTTATATTTTCTAACTCTTCGTTAAACTTCTCATTGTGTTCATCCATTCTTCTCCTGAGTTCTTTGAGCATCATTATGACTATTACCTTCAACTCTTTATTGATTATGTTGCTTATCTCCACTTCACTTAGTTCTTCTTCTGGGGTTTTATCTTGTTCCTTCATCTGGAAGACATTCCACTGTTGCCTCATTTTACCTAATTCACTGTTTTTATTTTTATGTATTTGGAAGGTTGATTATGTATTCTGATCTTGGAGAAGTGCCCTTATATAAGAAACATCCCATGGGGCCCAGCAGCTCACTCACCTCTGCTCACTGGTGCTGTATGCTCTAGATGTGCCCTCTATGTGGGCTGCATGGATCCTTCTGTTGTGGTGGGCTGACTACTGTGGGTGCAGTTGGCGTGGCTGGCCCCTAGTCTGGTTGGTTGCCAGGCCCTGCCTGGTGTGGAGGCTGCCAGCCACTGGTGGGAGGGGCTGGATCCTGACATGGCTGGCTACATGGCCAGGGGAGTCCCAGTGCTGGTGCCAGCTCAGTGGTGGGCAAGGCTGGGTCATGAGGCTGCTGGCTACAAAGCCCAGGGGATCCCAGGGCTAGTGCTGGCCCACTGGTGGGTGGATCCAGGTCCCAGGGTGGCTGGCTGCTGGGCCAGGGTTCCTGGAGGCAGTTCAGCCTGCTGGTGGGTGGGGCTGTGGTTGCAGAGTCTGGGGTGTTCCAGAACTGGGGTCATTCTGCTATTGGGCAGGGCTGGGGCCCAAGACAACATGGGATGCTACCAGCCTGCTAGTGAGTGGACCAGGTCTTGACACAGCTGGCTGTGGGGCCTCAGTTGTCCCAGGGCTTGTGTATGCCTGCTTGTTTGTGGGGTCGTGGGCCCAGAAGCTCCCTGGGCTGGTTTCCACCCACTGGAGGTTGAGGTCAAGTCCCAGGGCTAATGCCGGCCTACTGGCAGATCCAGGTCCTGGGATCTCTAGCTGTGGGGCCCCAGTGGCTCCAAAGTTGGTGTTGGCACACAGGTGGGATAGGCTAGAGCTAGTGCCAGCCCACTGATGGGTGCATTTGGGTCCTGGGGTCTCTGGCTGTGGGGACCCAGGAGTCCCGGGTGTTAGTGCCAGGCCTCTGGTGGGTGGGGCTGTGTCCTGACCTGGCTGGAGTTCAGGGGATCCTTCAGCAGGCTGCCTGCTAATCGGTGGTGCTGTGTCCCTTCCCAGCTAGCTGCTTGGCCTGGAGCGATCCAAGTCTAGTGCAGACTGGCTGGTGGGTGGGGCCTGGCCCCGGCACTAATAAGCTAAAGGGAGGATTCTGAAATGGCGTTTACCACCACCAGTGTCCTCGTGGCTGGATGAGCTCCCACAAATGGCTGCTGCCAGCGTCTATGTCCCCAGGGTGAGTCCCAATTGCCTCCTGCTTCACTGGGATAAGCAAGTGGGTCTGACTCAGGCTCCTTTCAAATTACTGCTTCTGCCCTGGGTCCCGGAAAGTGTGAGATTTTTGTGCGTGCCCTTTAAGAGTGGAGTCTTTCCCACAGCCTTCTGGCTCTTCCAAAAGGAAGCCCCACTGGCCTTCAAAGCCAAATGTCCTGGGGGCTCATCTTCCCAGTGCAGAACCCCTGGGCCGGGAAGTCCAATGTGGGGCTTGGACTCCTCACTCCTTGGGGAGAACCTCTGCAATTGTGATTATCCTCCGGTTTGTGGGTCACCTATGGGGGTGGGGACTCTGGGCAGCTGGTGCTGATATCTCTGAGGGGACACATTAGGCTGGGTCTAAGGGATGGGGGTGGGATCCTGAGAACTGGAATCCAACAGCCACTGTCAGGAGCAAGAATCATTGCTGAGGTGTTGCTGGCAGAAACAAGAAGCGAACAGGAAGGAGCAAGCCCCTTTGCTCCTCCAGCCTTCTCTTGTCCCTCACCGCCCCCTGTTGGCAGAGCTTGCAACATCAAAGCGTGGTTTGCAGGGTCCCTAACATTACACAGCTGAGAATAAAAAGGTGGATTTGGAACTGACAGACAATGGCTTAATCACCTACTCAGGTCAGTATAATTATTCTGATTTTAACACATGGGGAAACAGAGGCTTAAGGACACAGTGCTGGGAGAGGCAGAAGTCAGAATTTAAGATCAACTCTTTTACCACCAAACCCCATTTGCTTTGGGTTTTTCTTTTAACTGTCAGCTTAGGACATGGTTAATATGCTGAGAAGGCACAGGTGAACATTTTTAATCCACACGCACCTACGGTAAGCCAGACAGCAGGCAGCTCTTAGAAATAACAGGCAGTGCTTCATGTAGATATGGTTGTTCAACACAAAGGAAAACTTTCTAAAAATGACTTTTTAAAGAAAGTTAAATTTGGACTTGTACTGAAAAGAAACTTTAGGTGAATGCATTTAAATAGGTTTTGCTTCTACTTTGCAAACATTATTTAGACAGATTTTTATGGAATTGCAAACGTTCTAAAAAAACTGGCTTCATGCTGTCAAATCACTATTTATTATGGTTTATAATTGCATTTTGAAATATAGACTGTACAGGAAGTACAGCTTAAGGATACTTTATTGATATAAGTAAACTTTATTGATACAAATGAATATGCTTACATTACCCAAGAATATGCTATGTTACTCATGAAAGCTAGCTTTAGCTGAAATGCTGAGTTCCTGTAGTTTGCATAAACCATAAAAAGGATTGAAAAGGATTTTTAAATCATAAATCATAAAAAGGATTTAAGTGAATCCTAAGTTAAATATATCAGAAATTTAATTCAACATAAATTCTAATTGCAGATGTCAAATGTGTGGAGTCTATTAGTGTTGAATTTATTGATGCATTTTGAATGTCCTTATTGATGTTTTTCTTTTAAAAGCAATTAATGACTTTTTTTTGTTGGTTTTATATATGTTCTCATTTCATATTGGAAACTCTCCTCCTCTGAGCGTCCCTTTTCTCAGCAGCAAAGTGAAAGTATTGCACTGCATTAGTGGTTTTCTCTAGGGCTTCTTTTTTTTTTTTTTTTTTTTTAAGTTTTACAGGGACACAGCCCTGCTTTTTTTTTTTTTTAATTTATTTTATTTATTTATTTATGGCTGTGTTGGGTCCTCGTTTCTGTGTGAGGGCTTTCTCTAGTTGCGGCAAGCGGGGGCCACTCCTCATCGCGGCGCGCGGGCCTCTCACCACCGCGGCCTCACTTGCTGCGGACCACAGGCTCCAGACGCGCCGGCTCAGTAACTGTGGCTCACGGGCCCAGCTGCTCTGCGGCATGTGGGATCTTCCCAGACCAGGGCTCGAACCCGTGTCCCCTGCATTGGCAGGCAGACTCTCAACCACTGCGCCACCAGGGAAGCCCCTCTAGGGCTTCTTAGACGTATTTTATGGATTGCATAGCTGTTGATTAAGTATAGCCAATTCTTGATTATATCAGCCACGGGTGAGGGGGTGGGTTAGGGTTGGGGAAGCTTGGACAAAGAGAATGCTTGGGATGGCTCTTGTCCCCAATCCCCACTTCAATTAGGATAGCTCCAGTTTTGTTGGCTTCATATATTAGGGTTTATTTAGAGAAAAATCTAAAAAGCAGTGTGTGAAAACTGATGGACTATATGATCTGCAAAGCCCTTTGCAGGTGCGACATCACGTTGACACTACATAAGTCATCTTGGGCTGCAGCCTCCACACATCCCCTCTTCAGAGTCCCCTTCTTTACCTCTGAAATGACTCACCTTTGACTGTAGAAGTCAAACAAATTACATTGGATGAACACAAAAATTCTAGAGCCAGTGTGCATTTTGACTGATCCTTGGTCACTAAGAAACATCCCCTCTACAAGGCATTCTTGCAGTAGTAAGGGTTATTGTTTTTTAAATCTATTTTAATTCTAGATTAAGGTTTTGCGC
This sequence comes from Eschrichtius robustus, assembly GCF_028021215.1. Lineage (NCBI taxonomy): Eukaryota > Metazoa > Chordata > Mammalia > Artiodactyla > Eschrichtiidae > Eschrichtius > Eschrichtius robustus. Next base: position 95,152,349 of record NC_090825.1, read on the forward strand.
CATCTGCTGGAAGTATTTATTTTTGCAATACTATGAGAAAACTGTACATTTATTCTCAGAAGTATCTTTAAAAATATTTATTAATACTTTAAAAAATTGTAAAATACATGTTTATTACAGGAAATGGATAAGTGTAGAAAATAATAAAGCGTAAGACAAAAATCCGGAGATACCTACTGTCAATAGCTAGCATTTTTTCTTTATACATACAAGAATATGTTATCATGAGGTTTGGTTTGTGTTTTGTGTTTTGGGGTTTTTTTTGTTGAAGTATAGTTGGCTTACAATGTTGTGGTAGTTTCAGGTGTACAGCAAAGTGATTCAGTTATACATGTGAGATATATATATATATATTCTTTTTCAGACTCTTTTCCATTATAGTTTATTGTAAGATATTGAATCTAGTTCCCTGTGCTATACAGTAGTTCCTTGTTGTTTATCTATTTTATATACAGTAGTGTGTGTCTGTTAATCCCAAACTCCCAACTTATCCCTCCCCCCCCCCCCCCCAGTTTCCCCTTTGGTAACCATAAGTTTGTTTTCTATGTCTGTGAGTCTGTTTCAGTTTTTTAAATAAGAAAAACACAAGTTTGAGATCAACACTATGCTGATTTAGGTTACAACAGTAGTAGAAAGAGAGGACACATTACAGATGTGAGATTCTTTGGGAGGGAGTGCTCTCAGGCCCTGTTGTGTGGGAACCTTAAGGTTTGCTTTGCCAATTATGCAAGGCAGGGATCTTACCCTCCAATTTAACTGGGCAGGGTGGGATAGAGATAGGGTTGAGGGAGTGGGTTAGACCCTAGGAGAAGTGCAATATATTGCTCAGATTCCCAGGAAACAGATCCCCAGATTACTATTTCCAGCAGTAAATGTGGCATTGCTCCTTTCTGTTAGTGTCTGTGTATTGAACACCAGCGTGCTAGTTGCTGTGACACATGCTATAGAATGAAGAAGTCTTACAGATGCTGCTCTGAAGTGAGAGAAGTCTATCATGAGAGATAAGTATGTAGATAATTAACTACAACACAAGCTTGGAGACATAGAAGCAGGGGTGCTGACCCTCATTGTGCAGGGGGACCGGGAGGAAAGCATAAAGTGGGTCCTGGAGGTGGGAACATTCCTGTCATTTAGTGTTAGGTTAATGAAGGATGCAGTGACAATAAGGCTGGGAAAGTAGATGTAGGTCATGTCATCAAAGGCTGAGGATCACAAAGCACCACCAAGTTGTTGGAGGAGGAAAGTGACGCGGTGTAAGAGGATTTTACGACGACAACCATGGTAGCGATGTGTGGAGATACAAAGAAGGACAGAAGGCAGAGAAATCCAGGTTAGGATCCCAAGTTGACCTGGTAACTCTGGGGGGTCTGAAACAGATGAAAATTCCTTATTCAATGTACTTAGGAAACAGAGCACAGTCAGAAAACCACATCCCATGAATAATTACTGCTAAATAAAGTAAAATTTGGACCCAATTGTGAAAGCAATCTGAGAGCAAATATATGTTTCTGTGAATCACTAACAATATGCAGAGCCTTCCAAAATGAAGTAGCAGACCTTGAGGGAAACTAGAAACACTTTCCTTGGAATTGAAAGCCTCAGACAGGCTTCCAGCACGTCCCTGGGGCCTGAGTGACAGAGAAAATGGGGCAGGGTTTGGTGACACACAGACAAGCTACACTTGCTGTTGGAGTGGTAGGATGGGGGAGACAGGGTGGGTGGCAAGCAGCCCTGCAGGTACTAGTATTGATCAGTAAAAGAACCAGGGACATTGCAAGCTGAATTGCAAGTCAGGAGCACATGTGAAGCCAGAAAGAATGGCCTCCGTGCAAAGACCAGAGATAATCAGGAAGGATCAGAATGGAAAGGCACTGCAAAGGCACTGCAAAACCAAATAACTGATAAAAAATACATAGCAGAACAAATACACCATAAAGCAGAAGAAAATATGAACAAAGTTCTCCATGGAATAAAAAAAATTAGGAAACATTTCCTCTTTGAAACAAGAAATCAAATCAGAGATAGGATTCAAAAGAGATATGATAAAAGGAGAGAAGAAGAGAAAAAGTAAACTGAGCTGGCTGAGACAAACCTACTGAGATTTATGTCCAAAAATGCTTATATTAGAAAAATAAGGAATCAAAATAAATGAGCTAAGCATACATCTTAAGACAATGGAAAAATAAAATTAAAATATACCCAAAATAGAAGGACATGAAATAGAAAAGAAAGAAAGAAAGAAGGAGAGAAAGGAAGAAAGACAGAAAGAAAGAAGGAGAGAAAGGAAGAAAGACAGAAAGAAAGAAAGACAGAAAGAAAGAAAGAAAGGAAAGAAAGAAAGAAAGAAAGAAAGAAAGAAAGAAAGAAAGAAAGAAAGAGAAAGAAAGAAAAAAGAAAGGGAAGAGAGCTTTTCTTTGACAAGATGAGAAATGTTTGAGAGAGAAGTAGTAAAACACTAGTACTAGGAATAAAAAGGGAGGGATAACAACAGATGCTGCAGACATAAAAGAAAACTTGATGCTATTATGAAAAAATTTATGTCAATAAGTTTGAAAACTTTGGAGAAATGGTTAAAATTAAGGTCCTAGAAATACGTGACCTACTAAAACTGTCTCAAGAAGGGGAAAAAAAAATCCCTCTAGAGTCTCATTTGGAATCTACTTCTTTAACAGTAAAGTATGTGTATCTTTTGTCTTATTAACAAATACAGTTCCATGATATCATTTTAATGGCTACATTGTATTATATAATTTTGTTTGATAATTAAGTCATTAGATTTTTACTCTCCCAACCTAGGAACTCTATAATCTAGCAGTTATACAAGATGTGGACTTTTGCAAAGAGCTTTGTCTTTTCTTAGAAGAAATTCCCCAAAGAGGAATTGCTGGGTCAAAGATGCCTGTTTTAAAGCTTTTGTTACACAACAAATGTCTATAATTTTTTTAAGGTGTGATGGGAAGGCATTCCTGGAAGAAAGAGTAACAGGAACAAATTTAGGTACAGCAAATATGAAACGTGTTCTGAGAATGAAAGAGTTCATGAAGTGCTCTATGACGTTAGTAAATCAAATTAGTAGAGCAGTATTAGCATAATATTAATTATGTTCTAGTAATAACAAATAAAATGCTAATAACAAATAATAGTAAATATATAATAATAGTAGTAAATATAATAGTAATATGGTAAAACAATACAATGTTTTTAAAAAGAAAATCGTTCACCTGTACAACATGTACACTTATACTGATCTCTATTCAGGTAAGAAATTGTGTAAAACCATCTTAATGGTTTTCCAAAACGGAGCTGCTGGGGGTCCTGAAGTTGCATAACTCTGCTAATTCTCCTCTCCCTTGCCTTATTTCATCTGCCCACCAACCGCCCTATTTTTGTCATTGGGAATGACATTCATTAGAGTCTATATAAATACACAGATGCTATTGCAGTGCACTTGGAGTTCAGCCTTACCGTAGCCAGCACAACCCCTCCCACCTCCCACTAGTCTCTTCTCCTCCTACCTACAGCTTTTGCTTGGAGCAGCTCCATCCTCCTAGAATACACACCCCACTCCCTCTCTACCTGAGTTTTCCCTGTCCATTTTTTAAGATTAACTCAATTGCCACCTCTCCTTGGGAGCCCTTCTTGATACCTCTCTTCCCAGGGAAAACCAGCTGTTCCTCCACTCCCTCCACTGGCCCTGGCAGTGTCCTGAGCATGTGTGATGCACATCTTGTATTTATTTGTTTACATATCTCCTTCTACTAGACTTGAGCTCTTTAAGGAGAAGAACCATGGCTTATTTGTCGTTTTATTAGTGCCTACCAATAGAGGTATTTAATCAATGCTTGCTAAGTGAATGATTTGAAGAGTAGTCGTAATAGATCCCAGTGAGCACCTCCAGTGATGGAGCCACTGGTCCTAGTTCAGATTACCAGCTTCATTCACTTCTGACCCTTCATGGTGTTTCCCACTAGGAAGTTTGTTCTTTCAAAAGTACAACTCACTAGAGCTTCACAATGTAACAGTACCTTAATCAAACAAAAACCACAGTGAACCTGTAATTCACCAGACAGTAAGGATTTGTCTCTTTGAGATCTTTCCAGTAGAGGGTTGGATAAACCCAGTGAGAGCCTGTTCAGTAGCTGCTTAGAAGGCTGCTAATGCATTTAAGAAGTTAAACTAGAGAGTTTCCTATCACAGCCCCTCCCTAGATTTTCATGACTCTCAAAGTCAGTGACTTTTTAATTATTTTATAAGCCACACCCTACATCACATTAAGTTTATTAAGATTATTTGGCTACAAGTAACAAATTTTCTTATATCCCCTTCTTTCTTACACGAGGGTAGTATACTTTCTTACCTGAAGGCTAAATACTCTTTTGTACTATGTTATTTTCATTTAATAGTATACTCTGGAAATCACTCTATATCACTTCATAGAGATCTTCCTTATTCTTTTTTCACAGCTGTATAGTACTCTATGTTTATGGTACATGTGGATGTACCATACTTTATTCAACCACTCCCCTGTGTCTGGACATTCCAATATTTCACAGTTTAAAAAATACTACAATAAATGAGCTTATGAGTGGTGTTATTTTTAAAGTAACAGTTGACCCTTGAACAATGTGGGGTTTGGAGTGCTGACTCACTATGACGGCAAAAATCCAAGTATAACTTGTAGTCAGCCCTCCATATCCAGAGTTCCTCTGTGTCTGAGGTTTTTCACAATCCACGGATTCAACCATCAGCAGATTTAACCATCCGTGGCTGGTGTAGTACTGTAGTATTTAATATTGAAAAAAAAATTCCATGTATAAGTGGACCTGTGCAGTTCAAACCCATGTTGTTTAAGGGTTAACTATACAGTGTATGTTACAAATTCATACACAGATAGCTACAAACTGACAAATTAAATTATATAACTCATGAGCATAAAGAATTTTACTCTCCAGGAATTAACAGGTAACTGAGGAATGTTTTAGTATGTGAATCCTTAATTTTTAAAAAGCAACCAATCTTAAATTACATCAACTTAAGGTCTAGAAAACCTGAGAACATCTGAAGAGGAAAAAAAATTTTTTTCATAGTCAAAGTCACGTCAAAGTGCAATAAATTCAGGACTAGCAAATTTAGCAAGGTATTATTAACTTTAAAAAATACTCTTCCATCTTTTAAAATTATACTGTTATCTTTTTTTTTAAATGATGTAAAGTTCCTCTGAAGATTTGCTACTTAAATCATTAGTTTGAAAAGCTATTAGATTTTTTTTTTTAAGCCAGGTCTCTCCTTTATTTTTTTTTAATTGAGGTATAGTTAACTTACAATGTTGTGTTAGTTTCAAGCGTACAGCAAAGTGATTCAATGATGCATGTATATATATATATGTTGTTTTTCAGATTCTTTTCCATTACAGGTTATTACAAGATATTGAATATAGTTCCCTGTGCTATAAAAAAAAAGCCATTAGATTTTACTTGAGAAACTTGGAAATAACACAGGAAATTATTTTGTATAATTTATATTCTTTTTTCTTTTTTTGGCCGTGCTGGGTAGCATGCGGGATCTTAGTTCCCCAACCAGGGATCGAACCCGTGTCCCCTGCATTGGGAGCGCAGAGTCTTAACCACTGGACCGCCAGGGAAATCCCCTATATTCTTTTCTAAATTGAAGAAATAAGAGGAAGTAATAACTTTCGAACTTGTGACACATTTATTTCTTAGCACTTAAATTTTTAAAAAAGGTTTTCAGCTGGGACTCTTCTTGGTTGGTCACAATCCTATCCTTTAGAAGATTTTCCTCCAGTTTTAAGAGGATTACTGCCTTGTATTTGGCCCTTGATATGTTTGTTCTTTCTGTAGCATCTTGTGTGGCAAGATCCGTGAAAAGTACCTTTTCCTGTTAAGTGTGTAAGAATATTATTCAGCCATAAAAAGGAACAAAATTGGGTCATTTGTAGAGATGTGGATGGACCTAGAGACTGTCATACAGAGTGAAGTAAGTCAGAAAGAGAAAAAATATCATATATTAACGCATATATCTGGAATCTAGAAAAATGGTACAGATGAACCAGTATGCAAGGCAGAAATAGAGATGTAGAGAACAAACGTATGGAAACCAAGGGGGTAAAGTGGGCGGTCGGGGGGTGGTGGTGGGATGAATTGGGAGATTGGGATTGACATATATACACTAATATGTATAAAATAGATAACTAATAAGAACCTGCTGTATAAAAAAAATTAATTTTTTTAAAAAAGAAAAAGAATAAAGCTAAACATTGGCCAAAGCATGTATTTTTGTAAGGTGTGATTGACTGTGGAAAACGTCTGGTAGGATTTTTACATGATTTGAGGTTTATCAATCCTTAATTGGCAAGATGGAATTGGCAATTCTTAAATGGCAAGATGACAAATTTTTGATGGGCAAAATTTACTGCGTAATCTCAAAAATATAGTCTTTGCCTAATGGTTATAAAGCTCAGGTCAAACGTACTTAATTCTGGTACCCCCTTAAGGTTTTGCATCACTGCCAGATGGATTGCAAGCTCTTAAAACTGAAGGTTTTGTTTCCTCTCCTTGTTTTTGCTGCAAAAGTAATTAGGAATGAAATGGCGGTTTTTACCCTATAATTCACAAATGAATGAGGTGGGTATTAACCTGCCTGGGAAGTGGTTTTAATGACTCACAGCACAATAGCTGAGTCCTGGTGGCAGAGGACAATGATTAGAGGGCTGTCATTTAGAGATTAATATGTCTTAGTCACAGCTTATAAACGTGGTTTAGTTTTCTCCTGGGACAACCCAGTTTTTTCCTAAATGGTTTTTAGTTTAAATATATATATGCAATATCGTGTATATTTTTTATATGCAGTACTTACAGTGTAATCTCAAAAACATAGCAGTTCCTTAACGGATATAAAGTTCAGGTCAAATAGATTTAATTCCGGCACCACCTTCAGGTTTTATATCATTGCCTGATGGGTTGGAAGCTCTTGTAACTGACGATTTTGTTTCCTTTCCTTGTTCTTTGCAAGAATACTACATATATGTATCTATAATGTGTGTGTGAGTGTGTGTGTATATATACTGGGCTATTTACACTGAAGTATAAAAATAGCCAGGCAGCAATTGGCTGTTAACATTAGTTGAATATCTGAAGTCGAGATGTGACCCTGAGCAGTACAGTCAAATTGTAAACTCTAGATTCACTGCTTATTGCAGATGCAAGATGGATGAGCAGACGAATGATCATTCCCTGATTTCATATGATTTTCGATAGACTCGTGGTGGAAGAGAGAGTTAACAATTACACCCACCTCCCACCCCCTCCGTTTTTCCACCTCTCCTCCTCTCAGCCACTATTACGAGAGTTAAGGAGCACCTTAGGGGCCTTCTGACTTTTCCTCCGGAGGGTTCTATGGTTTCTCAGCAAAACAAAGGAAACAAGGCAGTACAGTTTCTCTTTTAGTCCAGTGTTCTTCCCTTCTTTGTCAACCGACTTAAAGGTATGTGTACTTTCTCTTTACAGCCCACCGCTTCAGCTTGGCAAGGCAACTCTCATTAAGAAGTAGGCACTAACAAAACTGTGAAAAGCATCGTTGGAAAGACGTTCCTTTTCAGATGATGCACTTAAACTTGATTTCCTCTGAGGCTGGTAGAGAGAGAAGAGGCAAAAGCAGGTCACGGAATGTTGACTCTGAATGATATTGCCATATTAATGTGTTGTAGTTAAGAGCAGAAGAAAGTTGGGGTTCTTTTTGTTGCAGGCATGAAACTGAAAACTAAGAAATGAGCATAAAAAGACGTTAGGGATCTAGAAAAAAGGACCTCCACACTTGAAATATGGGATGAGTGGTTTTGAAGTATATTTATCAGGACAATGCTGAATGTATATTTATCAGCAAAAGGCTGAAATGTCCCAGGCTGCTGTCTCAAAAAAGAATTTTCTTCCTTCTCTGCTTTCCATTGATGGGGCAGAGTAAGCAGACATATTTCTGTTTTTTATAATCCTTAAAGTTGCAAGGAAGAATCTAAATGTATAATTCAAGAGATCCAGATTATAAGTGAGGTTTGAGTAGAGAGGCCCTTGGGGATGCTGATCTGTAACTGACCCAGAAGAGCCCTTCAGTGGCTTTGGTTTCAGAGCGACCCCAGACTGTAGCCTTCCCAGCGTTAGCAAAAAAAAAAAAAAAAAGCAATGATATGGTTGCATAGCTTATCAGATTCTCTACTGAGTGCATTTCAAATTATTTTAAATATATGATAGCGTTTTCACATTATTTTACATTCAGCCACAGAAGGGTGTGTGTGTGTGTGTGTGTGTGTGTGTGTGTGTGTGTGTGTGTGTGTGTGTTTTGGCAAATCCAGCAATAAAAGTGTTCCTAGGAATCTTTACACACTGCAAATAAAGTTGCTTCTAAAGCATTAACATTGTTTATCTAAAAACACTCTCAAAGGCTTGGATCAAAATTACTTTTAATTCTTACAGACAAATGGCAGTGGAGACTTTGTTGGAGGTTACGGAGTTTTGTGGCTTTGAAAACAGTTGAATCATCTGGGAGGGAGCAGCAAGGGAATGATTGAATTGATCACCAGCACAGCAGTTGTTTCTCTCCCAAATATGTCCCTGGTGGGATTTGGCTCACCTGCCAATTATCTCAGTGATCCGTCATTTTTACCAAGGATGGGAACTGAGGCTAGAGACAGAATGAGATTGAAATAGCTTGACTCTCTACTGCAAGGGCTTTGAATGAAAATATGCGTGTGTGTTTTACTTCTAAATATTTTCTGAGGGGTGTCTGACAGGTAGTGTCTCTGAATAAACCCCTTTATCTGCTACTGAGTAAAAGTGGAGACCAACTTTTGAGCAAGAGTTTAAACTGAACGCTTTTCCTCTTTTGATAATTTGCTAGTGTCGTTAGAGATAAAAGTAGAAAAAAATACTCCACCTTGTGCAAGATACCATCAGCTTACATAAATTCAACCTTACGGTGCTGGAGGCATCCTGAAGATAAGGGTAAGTGCTTACCGTGTGAGTCATTTTACTGCATTTCCCTGGGTGACCTGTGCCTCAGAGTGAGCAGGAAGGTGGGGCTCTGGACCCAGTTCTGTTTCTAGGGTGACCTAGTTCCTGAGGCCTCATAGAGCGTGGAACTTGCCAGGGTGTATAGATCTGGGGTTTAAAGGTAAACATACTTCAACCATGCTGGCTCCTATATGTGTGTAAGTCAACTACTTCATCCGATTCCTAACCTGAGAAACTGGAGAAAGGCCTGGCTGTATAGGGCCTTTCCCAGGCAGCATTTTCTGAAGGCATTTTCAAGGGTGACTTTCTTGTGTGACTTTCTTCTTTCCAGCTGACTTCCAAATCCAATCCTGAGGTCAGAGGTGGCTTATGTGTCTGAGATGGGAACCTTTTTCCCAGCGCACTTTGGAGATGTATGCTATGACAGAGGAACTGGACGAGGCAAACTTGAGATGATCATCTAAATGCATCTTCCCCTGTTCCTAGTCCGGGCTTCATTCTGAACAAGCTCTGTGTGGCTCAGGTTGATTATATCCCATCGCTTAGCAATAGCCTATGTAGAGATGATGGTCATCATTAAAATCAGTCTTGAAGCAGTGTAACATCCCCAAAACGGCTTAGTTGGGGAGGTCAGACAAGTCTGGATTTTAAACGCCTGTGGCCTAAATGATCTTTCTGGGCCTTAGTTTTCTCATCTGTAAAATATTCAATAGAAATAACAGTATCTAGTTCAGAGTGTTGCAGTGGAATTAAATGAAATAATATATGTAGAATGGTTAGCAAAGTGCTTGGCACATAGTCGGTGCCTAATAATTAGCATTCTTAGCATAATATTTATGAAATATGAATTGAGTACTAACAAAGTAGTAGTTCTAGGGGGAGATAAAGAAAGGTATAAGACTGCTTCCAGAGCTAAATTGCTAATAGAGGTAGGAACTTGCACGTGAAAGTTGAACTAACCACAGAAGGAAGATGAGTGTCACAGCCAAAATGCACTCCAGTGCTACTCAAAGTTCCTGTTCATGGTGAATCAAGGTTGGGCCAGAACGGAAATCAGTGAACTGCCTCCTCCAGATAGATAGTCTTGCTCTGGAGAAAAACATCAGCTAAACTATCCAATGTACCCAGTGAAGTGGTTGACATCCATTCTGGCCCAAGCCTGGTGCTAAACTGTTGCCCCATCCTTGGGCCATACTTTAAGGACGGCTGCTCTTGGAGTCTGTGTTATGTCTGCCACTTGGGTGAGCCGCTTCTCTTTGGGCTAGACTATATTGTGGATTTTTACAGGCAATCTGACATATGTTAGGACAAAACAGAGAGCTGGTTAATTTGATGTCATACACTTTGTGTTTCATTAAATGCAATTCCCAAGGATATACCGTGTTGCTTCCAGCCCTATCCTTGAAAATGAGCATCTTCTACAGCCAGGAGCGGTTGTTTCTCATCACCATGATCAATGAGGTGGCAGCAGTAGGTTCTCCCTGCCTCTTTGCAAGGGTTCTTAATCTTATTTTTGTGTGTCATGGACTCCTTTGGTCAGCTGTTACATCTATGGACCATTTCTCAGGATGATTTTTTTTTTTTCAGAATGATGTTTTTAATCATATAAAATGAAATCTGTAAGGTTACAAAGGAAACCAGTTATATTGAAATACACTTACCAAAATGTTAAAAACAATTTATGATGGTGATATATGTTTTATTATCAACGCATCAAATAAGATCTAGCGGCAGATCTAAGAACTACCATCATTTTGAAGATGAGTGTCAATAACGTTTTGACATATCTACAACAACTGTAATGAGTTATAAAAACATCGGTCAAAAGTGCTACACAGACTATTGTGGTTTGTTGGTTGCCTTATAATAAAAGGCAATGCCAGAATTTCAGTTAGAGGTTAGTGAAAATAAATATGTGTTCTTTATTCATCCAAGTTCAAGGGCCCCCTGCTTTCCTTCTCTGGTTAAGAACCCCTGCCTGAAAAAAAAAAAAAAAAAAAAAAGAACCCCTGCCTGGGAAATGCCAAGCAGGGAAAAAAGGGAGTTCTGAACCATTTTATTACTTTTCCTGGGACAGATATTTTGGGTTCCTAATAAAATCCAATTACAATTTCAGGCCCTGGTGAAATTCTATTATAACTTTCATTTGCTTATTCAAAATATGAATAAATACGAGTAAGTTTTCCCCCAAATCTATATTTGGAGACCTACATTTATTTCATGAAGGACTTAACCAAAGGCATCTTGGGTGGAGGATTTGCATAAAATATTCATTTCTCCTAATGCAGTTAAATGGATGCTCTTTCAGAAGATTTTCTTGCTTGCAAAGATGATCATAAAGTCATATCTATTCCCATGTGGAAGAAAATTTGTTACATGAAGAAGCTAGAAGGTTTAGGGCCCCGCTGGGGGCAATTTTCTTGAGGAAGCTTCAAACAGAGCCCAAGAGAGAAAGGAATCTTGGAGGATCAGAGAGATGGGGAGGCTTCTTGGAGCAGAGAGATAAACCAGAGTTCAAAGGGGAAGGAATGAGCTAGGTAAGAGATGGGGGGATGGTAACAGGAGCGGGGAGGTCAGTAGCTTTGGCCCAAGGTAAGGAATGCAGGGAGGTGAGCCTAGACACGTTGCTGGAGTCGGTTGTGATGGACCTTCACTGATACACCAGGGATGTGGGATATTATTGACAGAGGGGAGTCACGGAAGTCTTTTCATAGGAATAAGATAAAGACATTTCTGGTTTAGGAATATCAACATGACCACAATGTTTTGGATAAATTTGGGGTAGGAAGAAATTATGGGCAATAGTTTTAGGATCAGATGGCAAAACTGGATGAAGAAAATTACACCTATCCTAATATCTCCCATAATTGCCTATGGATAGGATTCACCTGGAGAACCTATTAATTATACAGATCACCACGATTTTCCTCTGCAAATGATAACCCCAGTAGGGCTGGCATTTGACAGGGAATTTATCATTTTTAAAATAGTTCCATGTGATTTTATCTCCAGACAACTTGGAAAATGCTCCCTGGGAATGTTTGGCTGATCAGATGTGAAATTGCATGTGACAGTGTCAAAGCAAAAACTGCACCAGATCAAGTGAAACAGGCAAAGTAGATTTTATTCAAGGCTATCATAGGGAAGGAAAGCCAGAACTCAGTCTGAGCTCAACTCCACTGAAATAAAAGGTGGGAATAAAATACTAGAGGACTTTAGGGGAGAGATTGATCCCTGGGATGTGTTGGGCACATTGAGTAATTCCTGAGCTTGCAAATGTTTTTCTCTGTGATTAGGTCACTTGTGTTTGCTAATTGGCACTCACCAATCCACCAATTAGCAAGTTAGGCTTCTACCTTCCCACAGAGACTGGCAAATAGGAACCCAGTCTTTCTGGCTGATTGCATTTCAAAGGGATGGCTCCTAGTCCTTGAGAAAGACCTTCTGGGGTTATAAAACTGGCCGAGGCTGGGAGAAGATTTACATCTCAATGGAGCAGAGAAAGAATTTACCACGACATGTTTTCTGAAGTAAAGGATCTAAGAAAAGGGAGGTCAAGGCAAAGAGTCAGGAGAAGGCTGAAGTTTAGTCAAACTGAGGGGAACGATAAGCCCATCTTGGTCAAGGGTAAGGTACTACTGCTACTATTACTACCATGACTACTACTACTGCTATCTTTAGGGTGGCTTCTCCCTGATACAGAATGGAAAGGAAGAATCAGTGTTAGGAATGTTAGGAAAGAAAAATCAACACGTCTTCCTAACCTAATGTTGGGAACGGGAGCGGAGGATACAGAAGAGTGAACAATCCGTGTCTAGCGGCCCTAGACATAGGGAGAATGGAGAGGCATTGGGTGGAATTGGAATTTCCAGTTGGCAGGCAGAGTGGCGGTGCCAGATGAACTGGTCAAGCCTAACTGCTCAGGTCCTTTGGTAGAAACAGCGCCCTGCACTCAGCACAGGTATTTGACGAGAGACAGGAGAGGCAGCAGGGCTGCGGAAGCCTCCTCTGGGTCGTGGTCCTTTCTGACAGAACACTGCAGAGCAGCCTGGACTGTGCATTTGTGACTGTCACCCTGCGTTAGCTTCACCTGACACACACACACACACACATACACATCTTGTATGTGTGTGTGTGTGTGTGTGTGTGTGTGTGTGTATAGAAGTATTTAAAAGTAAATTACAGGCATTTAAGCAACTGAGTTTTATGGAAAACTGATGACGTCCACTTAGCACAAGTTGTGTTAGAAATTTGTCAGGAAACTTGGTTGAGGTGGTTGGAGCTTTTAGAGGCATCCTGGGCAATGATTTCTGAAAAGGTTATAATGAAACCAGGGGAGCGGAGAAGATTTTCACAAAGTTACTGGGGATGTACTACGACATTAACGTGTCTTATTCTCTTTCAAGGGAGTAAGCGTAAAGGGGGAAGATTGGAAGTCTAAGAATTCCTAGTCCTCCTGAGCAGGAGTGGCTGGTCCCAGGGTCGCCTGCTCCAGCGAGGTCTCTGATGCTAAGAACTGTAAAAGGTACAGTTGATTTGCTCATGGAAGTTGATTTGCTCATGGAACACCAGGCTGAGAAGAGCATCAGTAAGGTGTTCTGGGCGGAGTCAGATGCAGGATTTAAGAGTGAGTGGTCAAAAAAAGGAAACCAGGGGAGCAAATGGCTTTTCTAGTAAGTCTGGTTTTCAAAGAAAGTAAGATGTAGGGAGAGAGCAGGAAAGTCACAGGATTAAGTTACTTGGGATATGTGATATTAATGCGTTTTACTTTTTTCCAATTACTTTTTTTAGTGATCAGAAATGAGTGAACAACCAGAAAAAAACAATTCCACGCAAGAGAGACATGCAGGTCAAAGTTCTCCTGAGATAAACTGTCAAATCGGACAGAAGCAACTGGTATGGCTTGTGGATACTATGATTCCATGGTATTTGGGGAGTTTGCAACTTGGGGATCTCTGAGATGCCCCAGATTTGGGTGGGAAGGTAGGCCCCATCAGGATTCCACAGGAAGGATCTCTGCCCCTTAGTGCTAATGGGGCTTCTCCTCGTCTTCACCCCGCTGTCATGAAGCTGGTCTCATCTTAACCTATCTCCTCTGTGCCTCTCAGTACCCAGAGTCCTGTGCAATAAAATCCTACCCTTGGAGTAGAAAATTTGTAGAGAATATGGTCAAATATTTTTATTTAACAAATCCTTGGGGTTTTTTTTTCCCATGATATGCTAGTACCTGTTCTAAAGCTTGGTATATGTTCATTCACCTAACCCTTATCACAAGATACTGTTGTTAACCCATTTTGCAAAAGGAGAAACTGAGGCTTAGAAGAAGTAGGAACTTGCTCAAAGCACTCCAGTAACAAGTGGCAGAGCCAAGATCTGAACAGAGGCATCTAAACTCTTGCTTTGCTACTGAGAATAATAGTAGATCATGCTAAGTTGTGTTTATTGCACAGCTATACCTAAATACAGAATCGTTTCATAAGGTTGTTTGTAAAACAAACCCATACACACAAACCAAAATGAAATTTTAAAGAAACATACCTATATTATTTTAGACTGACTAGACTATTATTAAGCTAAAGAAACTGCAGAAAAGCCTGAGATTCTGTTACTAATTTGTTACCTTGAAATTCATACATTGAAAGTTTCCCTTTGGTTTCGAAATGTAGTATTTCATATATGTGTTAGCCTAAGTGTTTTGGGGCCACTCAGATTATTTTCTTCTAAAATCCTTCAGAGGAGCATTCCCTTCACTTCTGATGTATGTGCTGCATGTTCAAAATTAATTATCAGGACTGATTGAAGTATCTTTATTGCTTGTCTTTCCAATTAGGCCCCATTTAATTTCGAATTATAAATATCCCAAAACAGAGACTTGTGAACATTTCCACTAACACGCTATTTTGTCATTCAAGCCAGGTTTTCTTCTTGCAATCTGGTTTTGACCCCAGATCCCCAGAGGGGATCCTTCAGGTGGCTGCATTCCGCATCAGAGCCCTGATGGGGTCCACGCTCCCAGGGCAGTGAGTGCTGAGATGCCGTAGAGCACTGAAGGGGAGGGTTGTGTGTACTGTGTGTTCTCACTGTGTTTTGAGATACTTTACCTGGGCAGAAGGGCTTTTACTCCCTTGTCATTATCCACCATAAAATGGTAATTCTGACTTTCATCCCCAGCAGATTTGAGAAGCCAAGGGGTGTTTTGCAGGTATAAAGGGAATTCTTCTGTTCCTCCTTGATTGTTTTTTTATTTTTTTATTATACATAGTTTTACACTATGTATTTGTTTATTCAGAAAGAATGACCTAATTTGAAAAATTTTACATCATCTTTTGAAACTTAATCTGATTAAATTGTTTATTACTCTAGCTAAAACAACTAAGCTTTCATGCCATTATGGTAAAAGTTACAGAAACTTCATTTTGATGCTGTGTAAAGCAGATAAAATTATCTAGTTCTTACTACTAATACATTTTATTTGTTTATTTGTTTCATAGCAACAGATAGAGCGACAGTTAAAATGCTTGGCGTTTCAAAATCCCGGACCACAGGTAGCAGACTTTAATCCTGAAACAAGGCAGCAGAAAAAGAAAGCACGAATGTCAAAGATGAATGAGTATTTTTCTGTAAAGTACAAGTAAGATCATGATTTATTATATTTAATCTGTGGGATTACAAAATGCATGAATTCTCCTTGACAAAGCAATTAAATGTTGCCACTTCTTTATTATTTAAAAATGTATTTTCTAAAGTACAGTATCACCCCTTATGTCTGGAAGTTAGCAATTTCAAGAAATAGACTATAATCCCCAACTAGGCATCAGTTTTTTAAAAACAGGCTTCAGAAGTCCTTGCACTAGAGTAATGGCTGTAGTAGGAGAGATGATTAAAAGTAAGAAAGATGTGCATTAGAAGGAGAAATAATATAACCATGGGAATGAATTCAAGTATCAGATGGGCACAGAAGTATCATAAATTCAATTATTACTAGCACACCAGAGGCGTAAATTAAGCAGACCATCAAGGAAAAGGTTGATATATTTGACTACATTAAAATTAAGAGTTTATGCCCTTTAAAAGACACTCTAAAAATAATGAGAGACAAATCACAAGGTGGGAGAAGTTATTTATGATCTAAAAGATCAGTATCTAAAATATATATGAATCAATAAGAAAAAGATAAACATCCTAAGAGAAAAACGAACCCAACAATGAACAGGCATTTCATAGAAGAAAAGGCTAGTGAACACTCAGGACGCTAAACCTTATTCATTGGTACAGTATGGGGAAGTGCCCCCCTGACCAGATGGGCAAAGAGTGCAGTCTTCTGATATCACTGTTGATGAAGCTATGGGACATGAATGAAGTGTAAAATAGCACAGCCTTTGTTTTAAAACAGCTTGGCATTACCTATGTACCTTGTGACCTAACATATTCACTCCTGGGTGTATATCCTGGAGAAACTCATACATGTACAATAGGAGACGTGTTCAAGAAATTCATGGCATCCCTGCAATAGCAAAGAAAATAAAATAGTAATAACCCAAACGCCCACCCATAATGGAAAAGTTAAGTAGCTGGTATATTTGTACAGTGGAATACATATAGATGTGAAAATATCTGAATACAGCTACATGTGCCACCATGGATGAATCTCAAATCATGATGTAGAATTAAAAAAGCAAATTACAGAAGGGAAAATGCGGTGCGCTTGGAGATACATACACCTATGGCATAATGAAAAGTAAAACAAGGAGATGATTTTTATGATATCAAGGTGTGGTTCCTTTTGGCCGAGTGGAGGGATGCAATGGATGGAGCATGAAGAGGGTGTCAAAGGCGCAACACCCCTTTATTAAGCTGGGCAATGGATACGTGGAAGTGTGTTTTATTCTTTATCTCTGCATGTATGTTTTGTACACTTTACGTACATATGATAGCTCAGAACTATATAGAATATAGCATCAGATGGGCAGGAAACTGTAAGATTTGTGTCTTGATGTCTGAGTAAAGACAGGGAGTATTTGGGTGAAGGCACAGGGAGAAGGCTAGAGTCTGACCTGGGCTCTCTGTTGGCTGCATGACTCCCCATTCCCATCATTCCCATAATAGATTTCACATCTCCTTGTCTGTTGACACCTGCATTTCCTGGTGGGTGTAGGAGCTCTCATGCTTCAGATGAAGTGCTTCAAATGTAAATCCTCATCAGAAAGGCTGTCCTGCTACAGTGAGATAATCAGGCAAGTCTGCATAATGATCCTTAACCTTCCCCGCTTTATTGGGAGAAGGAAGAGGATGGAATAGCATTACCTAACAGGAAGGGAAGGAGGTGTTATGCCTGCTTGGGGGCCAAGGGTGCAGAAGGTCATAACTTCACAGCCTTTTCTGACTTCAACTGGTCCTAATGGATACAGGCTCTACACAGGTACTTTTGTCGTTCTCAGGATTTCAAGCAGCTCAGTACTGAAGGATTTATTTCAAGACGGTTTGGTTTTGAGAAGGTGGCAGAATCCTGGTGAAAGCCTTTCGCTTCCTGGACTTGTAGAGGCTGACAGGGGCAGTGTCGGGGCACAAAGCACGGTGTACTCACTGGTACAGAACTTCCTGCCGTTGCTCAGAGTTTATGACACCTTCTGCCCCCCACACTGGGTAAAAAAACAGAATCAGAAAGGGACAGCAGCAGTGGCATGAGGAGACTATTAGCAGAGGAATTTTCAGTTTGCTTGTTTTTGTTTTTAATGATATTGGTATAGTAACGGACAGTTCCAATGCTTCTATTGAGTCATTCAAAATGTGACTGTATTCACTGTTGTGCTTCTTCTTTTCTCTTTTTTTTTTTTTAATTGAAGTATAGTTGATTTACAATGTTGTGTTAGTTTCAGCTGTATATAGTGCTTTTTCTTAAGAAAGGAAAAATGGATGTAATTTATCAGGGGAAATTCCATCAAGGATAGTTATATTTTTAAGTAAAAAATTGTAGAAGGAAATTTTAATAGCCTTTAATCAGCTACTCCTCAAAATTTGTTTAGGTGGGATATTACATTTCCCAGCATGCTGGAAAAAATGAAGCCTTGCTCTAGGTGACAACCCTGACTGCCTTGGTAATTGGTGCATATTGACTGAATTTCCCAGGACATGTTGCCTAATAGCATTCTGAAGTGTTGCTGGGTCATCTTTAGGGTGCTGCTTCCTCAGAGTAAAGGGAGCCTACTTAGGAAGATTGCTACACAAGAATCTATTCTCAATGTTAAGGAAAACCGCACTGTCCTGTTAGTGTTATTCTTTTCCTTTGCAGAGTTCTGAAGAAGTATGACAAAAGCGGCAGGCTTATCTGCAACGATGCTGACCTGTGCGATTGCCTGGAGAAGAACTGCCTGGGCTGCTTCTACCCCTGCCCCAAGTGTAACTCCAACAAGTGTGGCCCTGAATGCCGCTGCAACCGCCGCTGGGTCTACGACGCCATCGTCACTGAGTCTGGGGAGGTCATCAGCACGCTGCCCTTCAACGTTCCTGACTAGGAGCTGCCCTCGTGGGCTGATCAGTTTCTTCTTTACATTTAAGGCAACCTCTTTCTCTTGGGTGAATTTTAGGGCTGGGGGAAAATGTTTTAAAAAACGTACTTAAGACTCACGTTCTGCGAAGCCATAGAACAGTGTGGAATGGGCCATCCTTCTCTAACCTTCCTGCTGTGACCTCTCAAATTCGTCTCCTTGTAACCCAAGAGAGTGCCTATAGATGGATATCAGCACCGACACCTCCATCGCTACTTTGGTCTCAGATTAAAAATCGCTTTCCTCTTTGCTGGTATCTTAGGAAATGGAGTCTGAAGATCTTCAGAATTCTGTAGCTGGGAGCTTGTCGTGACATAGAACATAGAATCATACGTCTATAATAGCTAGTTCCCCTTAGAATCTTACACATCACTAGTTCTAAATCAGAATTGTTATTTGGCTTAAAAAAACCAAAACCTTGTGACTTGGCATGCATACCCACAGTCTCATTTTTTTATTGTTGATATTTTAATAATATTAAAATGAAATGTAATACTTGGCAATATTTTTATTAAAAACTTGTATTTTATTTATGAAATGGAAACATTAGGACTTGAATATCCTAAAAGCCAGTGGTTTACATTGTTTTTTATTTCAGGATCAGTATTTCAGAATATTTTTTCAAAAGGAGGAAACTTAAGTTATTATATGAAAGCACATTGTTGTGTGTTGGCTAATTGAGTGCATTGATACCTAGTTGACTAGATACATGATGTGGTCTTTTTCAATTCCGATACATTGTAGGAGGTTTATAGAAACTTCCACAGAGCCTTCTTTGAATTTGTTTTTAGGAGTCCTGTTTACCCTAACTCAGTGGTTCTCATCCTTCAGTGTACATCAGAATCACCTGGAAGACTGGTTGTATGGTAGATTTTTCTGCCCCACCCACAGAGTTTCTGATTAGGTCTGGGGCAGGGGTCAAGAATTTTATTTCCCAGGTGATGTTGATGCCACTGGTGTGGGGACTTGAAATGTTAGTTTTTTTTTCCTGCCTAATCAGTTTCAAAAGCACTTATTACTGCACAATCCGCATGCAGGGGAAGGTTCCTGATAATTCTAGACTTGTTACTTGACAGTATGTTCTGGGACTAAACAAAAATCCTGCAAGGCATGCTGTGAGGGCACTATTCCTGTATGTGCAGCAGGAGAACTGACTCTGTTTCTCACAGAATTTACTGAGTTTTCCAGACTCAACTTTGTGCTACATGTTTCCAATTCACTACCTTTAACCATCACAGCCCTGGGAGGAAGAAATCAAATTACCCAAGTCAGATCCTTTGAAGTGCTTCATCAGGAGTGCACAGCCCTGAGACCAAAGGAGTAGGAGCCTTTTTTGGTTTATATTATGTTTTGTTTTGAGAATAATTGTCGTTTTGTAAATGACTGACCAAGTGAATTGTTTCTTTACTTATTTATTTTAGAATCATATAATTTTAAAGTTGAAAAGGAATCTTACAGGTTGTCTAACTAGTGATCTGTCAACAAATAATAACCAAGAGGCTGTTCTGTGCCAGGCTCGGGGATGCAGCTGTGAGTAAAACTCAGCTGGTCCTGGTCTTCATGGGGTTTATAGACTAAAAACAGTCTTGTTGTTGTTGTTTTGTTTGTTTTTCTTACAGCTGAGGAAATTTGGACCCAGTGAGATTCAAATGACTCTGTTAAGGACAAACAGAAGCCCTGGCAACCTTGGTGTTTTGAACCCTAAGACTAGGTCAGTGTTCTTTCCATGACACCAAGTATGTCCCTAATTGGCCTAATTGTAAAGCTCATCCAGGTGCTTTTAATAGTATGCATTCCTGAGCCCCATCCCAAACTTCAGGAGTCAGAACCTCTAGGGATGAGGCCTGGGAATCCATACTTTAAAACAAGCAGTCCCAAGTAGGTCTCATGATCAGGTAAGTTTGAGAAACACTGCCTTATCATAGCTGTCTTATTTTCATATTAAAGAATAATCAGGGCTTCCCTGGTGGCGCAGTGGTTGAGAGTCTGCCTGCCGATGCAGGGGACACGGGTTCGAGCCCTAGTCTGGGAAGATCCCACATGCCGCGGAGCAACTGGGCCCGTGGGCCACAACTACTGAGCCTGCGCGTCTGGAGCCTGTGCTCCGCAACAGGAGAGGCTGCGATAGTGAGAGGCCCGCGCACCGCGAAGAAGAGTGGCCCCCGCTTGCCGCAACTGGAGAAAGCCCTCGCACAGAAACAAAGACACAGCACAGCCAAAAATAAATAAATAAATACGTAAATTAAAAAAAAAAAAAAAAGAATAATCAGGCAAATTGACATTAAAGTATATTTCCCTTTTATCTCCTCCTACTGTCTTAAACATTAGATGAGAGGATCTGATTTAAAATGATCTCATTTAAAACATGTGTTGGCAAATTACGTTGGTAAGTTTTCCAAGTAAAGCAAAAAATAAAATAAATTCACGTATTTATTAAGCAGACACCTCATACTACTTTTATGGAAACCTAGTAAAACCTTTGATGAAGTCCTTTTTTTTTTTTTTTTTTTTTTTATGACCTGGCTATTGTAAATAGTGCTGCAATGAACATTCGGGTGCATGTGTCTTTTTGAATTACGGTTTTCTCTGGGTATATGCCCAGTAGTGGGATTGCTGGGTCATATGGTAATTCTATTTTTAGTTTTTTAAGGAACCTCCATATTGTTCTCCATAGTGGCTGTATCAATTTACATTCCCACCAACAGTGCAAGAGTGTTCCCTTTCCTCCACACCCTCTCCAGCATTTATTGTTTGTAGATTTTCTGATGATGCCCATTCTAACAGGAGTGAGGTGATACCTCATTGTAGTTTTGATTTGCATTTCTCTAATAATTAGTGATGTTGAGCATCTTTTCATGTGCTTCGTGGCCGTCTGTATGTCTTCTTTGGAGAAATGTCTATTTAGGTCTTCTGCCCATTTTTGGATTGGGGTGTTTGTTTCTTTGATATTGAGCTGAATGAGCTGTTTATATATTTTGGAGATTAATCCTTTGTCCGTTGATTCATTTGCAAATATTTTCTCCCATTCTGAGGGTTGTCTTTTCGTCTTGTTTATGGTTTCCTTTGCTGTGCAAAAGCTTTGAAGTTTCATTAGGTCCCACTTGTTTATTTTTGTTTTTATTTCCATTACTCTAGGAGGTGGATCAAAAAAGATCTTGCTGTGATTTATGTCAAAGAGTGTTCTTCCTATGTTTTCCTCTAAGAGTTTTATAGTGTCCAGTCTTATATTTAGGTCTCTAATCCATTTTGAGTTTATTTTTGTGTATGGTGTTAGGGAGTATTCTAGTTTCATTCTTTTACATGTAGCTGTCCAGTTTTCCCAGCACCACTTATTGAAGAGACTGTCTTTTCTCCATTGTATATCTTTGCCTCCTTTGTCATAGATTAGTTGACCATAGGTGCGTGGGTTAATCTCTGGGCTTCCTATCTTGTTCCATTGATCTATGTTTCTGTTTTTGTGCCAGTACCATATTGTCTTGATTACTGTAGCTTTGTAGTAGAGTCTGAAGTCAGGGAGTCTGATTCCTCCAGCTCCATTTTTTTGCCTCAAGACTGCTTTGGCTATTCGGGGTCTTTTGTGTCTCCATACAAATTTTAAGATGATTTGTTCTAGCTCCGTAAAAAATGCCATTGGTAATTTGATAGGGATTGCATTGAATCTGTAGATTGCTTTGGGTAGTATACTCATTTTCACAATGTTGATTCTTCCAATCCAAGAACATGGTATATCTCTCCATCTGTTGGTATCATCTTTAATTTCTTTCATCAGTGTCTTATAGTTTTCTGCATACAGGTCTTTTGTATCCCTAGGTAGGTTTATTCCTAAGTATTTTATTCTTTTTGTTGCAGTGGTAAATGGGAATGTTTCCATAATTTCTCTTTCAGATTTTTCATCATTAGTGTATAGGAATGCAAGAGATTTCTGTGCATTAATTTTGTATCCTGCAACTTTACCATATTCATTAATTAGCTCTAGCAGTTTTCTGGTGCCAGTTTTAGGATTCTCTATGTATAGTATCATGTCATCTGCAAACAGTGACAGTTTTACTTCTTCTTTTCCAATTTGTATTCCTTTTATTTCTTTTTCTTCTCTGATTGCTGTGGCTAGGACTTCCAAAACTATGTTGAATAATAGTGGTGAGAGTGGACATCCTTGTCTCGTTCCTGATCTTAGAGGAAATGCTTTCAGTTTTTCACCATTGAGAATGATGTTTGCTGTGGGTTTGTCGTATATGGCCTTTATTATGTTGAGGTAGGTTCCCTCTATGCCCACTTTCTGGAGAGTTTTTATCAGAAATGGGTGTTGAATTTTGTCAAAAGCTTTTTCTGCATCTATTGAGATGATCATATGGTTTTTGTTCTTCAATTTGTTAATATGGTGTATCACATTGATTGATTTGCGTATATTGAAGAATCCTTGCATCCCTGGGATAAATCCCACTTGATCGTGGTGTATGATCCTTTTAATGTGTTGTTGGATTCTGTTTGCTAGTATTTTGTTGAGGATTTTTGCATCTATATTCATCAGTGATATTGGTCTGTAATTTTCTTTTTTTGTAGTGTCTTTGTCTGGTTTTGGTATCAGGGTGATGGTGGCCTCGTAGAATGAGTTTGGGAGTGTTCCTTCCTCTGCAATTTTTTGGAAGAGTTTGAGAAGGATGGGTGTTAGCTCTTCTCTAAATGTTTGATAGAATTCACCTGTGAAGCCATCTGGTCCTGGACTTTTGTTTGTTGGAAGATTTTTAATCACAGTTTCAATTTCATTACTTGTGATTGGTCTGTTCATATTTTCTATTTCTTCCTGGTTCAGTCTTGGAAGGTTATACCTTTCTAAGAATTTGTCCATTTCTTCCAGGTTGTCCATTTTATTGGCATAAAGTTGCTTGTAGTAGTCTCTTAGGATGCTTTGTATTTCTGCGGTGTCTGTTGTAACTTCTCCTTTTTCATTTCTGATTTTATTGATTTGAGTCCTCTCCCTCTTTTTCTTGATGAGTCTGGCTAATGGCTTATCAATTTTGTTTATCTTCTCAAAAAACCAACTTTTAGTTTTATTGATCTTTGCTATTGTTTTCTTTGTTTCTATTTCATTTATTTCTGCTCTGATCTTTATGATTTCTTTCCTTCTGCTAACTTTGGGTTTTGTTTGTTCTTCTTTCTCTAGTTTCTTTAGGTGTAAGGTTAGATTGTTTACTTGAGATTTTTCTTGTTTCTTGAGGTAGGCTTGTATAGCTATAAACTTCCCTCTTAGAACTGCTTTTGCTGCATCCCATAGGTTTTGGGTCGTCGTGTTTTCATGGTCATTTGTCTCTAGGTATTTTTTTATTTCCTCTTTGATTTCTTCAGTTATCTCTTGGTTATTTAGTAACGTATTGTTTAGCCTCCATGTGTTTGTCTTTTTTACGTTTTTTTCCCTGTAATTCATTTCTAATCTCATAGCGTTGTGGTCAGAAAAGATGCTTGATATGATTTCAATTTTCTTAAATTTACTGAGGCTTGATTTGTGACCCAAGATGTGATCTATCCTGGAGAATGTTCCGTGCGCACTTGAGAAGAACGTGTAATCTGCTGTTTTTGGATGGAATGTCCTATATATATCAATTAAATCTATCTGGTCTTTTGTGTCATTTAAAGCTTCTGTTTCCTTATTTATTTTCATTTTGGATGATCTGTCCATTGGTGTAAGTGAGGTGTTAAAGTCCCCCACTATTACTGTGTTACTGTCGATTTCCTCTTTTATAGCTGTTAGCAGTTGCCTTATGTATTGAGGTGCTCCTATGTTGGGTGCATATATATTTATAATTGTTATATCTTCTTCTTGGATTGATCCCTGGATCATTATGTAGTGTCCTTCCTTGTCTCTTGTAACATTCTTTATTTTAAAGTCTATTTTATCTGATATGAGTATAGCTACTCCCACTTTCTTTTGATTTCCATTTGCATGGAATATCTTTTTCCATCCCCTCACTTTCAGTCTGTATGTGTCCCTAGATGTAAAGTGGGTCTCTTGTAGACAGCATATATATGGGTCTTGTTTTTGTATCCATTCAGCCAGTCTATGTCTTTTGGTTGGGGCATTTAATCCATTCACGTTTAAGGTAATTATCGATATGTATGTTCCTATGACCATTTTCTTAATTGTTTTGGGTTTGTTTTTGTAGGTCCTTTTCTTCTCTTGTGTTTCCCACTTAGAGGAGTTCCTTTAGCATTTGTTGTAGAGCTGGTTTGGTGGTGCTGAATTCTCTTAGCTTTTGCTTGTCTGTAAAGCTTTTGATTTCTCCATCAAATCTAAATGAGATCCTTGCCGGGTAGAGTAATCTTGGTTGTAGGTTCTTCCCTTTCATCACTTTAAGTATATCATGCCACTCCCTTCTGGCTTGCAGAGTTTCTGCTGAGAAATCAGCTGTTAACCTTATGGGAGTTCCCTTGTATGTTATTTGTCGTTTTTCCCTTGCTGCTTTCAATAATTTTTCTTTGTCTTTAATTTTTGCCACTTTGATTACTATGTGTCTTGGCGTGTTTCTCCTTGGGTTTATTCTGTATGGGACTCTCTGCGCTTCCTGGACTTGGGTGGCTATTTCCTTTCCCATGTTAGGGAAGTTTTCGACTATAATCTCTTCAAATATTTTCTCTGGTCCTTTGTCTCTCTCTTCTCCTTCTGGGACCCCTATAATGCGAATGTTGTTGTGTTTAATGTTGTCCCAGAGGTCTCTTAGGCTGTCTTCATTTCTTTTCATTCTTTTTTCTTTAGTCTGTTCCGCAGCAGTGAATTCCACCATTCTGTCTTCCAGGTCACTTATCCGTTCTTCTGCCTCAGTTATTCTGCTATTGATTCCTTCTAGTGTACTTTTCATTTCAGTTATTGTATTGGTCATCTCTGTTTGTTTGTTCTTTAATTCTTCTAGGTCTTTGTTAATCATTTCTTGCATCTTCTCAATCTTTGCCTCCATTCTTATTCCGAGGTCCTGGATCATCTTCACTATCATTATTCTGAATTCTTTTTCTGGAAGGTTGCCTATCTCCACTTCATTTAGTTGTTTTTCTGGGGTTTTTTCTCGTTCCTTCATCTGGTACATAGCCCTCTGCCTTTTCATCTTCTCTATCTTTCTGTAACTGTGGTTTTTGGTCCACAGGCTGCAGGATTGTAGTTTTTCTTGCTTCTGTTGTCTGCCCTCTGGTGGTTGAGGCTATCGAAGTCCTTTTTTATAAACCAGTGTATTTCATCTTGATCTACTGCCCATTCAATTCATTTTTAAAAAGCCTCCTGCACTAAAATGATTCTTGCAAAAATAAATTTATGTGAATTGTCAGAAATTTATTTTGTAAGTATCTAGTTCTATCACAAAGTGAACAAAGCTCTTTAGTTATTTGAACTAAATTCAGATTAACAAGGAATATAGCTGTAGTATCTGATTACATTAAGGAAATTTTCTTAGTGTAATCGGATTTTATTTTTTAATCGGATTTTTTTCTCTTTCTGCGTGGCTATCTTTCTTTCAATGTTGACAGTGTGTCTTCATGAATATGTATAGAAATTGCAAGGAAAGCTATTTCACAGAAGGTTGTTTAAATATAAACTGTTATTTACTGAAGGATTTAAACAAGTCACTCAGTAATCCTTTACACAAGGATTTACAAGTGGGATGCCGTATCACATCAATTTGCAGAATACTTTATCTGAGTCTGATTTGTAAGAGAAAGAATCCATACAGCGTCTGAGACAATCCTTAGGCACCTCCCGCCCCCCCCCCCCAATACAGTATCCTGGATCCATTACAGGTATGAACCTTGGGAGGCTAACTCATAGAAAAATCATTTAAGCTCTCCTTTATATATTTATTTGCTTTTCCTGGAAAGTGAACACTGCCAACTTGGATATTTTGTGGCTATCATGGATTGCAGTTCTATAATGCCTTGGAAACGTAAACACTTAGGTGAGCAGGTCTGCAGTGTTTGGCTACGCAGGCTATCGGCTGCACGTGTCCAGGGGTGCCTTTCACATGGGCTGCACTGCCTCCAGTGCCCCCGGGAACACAGCAAAGTGGTTCTGCTAGCAGGTGCCATTGATGTGTGGATTTCTTGATTGTCTAGTATTTATGGACACAGTATATGCTAGGCATTGAGTGCTTTACGTTAGCTTATATCGTGCATAAAATAATTAAAAGAATATCCCTACATCTTGCTTTTTCCCCTTCTACTGTTTCTTTTTCCTTCCTTCTCTGTGGTGTCTGTAACCACAGACTACAATTTTCAGGTTAGTTCGAACAGTACTCCAAATATATTATCTAGCCAAAGCAGTTTTCATACATTGTTTCTTTTTCATAATCTATATTTTAATCCTAGATTTGGAATATTCTTTTTCATATTCACAGATTTCCTGAATTCTGCTTTTTCCATAATAATTTTTTTTCACTCTGTGCAAGGGATATGACTCTCTTATCATCACTATTCATGTCTAACAAGTAGTTTATTTTGTGTTTATAGTTTGTAGTTTCAGAAGAATTTCCCTCCTCACATTGTATGGTTCTTTTAAAATTGGCAGATGCTTAGGTCAGATATAATAAATTCAAAGAGATCAGAGACTGATTTTGTTTTTCCTTTGACAGTGAATTCAATGGCCCTGAATGCTTAATAGATATACTACTTAGTGACCATGCATTCGTTCATTCATTCATCAAGCACCTCCTATCTGCCAGCTACTTTACTAGGTGCCAAGGATACAATGGGTAAGAAAAAAAATTTTTTTAAACCTCGGATACATAAAGTAGAAAGAAAACCCAGGCTACTTAAACTGTGTCATTCCTCATATCCAAGGTCCCTATCCTGTCTGCCTTCCTCTCTCTATTTTTCAGAGTCATCTTATGTTTTATTTATCATGTCTAACCTTTTAACCTGTACTTACCGAAAGAAATGGAAAAAAGTACGTCTGATACCACTAGGTGGCGTTCTGGGGGGGGGGCTCCAAGGAGCTCCAGTCTCAGCGCAGAAAGAATTCAGCAAGAGGCAAAGTGGTAAATAAGAACTGATTTATTAGAATAGGGACACTTGTGAGGCTCACAAGTGGGTGGGTGAGAGGGTGCTTCACCCTGGGAGCTTAGTGGGATACAGTTTTATAATCAAAGGAAATGTAGGGAGAGGGAAAAGGCCATCTTCCTCATTCTTGAGTAGATGTCATGCTTCCACCATCAACTCCTCCTCCAGGTTGGGCAGGGGAGTTTTCTTCTCCCTACATCGTCAAGCCAGGACTGCCATGGCACTATGGAAGAATTATTTTAGGTTTCAGTACAATGAGAGTCTTTCACTTTGAAATATCACCTTTCAATAAATTATTGTTTTTTTATGTGTGCAGAGAGCATGTCCTAGGGGTCATTAACTTACTGAGCTCACTGGGCAGGATGTGATTCTCATGCCACCATTGTTTTATTGTTTGGGAGCATGTCTGATGCTTCTGTTGGATGGTTTTGTTGCTAAGCAGACCTGCTTGGTGGTGTGGTTAAGCAAACCTGCTTTCTTGAGTGATCATTAACTTACAGGGGTTTCCCATACTTTTTTCTTTACTTACAATCCCCTAGGGGGATTAACTACTTAATTACCTAATTTGTCCCTTTACTCTGTCCCTATCACATCTACCCCATCTTTCCGGAAGTGGAATCCCTTGTGGTCTTTGATATCAAGGTAATACTCCTCTCACAAAATGAGTTGTGGATTACTATCTCTTTTTTCTTCTCTGGAAGGCTTTGTTTCAGATGACTTTGGTTCCCAGATATTCCTTAAATATTTGCTGGAACTTGCCAGTGAAGCCATTTGGGTCTGAGGTTGGTTGGTTGGTTGGTTTTTATAAGAAAGTGTTTAATAATACAAGTGTTTAATAATACATGCATTTGTAAAAACAGTTATATTCCATTTTATTCTATCCTAATGTCAATTTTGGAGAGTTATATTTTTTCTAGGAATTATCCATTTAATCTAAATTTTCAAATTTGTGAACATAAGTTTTTTCAAAATAAACTCTTATTATCATTTTTCATTATAAAATATTTCCCCAAAGTTTAGTTATAAACTATTCAAAGGATAGTACAAACCAGCATCCTTTCAATAAATTCCTTTCCCCACTAAGATAGTCAGAATTGGATTTTCTTGCTTATAAACAAAATACCCTAATACAGGTATCATGCAGAAAATGGAAAGACACTTCTATTTAGTGGCAGCAATTTTTTTTAACAGACTTCCACGAGAAATGCATCCCTTCTCTTTCCTAAGTTATACCTGAAGCCTGACTTAAGAGGTCTGAGCCAGAGCTTCTTGTCCTGTTTCTTGTCAACACACCTGTAACAAGTATGCTCCCTGCAGCAGGAGCTGAACAAGTGTTGAGACAACTCACAGAAAGTTTCCACTGAAATAGAATACAAATGACCTAGCTTTGGGGAGTCACTACAAACCAGCCCCAGAGAGAGGAGAGAGAAACAGAGAGGGAGGGAGGGAGGAATGCTTCATTTTTGAACTACTTGCGATTCAGAATCCCCTTGTAGCTTTGAAATTTTCTCTAATGTACTTGGCATCAGAGTAGTGTTAAATTATATGATTTCTGTAATTTTTGCATACGTTCTTGGAAGATGAGGTTCATTTGCATTTGCAGTTTTTAATAATCCACTTTCCTAAAAGCTTTGTAGAAAAGTTATATGCATGGTTTTGGCTCCCTCAGCTGGCCATTCATATGTACTTTAAGTTTTAGAGAACAAAACCAAGACACCACTATTGAAATAGATTTGGGTTTTCCCCCCAAAGTTTATTGCAATTTTTCAATTTAACGCTTCCAAATTTATGACAATCTTTCAAGTTTTATAAGTACATTTTTATTCTGGTGTTTTTTTTCTTTAAAGTTATAGCTGAAAGCAAAGGCTACATTTTAGCAAAAACATCAAGTTTAGAAAATATTTCAGATAAAATGTGTAATTCCTTTATGTCTCTTTCTCAAGCTGTCTGTGATGAAGGTACTAGTTAAGCAGACTGATGCTGTTACCTGTTCCCATGGCAATGCATCCTTTGGTCAAATGAGCTCCTCAGCTGTCGCCACGGCAACCTTGTAACCTTTAGCCTTTTATTTATTTATTTATTTTGAAGTTTTGAATTTTATTTATTTATTTTTTGTATAGCAGGTTCTTATTAGTTATCTATTTTATACATATTAGTGTATATATGTCAATCCCAATCTCCCAGTTCATCCCACCACCACCACCCCACTTTCCCCACCTTTAGCCTTTTAAACTCACCACCTCTTCATCCTCTCAGCAATGTTTCCTCTTTCTTAGAAATGATAGAGGTTACCCAACACAAATAACTTTGACATCCTGATTATCTCCCCTGCCCCAAGTCTTCAGACAAATCTCTATCCTTTTCTTGCCTCCGTGTCTCTAGGTTCAGTGAAACAAGTTTCTCTCCTGTCAAGGACCAGTTGGTTGGAATGACCTCTGGATCCCTTTTCCCCTGATTCTTCAGGAGCCTCACTCTATTCATCGCTGTTATTTCTCCTCTTTCTTTTCTATATCTCTGCACTCTTAGTCTTTGTTGGCTTTCCATGATCAGCATACAGACATGCTTATGTCAGCTAAGGTTTTTCAACTGCAAACAGTTCTGGCTAATTTAAGCCAAAAAAGGGTTCACCCCATGTAAGGAAATGTGCAAGAGCTCACCTCGGGAAGAGCAGGTGCCAGGACAGCTCTATGGAGCTGGGGAGCAATGCACGGTGGACAGTGTCCTCAGGACCAGTTGCTGGGAGCTTAGCTGAGCTGGGAGAAAGAGCTGAGTTGTCAGGTGTCACAGCAGCCGATTAAAGCAAAGAGCCACAAAGGAAAGAGTTAAGTCTTTAATCACTTACTGCGATCGTATAAGTAAGAGGCTAAAACCAAACGATGCACCACCACCCCCAACCCCGTTCCTTTTTCCCCATGGTGGAGGGTCAGGTAGATCAGTGCAGTCATGGCAGGCACCTTACTGTTGACAAGCCCTGAACAAAATGCTCCTGCAGTTTTATGGACCCTGGGATGGGGAGGCCAGGGGGTGAGGACTAGGAGTGGATGAGTACTGGGTATTGAGTCAGAGTGGGGAAAGATGTCTTCAGAATTCCCTCCTCTTCCCGATAAGGAGGGCTCAGCAGAGGTCTGCCCAAGGCCTCAGATAAAGACACCAAGAATTGATGAATGCAAATGTGCAAAGCGCAGGTCTAAGAGGCCCGAGTCCTTGACTGCAACACCCCTCAGAGATTACAGTGCCCTGGCTGTGCACCAGTGTGGGGAGGGCAGCCTTCCCATGAGGCGTCCAGGGAGAGCTCTTGTAATGGCCCATGGTCAGGCCTGGAAAGTCACACGTAGGTTTTTTAACCAGGAGCCGGACTCATCACTGTGTGGGTGAATCAGTGTGTGGGTGAATCAACTCTAACCATTTTTTGTCCTGGTGTCAATCATTCCCTGGGAAAGTGCTGAATGGTCCTACAGTAGGTCAGAACCTTCCCAGATTAGCAGTCCCACCAAGACAGCATAGAGTGGGAGAAGGGGATTAGCCCAAATAAAATCAGGGGCTGTTACAAAAAAGGTGGAAGAGAAGCTAGGCAAGTCAACTCAACAGCCATGAGCTACCCATGCTCCCTTCTTAGAAAAACCAAAGCAAAACCTACTGTAGAAAGTTCTCTCTTTAAACCTGTGTCTATTGACCCCTCCTCTTTTCCGAACAGCCGAGCTTCTAGAAATACTATTCAACACTCACTGTGTCCATTTCTCTGTCACTTATTTACTTATTTCTCAACTCACTGTGATCAGCTCCGCCTACCCCCTAGTCAACCAAAACTTCCCTTGCCAAGATCTCCAAGGACCGCACCGTGGTTAAAGCCCAAGGACCTTTACATCTTTATTTTGGTTGACCTTCTCTTGGTATTTGACTCTGCTGACCATGCTCTGCTTTTTGAAATCATCTCTACCCTTGTTTCTTTCCCCTCCTTCCTCTCTGAGTGTTTTTTCCCAGTCTCTTTTGTGGTCTCTTTGTTATTCTTTCATTACAGAGTTTCTGTCTTCAGCCCAATCACACACTCCTTGTTAGATTCAGTCATTCTCCATCCCTCAGCAGGACGGTGGTTAGGAGTTCTAGGTCTTGAGTTAGCACATGGGGTCCAAATCATGGCTCTACCCACCACTCATTGAGTCACTGTGGGAAAGCCACTCAGACTCTCGTTGTGAGTTTTCTTATCTGTGAGAGTGGACCTGCCGACAGGATTGTTGTGGGATTTAATGAAACAATGCTTGCAAAGCATTTAAAACAATGCCAGGCACACAGTAAGTGTAGCTTGATAAATGGTGGCTATCGTTGTGTATTCAGAGCATCTACCCTGCCTTGTGCTCACATCAATCATGGCACTTTTTTGCTTTGTATTGTCCTTTTTTAGACCTCACATTAGTTAGTAACTTCCTTTTGGGGAGGACTGTGTTTTTTGGACACCAGATCCTTAGCACAGAGCTTGGCACAAAGAAGATGCTGGATAAAAGCACATTGGTTGAAGGTGAGTGACATCATGGATCACGTGTTGAGGGGAATGTGAAAGTAAAGTGGGAGTGGTTATGAAAGGTCCTCTGGGTTTCCTAGATGGTAACATCAATTCTTTCCATTAAGATGTCTGGCTATCATTTTTATTTTTTCAGTCCCACCTGACAAATATCCTGAATCCTTGTTCAAGTAAAATTCAAGAGTCTATCAGACAAAAACTTTTCCTTTCCTTCATCTTCCCATCACCATGACCACCTCTACCATCATCTTCACCATCATAATTGTCTTCAAGTACCTGAGGCAGTCATTGAGTAATAATCTTGATCAGTTTGTCCAGTAAGAATCCCTGTTGCAACTTAGGTTCCCCAGTAAGTGGAATCTGAGCTGAAATTAGCATGCAGGAAGTTGGTTAAGGAGGGCTCTTGAGTTCAACACCTGGAAAGGGGTGGGAAGAAAGCAGGATTTGATGGAGGGGGAGGGTGGGCTGTGATGCAGTCAGACCAAGCACTCAGCTGGCCCCAGGAAGCTCTGGAGCTGAAATGGTTCTTTGACATTGTCCCAGTTGGACTTCAGGGAGACACAGTGGTGTGCTGGAGTTGGCTCCTACTAGCTCTGGAGAGGAGAGATTGCATACATCTCTTCCCGAGTGTGCATTCATTGACAAAATATTGGTAGCTCGAAACAGGCCATGGTGGGAGCATTTACGTTATAGAAATTGGAGACAGGCTGCCCTGAGAAGTGTATGTGACCTTGAGCTGGGTGGGGTTCTTTAGGTGAGGAGATCCCTGAAGAACACTGACAGCTTAGAGCTGTCAGCCAGCAACCTTCCCAGCAGCTGGGGGAATATAGCCCTCCTTCCTGGAGGAGGATATGGGCTGCACAGCACAGCATCCCCAATGGTCCCTGTGATCTAGTCATGCTGCTATGAGAAACCACAGAGATGATGATATTTTTAAGTCTTATATGTGTCATTTTGACATCAGTATTTCCTTTATAATTTAAAAAGTTGCAAATAGTTAATAGGTTTTTTTTAAAAAAAATAAACCTTCTCTTTTAGAACAGTTTTAGAAAACAGAAAACTTGCAAAGACAGTACAAAAGGTTCCCATGTACCCCACACTCAATTTCCCCTATTATTAACATCTTAGATTAATATAGCATATTTGTTACAATTAATGAACCAATACCAACAAATTATTATTAACTAAAATCCATAGTTTATTCAAATCACAAAGGAGAGCCTCCTCGACTCCAGATTTAGAACTGAGAATGGGCAGGCATGTGGTTGGAACAATGAGGAAACGGGGAGAAGAGTCAAACAAACCCTATGTTGTTACCTGTGGCTCTAATGAAGCAGACTGGGGCCTCTCTGGCTATTTGGCTTTGTCTTTACTGATGCTATGCTGACAGTTTCTGGGGGATAGTAACTATGTCGTCTCATCAATTTGCTAATCGAAGCAAACGATAAAGAAAAAACCTTTAAAAATCCTGTGTAAATAAAAGAGGGGCAGTTACACTGAAGAGATATATGATTGCATTCTTTTCAAATGCAGGGATATTAATAATTTATTTTGGGCTTTTCTTTCCTTGAACACACAAAAAACTTAAGTAAATTTTGATAATGATTAATAAATTAATATTATTTACAAATTACCTTGAGAATGATGTTAATATTTGGGTCACCCAAAGTATTTTTATTGATATGTAACCTCCTTTAGTACCTAATACATATAAAAAAACTAACCTGAACATGTAACTAATTCACTTTGTTTTCATTACATTTTGAATAATGATTTTATTGTTTTTATTAAAATAATACATTCTCATTATTGGAAATTCAAGTAGTACAGAGAAGTAAAAGTAGAAAGTAAAAAATTATAGAAAATCCTAGCAACCAGAGATAATACTGTAAACACTAGCCAAACCAAATTCCGGTAATCTCTATATGGATATTTTTCTAGATCTCAAACTGTATGCAGTCTATGACACCTATATATGGCTATATAGATATAGTTTTATCAAAGTGGATAAGAGAAAAGAAAGAAAGCGAAGAAACTGCTTTTTAAAAAAATAAGTTGTTTCTTTAACAAAGTTATATGTGTTCCTAAAATATTCCTCTAGGGCAGGGGTCACAAACTCAAGTGCCTTTACGAGCAGTGACAATAAGATTCGTGAAGTATGCTATAGATTTCAAGTTGCTGCTATTGTTTTCAAAAGAAAAAATCTCTCTGATTACATTGCCTATGTCATCACTGAGTAGGTCAAAGAAAATGAGGAAGCAAAATATTTCCATAGTCCATTAGCCGTATTCAGTCTACAGCTCTCTAGATTGTCACCCTTGGAAAGATCAAGAAAAGATTAAGAAGTTACAGTCAATTTATTTTTTAAGTGATGTATTTCATTTAAGATAGCATTTATTGATACTGTGCCATGAAAGTTTAAGAAATCAGTACTCCTAAAACTTTATTCCACTTATTTTGTGCATTTTAAATTAGGTTTCTTAGCTATATATAAATTTTACATTTTCAAATATTAAAATATTTATATTTAATCTCATAAGCATAATTCCCATTTTTACTAAATCTTTGTTCTAAATGGATTTAATGTTCACTACATGCCATAGCACCTCCATTCCTGTGTTCTTTGTTCTTATTAATCTCTTGGTTGGCTTGTTTTTAACTATCAGTTTTCCCAAAAAGAACTCATGAAAACTATAACTACAATCATATTTGAGTATATCTGACTTTTGCTTTAATAACTGAATAGCATCATGGCAGGACAGAATGTACTTTTCTCAAAACTTTGTAGACATTGCTATGGAAGAGTCTGAGACTTGGTAATTTCTTTCCTCTTGTAAGTGACTTACTTTTTTCACCTGGATGCTTGAAGAATTTATTCTTTATCCTAGGAGTTTGATAATTTTACAAAAATTTGTCCTAGCATCATCATTCTATATCAGGTTCTTCCAGAAAACAATTTACTCTTTCATCAAAGTACAGATTCAGTTTTTCCAACATTGTAGGCAACTTGTCTTCTAGTGTATATTTGTTGTGATCATCTCATAGAGGGGAGATGGACTCCCCACCCCAAATTTGGTTTGCTATTAAGACTGATGACCCAAAATCTTGGAAACAGAAGGGAGAAAATACAAGAAACATTTAACAAGGAACTAGAAGAACTAAAGAGCAAACAAACAATGATGAACAACAAAATAAATGAAAATAAAAATTCTCTAGAAGGAATCAGTAGCAGAATAACTGATGCAGAAGAACAGACAAGTGACCTGGAAGATAAAATAGTGGAAATAACTACCACAGAGCAGAATAAAGAAAAAAGCATGAAAAGAATTGAAGACAGTCTCAGAGACTGCTGGGACAACATTAAACACACCAACATTCAAATTATAGGGGTCCCAGAAGAAGAAGAGAAAAAAGAAAGGGTCTGAAAAAATATTAGAAGAGATTATAGTCGAAAACTTCCCTAACATGGGAAAGGAAATAGTCAATCAAGTCCAGGAAGTGCAGAGAGTCCCATACAGGATAAATCCAAGGAGAAACACACCAAGACACATATTAATCAAGCTATCAAAAATTAAATACAAAGAAAAAATATTAAAAGCAGCAAGGGAAAAGCAACAAACAACATACAAGGGAATCCCCATAAGGTAAACAGCTGATCTTTCAGCAGAAACTCTGCAAGCCAGAGGGAGTGGCAGGACATATTTAAAGTGATGAAAGGGAAGAACCTACAACCAAGATTACTCTACCCAGGAAGGATCTCATTCAGATTTGATGGAGAAATTAAAACCTTTACAGGGAAGCAAAAGCTAAGAGAATTCAGCACCCCAAAACCAGCTTTACAACAAGTGCTAAAGGAACTTCTCTAGGCAGGAAACGCAAGAGAAGGAAAATACCTTAAAAAACAAACGCAAAACAACTAAGAAAATGGTAATAAGATCATACATATTGATAATTACCTTAAATGTAAATGGATTAAATGCTCCAACCAAAAGACATAGACTGGCTGAATGGATACAAAATAAGACCTGTATATATGCTGTCTACAAGAGACCCACTTCAGACCTAGGGACACATGCAGACTGAAAATGAGGGGATGGAAAAAGATATTCCATGCAAATGGAAATCAAAAGAAAGCTGGAGTAGCAATACTCATATCAGACAAAATAGACTTTAAAATAAAGACTATTACAAGAGACAAAGAAGGACACCACGTAATGATCAAGGGATCAATCCAAGAAGAAGATATAACAGTTGTAAATATTTATGCACCCAACATAGGAGCACCTCAATACATAAGGCAAATACTAAGAGCCATAAAAGGGGAAATCGACAGTAACACAATCATAGTAGGGAACTTTAACACCCCACTTTCACCAAAGGACAGATCATCGAAAATGAAAATAAATAAGGAAACATAAGCTTTAAATGACACATTAAACAAGATGGACTTAATTGATATTTATAGGACATTCCATCCAAAAACAACAGAATATACTTTCTTCTCAAGTGCTCATGGAACATTCTCCAGGATAGATCATGTCTTGGATCACAAATCAAGCCTTGGTAAATTTAAGAAAATTGAAATTGTATCAAGTATCTTTTCTGACCACAACGCTATGAGACTAGATATCAGTTACAGGAAAAAAAACTGTAAAAAATACAAACACATGGAGGCTAAACAATATGCTACTAAATAACCAAGAGGTCACTGAAGAAATCAAAGAGGAAATCAAAAAAATACCTAGAAACAAATGACAATGAAAACACGACAACCCAAAACCTATGGGATGTAGCAAAAGCAGTTCTAAAAGGGAAGTTTATAGCAATACAATCCTACCTCAAGAAACAAGAAACATCTCAAATAAACAACCTAACCTTACACCTAAAGCAGTTAGAGAAATAAGAACAAGAAAACCCCAAAGTTAGTAGAAGGAAAGAAATCATAAAGATCAGAGCAGAAATAAATGAAAAAGAAATGAAGGAAACAATAGCAAATATCAATAAATCTAAAGGCTGGTTCTTTGAGAAGATAAACAAAATTGATAAACCACTAGCCAGACTCATCAAAAAAAGGAGAAGACTCAAATCAACAGAATTAGAAATGAAGAAGAAGTAACAACTGACAATGCAGAAATACAAAGGATCATGAGGGATTACTGCTACAAGCAACTATACGCCAATAATATGGACAACCTGGAAGAAATGGACAAATCCTTAGAAAAGCACAACCTTCCGAGACTGAAACAGGGAGAAATAGAAAATATAAACAGGGCTTCCCTGGTGGCGCAGTGGTTGAGAATCTGCCTGCCAATGCAGGGGACACGGGTTAGAGCCCTGGTCTGGGAAGATCCCACATGCCGCAGAGCGACTGGGCCCGTGAGCCACAACTACTGAGCCTGCGCGTCTGGAGCCTGTGCTCTGCAACAGGAGAGACCGCAATAGTGAGAGGCCCGCGCACCGCGATAAAGAGAGGCCCCCACTTGCCACAACTAGAGAAAGCCCTCGCACAGAAACGAAGACCCAACACAGCCATAGAATAAATTAATTAATTAATTTAAAAAAAAAAAGAAAAGAAAATATAAACAGAACAATCACAAAAATTGAAACTGTGATTAAAAATCTTCCAACAAACAAAAGCCCAGGACCAGATGGATTCACAGGCAAATTCTCTCAAACATTTAGAGAAGAGCTGACACCTATCCTTCACAAACTCTTCCAAAATATAGCAGAGGGAGGAATACTCCCAAACTCATTCTACAAGGCCACTATCACCCTGATACCAAAACCAAAGATGTCACAAAAAAAGAAAACTACAGGCCAATATCACTGATGAACATAGATGCAAAAATCCTCCACAAAATACTAGCAAACAGAATCCAACAGCACATTAAAAGGATCATACATCATGATCAAGTGGGATTTATCCCAGGGATGCAAGGATTCTTCAATATATGCAAATCAATCAATGTGATACACCATATTAACAAACTGAAGGATAAAAACCATATGATAATCTCAATAGATGCAGAAAAAGCTTTTGACAGAATTCAACACTCATTGATGATAAAAACTCTCCAGAAAGTAGGCATAGAGGGAACTTACCTCAACATAATAAAGGCCACATATGACAAACCCACAGCCAACATCGTTCTCAGTGGTGAAAAACTGAAACCATTTCCTCTAAGACCAGGAACAAGACAAGGTTGACCACTCTCATCACTGTTATTCAACATAGTTTTGGAAGTTTTAGCCACAGCAATCAGAGGTGAAAAAGAAATAAAAGGAATCCAAATCAGAAAAGAAGAAGTAAAGCTGTCACTGTTTGCAGATAACATGATACTATACATAGATAACCCTAGAGATGCTACCAGAAAACTACCAGAGCTAATCAATGAATTTGGTAAAGTAGCAGGATACAAAATTAATGCCAGAAATCTCTGTGTATAGATTTCATTCCTATGCACTAATAATGAAAAATCTGAAAAAGAAATTAAGGAAACACTCCCATTTACCATTGCAACAAAAAGAATAAAATACCTTGGAATAAACCTACCTAAGGAGACAAAAGATCTGTATGCAGAACAGTATAAGACACTGATGAAAGAAATTAAAGATGATACAAACAGATGGAGAGATATACCATGTTCTTGGATTGGAAGTATCAACATTGTGAAAAGACTACACTACCCAAAGCAATCTACATATTCAATGCAGTCCCTATCAAACTACCAATGGCATTTTTCAAAGAACTAGAACAAAAAATGTCACAATTTGTATGCAAACACAAAAGACCCTGAATAGCCAAAGCAATCTTGAGAAAGAAAAATGGAGCTGGAG
The DNA here is from genome assembly GCF_028021215.1 of Eschrichtius robustus. Classification (NCBI taxonomy): domain Eukaryota; kingdom Metazoa; phylum Chordata; class Mammalia; order Artiodactyla; family Eschrichtiidae; genus Eschrichtius; species Eschrichtius robustus. The sequence continues at coordinate 95,191,297 of NC_090825.1, forward strand.
CAATCAGGCTCCCTGACTTCAGACAATACTACAAAGCTACAGTAATCAAGACAGTATGATACTGGCACAAAAACAGAAATATAGATCAATGGAACAGGATAGAAAGCCCAGAGATAAACCCACACACACATGGTCACCTTATCTTTGATAAAGGAGGCAAGAATATACAAAGGAGAAAAGACAGCCTCTTCAATAAGTGGTGCTGGGAAAACTGGACTGCTACATGTAAAAGAATGAAATTAGAACACTTCCTAACACCATACACAGAAATAAACTCAAAATGGATTAAAGACTTAAATGTAAGACCAGACACTATAAAACTCTCAGAGGAAAACATAGGAAGAATACTATTTGACATAAATCACAGCAAGATCCTTTGTGACCCACCTCCTAAAGAAATGGAAATAAAAACAAAAATAAAGGGACTTCCCTGGTGGCACAGTGGTTAAGAGTCCGCCTGCCAGTGCAGGGGACATGGGTTCGAGCCCTGGTCCGGGAAGATCCCACATGCCGCGGAGCAACTAAGCCCATGCACCACAACTACTGGGCCTGCGCTCTAGAGCCCGTGAGCCACAACTACTGAAGCTCATGTGCCTAGAGCCCGTGCTCCGCAAGAGAAGCCACCGCAATGAGAAGCCAGCGTACCCCAACGAAGAGTAGCCCCCACTCACCGCAACTAGAGAAAGCCTGTGCGCAGCAATGAAGACCCAACACAGCCAAAAATAAATAAATAAATAAATTTATAAAAAAATAAACAAATGGGACCTAATGAAACTTAAAAGCTTTTGCACAGCAAAGGAAACCACAAACAAGACGAAAAGACAGCCCTCAGAATGGGAGAAAATATTTGTAAACGAAGCAACTGACAAAGGATTAATCTCCAAAATATACAACCAGCTCATGCAGCTCAAAATGAAAACAACAAACAACCCAATCCAAAAATGGGCAGAAGACCTAAATCGACATTTCTCCAAAGAAGATATATAGATTGCCAACAGACACATGAAAGGATGCTCAACATCACTAATGTTAGAGAAATGCAAAGCAAAACTACAATGAGGTATCACCTCACACCAGTCAGAATGGCCATCATCAAAAAATCTACAAACAATGCTGGAGAGGGTGTGGAGAAAAGGGAACCCTCTTGCACTGTTGGTGGGAATGTAAACTGATACAGCCACTATGGAGAACAGTATGGAGGTTCCTTAAAAAACTAAAAATAGAACTACCATAGGACCCAGCAATCCCACTACTGGGCATGTACCCTGAGAAAACCATAATTCAAAAAGAGTCATGTACCACAGTGTTCATTACAGCACTATTTACTATAGCCAGGACATGGAAGCAACCTAAGTGTCCATCGACAGATGAATGGATAAAGAAGATGTGGCACATATATACAATGGAATATTACTCAGCCATAAAAAGAAACAAAATTGAGTTATTTGTAGTGAGGTGGATGGACCTAGAGTCTGTCATACAGAGTGAAGTAAGTCAGAAAGAGAAAAACAAATACCGTATGCTAACATGTATACACGGAATCTAAAAAAAAAAAAAAAAAGGTTCTGATGAACCTAGGGGCAGGACAGGAATAAAGACGCAGACGTAGAGAATGGACTTGAGGACACAGGGAAGGGGAAGGGGAAGCTGTGACAAAGTGAGAGAGTGGCATGGACATATATACACTATTATGTAAAATAGCTAGTGGGAAGCAGCTGCATAGCACAGGGAGATCAGCTCGGTGCTTTGTGACCACCTAGAGGGGTGGGATAGGGAGGGTGGGAGGGAGACGCAAGAGAGAGGGGATATAGGGATATATGTATACATATTGCTGATTCACTTTGTTATACAGCAGAAACTATCACAACATTGTAAAGCAATTATACTCCAGTAAAGATGTTAAAAAAAAAAAAAAGAAGACTGGTGGCACCACACGCACACTCCAAGAAGCTATGAAAATGTTTATTGCTCATATCATGAGGCTTTCTGGGGTGAGCAGGACAGGCTCCCAGCAGGTCAGAAAACAGCTGGAGAGAGCAGGGAGTGTGACCTGCTTGGGGTCTTATGGTGCTCAGGGAGCGGGGCCGGGATGAGGGTTCCCCCACACAGGCAGGGGCTTGTGTGGTTTGAACATCCTGCCAGGGCCTAAGGAGGGAGCAACCGGGCTTCCTCATCAGTTTGCCCAGATGTGGGGCAGAAGGGAAGAGGGAGTGATGGGGGCTTGAAAGCTGTCAGCAGTCACATCGAAATGGAGTCAGACTCTTTATTACAGTAATTGAATGTCTTTTTGTGTCTTTTTGTTGTGTTCTTGTCTTGGGGACACAGTTATCCTCAGGTTGGCTTTTCTTTGTTCTCAGTATCTACTTTGTGCTTGTCTCTCTCCTTTGCCTTTGCTATAAATAGCCCTTTCTTTCTATCAGTAATTCAATTTGCAATTGTATCTAGTCTGTTTCTTTCCATTTCTTATTTACCTATTAACTAGGAGATGGTGTGCTTTTAGTCCTCAATTTCTTTCTTTGGTTTTGCCATGCCTTTTACATCTAATTTTGTTGTTTCATCAAGTTGTCTTTTAGCTCTTGTTCCACTGAATTTATTTTCGTCTTAAATTTTTTTTAATTTTTTTATTTATAAATTTAGGTTTTTTTTTCTTTTCTTTTTTTTTTTTAAACTTTGGATTTATTTATTTATTTATTTATTTATTTATTTATTTATTTATTTATGGCTGTGTTGGGTCTTCGTTTCTGTGTGAGGGCTTTCTCTAGTTGTGGCAAGTGGGGGCCACTCTTCATCACGGTGCGCGGGCCTCTCATTATCGCGGCCTCTCTTGTTGTGGAGCACAGGCTCCAGACGCGCAGGCTCAGTAATTGTGGCTCACGGGCCTAGTTGCTCCACGGCATGTGGGATCTTCCCAGACCGGGGCTCGAACCCGTGTCCCCTGCATTGACAGGCAGATTCTCAACCACTGCGCCACCAGGGAAGCCCCTTGTCTTAAATTTTATCTTGAGCAATCACGTGGCATTTTCTTCTGTCTCTTAGGCTATGTTTTATTCCAGGTTGAACTTTTCATCTGTTTCTTGTATGCTGAATACCTCTCTTTTTCTGTAGGATGATTGCATAGTTGTTATGCCCTTTCTTCTCATCCTATTTATGTTTAGCGTGGACAGTTCTGGCCAGACCTCTGTTGTCTCTGATGTAGTGCCTAATCACCTTACTTCCTTTGCCTGTTTGCGTGAGATCTGTTTTTCCATCCCAGTGGCTCAGAGTTGTATTCTATCTACTTTTCTTCTCCTGCTCCTCCTCCCCCTCCTCCCCCTTCTCTCCTTCCTCCTCCTCCTCCCCCTCCCCCTCCTCCTTCTTCTTCTTCCTACAAAAGCTTAAGTGAGGGAAGCTGGGACTGAGCACTTGTTGGTGGATTTAATTTTCGCTGTCTCAACTCTGAGGTTCCCTTAACTGTTCTGTATCAGGATTCACTCCACTTGGTAGGGGCATGCCCAGTCCCTGAAGGGGGACAAACCTTCACTAACTGTGGCACCACAGAGCCTCTGATTCCTCCTGGGTCAGCCCTGGTTGTTCACACCCCTATTTCAGTCTTTCATTTCCACATAGTATGGGGGGAAGGATTGGGGTGCCCATGGGTTTCAGCCAGTGTTAACAATGAGGTGGGGAGCTCGGGGTGGAAGAAAGGCTATTTTCACTGCAGCTCTGATGTAACCTTTTCCACTGGCTTTTTTCCTCAGGATAGCTTTTCTTATTTTCTCTTCAGATTTCCAGCTCCACATTCATCATTTGGGATATTAGATATAGTTTTGTTTTTTTTCTGCCTTGTTCTACTTTTCTCCTCCCCCAGGGGCACCAAAAGATTGACTCCTGGAGGTTCCTCCATCCTCCGTGGCATCCTGCACCTGCCTTCACAGACATACATTCTCCAAGGATGTCCCGTGACTCCCCTTGGGCTGACTATTTACCCCCCTCCACTTCTGCTCCTCTTTAAGGTGAGGGGTAGGAGAATTCTCCTGGCTTTGTGGATGCCTTCTTTTCCTAGTACTGTTTCAGCAGTGTGGGGCTCACCTTTAAGATACAGCTTAGCCAAAGCAGACATTCTTTTTTTTCTTGGCAGATGCTTTTTCAAGTGTGTTGTTAAGCTATGCTTCTTCCTTTGTTTGCTGTCAACAGGTAGTTTTCTTTTCTTCCAGTTGCCTATTTGTGGTGTTTACTGTTTTTATTTCCTTTCCTAGTCATTGGGTAAAGGGGAATCTGCAATTGTGCCTCCGTGGACATGTCTATAAGGGAAGCACCATTTAATTCTTTTCAAACTGTGCTCCCCGGTGAAAATTACTGAAGAAACCATTCAATGTTTCACACATCCTATGTGTAAATATCAGTCCTGTTAATGGCACAGTCCTCTGAGAGGTTGAGTGAAGGAAATTAGGTACAAATTAAAATGGAAGGGTGATAATTTGAGATGGTTTGCAACTTTAAGTTGGAGAATAGATTAGAACGGAGATCTGTTCATATATCACAAAGTATATTTTTGTTACATTTTAATAAAAGTTTCCCTCCCATTCCCTTCCCCATCCTCCATTCAGTTAAGGGTGGGTGAACATAAATACTGTTTGTATGGACAAATGTGGCCTGCACCCTTGATACCATTCCTTCTTTTCTTTTTTTCTAAGCTTCTTGCTTCCTTTCCACATCACAGCCTGGTATGCAAATACTCAGAGAAGACTTTATGTTTATGCTTTCTTGATTCCTAATGTATCTCACATTAAAGAGGAACATTCACATAACCAACTCATAAATTAGAATATGTGATTTTAAAACTTCATTCCCCTGAGAATCTGGGGAGAAAATGTGGAACAATTACACGTTTACCATGTAGAAGGCTGTTCTTCAGTTACACCCCAGCTGATTCACTCACACTTATGAGGTAAGTGCTGACAACAGGGCTAAAAACAGGGCTGGAAAGTGTGACTGATGCTGGTGTGGAGACGGGGAGGTGGAGGGAAGGAGGAAAACTGGGCCAATGGCTTCTGCAAGCAAGCGTGACAAAGCAGCTGGATGTGACTTTTGTATTTACCAGTCGTCTGGGTATAGGCCATGAGTGGCAGGCAGCTCCAGTCCTCTGCCCTGATGTGACTCTCAACTACCTTTGATAGCTCACCTGAGAAACTCAGGGTGAGTTGTAGGACTGCAGACTTTCATAGCGTTAGGGTCCTGGGCCAGATACTTAGCTAACTCATTGCCAGAATAATCTGGGTATGTAATAAAATCCTTTACACCCGGCACCCCCCCACCACCACAATTTGACAGTATATATCAAGAGCTTACTTAAAAGGTCATTTCAGCTGGACTAGATTCCTGGGGCTCAGATACCGTTCTGATGGCTGAGTAGGTGTTACCTTTCCTCCAAAGATAATCATTTACATTTGTGGCTGGAATGTTGAGGAATGGATTTGGGCTGGGTTCCTTGATGTACCCGGGGTTTTCTTAAGCGTTGGAGGAGACTTCTGGAAAAAGTAGGCCCAGACTTTGGCTCTACTTCATTGAGTGTTAAAGATATAAATCATGCCTAGTAGGGAGAAGGCGGGTGCAGACTGAGGCCACATTGCTGGATACTGCCATGGGGCCCTTGGGAAGGAACCCATCAAAAAGGAGGGGCACCAGGGACTTCCCTGGCGGTCCAGTGGATAAGACTTCGCCTTCCAATGCAGGGGTTGCGGGTTCGATCCCTGGTTGGGGAGGTAAGATCCCACATACCTCGCGGCCAAAAAACCAAAACATAAAACAGAAACAATATTGTAAGGAATTCAATAAAGACTTTAAAAGTGGTCCATATCAAAAACAAACAAACAAACAAAAAACACAAAAAGGAGGTGCTCCAAATGGGACAAAGTTCACACCTAGTTCTAAAGACAGAGGGGAGGGTGGTCACCAACCTCACTCCAACCTGTGTTCTGATAGACTTTGGTAAAACAACTAGGCACACGTGAATTGAAAAAGCTGCATCAATTAAGAGCTGAAGCACTCAGGGCCCAAACAATTCTTGTGTTGAGATTCCACTTGAGGAGTAAAACTGTCTTCAGGCTATGTACCTCCCCAGATATGCTCACCCCACTGCATCCCAGGCTTCAGCCCGTTGCTTGACTTTCCCAGTAAAGTGACCCCTGGGAATGCTGAATTATTCCCGTGGTCTTAAATCTCCTGTCACTTGCTGCCAGCCTTGGTGGGGCAGGGATTGGGGAGGAGACATCTGAGATGGGTGTTGGCAGGGATTGAGCCGAGGGCTCTTTTCTACAGCTCCAGACTCAGTTCCTACTCTACCCGACTCATGGAAGCTCTGGATTTTCCAGTGGCTGCCTAGAGGTGCCAGGTGACATACCCCAGGAGTTCAGGGGAGGTGTGAACCATAGGACAAACTTGGACCAAAAAAAGACAGCAGATTGGAAAGAGTTTGCAGACAAAATTTTTCCCCCTCCTGCTATCTCTTTGCTGTTGCAAGATACAGCAACTTGAAATAGTCTCTCTGAGAAATAAGCTGGGTTTTGAAGCTGTAACAATTTGGATAACATGCCACCTTTTATTTGCTTTCCTCCTCCCTTCATTCCTCCTTTCCTTCCCTTTGCCCTCACTCCTACTTCCCTACAATTACAGGCCCCAATGAAACACCAGCATGCAACTCAGGTTGTTTTCTAGAGAACCCAGACTAACACAGAAAATAAAAAAGGTGAATTTGGCAGAAGTTTGCAATAAAGGCAAGGGTATGGAAGAAACTTCAGGGCACTGAGCATGTTTAGTAGCCCTAATAGATCAGGGGCAACAGATCTGGGCTCTGGATCTATCATAAAGATGGGTTGACAAGTTGGGGGTTAGGAGTAAAGTGTGGTTATGGAATTATGCCTCCAGGAGGTACATTTCCTGCTCTCCAGCAGGTGGCAACAGGAAGACAACTACAAGGACTTGTAGCCTTGGATAGGTATGCCTATACTCCAGAGACTACAGAAATATTTGGGGTAATAGTCTCATTTAGGGGTTGAAATTATTCACTGCATCAAGCCTTTATAGGAAAAAGTAGTAATAAGAAGTGATCACCCCAGGGCTTCCCTGGTGGCGCAGTGGTTGAGAATCCGCCTGCCAATGCAGGGGACATGGGTTCGAGCCCTGGTCTGGGAAGATCCCACATGCTGTGGAGCAGCTAAGCCTGTGTGCCACAACTACTGAACCTGCACTCTAGAGCCCGTGAGCCACAACTCTTGAGCCTGCGTGCTGCAACTACTCAGGCCCGCGTGCCTAGAGCCTGTGCTCCACAACGAAAGAAGCCACTGCAATGAGAAGCCCGTGCACCGCAAAGAAGAGTAGCCCCCGCTCGCCGCAACTAGAGAAAGCCCGTGCGCAGCAACGAAGACCGCAACACAGCCAAAAATAAATAAATAAATTTATAAAAAAAAAAAAAAGAAGTGATCATCCCATCAGTGAAAATGAAGAGAAATATAGTGAGAGGCCCTCTGTGTCCACTGGACACCGTTTTGCTAAAATCTTGGAAGTCTGTGCTTTGCTTTATAAGGGAAGGTAGAGAGATTCTTGCACATACACATCAGGCTGTTTAATTCTCACCACAGCCCAGGGGAGCAGACATTATTCTCACCTCCATTTTGCAGATCAGGAAGAGGAAACTTGGTGAGGTAGAGTGCTTTGTTCCAGGTTACACAGATTCAGGGCTCAAACCACCCTGAGGTTCTTTGGCTCAAAATCCCAGCTATAGTTTTGAAGGGAACTGAAGAGGAGGTAAACTTCACCTCCTCCTCCTAGAGATTCAAAATAGTTTTACCTGGTTAGTGCCTCTACTTCAGGCAATGAATCAAGACAAAAGGGAAATGATTCAAAAGTTGAGCGAACTGGGACTCTATTAATGTGCCAGGTAAGGTAATCTGTGTTTGTATCAGACACCTATAATTTATGTAGATCCACGTACATTTTTTTCAGATGCTGCACAAATTGGGAAATGTGTGGAGTGTTGTGGAACCATATGTATTTGTATGTGTTCAATACACTGTATAATTGACTCAATTATCCATGTGGGGATTATTCACTTTTAATTTGCAATCTGGCTTCTCCTTTCAGTTAGGATGTTTCAGGGCTGCTCTAGGAATGCCAACTAATGTAAATAATAATTTAAGTAAAACATAATTGGGTACGAAAATTAAATCCAATCTTTTCTCAGCTCCTGAAGATTCTACAGCTGAAATGTAACTAACTCTAATTCATCCACTATCTTTTCGTTCTCCAATGCCATTTTACTACCAAGGATTTTATTGCTTTCCATAGATGATTGCAGTAGCTCCCTATCTGGCTTTCCTGCTTACCTCTTTCCCATCCAATAATCATTCTGCTTACGGTAATCTTCAACAAACAAACAAACAGAGTTCTCACAAACATTTCTTTGCTTGAAAACATTTAATGGCTCCCCATTTCTCACCAGACTAAATGTACATGCCACAACCTATCATTCAAGGCTTCTTCATGCCACCTGTCCCAGGAAGTTTTCCTGATCCAACCTCGGATGCCTTATCACTGTTCCCAGCTCTGAATCCCCTTAATGCACTACATGTTTTTCTCTAAGTGAGACAAAGGTATTCCTGAACCCGCGTTGTCTCTCTATTCTCCTGAGACGTCCTTAATCGCATTCTCTGCGGCGATTCATCTCCGCTACTCTGCAGTACCTAGCTCAGTGCCCGACCACAAAGAAAGGCGCAACGAACACTTGCCCATTTACCTGCTGGCAAACCTCAAGGGCAGGAATTTTGGTCTTTTTGTATCCCGAGTGTCTAGCACAGTGCCTGGCACACAGTAGGTGCTCAGAGAACACTACTGAACGAATAAAAGTACAAAGAGCCCAGGCTCCGCGTGGGGCACTGCAGAGCTCCAGGGATGTAGATACTGGAAGGGCTGGTGGCGCAGGGTACAGGGTGGAGCTGGCCCTGGGCTCCTTCGGGGAGCGCGTTCCACCGCCTGCCCATCTGCAGCGCAGGCCAGACACCACGGGCAGTGCTTAAACTTTTTCTTCCAAAAAAAAAGTATGTGTATATGCACGCAAGCGTAAAAGTATATGTTTATACACACACACTACCTACATAATACATAAAAATAGCCACACCATATCCAGGTATGCGTATATATATAAAATAGGCAAATATGTACATATAAATAAATCAATATATGTACAGCCTTAACTCGGAACGGCGGGAGCGGCGGGGAGGACGACGGCGACGCCCCTTCGCCCCTCCAGAACCGCAGGACCGGAGCGGCGCGGCCCCTGCGCGGCTTGAGCCTTCCGGCTTGCCGTCCGCCGCTGCCGCGGCCATTGGTTGAACTCCAGGCAGCTGATCCTGGCGGCGGGGCCAGGGAGCTTCGAGGATGGCGGCGTCCGCGGCGCTGATTCTGCGGGAGAGCCCCAGGTAACCCCGGCTGGGCACGGGGGCAGCGCGGGCAGGGCAGGCGTAAGGGTGCTGCTGCTGTCTGTCACCGAGGCGCGGGTGGGGGGCCGGGGCGGAGGGGCAGGTGCGGGGCCGCGGGTGTCCGGAGGGGCGGGCGCGGGGCTGGCAGAGTCGTGGTGCGGGACCCGCGGGAGCGCGCGAGACTGCGGGTGCGTCCACCTGCACGGTAGTTCACCTGCGTGGGCTTACAGTGGGCCTGGGCAGCTGAGGTCAGTACGACAGTGTGTGGTCAGTGTCACCGTTCCCCGAGGCTGTATCGCAGGTACCCAGGCCATCCTGGAGTAAAACTGAAATCACGTGGAAAGGTATTCCGTTTCCGTTTTCAGTTCTCTTTCAGACCTCCTGATTATGAGAAAGTCTCCCATTGGTCCCAGATGGTCTTGAATACCTAACACGCGTTAATATACCTTTTCAATCAAGATAGACTAGGCCTCAGGCCAGGAGTTTTTGGCTTGTAACAGTATCTAGACTGTAACAGTATCTAGAATTTAGTAACATTGCTTTTGTTTTCATTTGATTTCTTTTGAGTTCATTTGTTTATTTAGTTCATTTCTATTTATGGTAGGTAAGTAAGGTCGGCTGTCTATGGTGGTGATGTAAAGTTATGTTTTAAAATAAAATTATTTAAGTAAAAATGACTCCATTTAATGAAAAATAATAGTGCAGGTGGTGTGTGGCTGCAGAAAAGTGCGGAAGTATACAGGCAAATAATTGAGGCTGGAGAATAACTTTGTGTCTAGATTGGACAGGAGTCTTTTTGAAGAAGAGAGTTGTCATTTTGAAGTTTTAACTTTTTTGATTACTTGAGTTCTGACAGCCAGTTCCTTTTCTCACACCAGTGTCCTGGGTAACACATCACATCAGTAAACCATATTCAACGTGGTGCAGTAGAATTGTTCTTATCACATAATTTAAGTTGATTATTACAATTGAAACAGGGTTTTAAAACAGCTGTGTACTTAGTGACCCCAAATGATATTGTATGTAGTTTTTTTTTTTTTTATTATTCCATTACCTGCCATGCAGCAGTCTTTTCTTTATATTTTTGGTGTAATTGCCAATTCCCTCCTCCCACTCTTCTCCAAGTTCTGTTTTGAGTTAAGTGGATATATAAACTTTCGCTCCTAAATTAATACGATTCCCCACAGAGTGCAAGCTTCTCCTAGTAGTTTGCCTTGCCCAGAAGAAAGAGAAAATTTGCCAAATGGACCTTTTCAACAGAAGTACTTTTGGGGGTATCTTTTGGAAACATCCTGCCTTTGCTGGCCATCATCAGTTTTTCTTTATTTTACTCAGACTTACCTTGTAGCAAGCAGAGTTGTTGAAATGAAAACTTACAGACAGCTGTACTTACGGTAACTACAGTACCACGTGGGGAAAACTCATTTTAAAACTTTGTTTTATGAATTTATTTAGCATGAAAAAAGCAGTGTCGCTGATAAATGAAATAGATATAGGAAGATTTCCACGATTGCTCACCCGAATTCTTCAAAAACTTCACCTGAAGGTTTGTATGTTTGCACTTCTATAGATTATAATATATTCTCGTGATTCCACTGCAACTCTAGGTTTCTACTTGAAGTACTTTTTGCGAGGTATTGTTCTCCAGCATGTCCTCAGGAACACCGGGTCTCTAGAAAATATGATAATATCCCACGGTCAAAAGTTTGGGAACTTCTGTCTTCATTCAAATTAATTTTTTAAAATCATGGAACTTTTCAGAGTATATTTTATGGTAGTGTTAATAGTAAATATTTAAGCGTGACTGTTGTGTGCAAAATTTTCCAAGTGTGTTTGACCAGGGAACTGTTTTATCATGGTATTTATTTTGGGACCAAGGCTCTGTGGAACACGCTTTGGGAAAATTCTGATATCATGATTTCATTCTTTGTCTTAAAAATAACTCTGTAGTTTTGCTATCAACCAGTATGTAATTTTTCATTTAATCTTTCTCTTCCACTTTTATTTCAAGGGTGTGGTTATCTTGGATATATTGATGCTTAGTAATTCATTACTTGGTTAACTTGCTAACATAACTTAGTTAACTTCTTTATCAGGTTAATAAAATTTAATTCCATTCAACATGTGTTTAAGGAGTGCCCACTAACTGCTCTGCCTGGTGCAAAGTATCACCATTAAATGAGAACCCAGACTCTTACCTCTTCTTTTTCCTGGCCAGAGGCCAGTCCCAAAGCCCTGCCCTTTCTCCCCCTGAAGTATCTCTCAAATCCAAGTTCTCTTTGTAATCCTAGTTCAGACCCTTATTATTTCTCCCTTGGACTACAACAGTTACCTTCAATCTGGTACTGCTGTCTGTAGTCTTCTACCTTCTTATCACTTCTTCATGGTGCTGTTCCATTTATCTTTCCAAATATTTTTTTCCTAAAAAAAAAAAAAAAAGTTGATCATATCTTTACAGTATTCAAAGCCATCAGTGACTTTCCATTGCTCATGGGAAAAAGTTCATAATCCTTAACATTGTATTGTAATGACGTTACAATATAGGTACAGTCTGTGTTTTCCCCACTTTGCAAGTGTTTCAGTTACCCTGGGCTATGCTGTTTTACTGGAACATACTGTGAACTTTTTTGACTTGGTGTCTGTGTAATATACTCTTTCCCTTACCTGAAATATCTTCCCTTCTTTAGTGAATAAACTATTCATCTTTCAAGGATTTGACAGTCCTACTCTCAGCAGCTCGTCCTCTCTTCTTTGCTTCTAAAACACTTGGTTCATCCTCACCTCACTTTAGTACTACCTCATAAGTATTTGTTTCATGATTACAGGGTCTTTCTCTGACCTTGAATACTCTAAGTATCATGTCTTACTCATCTTTATATTTCCCACACTTGATACACTGATACTTATGCAGTTGGCACTCAATAGCTATTCTTGGAGTTCATTCTTTTCCTTGCCATGGGAAACACAAAATGAATATAGGTTCTCTGAATTCCTGCCCATAAGGAATTTGTGATGTAGAAGGAGAAACAGGAGGAACAACCACAGTAACAATGGCAGCTACATTCTGTGGTGTTTGCTATGCACAGTTCCATTGCTCCCCCTGTGACCGGTGCTGTTCTAATGGCTTTGTGGTATTAACTCATCTGATCCTCCCAGCACCCTTAGGAAGTAAGTACTGTTGTCATCCTTATTTTATCCATGAAGAAACTGAGATAGAGACCAGTTAAGTAATTTGCCCAAGGTCACACAGCTAGCTAGTAAGGCAGTCTGGCTCCAGAATCCATCCCTCTGACCCATTACAGTAAGCCTCAGGAAAGAGTGTGAAACGGTATATAAATCAGTCCAAAAGTGAATGATGCAGGCAGTTGATACAGAATTTCTTTGATTGTCTGAGTTGGTGGCTGCCTTCTTTTTTATTTTTATTTTATTTATTTTATTGTATTTTTCAATTGAAGTATAGTTGATTTACAATGTTGTGGGTGGCTGCCTTCTTAAACACATACAAAGTGATATGGGACACAAAACACTTATATACATCTTTTGTTCTTCATACTGAGGGAGGATGGAACATCTGCAGGAAACTCGTGACCTTCTGGAGTTTGTCTTTGACCCTCTGGAGTTGAGAAAACATTAATATCTATCTTAGAGTAACTGAATGGCCAAAGCATTCCACAGAGGTGTTTGAATGCTGTCCCTTCAGAGGTGGGGAGTGGAGGTGAGAAGGTGTGGTTGTTGAGAGCTGAAGCAGCTGAGGACAGAAACATCTGTATTTGATTACTTGCCTGCAGAAAGTCAGGAGAGAAAGTCAGGAAAGGGGCAACCCATCCCCACTCCCCCAACCCGCCCGGACAGTCTTAGGTAATGTTCTTCCAGAGGGACTCCAGTTGTGATAAGGGCTCTTATCAAAGAGTTTGCAGCGACATCTCAGATCTGCCAGCTTTCTTTTATGTACTCTTGGTCTGTCAAGTTGGCCTTTGCCTTGGGACAGGCAGAGTCCTGAGAGCAGTGAAACCGCATGCAGGTAAGTTGGTGAAGAGGTTTAGGGATTTGGTTGCTATTCTTAATGTTATCAGCTTGACACTTTGATTTTACCAAGTTTGATCTTGGTAAAATGGGATTGTGGGCAGAGGGTACCTGTTTTTGTCCAGACTGGTTCCTTGGAATCTCTAGTAGAAATAAACACGGGGAAAATAAGCTTAGGTATAGGATATGGGCACGCCTAAGTATGGGTCTGGGAGTCCTCTTTGAACTGGCCCTATTCCTGAGCAATCGTAGCATATAGGACTACTTGGGAATTTTGGGTGGTTTGTTACCAATGTGTGTAGGGTTCTGGTGGCATTTAATGCCCAGGAACTTTATTTATTTTTTTAACTTTTTATATTATATTGGAGTATAGTTGATTAACAATGTTGTGTTAGTTTCAGGTGTACAGCAGAGTGATTCAGTTATACACATACATGGATCTATTCTTTTTCAAATTCTTTTCCCATTTAGGTTGTTACATAATATTGAGCAGAGTTCCCTGTGCTATACAGCAGGTCCTTGTTGGTTATCCATTTTAAATATAGGAGTGTGTACGTGTCAATCCCAAACTCCCTAACTATCCCTTCCCCCTGGTAACCATAAGTTCGTTTTCTAAGTCTGTGAGTCTGTTTCTGTCTTGTAAATAAGTTCATTTATATCCTTTTTTGAGATTCTGCATATAAGCGATATCATTTGATACTTGTCTTTCTCTGTCTGACTTACTTCACTCAGTTTGACAATCTCTAGGTCCATCCATGTTGCTGCAAATGGCATTATTTCATTCTTTTTAATGGTTGAGTAATATTCCATTGTATATGTGTACCTTTAAATGTCTTGCAGTGAGTAGGACAGCCCTGTACAAAGAATTGTCTCATCCTGCATGCTAATAGAGTCTGCATTGGGAAACACTGAAGGAACTCATAGTAACTTCCTTATCTGTGAACTTAAAAACAAACATTTGTGGCCTCTAAGTTTTTAAAAATAGCTGTCACAACTCATGCAATCAAAAAAAAACCCTCATATACCTTGCTCCAGAGACTCTTAGGCCCTCCCACAAAGCCTATCGATGTTACTATGTTAAATGTCTAGTTCTGCGAGATGAGGTGTCTGGATTTCTGGCCATGGCCTACTAGCAACAACAAACTGGGGGTTGAAGGCGCTCCTGTGATGGGGCATGTGGGCAGTTTCAAGAATCGACTGCTGGGTATAGATTGAAATGGAAGAATTATGAAAATCAGACACAAGAAGTACAAAAGCAAAGAAATCTGAGGGTTTTTTCTGAAGTGAAAAATCATCAGTGTACCTTAGCAGTTCTTTAGGAAACTAACTGCAGCACGGAACTTGGATGCTCGTAATTATGATCTGACTTACTGCAAGAATCTAGTGTAATCCAATATACTTTGTTTACAGAAGCCTAGAATGGGTGCCGTACATTTCAGAAAGATTGCTTTTAAAAGTTTAAAATAAAAGTTCTTTTATTTGATAGATTGACTTGTGAGTACCACCATATTTCCTCATTATGACCGCTAGAGAAGTCTCATTATATTAATATAAAGGACAGTCACAGTTGTAAACCCCAACATACAGAAATGCCTGAGGATTTTGTTGTTGCTGTTGTTACAATGTATGGAGGGTGCTGCCGGCATTTAATGCCCCGGGACTTTAAATGTCCTAGCGATGTGCAGCACAGTCCTGTTCAAAGAAGAATTGGCCTCACCTATGTGGACAAAAAAAGAAAAGAGTAGCTTATCCCTGAAAAATGCATTTATTTTGTACTTAATATAAGCTGGAGGGCTTCTTACAACTTAGTTTATTAGGTTAAAATGATATGTATACATTTTAAATTATGGCATATGCAGACTACTAGTACCATGTGTTCTTCCATTGTGGTGTTGGTGTGTGTGTATGCCTGTGTATGTGAGTCAGAGCTTGGATTCCGGACCACAGGCCTCTCTTGTCTCTAAAGCCGTGCTCTGAGTTTTTAAAACCTAATTGCCTTCGTAATTATTTAGATAGTATACTGTCTTCATAGAATAGAAGATCGGTATAACCTTCTGAGGAATGTGACCTGATTTCAACTGTATGTGGAATTAAGATGAGTTCACTCATCATGCATGTTAAGAAAATAAATTCTTCAAAAAGAGAAAAAGTTGGAAGGATGGATTTTTTGATTTGTTCTTTTTTGTGCCCTTAAAGTTCAAAATAGAGTGCGTAAGTGAAGTGTTTCAGTAACATTTTAAATTTCACAAACAGTTTATGAGGAAGTTTTTGTTTTAAGACATTTAAACAACATGGACGAACTGAAATGCCCCCCTTGGCTAACTCTTGCCCCTTCCTCCATCTTCATTCTCTCCTGTGTGAGTTATCTATTGCTGAATTGCAAATTTCCCCCAAAGTTAGCAGATTAAACCAACAATAAACATTTATTATCTCTCATGCTTCCTGTAAGTCAGGAATTTAGCAGTGGCTTGGCTGGGTGGTCCTGGCTTGGGGTTTTCATGAAATTGCTCTCAGATGTTGGTTGAGGCAGCTGGTACCTGAAGTTTTGACTGGGGTAGAGGATTTCCTTCTAACATGGCTAGATGGTGGCACCAGTTAGTTCCTTGTCACATGGGCCTTTGCTCCTGACATGAAAGTTGTCTTCTTCCAGAATGAGTGGTCCAAGAGAGGGGGGTGCTGTCCTTTTTATGACCTAGGGTTGGATATCACATACCTGCACTTTTACTATATTCTACTGGTTAGAAGTAAGTCAGTAAGTCTGGCTCATATTCAGGGGAGAGGAAATTAGGCTCCATCTTTTGAACAGAGGAGTGTTAAAATAATTTGCAGATATGATAAAACCACCACACCTCCCTAGAAGTAGCCTTTGTTGTCGATTTGGTTTTCATCTTTCCAGGTCTTTTTTTCAAGTATTAATAAATACAGATGTGCAAACATATGTGCATGCATATATAAATAGAAATTTTTGGTTTTTATATAAATGTGTTCATAAGTGGCATTATACTGTTTACCTTTTTCACTTATCACTTGTATCAGAGATCTTTCCATGTCAAGCCATACAGCAGTTATTCTTTTTAAATACTGTTTTTCCTTTCTGCCTATGTATATATGTTTATGGCATATGCTTTTTAAATATATAGAAAAAATTAACATCCATTTTCCATTTAAAATTTAAGTTTCTTGGACACTTGCTCTCTAATTTTATAAACGTGAGCCTTAAATTTCTCCCATTGAGAGGGTAAAAACGAATATATCTCCTTTACTTTCTCTTCAACACCCAGATATGTGTGGGTTACTTTTGGTACCTAGGAAGAAGTTAACCTGCTGCTGTCTGGAAGCAAATAGAGTGACTTACATTTAATATTGATCAACCCAGGGTCGTTGTTGGAGCAAGATATTGACTATGGATTTGAAACTTTGTTTTATGGCTGTATTTTATTCTCCATTTGTTGTTCTGCTCACATATTTTAAGCGCCACCTTATTTTAAGGGTGCATGTTTCA
Source organism: Eschrichtius robustus (assembly GCF_028021215.1). Lineage (NCBI taxonomy): Eukaryota > Metazoa > Chordata > Mammalia > Artiodactyla > Eschrichtiidae > Eschrichtius > Eschrichtius robustus. Next base: position 95,208,274 of record NC_090825.1, read on the forward strand.
CGTACCAGTGGATGGGGGGAGATACATGTTCCCTTGTCCCCCTTCGCTCCAAACCACTTTATTAATATGATGCCCTTGAAGATCTTGAGAATATCCCTTTTCTTGCTCTTTTTAAAAGAGCAATCTAATCTAATCTATTCGGGACTTCCCTGGCGGTCCAGTGGTTAAGAGTCTGCCTTCCAATGCAGGGGAAGCGGGTTCGATCCCTGGTCGGAAGCTAAGATCCCACATGCCTCGTGGCCAAAGAACCAAAACATAAAGAAGAAGCAGTATTGTAACAAATTCAGTAAAGACTTTAAAAATGGTCCACATCAAAAAAAAAAAATCTTAAAAAAAAAGTCTCACTTTCTTGTACATATTGAGGACACTGAAGTTTAATTTTCTACGTGCTCAATCACTATTTTTATTTTGTCAAAATACCTCGTTTGGTGTATATTTAAAGGAATCAGATTGACAAACTTGGAAGTTAAATTGTACATATCCATTGAATTTAATGCAACATGTGGTTCATTGATTGTACATGGGTAATACTGTTATTCTCTTCCTCATATTGATAAAGTCTGGTACTGTAGGTCACTATTTCAAGAAGGTGTATGGTAGTCAGAGAAATTCTGGAACTTTAAAATCAAAACATTGCTCTTGAGGTAAGTGATTGGCATTTTGGCCAAATTGGGTTCATGCTTTTCTCAGTCATAAAACAGGTAGTAGATACTGGGAGTTCTGGTGACTAGCCTCCCCAAACCAAAAATATGCCAGCTTAGAGTTCTAATGCTGCTTCACTTGAGCAATTGTAAGGTTGTACCTCATCCTAAGCTGTTGAGGCACGGACTTCTGAAACTTCTCCATGTAGCTGTTGGGGAGAGGCAGCAACAGGGAAAGTTGTTTTTGGTATGTGTAGATAAAGTATTTTTATTTGAAAGCAGTTCTAATAGTGTATATTTTTCATACTTGAAAAACCAGTCTTCAGATAAAGGAGATTATTTTGGAAATGAAAGAAAGGAGACTAGCCAGAAGTTATACTCAGATGGCTAACTTCTTTCTTTCATATATTGCTTATAAAAGTAATGTGTGTAATGTGTAAGTTTTGGAAAATATTAAAATTATCAAAAAGACTTAATTTCTCGCTTTATATATGCTCTTATAATAACCTATACTTTTGTAGAACTCATTAAAAAGGGAAGTTATTTGAACAATTATTTGTTTTTAATTTGTCTTTCTAACTAGAGGATAGTACTCCTGAGGACATAAACTGTCTATGTAGCACATAATAAGTACTCAGCAAATATATATATGTGTGTGTGTATATATATATATATATATTTTTTTTTTTTTTTGTACTTCTGCAGTATCAGTTGTGATTTCTCCTCTTTCATTTCTTATTTTGTTTATTTGGGTCTTCTCTCTTTTCTTCTTGGTGAGCCTGGCCAGAGGTTTGTCAATTTTGTTTACCCTTTCAAAGAACCAGCTCTTGGTTTTATTGATTTTTTTTCTATTGTTTTTTTAATCTCTATTTTATTTATTTCCTCTCTGACCTTTATTAGCTCCTTCCTTCTTCTGACTTCAGGTTTTGTTTGTTTTTCTTTTTCTAATTCTTTTAGGTGGTGGGTTAGATTGAGATTTTTTTTGTTCCTTAAAGAAGGCCTGTATCACTGTAAATTTCCCTCTAAGAATTGCTTTTGATGCATCCCATAACCCATTGACTTTTTTTTTTTAATTAACTAATTAATTAATTAATTTTTGGCTGTGTTGGGTCTTCGTTTCTGTGCGAGGGCTTTCTCTAGTTGCGGCAAGCGGGGGCCACTCTTCATCGCGGTGCGCGGGCCTCTCACTATCGCGGCCTCTCTTGTTGCGGAGCACAGGCTCCAGACGCGCAGGCTCAGTAGCTGTGGCTCACGGGCCCAGTTGCTCCGCGGCATGTGGGATCTTCCCAGACCAGGGCTCGAACCCGTGTCCCCTGCATTAGCAGGCAGATTCTCAACCACTGCGCCACCAGGGAAGCCCAACCCATTGACTTTTAATAAAAATAATCCTAAGGGTTAAACTAGTTGCCACCTCTCTATCTGATGGGAATCCTGGTGCTAGGTAATGGAGGATATAGATAAAGGTTCTCAAGGTTAACAGTTTTTATCTGTTTAATCCTTCCAGGGTAGGCTCCCTCTTATTAAATGCCTACAGGAGCTTAGGGCTAGGTAAGGTCATATACTGGCAGAGGTTTTGGGGTGAGTTGGGGGGAGGAAAGAGCTACCAAAGGAAAGAAGCCCCCAGGTATTTTCTGTCTTAAAATGCTGTTCTCTTAAATGGAGATTTTGCTTTGGGCTCTTAGAAGAGTTGCTGGGACCCATTATAACTGGATAGTATTATTACAGAGAAGGTGTTCCCCCCCCATGTTTTTTAATTTTCTTTCTTAATTTTTATTTTATACTGGAATATAGTTGATTATAATGTTGTGAGTAAAGATGCAAATTACTATTAATTATTGTTAACATTTTGGGGTTTTACCTTGTAGTATTGTTTTTTCTAAATGTCCTTTTTTTTTAAATAAATTTATTTATTTTATTTATTTTTATTTTTGGCTGCACTGGGTCGTCATTGCTGCTTGCGGGCTTTCTCTAGTTGCAGCAAGTGGGGGCTACTCTTCGTTGTGGTGCACGGGCTTCTCATTGCGGTGGCTTCTCTTGTTGCGGAGCATGGGCTCTAGGCACGTGGGTTTCCGTATTTGTGGCACGTGGGCTCAGTAGTTGTGGCTCGCAGGCTCCAGAGCGCAGGCTCAGCAGCTGTGGTGCACAGGCCCAGCTGCTCCACGGCATGTGGGATCTACCCGGACCAGGGCTCGAACCCACGTCCACTGCATTGGCAGGCAGGCTCTCAGTCACTGTGCCACCAGGGAAGTCCTAAATGTCCATTTTTTAAAAAATATTTTTTTATACAGCAGGTTCTTTTTAGTTATCCATTTTATACATATTAGTGTATATGTTAAATGTCCATCGTTTATGTTATTTACCATTATTTTCCACCCCCTATAAATCATAGAATTGAAAATACTGGGGCTTTTTTAATGAAATTTGTTTGGCAAGAGCCAGATAATGAACTGTACTATGATTTTAAGATATTGAAATTTACAGACACATCAGTTTCTTTCAAGGATGGATTTACTTTCTTTCTTTCAAGTTCTCATTGTCATATGAATAAATGAATCTTCTGTTGAGTATCTGAGTTTTGAATACCTGAGTGTATGCTAATAGATTGCTTTCTGTGTTGTAGGCTGAGAATAGTTTCAGTGAAGAAGAGGAAGAAAAACTTCAAGCTGCATTTTCTCTGGAGAGACAAGATCTTCACCTAGTTCTTGAAACAATATCTTTTATTTTAGAACAGGTATTTTTATTGCCCCAAACTTCCTAACCATGGTTTGTTTACTACATGTTTGCATTGCTGTGATATCTATAACATTTTATCTTATTTTTCTCAAGTATACAGATGGAAGCTGTGAATATGTTTTATCAAAAAATTTTGATGTAGTAAAAATATTTTGAATGTGTGATTTTTTTTCCATGGTACTGCGTTCTGCTAAAACAGTCTTAGTGTTGAGCAGCCTGAGTAAAGTATTTGACAGTATGAATCAAGACTTCGTTGACTTGAGACAGTTAAAAAAGATTCAAATTTATTGTTACTTGGTATAATAATTTGGAAAAATGATTTGGAAAAATGAACACATTTTATTTAAGAAATTTAATAAATGATTTTGGAGGATTTATTTGACTAGGTTGATAAATAAAATATTTAGATAAGAAATATTTGTCAAAGGACCTTTTGTCATACTATTTCTTCCTACTGAGCTGTTCTTCTGCATCCCTTCTTTATATCTAAATTCAGTTCATTGTTTAAGTTCATTGTTCTGTTCAAATCACGTCTCCTCCCACTGCAGCCTTGACCCCTTATACTTGCAATCCTCCCCTTATTTGCATTCCTTTTATGCTTGGCTCATCATGGTAGAGCACATTGTTCGTCTTTTCATTATTTCATGTATGTCAGTTGTGTCTCCTTCACTAGGTTTTGAATTTGTGTGGGGCCAGGATCACATTTTCTGTGCATCTTATGTAAGTGCAGCACATTGCTGGGCTAAAAATAAATTCTTTTTTTTAACATCTTTATTGGAGTGTAATTGCTTTGTAATGTTGTGTTAGTTTCTGCTGTATAACAAAGTGAATCAGCTATATGTATACATATAACACCATATCCCCTCCCTCTTGTGTCTCCCTCCCACCTTCCCTATCCCACCTTTCTAGGTGGTCACAAAGCACCCAACTGATCTCCCTGTGCTATGCGGCTGCTTCCCACTAGCTATTTTACATTTGGTAGTGTGTACATGTCATTGCCACTCTCTCACTTCGTCCCAGCTTACCCTTCCCCCTCCCCGTGTCCTCAAGTCCATTCTCTATGTCTGCGTCTTTATTCCTGTCCTGCCCCTAGGTTCATCAGAACCTTTTTTTTTTTTAGATTCCATATATAAGTGTTAGCATACCGTATTTGTTTTTCTCTTTCTGACTTGCTTCACTCTGTATGACAGACTCCAGGTCCATCCACCTCACTACGAATAACTCAATTTCGTTTCTTTTTATGGCTGAGTAATATTCCATTGTATATATGTGCCACATCTTCTTTATCTATTCATCTGTCAATGGACACTTAGGTTGCTTCCATGTCCTGGCTACTGTAAACAGAGCTGCAATGAACATTGTGGTACATGACTCTTTTTGAATTATGGTTTTCTCAGGGTATATGCCCAGTAGTGGGACTGCTGGGTCATATGGTAGTTCTATTTTTAGTTTTTTAAGGAACCTCCATGCTGTTCTCCATAGTGGCTATAAAAATAGATTCTTAATAAATTCCTGTTGTTTGTTTATTTCACAGTAAACAATACTGTAGCTTCCTGGGCATTCTAGTGAATAGATACCATTAGGAAGACAAGCTGCTGGGCATCTACTACATGCAGCCTTATACAGATTACAGATCATAAAGATGATTATGGTTCCTATCCTTGGTGAACCTTCAGTAGAAGAAAAGGATAACTGAACAGGGCAGAGCAGCCTGGGGTTTATGAGAAAGTTTTTTTCAGAATAATGTAAAAAACAACAGGTATCACCGTGAAAAAAGTTTTCAATTTTTTATTATATATTACCTAGGAAGTTGGTAGATGAACGTGGTTTTGAGAAAGTGTTTCTTGGAAAAATTTTGATAGTTGGGAAACAAAACCACTGTGTACTTATTTGAAATAATGAAGTGAAATAAGGAAATGAACTTTTAATTAGGATACCATTTACATAGCCAAAGCAAAGAAGTTTTTCTGTTAAGTGGATTTAGTATTACTTAAACCACAGGCAAAAATGAAGCAGTTTAGCTTCAAAAATTTAGACCATTTAATTCTGAATCTTCCAGCCCTTGGTTGAGTATATTATTATTTGTAAAATAATAAAAAAGTCTCTGCAACAGAAATATGAAATTTTTAAAATTTAAATCATTTAAAATAATGTTGTATTTGATTACAGTTCAAGGTCTCTGTATGAACATTTGGGATATATGTAATTTATTTTTTCCTCTTTAATAGGCAGTATATTACAACGTGAAGCCAGCAGCTTTGCAGCAGCAGTTAGAGAACATTCATCTTAGACAAGACAAAGCAGAAGCATTTGTCAATGCTTGGTCTTCTATGGGTCAAGAAACAATTGAAAAATTCAGGCAGAGGATTCTTGCACCCCACAAGGTATAGAATATACTACTCAAAAGATATTTTTCAATATGTATGTATGGCATAAATTATTATATCTGAAAAGTTCCGCTCTCTTCTATTTTCTGGAAATATTTGTGATTGGTGTTATTTTGCATTTTCAGCAGCATTATATGAGTGTTCCAGTAGTTCCAAATCCTTGTCAACACTTGGTATTGTCAGTTGTTTGTATTAAAGCTATTCTGTTAGGTTTTGTAATGATATCTTGTGTTTTTAATTTACATTTCCCTAATAACAGATTATGGTGATTATCTTTTTATGTACTTACTTGCCATCCATATGTCTCCTTTGGTGAAGTGTCTGTTCAGATCTTTTGTCTAACTGTATTTCCACACTGTGACAGATAAAGAATTATAGTAATATAAATATAAAGGACAATTACAAGTGTAAATCCCAGCATATAGAAATGCATGGGTTTTGTTTTTGTTTTTGTTTTTGTTTTTTGGTTGTTACAATTTGTAGAAGGTGTTTGTTTTCTTTCTGTTGAGTTTTGTGAATCTTTGAGTCCTTTGTCAGAGATGTGATTTGCAGATATTTTCTCTTAGTCTGTAGCTTTCCGTTTTAGTTTCTAACAGTGTCTTTTGCAAAGTAAAACCTTTAAAATCTGATCAAGTTTGATTTATCATTTTTTTCTTTTATTGATACTGCCTTTGGTTTTGTATCTTAAGAATTTGTAGCTTAATGCAATGTCACAAACTTTTGTTTACTTCTAAGTGTTTTATAGTTTGTGTTTTACATTTAAGTCTAACATCCAGTTTGGGTTAATTTTATATAAGCCATGAGGTACAGGTCCAAGTTCTTTTTTTTTTTCTGATATGGACGTTCATTTGTTTCAGCATAATTATTGATAACATCCTTTTGTTATTGAATTGCCTTAGCCCCTTTGTCAAAAATTGTTTGACATATTTGTGTATCTCTTTCTGGACTCTCTTTTTGGTTTCATTTATCTATTTGTCTATCTTTATGCCAATATCATGCTGCTTTAATTACTGTAGCTTTGTAGTAAGTCTTAAAATCAGGTATTGTTAATCTCCTGACTTTGTTCTTTTTAATAATTGTTTTAGCTATTCTAGTTTCTTTACCTTTTAATACAAATTTGAAAACCAGGTTTTTTAATATCTGCAAAAAATCCTCTGGAATTTTGATTGAGATTTTGTTTAATTTATAGTTCACTTTGTAGAGAAATGACTTCTTAACAGTATTGAGTATATCTCCATTTATTTAGGTCTTGTTTGATTTCTTATATCAGTGTTTTTCATTTTTCAGCATATTTTGTTAGATTTGAACACTCTTAACCTAAGTTTTTTTTTTTGTAGTTGTTGTAAATGGTACTGGTTTTAAAATTTTGGTTTCTAGTTGTTTATTGCTAGTATATAGAAACACAATTGATTTTTATATGTTGATACTGTATTCAAGACCTTGGTAAACTCACTAATTAGTTATAGCAGTTTTTTTGGTGGTTTTCCTTGTGATTTTCTTTGTAGAAAGTCAGATTGTTCATGAATATAGAGATAGTTTTATTTCTTCCTTTTCAGTTTGTTCAGCTTTTGTTTTTCCTGCCTTACTGTACTGACTAGGACTTCTAATATGATGTTGAATAAGATTGGTAAGTTTGAACATCATGCTTTGTTCCCAGTTTTAGAGAGGAAGCATTCAGTCTCTCATCATTAAGTAAGATGCTAGGGACTTCCCTGGTGGTCCAGTGGTTAAGACTCCTCGCTTCCACGGCAGGGGGCACAGGTTCAATCCCTGGTCAGGGAACTAAGATCCTGCATGCTGCGCGGTACGGCAAGAAAAATAAAAAAGAGAGTAGGATGGTGGTTACCAGGGGCTGGGGCTGGGGTAGGGAAATGGAGGCAATGTTGTTCAAAGAATACAAATTTCCACTTATAAGATGAATAAATTCTGGGGATCTAATGTATAAAATAGAAACAAAAAGATGCTAGCTGTGGGTTTCCAGAAAATGCCCCTGTATTGTTTTCATTTCTCTCTTTTTTTTTAAACTCTACATTCTAAGAGCTCTCAAGTGTCCTCCACACCACAGCTTCATTTTTCATTTTAATTTCTGCTTTTTCCTGTAACCTGTACAGATTTTAAGTTTTCCATTTTTTTATCCCTAAAATTTTTTTAACCATCGTCATTTAAAAAGAAAAAATCTCCACTTGCCTTTGAATATTTGCCTATTTTTTATATTTATATAATTTTCTTCTGTTTTTTTTTCTTGCATTTATATAAGTACAGTATACTTGTATAGTTAAAAATATTTCTTTTTTCACCTCTAATAGTAAGTCATTTTTTATTGTTTTCTGGATGATAGTTTGTTGCTTTTTTAAAAGTAATATTTCTGGGGCTTCCCTGGTGGCGCAGTGGTTAAGAGTCCGCCTGCCAATGCAGGGGACACAGGTTCAAGCCCTGGTCTGGGAGGATCCCACATGCTGTGGAGCATCTAGGCCCGTGAGCCACAACTACTGAGCCTGTGCTCTAGAGCCTGCGAGCCACAACTACTGAGCCTACACGCCACAACTACTGAAGCCTGTGTGCCTAGAGCCCGTGCTCCACAACAAGAGAAGCTACCGCAATGAGAAGCCCGTGCACTGAACGAAGAGTAGTCCCCACTCGCCACAACTGGAGAAAACCCGCGCATCGCGGTGAGGACCCAACGCAGCCAAAAAAAAAAAAAAAAAAAAAAAAGTAATATTTCTTCCTTATGTTGTATTACATTAACTTCTGTTTAAGAAGTAGTTTGATCAGTTGTCATATAAAATATGCAAAAAAGTAGTTGGATATGATTAATTGGTCCCTACAACATTGGTCCCTTAAGAATGTAGGAAATTATCTTTTGCCAATACAGAGTATATGAGAGGGTAGCTAATACATTTTTTAATACCTTAAATGCTAATTAAGATCATATAGTAATAGCAAACATTTCTTGTGTTTACGGTGGGCCAAAAACTCTACTAAGTGCATTATATCTTGTAAAATCCATTAATAGTTCTAGTTTATATGTAAAATTAAACTGAGGCTTAGAGTGATTAAATAATTGGTCCATGGTCACGCGGATATATAAGTGGTAGAGTTGGGATTTGACAAAGTAGTTACACTCCTAAGCCACTGTGCTATACTACCACCTAAATGTTAGCAGCAAAATTTTTCTGTGTCAGGCATTATGCAGGGTGGTTTACATAGTTTGTGTGTGTGTGTATGTATACGTGTGTGTGTGTTTTATATCTTTGAAAAAGAAATGAAACTTTCGAAAGTGTACCTTTACCATGTTAACCCAAGTGGTCCATGGTGAAGGTGAGGTGGGAATCAGATTGGGCTCGCTCTCTCGCTCTTTTGTTTTTTTCAATTTTATTTATTTATTTTTGGCTGCATTGGGTCTTCGTTGCTACATGCAGGCTTTCTCTAGTTGTGGTGAGTGGGGGCTACTCTTTACTGCAGTGTATGGGCTTCTCATTGCTATGGCTTCTCGTTGCAGAGCACGGGGTCTAGGTGCGTGGGCTTCAGTAGTTGTGGCACGCAGGCTCAGTAGTTGTGGCACACGGGCTCTAGAGCGCAGGCTCAGTAGTTGTGGCACACGGGCTTTAGTTGCTCCACGGCATGTGGGATCTTCCCAGACCAGGGCTCGAACCCGTGTCCCCTGCATTGGCAGGCGGATTCTCAACCGCTGCACCACCAGGGAAGTCCGAGGTTGGTCTCTCTCTTAATTAAGCCTTGTTCCTTTTATGTCATGGTACCTCTGGCAGCTATAATGTTATCTTCCTTTTTTGCCCTGATGACTGTTAAAGATATGGTGACTAAAATAGCTGTGGATGAAAATAGAGCATGTCATTTAAATTGTAACGAAAATATATGACAGTGATTTATCATATAATGAACAAAAGTTGTATTTGCAGTGACTGTTTTACAGTCATTTAGAGGTTCACGTAAACTGTGTGGTGCTTGCAGTGGAACATCTGTGTAAGTAATTCTGAATTCAAAGAGAGTCAGATTCAATTAAATAACAAGTTAAAAAATCAAAAGGAACTTATTTTTAATTCAGTTTTTAAAAACACCTCTTTTCATCTTCTATTATTTCAATCTAATAAGTGAGAGGCAGATTGAAAATTGATTGGATAGCTTTTTACAGGATATGATTGAAGGGATTTAAAAATTTTATCCCGTCTCACTTTTTTTTTTTTTAAATACACTTTATCTTAACCTCTTTGGACACTGAAATGTTACCACTGCTTATTAGAATTGGTAGTCTTCCCTCTTTTATCAGTGTTGACTATGTTAGCAGTGTCCTTCTAACAGGGTTTTCTGTTTGATTTTTGTTAAAATGCCTGTGTGGTTACAACATTTATTAAATTATGAATACCCTTTCAGACAGAACTTGAATACTATGTTTCATTTTACTCCTAAAATTCTGGTTAGAGTTCCTTTATGTATTTTCCTGCTCTACAAAATGTAAAAACTTACATGTTAAATATTACTGACATATTGATACATCTCTTTTTTTCTGAGACCTTAAGGAAGAGAATTGTGTTTTTATATATGATATTTTTTCTAAAATATTTTTACATTTGAAGCTCACCCTATTCCTCAGTAACAGGTATGATTATGAGAAATATACGTAAGGCTTTTCTTTAGCACTCTGAGTCGCCTGCTCTTTAAAGGCTACTGATTCCTTTTCTTAATATGCACTTGTATGTTTGTTAGGGAGATTTTAAAGATAAATGTGACAGTTGTATTTGTTTTGAATGCTCAAAATGTGTGTATTGTGATTTCGTCCTGTTAAGAGTGTTCTTAATTTTACCAGTTACATAGCAAATTTATTATTTCATTATGTAGTGAAAATTCATCATGTTTCATATGTTCTTGAGAAACCTGCATTTAAAAATGGATGGCTACTGGCCAGGACCAGAGGGGACTCACTCTCTAGACTCTCAACATCTCTTAATTCCCTAGCTAATGTGGTGATGGATAATAGACTGGTCTTGGATTATCTCCTAGCTGAGCAGGTTGCAACAATTTGACATAAACATGATGGTCATACAGGGACTCCAGCCACTGCCTACTGCTGAGGCCTCTATGGAAATCTTGGGACCCCTTGACCAGAAAGGAGGAAAGTTTCATTCCCAGGGTCAGACAAGGGAAGACTGCCCCTGCCAGCTTGAAGAAGTTACAGAAGAATGAGACTTTTGGCCCTGAATAACCCCAAAAGATTTTGGGAAGGAACTCTTTCAGGGTGGAATTGAGGCAGGAAAGACAGGGTTGGACCCAAGGACAGCCTCCTCATACACAGACTTTAGGCAACAGGCAAAGCCACCTCTCCTTGTTTTGCACTTAATGAGACTATGAAGCATGGAGGAATGGCCATCAGCAACAAGAACATAAATTAAACCTTGATTAAACTTCATGATACCTAAACAGAGAACCCTAACCAGAAAACCCACAGAGCTAGAGCTTGGCGGAGCATGAGCAGTAAAAATGCACAGGCTGTGGGTGGCTGCTATACAACCTTCCACACGTGGTGCTAAGGAAAAATTTAAGGGAAAACAGCTTTCAGAAGTGCTGTGGCTTTAAAAGACCAATGCGCAAGAGAAGCTGATGTAACCAGATGCAATCAAGATCCCACCCCAGGGACTTCCCTGGTGGGTTAAGAATCCTTCTGCCTGTGCAGAGGACACGGGTTCGATGGCTGGTCCAGGAAGATCCCACATGCCGCGGAGCAACTAAGCCTGTGCTCCACAACTGCTGAGCCTGCACTCCAGAGCCTGCGAGCCACAACTACTGAGCCCATGTGCTACAACTACTGAGCCCATGTGCTGCAACTACTGAAGCCGCGTGCCTAGAGCCGGTACTCCACAAGAGAAGCCACTGCAATGAGAAGCCCGAGAACAGCAACAAAGGCCCAACGCAGTCAAAAATAAAAAATAAAATTTTTTTAAAAAGCAAATATTAAAAGAAAAAAGATCCCACCCCATCCTCCCAACAATGAATATTCTGCCCCTAATCAAAGAAACCTGCATCCATTTGAGGAATTAAAATGAAATTAAAAGGGGGGGGGCGGTGGTCACAAAACTCAAAAAAAAAAAAAAAATGGTTGGCTAACGTTCTTAAGATAATAATGTTCCTAAACAGTCTTTAAAAAAAATCCTCTTTAAGCCATTATAGTAAGATTTACTTTATTGTTAAGTGTAACAACTAATTGTTTGCTTCATTAATTGTTAAATATCTGTCTTTTATATGTAATATAAGAAATTTAGATTTGACATTTTTAAAACTTAGTGTATTCTTTTGTTTTATTATTTTCTCTTATGTTCTTATTTCATTTCTTTTGGAATTCTAAGGATGGATGAATGGCTTTATTATAAAGAGAACAGAAAAAGCACACTTCATATAGCTAAATCTAAATACGTTAACTATGAATACATATCTGAGTGCTTTTCCAAGATTTAAACGCTTCTTAACATTATCATCTGCATTTATAGGAGAGGTATTTTGTTATAATTACATCCATATACAAGTCAAATTTCTGCCTCATTTGTTACGTTAGTTGTTGGCATGTTAAGAATCAAGTGAAAGCCATAGTTTTTCCATGTGCTGGAATTGACTGAATGTAAATGTTTGTGAGGTTTAAATGCTGCTATATTCATTTACTGTTTTTTTATTGAAATATAATTTACCTGCAGAAAACGCAGAGATTTTAAGTGTGTTCAGTTTGATGAATTTCAGAAATTATATATACCCATTTAATCATTCTCCTTAACAAAATAGAGAAAATTTTCATTACCTGGAAAGTGCCCAGTTTTAATTCCCTCCTCCTTCATACTCAGATTTCCATCACTGTAGGTTGTTTTTTTTCTGTTCTTAGACTGAATACAAATGAACTCAAATAAATGTGTCTGTCTACTGTCTCTCAACATAATGTTTTTTGGGATTCATTCACGTTGTTACTTGTGTCAGCAATTCTTTTGTTGCTGAGTAATAGTTCCTTGTATGAAAATAACACAATTTGTTTATCTGTACTCCTCTTGATAGACTTTTGGGTTGTTTCCAGTTTCTGGCTATTATGAATAAGACTGCTATTGACATTTGTGTACAAGTCTTTTTGTGGACATATGTTTTTATTTCCCTTGAGTAAATGTCTAGCAATGGGATTGCTGACCCCTTAAGCCAAATCTGAGGCTTTGTATTTGAGTTTTAGCCAGTCCGTGCTGCACGGATTGGGAAGAAGTCAAATAAATGTAAAAAGTCATAGAATTGTGAATCTGTCACCTTGTGTGGTTCCCTTCTTTTACGAATCTGTCACCTTGTGTGGATCCCTTCTCTTTAACTTCTTTCTGCTTTTAGTCATTCTCCAATGCCTTCAAATCACTGTTTTTAAAATATTTTCTTTAGAAGTTATACTTTTTATTTGCAAGGGAAGTTGATGTGATATGAACTCCTTCCTACCATTATCAGATTAGGAACTCTAAAACTGCTTCTTTTAAATTGTAAGTCTTATTCTGTTCCAGCTCTGCTCCAGATCCACCAAAGTCTTTCCGTGTTGTTTAATTCTTTCTTTCTTTCTTTCTTTCTTTCTTTCTTTCTTTCTTTCTTTCTTTCTTTCCTTTCTTTCTTTCTTTCTTTCTTGCTTGCTTGCTTGCTTGCTTGCTTGCTGTGTTGGGTCTTCGTTTCTGTGCGAGGGCTTTCTCTAGTTGCGGCGAGCAGGGGCCACTCTTCATCGCGGTGCGCGGGCCTCTCACTATCGTGGCCTCTCTTGTTGCGGAGCACAGGCTCCAGACGTGCAGGCTCAGTAGTTGTGGCTCACGGGCCTAGTTGCTCCACGGCATGTGGGATCTTCCCAGACCAGGGCTCGAACCCGTGTTCCCTGCATTGGCAGGCAGATTCTCAACCACTGCGCCACCAGGGAAGCCCCTTCCGTGTTGTTTATAATGGAAGTCAAAGTTCTTACAATTGCCTTTAAGACCCTACATGATCAGTGACCCCTTTTGATCCACTATCTTGTTGACCTCCACCTGGCTCACTTTGGATAATTCTGTTCTCTTTACCTCAGAAGCTCTTGGTTGTTCATGTGGTTGGTTGGCTTCCTTATCTTTTTCAGCTCTTTGCGCAAATATCACACTTATCAGTGAGCCTTGCCGTAATCATCATAGTGAAAAGTGCTTCCACCTGTATGGTACATTCTTACTTCATTTTTTTCTGTAATACTTATTATTCTTATCTGGCTCTCTATATATTCTACGTGTTCATTTTTTTTAATTGTCTGTCTCTACTACTAAACTATAAACTCCACAAGGGTAGGAATTTTTGTCTGTTTTGTTCACTACTGTATTTTCACTACTTTACATGGCCCTTGGTAGATAGTGGGTTCTCAAAAAATAGTTGTTGATTAAATAAATGCACAATATCCCTGCTTTACTAATTGTGCTATTTTGAGGTTCAGTTTATAGGGTTTTCTTATAAAGAGGGATGTTTGTGTTCATTGGTGGAGGAAAGAAAAGTAAAGAGAGGAGGGTATGGATTATATTTTGTATTTCCTAGTGTTCTTTTGTGTTTTCGTTTTGGTTGTACTTTAAGCCTTTTGTGGTTCATTTATTTCACGACTCTTGAGTTTTGCTGGAATACTAGATTCAGTCATTTACATTTTTCCTCTTTAAAAGTGGGAATATGTATAATAAGAATTGCTTTAGTTTGAAATGGAAATTCTCCAGGGAAAAAAGGTGATGTCATTAGCTGTTGATGCAGCAATCAATTTAAAGAACTTTAGATCTAAGAGACCTTTAATCAGTCTAGTTTGAAATAGAAATGTATTCTCTGCTTTATAAATAATTGACTAAAACCAGACCATTAACAAATTAAATAAAGATTTTACTAATGCCAAAGAACTGTGCTGTTAGCAAAATTACTCTTATGTCATAGTCGTCAAAGATGTGCACTTGCTAAATAGAATTGATGTACTTTTTCAGAGTGTTGCCAACTGTGAGAGCATTGGTTGAATGACATTTCGCTGTCCTCAAACTTGTGCTATGGTCTTCATATATTCATGGTGTGCAGAGGTGGCAAGCAGTCTGAAGGATGATTCATTGATGTTTTCCCTCATCACTTTATAACTTGGATATGAAGACCAATTAGGTATTTTGGCCAAACCTGTGGGTCAAGGAGTATAATTTTAAGTTTCATGCCACCCTGGCAGTGACACTAGGTTGACTTTTGTGGCATCTAAACTTGAGGGTATAGGTTAGAGAGTATCCCTAAGTTGTGATATTTGTAATAAAGCATTTATACCTCTTGTAATGTGGATACTGTATTGCAAAATAGTCATCTCCAAGATCCTGACCTTGTCTTCGTATACGTATAGATGTCACTGTATAGAATTCTTTCTCTGGGAGGCAAGTAGTAGTGTGGCTTGTTCCTTTGAGACTTACTGCCTCCTGTTCTTGCCCATGACTAGAGGATGGCAAAGAGGTTGAAGATGTTCTCTCATCGCACCTATACATTCCTCTGTTACAGCCTTTAATATATTGTATCTTTTAAAAAATAGCATTATTAAATTATCATTTACATAGTGTAATCTGTATCCTTTTAATTGCACTGTTTGGTGAATTTTGATAGCGTTGTATCTGTGAGATCATGGTCATAATCAAAATACAGAGCATTTTCATCGTGCTAAGAAGTTTCCTCATGCCCCCTGGCAGTTCTTTCCTCCCTAAACCCTGGCTGCAGGAAACCACTGATCTGCTTTGTGTCACTATAGATTGTGTTTAGTAGGATTTTATATAAATGGAATCATACACATGTACTTTCCTCTGGCTTCTTCCACTGAGTATGATTTTGAGGTTCATCCATGTTGTTTAATTGTTTTTTATTGTGGGTTGGTATTCTTTTTTATTGCGGGGTGGTATTCTATCATACGGATGTGTCACAGTTTGTTTATCCATTCACTTGTTGATGGATAGTGGGGCTCTTTCCAGCTTTGGGCAATTTTGAATAAATCTGTTAGCATTCATGTACACATCTTTTTATGGACATATATTTTCATTTCTCTTGAGTAACTTCTTAGGGGTGGATTGACTGGGTTGTAGGGTCAGTGTATATTTAACTATATGAGAAACTGCCAAACAGTTTTCCAAAGTGGTTATACTACTTTACCTTCCAACCAGCAGTTTCTTCATATCCTGGCCAACACTTGGTGCTGCCATTCTTTAAAGTTTTAGCCGTTCTAATGGGTATAAGGATGTTGAACATAAGGATTTTGAATATCTTTTTATGTGTTTTTTGGCCATTTGTTTATCTTCTTTTGTGAATTATCTGTTCCAATCTTCGCCCTTTTTGTATAGATTTCATTTTCTTTTTCTTTTCTTTTTAAATTTATTTTTCTTTTAACATCTTTATTGGAGTATAATTGCTTTACAGTGGGGTAGATTTCATTTTCTTATTGTGATAAGAATTCTTTATATAGTTTGGGTACAAGTCCTTTGTCAGGTATATGTATTGTGAATATTTTATTAGTCCGTGGCTTGCCTTTTTCTTAATGGTGACTTTTAAAGAAGAGAATTTTTTGTTTTGATGAAGTCTAGTTTATAATTGTTTTCTTTTATGGTTCATACTTTTATGGCTCTCTCTAAAATCTTTGCCTATCCTAAGATCACAAAGATTTCCTTTTATGTTTTCTTCTGGAAGTTTGATGGTTTTAGCACTTACATTTAGGTCTGTGATCCATTTTGAGTTCATTTTTGTGTTTGGTGTTAGGTAGAGGTTGTTTTTTATTTTGTTTCCATGTACATATCTAGTTGTTCCAGCATCATTTACCTTGGTACCTTCGTTAGAAATCAATTGATGGGTCTTTATGTCTATCCTTTGCCAGTGCCACATTGTCTTTATTGCTGTAGTTTTATATTCTTCAAGTTAGGTAATATAGCTCCTCCAACTCTTTAAAAAAATTGGTTTGACACTTTTAGGTCATTTGCCTTTTCATTTAAATTTTAGAATCAACTTGTCAGTTTCTGTTAAAAAATTCCTGCTGGGGATTTAATTAGATTGTCCTAAATTCTATAGATCATTTTTGGAAGAACTGACATCTTAATAATATTGAATCTTTAAATTCTTGAGCATGGTATATCTCTCCATTTATTGATATCTTCTTTAATTTATTCCAGTAATGTTTGTAGTTTTTCCAGTGACCAGGATTTGCACAAATTTTGTTATCCTTATGCTATAGACTGAATGTTTGTGTCTCTTCAAGATTTGTATGTTGAAACCTCACCCCCATGGTGATGATATTAGGAGGTAGGACCTTTAGGGGGTGATTAGGTAATAAGGAAAGAACCCTAATGAATGGGATTAGTGCCCTTATAAAGAGGCCCTAGAGAACTCCCTTGCCTCCTTCTGCCACGTGAGGATACAAGAAGTCTGCAGTCTGAAAGAGGGCCCTCACTCAACCTTGCTGGCACCCTTATCTCAGACTTCCAGTCTCCACAACTGTGAGAAATAAATGTTGTTATTATTAAGCTGTGCAGTCTGTGGTATTTTGTTTTAGTGGCCTGAACAGACTAAGACTGTGTATTTGCATGATTTTGGTTGCTACTATAAATGGAATTGCATTTTTAATATTTTCCAATTGTTTGTTTCCAGTATATTGAAAACTATTGATGTTTCATATTAATCTTTTGCCATAACTTTCTTAAAATTGGCCATTAGTTTTAGTAGCTTTTTTGCAGTTACTTAGGATTTTCTACATATGTGTTATATCAAAATTACTTGTGTGTATGTTTGTCTTCATCACTAGACTTGGAGCTTTTGGGACAGAGATTGTAAGTTTATTGATTTTTATGTCCCCAGCATCTATGACCGTACAAAAGTCAGGTCCATGCTCTTCTGGTTTTTCTCCTTTCTGGCTGCTTCTTTTAGTCAGTCATATTTGCTACTTTCTTCTCATTTCCATAACCTCTAAATTTTGTATTGTGCCAGGAGTCAGTCCCTGATCCTCTTCTCTTTTCTTTTGTACTTCCCTGGCAATCACATCTAGGCTTCTGCGTTTAAAAACTATTTTCTAATAAAACATTTTTTCTCTAGCCTACTTGATAGTTTCATTGGATATAGAATAGGCATCTCAAGCTTAACATTAAAAAAATAGACTGATCTTTGGATCATTCCTCTTGAAACTGTTCCTGTAGTTTTCTCATCTCAGTTAATGGTAAACTTGTTTTTGTTTGTTTGTTTGTTTTTGTTTTTTTCATTTGCAGAGGCCAGTCTTTATATCATTGTGCCATTATTATTTAAAAATGGGTAGAAGACTAGGATGAAAGTCTGATTCTACTGATAAGAAGTGTAGGTTTCATCAGCATACAACTTGTGGTATTTACGTAAAGATGGGAATCATTAGTGTCCTGAAAGCAACAGGCTTTTTCTCAAATTATATGCTTGTTGAGTTAAGGCTGATATCTATTGTATATAATAGTTAAGAAAACCACATATATAAAATGCCGGAAATTGAAGATTTTTCTTAATGCCAAGGTATTATTTTTAGCCATTTAGGACTGGAATTTATTATTTTTTGAGTTTTAGATATTCCTCTAGTTAGGACAAAAGTAGGGAACCACTTGCATTCCTTCTGTTAAATTACTTGGTAATTTAATCACCATTTATAATTTTATTATATTTGCAGATTTGTTCTAAGTCCCAAACAAATAGCTTTTTTAGAATCTGATTTTGTAAATTGGGCACTGCCAGCTTAAAAATGGGGAATAAAATTTGGCATCTCCCGGAGGGCATCCAAATGACAGCCTGTTGAAATTTTTGCTGATTTGATTAATGAACCTATTTGAGCAGATTATAAATACCTTCTTCATTTCTTCTACAGCATTTTCTTTCCAAAGGAAAAAGGTGAAAATTTGAGGTATAATCATCAGTGCCTCTATTGTTCACTGGTACATAGAATGTTTCCAATTCATTCATTCACTGTTCATTTCAAATCGAACTTTCTCCACTTAAATTTAGTATCCATTGATGATTTTTACTTGCATCAATTTCTGTAACTTTTGATTTTGATATAATTTCAAACTTAGAGAAAAGTGGGAATAATAGCATAAGGAATCTTCATATACTCTTTACTCCTATTCACCAGTTGTTTACATTTTTCATATTTAATGTCTAGAATGGGGATAATGAGAGTACCTATCTCAAGTAGTGTTGGTATTGTCTCCTAGTTTCACTGTAAATATTTTGTTAGTTTTGTTTTTCTTACTACTCTGTGTAACTGTAAAGTATTTTTAAAAATAATTCTAGTTATCCTATATTCCCTCTTCATTTAAGTTTTCTGAATACTGATCTTTTTCTGTGAAATTTTATGTGTGGGTGTGTGTATGTGCGTATACCTACATATGAGTTTAGCGATTTTTTATTTTTAATTTTTATATTACTCTTTCATGTGGGCATGGGACAAATATTTTTAAATCACAAAATTCAATAGAAAAGGCTCTAGAATTTAAGAACGTCAACCAACGAACTCTTTTTAGTTATGATGGTTTTAAAAATTTACCTTTCCTTGTATTTTTTGATTTGTTTCAATTCAACAGATAGATATAGAGTGCCAACTATATTTAAAAGATACTATTAAAAAAAGAGGGCTTCCCTGGTGGTGCAGTGGTTGAGAATCTGCCTGCTAATGCAGGGGACACGGGTTCGAGCCCTGGTCTGGGAAAATCCCACATGCCGTGGAGCAGCTGGGCCCGTGAGCCACAACTGCTGAGCCTGCGCATCTGGAGCCTGGCCCCCGCAATGGGAGGGGCCGTGATAGTGAGAGGCCTGCGCACCGCGATGAAGAGTGGCCCCCGCTTGCCGCAACTAGAGAAAGCCCTCGCACGAAACGAAGACCCAACACGGCTAGGAAGGAAGGAAGGAAGGGAGGGAGGGAGGGAGGGAGGAAGGAAGGAAGGAAGGAAGGAAGGAAGGAAGGAAGGAAGGAAGGAAGGAAGGAAGGAAGGAAGGAAGGAAGGAGATATTAAAAAAAAAAATACTGTAGGAAACCTTAGGCGACCCAAATGCCTTATATTTATAATGCTTTGTAGTTTCCAAAACAATTTGAATATGCATTTTCTTATTTGATATTACCAATAACTCAGAAAAGTAGATAATTCACGTAGATTTATTTCCATTTTTTATGAGGAAATTGAGACCTTGAAAGATTGTGACTTAACTCTCAGGGTCACCTAGCTAGTGAGTGACAGCGTAAGCATGAACTAAAGCATAAGCTTTAAGTTAGTGATCTCAATTCTCCCATTCCACCTCTGTGCAGTGACTGAGCATACATTAATTTATGCAGAGGTCTGACCTAGTGGGACCATATTTTAATTTATTCAGTTAATATTTATCTTTGTCATTTATCTTAAGTACTTAAAGGACAGGGATAGGATTAGTTAAATGAGATCAAAACAGTGTCTTACAGGTCCATACAAATACCTAGAGGGTGCTTTTCAATTAAGACGGTGATGTGTGTCAAAATGCTTGGATATATGAGAGTAGTTATGACATGTTCTTTCCTGTTATATTGGAGGGTCTACTGCATGTGACTGTTGAAAAAGTAGTGGGCTGCTATTAGAGACTATGTTACTACTGCAATCAGTGTTAAAGATGAGTACATTACGCATCCTTACTTAACATGTACCATTAAATTCATTTTTTTACTTGTGGTATTATGGATTATGTCTTTGCAACATCTTCCCCCTTTTTACCCATAACCTCTAAAAGGTTCAGTGCCAGAAAGTACAGAATTGTATCTTTATTTTCTCATCACATCCTCTCTCGAATAGATAATACTTTCATTGCTCTCTTTCCAGTTTGGCTTTGAGTCACTGCTGTGATTCTAGCTGTTGAACAGTCTTTCAAGTTAGCAATTAGTATTCCAGTTAAGTAAAAATTGTTGTGAGGCTGCCATTCTTACCAGTGTAGCTAAGGTAGTTTTACTAAATCAATTACTAGAGTCATGTTGTCAGAGGTATATGACAATTACATGTCACAAAACTTCCCTAAATATTGATACTTTAGATTTATTGGAAATTAGATTTAAAACTTCATAGTTTTGAGGTTGGAGAAACCAATAATCAGTCCTGTTCAGTAAAGCCACATTTATGCTGCTTAATATTTTGAAACTTAAGCTGTTTTAGTCTGTCTTTACTGTTTTTGCCTTCCTGATTCAATTTTGCTGTTGTTAATTAATAAATTCAAAGAAAGTATTCTAATTAGTTTCTGTCATAACTGGGAACCATAGTAAGTTAGAATACTTTGGAAAGCATGATAACACCTGCTCACTAGTAGATATCAATTCTTTGCCTGGCTCTATTCCAGTCTCACTAACTGTGTCTAAATGTGTGAACCTCTTACCATCTGGGCACTTCAATTTCCCTTTAAAAAAAAAAAAAAAAGTTCTACCGTGTTCTACTTACTGCAAAGAGTTTTGAAAGATAATAGGAGGTCATTAAAGTACTTATCACCAGTATATGCTATTTACTGGTTAAAATTTATAGCTATTTAAAAAACATTGGCTTTAAAATATACTGGTTTTTGTTTTTGTTTTTTTTTGGCTGCACCGCGTGGCTTGTGGGATCCTAGTTCCCTGACCAGGGAGGGATCAACCTGGCCCTTGGCAGTGAGAGCGCGGAGTCCTAACCACTGGACGGCCAGGGAATTCCCTAAAACATACTGTTTTAAAATCGTAATTTACTATTTATAAACCATTGACTCCTTTAGTGTAGTTCATCGCTTAGTCTCAGAACTTTTATTTTTAGAACAGAGTATATTTAAAGACCAGTTTTACTGTTGAATTTGACAGGCATGGCACGTGGCCAATCTAATGAGCCCAAAGGGAGAGTGTACAGAGTGTGCAGGTTAAAGGAGCCCTGGAACTGACTTTCCACAAAGTCCAGGCTCTCCATGTTCATTCCTGCTGATTGGAGATTTGCTTAAAGTTGACTGTTTTCTTCCTTCTGTACCATCTGATTCCAATCTGTGCTTGTCTTTTGTAGCTGGAGACAGTTGGATGGCAGCTTAACCTTCAGATGGCTCACTCTGCCCAAGCAAAACTAAAATCTCCTCAAGCTGTGTTACAGCTAGGAGTGAGCAATGAGGATTCGAAGGTAAGAAAGGGTATCCCATTGAAAGGATGTATTTTGCTTACTAGGTCTTGTACTTTATTGTTAGCAAGGTCTTTGTTCTCTGAATTGAAGATTTAAACATAATTTAATTAAAATTAAAGAAAGATTAACAAAATGACAGATCTTTGTGACAAGTTTTGATGTCAGATTTACATATCACTTTGTTATTTATTTGAAAAAACAGGTTGTCTTACAAGGTACTTTTCTTGCAAGAATATGTTATAATGTCTTCTTTTAAATTCTGCAAGGGAAAAAATTGGTAGTAGTCATATAAAATTATGATTTTAATGTTTTAGATAATTGTGGATGTTTCTGGGTGTTTTGTGTTTTAAGCTGCATACATATGGCAAAGGGAATAATGTTGTCCAGCCAATGCCTGAAATATGAAGGTGACCTGAGTTCTGTTTGTGTATGTATAGTATGTCTGTGTGTGTATTTAAATCTCAGCTATTACAAAATAGAATTTTGGATTAGTTTTAAACTGCATGGTGATTTCTTCTTTAGTATTAATGTATGAAAACTTGAACATGTTTTCAAAGGTCAAAGAGTTGCTATGGAATAGTTTTTACTACAGCATATTGAGAAATGTGTATTTCAGTTGTCATTGAATGCTATTTTTATATATTTTTTACTACAATTGAGTATCTTTAAGAGAGAGAGAGAAGGGGGAGTGACTTTTTTTCCTTAAATAAATGAGACTGTCTCATTTTAAGACAAATGAAATAGAGGTGAGAATGAGGTAGGAAGATCTGAAGGAGAAGAGATTACTGTGGCTGTATGTGATCAGAGAAGAATGGAAGAAATGTTATTATTTATAATGGGCATTGAAGGATGTGTATATTATTACTTCTTTGTTAGCACTTTCACTGTTTATTATGTCTTGTACATTTCTGTCTTCCATAAGAACTGGCATCAGTGCCTAGCTCAGGTTACATGTCTACAGAATTTTAGGCAATTGAATTGGATCTTAACATATATAATTTATTAATTTATTACAGTGTTTGCAAAGAATCATTTCATTTCACACATTTTCAACAGAAAAGAACATAAACTTAATGGTTAAGTGTCGAATTGACTGGTATATTATATATGCTCTGCAATTTAGTAGCGGTCTAACCTTGGGCAAGTTACTTAATCTTTATGAGTGTCAGTTTCTTCATCTGTAAAACAGGAATAATATTATCTGTCTCACAGGGCTTTTATGAAGATCAAATACTCAGTGTATGTAAAGTACATGATGCTTTATAAATGCTGGCTGCTGCCATCTTCATCATCATCAATAAAAGTTTTCTTGGGCTAATGAATAAATAAATCTCTTTGTTTTAAACCAAAGCTGCCACTAACTTTGTTTCTTGATGAAATTAACCTTTTCCCTTTTCTTTCATTCTTTCTCCCTTTAATTTTTGATCATATTTTTCATATGTATGCTTCTGAGAATAGGGGAGGGAAAGGATAGCCTGGAAAGTCCTTTATTTTTTTTTCTCCCCATGAACTAGGGAAGGCATTCCTTTAGGTTTAGGATAATAACCTGGAACTCAGTGGTGTGGACTGGGACGATTCCATGAGGGAAAACACACACCTGTATACACACATACGTATATGCGTTCTCCAGGTATACGTTCACTGCTTTATTTCTCGTGACTATCATATGTTAAGTCTGAGTAGCTAAATGGAATTTATGGCTTGGAAGGATACAATTTTGACTCTATATTTGATATACTTTAAGCATCATGACTTTGGCAGTGTGTAACTTTGGGATGGATGCTTGAGTCCTCCCAACTTCTTTATTATGTCTTCAAAACATGTCTCTGTGTCAGTTATATCTTTAGGCAGTAGGAATGAATGAGTAATGCTTCAAGTAAAAGAGTCATGTTTTTAATTCATATTATTCAGGAAGTCTATACAGATGTGAGATCCAACTCATTTGAGATATAGGTTTGAGTACATTTGTATTTTTCTGTCTGTTGCTATTTTAAAATTTTAGATGAACATTTGGTTACCCTTATGACTTGCAGAGCTAGAGAACCGTTTTCATTAACAGACACTTGGGAAGAGGCACAGCAGCACACAAATGTAAAGGATATTTTCATTTCGTATGCAGACTTAAGTGACCCTCTTTCTCTGTGTTGCCTGTCTCCCCTGTGGCATTTTGTGGATTTGGTCCCTATTTCTTATATATTGTAAGCAGCAGACATAATGGAATGTACAACCACGGTCAACCTGGTTAGAAACATGCCCTCTCCAAGTGACGTGTGCCCTAGCTATAAAGGAACAGTTATCTACCATACCTCTGTTCCGCTCAGTGAACTGCTGCTGGGAAGCTTTACTTTTTCTCCATGTTTTTATGATCTGGTATTCTATTCTTTGTACTCTTGTTATATCTGATTCCTTGATGTTAATTTTTACATAACTTCTTTTATTAAGGACCACACACTACTCTTCCCCCAAACATTTGCTCTGTTCTGAAATGAGAATTCGGGAATTCTAGACAGGTTAGAATATTAGGTGAAAGGAACATGAGTATGGAACATGTTTTAAAAACCAAATTTGTTAAAGGAAGGGAGAAATTTTATTAAAAGGAAGATTAAAAGTTATCGCTGATTAGTTTATGATGCAGAGTATCATAAAGTACAAAGTTGTCATGCTTAAGAAATTGACATTTGTTTAAAACAGGAAACAGGTAAAATTCTTTCAAATGTATGTTTTACAGTGTAGTTATGCTGAAAGTACACATATATTAAAATAATTCTGAGAGGATTAGAGTCAGTGCAAATTGTAAGAGAATATTTTGATAGTATTTACAATACTTTTGAGCTGCTGAACTGAAAACTTAACAGTAATTCGCTGAAAAGCGTGGTTTCTAAGAATCTCTTTCTTCTCATTCCCTTCCAACATACACATGAAAAGTGTAGCCTGCAGTGAAGTTTTAATTGCTGTCACTTTAGATAACATTGTTGTACTGGCCTCCTTTCTGTTAGAACATTTCTGTCTCGAGGCTTTCCTGTTTTGCTACTAATTTTATCATGAAAACTGGATGATTCTAGCTTTTCCTGTAGTATCTTGATAGATATTCTAGTTGTTTTCAGTTAATTTTCTTACTGTTTGTCTACTGCATTTAGCAAAGTAAGATTATCTTCCTGTTCCACACATACCTCAAAACAAGTTTTCTGAGTTTTTTGGCTTTTTTGTTTTTTTTGTTTTACTTCATTAGGGGGCAGTAGAGCTCTTTGCTTACCTAACCTCTGGCACTCACAGTGTTATTTGAAATAACATTCAAAATAATTTGTGAAGTCAGTAGTTGTGGGAAATGCTAAGTGTTTACATTTCTAATCTGTGTATAACAATAGAGTTCTCTTGTTTCCATCAACAAAATTAGTGCCTATTAATCAGATATGTACAGAACAAATAAATAAAATCATCCTGATTTCAATATTTGCTAATTTGTATATGATCATTTGCCAAAATGAAATTTATTAAAAAGCCTTCTACACTGTTGATTTTTTTTGTTACATTCTGCCACCTGTATTAACTTCTCTATGAGAAAAGAGAATACAATAATCCCAAAGATAGTTGAATGGCTGTGTTAGGTTAGAGCATAACTGGTTCCAGACTAGTCATAGACAGTTGAAATTTCTTTATTTATAGAGAATAGCAATTTTATATGTAACAGATTTGGTAATTTTGAATGGCATCAACACTTTAACTGAATATCCTAAAAACACTAAAATATTTGAATTTTACTACTAATCTTGCATTTTCCAAAGTAAATTTGCTGTTCAAGACAATCATATTTTGTAAATGCAGTGATTCTAAATTCTTTTTGTTCATCCTTTAAGAAAGGATCCTTGTGTTTCATTCTTTTTTTCTTCTTCTTTTGAAACAACTGGGATAAAGTCACCTTGACAAGAGAACTTTCTAAACATTTATCTAAGTGTTCCATTGGATTGTGCTCAGGTTGCAGAAGGGTAATTATGGTCTTGAGTGAACTTAGGACTTTTAATACCAATTTTTAAAATTAGAGGTCTTCATTCTTATTTTCAAAATGTATGACAAATTCTATTTAGATTGAGAAAAGGGGAAAAAAGCCTTTTTTAAATTGCTTACTCTATGTAGATATGGTATTACCTCCTTTGATATTTAAAACATCTCTTCCAGGTATGAATTCTTATTATTATCTGTATTTTATAGATAGATGGAGAAATGGAAACATGTAGTGGTTAGTTTATTTTCCTAGGTTATTCCTAACTAATAAACAGAGCTAGGATTTGAAGTCAGGCAATTTTATTTCAGAGACCTATGCTATATTTATTGCTAGGATACTGTATCATTTTGCTTATTTAATAACTTAGCAGTTATCCTGTAATATGTGTATATGTTTCAAGGTGTTGAAAGCTTTTCTAAAATGCAATGATTGTTTTATTATTGTTCTTCATAAAACTAAAATTACGTGGATTCTAAATTTCCTTTTCTTTTTCTTTGATTAAATTGAAACAATTTTACACTAAAGTCAACGAAAGACGCTAATATATTCTTTTATGTGGTAAGTAAAGTTGTATGTTTTGATGTTGTCTCAGTTCAATAGACACTGCATTTATTAACAGACCTTATTGTAAGGGCTATATGACATCATTGATGTTGATGTGTCGTGAACAAAGAAATAGGGTGTATCATTAAAAACACATCCTTAGCTGTATATATGACAGGTTTTTCAGTAAGAGAAAAACACACATATGCTGTTCAAATCATGAACTCTTTGTATTAGAAATTTAAAGTATTTTGATCTTCTTAAAGGTAATGTTTGTATTGACTGATTCGGAAGGACCTTCAAATTTGTCTGAGCTGCTTTGATGAACAGGTCTAAATTTTACAAATGTTGTATTTTTATTAATCTAATCTATATAGTGAATATATTTCAGCATATTCTCTTGATAATTTAAATTTATTTTTCTGTGTTACAATATTTGTGCATATATTTATAATGGACATTTTGGAAAATATAGGGAAAAAAAGCCAATTAAAATCAAGTGTAATTCTAGTACCCACAGCATTGTTATGTTTTGTTATATGACCTTCCAGTCATTTTTTTCCTATACCTCTGTTATAAGTGATTTTTTGCAAAACAGTGATGTTTGCATTTGGTTTAAGAAAAGGAATTGAACTTTTGTTATTACTGTTCAGTACTAGATGTGGTATGAGAAGATAGTCTCATTCATCAGTCAGAACTTTTTTTTTCTTTTTTGATAAACAGCAATTATTCATTTTCTACAGTATACTATCTTATGATCTGGAAAGACATTCTATAAAGTCTTGGGCTTTTTTACTCACTGATTTTGATCAGAAATTTATAAAATTAGCTTTGTCTAATGAGCAGGTCTGTGTCAAGATACTTTTATTTGTGTCATTTGGGATAATTTTATTCAGGGTTTAGAAGAATTTTAAGACAGGTCAGTGGTTTTTACTTTTGAAATGAAATGATTGATGAATATTGCTTGTCTTTTAAAAAAGATGTTTCTGGTTCTTTTTTTTATTACCTAAGTTGTATACGTTTATTTTGAAAATGTTATCGATATGGAAAGAAAAACTCACAGATTTACCACCACTGTGCAGTCTCTTTTATTTCAGTGTTCGTTCAATAGCTACTTTCTTTTGAAAGTCTTCTTTGATTTTATATTCTGCTTTTTTCATTTAACTCTGTAACAGATCTTTTCCATATTCAGACTCATCACTAATATATTTTAAATGACTGACTGCATCACATTTTGGCTATGACTTACTACAATTTCCTACCAGTTCCTCTGTTGTCAAATAATGAGTTTGCTTCCAGTATTTTCCTATTATATTGTGATAAACATCTTTGTGTATAAATACATGGTAGGTGTTCAGTAAACACTTATTGGATGATGAATGAACAAATGAATGAATGAATAAAGCATCCTTGGAATTTATGGTTATTCTTCAGGAGTGTAATTACTGGGTGAAAGGGTGTAAACCAAAAAAAAGGTCCTTACTGTAGTTTGATAATTGGCTTTTCATAATCGTTTTAGGAACACACACACTCAAAGGTGGCATTCAAAGGATATAAGAGCTTCTGGAGAAAAGTGTAACATTACTATCTCAAAAGTAGGTTCTTTGATAACTAGTTAATTATTTTGGATAATTTTAGGAGACCAGTGAAAAGCCCTGGTATTTTTGTAAGATTATAGAGCCCTCTCATTTATAATTTCTTTATTCCATTAGTATACACATTAAAGAAGCTTTTGTTATATGTGTTTTATTTTATTATAGAACATGTAGAAGCAATCTCATAAAATATTCTAGCAGTTAGAGTAAATAGAAACAGCCCTTATTTGGTAGACAATTGCCCATATACTTTGAAAAAAAAGCCTGGTTCTTTGCAATCAAATTTATTTATTTAAGTAATCCTAAGGCTTTGTGGCTCTAGTTTTCTGATTCTTAATTTTGTTTTGTATCCTTTTTCATTGTGATCAGTTTCTCAATGATAGTATCCTTTAAGGTGTCATGTTTTCTAAATGAGAGCAATACAAAACTGTCTTTCCTCAATTTAGTGTGTTGTGTGTTTTTTTTGTTTTTTTTTTTTTTTAGTTTTGTGATCAGTATGACTTTCTGAAAGATCTTAGGTATTCAAGTATATTGAAGTGTTCAAATCATACGTGTATAGCTCCTTGGTATCACAAAATGAACCCCCTTGTATGCGTGTGAAGAGTAAGTCTTTTTCTGTACTTTAGGTTGCCTAATGGAAAGTCTGCATTTATCCATAATAAGACTTTTAAGCTAGCAAAAATATTGTTTTAGACACTGTGTATCTTTGATGAGTAAAAACAAAATATTAATACACAGTGTGATGGAAGTTAGTATTCATGTGGAGAAAATGATAAAAACGACTTGGAGGAGAAAATCTTTTTTTTTTTTTTTAATTTATTTATTTATTTTCAGCTGTGTTGGGTCTTCGTTTCTGTGTGAGGGCTTTCTCTAGTTGCGGCAAGCGGGGGCCACTCTTCATCGCGGTGCGCGGGCCTCTCACTGTCGCGGCCTCTCCCGTTGCGGAGCACAGGCTCCAGACGCGCAGGCTCAGTAGTTGTGGCTCACGGGCTTAGTTGCTCCGCGGCATGTGGGATCTTCCCAGACCAGGGCTCGAACCCGTGTCCCCTGCATTGGCAGGCAGATTCTTACCACTGCGCCACCAGGGAAGCCCCAGGAGAAAATCTTTTTAAAAAATACTCCATTCGTGTATTTCATAATTTAAAAAATCATCTTTTTACTAAAATTCTTTTCAAAAAATTTGTGATATTTCCAAGTAGGCAAACAATATCACCCTCACTTTTCTTTCCTAGCTTCTGAACTTCTTTACTTTTTTGAAATCTGGAGGCAATTGATAATTGTAGAATTCCTCAAACATAATAGAATATGTTTAAAAGTACCTTTAAATTTTGTTTAATGTATTTTTATGGATTAGAAATGATAGTAATGTAAATGAGTGGCTTATGTATTTTGAAATAAAAGTGTTAACAATGAATTAGATATCTGAACAAATAAAATTCAATAAATTAAAGTTCAATAAATTAAATAAGCAACAACTTTTAAAATAGCTCAAATTCAATTCAAGAAACATTTAGTAAACCTTTACCATGCATGAGGTACTAGACAAGGTATTAGTGATATAGACGGGTTTTATTTTCCATCATGGAGCTTATGGTCTAAAAGGGAATACATACATTAAGCCGGTAAATATATTTAAGTTTAGTGACTGTTACAAAAGAGGAAATACATGGAACTGTGGAAACTGACAGGAAGGAGTTGGAGACTGCAACAGGCAGGGGAGTTTCAGGTGGAGGAAAGAACACATGAAAAAGGATAGAGGCTTATCTTCTGAGCATGTTGAGTATGAGGTAGCTGAGATATCCAGGTAGAGGTTGTTTGGATGGCAGTCGGTGAGGTGGGGAGTGGATTATAGACTAGAAATTGAGACTTGGAAATCATCAAGGTTTTGATTATCATTTCAGTTATGAGATGGAAGAGGTTAGTCACTTAGGGAGGAAGTATAGAACCTGATGAAATCCCAAATTTAAAAGGCAGGTAGAGCTACAGGAGCTTATCACAGTGATTGGGAAAGGAGCAGCCAGCGACCAAAGCAATAGAGCATTTCTTGGGGGGTGAATAATGTTACATGCTGTAAGAGGTAAAAGAGAGAAAAAAAAAAGATACTAATTTAACCCTCACAGCTGTGAATTAAGTACTAGTATTTTCCCTAGCTTGTAGATTAAGAAGACTAGTCTCAGTGGTTAAGTATCTTTCCCTAGATTGGATATTAGAAAGCAATATGGGCAAGATTTGAACCCAGGTCCACCTGCCACAATAGCCTGAACTTATAATCACTATATAGCAGTTTAAAAAAAAAATGAA
The DNA here is from genome assembly GCF_028021215.1 of Eschrichtius robustus. NCBI lineage: Eukaryota > Metazoa > Chordata > Mammalia > Artiodactyla > Eschrichtiidae > Eschrichtius > Eschrichtius robustus. The sequence continues at coordinate 95,238,616 of NC_090825.1, forward strand.
TTTAGTATCATGGAGGTCACTGGTGATCACTATGTGGGGCAGGAGAAGGAGGTGTTTCAAGACGGAGGGTGGTATTGAATACTGTTGAGAGGTCAGGAAAGAGAAGAACAGACATATGTATGACTGTTGGATTTGGTTAGATGGACTTCTCTGAGAACCTTGGTAATTGTAGTCTCAATTACAATTGAGAGGCAAAAGAATCCTGATTGGAGTAAATTGAGGAAAGAAAACGAGGCAAAAAAATGAAAGCAACCACATACGTAACTCCTTCAAGAAACAGAAACGGAATAGTCAATGTAGGGGAATGTGGATTCAGTGACTGGAGATATTAGAGGAGGTTTGTATGCCGATTCCACATCCATTGGGGAGAAATTGATGCTGCAGGACGGAGAGGGATATAAGTTCCATGAGAAAGTGAGAAGATAAGAGGGCCAGAGCACAAATGAAAGGGTTGGACTTTGATGAGAGTGGGAACACATTATTTGTTGTAACAGCAAAAAAGAAAGAGAATGGATTGGGTAGGTAGTTTTGGTGGTAGAAGAGGAAGCTGGGTCTGATTGCTTCTGTTTCTGAATGCAGTCATTAATTGAGAGAGTGGGTAGGTCTAGAAGGTTTGGGAACAGGGGAGGAAGTATGAAACAGTTATTTTGGATATTGGGAAAATGAACAAACTAGTTATTTTAGGCTGTTTCACTGTTGCTGACCAGTGCTTATTGCCGATTTGAGATTTGTGACCATGAATTTGAAATGAGAACTGTTGAAATGGTGTACATTTTCCTTCATCCATTTTTAGTTGCTCCGATGCAGCTGTGAAGTAGGTAGATAATTGGGTTTAATCAGCGTTTCATCTTTGCCAGGTGTATCAGGTGAAGGGAGAAAGGGACAAAAGGATTGGCCTTGTGTACAAGGGAGTGATTTTAGTGATGGACCATAGATTCTAAATCAGATCAGCTGGAAAGTGAGGATATGGTGTATGTTGTGGGTGGCGTGATGGAGAGTGAGAATCTGGCTATAGAACTGGAACCCTAGCCGCAGGCTCCCTTGAGTCGTTTGTGGTACAGAGGAACCTCAGACACATTAGTTCCAGGGCCGCTTGGGAATTTTTTATTTGAATCTTCTCCCTCCCTTCCTCTCTTCTTCCCTCTCTTCCCCCTTCTTCCTTTCCTTTTATAATCAAGCAAAAATGCAGTTTCTTTCAGCGTTATTCCATTTTATCTCAAGGAGTTCCAACGTATCCATCTTTAAAGGGCCATTTTATCCAAAGTTAAAATACTGCTACTTTCTTGGTAAGGGTAATATAATAATAACTCCAAATATAACCCTTTTATAATTCTCAGCAGTAAAACAAATAGAATTATTATTCATATACAACTTTATTTATGGAATGAGCAAAGGCTGATGGAATTTTCCAGCAAAAAGAGATCTTAGAAGGATATGGCAGTGGATTCTTAGATATAATATCAAAAGCACGAATGACAAAATAGATAAATTGGACTTCATCAGAATTAAAAACTTGTGTATCAAAGGACATTATGAAGAAAAAGAAAAGGTAACCTAAAGAATGAGAGAAAATGTTTGCAAATTCCTGATAAGGAATTTCTGTCTAGAATATGTAAAGAACTCCTACAACTCAACAACAAAAAGGCAAACAACTCAAATAAAAAATGGGTAAAGGACTTGCATAGACATTTCTCCAAAGAAGATATAAAAATGGCCAACATGCACATGAAAAGATACTCAACATCATTAATCACTAGGGAAATGCAAATCAAAACAAGAGTGAGATACCACTTCACACCCATTAGGATGGCTATAATTAAAAACAAAAAAAGTAAAATAACAAGTGTTGGTGAGGATGTGGAGAAATTAGGACCCTCATATATCGCTGGTGGAAATGTAAAGTGGTTCAGCCACCATGGGAAATAGTTTGTCAGTTCCACAGAAGTTCAAACATAGAACTATTGAATGACTCAGCAGTTTCACTCCTAGATATATACCCAGAAGAAGTGAGAACAAGGACTCAAATATGTACATCTGCATGCATGTTTATAGCAGTACATAACAGGAGCCAAAAGGTGGAAACAACTCAAATGCCCATCAATGGATGAATGGATAAACAAATAGTAGTATACACATACAATGGAATATTATTGAGCCATAAACAGAAATGAAGTCCTGATACATGCTACAATGTATATGAACCTCAAAAACATTTTTCTTAGTAAAAGGAACCAGACACAAAAGGTCACATATTGTATGGTCTCATTTATATAAAATATCCAGGTTAGGCAAATCCATAGAACCAACAAGCAGATTAGCAGTTGTCAGGACCTGGGGGAAGGAAAGAATGGGGACTGACAGCTTAAAGGTTATTGGTTTCTTTCTGGGGTGATGAAAACGTTCTGAAATTAATGCACAACATTGTGAATGTATTGGAAGCCACTGAATTGTATACTTTAAAAGGATTAAAATAGTACATTTTAAAGACAGAGAGAATGAGAGAGAGAGAGAAGGAGGATGAAGGAGACCAACTTAGGGAATATTTCAACCCTCTAAGTTTACTGAGAAAACTCAGGCCCAGTGAGGCTGAATGGTTTGTCAGTTGATAATTGGCATAGCCAGATGAGACCCTAGTCTGACAGAATAAAGGGAGTACACTGGATTTAAAGTGTAAAAGTGAGATGACTTGAGTTTAAATTCTTAGACTGTGGGCAAGAATCTGAATCTTTCTGCAGCAAATTTCCCAATTTGAAAATGTGGCTAGTAATACCTGCCTTCTAGGATTATTGATAGAATTAAATATCTGTGAAGTGCCTATTATCGATAGAATGACTCTCACACAGTAGGCACTTAATGTTAATTGAATTTGAATTTTCAGTGCTATAGTTCAACATTGTGTTAGGAACATAGTTTATTCTGGAAAATATTTTTAGGAGTATATTATTTTGGAAGATAGTTGAGTACTGACTTGATGGCTTATATAGTAGTTTGCCCTTATTAAAAAAATTGTTCAGTGTTACAATATTCTCCTTTGTAACCTGGCTGTTGGAATTCAGATTGAATTTTCTGTAACCATCATTTTTAACAAATCACTGTTCCTTTTCTCTTAATTAGTAGAAATGATTCCCAAATGAATATAGAGGAAGAATACCACTTCCTTAATTACTAGTATTGCATTGTAGGCTACTTGAACTCGCCGTGGGATTTTTTTTTCACCCACAGTGACCTTTCATAGAGTATGTACTCTGAAAGAACAAGTCCACAGGGGTAGTATGGCATTGTGCCACTTATAAATGTAATTTTCTAGTATCTTAAACCATCTTTGTTTTTATATCGCTATTCTTGATTATAATACTTTGTATGTACTCTTTTAGCCACAAGGCTCAAAAATCTACAAATATTGAGTCTCAAAACACTCCAATGAGGCAGGCATATTGCAATCATCCTTTTTAGTTAAGAGAGGAGGAGAAGGATATTATTTAATTGTTAATGTATAATAATAGAAGAAATAGTCTACCAAAAATCTGTTGCTAGTTTTACAATAGTCTTGTTTTAAAATGAGAAATCAAAAGAATTTTAATTTGGGTATTTTCTCTACTTTTCAACTGATTTTTATGTATATTGACTTCTTTTGACTCCTAAGTACAAGAAAATACGAACATTGTAAGCATACACCTAAAGTAGCTTGAACAGTTTAAATTTATCAAGCATTTTGCTGTAGACAGATAAGTAATTTATAGATTTATATATAAATTTATATTTAGATATAATTTATAGATTTCTTAGCTTTGAGAGTGGGTATTGTGTATTCATTGATAGGTTAAATTATAGTCACCTCCTCAGGTGTTTTAGGTTGGCATGGTAATGACTAATAATAACACTGCTGCCATATAAGTGTATTTATACTTCTCTTTGATGGTACACATGTTATTTATGAATTAAGTACTACCTAATTCTATGTATTTCAGCTGTCTGCTTCTAAAGCATAGAGATCTTTGGAGATGAGGGGATATTGTATAGGACAAGAACAAGTTTAAAAATAAAAAGTTTAAAAATACAGTTTAAAATGCGATCTAATTAATGGTAATTCCTAAAACAAAAGGTAAACATTTCTCATAAGAAAATTTTGTTTATTTAAGAAGTAAACCCACAAGTTGCCTTGGGTCAGTTCATATGGATTAGGACCTATTTGGAGGCTGAGGGGACGTCTAATTTCTTCATAATATTATATGAAATATGCAGGTGGCTGAGATACCTCATTGTGTCTTTCGTAAGTGCTGCCACTTTGTATTTTTCTGAATTCTAGTCAGCCTAGGTGGATGGAGCTCATTAAAGCTGAGTGTCTCGATAGCTGCAGTGCACAGAAAGTAACCGCTATGCCTGACACTGCCACATTTAAACAATTAAGAAGGTAATGATAATAGATAACATTTATTGAGCATCTAATATATGCCAGGTATCCTACATGCTTTTATACTTTGTCTCATTGGACCCTTGAAATTAATAAACAATAAGTAACTTTTTTGAAATTTGCCCAGAAGGACTGAAAATAACGTACAATTTAATAAAGTAACCACTATGCTTCCACAGTGATTACTTTGCCGTCTGTCTTTAGTGAGGTCCATGGCTAGTGCCTGTTCTCATAGTCTATATGGTTCTGTCTTGCTCTTAAACATTTTGTTTTGATAGTCATGAAACTCTCCGGAGGGTAGGTGATTTATTTCCGTTTGCCAAGTGTGAGGAGTGAGAGAATGACCTTGATAGACGATTGCATTGAGAGTTTTCCTATTCTTTTCTGGCAGGGCTGTCTGGGTGATGAAGTACTCATAGTACTAGAGAATCACGGAGTTTCTGGTAGTAAAATAGAGTCTGTACTGGATTTTTCTAGATGCTGGCTGCTCAGCTGAAGTGCAAGTAGGTAACAGGTTAGCTGAATATTGATTGCTCTGTTCTGCCCTTGGGGCAGCCAAGCAGTGTCTGGGGGAACTGGAGGGCCCAGCCAGTCACCCAACCTCAGGCTGCCTTGTTGGTTAACCACATTGTAAAGTACAAACATGATCATTTTTTTTGTCAGCGCCAGGATGTGAGTTAGGCTTAGGAAACATGATTTCCCTCAGAAGTGGGAAGAAGTAGAAATTGTAAAATATTTTATCTTTTTTTTATACCTAATTCTCTCTCTCCTGTTGTTTCATTGCTGGTGGGATGTTGAATTTGGAGCTTGAAATTTGTACTTAGCAGCTTAACCATAGCCACTTGCATAAAAGTGTAAACATTTTTTGACCAGAATGTGTCTACCAGTCAATTGTATACTTTGACAGAGGGCAAACTTGACCTGTTTACTTGAGGGTGCTTTTCGCTTCCAATATTCTTTTTGGGGAAGTTTGGTTTACAAATAGTTTTAGGTAATTTTTGAAACTCTGATGTAAAAATTCTATCAGATAGTTTATAATTCATTAACTTACATTAAAAAGTTCTATCAGTTTATAATTCATTAACTTACATTAAGCGATTCATATTGCAAATTGGCCCAAATCTACAAAGACTGCCTTTATTAGCCCACATAGTTTTCCCTAATTCTCATTTCTGCCAGCCTCTCCCATAAAACTTGTTTTTCTTTTTGCACATTAATATTAAAAAGAGTGATGTCCTCTTTTTTTTTCCTTTACATATAAGGAATCTTACGGAGAGATGGGTTTTAGGGTCTCTAATGTCAGTGCAGAAGGTGATGATCTCATAGACACAAGACTATTCTTGGGAGGGAGAGGAAATCCCTTAGGAAAGTACCACATTGGATCCCATCATAGCATTTCTTATTAAGTCAATTTCAGCCGTATTATTTTTCTTCAGAAGTTTGTTGGAACAGTTTGCTGTTTCTTTAGTTGAACATTTAGATTTACAGTGCGTGTATGTCTTTTAGCCCTAGAATCACCTTAGTACATGAGGCCTCAGCACGCATCGACTGAGGAAACAGAAGATTCACATTTTCCGTCTCACACTCACACTGACTCCAGGAGTTACACTCGTTCAGGGAATGGTGGGCCTCATTGCTTGCATTATTTAATTAGTATTCTATCTCTGTTTGCAGAGTGTATAGTTGAAGTCCATATATATAGTTGAATTTAACTGAATCACAGTTAAATTCACATGAATTAAATATGTCACTTGTATTAACTGATGACTTGTTTGTGCTTTGGTCCCTCTTATGTTTTACTAATTTATGCCTTCAGAATCTTCAAGTTCTCTTGTCTTAGAATTTAAAAGTACTAGTGTGTTCATTAAGAAAGTCTCCTGCCTATTACCAATCTCTTACTGATTTATAGGATTAGAGCCTGTTAGGAGAGAGAAAAGGTTCTTAAATGTAAACTCACTGGTATTCTGTATTTGTCAGGGAAGTATATTCTTGTAAAAGTCTTATAGGTAAACAAACATTCCGTATGTCCTAGTGAAAAAAGGAGGGGATAAGATAGTATAGATGATAGTTCCTAACTTTTAAATTTGACAGGGAAGAATGTGAGTATATTGACCTAGTTAATGCCAATTTGAAGAATTCTAATATGATTCCCTATTTTCCTTCAAATTGTATTGAGCCGCGTTCTGTTGGTACCAGCCATGTTATTTTAATTGGATTTAGATTCAGACATGACCGTCTCCCGTGGCTTCCATTCTTGTACGCTCTACTTATACTGCTTTGTACAGTAGGGGTTTGCCTTTATTTATATTTGCAGCATTAATCACCTATTAATTTTTCATTTTAGGTTGCTAAAATATATCACATACATTAGTATAAGAATTATAAAAATCAATTATCCTAATAAATTGCGGAGCAAAAAAATTGCAAACAACTGTGATTTTAATTTCTTATATTTTAAAACGTCTGGTTGAAGATTTTTATTCATGATTTCTTCCCCCTTCACTTCTCCCATGTTAATATTGTTGTAGAGAAGGCTTAGACTTTGTTACTAAATACACACCTTATTAAATAGGTGTGTGTCCTGGGACAGAGCATTTCTCTGGTTCCTAGCTATTTCTGCCATTCAGCTAAAAAATAGCTCTGTATTACATTTGACAGATAATAGAGAATAATGTAAAGGACTTTGAAGGTGGCATTGGTATGTAGTAAAAGCAACACAAGCTTTGGAATCACACTGTTTACCTCTTGGGAAATAGCTGAAGAATCTCGAGCAGGTTACTTACCTGATTGAGGCTCAAATTCTGATCTGAAAGTTTGGACAATAATAGCAACCTTCCAAGGTTTTTCTGAGAATTAAATATGGTAGGAAATGTAAAAGTGTCTATTACAGTACAGTACATTGATATCTTCATTACTTAAAGAGGTCTTTCCAGTTTAGAGCAGGAAAATTGAAATGCCTAACTCTTTATAAGGCCATTATTAAGTTTTGCCAGAAGTTCTGAAAGTAGTTCTGAAAGTAGAAGGCATAAAGAAGATAATTCCTTCTTTTTTTTTTTTTTTTTTTTGGTCTCTAATATCTTTAGGATAAATTTAGGAAGAAAATGTTTAAGGGAAGATTAGGTCTATTAAAAGACCTTACTGAATTTTGTTCTTTGATGCTAGTGACCTTCTTTTCCTAGCTGTTTGAACCAAGTGAAAAAGGGTAATAAAGCTCTACAATAAAACAATCTGATTAAAAATAAAGCTGCATACTTAATAAAAAGCCTGTCCCTTTGCTTACAACAAGTGGGAGAATATAACTTTGAATGTTTGATGAATGCAGAACTTTAACAAGAGTTATGAATATACCTGCTCAATTTTAAAATAAAAATGAAAAGAAGTTTGAAATATACAGATCACCAGATGAGAGTATAAATTTTTATTGGGAAGTTTATATAAAATAGAAATTAGAGACATTATGGGCATCCTAATCTCACATTATTATGAAGATACGAAAAATTAAATGAAATGTCTTCAAATTTTGTATTTTTAACCAGAGAAAAGTTATTTTCTGAGTACTTCTATTTACAAGAAACAGCCACTGACTTGGTTCTAAAAAAGTTAGATTATTTAAGTCCTGTAAGAATTTCATCTGAAATAGTTTTAGCAGCATGCAGTATCAGTAATTATACTATGAAGTCAGCATGATGTTTGGATCTTCTAAAACTGTTTTGAAATTTGCTCAGTGCAGTTTTACCCAAATGTGTTAGTGACCTTGAGAATTTTTTTTTTAAAACAATACCAGTTACAGTGGTGTCCTGTGAAAGAAGTTTCAGTAAACTGAAGTTAATTTAAAATTACTTATGATTGTCACTTGGTCAAGAGAAATTATTTAACATGGCATTTCCCTCAATTGATAATAACATAAACAAAGAAGTAGATTTTTAAAATATTACTGATAAGTTTGCTTCCATAAAACCAGGAAAGTAAACTTAAAACATTCTGTTGTTGATATAAATAAAATATTTAAACTTAAAATGTTATGAATTTCAGTTTCTCAATAATGTTCTGCAAAAATATTAACCATTAAAATATGCATTAAAACGTGAATGGGGGCACGCGTTTTTCCTTTAGCGTCAAGTTCCAGGCACTGATAAGAACTTTACAGTAGTATACGTTCATTCCTCCCAACCCCTGGCCTTTTGCTTTTATTATCACATATTTTTCTAAAATATGTTATAAACCTTACACTATACTATTTTTGTTTAAATAGATAATTATCTTTTACAGATTTAATTAAAGTCCCAAGTCAGTTGGTTTAAGATATGGAGATTTTTCTGAGTGGGCTTGGCCCAATCAGCTGTTCACTTTAGAAGCAGAAAGTTTTCTCTGGCTGGTAGCAGAAGAGAAATCAGAAAGATCTGAAGTGTACAAAGGACTCTGCGTGTTGCTGGTTTGAAGATGGAGACATTGGTGAGAAAGAATGAGGGCAACCCCTAGGAGAAGAGAGTGTTTTCTGGTTGACAGCAAGGAAACAGGGAACACGGACCATTAGCTGCAAGAACTAGATTCTGCCACCAACCTGAATGAGTGTGGAAACAGATTCTTCCCCAGAGCCTCCAGATAAGAGCCCTGCCTGACTTACATCTGATTATACCCTTGTGAGAGGCCAGCCAAGCCTGTCTGAACTGCTGACCTACAGAACTATGAACTAACAATTTGATGTTGTTTTAAGCCACTCAGTTTGTGGTAATTAGTTATACAGCAATACAAATACTAATATACCTTATAAGACCTTTTGTCAATCTGAACATTTCTATGAGGCTTTGTCTTAGCTCTTTCTGAAGTCTTAGCACAGCATGTTACAGCCCTACTCTGGATTTGATCTTTACCTGAAAGCCATTTCATTATTTGAGAATCATTTTGTCATCTGGAGGTCCTTGTAACTTCACACACTTTTATTTAACCCAGCGAGTCCTTGCTCTTTTGGAGCTAATAGTTCATTCTTTAGCTCATCTCTTTCCTATATATATGCAACGAGAAGAAACCCAGTGGCACTTTTAGTCATTGAGTTCATTAGGAACATTTCCCATTTTCAATTTTTCTACCAACAACAGTATTTCTAAACTTCCCTCCAAAATAAAACAAGGAACCCCTTTCTTGCAGCTTCCAATCACACTTCAGTACTTTTAAACCCTTACCAACAACCGCTTCTGGTCCTTTTAGGCTTCCACTAACACTGTCCTCAGTGCCCTTTAGGCTTTAACCTGATTCCATTGCCAATGGCAGCTAAATCCAAGAGCATCCTAAGGCAGAAGTGCATGACATTTTTATGACCTAGGCTCGTAAGTCACATAGCATAATTTCTGTTGTCCTCTATTGGTTGAAGCAATCACAAAGGTCTGCAAGCTTCAGGGGGGAGGGATATTGACCACACTTCTCTATGAGAGAAGTGTTAAGGTCATATTGAAAGAGGGGCCCGTGGGATAAAAGATATTGTGTCTATATTTGGAGAATTAAATCTACCACAGATCTCAACATTTTAGCTTGTATTTTAAAATTGCATTTTGTCTGATTTGTAATGCTCTTTCAAAATATAATGCTACCAACCCTGTAGCCCATTTCACAATTATAGATTTATGGGAAAATCTAAGGTTTTATTTATAACAGTCTTACAGTATATCCAATACTGACATCAGCCAACTGGTACATTCTTTAATATAATTTAAAAATTAAAAATTAAATTTAGTTAAAGTTATTAGCTAGTGATTCAAGCTGATTTTTTTTTTCTTGTTTAGTGAGTTTAGATTTTTAAAGAAAAGTATTTTCTTAACTGAATCAATCTGTAACCCTCTTTTATACTTTGTGTTACAGATTTCAGAAATGGTGTAGCAGTAGAATATGAACTGGACAAATACAAGTTATGATGTATGATTTTTCAGCATTGTTTTTTTACAGTGGTGCCTTTTTCTTTAAGAGAAGGTTCTAAGTGTAGCATATTATTATTTTGTGTTATACATTGTCTCTTCTCACCTAAGTCAAGCTGATCGTCAGCTGCGATACATACTGAAGCCTTGAGGGAAGGTTCTCTCATCTCTTGTGGCTTCTCTCATCTCTGGTCTTTCCCTGGCAGAAAAAGTCTAGGACTTTGCTTTCAGCTGTAATGGGGCTAGGAGGCAATTCTACTCAAACGTTTCTCATCACTGTAAAATTTCACAAGGAACTTCTGAAGAAGTAGATAAATGATGGAGGAATAATATTGTATCAGGACTTTTTGAATTGCTATTGAGCACACATCTTACAAAACTATTATTGAGGGACTGACTTCCCTGGTGGCGCAGTGGTTAAGAATTCGCCTGCGAATACAGGGGACATGGGTTCGAGCCCTGGTCCGGGAAGATCCCACATGCTGCGGAGCAACTAAGCCCGTGTGCCACAACTACTGAGCCCGCGTGCCACAACTACTGAAGCCTGCGAGCCTAGAGCCCATGCTCCGCAATGAGAAGCCACCGCAATGAAGAGTAGCCCCCACTCGACGCAACTAGAGAAAGCCTGCGCACAGCAATGAAGACCCAATGCAGCCAAAAATAAAAAAAATTAAAATAAAAACAAAAAAACGAAACTATTATTGAAAGTGAATGGTGCTCCTGACGAGAGACGGTGACAGATCATCTCATAATATAGTACCTGCTAGATTTTATTGAATCATTAAGCAAATACAGGGAATCCTCTTTTCCCCTTTAGTCTTAAACAGGCTGACAGAATAAATCAGTGTTGCTTTGATTACATGAATTGAATAAAATCTCAGCAGAGCATATCATTTAAACAAAATAGTTCTGTCTAAAGTGCTTTCGAACCTGGACATGTTCCTAGTTCTTTGGCTGCCACAGTCCTGTGGTCTCACTGATGCACATCTTTTATACATGTTAAATTATGTATGTACAGAAAAGTGCATAAAGCACAAATGTCCAGTTAATCACAAAGCTGACATCTGTGTAACTACCACACAGATCAAGATATAAAATAGTGCCAGCTTGCCAGAACTCTCCTTGGCCTCTTCTAAATAGTTTCCCCTTCTTTTCCCTCTCATGTAGTCTACCTTCTATGATAATATTTTCTTTTTGTTTTTTTTATTTTTACCCCTTAATCATACATCTCTAAACACCACAGTTTAGTTTTAACTGTTTTATTTTTGACCTTATTTAAAAGGAATTATATTATTTTCTTGTGTTGCTTGCTTCAAAATTATGTTTTTGCTATTCATTTTTGTTGCATATAGATATAGTTTATTTTCATTGCTGTATAGCATATTATTATATGAAAGAACACATTTTATTCAGTACAGTTTTAAAAAATTTATATTCATATTCATTACAATGTTGATAGGCATTTGGGTTGTTTCCAGTTTTTAGCTATTATGAGTATTACTGCTGTGGACATTCTGGTACATGCCTCTTGTTACATATGATCATCCATTTCTGTTGGGTATCTGCCTGGGAGTAGAATTGCTGGGTGTTATTATATGCGAAAAGTCAAACTTATAACTGTTTTTGAGACACACTTCTTTTTCTAGACTTATTTTGGGTGTGTCAGACTTCTGTGAGACAACTCCTTTAAGACCATAGAAGGCCTTTTATTTAGCTGAGGGGGTCTTGTAGGCCCCTTCATTATTCTTTTAGAGACATTAATGAGGGGGTTTTACATCTTGATTTGGTCTACAGTCCCAGACTATACATTTGGAGAATGTTTTGCCAGCTGAGAGACTGGAGATGAGAAGCAGTTGTGTTTTCCAACCCAACAAGTCCTGGCCCTTCTTTATTCCTTCTAAATTTTGCTTGTAAACTGATCACTTTTTTCTTTAGCTCATCTCTTTTTTGCCCTGTTACCTTAGTCGTGCACAGCTGGGAACAACCAGCTGCCTTAACATTTGCCTGGAAATCTCAGACAAATCTAAATGTTTATTAAGTAACTTTTTCATCTTCTGAGTATTATAGAGAACACAATTTTGCTACATATTTTGTTACTACATGCACAAATTCCCATTTTTTCAGCGTCCAGTGAAAATTTTCTTACCCTTTTCCAGCTTTTGCTAAGAGTTTGCTCACCATTTTTCAAGCCTTAGGCCACTGTTTGGTTCCAAAACCAATATTACATATTTTATTTTTAAAATTGTGGCAGTACCTCACTTCTGATACCATCAGTTAGCTATTGCTGTAGAACGAACCCCTCCAAAACTCAATGGTTTAAAACAGTAACCATTTATTATTGATCGTGGGTCTGTGTGTGGGCAAGGTAGTTTTCTGGCTGGGCTTGGCTGGTCTCAGCTGGGCTTGCTCATGTGTCAGCAGTTTGCTGGGGCCACACTAGTTTAGGATGGCTTTAGTCACTGTGGCGACTCAGGTAGCTGGGCTTCGCATCTTCCATCATTTGGCATGTTAACCTGGGCTTGTTCACTTGGTTCAGAGGGAGCATGAAACGCAAGACACAAGGCTCCTTGAGGCCTAGGTGCCGAACTGGCACACGGTTGTTTTCAACACATTCTGTTGGCCAGAGTAAGTCATACGTACAGACCAAATCCAAGGAGTAGGGAAATAGATTCTAATTATGGATGAGAGACGCTACAGAGTCACATTTCAGAGGTAATGTTTATAGTAAAGGGTGGAGAATTGAAGTTATTTTTACAGTCTTCTAAAGTATATGTATGTTTAATTTTGAAGTAGTTGTACAGTTTACGCTCACACCAACTGTGTATAAAAGTTGTATTTGTTCTGCATTGTTATCAGAACTTGGTAATGAATCTTTTTAGTTTCAGCTATTTTGGTGAGTGTCCAGTGGTATTTTGTTGTGGTTTCAATATTTATTTTCTTAAATTTCTAATAAGATGGCTTTCCTCTTTTCCCCTTTTATTGGCTATTTGAATATCTACTTTTGTTAAGGAGGAGGGGAGAAGTAGCTCCAAAAGAGAGTTCACTTCTGGGCTGCTCCTGAGCCTCAACTGTAAGTCATTACCTTGTTGTTAGCTATCCAGGGCCTTCAAGCAAATGTTTTTAAGTTTTTGCTTTTAATTTTTTCTTGGTAAGTTTTTCTAGTTAATCCTTAGTGGGAGAGTTGGTCTTAGGCTCCCATTCCTGGAGGTAGAATAATTCATTGCTATTTCTTTGTAGTTTTGACTTTCATGAATCTGAGAGATTTGGGGATGCACATCTAAAGATTTAAGGGTTAATGTACATTATGGAAAGACCTTTGTCAATGAAATATCATTTGCCTTGCAAACAGTGATTTTTTTTTTCCCTGAGGCCTGACTAATCTGTTAGCAAACAATTTTGTTGTGTTTGACGTGTAACAGGTGCTAACATCTTTTACAGTCTTGTCGCAGGGAATAGAGGGTCTAGGTCACCATGTTCATTAATTAAGTCCAGGAAATTTTATTTCTCCTGTGGCTAATCATTTACGTTTGACATGAATCTGTCATTTGTGCCTCTGGTTTCCCTGCTTCTGCCTTTGTTCTGTGTAGCTTATTTTTCACACAGCAGTCATAATTTTTAGACATAATTCAGATTATGTTATTTATCTGCTCAGTATACTCTAAGGACTTATAACTAAAAGTAAGACCCAAAAGCCTTAGCATAGCCTGTAAGATCCTACTGGATATAACCCCATGCTGCCTGTTTAATTAAATTTATCTGATACCTTTTCCCCTCTGTTCCCTCTGCCCTATCCATAGAAGTTGTCTTGTTTTTCCTGGAACACTTCACGGCCTTTGCAGTTTCTATTTCCTCTTCTAGAATGCTTCTTCCCTTGGTATCCACATAGATTGGTATTTCCCCTCTGTTAGTTTTCTGTTCAGATATCTTTTCAGAGAGAAGCCTTCCCTGAACACCTTACAAATAATTGTAGCATCTCTCCTGTCACTCTTTATCCCCCTTAACTTACTTTGTTTTTCTTCATATAACTGTCATCTCCTAACATATTATTTATTAACATGTTTATTTACAGTTCCCCTGTCCTAGAAAGTAAACTCCATGAGAGCAGAAACATGCCTAAAACAGTGCCTGGCACACGGTGGACCTTCAATTATTATATTTTTAATGAATGAATAGGTGGCTACTGCAGTATTTTTATTTCACACTTACAGACTGTTCTCAATTGATGAGCTAAATAACTAAGTTGAACAGCAGCAGTAAAACATAGAAACTTATACCAGCAGATAGGACTGAGACCTTTGTTGACATAGTAGAAGAGCAGCTTTGAGCCCTGAGCACATCTGGCCATGGTGATAATGTTAAAGATCTTTCTTCAGGCAGTGGCGGTGTTGACAGGGCATTGTCCTTATGATTTTATAAACCAATAAACCCCAAATTAGGAATAGATTATAGAGGGAAAATATTTTTTCTGCATCTTAAATCTTTACAAGGATTTAAAAACAATATAATTATTTTAATTAAGCATTTATTGCTTAAGAGAGCTTGTTGTATAAACAAATATTTAATAAAATATGTCTAATGGGAAATAGAAAATTCAAATTTGGCATTTTTAACAAATCCACCATTTTAACTGTTAGTAAATGGATTTGGGAATGGACTCATATAAAAGGTTTAATAAATTTAATATTTAGTGATTTCAACTGTGATTTTAAAGACATTGGGGGATAGTTTTCTAACTCTGTGCCTATACCTTACTTCCTTTGTCCTTGCACCAGTAGCAAATCTCAGAATGAGGTGTGGGATATAAGTTATATTTTTATCAGTTACACAAGTATTTTTTGTGTTCTTTGTTAGACACATCTCTTTGAGTATCACTGGTTTAAAGTAAGACTATAATCATTGCTGGGTTAGGGACAAATCTCTATCATAGGGACAACAGCTGCATATTTACTGAATGTTTAGTATGTGCCATTGCTTAAAATATATTATCTAATTTGCTCTTCACAGTAACTCTATGAAATAGATACCACTTATTATCTCCATTCTATAAAGAAGAAACTGAGCAAGATCATATAGCTAGTAAGTAACTGAGCTGAGATTTGAGCACAGGTCTGTCTGACTCCAATTTAATAAATCATTCAGTGAATAACTCTCCTGATTTAGAGACGAAATTATTTCAGCACCTGATTTTCTATTTAAAATGGAAAAAAAAAGTCAGAAATGAGGATATGACGTGGAAAATATATTGATGCTAAGCAGCTATTTATATCAATTTCACTTGCTGAAGAAAATCAAGAATCAAATTTTGCATTAGAATAACAAAACTTGAAGATTCTGATCAAATTATAGTCCTTATATTTTGGGCAAATACAATTGTATATTTCTGGTAACAAAATGTGTACTCTTTTTTTACTGAAGTATAGTTGATTTACAGTGTCATTTTAGTTTCAGGTGTTCAGCATAGTGATTCAGTATTTTTGCAGATTATACTCCATTACAGGTTATTACAAGATAGTCGTTATAATTCCCTGTGCTATACAGTATATCCTTGTTGCTTATCTATTATATATATTGAAGTTTGTATCAGTTAACCCCAAACTCCTAATTCGTCCCTCCCTACTCCCCTCTCTCCTTTGGTAACCACAAGTTTGTCTTCTGTGTCTGTGAGTCTGTTTCTGTTTTGCATATACATTCATCTGTATTATTTTTAGATTCCAAATATAAGTGATACCATACAGTATTTGTTTTTCTCTGTCTGACTTATTTCACTGAGCATAATATTCTGTAGGTCTCTCCAGTTTTCTGCAAATGGCAGTATTTCATTCTTTTTTATGGCTGAGTAATATTCCTAAAATGTGTATTCTTAATAAAGTATGAACATTTATTCAAAACCTATTATGTCCCAAGCTCTGTGATAGGTGCTGAGTGGATAAAAATGGGTATTAAGGTTCCTCTTCTGGACAGACTCACAATGATATGATAGATAAAGACTTGGACACAATGCAGTTAGTTGGGAAATATGTTAAACACCTAAAATGGTGCCTGACATACTAGAAGCTTATAAATAGTGATGAATTATGGATGTTTATTCACAGTGCAGTGTGAATATACAATGTGGGGTATTGATTTTATGTAGATTCATAGGAAAGTGTCCACAGTGGAGTACATATTTGATTTAGGCCTTAAAAAGTGAGTGAAAAAAGGAGTGGATAGTCTGAGTAAAGGGAAGAGTATACACAATGACTAAATTCAGTAAGATTAAAACCTAAATATATTGCCCACAAAGATACTTCATTTACCTCCCTTGTAGCTTTAAAAAAAAAAAAAAAAAACAGAAGGCTTTTCATTTACTGTATGAGTAAATTGTTCCAGTAATATTGTATTATGACAGGGAGTCATTGACAAAATCAGGAATATTTATTTTTATTTTTTATTTTTTTATCTTTGAGCAATGTAGATACATAACCTAACTGTACCATATAATATTTTTATTTTTTATTTTTTTATCTTTGAGCAATGTAGATACATAACCTAACTGTACCATATAAAGTACAGTAGATCAATCAGGATACTATTTAATCCTTAAAAGAGAGGATTGCCAAATATGTTGGCCTAAAAGAGTTATTTCATAAAACTTTGGACTTTATTGCCAAGTGATCGTTTAGAAGCTTCAGGTGTCTAGTGAGTACACTCCATTCTTAAGACTTTTAGGACAATTCAGGATGGAATAGTGATGGAGCGGGGACCTAATGTTATGCCTGATACATTAGATGCTCATAAACGGTAATGAGTTTTAGAGGTCAGTTCCAAGTGCCATTGGACAGCAAATAGCAAGTTGTTTTCTGTCTGTCTGCTTCCCATCCTAGACTCTTGAACCCATCCTCTGCCTAGTAAGTAGATGAAATTAGAAATAGAGATATGGAAGAGACTACAGTATTTAGGTTATATGTGTCTCAGAATTGTTATGACTTTTCCTGTTGGTCACTGTTGGAAGACAGACTGTGAATTTTTTTAAATGTAGATTTATTACGAAATTTTAGCTCAAATTCACACTTATTAATGTTTTACACTTTTTCTGACATTGAGCTAATAAATGCATTGTAATTGACCCTAAAACAGTAACTTAGGATCCTAATATCAGATCCTACATCAGAAACATGAGAAAGACAGGGTCCTTGCTCTTTTTAATTAAGTGTGATAGGTAAGGCTGGAAAGACAGGAAAGCAACTGAAGACGGATGAGTCTCTCAGGTGTGAGGTAATAGATCTGTATTCTTTAACCACTCTTTTGATTGCATCGATATAAAGATTTTGTTTGAAGGAAAAGCCTAAAGAATGACTGCTATCTGTGAAAATACATAATAATACTGGCAATGTTGATCTGTTGATACCAGAAGCTTCCTTAACTTATTTTTAAGCTTCTGAAGTTGTCTTTGTCCTCAGAGCCTCAGCATATATATAAAACTTTGAGAAAGCCCATGGCTTTAGTCAAGGAAATATGCATTCTTTTCACCTTAGTACTAAAATTAGTAGGAGTAAATAGAGTGTTTTAGGTTCTGTATTCTACTTCTCTCTTATGGGAAACAGCGTGCTTCAGTGCATTTGTTCTCATTTGCCGCTTGGAGGACCTGTTTTGTGGTGAAAATATCTGTCTGTCTTTGATATTGAGATTGTCTTTCTTTTGATATTGTCTTTCCTTTCTTTTTTTTTAATGTTAATATCCTTTTGTTTTATAAAATAATGCTGATGGTAGATAGTAGGACTTAAAAAATATATAATTTCTTAGAAAGTAAAATGTTGCCAGCCACATGAGTACCACCAATTGTGTGTGGGTGTGTGCGTGAGTGTTGTTCTGGTTTGTAAAATCTAAAAGTCTGGAAAGTACTGACTTAATGGAAAGATCATAGGCTTTGGATTCAGCAAACCCGGTTTAAATTTTTTTCTCTGCTATCGTTATCTTCTTTATCTCTAAAATGGGATGCAAATACTTATCTCTTAAGGTTGTTGTGAGGATTCACTGAGATAATGTAAGTGTAAATGTAGTGCCATGAGTATAATAGGAGCTGAATAAATTTAGTTTCTTCTCTTCTTTCTTAAGTGGTTGGGGATAGAGGGAATCTCAGTAAAGTTACCATTTAAATTGAATATAAATCCAAGAGGAAGAAATGAAGAAAGGAAAGGGGCTTGGCAATCCACAGTTTGATGAGCCTCTTAGTAAAGGGATATGACATAGTGCCTTGTACATATTTGGAATTTAATAAATATGTATTGATTTTAAATTATTTGAAAATGTTGGATAAGGGAGTTAATAAAATGTTTGAGTCATAAAACAAAGAAAAATAAATCAAATTTAGAGAAAAATTGAAAGATTAAAAATTTTATTGTTGTAGTAAAGTGAATCAGGCAATGAACAAAATACTGTGGTGAAGAATCCACCATTTTTACATTCCACATTTTAATAAAGTGTTAAAAGTATTAAAAATTTTTCCAATCTCATTATACTTATAACAATAATTTATAATAATTCAAAAATGTGTTCTTTTTTGTTTTAAAGTGTTTTCACACATTGTGCCTTCGATGTTTCTATGTATGTACTACGCATATTAATATTTTATTAAGTTTAAAAGATGAGAGAAAACTGAAGGTAAGATGGTTAAGTGACTAGCATAGTTAGTCATGGTTAGTAAGTGATAATCAGACCAGATCTTAAGATAGCTAGTATAATTGTCTTTTCTTTTTGTTGCTATTATTATGACAAAGACAACTTTATGAGGACCCAGTGATTTTAAATATTTTATTTTCCCTTTTGCCTTCTATGAAACATTTTAATCCTTATTCTTATAAATTCAGAATTTAATAAAAAGGACGATGATTTCCCCAGGGTCACATTAATGACCTTATAACTCTGAAGCAGAATATATCTAATCACTGAACTCCCTTGCTTTTGCTGAATTACAGTGACAACAGTTGATGCCATGGCAGTTGGATAAAATCAGCCTAAGAAAATATTTCTTGGTGTAGATACTTGGAATAGATGATCTAGATACCTTTTCCACGTTTATGAGCAACTATGTTTTTTGGGTTTAAATATTTAGAAAACCTTTTCAAATTGCTTTAAACATCTGGAGATTTCTGTGTAAAATAATTTACCTGGACCAAACATATGCAAACCAGCTCTCATTTAGTGACATATATATACATACACACACACACACACACACACACACACACACACATATATGGTGTCAACTGTGTAATATATAAGATATATTTGTATCTTACATACATACAGTGTATATATGTTTAACATTTTAATTGAGCATGCGCTGTAACCTTTGGTAGCTGTTGTCTCTATAATTAGATACCCATATAGGCTGTGATCTAACCCAGTAGCTTTTGATAACTTTCTTTGCTGTAAGAAAGAATATATTGGTTGGAGGTGGAGGGTAACCATGCCCCAGCCCAGCTGGATGGATTACGTATATTCATCATTCTCCATAATTGAACTTGGTTAATTTAGAACTAATTTTGTTTTAAAGACTTTAAAGCATGGATAACACAGCAGTTTAATGAGCAGCAAAAATGTGCACCTTGATGTCTGAAAGGACAGTTGGTAATATCTCTTGTCAAATCTGTGAGACTAAGTTAAGAAGCATAAGTCTTTTGGAAGAGATACTGGTACATGTCCCAATCAGTGTTTAATTATCACAGAGAGGACACCTTATAGGATCTAATTTGGAGCAGTAATTTTGGAACTGTTTTAGATGCAGGACCTTTTATCCCGGTAGTCATTCAGCTTCCCCCCACCCCTTCCTCCCTCACTCTCTCTCTCTCTCTGTCTGTCTCTTTCTCTCTCTCTCTCTCTGTGTGTGTGTGTGTGTGTGTGTGTAAATACTTGACAAAAATTGAGCAACTCTTGTTGGAGTGAGGGAGCCAGGCATAGTTAGTAATTTGGCCTGCTTGTAATCCCCCCCTTAATTCCTAGAAATCTCTCTACCACCCTTAGGACTCCTTACCACTTCTTTAGAGGTTCAAATAAGAAAAGGGGAATCTTTTGACTTAAAGAATAAGCTAAAGGGAAATAATAATTTACCTTAGTGAGAAATTTTTAAATAATACAGCAGTTAACTAGACATATACAAATGCTTTTAATGTCAAAAGATAAAACATACCTGTTAGTACCTCTTATCTAGATCTGCTTAAATCTTTTAAAAGTATCTTCCTAAGCAGCCTCATAGCACAGGGAGATCAGCTCGGTGCTTTGTGACCACCTAGAGGGGTGGGATAGGGAGGGTGGGAGGGGGGGAGACACAAGAGGGAAGAGACATGGGGATATATATATATGTATAACTGATTCACTTTGTTATAAAGTAGAAACTAACACACCATTGTAAAGAAGTTATACTCCAATAAAGATGTTAAAAAAAAAAAGAAGTATCTTCCTAAAGTTTATTTTTTAAATGTTGGCTTTTTTTTTCTTGAAAGCATCTTGTAATTAAAAAAAAAAAAAATCCTCAAATCAGTGTGAGAAGTTCTTGATTATTTTGTGAATAATTTATAGTTTATGGTTGGATTTATTTTGTGGCATTACATTCTTGAATTAGTCAGATTACTTTCACCAAATAGTGCTATTTTACTTTTTAAAACCATTTTTTGGTATAGAACACTTTTTATGTTTTCTAAAATACATTAAATGATATATTTATTTTAATTTAAAAACTAAATGATGTGCAAAAAATACCCCACCCAATTTCCATTTGAATGAAATTTATGTGTAAGTTTCTGGTTATGTCTTGTATGTGAGTAAATAAGCCTAGTCTCTTCCCCTTCCCCCACTGAAGTTATGGGTTTATAGCTACACGGGGTGATTGAGATTACTTTGTGTAACTGTTCTCCCTCACCAATAGAAACAAACTCTGGATTAGTCTGTATTTCAAATTACTGGTTAACTTTTGCTCTACCTCCAAGTAAGTGTGGGTTGTAGATAATTGTTTGTTCAAAGCTTTGGATAGATCTTTGATGAAATTTCATCAATTTAGAATAAGTCCTAATGAGCATGCACACATTGTCAAATCTTCATGCCATAACTGCTAATGAAATAAAAATGTTAAGCTAAAATAGTACCCATCTAGCTTTTTAAACTTTAATTATAAAAGCTAACTGTCATGGTTTACAAATGACCACAGATATCTTTATTTCAAGGAAATTTTGGGATACTTCATTTATTTACACATAATATATGAAGTAAAAAAAAGAAAAAAAAAGAGTGTGGTTCTGGGCTTTACCACTTACTAAGACTCAGTTTTATAATTTTGGAGAGAGGAAAGTGTATATATTTCTTAGAAGGGGTTGTGTTGTACAGATCAAATATGATATTTGACATACAGCCACTTAATAAGCTATAATGTGCTCTTGGTAAAATAGAGTGAACAGGAGTTATAGTCTGAACCCTGGAATCTATTTCAAGTCCTTGGAGGCTAGAGTAAAGCACCCCCTAAAGACTTGGAAATGAAGAAAATGCTTCATACAAGATAAGTCCCTCTGAGACTTATCTTGTATGTACACAAAATGAATCATGGCTAACATATGAAAAGTCACTGATAAAGTCAATATTTATCTTAGTCTGTAGTTATAGCTTTTTCAATTTATCAACATATCTAAAGAAGTATGTGTTCCTCTGAAGCTGCTCAAATGGCCTTGTGCTGTTGAATCCCAAAGAGGTCCCTGAGACAAGGACCAGAATTGGCAGTGCATGAAGAAAGGAAATTTAACTCAGAAAAGTCTGAATAATCTGGTTCCATTGTTGAGGGAGTGCCTGTGGTGAGAAGGATATTTCAGGCCATTAAAATATCCTGTTCATCAGACTCCCCTGGTTTTGTTTCTTGGCTCCAGGCACAGTTCTAACAAGGAATACAGTTGACCATATCATATTTTTGGTAAGTGTACTTATTATAAATTAATAATTAGCTGTTCTTATAGGTCTGATGTACATAGTGTATTAGTTTGCTTGGGCTGCCATAACAAAATACCCCAGACTGGGTGGCTTAAACAACAGACATTTATCTCTAGCAGTTCTGGAGGCTGGGAAGTTCAACATCAAGGTGCCAGTAAATTTAGTTTCTGGTAAGGGCGCTCTTCCTGGCTTGTAGACGTCTACTTTCTCACTAGGTCCTTAGATGGGCTTTTCTCAGTGTGTATGCTCAGAGAGAGCAGGTTAGCTCTCTGGTGTCTCTTCTTATAAGGACACTAATTCTTTCAGATTAGGGCCCCACTTAACCTTAATTACTTCTGTAGGGGCCCCATCCAAATACAGCCACACTGGGGTAGGGCTTCAGTATGTGAATTTTGGGGGGCATAAACATTTAGTCCATAACACTTGGTTACCATGTATCTGTCTCAGAGAGGTGACCCCCACCTTGTACCTTTTTTTTTTTTTTTTTTTTTAATCAAATTAGGATTTGGGGACTTGTACTGCTAAGAGCGGCAAACTTTGGTGGGAAACTCGCTAAGCATATCATTTTTTGCTTTTTGGGAGCTATTCTGTGTCCCTTGTGTCATACTTAGACATTGTATGGTTGGCTGAAAAAGCCAGCACATTAAAAGATTTCTGTGTTTCAGGCTTGGCTCTGGTACATCTAGCTCCATGGACCTGAGTCTGTTTCTCTGTAAAATGGCAGTAATAATTGCTCCCCAGGGTTGTTATTGGTCATGATTCTTTAAGAGGAAAATATGTTAAAAACTATAATAGGATACAAAGATGAGGGTTTTTTTTATAAAGATGTGGAGTTCTGTTAGGATACAAAGATGAGATTTTTTTTATAAAGATGTGCAGTTCTATTTTATTATTATTTGCAAACTTAAGAACTTGAACTCAGACCTCCTAATTCCAAGATTAGGACTCTATAAGTGGCCAAACATGCCCATTTTCCCAGAAATAATTGTAATTCTCTATGACCAAGTCCTCTGGGGAAAGTCCCATAAAGTTTTATTTGCACCATCTCGTGCAAATAAACCAAAATGCTGTGCTTTGTTTTGTGAATTTTATCTAAATTCAGCTGCTAGTGGTTGGTGCCCAAAATAAAAGATTTTTCTTAGTGATATATCTAGAGCTTACAGAAGAATAATCCAAAACTGGAAAAATACATCTCTTAGCCCAGCCACTTTATATGTTACATATTGAGAAGTCTGTAAAATGTTAAGGAAATATCCTGTATTGGCTTACCAGCTGGCACTTTTATAGAGAGAAATCTGATTTAAGTTGATATCTAAGGCTGGATGGAGGTGGGAAGGAAAGTAGAGAAAAGGTTTTGATTATTACAGGAGGAGGAAGGATATTATTTACACTACCTCAGTGATAGCAAGGGGGTAAGAGGTAGAGAGGTAGGGAGAGGGAGAGTAAGAGAGATTATATGAAGAAAAATTCTATTCTGATGCTAATTATATTTTGTAGGAATATTGATGCTGCGTCTCTTCCCTCTAAATTTGCTACCTTGAATTATAAGGCCTTCTTAGCTTTTTGATTCTACTAAACCATAGGACTTCCCTCAAACTTGAAGCATTTGCTCAGACTGACTAATTGCTTTATGGTTATCTATCCTAGGTAGGAAATATTTAAGTGCTTTTTCTTCAGTCCTACAGAGTTTTAGGCTGATACCTTAGAAAGCAGAGCTGAGTTCCCATTTGGAGAAAAATTTTACTTATAGTGTTCTGTGTTGTGAAGCCATGTCTCTGGGGTGTCTTCTTCTGTAGCCGCAGCCCTGGACCAGGCCAGGAGCCATGGAGAAGAGGTGCACAGGGACTTGTGCTCCTGAGTCCTGGCTGTGCCTATATGTAGGTTAACATTGAAAATAAACTAATTTACCTCACTCATTTGAAATAGAGAGGCTTTGGAGCTTAAACTCTCTGTGCTTTTTAACTTTTTGAAAAATTGTTTAATGATATTTCAGTGTTTTTATTGTAAAACCTCGAGTAATAGAGTAATACATCCTAGTTTGAATTAGGATGAGAGAACGCCTTTAATAATTTTATGTAATATGGTCAAATCTTTGTCTTTTGCTCTTGTAAAACTTATAATATTTAAACTATCTAAAATTATGACACTATTGTATTCTTCATTGAGGTTCATAATAGTGTAAATGAAATACATTTGCATTCATGTTTTCTTTTAATATATAATGAAAATATTTAGATAATAAGTTAAGGTCAAGACAAAGTCATATAATTTTAATTCATCTAACAGCTGTCTCTTGTCCCCATTTATTCCCTTTTAAAGGTACCTTACAAGTGAAAAAAGCTTCGGTATTAAACTCTGTTTCTTAGAAATCAGGAAATTCCTAGGTTATACTTCCTATAGAATCATATTTCAACATTATTTCTTTGACTATAGTAATTTTCAATTTTCCTGTTATACGTTCCTTTTAAATGCTAAGTAAGCCAAGTTAAGCAAGTTAATATTAGAGTGGAGTATAAACTTTGGAGTTTCCTGACTTTTAGCATTTAAACTTTTTACTTTGCTTTGGTGGGCTGGATCATGCAATTTGATTTATATAGTTAGTATAGATATATTCATATTCAAAGAGTAGTGGTTATTTTCTGCCATCACACTGTGAGTAGCTTAAAAAATAACTAATTTGCATCCTAGATAGTGAAGTACCTTGGTGTTTGCCCTTCACTTTTGGTAGCTTTTAATTTTCACCTTTCTAGCTATGATCAGAGATCTTTCCAAAAGTTCTAGTATGTTCTTTGTTTTCGGTAGAGGAGTTATAGTTTCATAAATCATCCACCTTCTGTAGATATATTTGTACAAATGCAAATACAGTTGTATGTGCTAACTGAGGAAGCCAAAGTATTGGGTATTAATTTCCTTGTGAATACATTTTAACTGTTTCTCTTCCCTCCCCTGCAATGAGTACAATCAGAACACTAGTAATAAGAATTCGTTCATTCATTCTGTCAGTCAACAGACATCTATGGAAAGTATACTATGTGCCAGGCACTTATAGCTATTGGGGATAGAGTAGTAATCAAAGCAAAGTCCCTGTCCTCTTAGATGTTTTTTTCTGGTAGGTGGAGAAAGAGCATAAACAGATTGAACAACTGTATATTCTATCAGGTAGTGATAAATGCTCTGAAGAAAAACTAAGTGGAGTATGGAGACAGAGTAATAATGGGGTACTATTTGAAATAGGGAAGGCGTTTCTCTCAATAAGGCAGTATCTAACTGGAGACCTGAAAGAGGTGTGCACATCTTGAGGAAGAACAGTCTAGTAAGCAGGAACAAGTGTCAAGGCCCTGAGATGGAAGTGTGCTTGTAGTAGTCCCAGAATATCAAGGAAACTGCTGTGGTGGGGTAGAGTGTGTTTGGGAAGAGAATTTCAGATGATATGGTGAGAGTAATAAGACGGGTGGAGGATGTGGAATCCTGTAGTGCCTTATAGGCCTTGGTAAAGCCTTGAATTTTACTGAGTGGAGAATTTTGAACAGAAGAGACGGATGATCTGAATTACAGTCTACAAAGATAACTGGCTACTGTACAGAGAAGAAGTTGTAGAAAAGCAGTGGTAGAAGCAGAATAACCAATTAGTAGATTTTAATAATAATTCAATCAAGAGATGAAAGTGGTTTAGACCAAAATGACAGTGGTAGAGGTGGTGAAAGGGGGATTCGGGGACTTTGAAGATAAAGATGGTAGGATTTGTTGGTTAGATAGAAAGTGTGAGAGATAATGAGTCATTAAGGATGAGTCCAGAGTTTACCTGGATAATTTATGTCTCTCTCACTTGTCTGTATTTGCAGGAACCCTTTCCCAACCATTCTGCCTACCCCCAAAAGAGTAGCCACTCTGACTCAGTGTTTATCAAAACTAGCAATCTTCCTTTAATTCTGTTGACGTGCCCTTTTTTAACTTCTCTGTAAAGAAGTGGTCAAAATCTAAATGTTTACTAAAAGTTTGAAATTGATTTAAACCATTTAAAATAGTAGATTAACTTTTTTTTTTTAATACTTGTATTTTATGGCAGATAAGATAAAATACAGCCTGCCGATGCAGATATGGAGGACTAGTTCGTTGGGGAGCAAGTCTGTTTTGCTCTTTTCAGTCTCTCATAACTATTTCCTTCCCTTCCCTCAGGCCTCTTAAATGTCATCATTCAAAGAGGAATATCTTACCACCCCATACAAAACACCTGCTCATTACTTTCTGTCTCCTTAACTTGTTTATTTGTCTTCCTTGAATTTATCATTATCTGATATATACTTGTTTCTTACTTTTGTGTCTATCACCCCACTGAAATATAAACTCCATTAAGGCAGTGGCATTTTTTTTTCACTGCAGTAGTCACAGGGGCTAGAACAGTACTCAGCATGTAGTAGTTACTCAGTAAATAACTACACATGAATTGAATGAATGAATGGTTTTAAGTAGATGTCTTTATATGAAAACATAGCACAGTACATGGCACAGAATTAGGGGTTTATTAAATGGCAGCATGAAAAGAAAAATGAACATCCTTGTGGATTGCTTGTGGGAATGTAAAACAGTGCAGCCGGTGTGGAAAACCACATTGTGAGTTCTCAAAAAATTAAACATATTACCATATGATCCAGCAGTTACACTTCTATGTATGTGCCCAGAAGAAGTGAAAGCAGGGACTCAGGTATCTGTACACCCATGTTCATAGTGGCATTATTCACAATAGCCAAAAGGTGGAGGCTACCCAAGTGTTTGTCGACAGATGAATGGATAAAAATATAGTATACACATACCATGGGATATTATTCAGCGTTAAAAAGAAATGAAGTTCTGACACATGCTACAACGTGGATGAACCTCGAAGACATTGTCCTAATAAGTAAAATAAGCCAGTTACAAAAGGACAAATACTGTATGATTCCACTTATATGAGGTACCTAGTGTAGTCAAATTCATAGAGACAGAAAGTAGATAGAATGGTGGTTGCCAGGGTTAGGGGAGGAGGGAAATGAGGAGTTAGTGTTTAACGGGTACAGAGTTTCAGTTGGGGAAGATGAAAAAGTTCTGGAGACAGATGGTGGTGATGATTGCACAATAATGTGAATGTATTTAATGCCACAGAACTGTACACCTAAAAATGGTTAGAATGGTAAATTTTTTATTATGTATATTTTACTACAATTTTTAAAAAAACAACAGCAGAAAGAAAAATGAACTTGAAAGCAGGCTGTTCTGTGTTTGAATCTTACCTTGACCTCGTTGGCTTTCTGGGCTTTTTCATGGCTCTCCTCTGGGCTTTAACAAATAGAACCTAAAGTATTTAACGTAATATTCATTGAATTGGCAACATGCCACTGTTATTCTGAGGGCTTTAATTTTATATTTCCTCATTTCTAGCTACTCGGACTCAATTTTATTTATGGTTATTTTTCAGTATTTTTTAAACTTCATTATATATCTCAAATTCTTATTCTAAAGTCTTAAATTCTTTATTTTCTGATGTTTAGGTCCTGTGTTGTACTCTTAATAGATGGTTTACTTTCATTTCCTCCTTTTATTATTTGTAAAAAATATTTCCTGGTTATTAGTTCTCACGTTATTCATTCTTGAGTAATAGGTTATTTATTTTTGACCACTGTTGTCTTTATTTCTCTGGGTTGAATCAGGAGACAGAAACCACAAAGTAATTCAAACAGGGGAAGTTTAATATAAAGAATTATTAAGCTATGATAGGTGAGAAATTTAGAGGTCTCCAAATATCATTTTCTTCTTCTTTGCATATTTTGTCCCTTCTGCTGTCCCTTACTCCCCTTGCCATCTGGAAAGTATCTACTCATCCTTTAAGACTTAAATGCCATCTATTCTTTCCTTATTTGCCCAAGGCTTCCTTAGTGCTAAGTGACCATTTTGCTTTAAACATGCATCTGTTTGTTTATGTATGTCTCATCTCACAATGGAACTGAGTTTTTTCTTATGTCTTAGTGCATTTGGGCTCCTATAACAAAATACTGCAGACCGGGTGGCTTATAAACACAGACATTTATTGCTTGCAGTTCTGGAGAGTAGAGGTCCAAGATCAGAGTGCCAGCATGGTTGGGTGAGGGCCCTCTTCTGAGTATCAGAGTATCATCACACAGCAAAAGCTGCTAGGGATCTCTCTGGAGCCTCTTTTTGTAAGGCATTAATCCCAGTCATGAGGGTTCTGTCCTCATGACTTAAGCACCTCCCATCTACTAATGCTATCACTTTTGGGGGTTAAGATTTCAGCATATAAATTGGAGGGGGCACAAACATTCAAGCCATAGCACCCTATCCATCTTTTAACCCTTGGTATTTAATGTACCACACAGCACATAGTGTTAGATGTTTGTTAGATGAATAAATAAACTGTATCCATGCATTCTTGGCTTTAAATAGTTTTTTATTCAAATAACATAATCACCTACCATAACTTAAAAAAATTAGAATTCAGAAGGATACATGCTATAATTGAGAATTATTTGGGTTCTGTGTGTTTATACCTGAAAAAAAAAAAAAAACCTTAATTTCTATAGCTCTTCGATTTCCCTGATGCTTAAAAGTATATTGCTATGTGATAGGTAGAGCAAATTAGAGATGAAGAAAATGAGGTGAAAAGGAGCAAACTGCTGAAATGAATGATGGAGTTGAAATTAGGAACCACCTCTTTTTGGATTATCTTCCTTTAATCTTTCTAGTATTAAAAATCAAGTAGATAAATATTTATTTATTGAGCTCTTCACTATGTGATGTTGTGTTAGATCTGTGACTCTAGGTTCTCTTCCACATCTAAGATTCTGTTATTACTTAGTAAGTTTGAAACCCTAAAGAAACCTTATTTAAATATTTTGCTAAACTAGGTGGTTATGTCAAATATTTGAAATAATTATAAGTTACTGTAAAATTATCACATATTAAATAAAATATAATAAAGTATAATATACAGCAAACTCTATGCAGCACTACCCAAAGATATCCTAAAATGTATGTTTTTATGTTTGCATATGCATGTTTACTCACACCTATGTGTGCATATTTAGAATTCCTTAAATTGGCACATAAATTTATAATTTTTTAAATTGGCATGTAAATATAATATGGGTGATGGTACCCCTTTTTTGAGTTCCTGTCTCTGAAAAAATTGTACCATTCTAATTCCTAAGAAGTGCTTAAAATTATAGTACCAGGAAATACAGCCTCTTTGGTAAAGTTTGTTTTCTAGCCGATATAAGACCTTTTGTAGTTGGTTCTGCTTTTCTAGTAACCTTAAGGAAGATTGGTTCGATAATAAGATTTTAACACAAAGTTTGCCCTGACTAATTCTCAGGAGGGATCAGGTACAGTTGATGAAATCAGCCATTAGAATGTATTCACAGAAACATCTTGATTCCTAAGAGTTTGAAAACGTAATATTGTGTGTCTTAATCATTCAGTTGCATTAGATACATGATAATTCTGTAATGCACCTGGACGAGAGACTTATGGGTTTCAGGTACTCTATGTTAAAGGGATACAAAGAAAGCATGTTTTTTTTTTAACATCTTTATTGGAGTATAATTGCTTTACATTGTTGTGCTAGTTTCTGCTGTATAACACAATGAATCAGCTATACGTATGCATATATCCCCATATCCCCTCCCTCTGCGTCTCCCTCCCACCCTCCCTATCCCACCCCTCCCTATCCCACCCCTCTAGGTGGTCACAGAGCACCAAGCTGATCTCCCTGTGCTATGCTGCTGCTTACCACTAGCTATCTGTTTTACGTTTGGTAGTGTATAGATGTCATTGCCACTCTCTCACTTCTTCCCAGTTTACCCTTTCCCCTCCCCATGTCCTCAAGTCCATTCTCTACGTCTGCATCTTTATTCCTGTCCTGCCCCTAGGTTCTTCAGAACCATTTCTTTTTTTTAGATTCCATATATATGTGTTCGCATACAGTATTTGTTTTTCTCTTTCTGACTTACTTCACTCTGTATGACAGACTCTAGGTCCATCCACTTCACTACAAATAACTCAATTTCGTTTCTTTTTATGGCTGAGTAATATTCCATTGTATATATGTGCTACATCTTCTTTATCCATTCATCTGTCGATGGACACTTAGGTTGCTTCCATGTCCTGGCTATTGTAAATACTGCTACAATGAACATTGTGGTACATGACTCTTTTTGAATTATGGTTTTCTCAGGGTATATGCCCAGTAGTGGGATTGCTGGGTCATATGGTAGTTCTATTTTTAGTTTTTTAAGGAACCTCCATACTGTTCTCCATAGTGGCTGTATCAATTTACATTCCCACCAGCAGTATGGTACTGGCACATACCAGTATGTGCAAGAGGGTTCCCTTTTCTCCACACCCTCTCCAGCATTTATTGTTTGTAGATTTTTTGATGATGGCCATTCTGACTGGTGTGAGGTGTGATACCTCATTGTAGTTTTGATTTGCATTTCTCTAATGATTAGTGATGTTGAGCATCCTTTCATGTGTGTGTTGGCAATCTGTATATCTTCTTTGGAGAAATGTCTGTTTAGGTCTTCTGTACATTTTTGTATTGGGTTGTTTGTTTTTGTGATATTGAGCTGCATGAGCTGCTTGTATATTTTGGAGATTAAGCCTTTGTCTGTTGCTTCATTTGCAAATATTTTCTCCCATTCTGAGGGTTGTCTTTTCGTCTTGTTTATGGTTTCCTTTGCTGTGCAAAAGCTTTTAAGTTTCATTAGATCCCATTTGTTTCTTTTTGTTTTTATTTCCATTTCTCTAGAAGGCAGGTCAAAAAGGATCATGCTGTGATTTATGTCATAGAGTGTTCTGCCTATGTTTTCCTGTAAGAGTTTTATAGTGTCTGGCCTTACATTTAGCTCTTTAATCCATTTTGAGTTTATTTTTGTGTATGGTGTTAGGGAGTGTTCTAATTTCATTCTTTTACATGTAGCTGTCCAGTTTTCCCAGCACCACTTATTGAAGAGACTGTCTTTTCTCCATTGTATATTTTTGCCTCCTTTGTCATAGATTAGTTGACCATAGGTGTGTGGGTTTATCTCTGGGCTTTCTATCCTGTTTCACTGATTTATATTAATGTTTTTTTGTCAGTACCATACTGTCTTGATTACTGTAGCTTTGTAGTATAGTCTGAAATCAGGGAGCCTGATTCCTCCAGCTCCGTTTTTGTTTTCCTCAAGATTGCTTCGTCTACTCGGGGTCTTTTGTGTTTCCATACAAATTGTGAAATTTTTTGTTCTAGTTCTGTGAAAAATGCCATTGATAGTTTGATAGAGATTACATTGAATCTGTAGATTGCTTTGGGTAGTACAGTCATTTTCACAATGTTGATTCTTCCAATCCAAGAACATGGTATATCTCTCCATCTGTTTGTATCATCTTTAATTTCTTTCATCAGTGTCTTATAGTTTTCAGCATACAGGTCTTTTCTCTCCTTAGGTAGGTTTATTCCTAGGTATTTTATTCTTTTTGTTGCAATGGTAAATGGGAGTGTTTCCTTAATTTCTCTTTCAGATTTTTCATCATTAGTGTATAGGTATGCAAGAGATTTCTGTGCATTAATTTTGTATCCGGCTACTTTACCAAATTCATTGATTAGCTCTAGTAGTTTTCTTGTAGCGTCTTTAGGTTTCTCTATGTATAGTATCATGTCATCTGCAAACAGTGACAGTTTTACTTCTTCTTTTCCAATTTGGATTCCTTTTATTTCTTTTTCGTCTCTGATTGCTGTGGCTAAAACTTCCAAAACTATGTTGAATAATAGTGGTGAGAGTGGGCAGCTTTGTCTTGTTCCTGATCTTAGTGGAAATGGTTTCAGTTTTTCACCACTGAGAACGATGTTGGCTGTGGGTTTGTCATATATGGCCTTTATTATGTTGAGATAAGTTCCCTCTATGCCTACTTTCTGGAGAGTTTTTATCAGAAATGGGTGTTGAATTTTGTCAAAAGCTTTTTCTGCATCTATTGAGATGATCATATGGTTTTTATCCTTCAGTTTGTTAATATGGTGTATCACATTGATTGATTTGCGTATATTGAAGAATCCTTGCATTCCTGGGATAAATCCCACTTGATCATGATGTATGATCCT
This sequence comes from Eschrichtius robustus, assembly GCF_028021215.1. Classification (NCBI taxonomy): domain Eukaryota; kingdom Metazoa; phylum Chordata; class Mammalia; order Artiodactyla; family Eschrichtiidae; genus Eschrichtius; species Eschrichtius robustus. The sequence goes on from NC_090825.1 coordinate 95,271,008, forward strand.
TTTAGTGTGCTGTTGGATTCTGTTTGCTAGTATTTTGTTGAGGATTTTTGCATCTATCTTCATCAGTGATATTGGCCTGTAATTTTCTTTTTTGTGACATCTTTGTCTGGTTTTGGTATCAGGGTGATGGTGGCCTTGTAGAATGAGTTTCAGAGTATTCCTCCCTCTGCTATATTTTGGAAGAGTTTGTGAAGGATAAGTGTTAGCTCTTCTCGAAATGTTTGGTAGAATTTGCCTGTGAATCCATCTGGTCCTGGGCTTTTGTTTGTTGGAAGATTTTTAATCACAGTTTCAATTTCAGTGCTTGTGATTGTTCTGTTTATATTTTCTATTTCTTCCTGGTTCAGTCTCAGAAGGTTGTGCTTTTCTAAGAATTTGTCCATTTCTTCCAGGTTGTCCTTTTTATTGGCATATAGTTGCTTGTAGTAATCTTGCATGATCCTTTGTACTTCTGCAGTGTCAGTTGTTACTTCTCCTTTTTCATTTCTAATTCTGTTGATTTGAGTCTTCTCGCTTTTTTCTTGATGAGTCAGGCTAGTGGTTTATCAGTTTTGTTTATTTTCTCAAAGAACCAGCTTTTAGTTTTATTGATCTTTGCTATTTCCTTCATTTCTTTTTCATTTATTTCTGATCTGGTCTTTATGACTTCTTTCCTTCTGCTAACTTTGGAGTTTTTTTTGGTTCTTCTTTCTCTAATTGCTTTAGGTATAAGGTTAGGTTGTTTATTTGAGATGTTTCTTGTTTCTTGAGGTAGGATTGTATTGCTGTAAACTTCCCTGTTAAACCTGCTTTTGCTGCATCCCATACGTTTTGGGCCATCGTGTTTTCATTGTCATTTGTTTCTAGGTATTTTTTGATTTCCTCTTTGATTTCTTCAGTGATCTCTTTGTTATTTAGTAGCATATTGTTTAGCCTCCATGTGTTTGTATTTTTTACAGTTTTTTTTCTTGTAATTGATATCTAATCTCATAGCATTTTGGTCGGAAAAGATACTTGATATGACTTCAATTTTCTTAAATTTACCAAGGCTTGATCTGTGACCCAAGATATGATCTATCCTGGAGACTATTCCATGAGCACTTGAGAAGAAAGTGTATTTTCTTGTTTTTGGATGGCATGTCCTATAAATATCAAGTCCATCTTGTTTAATGTGTCATTTAAAGCTTGTGTTTCCTTATTTATTTTCATTTTGGTTGATCTGTCCATTGGTGAAAGTGGGGTGTTAAATCCCCTACTGTGATTGTGTTACTGTTGATTTCCCCTTTTATGGCTGTTAGCATTTGCCTTATGTATTGAGGTGCTGCTATGTTGAGTACATAAATATTTACAATTGTTATATCTTCTTGGATTGATCCCTTGATCATTACATAGTGTCCTTCTTTGTCTCTTTCAATAGTCTTTATTTTAAAGTCTATTTTGTCTGATACGAGAATTGCTACTCCAGCTTTCTTTTGATTTCCATTTGCATGGAGTATCTTTTTCCGTCCCCTCACTTTCAGTCTGTATGTGTCCCTAGGTCTGAAATGGGTCTCTTGTAGACAGCATATATACGGGTCTTGTTTTATGTATCCATTCAGCCAGTCCATGTATTTTGGTTGGAGCATTTAATCCATTTACATTTAAGGTAATTATTGATATGTATGTTCCTATTACCATTTTCTCAATTGTTTTGCATTTGTTATTGTAGGTCTTTTCCTTCTTTTGTGGTTCCTGCCTAAAGAAGTTCTTTTAGCATTTGTTGTAAAGGTGGTTTGGTGGTGCTGAATTCTCCTCGCTTTTGCTTGTCTGTAAAGGTTTTGATTTCTCCATCGAATCTGAATGATATACTTGCTGGGTAGAGTAATCTTGGTTGTAGTTTTTTCCCTTTCATCACTTTAAATATGTCCTGCCACTCCCTTCTGGCTTGCAGAGTTTGTGCTGAAAGATCAGCTGTTAACCTTATGGGGATTCCCTTGTATGTTATTTGTTGCTTTTCCCTTGCTGCTTTTAATATTTTTTCTTTGTGTTTAATTTTTGATAGTTTGATTAATATGTGTCTTGGCATGTTTCTCCGTGGATTTATCCTTTACGGGACTCTCTGCACTTCTTGGATTTGATTGACTATTTCCTTTCCCATATTAGGGAAGTTTTCAACTATAATCTTTTCAAATATTTTCTCAGTCCCTTTCTTTTTCTCTTCTTCTTCTTGGACACCTATAATTCGAATGTTGGTGCGTTTAATGTTGTCCCAGAGGTCTCTGAGACTGTCCTCAATTCTTTTCATTCTTTTTTCTTTATTCTGCTCTGTGGAATGGTGGAAATAGTTATTTTCACTATTTTATCTTCCACGTCACTTATCCGTTCTTCTGCCTCTGTTATTCTGCTATTGATTCCTTCTAGAGAATTTTTAATTTCATTTATTGTGTTGTTCATCATTGTTTGTTTGCTCTTTAGTTCTTCTAGGTCCTTGTTAAACGTTTCGTGTTTTTTCTCCATTCTGTTTCCAAGATTTTGGATCATCTTAGTATCATTACTCTGCATTCTTTTTCAGGTAGACTGCCTATTTCCTCTTCATTTGTTTGGTCTGGTGGGTTCTTACCTTGCTCCTTCATCTGTTGTGTATTTCTCTCCTCATTTTGCTTAAGTTACTGTGTTTGGCGTCTCCTCTTTGCAGGCTGCAGGTCCGTAGTTCCCGTTGTTTTTAGTGTCTTCCCCCAGTGGCTAAGGTTGGTTCAGTGGGTTGTGTAGGTTTCCTGGTGGAGGGGACTGTTGCCTGTGTTTTTTGGTGGGTGAGGCTCGATCTTGTCTTTCTCGTGGGCAGGAACGAGTCTGATGGTGTGTTTTGGGGTGTCTGTGAACTTATGTTTTTGGCAGCCTCTCTGCTAATGGGTGGGATTGTGTTCCTGTCTTGCTAGTTATTTGGCATGGGGTGTCCAGCACGGGAGCTTGCTGGTCCTTGAGTGGAGCCGGGTCTTAGTGTTGAGACGGAGATCTCTGGGAGAGCTCTTGCCGACTGATATTACGTGGGGCTGGGAGTCCAGTGTCCTGAACTCGGCTCTCCCACCTCTGAGGCTAAGGCCTCATACCTGGCCGGAACACCAAGACCCTGTCAGCCACACGGCTGCTAGTGCTGGAGGGTGTCCTGCAGAGGCAGGGGGTGGCTGTGGCTCACCGCGGGGACAAGGACACTGGCAGCAGAAGTTCTGGGCAGTACTCCTTGGTGTGAGCCCTCCTGGAGTCCAATAAGCATGTTTTTAAATGTAATTCTGGCTTCATGTTTATCTATGTAATTTTATAATCCCAGAAACAAAATAAAATAACAGAAAGGGAACCAATATAAAAACGAACAGTATTTTGCTATAAAAGTTCCTAAAAGAGCTGAGCTAGAGTTTGCCACTCTTTCCAAGAGTAATTATCTGAAATACTGAATATAGCTAAGCATTACCAAATATATTCTTATGGGCTTCCTAAAAAGAAATTCTCAGATCCTGTTTTATCTTTTGCTACTTAAATTAATTGAAGAAAAGGAAAGGAAAAAAATAAACTTCCCCTCATACCCTGATTTCATCATTTTGAAAATTATGAAATTATTTTAAGGTTTTATTACTTAAAAGAGTATTGCTTTATTTATCTTGCTTGATATAGACAGAGGGGTTGTCAGAGTTAATCAGTCACAGGTATTAAGGATCTACTTATCAAACACTGTGCTGTGTCTTGCTGAGTTTGCAACTAGTTGTTACCTCAAAAATCTGCCCAGAGTCACACTACTGGATAATGTCAGAAGAAGAGTTAGAACCCACGTTTCCTGACCATAGTGGAGTATTTTCTGTTAGTAAGCACCTATGAGCATATGTGGAGTGGGCTTGATTCAAGACACGTGGAAGAAGTGAGATGTTGAAGGGTATGAACAGGTGGTGGGGAGAAGAGCTGGTGTTCCATGAGGGAGAGAGCTTAGAAGCCTTGGGGAAGAAGAAAGGGAGCAGCCTAATGAGAGTGGAAGGCACATAGTAGGAATTGTTAGTAACCGGGGGTTAGATTAAGGAGATCCTTGCAAACCATGTACTTTTTATGTTGTAGACCCTGGAGTGCTTTTATAGATTTCTCAAACAGAATGACTTGATAAAATTGTATTTTGGGAAGATCATTCTGTGATGGTGAGCATGAAGGATTGAAGTAAGGTAATACCAGGGGGTGGAAAGGCAGGATAGATTGAGCTATCAGGTTGTCGTAGTAGGAATGAAGTAGAAAATTCAAACCCACGAGGCATATCTAGGGAGAAAAGCAATAGGACTAGATTTTAGTTTAATACAGAGAATGAAGGGAAGAGTGTAGAAGGATTGTGATCCTGATGCTGCTGGTCTAGGAACACATTTTGAGAGCCACTGTTACAGATCTTGACAGACACGTTTGAAGTTATCCAGATGAGAATGAGAAGGAAGATTTTTTAATTTAAGAAAGTGATCTTTAACTTCTGGCATCCACGGTCTTATTTACCACAATGGTAGTGTGTTATGAAACTGGCCGGCATCTCAGCATTTTTTCATCTGAACTTTCCATTATTTATTCATTTATTCAATAAATGTTTACTAAATATTTAATATGTGCTAGGCATATTTAGAACTGGAGATAAAGAGTAAGACAGACTTAGCTCCTGCTCTCATGGAGTTTACATTCTCCTGGGGGCCATATATAGACAAATAGGTAAACAGGCAAATTATGTAGTTGCCAGTTGAAGTAGGTCATATGAAGGGCACAAACAAGGGAAAGAAGATAGAGAGTATCAGAGACCAGACTCTGTTAGGTATGGTGGTCTCTGAAGAGATGACACTGAAGTTGAAACCCAAAAAAGAGAAGGAACTAGGTCTATTGAGAGGAGGAGGCGGGAGTATTATCGTAGTTAAATATTTATAGGCCTTCTAATGAGAGTGGCCTTCTAATTTTATATTTATAAAATATAATATTTTATAAATATTTATATTTATAGTGCTATTATTATTTTTAAAAAGTTATATGATAAGGCAAGATGAAAAATCTTTATTCTAGGAACTGAAAGTAGACTAGCTTGCTTATAAGTTTGGGGAAGGGAGGCGGGGGGAGGTGAGGGAGAAAGAGGAGAGAAATTAAGGGCAATCCTTGGCTTTCTGGTTTATGTAAATAGATGAATAGTATTGTTTACGGAAATGGGAAGAACGTGCGTGTGTGTGTGTGTGTGTGTGTGTGTGTGTGTGTGTGTGTGTGTAGGGTCGGGGGGAGCTCAGCTGTTTTTTGAGAGTTTGGTTAAAGAAGCAGTCAGTGAAGGTGATTAAAATCATTACTACATTAAAGTAAGATTACACAGTAAGATTAAGATTACACAGAGAGGAAACTTTCATTATTACTAAGAAGGTTAGGATATCCCCTACCTAATTTTGGGGGTGTTTAAAGTAATATTGGTACCCACAAAGATTAAAAAGTTAGAAAGTCAAGTAAAAGATTAAAATTCTTAATCAAATGGAAAAAAGGCAGATTGTCCAGAAGGGAAGTGAAAATAATAAATTAATATGTAATCATAAAGATAGATTGTTGGTGAGAGAGGCCGTTGGCTCTTCAGAGAATATAGAAAATAATTACCACGGACATAGAATATCTAACATTATCGTTGAAATATGAAATGTTAGTATTCATAGGGGTTACTAAAGGGACAGTGTCAGAATTGAAAGGAAAAAGCAGTTTCTAGGACCTAAAACCTAAAAATCTTAGCAAACTCCTTGAGAATAAAATTTAAATGCCTAAAATAGTTTTTAAAATCTGGGTTTAGCTAGCTCAGTGCCCTAGAATTTCAATGACTACATAGAAAATTAGCTCATTAAAATGAAAGTCAATCTTGTTTTTATTTTTAATGTGATATTTCCCAGATCTCTAAGGGACCATTGGAAGGATTTAAATATTCTGTATCCTTATGAAACTGAATTATATAAGCCTCCTTGAATTTAAAAAGTGTAAAGACTTTCCAAGTAGTGTTCAATTTAAACTTGTGGCTTTCTTTCAGAAGGAAGCTCTGTTCTGAGAGAATATGGTTTTGTTTACATTTGGAAGAAATAGATATTGGTGTTTTGTTCGCCACTTATGTATTCATCATACTTACCACAGTGCCAGACACATAGTAAACATTTAGTCAGTAGTTTTTGAATGAATAAACGAACGAATGAATATGAATTTTACATTCAGTTTTGCTTTTTCTGGAAAGCTGATAATCTACAAAGCAGTTCATTTGTGGTATGTGAGGAGATCTCTCTCCCATTAGTGCATTCAAGTATTGTACAGTAGCAGGGCTATACCTAAATAGTGTTAGTGTTGATCAGAAATGGGCTAGAACATTTTTGAGATTGTGTTTCCATGCATTACAGAAGAGACTGATATTATTTTGAGCCAAATAAAAATTCCTTTTCGAATTTGTGTGAATTTTGATCATTTTGATCAGTCTCCTGTTTACGGCTAATAATCTACAGCCGACTGTGTCGTCCCTCAGTTCCAAATATGAAAGGATTGAATTCATGCTGCTTTTGAGAAGAAATACTGTAAAAGAATATTGGAAACAGTTATATGAATAATGAGATATGCCAGGACCTCATTTTACTTGGATTATTTTTGAAAGTTTAGTAGATGTACTTATTACTCTAGTCACATGTAGAAAAATGACAGATATTTCTATCTGGTCCATAGTTCTCTGTTCTTAAAAAAATCTGGCATGTTCTTTTGTATTTACTTCCTAGTTATGTATCCATACTTCCTTTATTTTGCTTAGTTATGTATCTGACTTTTTTTTTTTTCCTGAAGCTCTTAATTAAAATCAGCTTTTCCTCTACAATACTTAAAATTAATTTGGGCTCCTTTTTCTCATGATCCTGTTACTCAGTGATTGTTTTCTCAAATACTTGTTTCCAAGACCTTTGTTAGTTTTATGTAGACATATTTTAGTGGTTGGAGTTTCATCTCCAGCCAACCTTTCTGGGTTAATAATACTGCTTTACCCTGGCTTCTAGGCTAGAACCTCATCAGTCATGCAGATGTAGAATAGGACATAAGGAACACTGAAGAAGCAACATCATCTTTCATTCTAGCAGCAGTGGAGAGGATCATTATTTACCAAAAGGAAACAGATTGAGCAGAGATTTGACTATGTTAAGTGCTATTATTATTTTTAAGAAGTTATATGATAATTCTCAAGGGTTGAGCTGTTTTTAATGTTTTTTATGCAAAAACATTTTATGGGCTTTTAGCCAGAGAATTTTTATATATAAATGGTAATAGAGGGACAGCGTAACATTTATGAACTTGGAGGCAATGTGATGTAATGGACTTGGGACTTTAGGAGCAGATGCTTTGAGTTCTGACCCCTTCACTTAATAGTTTTGTAACTGTGGGCTAGTTACTTGACCTCTTTGGGCCTCAACTTCTTGTTTTGCAAAATGGAAATAATGTGATTTATTCTCCAGAATTTTGAGGGAGTTGAATGCAAGTATATACACAAAATGCCTAATGAAACTTTTGGCACATTAAGTTTTTCTCCAAAGACAAATAGATCCTATTGCTAAGTATAGAAAGGAAGACGTAAAAAAAGTTTCTTCATGATTTGCTAGAGCTTTGTGCCCATAGATCTCTATATTGTCTTAACCTGTGATCCATAATGATCCCAACAAGGATGTGTGTTTTAAGAAGGCATAGAGTTTTTACTTTTTTGTTCACTTTGAATAAAAAGTCAGTTTGTGCTCTGAGGTCCTAGGTGGCTGCTAGATACAACGATATGGGAAGATGGAGGATGGACAAGGGGAGTTTAACGGGCCCCTCGTCCTACTTCCACCTGTATTTTTCTGTTTTAGCTTTTGTATTTATGTGGACAATATTGTTTGAACAAAAGGATCGGTGTCTTTCAAGAAAGTTTGGAAAACCAAGAGCAGGCTCAAGCATACTATTCCTTGACTTCCCTTTCTCTCGGGTCCCACTCTGCTTTCTCCTTAGCCTTGGTGGGGCAGGGAGGAGGGAAGAGTTTTCCAGGCTGTCTTCTTGGTAGAGTTCTCAGCCAACAAAACATCACAGAAGAAGGGTCCTATGCAAAGAAGGCACTCCTGGTAGAAAAGTTCCTTGACCTGCTTAGCTCTAGGATTGATCTCTGCCCATACAGAGGCACATTTTGGGCCATGATCAGAAATTTTCCAACTTTGAAATAACAAAAACAGACATCTTGCCTCTGATTAGTTTCTCCTATTTGTCCTTATTGAGAACTCTTTGATTGACCTTTACTAATTTTGTTTTCTTCTTTATCTGTCTAAGACTCTAATCCATCATTTACTCTCTTTTCAGTGTCCTAGTCTTCCCTGAACCCACCAGCAAGAACTGTGCTTCTGGATAAATCTATCTGACTTTACTCTGCCATCAAGCATTAAGCATTGCTGGAGAAAATAACACACTGGCTGATGAGTTGCCTAATAATTTCTTGAGCTCTGAGTTCCTTCTCTTTCAGTTGTCCGAGTGACTTCTCTCTCCTCCATCATCCTCTCTGTTGGCCTCTTACCATCAACACGTAAGCATGCTCAAAAGAATCCAGCATCAAATAAAAGTAACAAATGAATCCATCTGCTATTTGAGATGCCTCCCTCTTTCTCATATTCTCACAAACTTTTTAAACAAGTTGTTTATTTTCATGGTCTTTAGACCATTCCAATACTGTTTCTGCTTTTGTAAATTTATTTTACCTTCCTGCTTAATAATGCTTAACAGCTTTCTCATTACTTTATGAGAGAGTCTCATATCCCCAACCTTACATTCATATCATTCTATTTCCCCTTTTCTTGTCATATGCACTCCCTTCATTTCATCAGATATACCTGGTTTTTTCTTCTGTCTCTGGGTTTTTACAGGTTCTGTTTCTTCTATCTAGAAAGCACTCTCCTCGATTTCCCCAACTCCTCGAACATACTGTTCAGTTGTCACGTGTCATTTCCCAGGAGATTTTCCCTGACCTGACCTGGCATGCCTTAGTCTTCCTCCTTTATACCTTATCTTCATAGCACTTGTCACATTTGTAGTAATTTATTTAATGTCTTTCTTCCCATGTCTTTTAGTGTTAGCTTCTAAAGAGTAGGGATTTCATTGGTCATAGGGCCTGATACTTGTAAGGAGCTCAAGACATATTTGTTGAAGAAATGACTGAATAAGTGAACAACTTTATTTCTCCATAGCTCTGTAGATCAGTGTGTCTTTGACCTTATGAAGCTTCTTTTCATTGGCAGTGTATAATAATAAGTTTTAAGTGGAGGTGCAGCAATTAGTTCCTCTACTAGAGTTTAATTAAGCAGTGTACTCAATAGGGCATAATAGCTGTATAGCATATACACTTTTTCTTTATAATCCTCTGCTTTTTGCTTTTTAAAAAAGCTAGAAATATATAATAATTTCAAACTTTTTTATTAGGAAGCTGAGTATTTTGTTTCTTATGACATTTTAAATTAAATCACATGTTTATTGACTACTATTTAGTGTATGCCCCTAAATGAAAAACTAAAATATAGGTAAAAGATTTTTATCAATTTTCCAAAAAACGTTTTTCTAAAAATAAAATACACTTTATAAACAGTTAAGGAATACATATATCCAAAAGAGACACCAGAAATTCTGTTTTCTACCTAAATATATTAGACTTTTCTCAGCTCCTAATACTCTAGTAAATAAAATGTTACAAAACTTTTATAATGAAGAACAATTTGACAGCTGAAAGTACAGCTAAAAGTATAAGGTAAATTAATGAATATATAAAGGAGCAGAGAGCAGTGACATTGTACTCATTTTGTAGATTTCTCATTTCTACACAAAATAATAATGGTATGTGCATTTAAGTACAGTCAAATATTGCACATATGTACAGAGATTGCTACCATGTTTTATGGATTAGTAAAGAGTGTTAAGTGGAATTCTGAAGATATTTTAGTGTTTAAAAGTAACCTTTATATCATTTATAGAGCTACTTTAGTGCTGTAAAAAGAATCCCCGTCAACGTATCTACCTGTGAATATGACAAAGAAGAATGACAGAATTTGGTTTACCACTAGGAAGCAGATTAAATGATCTCTTAATTACTTCTCGTATTAACATTTACATGTAACTATATTCCCAGCATATTCTAATTCAAACTCAAAACAGAAATTTAGAAATGAATGTAGTTTATATTTAACTGAGTTGAGAAAACATATGGTAGTAATTAAATTCTTCCTTTTTTTTTTTTAAACAAAGCTTTTTTATGAATAAAATTGCTGGCTTCCAAGTACTTGTACTTTAATTAAAACAACAACTGTACATTGTAATCCAGATTTTCCTCTTAAATACTTACTTTATATCTTATACTTTATTTTCTTTAAATTTTAGCTCTGTGTCTTGGGTAGAATTCTAAGAGAGTAATAATGGACTTTACCCTGCAATCAAAAAAGCAGTGTGGTAATATAGTAGCCAAGTGACAGCTTTTTCCCTCTAAGTATATAGATCCATAGTCTGGACAGGAATCTTTATGAGTGAGATAACACATCTTTCTGTCAGTTTACAACAGAATATTGACTCTTTCAGTTTCCAGTAGCTGTAATGGAAACTAACCTAGATGAACATCGCTACTTACTTTGCAGTAAGTGACTGACTACTTGACCCATTATACTCATGGTGGAGAAAGAAGTAACTTGTTCATGACCTGCCATAATTTACCCCAGCAGGTCAAGCTTTGATTGCCTCCTGTTTATTGATTGCCTTAGTATGCGCATTTGAATTAAATTATGTGGTAGAGGCAGGATATATCTGGGGGGAAAGGAGATGGAGTTTATTTTTAAGGAATTCTTTCTGCAGGAATTGGAGCCAAGAGTTGATTCGGAATAATCAGTTTTTGCTTATTTTCTACCAATAATTGTGTGATTTGGGAAATATCTTTGTTGCTTTTTTTTTTTTTTTTAATGAAAACGATCTATCGCTCATATAGTATCATGGTAAAAACATTATTTGCCACATAATTACTTAAACCATGCTTTTATGAGAATAATAAATTACATTTATTAAGGGCTTATTATATGTTAGGGTTTATTCTAAGTGCTTGAAGTCCTACTTCTACTGTGGAAGCCATAATGCTGCGATCATGCCTCTCATACCTCTTGATACAGCTTGAGTTCAGGCACATGATTTATGCTCAACTGGTTAGAAATCTCTGCATGAAACTTCACATCTGAAAAAAGCAATACAAAGGAATAGGGGACAGTTAACAAATGAGGCACTGGTACCAGCAGTGGTAGTGGTGCCAACATTCTCAGCAGAGGCTTCCTAAGCCAACTTTTCTTTCCTTCAGCATGATTTTCGTGGCATTTCTGGCCTCCTAGTGCTCTTTAGTTCCAGCTTGTTTCCTAAGTCTGTTTCTTCAGCTTCATTTATGTGTCCTTTTCTGCTTAACTTAACAGATTGCACCTGCTCCTGCAACCAAGAACTCTGACTGGTACAATTATTAGTGGCAGTAATTGGGCTTAATCTCTAACTATCTGGAAATATATCCTTTTTTTTTGGTAGCTACAGCTGTCAAAACCCTGAATTTCAGTTAACGTTCTAAAAGGGAATTTGAAAGGGGGAAATTATAGGTTTTAATTATTTCAGTAGTGGCATCAGAAGGAAACAACGAACATCTAATTAAGAATACTATTTTCAAGAAATTGTTCATATAGTTCCACTCTAAAAAACTTAAAACATTTTTTTGTAGATGTTATTTTTTGTTCATATAATTTTTATTATGAAAAGATATAATTTGTATTGGGCATGTATTCCTGATATTATGGAAAACATCCCTTTGATTTTCTTTTGAAGAATCCACCCCTTCCTTGCTCGTAGGGTAAGGCCACACCCACCAGCCAACTCAGAGATGGTGTATGTGACCTATACCTAAGCAATCAGCACATTGTCTCTCCTTACGTACATGGATTGGTTCAGATTGGGTGAGTATATATCAGTATATACTGATAGGAAGATGGCTGTAGCAGCTTCAAGCACTACAGCCTCACACATCACATGGAGCCTGAGAAGGAGGCCAACATATCAGAAAGTAGAACTGAGAGGATGGAGGGAGAGAAACTGAGTCCTGATGATATATTTTGAAGCCTAAATCCAGCTATGCCTGAAGCCATTCCTACTCATACATTTTAATCCTTTGAGCCAATACATTACCTTTTTGCTTATGCTAGTTTAGGGCGTAGGTTTCTGTTGTTGGCCACCAAGAGTCCTAGTTTCTTTGGGATGTAAATGCTAAATCATCTTGAATTGGCATCATGGATTATTGCCACCACATTTTAAAGGTTAGCTTTTTATTTATATTTTAGTTATATATACCTTTTATACATGAAATATTAACAAGGAAAAGCAACTAATACTTGAAGGTGAAGAATTAATCCAGAAAGAGATGAGAAAGAGATGAGAATTGAAACCTTGAATTCTATAAAACTTTAAGATAGCTGCATTTTTACTTTCTGTATGACTTAAATCTGTAAAACCCAAGTTGAGAAACAAAACTTAAAAAGAATATTATAGTCATGTAAGACATGTAATTTTAAAAAGTCAAATTAAACACATTACAAACATTTGCTGAATTGTATTTGATTTGTAATAAGCACTTCCCTACATTTTATACTGTTATTGCCTTATTATATAACTTTCTGAAGTTTTGATGTTGAAACATTGTGATTTTCTGTCAAACATCGTGACTGAAAATATGAGCGTATGGATGAGAATCATGCTATTTCCAGATTTTTGTACATAAATATTTTAAGTAGGAAAGTAATATTTATTAATACTGCCTTTAACTGCCCCAACGTCATTCAGTATCCCTGTATTTTCCCTTTACCAGTCATTCTTGGTCTGAAATTGAAATTGATTATCTTCATTTCCCTCTTGCTTGGAATGGATAAAGAAAAGAACCAGTGAAAGCACTCCAGGGGGAAGATGCCCTCAAGAGCAAACTCTCAAAAACCTATGTTAGTCAGGATTCTTCTGGGTGTGAACGTCAGAGATCTAACACAAATTAACTTAGTCAAAATTTGCTGGCTCAAATAGCTACTGTGAAACAAGAGGTGAATCTCTAACCTCAGTCATGGTGGGATGCAGGGGTTCAAGCAGTATCACCACGGCTTTGTCTCTACATTGTTCAGTTTTACTACTCTTTTGTAATGGCTTTATTCTCCAGCAAGTACTCTCTATGGACTGCATGTGTCCAAATGTCTATCATTCTTATAGTTCCAGACTTCAGATAAGTATGAATGACTGTTGTTTTCCCCAGTGACAATTTAAAAAAATCTCTGGGGGGTGGGGGAACCCCCAAAACTATTGGCCTCGCTTGGTTCTCATGGCCACCAGGGTTTGAGTATGGAAGGCCACATGATTGATAGCTCTACCAGTATCACACTGAATGGAGTTGTGATATTTCCAAAAAAGAAAAGATGCCAGTGAGACAAGTATAGAAGTCCTCTTCCAGTAGGGCTGATCTACTTCCCATTGCAAGCTGTTCTGCTTGCTTTTGTTTCCCTATCTAATATATCGTTCTTGAATTCAGTTGAATTCAATTGCCTCCTTTTGAAAAGATGCAAATGCTACTTCTGGTAGGATTTAGTTATTTATATCCAGTGCAAATTATATAAGAAAGGTTTCTTCTGCTGTGTAGCTGGGATCACCTGTGCTTAAGGACTGGAAATTTTGGCTCTGGAAAGGAAAGTAGGTATTTTGAAGGTTGGCAGTGTAACAAAGTGGTAGACAGCATGGACTTTGGAAGCCATGTGGACCTGAGTATGACTTTGCCACTTCCCAACTATATGACCTTAGGCAAGTCACTTAATTTTTCAAGTCTTCATTATTTTAACCTGTAGGATGAAAATAATACCTATATCACAGAGTGGCTATGAAAATTAAATGAGGCAAAATATGTGAAGCATTTATCACAATACCTAGCATGTAGTGGGTACTTGGTAAGTAATAGCTTACTGGATATTATGATTCGCACTGGTAATAACAATAATAATAAACACTGTCTCTTGCCACCCTTGTTCCCAAATGCTTCCCAACTACCTAGGATTAAATTTTGAAAAGGTTCTGTAGTTCAGCTACATTAAGGTTCACATCAAATTTTACGAGTGAGTCTGGAAGTCTGATTGCTGTTCATAATGTTGGTTCTATGGGGAAAATTTTCTTGAACTTGAAGAAAATATATTTTTGTAACATAAGTGATTCTTCAGTGGAATTTGCTTCTCTTTGCTGTGTTATTGTTGTTTTTTTAATTATATTTAGTTTTTCCTTTTATGAGGGTCAATCAAGTAAGTAAGGGTCAGAATCTATTTAATAAAATGCTAGAATTAAAGTATACCCTAGCAGAATAAAATATATTCGCAGAGGCTGCTGATGGCTATAAGAAGTTGTGTCATAGCCATGTGACTTGTTGCGGGGAGAGGTGCTTAACTTAGAGCCTAATTAAGCCACAGATGAAATTTCAAGCGTTTTCATTTTGCTTTTATAGTCAGATATTTAACATTTCACTTTAAAAGTCCTGTCGTAACTTGTGGCCCTTTACAGTGGTGGGCTGACTGACTCAGTATGAGGAAATGTGGTTATGGTAAGCAGGCACAGAATTCAGCTGTTTTGTTATTAATGAGAATAAATTCATGCATGAATAATCATAGACACACATAGCTAAAATGATGACTCTCTAGTATAAAAAACTTAATAGCCAACTGTGTTAACATTCCCATCCCTGCTTTGGTGAATATAGGTGATTATCATGATATTAAGAAGTCAGAGTAATGGAGTTGATATTGTACTAGCTTACCTTTAAGAAAATTTATTTATGACTATAGACGGTGATACTTTATTCAGACATCCCTCATGCTATTATTAGTCACAGAAATACTAAATCTGTGTGTATGGATGGCTTGTCACAATCTAATATAATGATTAGGAAAATAATTAATATAGTGTACTCTGAATGATAAATTTTTATCTTCATATATAAACGATAGCACAAATATTCAAATTTATCAGGAAAAGGAGACACTAAGCAAAACCTAAGAAATAATGGATATTGTTTTAGTGTGACATATGATTTTCTAAATAAAGCTTAGAAGCACTTAGAATATACCTGTATTCCTGTTCTTTCAGCATGTGCAAAAATAACGTCTTGATAATAAAGGTTTTCTTTTTATAGATTGTCAGTAATTTTTATCAGAAGTATATAATCAAGAAAGGATAATTGTTTCTGCCAAATAAGTATCTATCCTTTTTTATGTTTTCTGCAGTAAACACTTGTGGCATTTTTAATATGTGGGGTTGTTTGCCACATTTTGCAGAGTCTAGTTCACAGTCATAGTCTTCAGTTTTGGAAGAGAGCATAAAAAGGTCATTCCATTTGATGGTAATGTGCTTTGCAGATATAATATGAAATTAACACCTTAGGCAACAATTTTTACTTTCTAAAATGTCATTGTATTTCATGTAAACAGTTGGGTTTTTTTATCTTTCTTGCCAATAAGAATTATAAGTAGAGTTGAGGACAATTTTATTTTTATAGAAATAGAAAATCTGTGGAAGAACTCTGCTACTTTTTCTTTCTGAAAGTGCGATAAAGTGTAAATTACCATAGGCCCCCATGGAAGGAGCCAGTTACCGTTTGAGTAGAATCCAGTTCAGATACTGAAGCACAGAGAGATTACGTGGCTTGCCTATGTTATATATTGAATTAGTAGTAGAGGTAGAATTGAAGTACTAGTGTTTCGGAACCAAACTTGGGTCTGCTCGCAATAAAGCCAATCTGCTGACACTGGGTTGTGGTGAAGAGAAGTGCAGCATTTATTGCAGGGCTCCAGGCAAGGAGTTCAGGACAGCTAGTGCTCAAAGCACCCAAACTCCCCATGGGTTTCAGCAAAGCATTTTTAAAGGTGAGGTGAAGGAGGGGCATCCCAGGGAATGTGATCAGCTCATGCATAATTCTCTGATTGGTTGATGGTGAGGTAACATGGGCAGTATCACAGGGGTTAACATTATCAGTCCTTAGGCACCAGTACGTCTGGGGGCTATGTGCTCATGATCATCAAGTAGTTAATTTCTTACATTTGGTGGTGGTTTTAGCATCTGTAGAACAACACAGGAAATGTGCATCAGATACTTTTATCTAGGTACTTCGAAGAGGAGCTAGAGCAGAGGATATGGGGCAGGGGGTCTGTCCTGGGAAGGCCCCATAAGGTCCTGCTCCGTTATACTAGGCCCTAATTCTCAAGTCAGTTCAGCCCAGAGCTAGAGCCATGGATGCTTTCTTTGTGGTTATTATGTGAAAGGCTTGACAACCAAAGATGTAAGGAGAGTGGTCTCAGATGCGTCTCCCCTCCCCTCTCCTCTCCTCTCTTCTCACACACATAGTCTTAGCTTGAGATAGATATACATATACATGTATATATAAATCTAAAACCACATATATATACTGCCTGCTACAATTAAAACTTAATTTCATAGTCTTAAGTCAAGTTATCCTCAGAAATGTCCATTGTTACCCTTAAAAAGAAAGGCTTTAATATTAGTCACAGCTGGAGAGAGAAGAGGAAACTTAGAAGGAGCAGTTTAATTTTCAAGTACATTTTGGTTTTCTCCTTGCTCTGTAGTAGAGATGCATGCTTTTAGTAGATGTTCACCTTTAGAAGCCAGTCTCTTGCTTTTGACTGAATAGAAAGAATTATAAATACTGTATTGACACCAACTGGTTGCTGTGGAAATCATTTTAATGTTATAAACTGACACCCTGACCACACTGCAGCATTAAATGAAGAGAATGAGAAGTTGCTGTTCGGTTTTAAGTCTGTAAAGCAAATGCTGGGAAGGTTTTTGGTTTACCCAAAGTTCCACAGCCTGTAAATGACAGAGATGGGACTAGAACCTAAATATTTGCACTCTCAATCAAATTCTCTTTCTACTGCCCTAAATTACATTTTTATGAAAAGTAATATGAGTGGTTCATATAGGGAAATGTTGCAATGAGGCTTAAGTTACTGTTTCTTATCTCATGTTCACTTAGGTGTTTTCACCCTTCTTTTCTGTACCTTCTGCATTAATTTTTCTTTTGGATCTGGTTCCTGATGATGTTGAATATTTAGAGAAATACCTGCCATTTTTGAGGAGAAAATATCTAATGTTACCCTCATTCTCTATTTTATATTACAGGAAGAAGGAGAACTAGAGCACAAATTTGTCTTCCCTCTTACTCATTTGAGTAACAGAATATGTTAAAAATAATTGTAATATGCAAACAAAAACATCACGCAATGAAACTACTTATATGCTTAATAAGAATTCAGCACCATAATTAAATTGCAAAGTTTAACATCATTGTATTCCATTTTAATGTTAATATTTGATCTTACTTATAATGGATGTCTGCATGTAAACTTTTTATTTACTATAGAGGTTTTAGTATAGGATATTAAAGAAGACATTCAACTAGAACTGGATTTTTCTTATGAGCTCCGAGGTTCCCATAGCAATTTTAGACAACACATGCTGTTTTACTGGAAGAGTAACTAGAGGATATAGTCTGATCACTCTCTACCTCCCATGGTAAACCTTCTGTTTGTTTTGTGAATTTAGTAGTTAAAGGTGCGTGATAAAACTTGTCATCTCTGTTGGATGCTGCTAAATCAGATGGTAATAAAATGGCTGCCAAGCTCCAGCAGCTCTTCTTTTTATGCCATTAAACATCAGTTTCCTAGATGGTCATACATCTGGTGTGTTCAAAACCTTCTTACTCTGAAAGGACTAAAATGTACAACGTAAGTTTTAAATTCCAAATTAAAGGGAGGAGGGGGATTCTTCATAAGTGAAAACGTTCCTCAAACATGCGAAAGAAAACAGAATTTTTTGTGGAAGTTTATTTTCACTTTTCTGACCATTATATGATTTTCCTAGCAATACAAAATAATTCCCTGCAGTTCCTCCCATTTATTTGTTGAAGTAGAAAAGTACATTAAACCTTAATTAGCCATACTACCTATAGTAGCATCTGGTGTTACTGAGTTTCTGCAGGCATCTAAAAGCAGTGTAGTAATCATTCCTTACCTGGAGGAAAAGATTCCAGCATTCTGTTTCATTAGATGTTTTTTCTAGTCTTTCCTTCAGTTACATGATATGTTGGGGAAAAAATTATATATTCAGTTAACATGATTTGTTGAGAAAATACACATATGCATACACACACATATGCATATATGTGTATTTGTATATGTACATATGTGTGTATGTATATATACACATATATATATATACATGCATATGTGTGTGTTGTGTTTGTATGTATATATTTATGTTCCTTTCTCAATAGTATTCTATTTCATACCTTGGAAAATATAAATAACCACCAAAAATATAAGATCAAGATGGCTTCTTTTAAGAAACTAAGTTGTTATTCCACTTTTTTTTGCCTTCACATCACAGATATTAAGAAAACTAGAGGATTTAATTTGGCTTAGACATTTTTTAGCATCTGTTTGGTTTTTACTTTGTTTTCTTGACTCGCTCAGTTATAGTGGGTTGGCCAAAAAGTTCTTTTGGTATTTGCTTCCTTTTATTGTGAGTGTTTCTTATTTCTCTAAAACACTTTGAATTCCCCCTCCACTGATTCTTTTCCCTCCTTTGTTTGTTTACATGCCTCACTTATGTGGTAGTATCTGAAAGTAAAAAAGCAATTTAGAAACAAAGTTGAATAAAATTTCATTGTTCTTAATTCTAGAGATTGTTTACTGAGGTTATTATCTTGTTGATGAGTTATCTTCACATCAAACATTCAGGATATCAGTTATCAGACACATCATATTTAGTTATGGTGGGCTTATGGTTGTGTATTGTGGAGAATTCATGAAGGCGTTTTCTACAGATTTATCATGAATTTATGGCCAATGGAACTGTTTAAACTTCCTAATCCATTTGTTCCATTGAGTAGCCTTAGAGTTAAAACAGCAGTTTCCATTTCCCTTATGGGTAGGTGAACCCATGCACACATTTATCATTGATTTCTAGCACTGGAAAAATGTAGAAAGTGGGTGAGTTGCTCTATATTCAAAGGAGGGAGAATATTTGGGAGGAGTTTTCCTGAAAATAGGATTGGTGAAATAAAAATAAAATTTATATTCACCCTAAGGGAGATAAACTACCAGAAGCAAACCTCTTTGGTAGATGTTTGAATCAGGGATATAATCCAACCATGGTAGAGTATTTGGTTTGACTTTCCTTTGAGAAGCAGGGACAACCCATGGTGTTGGGCTGGCAGGCGTGAGGAAGCAATCACCCTTCTCCTCTCCCTTCCTTCCCCCCAAATTATAAATAGAAACATTGTGTCCAAATAACTGCAAAGATACAATCTAGCTTTTTTCTTTTCCTATTTTAATAAGCCTTTTTATTTTTTAAGAATTAAGGTTAGCAAACTTGAGAGAGAATCTAAAAGTACTCTTTCAAATGTTTCTGATCTTCAGTTGAGTTACTTGAATTAGACACATCTATTAATATAATTATTGCATTACTACATCCATTTTATTATATGCAGTCTAGAATACCTGGTCTTTTTACTCCTATAATCCTGAAATAAACATTTAATTTTTAGGCATTACAAATGCCCAATAGCTGTGTTTTTAATTAATGTGAATTGTATTTTTTTTTATTAATAGTTTAGATGAATCTGTATATCCAAGTCTTGACCCACTGAAATGAGTAATCCTTTGTATTAGGGAAGGACATCAGTAGGATTAGAGATTTCTTGACTTTCTCGATCCTTCTTGTTAGTCCTTCAAGAGACTGCATAAAGATGATAATAGGTGTTCTGTCCTATTCACCAAGTTTTCTCCATTGATTTCAGAACATTACATTATCAGAGAGAGAGGGGAATATCAGTATTTTTTTCTGTATCACACTCCCCACCTTTAGCACTGCTTCCCATTCTTTCTTTTAGCCATTATTTACTGAGGACCTACTGTGAACCAGAAGTTGTACAAAGCTCTGGCAATATGTGACCTTAATCATTCTGACCATTATGGAGTTACAGTTTAGTAGAGAAGGCAGAAAAGAACGTGGATTCCTGAGTCACACTGCCTGGGTTTTACTCTTGGTTGCACCACTTCCTGGTGAAGTTGGACAAGTCACTTCATCATTTGTTTCAATTTCCTTCTTGCTAAAATGAAAATAACAACTCAACATTAAATGAGATAAATGCATGTGAAACATTTTAGCACTCATGTTAGGAGAGGAAACTTCTAGGCTACTATCTCTAACCCTGTTAAAAAAGTGATTTGACCAGCTTTATTTAGTTATAATATTTTTATTTAGCTTTTGGATCCTTTTCCCAGTCCTAGTATAATACAACCTCTTGAATACACTCTGGTCACCTTTTCTTTTCTCCTTCAAAAGCTCCTGGTATTCTGTCATTTCTTGGAAGCTTCCTCATTTAACAGTTCTTGGCTAGACATTCCTATCCACGTAACACTCATGACTCCCATTACACGCTGTGCAGTAACGTGCAGTTACTCCTTCCTTGTACATGTTGCTAATGTGGATTACTTATTTACTTATTTGAGGTGTGACTACTGGGTATCTTTTCAGTTATTTATTATCTGTCTCTTGTTGTAAACACCTAGAAGGGAAGAAACCATAGCAGTCTGCACAGTAGGCATTTAATAATTGAAATAAGTGAAAACAATTTCCATTCTCAGTAGAGGAGAGTATAGCTTTCTTTCACCAGGCTGTTTACGTGGTTGAGAACAAACAGGGCTGTCAGAACTGTCCATCTTATCCTTTAGATGCAGAGGTGTATCAAGTTCTATTGAACCCTTTGTAAAATGAATTACCTTTTTCATTCTTAAGTTTTTACAGTTTTAACTGTGTATTTTCCAGTTTCAACTGTGTACTGTTTCTCCATTGTAGCTCATTTGTTAGATTAAACTTTGGGAATGTCTTTTATTGTGAATAGTAATTTTCTAAATTTTTACTTTTGTTTTGCTTTTTGATTCTTTGACTACTTTCCCATAGCCATTCACATTCTTCCAAGTCTTACTCAGAAGCCATTCAAAGCTCTACAATTAGATTACATTTATTAACCACCCTATGATTAAGCCATGTCTTCTTTTTTTCTTTTTTATTTGCAGTTTGCATATTATATGCTGTACTTTGACTCATTTAATAAATAATTACTCTCCTTTCTTCTTATAATTCTGTCTGGAAATTTTCATTTTCATTTTATTTTCTTCCTTCCTTTACAAAAACTAGAGATCAAGTGTAAAACTTTCTGGATAAGTACATACTAAGGCTTTGTGTACCTAGCCCTTAATATTTTCACTGTTTTACAAGAGAAGAGGTTGTCAACTGACTGATAACCACATAAGATGCCAGTTTGATGTGACAAATCTGTCCGTTAAGACTGATTTTCCGAATAGTATTTCTTGGAAACACAAGATCAAAGCTGTGGAGTACTCTGTTTGATTTTTAGTTCTAAGGATGTAGCATGCAAGTATTACTGTTCTCATTTTGGAGAGCAAAAAATAGACTAGGAGAATTAAAGAGATTTATGCATTATTTCTCCATTCATGTGGTTAGTGTTGGCTAGTATGTGTTGATATTACTGAATCTGAACCCAAGTTCTCTGTCTCCTGTTGAATTGTTGTAAATTCAAATGAAAACGCTAAGAAAAAAGTCAACATTAAAAATACAATAGCAATTGGTAATTTAGCACAGGGCATGAAATATTACCTCAAGTCATAGTATGCTCATTAAAACATTTTAAATTAACTTCCTCAAGGCATCTCTTAAAGGATTTGGTTTTATGTACTTAAAAAAAATTTTATTGACAGATCTATTTGTCAGTCTTCTTTAAGATATTGTTAGCTACTCATTCACTGAAATAGTGACGTACTAAATAAAAGATAACTTTTCATATAGTCACTTGCGTTGTTAAACTTAAGCATTTGATGTTAAGATTATGTATATACATATATATAAACACACACATATACAGACATGCTCATGTTTATTTGTGTTATTTATAAATCTTTTTCTCTAGGAAAAATAATAATTATTTATTTACAAAGTTATTATTGACATTGTTGGGATGACAACAGAGGAAGATTTGAAATACAATCTAAGTATTATTGTAGAAGATGTACTCAGTACTTTGAAAACTGCCTAAAAGCCACCTGATAAATGAGTGTGCATTTGTTGGCAGGTAGTAGCTCATGCTACAGACTTACTATCAGATAATGTTATTCATCCAAATATTTATGAATAACTATCATAATCAGTGTACTCACACCCCATATCAAATCCATTAACAAATCCTATTATCTCTACTTTCAGAGTATATGCTAAATGTAATTACTCTCACCACCACCTACTTCAAAATTAGATCTCACCTTTTGAGAGACACCTGCCCCATGCATTTTATCTAAATTGGGACCCTATTTCCCAACTCCACATTCTTTCCCTCTATTCCACTTTATTTTTTTTTCATAGAACTTTCCATTTTTTGATATTATATCTTTTTTTAAAACTTATCACCTGTGGTTTATTGTTTGTTTCGCCATTAGATTGTAAGCACCATGAGGGTGAGGATTTTGTCTTTCTTATTAATCCAGTGGTCACTAAATGTAGACCAGTACCTGGCACACCTTAGTTATTCAGGAAAATGAATGTAGGAAGGAATTAGTGCTGTGGAGATATTGGAACTTGGTGCAAGCCATGTAACACATTTTTGCTTAACACATTTTTAAAAATTAGGGAATGAGTGAATAAATGAATGTAAAAATTAGGCTTTGGTAGTCCACTTTGGAAAAATATTTGTCATTATCTACTGAAATTGAACATACTTATACCATGTAACTCAGAAATTCCACTTCTAGGGTTATACCCCACTGAAATGGAGATGTACGTTGTGGACAACCGTGTTCGTAGTAATACTATTCATGAGAGCTCCAATGTATAAACTGCCCACATGCCCATGAATAGTAGAATGGATAAGTAAATTGTAGTATGGTCATACAACAAAATACTATACATCATTGAGACTATACAAACTATAGCTATATTAAACTATGGATGAATCATATAAATATAATGTTGAGTGAAAGAAGCCAGAGGCAAAAGAGCACATATTGTGTGATTTTACTTATATAAAGTCCAAATCTGTGTTTTTAGATGTCAGGATAGTGTTTATCCTTGAAGGGATGGCACTAGAAGGGGACATGAGGAGGTACTCTAGTGTTTTACGTCTTAAAGATAGTACAACATGACAATCCTAGTCTTAAAAGAACTAACTTAATGAAGGAGCAACAAACTAACATTAGGCTGACTAAAATAACTAATGTATAAAGTGCTTTGAATGAGCAGAGGATGAAATAATTAATTCTGTTGAGGTGTGTGTGGAAAGACGAAAATAAGTAGTTTTAATACCTCTAATAGTTTTAATAACCTTTGTCATAAGCACCAAAATTTTTTTTGAATTTTATTTTTTTTATACAGTAGATTCTTATTAGTTATCTATTTTATACATATTAGTGTATATATGTCAATCCCAATCTCCCAATTCATCCCACCACCACCCCTCCCCCTGCTTTACCCCCTTGGTGTCCATATGTTTGTTTTCTACATCTGTGTCTCTATTTTCTGCCTTGCAAACCAGTTCATCTATACCATTTTTCTAGATTCCACATATATGCGTTAATATATGATATTTGTTTTTCTCTTTCTGACTTACTTCACTCCGTATGACAGTCTCTAGGTCCATCCACGTCTCTGCAAATGACCAAATTTCTCTCCTTTTTATGGCTGAGAAATATTCCGTTGTATATATGTACCACATCTTCTTTATCCATTCGTCTGTCAGTGGGCATTTAGGTTGCTTGCATGACCTGGCTATTATAAATTGTGCTGCAATGAACATTGGGGTGCATGTGTCTTTTTGAATTACGGTTTTCTCTGGATATATGCCCAATAGTGGGCTTGTTGGGTCATACGGTAATTCTATTTTTAGTTTTTTAAGGAACCTCCATACTGTTCTCCATAGTGGCTGTATCAATTTACATTCCCACCAACAGTGCAAGAGGGTTCCCTTTTCTCCACACCCTCTCCAGCATTTATTGTTTGTAGATTTTCTGACGATGCCCATTCTAACCGGTGTGAGGTGATACCTCATTGTAGTTTTGATTTGCATTTCTCTGATAATTAGTGATGTTGAGCATCCTTTCATGTGCCTCTTGACCATCTGTATGTCTTCTTTGGAGAAATGTCTATTTAGGTCTTCTGCCCATTTTTGGATTGGGTTGTTTGTTTTTTTTAATACTGAGCTGCATGAGCTGTTTATATATTTTGGAGATTAATCCTTTGTCCATTGATTCATTTGCAAATATTTTCTCCCATTCTGAGGGTTATCTTTTCATCTTGTTCATAGCTTCCTTTGCTGTGCAAAAGCTTTTAAGTTTTATTAGGTCCCATTTGTTTATTTTTGTTTTTATTTCCATTACTCTAGGAGGTGGGTCAAAAAAGATCTTGCTGTGATTTATGTCAAAGAATGTTCTTCCTATGTTTTCCTCTAAGAGTTTTATGGTGTCCGGTCTTACATTTAGGTCTTTAATCCATTTTTGAGTTTATTTTTGTGTATGGTGTTAGGGAGTGTTCTAATTTCATTCTTTTACATGTAGCTGTTCAGTTTTCCCAGCACCACTTATTGAAGAGGCTGTCTTTTCTCCATTGTATATCCTTGCCTCCTTTGTTATAGATTAGTTGATCATAGGTGCGTGGGTTTATCTCTGGGCTTTCTATCCTGTTGCATTGAACTATATTTCTGTTTTTGTGCCAGTACCATATCGTCTTGATGACTGTAGCTTTGTAGTATAGTCTGAAGTCAGGACGTCTGATTCCTCCAGCTCCATTTTTTCCCTCAAGATTGCTTTGGCTATTCAGGGTCTTTTGTGTCTCCGTACAAATTTTAAGATTTTTTGTTCTAGTTCTGTAAAAAATGCCATTGGTAATTTGATAGGGATTGCATTGAATCTGTAGATTGCTTTGGGTAGTATACTCATTTTCACAATATTGATTCTTCCAATCCAAGAACATGGTATATCTCTCCATCTGTTTGTGTTATCTTTGATTTCTTTCATCAGCGTCTTATAGTTTTCTGAGTACAGGTCTTTTACCTCCTTAGGTAGGTTACCAAATGTTTTTATAGCATAAAACTTAGAAGTTCTTTTCTTTTTAATTAATAGAATCCTCAAAACCAGATAATTTTATGATGAAGAGGCCAAGCGCTTTTTAACAGACATTGTCTTAACTTATGGCAAACTAGAACATTCCTTAAGAGAGAGAGATTTTATTTCCAGACTTAAAAACTGAGTTTTTAAATGTTCTGAATCACAGCAAGTTGAAAATGATTAATAAAATATGTAAACACTATCACAATACAGTGTCAGCCCTAAGAAAAATAAAATTTTATATCAATAATAAATTTCACTGATGAACCAATGGAATATCAGGTAACAAACATGGATGAGATAGCATTGGCACAGCCATCAAATTGACAAAAATGTGAAGGTCTGGTATTTGCCAAATATTTATATAGGGAAATGGGAACTCTTTTATACATTTCTGGTGGCAAAGTAAATTGGTACAGCCACTTTGAAAAGCAATTGTATAACACCTAGTAATCTTCGAGATGCACAAACCCTATGGCTCTGCAGTTCACCTCTCCAGATGTCAGCATGAACCAACATTGTACACGTATAGTGGAACCAAGCAGAACCCTGCAGGACCCCCACCCCCACCCCAAATACAAACACTCCTCTTTGTCCCCTGCCTTTTGTTTGTAGAAAAACTGAAGTCTCCCAGTCATCCCTGAGTCACAAAAGAGCAGGCTTAAGCAGTTAATGATTAGCATAATACAGTCACAGACTCAATGTCTGGTGCACATTCTTGAGTTGTTTTGCAGATACTATAACTCCCATCAGAGGGAAAAAACTAACTGCATGATAACCAGATTGTAGCCATGACATAAGCTGCTCCATCTTGAGCAGTACTGAATCTATAGCTAGCACTATTTGAAGAACTGGCCTTAAGAGAATGGGATTAACACTATTGCTCAAAATAATCTATATCTTTGTGGTCATCAGAGGAAGTAGCTTGTTCTGCCTGTATACATAACAGGCAACTAAAATTGTCAGCAGAGAGGTGCTACAGACCCATCTTCCACTCTAATTATACGGCAACCTATGTAAGTGTGAAGAAGTTATGGAAGACAGACCTTGGCCCCTAATCCCGTAGAAATGGAATTATGTCCGACGAGTGGGGATTTGTAAGCAGCTCTTTTGCCCCTTTCCTGTTTGTCTGTTTTTGTTCCCCTTAAGCCTTAATTATAAAAATGAGATCACGAGGTAACATTTAACCTAACTCCTGACTTATGTTCTACTAAATGCATGCAGTACCTTGCCTAACCTATTGATTCTTTCCCTAGACTAAAAGAAGTAGGAATGAAGAATTAAGTAGTTACGGAATGACTAGCTCTGTAACTCTAGCAGCCCCCTTAGCAATCCTGCAGCCAGACCACATGGGCAAGATAACATCTGAGGAAAGATCATTAGGAGTCAGTTAGCCTTCATGCAGTGGAAAATGACACAGAACCTAACCTTCTGTCTCAATGATTAACTGAGATCACTTCCCCCTTTTCCCTTTAAAAATCATCATGGCTGAGCAGAATCTTCAGAGTTGTTTTTTGGGAACATGAGTCCACCTTTTCCCCAGACTGCAGGCTTTCTGATTAAGCAACTTTCCTTTCTACCAACATTTGCCTCTCGACTACTGGCTTTTGAGCAGTGAGCGCCTGAACCTGAGTTCGGTAACAATAGGATGATTGTTACATTTGCAGTAGTGACAAAGTAAAACAGTATCATGGCCTATTCTAGCTGGATAGTTAAGCAGGTTTCTTTGTAATGTGAGACATCATATAGCAGTCAAAATGGAAACATTAGACTTCTATTTTGCCAAGATAGATAAATTTCAAAAATCAGTGCAGATTAAAAAAAAAACAAGTTGCAAAATGAAGTGCACAGTAACAAGAATTGTATAAAATTTTAAAGCAGTAGTATGCATTTTTAATGTAATGAAAATAGAAAGGCTGAAATATTATCATAACCTGTAAAGTATCTCTACTGTAGTACAGTTTCTTTCTTCTGCAAGGGTTTAACTAGAGGTTTGAGGGAAGAAAGGTGAAGTATAAAAGTTAATGTTATTTGAAATTGCCATTAACTAAGCAAAATTTCAGTTTTGCTGCCTGATAGATTACCAGGAGGTCATGTTGTTAAATGAAAGAGTTTGGTAATGATTATTATTTAGCTTGCTATTTTTACTCATTAGTGTATTAATATAAATTTGTGTAAAGGAATTTCTAGTGAGGCTCAAATCACATATATAGATGAAATTTTTCAGTTGCTTTTCAAATATTTGGAAAACTTTAAATACATGGATTTTAAAGGTCAGGAAAGTTCAATACATATCTGTTTGTAACTGCATTTTACACATACACACGTACTCAACATTTCATGAAATAAGATTATATTATACAGTGATATTTAAAACTTGAAATACACATACAAGATAATGAAGTGTAGTGGCTAAGAGCACAGACTTGGATCAGATAGAACTGCATTTGAATTCCAGCCCTGGCAAGTTAACTTACCCTTTTAAGCCTTGGTTTTCTTAGATCTTGTTAAATAGTGATAATTCCTACTTCATTTTGTTGATTAAATTAGAATCTGTGTAAACTACTTAGTACAGTGCCTTCATACACAGCATATTCAGGAAACCATCAATATTTTAATTCTAACTTCTTTCTCCTGAAAAACAATTTGATGAGTATCATTTGAAGTTTATGATTCAGCTCTCAAAAGTTTATTTGATTCATAATGTAACTCAGAGTAATATAAATAGTACCTAGAGTGAAACGACCATCTGTAGCAGTGGTTTGATAGAAAAGTATAGTCAGACAGTGTTCCAGTTTGAAAAGCTGGAAGCTATACAGTCATCCTTTGGTATCTGTAAGGGATTGGTTCTAGGATTTACTGTGGATACCAAAATCTGTGGATGCTCAAGTCCCTTGTATTAAAAAGGTGTGGTATTTGCATGTAACATACACACGTCCTCCCATATGCTTCAAATCGTCGCTAGATTACTTATAATACCTAATACAATGTAAATGCTATGTAAATAGCTATGAATACAATGTAAATGCTATGTGAATGGTGCTAAGTTGCTGGTGCGTGGTAAATTCAAGTTTTGGTTTTTGGAACTTTCCGGATTATTTTTTCCAAATATTTTTGATCTGGGGTTGGTTGAACCCACAGATGCATTACTTGCTCATACGGAGGGTCCACTGTACTTTCTCCTCTTAAAGTTCTAAGAATAAAAGTGATAATCCTGTCCCCATCCACCCTTCTATCTTGTGAGGAGTAGGAATGAATATATATATATATATATATGTAAGCCTGTGGTAGTAGCTCTGGTTGCCTGGGGCTGGGGCTTTTTGCAGAATGGGGCTTACAAGGGGAGTGAAGATTGGAAATGAAGTTCCGATGACAGAAGGCGCTGGAATGCCATGTTGTGACGGGGGAAAGGGTGTTGGGGTGGGAAGATGGGTAGTGGAAGACGTAAAATTGTAGGCCAGGGTTACAGGTGCAGTAGAAGTTCTGAGTTTTAAAAAAATAACCATGCCAGCTGTACACTATTTCAAGAAATACTCTTGGCATTTCATTGAGATTAGATAATGAATGTATCACATTTTATCATCCCAATAATCTTTATTTTAAGAAAATTAACTGGATTTCCAATTGTTTGTTTTAACGTGAGATTGTTTTAGAAGTTAGTACAGACATTAAAGGCTATCAGCAAACCCATGTTAGAACTTTAATGATTTTAAGAAATAAAGAGTTTTGTAAATATATCTGACACTTAAAACTACCTGTTTTAGGGTGTCTATAATAAAACATCCGTCATGTGGTTCTTTGTGGTCAGTATTTTCAGGAATAAACTTGGTGCATAACACTGAATGCTCTTAGAAGATTATCTCTGTAAACTACACTATGACTAGCGTTCCTTCTACAAAATGGGAATTAAATAAATATGTTAATGAATAGCTGTCTATGGAGATAATATACTTTATTTCTTTTATTGGTTTGTTATCTTTGATAAGCCTGCTTTCTTTTAGAGAATCAGCATGATATAACTTGCCAAGGAGACTTAGGATATGAAAGCACAGTGGACCGTTTTGAGTATGAGAAGTTCAGAGACCTTCTGAATATATTAATGATTACCACCAAAGCACTTCTTGATATTTATTCTTCTAATAATGAGTTGTAAAGATGCCAGAGTCAAACTGAGAGGTGAATGCCAGGCTCCCTCACTATCTGGGTGACTTGCTATTTCACATCCGTTTTCCAGCTTTATTTTAGCATGATTCAAATGTGTGCCTCTGCAAAATGATAAATTACCACAAGCCCTGAACTTTGGGGTCACTGTGAAAATAGTCACTGAATATCAAGGGTCTATATAAGGATTCTTAATCTATATGGATTCTGTCTTCAGAAGGTCTATGAAAGTCCTGAAATTGCTACATTTTGTGTATATGTGCATACACGTTTTTTTCCTAAGATGTCTGTAGCATTTATGAGCACTATCAAGTCTGTAACCCAAGAAAGGTTAAGGACCAATCGGTTCGAAACCTCTTCAGAAGTCTTTTACATAGAGGAAAGGTTTGCCATCTCATTTCCTTGATATACAGCATGTACCTCTAGAGGAATGAGGATACAATGTTTGTTTACTTATCAATCTTACTTTAATTTTACAGTCCAGAAAATTTGTGGCCTTTTCATAATACAGTGGTATTTCTTTTTGATGAGAATTCATATTTTAATGCAAATGCAGTATCACTGAGTGAATGTGATTGATAAAATGTGAATGATGCTTTACATAGTTTTATTATTTACGTACCTGAATTCATTATTAAAGGGGGAAAGAAGGAATTTTTCATATTTTACATGTAGGTTGTTTTATGGAGTAAAATAGTTTAAAATAAATTTTGGATTGAATTTAAAATGTTCATATTCAGAAAACACCTGCCTTTTTTTTTTTTTTTAAAGAAAATACCTGCTTTTATGGAAATACTAAACCCTAACACATTCTGTAGAAATAGGATCTTATCATGCAGAAAATGGTAGTATAATATATAGACTAAACCATAGTTGATTATTATGAGTGTATGTGAATATTTTGTCCTATTTGAATTGGACTTGACAATAGAGTCAGAATTCTTCTTTAAAGCTTTAGCTATTGCTTCCTGGACCTTTGTGTTGCCCAAGGGAAGCAAACTTCCTAGAAAGTGGAACTACAGAGAGAGTTGAAAATGAACAAGAGGATTAGAAGATGTAATTACAGTCTAACCTTAATTAATATTTTTGAACTAGACAATGAGTAATTTATTTGAAAATTCCAACACCCAAGGTCATAAAATTTATCACCTACATTAATGAGCAAATGTGGAGCTATTTTGCTCACTTAGGAATTAAATTTTTGAAAACAAGAAATTTTTATTCTGTCACCAAAGAAAGGAAGCACAATGGTTATGTTAATTAATAAAAATACTGGAATTAATAGCCATTTTGGGGCGTTTACTTGTTATAGACACTTTTACATATTACCTCATTTGATCTTTACAACTGTATGAGATAAATAATACTGCCATTTTGATGAGGAAACTGAAACAGAGTAGCTTGTTCAAGGTGTTCTTTGGGACCCTCAAAACCAGGGAATAATAGGTGCTCAATATTTGTTAAATTGAATTGCATTGATATCTGTGAATCTCTTATCCTTTCCTTTTTTAGTGTTTCTATTTCCTCATTTATCTGTGGTTAAATTATGGCCTCAGGACCCCAGGCCTTGATACATATAACATGGAAATGTCCCCAGTGAAATATGTGCTACCCTGTCAGCAAGATTGTTTAGGAGAAATATGACCTATTTTATATAATCCTATGTAAAAGGTTAGTGAAGTAGATTTCTTATATCTCCACTCCTTCTTGTTAATCACCAGTTCCTGGACTGGTGATTGGGTGAAATACTGAAGGTCTTTTCTGTACAGCTTTCTTTGCCACTAGAGATGGATCCTTATTTTTCTTAATAATTTGGGTAGTTAAGCAATCTGTAATATCGTTTTTGCTTACTTTGATTTGGTTTTTTGGGAAGGAGAGTATATTTTATAGATATACCATAATTCTATTTTTGCTCTCTCTCATTTTGCTATCAGCCTCATTTTAAAATAGTAGCTAATTCTGTGAATGATAACAAATTTGTGTGTTGTAGAATATGAGAAAAAGAAATGAAAATTTATATTGTATAGTGAGCATTTTATAAAGATCTATGTACATGAGGAAAGTTTACTTACATTAAATATAATTCCTCAGCATATTTTAAGTGTTATAGCAAGTATTGGTGCATTATGGTCAAGTTCATTTAGTTGAAGGGAATATGATAGAAAATAATATTAAGCGATGTCCTACTACATCTAACTTTTATAAAAGGGAGCAATTTTTAAGAGCCTGTGAAGATTATATCAAATATTTTGTTTATGCAGGTGTACTATATTTAAAAATAAATGGCTTTTTCCCTTATTCTCATTTGTTTATAATCATTATTTTAATATTGCCTAATTATTTAGATCAATCCAGAGTGTGTGTGTTTTTTTTTTCAAATGAAGATTTGCTTTGTGAAGAAAATTTTGGTATGAATAGTAGAAGATAGACTGAGTACGTAGAAGAAAAACAATATTTTTCCTTCCTAATATAGAGGTCAGACTAGAAAAGCTGCTCTTGAAGTTGTCCCTGTGGGAAAGGAAAAGCCTTATCATTTACAGAATTTGATATCAAGGGGACAGTTGTTTTGAAGTAAGACAACCCAGACCATTACAGCACTGATAATTTTCTCCAAGTAGATTAGAGGTTTAATCATAAAAGAACACGATGTCCAGTATTTTTTGATACAGTGTTTTTGCATACGGAAGAAACATTTTTAACTTTAAGGAAATTCTTTTTCCTTAGATTTATATTTTTTAACCATTATGTAAAAGTTTTTATTATTGGAAAAGGAATAGATAGCAAACTGATCAGAAGATTTTACACTGAGGAGAAAATTTGAATTTCTACATAGTTTTTATTAGTAATATTTTCTGTTGTGGTTCTGTTGATTCAGAAGATTATTTTACTTCTCAATGATATACATTACAAGAGTGAGGAAAAGTTGATCACATAAAATGCACGTAGCACGTATGTAATATTTACATGAGCCAGAAGGTTTTATTCTTGGGCTTTCAATAGAAATATAAGACAAATCTGATGTTCTCATAGGAACAGTTTCCAAAATAATAGTTTGTTTTTTTATCTAAGACCTGTATTTTTACCAAAATTATTACAAACTTCATAGTTAATCACCAGTAAATTTTACACGTCTAGATAGAACTTTCCAAAGTGGATATAAATTAAACATAGCAGTTCTAAATTATAATTTTTTTCAAGTTTTTATTATATCCTATAATTTCTGTACTGTATCTTTAGTACTAAAAAGATGAAAACTTTTAAATTGGGATTGTAGAATTCAGAAGGATGGGGGGGCAGAGGGTAGATTTTAATAGATCCTTTTGAGTAAACTGAATCATTAAATAGCCATTTTAAAAACCCACAGATTTATGTATTTTTATGAAAGGGTTTTTAAATTCTGAAGGTAACAGATGACCATTATAGATGATTTGGAAAATATAGAGAAATATAAAGAAGAAAAAAGAAATCACCCTGATTCCACCACCCAAAATCAATTGCTTAATAGTGAACTCTTCACAGATATTAACTACTGTGTAGATTTTTGGGTTGTTTATAAATTTTCACAAAAATAGTTTTGCACAGTTTCTAAGGATACTTGCTAATGACAGCACAACACAGTTTTCTAAATACATTAACCCAACTTGGTAAACAAAACCAACAGTTCTTTATTCAAAAGTTCAGGAACAGTACATGGGCTAGCTGTAGGAGGGAGTTTCTCTAATCGAGGTTTGGCATACATTTTCAGAGAGCAGGGAAAGTGGAACCATATTTCCAGGAATTAGTCTCTTGGCGAGACAGGATAGAAGAAAGAATAGATATTGTAAGAACCCTTTAGGCCCAATCATGGGTAGTAAAGAAATAAAGACTCAAACAGAACTTATATTCAGTCTTTTGTCATTAGAAAATTTCAACTAGCCTTGAATAGGGCCTTGAGTCCTCCTTGACATGAACCTTCTTAGAGAGTGTTATGGACTGAATTCTATTCCCCCCAAATATATATGCTGAAGCGGTAACCCTTAATGTGATTGTATTTGGAAATAGGGCCTTTAAAGGGTTAATTAGGGTTAAATGAGGTTATAAGGGTGGGTCCCTAAGCCAATATGAGGGATGTCCTTATAAGAAGAGGGCGAGACACCAGGATTGCATGCACACAGAGAAAAGACCACGTGAGGGCAAAGCGAGAAGGCAGCTATGTGCAAGCCAATGAGAGAGGCCTCAGTAGAAACCAACCATGCTGGCGCCTTCATCTTGGACTTCTTCTAGAACTGTGAGAAAGTAATCTTCTGTTGTTTAAGCCACCCAGTCTGTAGTAGTTCGTTATGGCAACCCTAGCAAACTTAATAGAGAGTAAAGTTTTTTGTTTTGTTTTTTTTAAAGAATAATGGGTCCCCAAAGATATCAGGTGCTAATCTGTGGACCCTGTAAATGTTACCTTATAAGGAAAAAGGGTCTTTGCAGTTTTGATTAAGTTAAATATCTTGAGATAGAGAGATTATTCTGGGTTGTCTGGATAGGCCCTAAGCACAATAAAAAAATGTCCTTAGAGAGAGGCAGAGGGAGATTTGACACAGGCATATATAAGAGAAGTTGATGGTATCCCTAAGGTAGAGACCAGATATGGCCACAAGTCAAGGAATACTGGCTGTCACTAGAAGCTGGAATAGGCAAGAAGTAGATTCCTAGAGGGAGCATAGCCCCGCTGACACCTTGATGTTGGCCTAATGTAACTGTTTTCAGGTTTTGTGAGTGAATAAATTCCTGTTGTTTTAAGCCATCAAGTTGGTGGTAATTTGTTATAGCAGCCATAGGAAACTAAAACAAATAGCTACTAAAAATACCAGATAATTTTCAGCATGTGTTGAAGGAATCTTAGGATTTTGTGTCATATGAGATTTGCCTCTTATTTTATGAAGTTATGAATTATGTTGATTATTTTTCTATTGTTGAGCCATCATTTTATTCTTGGATAAACTCACTTAGTTCTGATTTTTTTTAATATACCAGTGAATTTGATAATATTTTGATGATAGTTTACTTAGAATTTTTTTTTTTAATTAAGGAATGAAATTAGCCTCTAGTTTTTCTTTTTCATACTGTCTTTGTCAAATTTTGGTCATAAGGTTATGTCAAATTTGTTTGAATGTGTGGCTGGAGCCCCGATTATGCTAACTTTGAAAGCCAGACATCAAAGCTAAAGCTTCCTGTGTAGACAGTTGGGAGCTATTGTTGGTTCTTTAGCAGTAGAAACCTCATGAAAGGGGTGGTTTAGATAATAAGACATAACAGTGCATTTAATAGTCATCTATAGTTACCTATAAAACATAATCAGGGGAGGAGAGAAGATGGCGGAAGAGTAAGACGCGGAGATCACCTTCCTTCCCACAGGTACAGTAGAAATACATCTACACGTGGAACGGCTCCTACAGAACACCCACTGAACACTGGCAGAAAACGTCAGACCTCCCAAAAGGCAAGAAACTCCCCCCGTACTTGGGTAGGGAAAAAGAAAAAAGAAATAACAGAGACAAAAGAATAGGGACAGCACCTGCACCAGTGGGAGGGAGCTGTGAAGGAGGAAAGATTTCCAAGCACTAGGAAGCCCCTTCGCGGGCAGAGACTGCGGGTGGCAGAGGGGGGAAGCTTCGGAGCCACGGAGGAGAGCACAGCCACAGGGGTGCGGAGGGCAAAGCGTAGAGATTCCCGCACGGAGGATCAGTGCCGACCAGCACTCACCAGCCCGAGAGGCTTGTCTGCTCACCCGCCGGGGCGGGCGGGGCTGGGAGCTGAGGCTCAGGCTTCGGTGGGATCGCAGGAAGAGGACTGGGGTTGGCGGCGTGAACACAGCCTGAAGGGGTTATTGCACCACAGCTAGCCGGGAGGGAGTCCGGGAAAAAGTCTGCAGCTGCCGAAGAGGCAAGAGACTTTTTCTTCCCTCTTTGTTTCCTGGTGCGCTAGGAGAGGGGATTCAGAGCACCGCCTAAACGAACTTCAGAGACGGGCGCGAGCTGTGGCTATCAGCGCGGATCCCACAGCAACAGGGGCGCAGAGGAAAAAACGGAGAGATTCCCGCACAGAGCCTCGGCGCCGAGCAGCACTCAGCAGCCCGAGAGGCTTGTCTGCTCCCCCGCCGGGGTGGGCGGGGCTGGTAGCTGAGGCTCAGCTTCGGTCGGATCGCAGGGAGAGGACTGGGGTTGGCGGTGTGAACACAGCCTGAAGGGGTTAGCGCACCACAGCTGGCTGGGAGGGAGACCGGGAAAAAGTCTGCAGCTGCCGAAGAGGCAAGAGACTTTTTCTTGCCTCTTTGTTTCACGGCACGCAAGGAGAGGGGATTCAGAGCGCCGCCTAAACGAACTCCAGAGACTGGCGCGAGCCGCGGCTATCAGCGCGGACCCCAGAGGCAGGCGCGAGCCGCGGCTATCAGCGCGGACCCCAGAGACGGGCGTGAGACGCTGGGGCTGCTGCTGCCGCCTCCAAAAATCCTGTGTACGAGCACAGGTCACTCTCCACACTGCCCCTCCCGGGAGCCTGTGCAGCCCGCCACTGCCAGGGTCCCGTGATCCAGGGAAAACTTCCCCAGGAGAACGCACTGCGCGCCTCAGGCTGGTGCAACGTCACGCCGGCCTCTGCCGCCGCAGGCTCGCCCCGCCTCCTCTGTACCCCTCCCTCCCCGCGGCCTGGGTGAGCCAGAGCCCCCGAAGCAGCGGCTCCTTTAACCCCGTCCTGTCTGGGCGGGGAACAGACGCCCTCAGGCGACCTACACGCAGAGGCGGGTCCAAATCCAAAGCTGATCCCCAGGAGCTGTGCGAACAGAGAAGAGAAGGGGAAATCTCTTCCAGCAGCCTCAGAAGCAGCGGATTAAAACTCCACAAACAACTTGATGTGCCTGCATCTGTTGAATATCTGAATAGACAACGAATCATCCCAAATTCAGGAGGTGGACTTTGGGAGCAGGATATATTAATTTTTCCCCTTTTCCTTTTTTTGTGAGTGTATATGTATATGCTTCTGGGTGAGATTTTGTCTGTATAGCTTTGCTTTATAATAGCTTTATTTTACTTCACTATATTATAGCCTTTTTCTTTCTTTCTTTCTATTTTTTCTCCCTTTTACTCTGAGCCGTGTGGACGAAAGGCTCTTGGTGCTCCAGCCAGGCATCAGGGCCGTACCTCTGAGGTGGGAGAGCCAACTTCAGGACACTGGTCCACAAGAGACCTCCCAGCTCCACGTAATACCAAACGGCAAAAATGTCTCAGAGATCTCCATCTCAACATCAAGACCCAGCATCACTCAATGACCAGCAAGCTACAGTGCTGAACACCCTATGCCAAACAACTAGCAAGACAGGAACACAGCCCCATCCATTAGCAGAGAGGCTGCCTAAAATCATAATAAGGCCACAGACACCCCAAAATACACCACCAGACGTGGACGTGCCCACCAGAAAGACAAGATCCAGCCTCATCCACCAGAACTCAGGCACTAGTTCCCTCCACCAGGAAGCCTACACAACCCACTGAACCAACCTTAGCCACTGGGGACAGATACCAAAAACAACGGGAACTACGAACCTGCAGCCTGTGAAAAGGAGACCCCAAACACAGTAAGATAAGCAAAATGAGACGACAGAAAAACACACAGCAGATGAAGGAGCAGGGTCAAAACACACCAGACTTAACAAATGAAGAGGAAATAGGTAGTCTAGCTGAAAAAGAATTCAGAATAATGATAGTAAGGATGATCCAAAATCTTGGAAACAGAATAGACGAAATGCAAGAAACATTTAACAAGGATGTAGAAGAACTAAAGAGGAACCAAGCAATGATGAAAAACACAATAAATGAAATTAAAAATACTCTAGATGGGATCAATAGCAGAATAACTGAGGCAGAAGAACGGATAAGTGACCTGGAAGATAAAATGGTGGAAATAACTACTGCAGAGCAGGATAAAGAAAAAAGAATGAAAAGAACTGAGGACAGTCTCAGAGACCTCTGGGACAACATTAAACGCACCAACATTCGAATTATAGGGGTCCCGGAAGAAGAAGAGAAAAAGAAAGGGACTGAGAAAATATTTGAAGAGACTATAGTTGAAAACTTCCCTAATATGGGAAAGGAAATAGTTAATCAAGTCCTGGAAGCACAGAGAGTCCCATACAGGATAAACCCAAGGAGAAACACGCCAAGACACATATTAATCAAACTGTCAAAAATTAAATATAAGGAAAACATATTAAAGGCAGCAAGGGAAAAACAACAAATAACACACAAGGGAATCCCCATAAGGTTAACATCTGATCTTTCAGCAGAAACTCTGCAAGCCAGAAGGGAGTGGCAGGATATACTTAAAGTGATGAAGGAGAAAAACCTACAACCAAGATTACTCTACCCAGCAAGGATCTCATTCAGATGTGATGGAGAAATTAAAACCTTTACAGACAAGCAAAAGCTGAGAGAGTTCAGCACCACCAAACCAGCTTTACAACAAATGCTAAAGGAACTTCTCTAGGCAAGAAACACAAGAGAAGGAAAACACCTACAATAACAAACCCAAAACATTTAAGAAAATGGGAATAGGAACATACATATCGATAATTACCTTGAATGTAAATGGATTAAATGCTCCCACCAAAAGACACAGGCTGGCTGAATGGATACAAAAACAAGACCCATATATATGCTGTCTACAAGAGACCCACTTCAGACCTAGAGACACATACAGACTGAAAGTGAGGGGATGGAAAAAGATATTCCATGCAAATGGAAATCAAAAGCAAGCTGGAGTAGCAATTCTCATATCAGACAAAATAGACTTTAAAATAAAGACTATTACAAGAGACAAAGAAGGACACTATATAATGATCAAGGGATCGATCCAAGAGGAAGGTATAACAATTGTAAATATTTATGCACCCAACATAGGAGCACCTCAATACATAAGGCAAATACTAACAGCCATAAAAGGGGAAATCGACAGCAACACAATCATAGTAGGGGACTTTAACACCCCACTTTCACCAATGGACAGATCATCCAAAATGAAAATAAATAAGGAAACACAAGCTTTAAATGATACATTAAACAAGATGGACTTAATTGATATTTATAGGACATTCCACCCAAAAGCAATAGAATACACATTTTTCTCAAGTGCTCATGGAACATTCTCCAGGATAGATCATATCTTGGGTCATAAATCAAGCCTTGGTAAATTTAAGAAAATTGAAATCGTATCAAGTATCTTTTCCGACCACAACGCTATGAGACTAGATATCAATTACAGGAAAAGATCTGTAAAAAATACAAACACATGGAGGCTACACAATACACTACTTAATAACGAAGTGATCACTGAAGAAATCAAAGGGGAAATCAAAAAATACCTAGAAACAAATGACAATGGAGATACGACGACCCAAAACCTATGGGACGCAGCAAAAGCAGTGCTAAGAGGGAAGTTTATAGCAATACAAGCCTACCTCAAGAAACAGGAAACATCTCGAATAAACAACCTAACCTTGCACCTAAAGCAATTAGAGAAAGAAGAACAAAAAAACCCCAAAGCCAGCAGAAGGAAAGAAATCATAAAGATCAGGTCAGAAATAAATGAAAAAGAAATGAAGGAAACAATAGCAAAAATCAATGAAACTAAAAGCTGGTTCTTTGAGAAGATAAACAAAATTGATAAACCATTAGCCAGACTCATCAAGAGAAAAAGGGAGAAGACTCAAATCAATAGAATTAGAAATGAAAAAGGAGAAGTAACCACTGACACTGCAGAAATACAAAAGATCATGAGAGATTACTACAAGCAACTCTATGCCAATAAAATGGACAACCTGGAAGAAATGGACAGATTCTTAGAAATGCACAAACTGCCGAGACTGAACCAGGAAGAAATAGAAAATATGAACAGACCAATCACAAGCACTGAAATTGAAACTGTGATTAAAAACCTTCCAACAAACAAAAGCCCAGGACCAGATGGCTTCACAGGCAAATTCTATCAAACATTTAGAGAAGAGCTAACACCTATCCTTCTCAAACTCTTCCAAAATATTGCAGAGGGAGGAACACTCCCAAACTCATTCTACAAGGCCACCATCACCCTGATACCAAAACCAGACAAAGATGTCACAAAGAAAGAAAACTACAGGCCAATATCACTGATGAACATAGATGCAAAAATCCTCAACAAAATACTAGCAAACAGAATCCAACAGCACATTAAAAGGATCATACACCATGATCAAGTGGGGTTTATCCCAGGAATGCAAGGATTCTTCAACATACGCAAATCAATGTGATACACCATATTAACAAATTGAAGGAGAATAACCATATGATCATCTCAATAGATGCAGAGAAAGCTTTCGACAAAATTCAACACCCATTTATGATAAAAGCCCTGCAGAAAGTAGGCATAGAGGGAACTTTCCTCAACATAATAAAGGCCATATATGACAAACCCACAGCCAACATTGTCCTCAATGGTGAAAAACTGAAACCATTTCCACTAAGATCAGGAACAAGACAAGGTTGCCCACTCTCACCACTATTATTCAACATAGTTTTGGAAGTGTTAGCCACAGCAATCAGAGAAGACAAAGAAATAAAAGGAATCCAAATCGGAAAAGAAGAGGTAAAGCTGTCACTATTTGCAGATGACATGATACTATACATAGAGAATCCT
Organism: Eschrichtius robustus; assembly: GCF_028021215.1. Classification (NCBI taxonomy): domain Eukaryota; kingdom Metazoa; phylum Chordata; class Mammalia; order Artiodactyla; family Eschrichtiidae; genus Eschrichtius; species Eschrichtius robustus. The sequence continues at coordinate 95,311,129 of NC_090825.1, forward strand.
AAAGATGCTACCAGAAAACTCCTAGAGCTAATCAATGAATTTGGTAAAGTAGCAGGATACAAAATTAATGCACAGAAATCTCTTGCATTTCTATACACTAATGACGAAAACTCTGAAAGTGAAATTAAGGAAACACTCCCGTTTACCATTGCAACAAAAAGAATAAAATATCTAGGAGTAAACCTACCTAAGGAGACAAAAGACCTGTATGCAGAAAATTATAAGACACTGATGAAAGAAACCAAAGATGATACAAATAGATGGAGAGATACACCATGTTCCTGGATTGGAAGAATCAACATTGTGAAAATGACTCTACTACCCAAAGCAATCTACAGATTCAATGCAATCCCTATCAAAGTGCCACTGGCATTTTTCACAGAACTAGAACAAAAAATTTCACAATTTGTATGGAAACACAAAAGACCCCGAATAGCCAAAGCAATCTTGAGAACTAAAAATGGAGCTGGGGGAATCAGGCTCCCTGACTTCAGACTATATTACAAAGCTTCAGTAATCAAGACAGTTTGGTACTGGCACAAAAAGAGAAATATAGATCAATGGAACAGGATAGAAAGCCCAGAGATAAACCCACACACATATGGTCACCTTATCTTTGATAAAGGAGGCAAGCATATACAGTGGAGAAAAGACAGCCTCTTCAATAAGTGGTGCTGGGAAAATTGGACAGGTACATGTAAAAGTATGAAATTAGAACACTCCCTGACACCATGCACAAAAATAAACTCAAAATGGATTAAAGACCTAAGTGTAAGGCCAGACACTATCAAACTCTTAGAGGAAAACATAGGCAGAACACTCTATGACATACATCACAGCAAGATTCTTTTTGACCCAGCTCCCAGAGAAATGGAAATAAGAAAACAAATAAACAAATGGGACCTAATGAAACTTAAAAGCTTTTGCACAGCAAAGGAAACCATAAACAAGACCAAAAGACAACCATCAGAATGGGAGAAAATATTTGCAAATGAAGCAACTGACAAAGGATTAATCTCCAAGATTTACAAGCAGCTCATGCAGCTCAATAACAAAAAAACCAACAACCCAATCCAAAAATGGGCAGAAGACCTAAATAGACATTTCTCCAAAGAAGATATACAGATGGCCTACAGACACATGAAAGAATGCTCAACATCATTAATCATTAGAGAAATGCAAATCAAAACTACAATGAGATATCATCTCACACCGGTCAGAATGGCCATCATCAAAAAATCTAGAAACAATAAATGCTGGAGAGGGTGTGGAGGAAAGGAACCCTCTTGCACTGTTGGTGGGAATGTAAATTGATGCAGCCACTATGGAGAACAGTATGGAGGTTCCTTAAAAAACTACAAATAGAACTACCATACGACCCAGCAATCCCACTACTGGGCATATACCCTGAGAAAACTGTAATTCAAAAAGAGTCATGTACCAAAATGTCCATGGCAGCTCTATTTACAATAGCCAGGACATGGAAGCAACCTAAATGTCCATCAACAGATGAATGGATAAAGAAGATGTGGCACATATATACAATGGAATATTACTCAGCCATAAAAAGAAATGAAATGGAGGTATTTGTAATGAGGTGGATGGAGTTAGAGTCTGTCATACAGAGTGAAGTAAGTCAGAAAGAGAAAAACAAATACAGTATGCTAACACATATATACGGAATCTAAGGAAAAAAAAAAAAAAAGGCCATGAAGAACCTAGTGGCAAGACGGGAATAAAGACACAGACCTACTAGAGAATGGACTTGAGGATATGGGGAGGGGGTGGGGTGAGATGTGACAGGGTAAGAGAGTGTCATGGACATATATACACTACCAAATGTAAAATAGATAACTAGTGGGAAGCAGCCGCATAGCACAGGGAGATCAGCTCGGTGCTTTGTGACCACCTAGAGGGGTGGGATGGGGAGGGTGGGAGGGAGGGAGATGCAAGAGGGAAGAGAAATGGGAACATATTGTATATGTATAACTGATTCACTTTGTTATAAAGCAGAGAAGCTAACACCATTGTAAGGCAATTATACTTCAATAAAGATGTTTAAAAAAAAAAAAAACATAATCAGGTATTACAGTCTCAGATAACAAATCCAGGTACTGAGTTTCTTGAACATATTCCACTCCATTCATGTTCTTCAGCAGTGAAGGCTTATGTGGGTTATGGGACATTCATAACCCACATTGGGAAGCAAAGGCACGCTAAGCCACTAAAGAGTGAGTGACTGAAAGGTGACCATATTTATCTTTGCCTTTTGATTCTTTTATTCCATTTTGTTCTTGTTTGGAAGAGAATCATAAGAATTGTAGGCATCATAGAATCATAAACTTTGGGAATGTTAGTGGATGATAGGAAAATATCTGTGTAGATCAGAGTTTCTGAACTGTGGCTTTGGATTCTGTGAGAAAAAGAAGAGTGGAGATATTACTGAGGATCTATGGACCCATATGCAACCCAAGCATTATCTAAACTCTAAAGAAAAAATAACATTCATCTGTTATTCCAGATTTTCAATATACTAAATTATCTCATTAAAAAATCTATATCATCAACTGAACAATTATATTTTTGAATTTGTGGTACATTTGTTTGGTTTTTAATGTTTTCAGGCAACATTAATCTACCTACTATTCCATGGTAGTCTGTAAATTTTTTGTTCATTTGTTTGTTTGTTTTAAAGGGACTGTCTTTTTTTTTTTTAAATATCTTTATTGGAGTATAATTGCTTTACAATGTTGTGTTAGTCTCTGCTGTATAACAAAGTGAATCAGCTATATGTATACATATATCCCCATATCCCCTCCCTCTTGAACCTCCCTCCCACCCTCCCTATCCCACCCCTCTAGGTCGTCACAAAGCACCGAGCTGATCTCCCTGTGCTATGCGGCTGCTTCCCACTAGCCATCCGTTTTACATTTGGTAGTGTATATATGTCAGTGCTACTCTCTCACTTCGTCCCAGCTTCCCCTTCCCCTGCTGTGTCCTCAAGTCTATTCTCTACATATGCGTCTTTATTCCTGCCCTGCCACTAGGTTCATCAGTACCGTTTTTTTAAGATTCCATACATATGTGTTAGCATACGGTATTCGTTTTTCTCTTTCTGACTTACTTCACTCTGTATGACAGACTCTGGGTCCATCCACCTCATTACAAATAACTCAATTTCAAAGGGACTGTCTTCTAATCAAACACCAATCACTTTCTCTTACTGCTGAGGGTATTCATGATTATACTGTTACTCATGTTTACACATCTGGTTAGTCAGACTCCTGGTCAGAGCCTGTGTTTTCAAGATTCCTTAGAAATTTTATGAAGAAGAGTTCCTAGATTTATAACATTAATTACTGGTGTTTAACTGAAAAAGTATAGGTACCTGCATCTTGACCTTGAGCTGTGCATAGATTGAAAGTTATATTGTTGCATTTTGAAAGTTAACAAGATAGCTCCTGTTTTTATAAAATTGTTCTTAAATCAAAAAATTTTTTTGTACTTTCAATTTAGAAAACTATTTTTGAGGGGGTCCCGCTGATTGTTTTGGATGTTACGTTTTAGTTCTAGCCACCATTCTTTGTTTAAATGGGTAGTAAGGCAAGAAGAAAATAAGGGTGAATTTTTGGAGACCTTTGTTTGTTTTCCACAATTTTTCTTACCAGAGGAAAAATAACTAGATAGGAAGACAGACAGTTCAACAAGAAAAAAATAATAATAAAAACTGTGTAGCAGGTTTGTGAGAAAATGTGCTGAGTCCATTGATCTGTGCATGTCCTTCCGTGAGCAGGTGGATGTGAGTAAGCCTCAGCGCATCAGCCAGCACTGGTAAGTGTGTGATCATTCCAGATAGAGATGTGGTGAAAGGAAGAAAGAAAATGTTAATGCTCCCTGGGTATTAAGGAGTTGGGTGAGGGCACAGAGCACAATTAAGAAGAAATTATGATGACTTACCCTCTAGTGATAGTTAAGTCCAACTGAAACCTGTTTGTTCTCATGAAAATATTCCCAAAGCTGTAAAGAGTAAGTAGTAAGACGGTTTATGTGGATCTTAAGAAAAGTTAGTTTTGGGTGTTGGAATTAAATTTTAATAGTTTAATTTGAAAATCTGTTCATCCTGAAATCTATCTTTCTTAGTAAAAACAATTCTAACATGGGTTAGAATTATTTTGGTTAACAATTATAGTTTCTGTATCCATCAGGCTATCAAACTCTTATATTCCAAATGATATTAAATTGACTCATTGACTCATCTAGTTAAATGGGAGTATGTTTTTAGAAGTAGGATAGTAGAATGGAAGTACAAGAGTCTACTTGTAATCATAAAGTTGACACAGGGTTTAATGAGTGAATTTAACCTTCTATTCAGGAACATGCGGCTGGACAGAAAGAGACTCATAAGAAATTATCTTGGGTATTCATTTTGACCTTTTGTTCACAGAAGAAACTAGAATTCAAAAGAAAACAACATTTAGACTTTTTTTTTTTACATTATGATTATTTTATTTGATTGGTATCTGCAGATTGCTCTTAATTAGACTATATAAAATATTTAATAGTGTTTTGTGTTGTTTTAGTTTTATTTGTCTGTGTTTCTTATTTCTTTTAAGTTGACATATTTTACTGTATTTTTACTGTCCGTATATAAATTATACATTGCCAGTCTTTAAAGGAATCATATATTCTATATTAAATATTTTTCTTAAAAAGAAAAAACAGGATAAAATGTGAAGAAATGAAATCTAGGAACTACTTTAGAAACATCAGTGGATTTCTACTTATTTAGTAATAAGGAATGTAAAATAAGTTGAATTTACATACCAGAGGAAAAAAGTTTTCACTGCAAAGTAAAATGTGAAGCAAGAAATGAGTATGCTTATCCATATTTTACCTGAATGTAATTTATTCAGCAAATGACAGTTGAGTTCCAAACTGGTGTTAGAGTCTTTCCTAGGCTCTGAGAATATATTTGCAAGCATATTGGTGAATCGGACATTACATTTGTAATTGGAAATTTTAGGAGTTCTAAGAAGGGAAAGGTCGTGGTGCGTGCAAAGCACAGTTTAGGGAGCTTAACCTAGTCCAGGGAACCTCAGGAAAGATGCAAGCTGAGACATGAGCTGAAACTGTAAGGTTGAGTCAGAGCCAGCAAGAGGGAAAGGGTTTGGAGAGAGTTGTAGGCGGTGGGAATTCCATGTTCAAAAACCCTGAAGAGACAGTAATGGTAGGAAACTAAAAGATGTTCATGATCACTCGAATGGAGGGCAGTGAGATGATGTGAAGCCAGCCAGACTGGAACGATTCAAAAGGCAACACTTGAAATCATCTGATTAAAATAAGGTACTCAGCATAGCCATAAGAATGCAGGTATTTTAATTGGTGCTCCGTGCCTAATTGCTTAAAAGCATTTTTATGTTTCTAAGTGCTGAATTCATTTTACATATTTTTTAAAGGAAATCATTTATTAGAAACATCATTATAAGTCTATGGAAATGGTTTTACTATTAATCTATTTTGTTGTACTTTTTTTTTTAACATCTTTATTGGAGTATAATTGCTTTACAATGGTTCACTTTGTTATAAAGCAGAAACTAACACACCGCTGTTGTACTTTTTAAAGAGCAAAGCATTTTAAACTTCCGTCTCCAGGTCTGTTCCCTTAATTATGATCTTTTCTGTCCTTCAGTCCAGGTCCTGTAAGGAAACGAGTTTGGAATTTAACTCAACCCTTTTTTACATTGAACCAATATTTTTTCATTGAGAAACAGTCCATAAATTCTTGCTGCTCAAATAAGTGTTAATCTATATAAGGATTTTGGTAGGGAAATTGCTTTTTTGTTGTTGTTCACTAGAATTAGAAAACTACATGTACAAAGGAACCATCTGTGTTTTTAGTCATCATTGTATCTCCAGTGCCCTTCATTGCCTGGTATCTTACTGATGCTCTATAAATATTTGTTAATTGGATTAATATCAAATTTTATTTTTAAGCCCTGCTATTTGATAGTTCTATGGTTTTGTGATTAAAATCTAGGCCTGGGTGAATGAAGTGTTATAGTTGATTTGAGTAATCTTTTGAATTTAAATATAAGATGGGTGAGAATATTATTTTAACATTTTATGTATCAGTTAAGAAACTATATGTGAATCTTGTTTATGAGGCTCCTTTTGAAATCAGTGTGGGTTTGATATTAAGAGGACATGTAGAATAAAAAACATAAAAAACGAGAATTGGATTGTTCATGAATTTTTATATTTTAGTTGTATTGGGAATCAGACAAAGCAATTATATACTTGAAACTACCATATTTTCATTTGTAGGGAGACTATAAATTTTTCTAGTCATATCAAACTCTTTTAAAAAAATACTTACATACCATAAAATTTATCCATTGTGAGTATAAAATTTAATAAATTTTTGCAAATTTATGGAGGTGTGCAGCCATCACCGCAGTCCAGTTCTAGAATATTTGCATCATCCTTAAAAGTTCCCTTTGGAACATTTGCAGTCAGTCCTTGCACCCAACCCTAGGCAACGACTGATCTACTTTCTGTGTATATAGATTTGTCTTTTCTGGAAATTTCCTACAGTTGGAATCATATATGGTCTTGTCTGAATTCTTTCACTTAGAATAATGTTTTTGAGGTTCCTTGATGTTGTGGAATATATCAGTGATTGGTTACTTTTTATTGTTAAATGGTTTTCCATTGTCCAAATATATCCTATTTTGTTTATCCATTCAGCAGTGGATGGTTATTTGGATTTTTTCCAGTCTAGGACTGTTATTCATAATGCTTCTGTAACATTCATGTGCAAGTCTTTATAGGGAAACATGTTTTCATTTCTTTTATGTTAAAACCTAGGAGTAGAATTGGTGCGTCATATAGTAAGTTTATGTTTAACTTTTTAAGAAACTGCTGAACTCTTCCAAAGTGGCTGTACCATTTTACATTCCCACCAGCAAAGTAGGAACCTTTCAGTTCTTCCTCTTCCGTAACACTTGATACCATCAGTCTTTGTGATTATACCCATTCTAGCAAATTTGTAGTGGTGTCTTATTGTGGTTTTGAATTTGCATTTCCTTAAAGACCAGTGATGTTGGGAGTATTTTCATGTACTTATTAGTCATCTTATGTCTTCTATTGTGGAACGTCTATTCAAATCTTTTGTCCGTTTTTTCTTGTGCTGTCTGTCTTCTTATTAATGAATTGTTAAAGTTCTTTACATATTCTGGGTACAAGTACTTTTATCAGATTTGCAGATATTTTCTCCCAGTCAATGGTGTGTCTTTTTGTTTTCTTTATGATGTCTTTTCAAGAGCAGAAGTTTTTAATTTTGATAGTCCAATTTATCAAATTTTTCTTTTACAGATTATGTTTTTAGTGTCATATCTAGGAAACTTTTGCCTAGCTCAAGAACAAAAAGATTTTCTCCTATGGATGTTTTCTTCTAGGCATTTTATAGAGGAAAAAGTCTTCAACAAGGAGTGTTGGGACAATTAGATGGCTATATGGGTTATCCTTTCCTCCAGATAATTTCCTGGTAGCTGTTTTGTCTAAAATCAAATTGTCATAAATGAAAGGCTTTGTTTCTGGATTTTTCTCTTCTGGTGCATTGATGTATATGTTCATCTTTAGACCAATACCACACTGTTTTGATTATTGTAACTTTATAGCAAGTTTTTGAAATTGGGTTGTGTAATTCCTTTGACCTTGTTCTTCTTTCTCAAAATTATTTTGCCTACTTTACACTCTTAGCACTTCCATATATAAATTAAGACCAGCTTGTCAATTTCTACAAAAAATACTTATTGGGTTTTTGTTAGAGATTATGTTTCATCAGAAGAAGTGGGGAAAGTATCCACTTTAACAATTTCAGTTTTTCAATGTATAAACATGGAATGTAGCTATGTATTTATTTACATTTTCTTTAAATTCTCTTAATGATGTTGGGTAGTTCTCAGTGAATAGCTCTTGTACTTTTGTGGCTAAATTTATTGCTAAGGATTTTTTTTTAGAGCTCCTATGAGTGGAATTATTTTCTTAATATCACTTTTGAGTTGTTGGTGGTATAGAGAAATATAATTTACTTTTTTTAAATTAATTTTTATTGGAGTATAGTTGATTTACAATGTTGTGTTAGTTTCTGTTGTACAGCAAAGTGAATCAGTTATACATATATATATATCCACTCTTTTTTAGATTCTATTCCCATATAGGTCATTACAGAGTATTGAGTAGAGTTCTCTGTGCTATACAGTAGGTTCTTCTTAGTTATCTATTTTATATATAGTAGTGTGTATATGTCAATCCCAATCTCCCAATTTATACTTTTAATATTGGCCTTGTACCCTGTGACTTTGCTAAATGCATTTACTAGTTCTAGTTGTTTGTTTGTTTTTGGAAGTTTCTTAGGATTTTTTACATATGTCTGAGAGTACAAACATTTTATTGTTGTGTTGTTGTTGTTTTAAAGATGATTTTGTTTAATGCTAGGATTTCTATTACACCAAACAATTCTTCAGAAGTTGGAATCATGATATAATCGCTATTGTATTACCTTATGTTAGTAATTAAATTTTTTATAAACTTTATTTTTAGAGCAATTTTAGGTTTACAGAAGAACTGAACAGAAAGTACAGAGTCTCCATCTATCCCATCTCTCACTGCATAGTTTCTCCTGTTACTAACATCTTGCTTTAGTGCAGTACATTTGTTACAATTGATGAACCAATATTAATACATTATTATTAACATAAAGTCCATACAGTGTTATAACTTTTGCTTTAAATAATTATATATTTTCTTTAATTAAGAGAAGAAAGGAAAAATTTTACATACTCTTTATGTTTACCCATATATTTACTCATACTCTTCTTTTCTGTAGACCTGAGTTGCCTTTAGTCATTCAGACTGAAGAATTTCTGTTAGCATTTCTGGTTATTCAGGCCCGCTGACAATATATTCTGTTTTTGTTTATCTGAACATGTCCTTATTTTACTTTTATTATTGAAGGATTGGACTTCCTGGAAATAGAATTCTTGGTTTCTGTACTTTGTGTTGTTTCAATTTCTTTGGCTCCATAGTTTCTGAAGAGAATTCAGTCGTATCATTTTCCCCTTAATGGAATTTCTCTGGCCCCTTTCAAGATTTGGTTTTTATCTTTGACTTTCAGCAGGTTTTTTTGGTTTGTTTGTTTGAGTTTTTAATTTTTTTTTTTTTTTTTTTTTTTGGGTGAGTTGGGTCTTTCTTGCTGTGTGCAGGCTTTCTCTAGTTGCAGCGAGCAGGAGCTACTTTTTGTTGTGGAGCACAGGTTTCTCATTGTGGTGGCTTTTCTTGTTGCGAAGCATGGGCTCTAGGCATGTGGGCTCAGTAGTTGTGGCTCGCGGGCTCTAGAGCACAGGCTCAGTAGTTGTGGCGCACAGGCTTAGTTGCTCCGCAGCATGTGGGATCTTCCCTGACCAGGGCTCGAACCCGTGTCCCCTGTGTTGGCAGGTGGATTCTTAACCACTGCACCACCAGGGAAGCCCTTTCAGCAGTTTGACTGTGTTTTTTTTAGTATAAATTTTCCTTGTGTTTATCCTGCTTAGATTTTATTTAATTTCTTGTGCCTTAACCTACTATTTTCCATCAAATTTGGGAATTTTTCAGCCATGATATCTAAGGATATTTTTTTCTTGTCTTTTATCACCTGTCCTGCTAAGATTCCAATTACATGTGTTGGATCATTTCGTATTGTCTCATACGAACATCTCTAATGTTCTGATCATTTTACTTTGGTCTTTCTTCTGTTTTACCTTTGGCTTGGGTAATTTCTATTAATCCAACTTCAATTTTTCTGATTCTTCCCCTACCATCTCCACTTTGTTGTGCTCATTTGGGAATGGTTTATTTCAATTACTGTACTTTTCAGGTCTGGAGTCTCCTTTTTTTTTTTTTTTTTAGCTTCCATTTTTCCCTTGAGATTTCCTCTATATTCACTCACTAAGAGCATGTTTTTGTTATATTTTTTGATCATAGCTTCTTTGAATTATATATAGCTTCTTTGAAATATCTTATCTGCTAAATTCAGCATCTGAGACCAGAGTGCACTTTTTTTCCTGAACATAAGTAGTATTTCCTGTTTGTTTGCATGTCTAGAAATTTTTGGTTGTAAACTAGACATTGTAGATTATATGGTGAAGTAACTCTGAGTTCTGTCATATTCTTTATTTTTTAAAAAATTTTATTTATTTATTTATTTATTTATTTGACTGTGCCGGATCTTCATTGTGGTGTGCGGGATCTTCAGTTGCGACACGTGAGATCTTTAGTTGCAGCTTGTGGGATCTTTTATTTATGGCATGCGGGCTCTTAGTTGCAACATGCAGGATCTAGTTCCCGGACCAGGGATCGAACCTGGGCCCCCTGCATTGGGAGTGCGGAGTCCCAATCACTGGACAACCAGGGAAGTCCCTGTCATATTCTTTAGAGGTCCTTGTTTTTTTGATCCAGTAGGCTTCCTTGAATTGAAACTACAAATATTGTCTCCAATGCATTATACAGCTTATAGCTTCCCACTAATGTTTTCTTTTTTTAGCCTGAACCCTTGTAGGTCTCCCTTGTGCCTGCAAAATCTGGCCATTAGCCCAAGGATTTAGGCTAAGATGGTGTCCATGCTTTGTATTGTTTCTTTGCTTCTAAGGATTCCCTCCTAAATGATAGTGGCTCTGGTGACTTTGGGCTCTCTTCTCTGACAGTAAAGTCTGTCCACAGTCATCTTTTTCCCACTCAAGCTACAAATGATTGATGAATTAACTCAGTTAATAATAGCATTAGAAATAAAAATCTGATTTTTTTTCCTCTTCCTACTTTTTCATCAGGCTTCATGGGTCTCCTGTGTTCATGTGTAATTTTGCCATCAGCCAGGAATTTGTGTAGCTTATGCTCTGAATTTGGGTCTTCATGCCTTCAGAGGTTGACTTGCTGCCAAGATTTCCTCTTTAAATTTTCAGCTGCTTTTCCAGCCCTAAACTCTAATTTCTAACATCTTTAGCCAGTGTGGCTGCATTTTTTTTTTCTCCATTTTCTGTAGCTGTAGCTGTAGCTATGGAGATTGGTCAGTGCCTTGGGACCAGTAAGCCATGAACTTTTACCCATTCAACTTTCATTTTTCAAAATTAAAATTAAACTCTCTTCGGCCTTATATGTGCTTTTGAATACTTTCCAGTGTCATAATTAGTTTGTTTGTATTAATCTTGTATTTTATCACTGTTACCTCTGGCATTTTGTGTGACCACTTCAGTCATCCACCATGACCAGAAGGTGAACTTATTCATCTCTATTGATTTTAATGTACTTTTTTAAAAAGCCTCTAAACATTCAGTAAAATATAAGTGAAGTTTTTAGGTATTAACTTATACCTCAGTTCTCCCAGGTTCATGTTGACAGTTTATACTGTTTTTAGGGGACAGCAAATTTATATTTTAGCTGATAGGCTCTTCAGTTTCTGTAAGATGTGTGTGTGTGTGTGTTTTGCGTGCATGTGCAGGTGTGTGCATGTGTGTGTGTTTAATAGTACAATTAAAGTCACTGTTCATTCTTCACATCTGTCGGAGTTTTAGGCATTTGGTTGGGAAATAGTTTGGCATTGAACTTGGTGATGTTATTGGGGAACTTAAAAGACAGTGCAAATATTTTTATTCTCAAAGGAACATTTTATGTCACACTGTTTTGTAGGACACTTTCTTCTATTGTAATCTAACCAATTTTTATATTTTCTCTAATGGCTAGCATTGTATCTACTAATGTGCCGTCAATTTATTGAATTATTCCCAGTTTAAATCAATAAAAATGTGTTACTGTCCTTTGTATTTTATGTGGATCAATACCCCTATTTACATGTGGGAATGTGCTTTCTCTGATGAAACTGGAACTTTTGTCTCTCCAGCTTTTCTAACATATTAACCTCTATTGTTAACTATTCTAAATATAGTTTCATAAAACTGTTGGGTTTTAGAGCTGGAAGAGAAACAAATGATTAGTACTACGACCTGCTTACTTTATTGGTGAAAAACTAAAGTACAGACAGGTAAAGTAATACTTTACTAGGTTGATTATTAATATATAGTATCAGAACTAGTTCTTGAACCCAGGTCTCCTAAACCTTACTTCATTAACTATTCTTCTACATCTAACTCTACTCCCTCCTCAAAAAACTTATAATAATATCACTTTTAAGAAACTTTCATGTCCCTTTCAAGAAACCATCCCACCAACAATTATAAAATTTTCTTACTCAGATTTGATTAGCACGTACAGCTTCCTTTTTTTCTCCCTCAGGTTTCAGAGTATTTATAAGCTGCAAATTCATATTTTAAACTTTTACTTAGAATGGAACATCAGTAAGTTTGTAGGTGTGGTTTTTGTAACAACTGTAGAGGAAATTAATTCCAACATGAGTTTTCATTTTAGAGTATGCTTATTTTATGCAAATTATCTGTAAATGGAAAATAAATATGGAGATGGGCAGGTAAATAACAAGAATCAGTTTAGGCATGTTGTACAATGCCTTATCTAGTGTTGTGAGATATGGTTGGGATATTGGAATGCCCCTAATGATGGCAGGGATTCCCGCTCTCTCTCTTTCCCTGTTTCTCTCCCTCTCTATCTTCTTCCCTCCTTTCCTTCCTCCTTTGTCCCCTTTCTTCCTTCCTTCTTCCTCCTTTTCATCCCTCTTTCTTTAATTAGTGGGTTATTTTAAATACTTGTTCTAAATCTTAGCTCTTTTTCTAAATGACCCTTTGAGTGTGCTAGGACGTGGATATTTGCCTTGAAGAACTTTTGGTATAGTATTACCTTAAAATTACTCAAGGCAGAAACCTAGGATTTATTCCTTAAGTCCTTTTTGGTATTCCCCATTCATTTCTTAGCTTAATTGCTTCTGTCTTCAAATTCTGTCTTGAATCTACCCTCATCTGTTTATATCTCCTGCCACCTATTTCAAAGTATCATCATCCTTTAACTTTCCTAACTCCTGCTGGAGCCCCTTTAATCCATTTATACACAGTTTATACACAGTTTAAAGCTGACCTTCTTAAAATATTATTTAGATCACATTACTCCCTGCTTAAAACACTTTTCAATAGCTTTCTGTTGTGCTTAGTATAGTATGCAGATTCTTTTCCATTGCTTATGATACCTGGTCTGATTGAGCCCAGTTCTCTAGCTCTCCAGCCTGATCTTGTTCATTGACCACAATCACATTGATGTCCTTGTAGTTCCTCAAATGCTAGTGTTTTTCTGCTGTGCTTTATTTCACATCCCTTTTCATCTGCCTGGAACTCTTTTTCCTGCTTTGCACATAGCTAACTTCTCTCACTTTATCAACTCTAATATTATATCCTTGGAGAGGCATGCCATGAGCACCATGCCCATCCCAGTTCATTGTTAGTTTCCTTTTTAGTGAACAGCTTGCAGTTATTTTGCCTGTTTTCTTGTATTTTTGTCTGTCTTTCTAAAATTTAAATTTCATGAGAATAAAAAGACCCTAAACACACTGTCTGGCTCATAATAAGCATTTGGTTTTTACCAACTGCTTGAGTAAAAGTTAAAGTTTTTTGGACAAGTAGTTCAGCTTAAGCTAGAGAGTCTGTGGGGGGGAAAAGGAACTTGTAAAATGTAATTAATTAATTGAAAGAACCTGTAAAATGTTATCATCTAGTCTTACATTTTGGGTGTAGCCATAAATTTATTTTGCCACTATTAAATATGGCATTCAGAATGTAACAGCAGACTGTAAATGTGTCTTAAAGATTTAAGTGCTAGTGTTCCAGACTACTTATCAACTGAAAATTTTTTGTGTTGCTTAGAGGTAAAAAGTTTATCATTTTTAAATGATTATGCATAAATTAGCTTGACCATTTTGTATTTGGTTTTCTCATTTGTGACATTTTGTGTCATGTATGCTTTTCACTTATTACTTATTTTGAGTGTTTCATGTCGTCTATTTCCTATGGACTACAAAAGAGTTTTTATAATTCAAGTGGTAAACAGTTTTCTAACTTTCACTTTTTTAGAAGCTGATTGATGGTTGGGTTTGAAGCGGGGTACAAACAGTTGGGCATATTAATGTGTTTTGGTTGTGGGGAGGACCTTGAAGTTGTGGGATCCACACTCTCATTCATTCATTCATGATGTGGAATGTTGAGTTCCCAAGGTTGGAGGGGAAACAAGAGATAAGCCTGATAAGACTTAAGTGATCTTCATTTCTTACCCTCACTCCAAGCCACTTGAATTTGAGGAAATTCGTCTTCTGCCGTTATTCTGAAAAGCAGTGACTCTTCTTGGTATGGGTAGAACAGTTGGAGAATTCCAGCATATTATGGAAACACTTTAAGTACTGCACAGTCCTACGCAGGGTACTTGAATTCTGCGCCTCTCCTGGTTGGCCTCAAGAAGGAGACTGAGGGCATGGTTCATTGTCGTAGCCCTTATTGCTGCTTCTAGCCTTGGCTAATGATACTCTCAGGTGTCCACTCTGTGCACTCTCCGAGGAGCTGCCAAACAGAATGCTTCTGGGGCAGAGGTCCTGCCGAAACGCCCCTAAGCTGCTGCTACCACCACTTAGCTTTTATGTAAGGTAAATTCTAAGCTCAGTTCCATTATTAATCAAGCAAGTTTAATAATAGCAGCACCTAGCCCATAACGTTATTGTGAGAATTCTTTGAGTTAGTGAATAATAAAGTATTTTTCACAGCAGCTGGCACTAGGCAAATATCATTTGTTATGGTTGTCATCATCATTAAGAAAACCAGCCCCCCGCCCCAGTACCATTAAGGATGCTATAAAGACGGTCATAGGGGAGAAGACTACTTTTCTAAGCATTCTGGAGTAATAAGTCTATTCTAGGATATGTGCTCTTCCCCTAACCTCTACTCTTTTCTAAATCATTCTTAACTTTGTCACGTCTATCAGAATAGAACATTCCCAGAGTCTCAAGACATGTATTATGCCGCACCTCAGTTTCTCCATGCCTCACCATTCCGGAGACCCACATGCAGTCACATTAATGGTAATAACTCAGTTATTTTGGCTCATGTCCTACCTAAATGATGCAAGGCCTCCACCTTCCTGTAAAGTATCCCGCAATTATTCTGGTAGTCCCCAGGGCCATCTCACTAGTGCACACAGGCTCTACTTGTTCCTTTACTCTTGTCTTCTCATTCAGTCGCATGAGGGCAGACCCTCACCACCACCTCTGTAATGTACACGTGGTGTAGCTGCTTCCCTATTAGAGATGCTGTCCCTTGCTACCCTCACAGATGCAAATCTGGAGCGCGTAAAACGGCATTACATTTACCGTAGTCACCCCAGCTGTGCTTGGACTCCATGTTTCACAGAGTCCTTTCTGAAAACAACCTGTGCTATGGGTTCATAGACATAAACATATGTCCACAGACACAGACATTTCCATAGGTCCAGCCTAGTCTTTTCTCTCCCCTCCCCTGCAACTTCCCTCTCAAGTCAGCATCCCTTGGGTTTCCAGCCCCTGTGCAAGTCAGGTCATGCACACAGCTTAGATACGTTACCAGCTTGACTGTAGTATCCTGCTACAGACATCCAGGCACCTTTGAATTCCAGAGTAACTTTCGCACTTATATTCTGTGTTTATTCATAAAAGTAGTAGCTACATGATTGGTTATAACCCCTAATACGATATTAGGAGTGTTACATATAGGCAAATTGCTGCTCTTGATAGTTTAAAACATTAAACACTATTTTCAGATTTTCTCTAATTTCACTTCCATTTCACACAAATTCACATTATTTCTGTGCCCCGGGCCAAAGTCTAGGTAAATTTACTGCTCTAATGCATACTCTATCTGACTCTCTGTCACTCTCTTTTGCCTTCCTGGTTCACAGTACTGGTAAGCAGGATCCGTTTCTATCTGTATTACAATTTCACTTCTCCTTGGCATAAGTTAGAGTGATACTTAAAAAATATCACTAAGTACTGGATTCAGCCCACTGACAGAAGTTTTTTCTCTTTGTCTCAGGCCGCTGAGCCTCTTACCTAATTTTCTCCTTAATGGAACTTCACATTTTCAATCAACGTGACTTGGATTTCTTTGAGCAGTCATTATTATTCCTGCTAATAATTTTAATAACTCCTGGTAAATTGTAATTACCCATCCTCTTTATTCTCCTGCAGTTCATTATATATATTCTTCTGTTTCCCTTTTTCTGTCTTTCACGGTATCTTTGAAAGACACCTTTATTTTACATCTTTAATCTGGTACTATCTGCAAAGACTTGTTGTTCAGTTCATGCTCCATGATAATTTAACATAGAATAGTACTGTCCTTGAAATTCCACGTGTATGTTTTGTCTCATATGCCTCCCAGCCGCCAGTCCGCTATTACTTGCGGGGAGTAGGGCATGTGACCCCAAATACTAAGACCACCCATTTATGTGATTTCATTTTCTGTTATCTTCATTTACCAAGGTGTTGGCTTCAGGACTTTTTTTTTTTTTTTTAACCTTGTGTTATTACAGGGTGTAGTTTTCTGACTTGATTGGTGATGCTGAACATTCACAACTTTTCACTTTTTCAGTTTATAAGCAAGAAACTTTAAAAGTCACTATCAGTGCCTTTTGTCATGAAAAAGACAAGTAGAAGGAATTAGTCTTCCTCACCCAAGGATGTCAGTTTGTGTATACCAGTGGGAACCAGACAGCATGTCTAGGTAAAATCACTTATCACAATGCAGCTACTTCTTTACTATGGTAATTTTAGCTCAACTAGGTCATGTTAAAAATGTCAGCAATGCGCGAGAGGGAATAAAATGTCATCAGAATAATACACATGTGCTTACATTTCATTGGAACTTAAAATCTTTTATAGGAATCAGGATTAGCAGGATTTTTTTTTCATTGTAGTGATAAATGTGAATACAGTTACTGTCACTGTGGCTCTTTCTTAAGTGTTCAATTTGGTCTCACCCCTGGTTTCCTTAAATTAGAAAGAAAATCTCAATTTTGTTATTGGAGGTTAGTACAGATAAGAGTTTTTCAGCTAAGTAGATAACAGTCATTGTAATGGCTTGATTTTAAAATACACTTCCAATTCACCTTTAAAAACTGGGTTAAGACGAATGAGACATAATGTAAGCCACAAAACCACCATTTGATACTAACATTATTCATATTCTAGGCCAGAGTTTTAAAATTAAAAAAAATAATAAAATTTTATTCATTGTTGTTGATTTTGTACCTCACAAACTAGATGTTAATTTTAATTTAAATTAATTTAGGCGGAGTAATTGAAGAAAGGAAATATCACATTTCTCATGTTTATATATAGTAATTTTTTCCCTTACTTCAAGAGAAAGAATTACAGACATAAAAGGTGTAACAAAATAGATTTGTCAAAGAACCTTTAATAGGCCGCTGCTTTTTTTTTTTTCTTCAAAGTTTCAATTAAACCTGAAGAGATAATACAGTCCTGCTGTGATTTTAAATGACTCTTTTCATGGTTGCATAAATTGTGATTTGTCATAAATTGTAGATTGTGAATGACAGTTATGTCTGGATTCTGATCCTTTTCCTTTTCTGATTCATGCTTGTTAAAATAGGACCTTTAGGATCACTGTGACTATCTGCTTGTTTGTTTCATACTATAACTTAGCCTTGATTATAAACAAGCTTTAACTACTTCTTAATTCAGTTTAATCTTTCTGCATTTGCAAAGAAAAAATTCTTCACTGCAGTAAATAAGTATTAAGACATACTCTTATATTTCAAAGATTAACTTAATTTGAGAATCATACTTTTGATTGTGACCCCCAACTTGTGATAGGATTAAGGTAGATTATTTTATCTTCTTGTAAAATAGTATAAAATAAATATGTGCTTATAGATGTTACAGTTTAAAGTAGAAGAATTTCACTTTATAAGAAACTAATTTGCCTTCACATTGGGCATAAAAATGCCAGTATGTAGAGGACATTTATAATTTATCTACTTTTAAAGTATTTTAATTATTTCCCTTTTTACTATTTTTTTTATTCCCACTTACAGAATGAAAGATACAGGTAGTGAACTTATATTTAAGATTGATCATTTGTTTTGAATCAGGTACAGACTAATAATGACTCAGTCTAATATAATATTTTGGGTTCAGTCTCTAGGTGACAGGTATTCGTGTGTAATAAAACTCACCATCTGAATTAGCATTGATTGTCATTGTTGTTGATAATCCTGGTAGGAGCAGCAATGATTGAACAAATGTGAAGATTGAATTTGCCATTTCCTAGCACGGTGGTCACAGAAGCAGGATGAAGTATAAAAGCTGACAATACCACAGCATTAAATCTATTCAACTGTACTTCAGAGAAAAGAAATGGCAATGATTAAGGTTACTGTTCAATTCAACAAGCATCTATTGAGCAATTCTATAGCCCAACACAGTGTTAGCTGCTAATAGATACAAAAGGAGAAGATAGTATGATTTGCCCTAAAGAAGTTTATCATGTAATTTGGGAGACAAATGATTCATATATGAAACAGCTGGAGAACAAAATATGACAATATATATAATCAAACAAAATACAAGCACAGTTATTTGTCCAGCAAATGAAAAGGCATATCTGTATGATTTGAAATTCTGTGTGGTGACATAAAGTAACAGCCTGGGGTATTTGAGATTTTTGGTTATTTAACATGAAAAAAAAAGTAATTTAAAAGATGTCTATTTAAACTATCCTTTAGCCCAGTCTAAACACCAGTTACGTACATGATCACTTATACATGAGACACTAAATGAATTCAAGAATACTTTGCCTCCTTTTAATGGCTCTTTTGCAGTGTCTTCTATATATTCTAAATACAGTTTATTTTTCCAATGTCCAGGTAGTCTGAATTGTATTTTTTAAAAAGTAGGTCTCAAAGAGCACGGTCATCTGCTTAGCTTGTGTAAGGAGGCCATGTAGCAAAGCAGCCTCACTACGTTCTGTTTATGTTATTTTTTTCTCCATTGCTTGCTCAGTGGTAATGGTCTAGAAGATTCCTTTTTTGTTGTTGTTAATTGTGGTAAGAACAGTTAACATGAGATCTACTCTCTTAACAAATTTTAAGTTTTTAATACAGTATTGTTAACTGTAGGTACAGTGTTGAATAGCAGATCTTTAGAACTTAATCATCTAGCACAGCGGTCCCCAACCTTTTTGGCACCGGGGACCAGTTTCATGGAAGACAATTTTTCCATGGACAGGGCTTGGGATCGGTGGGGGGTGGGGGGGGTGGGGGGGGAGATGGTTCAGGTGGTAATGCAAGCGGTGGGGAGCGGCAGATGAAGCTTCACTCACTCGCCCACTGGTTACCTCCTGCTGTGCGGCCCCATTCCTAACAGGTACCGGTACTGGTCCACGGCCCAGGGGTTGGGGACCCCTGATCTAGCATAACTAAAACTTTATGCTTATTTTATAGCAACTCCCCATTTCCTGAGTCTCCCTCCCCATCCAGCCCCTGGCAGCCACCATTCTGTTCTTTGCTTCTATTTGTTTGACTCTTTCAAAGACTTAATCTAAGTGGAATCATGCAGTATCTGTCTGTGATTGGCTCATTTCACTTAGCATACTGTCCTCAAAGTTTTTCCGTGTTGCATGTGGCAGAATTTCCTTCTTTCTTTCTTTTTTTTTTAAAGCTGAGTATTATTCCATTTATGAGTATAGCACATTTTCTTTATCCATTCATCTATTGATGGATATTTTAGGTTGTTTCTACATCTTGGCTATTGTGAATAATGCAGTGAACATTAGAGCAAATGTCTCTTCAAGGTCCTGATTTCAATTCTTTTGGATAAATACCCAGAAGTTCTGTTGCTGGATCATATGGTAGTTCTATTTCTAATTTTTTGAGGAACCTCCATACTGTTTTCCATGGTGGTTACACCACTTCACATTCCCACCAACAATGTACAAGAGTTCCAGTTTTTCCATATCCTCACCAACACTTGTTACCTTTTGCTTTTTGATAACAAAAAAATAACCATTTTAACAGGTGTGAGGTAGTATCTCATTGTGGTTTTGATTTGCATTTCCTTGATGGCTAGTGATGTTTACATCTTTTTATATACCTGTTGTCCATTTGTAGGTATTCTTTTTTAAAAAATTAATTTTTATTGGAGTATAGTTGATTTACAGTGTTGTGTTAGTTTCTGCTGTGCAGCAAAGTGAATCAGTTGTACATATACATATACCCAGTTTGTTTTAGATTCTATTCCCATATAGGTCATTATAGAGTATTGAGTAGAGTTCCCTGTGCTATATAGTAGGTTCTTCTTAGTTATCTATTTTATATATAGTAGTGTGTATATGTCAATCCCAATCTCCCAAGTTATCCCTCCCCCACCCCTTTCCCCCTTGGTAACCGTATGTTTGTTTTCTACATCTGCAACTCTATTTCTGTTTTGTAAATAGGTTCATTTGTACCATTTTTTTTAGATTCTACATATAAGCGATATCATATGATATTTGTCTTTCTCTGACTTACTTCACTCAGTATGACAATCACTAGGTCTATCCATGTCATTTGTAAGTATTCTTTAGCAAAATGTCTATTCAGGTCCTTTGCCTATTTTTTAATGAGTTATTTCGGGTTTTTGGGTTTTGTTGTTTTTTATTTGATTGATTGTTTTGCTATTGAGTTGGAAGAATCCCTTTTATATTTTGGATATTAACCCTTTATCAGATACATGGTTTGCACATATTTTCACCTATTCTGTAGGTTGCTATTTTCACTCTTTTAATTCTTCCCTCTACTGTACAGAAACTTTTTAGTATGATGTAGCTCCATTTGTCCATTTTTGCTTTTGTTACCTGGGTTTTGGGTGTCCTATCAAGAAATCATTGCCAAGACCAATGTCACGAAGTTTTTTCCCTCTTCTTTCTTTTAGTAGTTTTACATTTTCAGGTCTTACGATTAAGTCATTACTCCATTTTGGGTTGATTTTTGTGTATAGTGTAAGATAAGGGTTCAGTTTTATTCTTTCACATTTGGATATCCAGTTTTCCTAGCACCGTTTACTGAAGTGACTGTTGTTTCCCGTTATGTATTCTTGGTACCCTTGTTGAAGATTGGTTGAGCATATATACATGGGTTTATTTCTGGGCTCACTGTTCTGTTCCATTGGTCTATATGTGTGTCTTTATGTTAGTACCATGCTGTTTTAATTACTGTAGCTTTGTCATATATTTTGAAACCAGGAAGTGTGATGCCATCAGCCATGTTCTTCTTTCTCAAGATTGTTCTAGGCATTTGGGGTTTTTTGTGTTTCGATACGAATAATAGGATTGTTTGTTCTATTTCTATAAAAACTGCCATTAGTATTTTGAAATGCCATTGAATCTGTAGCTCACTTTGGGTAGTACAGACATGTTAACAATATTAAGTGTTCCGAGCCATGAACATGGGATTTCTTTCCATTTATTTTGTGTCTTCTTTAATTTGTTTCATCATGTTTTGTACTTTACAGTATACAAGTCTTTCACCTCTTTGTTAAATTTATTCCTAACTATCTTATTCTTTTTGATGGCATTATAAACGGGATTGTTTTCTTAATTTCTTTTTTGGATAGTTCATTTTTAGTATATAGAGATGCAACTGATTTTTGCATGTTGATTTTTTTTTTTTTATCCTTCAACTTTACTGAGAATTTCTTTTATTAGTTCTATCCAGTTTTTTCTGTGGAATCTCTGGAGTTAAGTGTATATGAGATTATGTTATCTGGAAACAGAGATAATTTTACTTCGTCCTTTAGTAAACTCTTAATATACTCTTCAGATTCAGCTTTGGCTGGGAAGCTTTCTCTCTTCTGTGTCTCTCCTTAGATATTTCTTCACTGTACCTCCAGACCCATTGCACATCTATCATGACATATATCATTGTATTTTAATTTATTTTAATAAATTGATTTGTCTGATTCACTAGATTGGCATTTTTACCATATCACGAGGACTTCACATAGTTCTTGGTGCATTGTAGATTCTTAATAAACACTTACTGAATGAATAAAATATATGAATTTGTTATATATCACAATGCTAGTGAAAATTTGTTATTGCATTTAGTTCTTACAATAAACATGGGATACATCCTATCATTAAGTGTCCAGTGGGTATGGATCTTTAAGATCCAGTGATGTATACAAGTTTAAAATTAAAATGTCCACCCCTTTTACAGCCCCACCTCTACCATATAATTTTCTCCAAAAAAACTGATATGAAAAGCTGTGATGTTCATTTCTCCACACCATCAACAGTTCTTAAAGTTGCTTGAATCAGTCCAAATATAGATGTGATATATAGATATATTATGTGTGTACACACACTCATCCTCCTTAGAAACAGCTTTTCCAATGTTAACTGACATTGCCTTCCTCCCAGTTTTCCACTTGACTTAATGATTCCAGATACAGTTTTAAATTGCATTAAATTTTTTTTTTTTAGTATTTAGTCTCTGTTTATTCTTTTTTAAGGTTATTTCTAAGGCTGGCTTGGAGTAGTTCAAATCCAGAATAAATACAGTTTGCACCCTGTCACTCCATACTCTTAAAATGGTTTTGCTAGCTTAGAGCCTCTTAGATACTTTTAAAATAAGGTCAAGCTGATTCCACAGCCTATCGGTGCTATATTAGCCTATAATAGCCTATATTAGTGCTATACTTTTGGCTAAATGTAATTGACATGAAATACAATAATTAATACAGTTAATAAACTTATTGCTTGTTCCCCTGGAATTTTTGGTGTTGCAGTTTTTCATAATAGAGTTTTTTAACGTCAGCTAGTTTATTTCTGGCCAAACTATATTTTATTTCTTAAGTCCTTAAACACCAGAATATTTGGAAAATCATACACTCTCTGACAAATGAGAATTCTTGTATTTTATTGTTTTGAACTATTTTCTTCAAAGTCATTATTTCAACAATGAAGGTATCTAAGTTTTCACTTCTGTAGGTGTTATTTCTTGGCAGTGAATACAAGAAATTCTCCAGTTCAGTTTAAAAGAGTAAAATTTGAAATTTGTGTTTTTGTTAATTAGGCTTTCCATGAACACCTGGTTTTTGGCTTTCTTCTAACTATAGTGTAGTAGCCTTAAAAGCACTGAAATCATATCTAGGATTTTATATGTTGCAGAATGTAGTAGCTACAACTGCACTTTTCTAAGTTCATACATAGTGTGGTCAGTATTTATCATAATTTTAAAATGTGACAAGTTTTTTTTTTTCTTTTTTTCCTGTAAGTAGTGCTTCTTGGACATCACAGTCACTTCAGGCTGTGCCCTTAATTCCTGTCCGTAGCATTATTTTATAAACATAAATGAGAGCATTAAAGGAAACATTTTAAAAACAAACATTTGAACTAGCATTTGAAAATTCACGCAGTTTCATCAAATGTGGCTCCCAATAAGTTACTTCAATTTAATCAGAATTTTATCAGCTTGTTAAGGTCCACCTCAGATGGACCTCAGACGGACCTTCAAATATTTTTTGAAGGCTTTCCATTCGTTTCTCTCTTTTTCATTCTGTTTTCTTTTTGCCCTCCTAACCTCTCCTTTCTCTTCCCATGTTTTTCTCCACTTACCTATCTTCCTATCCCCATGTTACCTCTTCCATTTCCTCCCCTGTTTTTCTTCATTCACCTGTATTCAGTTCCTTTCTCACATTTATGTACTTTATCCCCTTGCCATTCTGTCTTCCGTTTATACAGTCTAAGAAAGGACACACCCTGGCTCACAGAGTGATCTCCTGTTGTCTGCCTGTCCTTCCTGTGCTCATTTTTATGAAACAAAGTTGAAGGGAAATAAGAGTTTGGATGGGAAGAATAGAGGTTCATTTTAAAAAATATTTGTTATTAACTCCAACAAATCTTATGAGGATTGTTGATTAACTACGAGTGTATAAAATCTACTATGAACTTAGTGTGAAAAGAGTTATGTTAGTATAGCATTCTTGGTTGAAAGCCATGATTCAAATTGAGTATATGTTTGTGATTGGCATTTAAAAGAAACTTTGCTGTTCCCTTCTCTTTAATTAAAGAGACAACAGTGAAGAACATTGATCCCTTCAATAGAAGACATATTTATTAAAAATCAGCTTTTTGAGGCAATATGTTCCTATAGGATGCTAGGATTACTTTAAGCTTGAAGCAAAACCAAAACCCAAAACTTGGAAAGCTAAGTGCAAAGGCTTCAAAGCAGTTTCGGATCATCCAAATGGTTAGTCTAAATAATTGAAGACATTAAACAGATCCATATTTGTAAATGACAGAAATGATTACTGGTTTAAGTATTATTCAGTGGTACTTTATCAAAGCAGAGTCCCCTCACATTCCTGGTTCTGTGCTTTGCTGGACTCATTCTCTGGCAGTTTGCCCCATGTAATAAGTTTTGGTTTTCATATTGTTGCCAGTAGAAATGGGTTTTTATGGCTTAAGTGGAGTTGATATTGTTTGGTTGAATATGAACTCCTAGGGAGCCTACACATTAAAAAAATTTTCAAAACCAACTGTTAGATTAATGTTGAAATACACTACTAATCCGGTTACAGTATAGTGGGTACTTACTTATGAGGTTCTCAGAGCAGAATCTTGAGGTTTCTTGAATAAAGCTTAATGGGAATTTAAGCTGGTTTGTAACTATTAACAAATGTAACTTAGAAACATTTTCAAATTACTTTAAATTAGTTAAAAGTGGTCAGGACAATCATCAAAGATTTGAAAGTTGCTCAAGTTGGGTTCATTGAAAACTCCTGCCTTTTAACCTATTAATCATAAAAATGTTCTGTTCTTAATTGTCATGTGGTCCAGTAAGTATGAGCAGTTTTTCTATGTCACCAATGCTGTGAACAATCAGGCTGACGATTTCCTGATAATGTTCTATTATGGTGGTGGCAAGTAATTCTGGAAATAGTGTTTTAAGAAATGTCTTGCTCAGAAGCATCATTTCTTCCAGGAAATAGCCTTTCATTTTGGTCTAGAAAGTTCAAGGATATGGCATCCTGTTGGAGCTCTGGGGTATTACTATTTTCAGACCTTGTTTGTGTGCAACATGAGCCATATTGATTTCCAGATAATATGAATTTATTCAAAACAGGAGATTGTAACATTCTAGGAGCAGATTGTTTTTAGTTTTATTAAATTTACTTTGATTACAACCAAGAAAATTGCTTTGAAACAACTAAGACATTATATTCTGACCCCATAGCTTTGCTGTGTCATTTAATCTTTCCCAAGGTTTCTACTGTTATCCTAACTCTTCTCAGTAGGAGATGATGGTATTGGTACAAATCAAGAGATGTAAGATTTAACATCACTGCTGACTTAGCGAGAAATGCAAAATATATTTAATCCATTTTTTTCTTAAATAAATACGACCAAATGAACTTTGCTAAGTAATAATTTGACCATATAATAAAAAGCAGATTAGAGATAACTACTTATATGATGGAAATATTTTCTAAGAGTACTTCAGCCTCAAATATTGCATACAATTTTTGTTCTTGTAACATCTACAATTTAGAATAAAAGCATGGTGTGGTATTGGTTTTTTTCAAAATTTCTGAGATTATGATAGAAATAAAGTAAAAATAAATCATGTAATTTTTATGACTGGAACATTAAATCTGTTTTTTAGTAATACTACCAATTAAAGGGGGAAATGCTCAGATTTAACCGTTACTATTCTACCATGTAAAGGCTTCCCATTTTACAGACTGGGGAGTCTCTACATTAGCCTACAAAATCCTAAATGATATGGCCCCCTCCAGGTTTTCTTTCTGATCTTATTTTCTACCACTCTCTCTCCCTCACGCAGTTCACTTCAGTCACGCTAATCATCTTACTGTTCCTCGAACTTTCCAGGGACTTTCTGCTTTAGAGTCTTTGTACTAGTTGTGTCTCTACCTGCAGTGTTCGTCTCTCAGATGGCCGTGTAGCCTTTCCTCGGTGCTCACATGTCAGCTTCTTAGGCAGGCCTGCGTTCGTCATCGTATTCAAAAAGCACAGCCTTCACTCCCCACACTACCCACAGCACCTGAACTAACTTACTCTGCTCTACTTTTTCATTTTCAATAGCATCTCTCACTTCCTAACAAACTATAAAATTTGCTCGTATTTTTAAAGAACATAATGTGTGAAATATTAACACAGAAGGGTGTTCAAAGGTAATGATGTATGTGTAATACAGAGAGGAAGTTAAGGAAATAATAATTACAGAATCACAAGACCTAAAGAAAGGTATTAGTCTTTGAATGGAAGGGCTGAGCAAGTATCAGGCAGAATGAATGAATATAAAATAGTCCCATGTAAATGCATACTTTTGGCATTTCAGTCCCCTGACCATAAAGAAGGAAATCCTGAGATTCCAAAGAGGAAAAAAAAAAGTTACCAGAGTAAAAACATGAATCAAACTGGTATTAACACTTCTCGTGGGTGACCCTGAATTCTAGGGCATAGTGTAGAAAATGTTGTTAGGGTTCTGTAGGAGAATGATTTTGAAACTAGAAGTTTATATACCAAGCAAAACTGTCCATGAAATGTGAAAGCAAACAAAGATAATTGAGACTTGCAAGAACTCTAAAAGTGCATCTCCAATAAAATCATAGTAGATGAAGAGGTGAGAGCTAAGAAACAGTGACTCTAACCCCAGAGTGTAATAGTATAGTGAAATACGCCAAAAATATAAGTGAGAGCTTAACAGTTATCCAAGAAGGCAACTGATTCAAATTGGAACTCAAAATCTAACAAACAAGCAGCAGTCCTACAATTAGCAGTCAAAGGGAATTACAGCTTTTATAATTCTGAACCCTGAAGACCCAAAAAGACTCCTCAAAGGAGTTAAAAAGTATTCATTATCAACCTGTTCTCCATTTAATCTGTTTTTAACTGATGAGCTTCTTCTTCTTAGCCCACACTCTCTCTTCTTAACTGTATCAGTGTTCTTTGTTTAAAAAAAAAAAAAAGTAGATGAGTAGATTCTGGCACATTTCACAAATGGAAAAAACTGCAAAATATGTAGGAAAAGCACAGATCTGCAATTATAGAAATGATTGACTTCTGTGTCCTCTTACAAATAGTACCTTCAAGGTGGAAGTTCATAGGTAGGATGTAGACTGTTGGGTAGACTGGGTGAGGGTTTTCCAGCAAAATGAAAAGTCTCAGAGCCTCCGAGCCTGCTCAGACCCAGACTGTTTTCTGAGTGACTGGTTCGGAGAGCTGTTGCCCTTCTTCCCCCAGCACTCCTGAGGCTCCACGTCAGCTGCTTCCTGTGCTCTGCGACCATTTACACTTTCAAGGATCTCTTCACGAAAGGGACTCTGAGACCCTTTAAAAATCTGACCTTAGAGCCAAAATCATCCTATTGGGTATGTTTTTAGAACTCATACTGTTTTTAAGCTAGTTCATAACTCGATCTGTGTGTAAATTATTTACAGATGAATGCAGTTCCAGCCAAATTGCCTTATTTAAATGTATCATTACAGACACTTCAATAGCTTCTACATTTGAATGCTGAATTTCACTTCATTTCAAATATATTTGCATAAGCAGTTTATATCATTCCTTACCATGCATTTTACAGTGTTAAAGTAATAATTTTACCCATCTTCAAAACTGTATGCATTAGATTATTACTACCATGAGAATTTATATGTGAACTGTGGGTATTTTTTCCTCTTTATGTGACCTTCTTTTAATGATTATTACAAAATTGAAATTGTTTTCCTTTCAGCGCTATCTAGTACTTTTTTGTTTGTTTTCAAAGCGGGCAAGTCTTTTAAATGCCTGACTTGCAAGTGTCTGTTAGCTAGCAAAGCTGGCTAGTTGATTGGTATTGCTGTCCAGTGACATTCTCTTGTCTTTCCCTGTGAGTATTTCTGTGAGGAATTCATTATATTACTCTAATGCTGCTGAGAATTTCCCTACCTTGCTTTGTTATGTCTGCCTCCACTGTCACTTTGGCTTCCATAACAGATATTAGTTCAGATCCCATTCTTCCCCACCACAATGCCGGTGAAAATTTTAGCCTCTTGCTACTTCCTTTCTCTCTGCCAGTAGAGACCCCGACCCTTCAGAAATGGTAACCTCACTGATTACAATCCTCCTCTTTTTATTAATTTTATCTCTTATGTGGATGCAGAACACTTCTCCAGTTACCACAGATTCTTCTAGAACCCTTAAAGCCCAAAATTCTTTGAAGTTTTGGTTGTCTGTGGGAATCCCTCAAATGGCTCCTCATCTGAAAACAATAGTCAAGATCTAACAGTGGCTTTATATAATTTGTCCCACTACTACCTCTCTTACTTAATCATCTACTAATCTCCCTCTTACTTACTTTGTTCCAGTCATACTGTCTCCTTATTGTTTCTTGAAGATACCATGCACAGTTTCTCCTTAGGAACATTGTACTTGCTGATTTTTCTGTCTGGAACGTTCTACTCCCAGATAGTCTCATGGTTTACCCTTTCACTTCTTGCACATCTTTACTCACATTTCACCTTATCGATGAGACCTTCCCTTTCCACCCTAAGAAATAACAGGGTACCATATTTCCAGCATATCCCATGCCGCATAGCTTCAGACAAGCTATCTGTTTTATTAGACAAATTATGTATTTTACTTATTTATTAATTGTCAGCCTCCACCAAAATGCAAACTTCCACAAGAGCAGGGAACTTTAGCTTTATAAACTGTTGAATTCTGAGCACCTAGAATAGTGCCTGGCCTGTCATAAGCATTCAATAAGTATTTGTTGAATGAATGAATATTATAAATGCGACTGTGTTCAGTATTTTATACGGGTATACATTTTAGCTAGAGTTGACCAGTCTCTTTCATTATGAGCATGGAATTACAATCCGATTGCCTGGGTTCAAATGCCATTTTTGTTACCTTGCACAAGTACTTAACTTCTCTGTGTCTCATCCTGTATCTCATAGGTTGCTTGAGGATTAAATGAATTAATATATGTAAAGCAATTTTAACAGTATATGGCACACATAGTATTCTATAATTTGATGTCTACGGAAATGTTCAACATCATCAGATTTGCTTTAGTCGTTTCTTTCAGCTTACTGAGCATTGTTATTTCTGAATATTTATGCTAAGGTTCTCTTGAGGTGGAAAGTACAAGCCCCAACACCATGGATTGAATTTTTTTCTAACTCATTTGTTTATCTTTTTTTAATCATGGTTTTGATACTTTAACATAAAAAATACTTTCTTTAGGACAGAGATATTTAACTTGTATGTGTACAGTATTATATATACCTACTTCTGGGCCCCCACTTGTAACATCTCAAAGCCCTCCATTTCTGATCAGAGTTGCTTTGGTTTAACCCAGTTTGGTTCAAACCAGTATGACAATGGATAAATCACAAAGGACAGCTTAAGCTTACTTGCTGCTGGTAACAAAACAAATATGCAAATATAACCTGTACTTCTGAAATATAGTGTACAATCCTGACATGCGATGTAGTGTCGGAAACAGGGTGTCTGCCCTTCACAATGTGGCAGTGAAGTCTGTGGCTCTCCAGCTCCCATACACAATTCAGCTCAGTATGAAGTGGCTCTTTAGCTTGACACAGTTGTGTATCACTGATTAAGGTAACCTCTCTACCTTGGAGGGAGTGTGAAGTAGTATCCTTCGGTTCAGAAGTAGTTGTCTTTCTCCATATCTCAAACAGTTCTTTAAATACAACTTGACTTTTCTTTTATGTTAAAAACATTTCATTTGTGTCTTCATCTGTTAGTTTCTGGATTGTACGGAAGTAATTACTCCAGTATTCATGTTCAACTGTTATTTCCCAGTTGGTTTCTTTGAAGCCTTTTAAGTTTTCAGTGACAGTTACATAGAAATTAAAATAAATAATATATTTGCTAATGATGATTTTAAAAGAATGAGGACATTTTAGCTATTACACTAGAATAATTTTTGCCCTTCTTCTTAGTCAGTAGGATTCTTTGGTTAGGAGAAAAATTTGCCCATGTTTAAGAAAATAATAAATTTGTCTTCAGACTAAAGCTGCTAAAGTTAGTCTTTGGTCTCCATATGTTTTAAAGAAGTATAACATACATACAATTAAATGAGTTATCACAAAATGAACACTCCTGTGTAACCACCAACCATTGGAGAAGGAAAGTGTTATCTGCATCCCCAGAAACCCTCTTACTGATTCCTAACCACTGCCCCTTTCCTGCTCCCCAAAGTTAACCACCCTCCCACCTATTCTAATATCATGTGTTAGTTTTGCCTTTTTAATAAACTTTGTATAAATTGAATTAGTCAGAATATACAGTTTTCTCTCTGGGTTTTTTTTTGCTCAACATCACATGGGTGCAATTCCTCCATGTTTTGTGTAGCAGTACTTTTGTTCCCGGCTGCATAGTATTCCATTGTATGACCATACCGCAGTGTGTTTAACCATTTTTCATATGGATAGAAATTTGAATTTGTACTATGATTGATGCACATGCACATGCATCTCTGTTGAGCATATACTTAGGAATTGTTAGATCACAAGTTCAATTTTAGTAGATAATCAAGTTTCCCAAAGTCACTATACCAATTTGCTTACCACCAGCTGTGTATGAGAGTTGTGGTTGCTACGCATCTTCTCCAAAACTCGGTATTGTCCGTGTTTTTAATTTCAGCTGTTCTGGTGAGTTTGTAGAGAGGCATCACATTGAGCTTTTAGTTTGCATTTCCCTGATTATTAGTGAGTTGAGCACTTTTTGACATGTGTATTGACTATTTAGATACCCACTTATATAGGGAGCTTTTTCAAGTCTCTTGTCCATTTATCTATCAAGTTGTCCGTTTTTCATACTTACTTGTAGATATTCTAGATACCAGCCCTTTGTTGATTGTATATGTTGAAATTATTGTTTCCTACTCTGTGGCTTGCTTTCTGTCTTAAGGCATTTTTTGAGGAAAAGAAATTTTTAATTTTAATATGATCTTATTTCTCTGATTTATTTCTCAATCTTTTCCTTCATGGTTTCTACTTTCTGTGCCATATTTAAGCAGTAATTACATTCTTATGTCATGAAATATTTTCCAGTGTTATTGTTGGAAATTTTTATTGTTTTAGTCCAGCCTTCCTGTATTATATAGCCTATCACTAAAAATTTAGGTGTATGCACCCTTCTGTATGCATATAATTTATTTATATGTATCATATATATATACAGTATACTCATTTTTACATAAAACAAACAAACAAAAGAAAATAGAAGATAATTAGATAAGTATGTAAGTAGGTAAGTGTCCTTTTCCACACCCCAGTATTATGATACACCCAGTATTGTGCATTTTCTGATTTATACACACTACATTTTATGTCAATCTTTTTAGAATCAAATAATATTGTCAAGTAAATTACTTAAACTGTCAAGTAGGAAACTTAACTCATTGATAATCCAGTCAGAAAGTTTTATTTGGAAATTTTCACTTGATATCAATTTGAGAAAATACATTTTCTATAAGGCAGAAGTTATTCCCCCAATTTTCACATACTGTAATTTAGGAAATATCATAGTCTCAAATTAGTTAGGCATGTGACCTTCAGCAAATACTTGATTTTTTCCAAAATGCGTATTTAATCATTTTATTTCCCTACTTTAAATTCTCAAATTGAACAAACATCTCCTTACATTATATATTTGTCTGAAGATTTTGTTATTATAAGATTTGCTCAGATAGAGAAAAGGCTTGAACTAATCATGAAAAGTTAAAGAAAACAAATTGCACAGTTTTCCTTTCTTTTTTATTTAATAGCTAAACACAGACTTTTTTAAAAAAGAATTGTTCTGGTTTCCAGTAAATAAGTTTGTGGTTTAAGATGGCTTTAGTCACTAAGCCCAGTAAATATCCTCCAACTCTTTCTCTCCCTCTCAGAAAGCTTCTTATATGTGGGATCAGCAGTCCCCAGATTAGACCATTTAAACGGTGTTTTGGAATAGGATCACATAATCTGTTTTCTGCGAGAATTGACATATTTTAAAAGAAATCTTCTCTCAGTTCAAATCAAACTCAGATTTACCTGTTTATCTGACCTTCTAATCTATTCATAGCTTGGACAACTTAATTTGGAATCTTTACCAAAAAAATAGAAAATAAGAGGTTATTTCTGACTCTAAAATTATTATCCTTTTAATGTTGGAGTATTCCTCTGTGTCAAAAATCAAATCTTATGAACTTTTTCCTTAACCTATATGTGAGGGTAAGGTCCAAAGAAAAACAATTTAAAGAATATCTTACTATTAATTAGGTTTCAAAACAATCAAGAATGAGATAGGTTTCCTGGAATTATTTAAGCATCCGGTTTCCCAATAACCTCCACTATGTAGCCATAGTTTTTAAAGGTGGTTACAAGGACTTCCCTGGTAGTCCAGTAGTAGAGAATCCACCTTACAGTGCAGGGGACATGGGTTCGATCCCTGGTCAGGGAACTAAGATCCCACATGCCGCAGGGCAACTAAGCCTGCGCGCCACAACTACTGAGCTCACACGCCTCAACTAGAGAGCTTGCGTGCTGCCAACTACAGAGCCCACGTGCCTTGGAGCCTGCACACCACAACTAGAGAGATAAAACCTTCACACCACAACTAGAGAGAAGACCGCGCGCCGCAATGAAGAGCCCGCATGCCACAACGAAAGATCCCACATGCCTCAGCGAAGATCCCGTGTGCTGCAACTGACCCGACACAGCCAAAATAAATAATAAATAAATATTTTTTTTAAAAAGGTGGTTACATAGTTACCAGAAAAATTGAATTCTGATGAGGTGCAATTTTAATGCATTTGAGCTAGAGTAAAAAGTTTTAGGTTTGGATATAGAGCGGGCAACAAAGGCAAAAGTCTGATGTAGTTAAAATTTATTGTACTAAGGGCAACTTCTAGAGTATAATGCACTTTGTTAATATGCATACACAGACTAAAGGTTGGTAAATTGTGTATGTTAGCGTCGGAAGATCAGTAGTTGTTATTAAGATAGTCAGTGAGCTTACTAATTGCAAAATAGGTGAGAAATTACAAATTACTAAAGTAAAATGAAGTCTGTTCGAAAAGCATTGTATTTTTAAAAATGTTCAAAAATGTAAACGACAGAGATTGGAAACATAAATTTCAAACTGAACCGCAACGCATCTAACGACTTCTAGGCCATGTAATCTATTTAAAGAGGGGTACCATGAAAGGCCACTACAAGAGATCCCCTGTAATAACTGATGAAACCTTCATCCCTGAGATGAAATCCCTGAGAGATTGCTTTTGTTCAAAAGATTATCATTTTTTTTTCCTTCAGATTGTTGAGTTCCAAACCAACACATTTTGGGGTACTGAAATCTGCCAGGTATAAACTGATCTGTCTTTGAATTCACCTGCACAGCTTTTCACCAGAATCTCATGCTTTTTGTCATGTGTTGCTTTTCTTGAATAAAGGATTAAAACCTCAGTATTTTTCCCTCTTCTCTGTACTACTGTGTGCTCCCGTCAGAATATTCATTAAACAGTTACACCTCTGTGACCTTGAATTCTCCTTAAATAAAAATTTAGAGTGCATAAATTGACTTCAGTGTAGCTTTGGGGCAACACTGAAAGCTTCAATGATACAGATGAACTACAAGGCGACCCTATGAGGAATAGTTAGAAAAAGTATAACGTGAAAGTTAGGTAAACTGGATGACAAAGACTGGAGATTTTTACAGCAAAGACTTGGGAAAGGTAAGGGAAGAAAGTAAGCTGTGCCAGGTGTGCCAGATCCTAGTTACACATCAAAATAGCCTTATGCAGTTTTGTTTTTGTTGATGAAATTTTGCTTTGTTTGTTTTAATACAGCTGCCCTGGCCTCAAGATTCACAGAATCTTTGGGAGTGGCTCTGAGGGTAGAAAAATTTTAATAGAGGTCCCTGTTGGTTCTGTTAGAGCCAAAGTTGAGAACTACTGTGGCATGGCTGTGCAGATCATCTTATTTTTTTTACTTTCCCACTGATCTTTTAAAACAACACTAAAATAAAAACTAAAAATAGTACAATATCCATTATTACAGTTTTATGCTGTGGTAAATTTCAGTAATGCTGTCTTTAGCAATTTTTATTGTTTTTAGTGAAGGAATATTTAAACTAGTTCACTTCAAAGCATGGTTACCAGTTATCTTCTTCCTTTAAAGTCAAAATTTTTACCACATATTCTATTTACCTTAGTATATTCAGGACTCCTGTGGTTAGGGCTGTTTCAAATATATGAATGATTACAAGTAAGTATTTACTTTTTATTGAAAAATTCTTTACTTTTTGTTTCATGACAACAGGTAGGTTCCCAAACATTATTCCAGTGATTATTGTGCACTAGCATTGGTATCTTTCATCTGTCAGACATGTGGGTAAATCAGACGACCTGGCCATGGCAAACTGCTGAGTCTGAGATTCTAGTGTTCATTTGTCTTAATGTAGGGTTTTAATTCTAAACACATTTATCTAATGTAGGATTCTGAAGTTACTGTGATATAGGTGGAAAGCAACTTTTATTTGTAATGGTAATAAAGTATTAAAGTATTAGTAAATAAAAAATTGAGACTGTGAAATTGACTAGAGAATTTTGAAATGAGAAAAGATAGTTGAGGTCAGTTTATCCCCTCTCCCTACTTTCACTATGGCCCTCCTCCTCCACTACATAAAGTTTGAATTCTAAAAGATTAAAAGATAATGCCAGCATGGCTGAGACGTTCATTGGGTTTACGTCAAGTAAACTATACTATTTTGTAATTTTAAAGAACAGTTTTCTCTTTCTGTAGTTAATTAAAATCTTAACGTGTATAATACAGTGCAGATTTTAAGCCGCCTTTAGATGACTTGTGCTTCTTATTATATTTGTTTCTTTGGGAATTCTTGGCTTGAGACCAGTTCCACATCTGATTTTATGAACCAGCAATAGACAATGGCAGTAAAGTAATAAATCAACATAATGATTCAATTAATTGTGCTTCACTTAAGTCACTTAACAGTCATATTTGTTACTCAGTGGTATGTTTGTCATAAAGTTAATATCTGTTTCCACAGTTTCTAAGGATTATATTATCGCTGTTTTTTCAAATTTGATTTTATGAATAATAATAATTTATATTCCCCCAAACTTCCAACTATTGTAGTTGATCCTTTTTACTCATGCCTTCTTTGGGGGGAAGACTTTCAGACATCTAGTTTTCATTATCTTGCAGCTAATTGATAATTATTCAGTTGCTGAGATAATTGGAAAAAATACATTTTATCTTTTAGTTTGTAAGGAATCCTTTGAACTTGAAACAGAAACTGAATCTTTTTGAGATTCACTAGATGGATTAGGTTTTCTTAATTAAGCATTGGATATCATAATAGTAACTTTTTATCCTTCAGGTATAAAAATAACTGATTTCCCATCCATAAACAATTTCTATTAAATTGAAATGCTGAGGAGTTTTAAATTTTGTGTAGATCTCAGGAAAGTTAGCTGTTCTACAAGTTAGCAGGTAAGATTTTTGTGTACAGTTATATGCACTAGATG
This sequence comes from Eschrichtius robustus, assembly GCF_028021215.1. NCBI lineage: Eukaryota > Metazoa > Chordata > Mammalia > Artiodactyla > Eschrichtiidae > Eschrichtius > Eschrichtius robustus. The sequence continues at coordinate 95,346,706 of NC_090825.1, forward strand.
GTAGTAGACTGGTTAAAAAATTTAGAAAGTTGTCCCACCTGGTATAAGATGGAGGCCTGCGCATACACGTTGATTTCTTGTCCCTCCTGAGACATCACTAAAATAGAAGCATAGAAGCACATAATAGATTGATGCAGCAAAGAAGATCAGAGAGACTCACTAGTACTTGCAAGTTTTCAAGAAATTACCGGGAGAAGGAAAGATGGGCGTGAGAAGACTGATGAAACAAGCTGTGAGGAGGCTACAGAGGAGGTGAGAGGAAACTGATCGCCTATGTGAACCCGAAAGAGCCTCTGGACTGAGAATCTGCCAAGTATGAAGTGGGGCAGGAAGATGTAGAGCTGAAACAGGAGGATTAATTAAAGGTCTCTCCCTGAAAGCAGAACAGTTGGCTCCCCTATCCCACTTCTCCATCCCCAGGCCAGAAACCGGAGCCTCATCTCAGAAGACAGGCAGTGAACCATATGGGAGGGAGTAAGGTTTCCGTTGTGCATCTTGGCACTCTACAAATAAGTCTGCATTATTCTGGCCTTTGAAGGGTTGCAGGCTGACAGCTGGCTTCCTGCATGCTCACTACAGCTCTTGTCTAAAGCGAAGCTTGCCTATGTCCAAACATGCCAGTGTACACAGAGCTCTAGTTAATGCTACCAAGTAGACAAGAAGACAGAGGAAACCTATTTTCATTATTATGCTTGTCTATTGTTTCTGAAGCCCTCATATTATTACAAATGCTTAAATTTCTGTTATGTTCTTGTTATCATCTTGATTGTTCACTGAGTATTTGTCCCCTATTTGACAGATTTTTCATAAATGGAAGCAAATTCTGTTTTCAAGGGTAATTCATTTTGGTAGCCCAATCTTAGGAATCTACCAGAAACTGCTTTTTCCTCCCAAGGTGTTTTCATTTGCTAATGTATTAGTGGGATATGATTTAGGAACAATTAGTCTTTATTATTCATAATCTTAGTTTGAATTTAATCATAGCATAAGCTCACCCTGATATTTAATAATGTACACATATGCTAACTGCAAATTCAGGTTTATTTAGCCTCTTGGGTTGTATCTTTTTTGCCTGTAAGAGATACAGAATGCTTTATTAAAGCAGTGAGAAATGTTATCTCATTAAGTGGAAGAGAAGGACATATTTCTTGTCTTTAAAACATTTAGTAATGTGAATTGAGTTGTAGTGTTCGGAAACATTGCAGTTAGACCCAACCTTAATTTTTCTTATTGCCTTACATTTTCATGGATATACATAGGGAACTATTTTTGTATTCATTCTCAGCTAAATAAATTAGTCCAAATATGCCTCACTGAAATTACCTTCCATAAAAATTTCCAAAAGCATTTGAAAAATATCCCAAGGGTGGCAAATCCATAATATTTTACTTGATTTAAATGCTGTGCCTAGCTTCTGGATGGATATATGATCAGAAGAACAAATCTAAAATGTAATGAAAGTTAACCATACTGTTGTAAAGTCCAAAATGATCTTGTATCACTGAATGAGACTTGACCTTGGAGAGTAGTGGAAACTTCAAGTGGTAGTTTCCAACTTCTATTCATTTTGGAGTTATTGAGTATATGAAGAATATATTATACCTGTTCCTGAAGGTCAATAGCATGGACATGATTATGCTGAAGTATATTTTGGATATTGGCTTTAATCTATAGAAGACTTTCATATTTTGTACTTTGGGTTCTATAAAAATTACCATTCCCATGCATCCTTATGACAGTTGAGATCTGAAAAGTCTTAATTAATGGTCCTTGGTTTTGTGTTTCAAGAAGTCAAAGGATGGGCATTTCCCCCCCTCTGTCTCACTTTGACATTAGAGACAAGATACAAACAAGTTTTTTTAGATCTTGTAAAGACCCTTTATAGATATTTTAAATATACAGCTTATTATTGTCTACTGAGTAGAAAGATCGAGTTCTTTTTTCTTCTATTTAATATTTTAAACTTCTGTATTAACCCGTTTCCAGATACCTTGTGCTGTAGAAACATTTATTTATTTTCATCTGAAATTTATGAAAGGAATGTGCACAAGAGTGCATTTTAGCAAAACAATGAAGACAAAACAGCTTTTGACACTTGGTCTGCCCTTAATGAGTTTGTTGTAAATTGAAGTCTCATTTAGACGTTCAAAATTATCTTTCATGAGCATTCTTAGCAGCAGGCCCTCTGCCTGAAATCACGGTGCCAGTTTAGGACTTCATGTTCTTTTTTGTAAATACCAGTTCTTTTCAAAATTAGATAAACTTCTCAGGAAGAAAAATAGACATCAAACTTATTTACTGAACAAAATGAAAACTATTGTGGTGGGTTCAGGTCAGTTCTAATTGGAAAATTATAAGAGATAGTTTAAATATTCTCATGTATGGACTGTTTTTACATAATGTAACTCCAATATAAAGCTTCTGTGGTCACCTGAACTTTGGGGGAAGTAATTTTCCAAGAATTAGTACTGAAACTTTCTGAGTTACAGATTAATATACCTGATTTCATTATTTGGTTCCATTCCATATGGACATTCAAAACTATATATAACCATTTTTGTCTAATTAGTTTTAAAGAGCATTCAGAACCTCTAGAAACAGTGCAGTGGTGATGTTTACACACCAGTAAGGGTTTATCGATGTACAAGTGTGGGTATATGTGGAGAAAAGCGAATTCATATTAAATCTAAAGGTGCAGAAATTAGATCCTTTTTCCATTGTCAGGCATCTCTTTGTGTAAATGAATGAAAGGAATATTTTGAGGACATCCAAAAGCTTTTCTCTTACTGAATGTTTTTATTCTTTTCTAAAAATGTCTAGAGTTTTTTTAGTATATATGTATTTCTTCCTCCCTGACAGTCATTCTAAAATACTTTTGTACTTTATTTTAGATTGTTATTTCTTTTTAATATTATGCATCAACGATGATATAAATTTAGTTTTACTAAATTTAATTTAGTAATTTAGTAAATTTAGTTTTACTGCTTTTGGACATCACGATTTCTTGTATTTTACATCTTCCTCATTGTTTTTTGTTTGTTTTACTAGAACTGATCATTTAGTAATTCTTTTAGATTATACCTGAAGGTGTTGAACTAGTCTGAGTCTTTTCCTATGTCTATTTAATCTCTCACTTGATTGCTAATTGGGCTTGACAGAGTTCTACATATAAATAGTTTCACCTGGAATTTTGAAGACTGTGCTTTATTTATTTTTAAAATATTTATTTATTTATTTGGCTGTGCCGGGTCTTAGTTGTGGCATGCAGGATCTTCGTTGCCACGTGCGGGATCTTCAGTTGCAGCATCTTCAGTTGCGGCCTGCGGGGTCTTTTTAGTTGCGGCATGCAGGATCTAGTTCCCTGACCGGGGATCAAACCCAGGCCCGCTAAAAAGAATTCTGATATATAATATGATTTTCATACCTTTGTAAATAACCATTTTCTCCCTCCCTCCATCTGTCCCCCTGCAGCCAAAGATTTTGAAATGTATATCCGTAGAGTCCTGATATTACACTAAGATGTGATTAAGTGTCTATTTTTAATTATTAGTGTTCTTCTGGTGCCTCTGCCCCTGAATCTATCTTCAGCCAAGAAGGAAATTTTCTTCTTTTATTTCTCTGATTACTTTTCATCCAGTTCTTTCAGTTTTGTCATTCTATTAGGTAGCTACCGGAACTTGTAAATCTGCCTTCCATTTCTCTTTCTTTATGTTTTCCTAATTTTGCATTGGGTTATGGAGAGTCTCTTGTCCTTCTTGTCTAGCTCAATAATTTTTTCTTTAGCTGGTCCCTTTAAATTATCAGTCCATTTTTTTAGGCTTTGTTTTGCCATTTTTTTATCAGGCATGTTTTTAGTTTTGTAGAACTCTTTTTCAAAATAGCCTATTCTTTTGTTGTTATTGTTGATGTACTATCTTTTCATTTCACTGAGAATGTCAATTATATTTAAAGTTTTCTTTTTCTTCTACTCTGCCTGAATGGTATTTCTTCAGTTTAAATTCAGTGGCTTTGTTGCTAATTTTTCTTCAAATGATTGGTGATTCTTGGTTATTAGTATGTATGGTTGAAAACATAGATGGAGGAGTTTTCATGGCTGGAGAGTATTTATTCCTCAGCCCAGGTGAGACTCCATCCCTCTTGGGGGTAATAAGATTCTTATTACAGAAGCCTTCATCCAATGACTGCATGGCAAAAGGAGGGAGTACCGCTGGGCAGGGTGTTCCTTGTTGCAGTATCTTGTCCTTTGGGTTTGGGAGTCCTTTCCCATAAATTGCCTGCCATCTTGCTCTGTTTCTCTCATCCCCCTGTCCACTCCAGGACTCTCCATAGATATAAATCACATTTGAGAAAATGTACACCTGCTTTTGTTGACCATGAGCTTTATGTTTCTCTGGGCCTCTACAGTAGCTTCTTTTGCTTGTTTTAGATTCAGTTTTCTCATTTTATTATTATTTTTTTAATCAAGTCTCTGATTTTTAGTTTGTAGAACTTCCTCAGGTTTTCTGGCCTGCAGTGTTATTCTTTCTTATTTTCCTGCACTGTTAATGTTTCTCCTTTTAAAAAAATGTATTTTTTGTGGAATTTGAAGGAAAGGGGAAGAGGTAAATGTGTCCTTATTTGCCATCATGATTCATTTTCTCTTAAAAGTATAGATTTCAAAATTAAGAGAAACTGAAAAGATGACGAAACTAGTTAATGGAGGTTTATCAACATTTTAAAAGAAGGAAAATGTGCTGAATGTTTATAGTACGTAATGAGTTTATAAAAGCTATTTATTTATCATTAACCTTCTTCATGAGTTCATTTTTTTTTCCCCCAAGAAAACAAATTGAAGCTACTGACTTTGGAGCAATTTCTTGGGCAGTGTTTATTGTTAGTCATCCTATTTAAGAAGAACTTGCTTAAGTGGTATTTTTATTTCATGGTAACAAATGGATTATTTTGATATATTCAGTACTCAGTATTGATCCATTTTATTAAAGTAGACATGTTATTTTCAAAAGTAGCATGGCAAGTTAGCATTTTGGTTGGTAAATTTTAACTTAACAATATTAAAAGAAGTAAACCTTAGGTACTTTAATGGGGATTATAAAATAACTTCACTGTCTTGTTCCAGGCAAGATTCAGTAAAAAGCAAAAATCAGATATTACATTAATAGTCATGCAAAGCAATAACCAATCTGTACAAGTAAATTACCTACCTGCTAAAATGGACAGATTGATTTTTTTATAACCTCATTTTAATTAATTACATTTTTGGAAAATGAATGCAATTTTAAATTAGACCCCAGGCTTAAAGGTCATATTTTTCATAATTGTATTTTGAAACAAAGTTTGCTAATAAGTGTTTAGAAGAGAATAAGGAAATATTGTCATTTATGTAGTTCTGGTTTACTTATGGTGTAAGTACTATATGTTTTTTCATTAAACTCTTCAAAAATAGGAAGACGTGGAACAACACGTTCTCTTTGTGAAAGTTAGAAATTATTAACAAGTCAGTAAGATTGCTTTTGTACATGAACTGCTTCATGGAGACTTACAAAATTTGATTTCGTTTTTGTCTTTTACTTTTTTCTAGCAAAACCAATTCCTACTTTAGAGGCATCAGTAGCCCATAGAAATTTGTTGCTTTTCTTTTAAAAGTGCACCTGCATCCAAAACTGATTAAAAACATACTGAAAAAGAAAGCTGCCATAATGAATTATATTTCTCAGTACTACCTAATTTGCCAATATGACTGGTTTTGATTAAAAAGAAGTTGATTATAATGTTCAAAACTGTTTATTGAATAGAAAACCTGGATGCAATCAGAAATCAGAGGTGTACCTATGGAGTTACTGATTCTGAAAATCTTGATGTGACAATTGCTGTTTCCTTTTAGGGTTTTACTGATCTTGCTAGGGTAATACTAAGTAGTTCTTCTACAGGCATCGGGAGGATTTTCTTGTTGGGGTGGGGAGATGGTGATGCTTTTATTTTATATTTATTTTTTTAGTAAGGTTAGAGTGATGTTACAGTGTATTCTTATCATATTTTAGTAAAACTCTTCTGTCAAATTGATCAGTATAACCTGTAGCTGGGTATTTCTAAAAATACATTATCATGACTAGAAGTATTCATTTCATTGCATTTATTTGACATCTTTCTGGTTATTATGGACCAAAACACCTGACTTTTGCCTCTTCTTCTCTTCTTTCTGTGTATCCTTTTCTCATTTGTATTTTGCAGCCTTTTGTATATGTCCATATCTCTGGCTTCTTCATTCCTATCAACCAGCACTAATTTTTTAGTGCCTGACTTTTGTCTTCACTTATCAACTAAAATTGTTCCTGTTTATGGTTTACCAACAGACTCAATGTTCCTGTTCTGCATCTTCTCGATCTCTCATCAACCTTTGGTATTACTGGCTAGCCATTCTTAGTGTTTTGACTTCAGAAATATTCTTTTTTCCTTAGTTTTATAATAATTTTAGGTAACATTTATTGAGCACTTAATTTGTGTCATTCACTATGCCAAGCACTTTTCATGTCATATGATCTTTACTACAATCCTGAGATTAGTTACCATTATTATTCCCATTCACAGAAAAGGAAAGTGAGGAACTGAGAGATGAATTACTTTGTGTAAAGCCACACAACTATTAAGTGATGGAACCAGGCTTGAAACACAGGCAGCCTGACTCAAGAACTGGTACTTTCAACTTCTAGATGCTACATCGCTTTTCTAATCAGTGTTTCCTCTCATCTTTTTCAGTTTGAGTCTAGGTTTCTATGTTTTCATTTGGCCCACTCTTACCTAAATATTATGTTAAACATTTCTGTATTCCTCAAAACTGTCCAAGTATCAGTTAATGTACTTTTCAACCCACTAGGAGTTTAATACATGTTATGGACAAATTTCTTTTTGTTGTCCTTTGAAATTAAATTTAAGGAGAACAAATCATTACAAGGTTCAAAGTTAGACCTAAAAGGATGTAGAAGTGACCTACATAGGTGTTTTTATCTTATCCATAATCCTTCAGTTTCCTAATTGCCAGTACTATAACAAGACATTATTATGCTTGGATTTCATCATTAACAATTAAGATACGATTTTCTTAGAGTTTAAGACTGAATTTAGGGCCAGTTTTTTCAATGTTAATTATTTGAAAATGTGTAACTCTACTCATTATAAAATGGATTATTGTCTAAGTATTGGTTGTCAGGTCCTAGTCTATGCATTCCCATGTCTTTTTACTCTAATAACTAAGCTAAAGATAAAATACCTATGAATTTTGTTCTTTACATTTTGTACCAGCAGAATGAAAATAATTTTTTATAACTTCATTACTCATTTCCAAAATAATTTGAGGTACAAGTTAGGCCCGTTTGTACAATATTTGGCAATATTTCTATGTCAAATATTTTACAACCTTGCATTTAGTATGTCCCATGTATTATCAGGAGCCATTGTTTTCCTTTTTAAAAATGAGTGTAAAATTAATAAACAGTGCTTTGGAAATTATTTCTTTAGTGACTGTAATAGGAATAGTTCATCTAGCAAAGGAAAAAACTTGAAATAAGTTTTCCTATTTGGTTGTCATGACTAAAAATATCTCTGGTTTTATAGAAGTTTAGTAATATAAGCAAGTTTTTATTTATAGGTGCACATTTTAGAAAGTGAATAGTTCCTATTTTGCTCTTTGAGGACTTTTCTTAAAAACGTGTTAAACACTAAGATGTATTTGACTTGCAGCAAACCATAGTTCCTGAGACGATTAAGAGTTGGAGAGAGACGATTAAGAGTTGGAGAGAGCTGGATGTCATCCATAGTGTGAACCTGTACCCTGTTGTTTAAAATGCCAGCTTGAGAGCCTTTAACTAACAGTGCGGCCCCTACATCAAATGAAACTGTTTCAGGTCCAAACCACCTCCTGCCGTTCAGGATCCATCTGGCCCTGCTTTCTCAGGTGTACATTTTCCTTAGATGAATCCTAGTGATTAAAATGCAGGATATGGTGCTGGGGGAAAAGAAGGGTTTTATTTTGCAGATTTATTCAACAATAATTCAGGTCAAATTTTCAATGTATGTTTGAAGCCATAATATTGTTTAATATTCTAGTTCATTCCCTTTAGTATTTAAAAAAATTACTACTTAGCTAAAGTTCAGCTAGTCAGAATATTCCTTCACTGAAATCTAGCTCTGTCATTTTATAATTCGTTCCACAGCACCTCACATCACTGTTACCTCCACCATAGCACTTAGCATTCAGAGATTTGATTTTCTACAACTCTCAGTTTCCTCTCTTATCAGGAGATAAGAGGGCATTAGCTACAGTGCCATGTAAAAGACAAATCAAGGTTTAATTTGAAAACAGAAGCCTGCAGTTTTGAGGCCCACCTGTTGACATAACAGAGACAGCATTGTGATCTCCTTTATGACTTTTGGATCTGGGCCTTGCATCATATTGCTAATTTCTCACTGGCCTTTCTTAGCATGTTTTTTGTTTTTGTTTTTTTTTCCTAGTTAGGAGCTTGGTGGAGAGAGAGAACATTTCTGTTAGATTTTGCACAATGTCTTCAGTTCCTTGAAAGATGTGTCATCTAAATGCAAAACATGGTCAGTTCTTTTAGTCTAAGACTTGGTTGAATTATTTGCCTTGCCATTGAAAAGAATATTTACTTCTTTAAAGCAAGTCTATACTATGTAAATGACACATAGTGCTTCCCATACATGAGTTCATGTCCTGAAAATTTAAGATACTATGTTCAGAGCAGTTGGCATTCATTTTGTGTCACATATTCATGAAAAAGAGTAGTGAAAATATTTCTGATACTAATATTATGTTTTAATCTCTGGATTAGGTCACCAGTGAAAATGGACCTAATAGACTCATTCTATTAAAGACATTTTATCTACTTCACAAAACAGTAACGTACTTTTGCATTATTTGGTAGTCTGTGCACAAAAGACATTACATCCAAAAATAGCTGGAAGATGCAGTTTTAGCGTGAAGCAGTGTCATGTGGGAAAGAAAACCAACCCTCTGCATGCTCTCTGCCTAAAACATAATTCTCTACTTACTGGCTTTTTTTCACTGCCTTGGAAAGTCAGGATTTTTCATGTAGTTCTAATAGTACTATTGAAATGGACCTTCATTATAGTACAGTTGTCTCTTGGTATCAGCAGGGGATTGGTTCCAGGATTCCTTGTGGCTACCAAAATCTGCGGATGCTCATATCCCACAGTCTGCCCTCAGTACCCGCGGATTCCATATCTGTGGTTGGCTGAACCCGCAGATGAGGAACCTGCAGATACGAAACCCTCTGATCGAGAGGGCTGACTGTATATTTATTGAAAAAAATCCATGTATAAGTGGACCCGCTCAGTTCAAACCCTAGTCATTGAAGGGTCAACTACTGTATTAATATATGTAAATGTATATGGAAAGGCCCTCTCTGACAACCCATACGTATGAAAATACTTAGCTTTCAGAATCGTAACCCACATTTAGCTTAGATCTAAAGGATGTTACATCTTTTCTGGAAAGTAATTTATTTAGACAACATTTATATAACTCTTTGTATTTAATTATTAATCTACTACTTGCTCATTTAAAATGTTACATTTAAGAGAGATTTTGTTTTTGGATTTCCCTGCTCAATATTTTCCATGCGGCTTTATTTTCCACTTGATTTGAAAAGCCAAAAAAGATTCTATTCAATTTAGTAAGCATTTATTAAATACTTGTTATGTTCAAGGCCCTGGGCTAGGTGCATGTGGAGCATAAAAAATGATGACTATGATGATGATGACAAGGATTGTAAACACTTGCAGTCATTGATTACTTGCTGAATACCAGGTCAGGCAGCTGGCCTAAATGCTTCTACACGTAATACCTATTTAATCCTCCTGTCCCTGGCAGGTAGGTGCTGTTATTATCCCCATGGTACAAATGAGGAAACTGAGGCCTAGAACATTTCATAATTTGTTCAAGACAGTGACTTGTGAAGATGGGTTTAAAACACAAGCAGTTTGACACTCAAGATCCTACCATAAAGAAGCTTGTGTCCTACTAGAAAAGTGATGGCATATTCACAAGGAAAATGCAGTACAAGGTAGAATATATTAGATGCTGCACTACTAGCTGAAGTGTGGAAGATATTGGAGCTCAGAAGGAGACATGCATTTCTTTTGGGAGATGGGGGAAGGCCTCATGGAAGAGGTGCCTCAGCTGAGCCCTGAAGAATGGCAGGGTTTTGCCATGTGTAAGTTAGAGGAGTACATTCCCATTGAAGGGGGAAGTGGGAAAAAAGGCATTATTTTGAGAAAATACAGAAGTGTTCAAGGGTAGTAATAAGCAAATTTGTATAGCATCCTTCTAGAGGTAGCAGGGAGAAGATAATTCAACTTGCATTGTAGAAGGATTAAAGTGGCAACCTGGGGAATTTAAACTTCTGCCAGTAATGAAGAATCTTTGGAGGATCCAAACTCTAGAAAAAGAGTTCATGATCAGAATTGGATGGACTGAAGGGGGAAGAGAAGAACGGCCATGAGACTTTTTAAAACTTGGGCAGAGAGCATATTTAGTAATTGCATCAAATATTTAAAATATATTTTACTCTGTAACTAAATGAAAACTAGGATGGCTGAAGTTAATTTGAATACATGGAAAAGAAAAATCTTCGTGCTTACACAGACCCTTAAATATGCATAGGTTTTCATTTAAGCTTGAAAACTCAATTTTCTGGTATTATTATAGATTCAAATTATAGATTATTTAAAAATGGAATTGTTATATTTTCTTTTTTAACTATAGGAGACTGTTTCAATGGAAAGGGATTATCCAAAATGGAATCTGGACAAGGTTTAACATCTCTTTCTTATAAAGATGTTATAAAATATTTTATAGATTTTAATGTTTTACATCTAATCTTAGAAGATATCCTCTTAAGCTGAAGTAATAGGTCTGAGTTGATGCAACAGAAATAAATCTGTTGATACCTTCTAAAGAACTCCTCCTATTATGCTCTTTCATTTAAATCTCTTTCCATAACCTGACAATATTTAAAGTACAACATTAAAGAGAGTTGCACTCAAAACGCAATTTCATTTTTAGTCATGCGAATGGTTACATGTGAATACCTTACTTCATAGCACTGAAATAGTATTCTCTGAACATAGTATTTCTAGAGGAAAGATTTTCTATCATGGCTGCCAGGGGAAAGCTGATACACTTGGAGAAATTTTGGGCCACTCACCAAACCTGTGATTTCCTATCCCAGTTTGTCAACCAAGTTATACTGAGGTCATTATGCAGGCTGTGATTTCTCCTTAATGATTTTCATATTTTACTTCATAGGTTATGTTGACCTTTGGATTTCAGGCAGTAAACAAAATTTTAAAATCTTAGTTTAAGTTAGAAAAAATTGAGTTATTCTGTACCATATTTTTGTCCAGTATCTTTTTTTAGGCATTTTCATGTTACTTTTTATGATTTTTATATAATAAAGTGATACATTTTTAATTTTAGATTTGTCCCTTATCCTTTTCTAAAAACAACTCTAAATATACTGATTCTTTTTGGCTATTTTAGCCTCTTCCTAATAATCACCTCCCTCCCAACTTTCCATGCATGTACTATGTACTGAGAATGATTTTTAACCATTATTTTGGTTCCTTAGATGGTAAGCCATCTTAGCTTACATACATATAGGTTATTAAAGAAGATAATGGGCTCTCACGTCTTCTGATCTGTGCCTTGTCAGTCTTAGTTCTTTATCTTTTATTAGAGGAATAAGGGATAGACATGGGAGAAGTAGTGAATACTCTTTATCCCATTTCTGCATATTCAAGTCCCATCTTCAAACACTAGGTCTAATTTTACCTCTATTACAAATTTGAAATGAAAGTAAAAGAGATAATTAGTTGCCATTTTTTCCCTTTATTTTCAGCTTTCTAATCTAAGGTTAATAGTTGGAGGGCATTTAAAAAACCATTAATCTTGATGTAGTTAAGAATTATATTTGTACATTTTTAAGTCTTTTGTTTGTTGTTTCTCATTTCCTTCTTTGTATTTTTATTTCTAGTAAATCTTTATCCTTCTACTAAAGGGAAGGAGACAAGATGAGTGGTGGCAGACTTAACTGTATTCTTTATTTACTCTTTTTAAGGACAAAATGTTAACCTGAATTATATCTGGGTATTGGGTTACATGCGTGTCAGCTCTGTTAGTCTCTGTAAATTTTTAATGTTTTAAATATTTCATAATTAAAAAGGAAAAGGTAGACTGGGAGAGGTTTATGGAAAGCTTTGACTTCTAGCCAAAAGAGGTAGAACTTCAATTGTTGGTAATGGGGGAGATACTATTTTTAGTAGAAAAGCAACTTGATGAAAGTGGCACTTTAAAAAACTGAATTTGGCATCTGTATTTAGAATGATCTAGAGAATAATGAGACTGAAGAAAAGAAATTTGAGCAAATTCAGCATTCTAATTTTTGAGGAATTTGTGCTTAGGCCAGGGGGAATAGGAAGGAAAGGGCAAGGGATGCTGCTTTGTTTAATAGTTTTGGTAAGCATTCCCAAATGAAAGCGTAGGTGTATTACTAATGCTGCATAATGCATTTCGTGTGCTTGAGAGCCTATCTCAGATCTAGTTCCTGCTGCATAAATACAAGTGCTCTCCATGAACTAGGCTAACATTTCAAACCAAGACCAAACCGAGAGCATGACCAGTAATATGGTTCTTACTCCCAAGCCACCCACGTGGAAGATCATTTTTTAAGAAGGGCATCAGTTAGCTCTGTTACCAATAATACTGGTTTCCAATTAGTCTGGCCCATCTAGAAGTAGCCTTTGTCTATTTGGAAGAGGTCTGATTTGCGACATAGTCATTGGCTGCTTCTACAGGTTTCCACAGACTTTTATTTTAAGCCAGTATCTTCATAAATGGCTAAAAGAGAAACCTTTAAACCATTATTTCACCCCACTTTAAATAACATTGCTCCACACGAACACCCTGTATTTTTACAAAATCATTAACTTTTTCCAACTCCGTGACACAACTGAGTAGTTTTTTCACAACTATTTTGGGTAAATCCCATCAACCTTACCAATTTTATATTTGTTAACTCAGATGTGACTTGAAAGTAAAAATTACTTGTAATCACTTTGGGGTTACACAGATTTAACCTGTTCTTAAATTAAGCCGTATTCCAGTCATCTGTGGAATAATCTGTGTCTTAATTCCCTGTTACCTTTATCTGATTTTAAAGCAGCCCTATGTGACCTATAATCAAAAAGTGATGTTTGATGGATACTTTTACCATTCTGTCATTTTTTTCCCATCCAGGTTAGGAAATGTATTTGAAACCCTTGTTTATTTTCTAGCACTGTAAAATGCTAGAAATTCTATAAAGCAATTTCAAGTTCAAAATTATTATTGACAACTTTTTAATAGGTTATTTAAAGGTTTGTTTTATTAACTTGGCCTAGGTCACAAAACTCATTAATATTAATGACTAGGCTAGAGAGGCTTGTAGCCTCTCTAATCATCAACAGAAACAAAACGTTAAACCAAATTGTGTAGCTTTACTATGTTATGAGTCATTCTAGGCAAAGACCACATATAACAAGCAAGAGCTGAACAGTCCAGTTTTAATGTTTCTGATTCAAACCTTTGGCTTTTTATTTCTCTTTATAGAGGAACTAGAGTTTTAAAATTGACACGCAAACAATTTTTTTATGGACTTCGTATGAATATATAATTCATTAAAACAAAACACTTGGAACTAATCATTCAAAAAAACATTTTTATTAATAAACTTTAGAAAAAAGATAAAGCTTGAGGCACAAGTTACTTTTTAAAAAACACCTATTTTAAAATCACATTTTTCTTCTCTTAAAGAAGTTTGCATGATATAAGGCCTTACTGTCGTTTGAAAATTTATATAAATGTGAGCTGCTAAGTGATGTATTCTATTTATTCCAAAGATCTAACAGCCTCTGCAGCTGTCTCTAGGCCTTTCCTATAAAACAGCAGTGCGTCAAAAGATAGTGAAGAGGGCCTGAAATTTCAACCTTGACATGAGTATTTATGCTGTATTCAAGACAGCTGATTTTACTTACTTCCACTTTCATATAAACAGCAGGTCCTTTTAAACTGGTAGTAGTGAACATAATGTGGAATATGAATGCTTATTAGGTCACTTTTGTTAAGTAGAACTAATAATTTGAGATGTTTGTGTACAATAGGGGTTGGCAAACTTTTTTTCTGCAAAGGGCCAAATAGTAAATATTTATTAAAAGCTTCCAGGCTGTGCAACTCCACTATTGTAACAGAAAAGCAACCACAGACAATTCATAAACAAATGAGTGTGTCTGTGTTCCAGTAAACCTTTATTTATGAACACGGACAGCAAGCCAGGTTTAGCCTGTGGACTGCAGTTCACCAACCCCTGGTCTACGTGCATTTGAATTCCTCACTTTCTACTCAACCTGTTTAATCTACCGGTATTGGCTTCTCCCTACCAACCCACCAAAAATACTTCTGCCAGTGTCAGTAGCATTCTCCTTGTCATCTAAAATAAAAACTTACCAGTCCTTTTCTCAGTTGGTTTTGGGGAGCCTTGACACTTGAATCACACCTTCCTTCTTAAAACTCTTTCTCTAGGGTCTGTGATAGCACTTGTCTAGTTTTTATCCAACTTCTCAAGGCATTCCTCAGGTTTTGTTTTTGCAAAGCTCCACTTTTTTTTATAGCCTATTCCTTAAATATTAGTGTGCATTAGGGATCCATTTAAATTTTATGTTGTTTCCAGAATAGGCAAATCTATAGGCACAGAGAGTAGATTGCTGGTTGGGACAAGGAGTCAGGAGGGTTGGTAGATGATAGCTAAAGGGCATACAGTTTCTTTTTTGGGTGATGAAAATGCTCTAAAATTAATTGTGGTGATAGTTGCACAATTCTGTGAATATGCTCAAAACCATTGAACTATACGCTTCAAATGGGTGAATTGTATGTTGTATGATCATCCTCATAAGGCTGTTAAAAAAGTGTAAGTAAGTTAAATTCTCCGATGTCATTATTTTTCCTAAATTACAAATTAAACCTACGTTCCACCCTTTACTCAAGTACCATAGTACAGACTGAACTATCTCCCAGTGCTGTTCTGAATTCATAGTAGCTTGCCCCAGACACTACGTTTTAAATGTAAAATGAAAATCTTTTTTTTTTTTTTTAACATCTTTATTGGAGTACAGCTGCTCCACAATGGTGTGCTAGCTTCTGCTGTGTACCAAAGTGAATCAGTTATACATATACATATGTTCCCATATCTCTTCCCTCTTGCATCTCCCTCCCTCCAACCCTCCCTATCCCACCCCTCTAGGTGATCACAAAGCACCGAGCTGATCTCCCTGTGCTACGCGGCTGCTTCCCACTAGCTATCTATTTTACGTTTTCTAGTGTATATATGAAAATCTTATTTATGAGCTCCAGATGTATTCAGAATTATAGAAAAATATCAACTTGTTAGAACCATTTCTTTTTTAGAATATGCATTATTAGTTCATTTGATGATTCCAAGAGGAATTTGCAAATTATAATCAGGTAATTAGGTTAGCAGGGAACTAACGTGGATGGAAAAAATGAGCTCAATCTTCATCTGTCACCATTACAAGTTAAAAATTTGTAATGGAACAACATGATTACAAGTTAACAATTTCTTCTAGATGGTTACTGCCTTAAATTAACCCATAATCAAATTAGTATTATAGCTGCCTGTCTTTAGGATTTTGGGTCCACCTGTGTTGAGGGTGAAATAGGGGGTTTCCTATTATTATATTGCGGGTTAACAGTGGATTTTCAGATGCTGCTTACATGATAAATTCAGTGCCCTCCAGAACATGGAGCAAATGTTGAACTTACCCTTTTTATTTTGTAGAAACAGAGCTTCCAATTAGCTGATAAGAAGTGTAAATTGTAACTAAATTGTGAAATTAACACTCATTTAGGTGCACATATTCGTTCTCTTTTCCTTGAAGACTGACCTGACAGCACAATATGGAAAAAAATTAAACCGACTTATGTTTTTAATTGGTTTTTTCTTAACACTGTGAATTACATTAGGTTGTTTAGTTTAGGATGCAAAGTACATAGTAGCTCTTGAAAGTACACACACACCATCCAAATGTCTGTGAATTTACTATGAGTACAGTAATGTGATTTTATGAACAAAGGAGAAACCCAAACTTGGACACTGAGCTCATAGTCTTTACAACTACGCATTGAAAACATAGTATGATTTCAATTTGATATCTGTAGTTTACCCGGAATCCCTCAGCTAGGATACTAACACGTGTTTTGAGAAGTTAAGTAATGCAGCTATTCCTAAATCTGTAATGATAATGCTTCAGTAATCAGATAAGTATTTATAATTAGAATAAAGTATAGTTTTCAGAAAAAGATAGCATCACTTATAATATTTATACAGGAAAAAACTCCATTTTTTTGCTGTCAGTGCTCTTCTTAACATAATTTCTTACCATATTTAAGGAGCTTCCTGTAATCATATTCAAAACCTCTTATCTTGCTGATTATATTCAGCAACCATAGCTAAATATTTCAATACCAAAGCTGAAAATCATAATGACATATCAGCATACACATAATAAATTATAGTTAATGAATACTATAGAAGGTGCATCTTGATTGGCTCCAAGTTTGCGATCTGCTCATGCATAGCACACTGTTAATTTTTAAAAGGACAGAAAATATGGTGATGATATGACTGCCAAGCATATTGTTTTGTCTACGCAAGAATAAAGTAATATTTTAGCCAGAATGAAAAGAGCGTACACAGATAACGGAGTAAATGTTCTAACAGCTGAAGTATATATCCCAGATTAAACATTTAGTGACAATATTTCATACACACTTCTACACAATTTTTATATTGAATAAAGATTTCTGGCCAAAAGTGGTTTATTGTTATGTTGACAGCCACAGCTACTGTATTTTTAGCTAAGTATGTACAAAACCTCGAATCTTCAGCTTTCACCGGTTTGAGGCAGGCACCTTCAAGTATGAGAAGCCATTTTTCAAACTAACTAGAGAATCAATACTTAGAGTTTAATTTTTGTCCTATTTAGCCTACATATTTACTGAGTAAGCAAGAGTTATAAGACCTGTAAAACTACTGTCAGCATTGGGGCAAATGCTATAGAATACTTTGAAAACATTGTCATCAGACAAAATCCATTTATTCTGATACTTTCCATATATAATATTTTTCCCCCAGTGGGGTGAGAGGGAACATATTTAAATTTAATTCTAAAAATTAAGCTCAATAATCATATATTGTTATTAAGTACTATGATCAAGTACCATACTAGGCTATTAGACTACAATAAAGAAAATAAAGGCCAGCCCCTCCCTTGAAGAGCCTACCATCAGTGGAACAAATGTAAGTAATTCCATACAGTATAATAGGGAAAGGCAAAGATAGAGGTATGCATAGGGTGCCGCAGTGTCAACTGAGCTGAGTATTAAAGGATCTAGCCAAATGAAATAGCTGGTATATGCACATGTGTGTATGTCCATGCACACACAAGAGCAGTTGGGAGCATTGCTGGGAGAAGACAGGGAACAGCATGAACAAAGACCTGAAGTATGCAGAATGCTACTGGTACTGCTGGTGCATGCAGCACATTAATTAGGAGGGTATTAGGAGATGAGGCCATAGGTGGAGTCATGGACCAGGTTTTGGAAGTCTTGAGTGCCATGTTAATGAGCTAGAAATCTGCTTTTGCTGTTTATGTACTGCCTGTATTCTTAAACAGATAAGCATTTTGTCAAACTGTACTTTTCAAAGATTGAAAAATGACAAGTTATAATTAGTTTGATTTGACCCTGGGGAAATGCCTTTTGTGGCTTGTATTTGTTGCAGTCGTCCTTTTATAACGTCTATCAAACTTTTACATAAGCTCAGGGTTTTCAGTTTGCCCACTGCCCTCCTCAAACAGCAGGGCCAATGCCTGTGAGGTTTTGGAGCCTGCTAGTCTAGACAATGTTTTAATGAAGAGCTTTTGGAATTGTAGGCTTGAGGGAGCAACAGAAATCAGCTCCATATTCAGGTGAAAGTAGTAATTTTCTTGCTCCATTTCTCTGTATGATGTAGTATATTCATTGGGCTAACAGTTTTGTTTATATATTTGGAATTAGAATTTTAAACATGGCAATTGTATTGTTAACTTTTGTGAAATTTTCATAGTAGCTTTTTTAAAAAAATTAATGTAAGTGAGACAAAGAGAGTTGCTTATATTTTTTTCTGAAAATTTTTGAGAAATTTAAGGCCTTAACCTGACATTTTACATCTCCTATTTGGCATCTCATCAGCCATATTTATCAAACTATTTACCTTCAGCAAAGCTTTTATGTATTTCTCTGTATAATGAGTTAGAGAAGGGAAGCAATTGTGCAAATTCATGGAAAGAAATTTTTTTCTATAAATTAGCTTGATAATGCAGGTGAAAGTGTTGTTTTATCTTGAGTTACCATAATAATGCAGTAGAAAGAACAATGACTAGTTCCACTGCTTTATACTTTATATGAGTTAGTTCATCTTTGTAAGACTAGTTTTCTCATCAGTTAAGTAAGACGGTTGAACTATGTTATTGCTAAAGCTCTTTCTTACTGGCATTTTGTGGTCCTCTAACTCCCTCAGTCCCCCAATTTACTTTGCTTATAGAGGTGTGCCTTTCAACATCCTTGAGTCATAGAATTGAAAAGAACCTTGGGAGATTGTATAGTCCAACCGCCTCGCAGAAAAATGGAAATTTGCTCTTTCCCTCTACCTAGAATGTTTTGCTTGCACCTTCTCAAGCTAGCATCCTCTGAATCAGAGCTGGTTGTAACCCCTTTTGTTGCTAGGATTAATTCCATTGATCTGATAATGGGCAGAGAATCCCTTCTTTCTCACTGTTCCATGTACATTCTTCTTATAGTTGGAAGCTTAGCTGTAGAGGGCAACCTGCCTACCTAGAAAAGGATCTTTCTTTGGTCAAGAGTATATGGCTTATTCATCTCTGTATCAGTACCGTTTAGATGTTTATTGAATAACTGAATATTATTGGGTGGCAGAAATGGTTAATGTTCATGTACATGAGTAGAGTTTCACTAACTATTCAATAATAGTGAAGATAGTCAACAAATAATAATAGAAATACTGGAATATTTTTGCAATGATCTGTAACTGTATATAGGTACAGTTGTAGGTAATATAATTTATAGATGTATTTATTTAATAAATGATGCCTAATGATTTCTGTTTTATAAACCCATTCAGTAGAACTTGAAATATTATTTAAATTTTATATCTATCCTTCATTTCTGTAAGTGAAAAGGAGAAAACTTCCTCTCTAAGTCCCTAGCAAATTATTTTTAGATTTAACCAGGACAAGAGATTAGTAGTTTTTCTTTTACTAGAATCCTCTACTCCTGATTTTCTAGATGAAAGGATAATTGTATGATTTCTAATTCTAATATCCTACTTAATTTTAAAAGCTAAGCAATGTATATTTGGTTTAATTCTTATCTAGTGTATATCTATGTTATTTAGAGGTTATTTCTGCTTAGATAATTTGCGATGAGATTAATACATTTCTCTCTTGGGAAATGTATATGTGTTCCTAATTTCTAACTAATGGGAAAGCAGACGAGATTTTTACTGTCAGCTTTCATCAAGTTAGACCTCTCTGAAGACCTTACTAAATTCTATTTCCATGGGAATTTTGCTAATGGGTATGTGCAACATTATCCAGGTGCTCGCAGACAGGATTACAAATTAAAAATTAAAAGAAATGGGTGAACAAATACGTCTTTCTTCTCTTTTAAGAAATTGGCAGAATGATAATCTTTGCACTTTCATTTTCACTTGGCAGTGTTTTCAGATAGGGTGCAGAAAGTCTGTGTGGTATTAATGCATGAGACCAGCTTAGGCAACATAAGTAATGAATTTCCTAAATGGGTTCTTGGTTGCAATCTTATGTGTATAAGGCAGAAGAAAGAGAGTAAATCTTCTAGTCTGTGTATATTTAGTTAACAATATTAGTGAGTTTAATGGATTTTACTGGAAAATGGAACACTGAAGGCAAGCCACCCAGTTTTATTGCCTGTGTGCCAACTTACTAAATTATTTTGATTCATGTCATAAATGCCATACATTTCCACATACCATGCAGAAAACATTTGTGGACCTGGTGATACTCATCATTTATGAAACACCTACCTACCCTAAGTATTGGAGTTCCGAAGGGTTCTGTCTCAGGCTGCCCTCTCTTCTCATACTGCATTCTTCTCCTGGGCAGTCTCATTCAGTTTTAAATAGCAATATATCAGTAACTCCCAAATGTATATCTCTTATCTAATTTCCTTTTCTGTCTTTCCAGACTTATTTCACATATTTTCAGGGAAATATCACAGACATATCAAGCTAATTGTGTCTGAAACTGTACTTTTGATTCTCTTTCTTGGCATCTACTCCTCTAGTTTCCTATCTCAGTTGCATCCATCAGTTTCTCTTGCGGGAAACTCGAGAGTCATTCTTGACTCCGCCTATTCCTTCACCTCCTCCCCCAACTCAAATCTTTCACTAAATGCTATCTCTTCTACCTCTTAAACCATTTTTCAAGTTCTTTCACTTTTCTCTGTCACTGTTGCCATCATATTAGATCAGGTCACTATCTTTTGCCTAGACGAATGCAATATAGCCTCCTAAGTGGTTTCTCCACATCTAGTTTGTCCAGCTCTAATCCATTTACAAATAAAACCCAGAGTGACTTGTTAATATGTACATACAATTACATCATTCTTAAAATTCTCCAGTGGCTTTCCGTTGCTCTTAAAGATCTTCTCTCCGTCCCAGAAGAGATGATGGGGCCTATGTTAGTTTGCTGGGACTGCCATAACTGTACCACAGACTGGGTGGCTTAAACGACAGAAATTTATTTCCTCACAGTTCTGGAGGCTAGACGTTTGAGATCAAGGTGTCATCAGGATTGGTTTCTTCTAAGGCCTCGCTCCTTGGCTTGTAGATGGCCATCTTCCTCCAGTGTCTTCATACAATCGTTCCTTCGTGTGTGTCTGTGTCCTAATCTCTTCTTATAAGGACAGTAGTCATGTTGGATTAGGGCCCACCCACATGGGTTTGTCTTTTTATTGTTGAATTATAGGAGTTCTTTATATATTCTGGGTGCTATACTCTTATTAGATAATGATTCACAAATATTTTCTCCTATTCTGTGGGGTTTTTTTACTCCTTTACTTCTTGTAAATCTTAACTCAAATGTTATCAGCTCAGTGAGACCCTTTTTGACCATCTAACCTTGAATCTTCACCTACCTACCCCCCAAACACACATTCCCTCTCCCTGCTTTATTTTTCTTCCTAGCATTTATCACCAACAAACATTTCTATATGTAAGTTGTGAATTATGATGATGATTTTATTATTATTGTTATTATTGTCTTTATTACATTTCTTGTTTATTGTCTGTTTTCTTCAACTAGAATATGGGGGATTTTGATTTCTATTGCTCATTGCTCTTTACGTAGCACCTAGAACAGGCCTGTAGGCCTTTAATTAAAGTTTATTGAATAAAAAGGAGTGAATTTAACACATAACAGTGCCGTTTTATTTTTAATTGGGGAAATATAGCACACATACAGAAAAAGAGCACAATAATTTGTCAGAAAAAAAGGACACCCTTTTACCTACCACCAAGATCAAGAAATAAATTATTGCCTAATTTATAATAACAATAATAAGAAGAAATCAGAAGCCTCTCTTATGCCTCCTCCCAATTACTGCCTCCTTTCTCCAGTCACCCAGAGGTGATCAGTATCTTGGTATTTCTGGTAATATTTTTGTTGCTTTACTTTATACTTTTACCACCTAAGCATTTGTCTCTAAAACCTTTTCTGTTGTTTTTTTAAATATTCATATGCATGAATTTAATCATACATGTTCTTCTGTGCCCCCCGCCCCGACGTTCAACTTTATTTTGTTAGTCATGCATGATATTGTATTTGGCTGTAGTTTATTTTCATGTCTGTATAACATTCCATTGTATTACTATACTACAACTTACTTATATATTCTTCTGTTGAAAGAAATTTTGGTTACTTCCATTTTTAGTTCTTTTGAATCATAATACTATCAATATTCTTGTACCTATGTCATGTGTGCCCAAATGTGTACATTTCTATTGAGCTCAATATTAATACCTAGCAGTGAATTTCTGGGTCATAGGGTGTGTATATATTCAGCTTTAGTAAATAATGCCAGACAAGTTTCCAGGGTAGTTAGAAAAATTTCACCCCTTCCAGCATATATTTTCATATGTTTTTGTCTGTTTGGACATCCTTTTCTGGGAAATGCCTGTTCAAGTCTCTTGGTTTTTTTTTTTCAAATCAGATCAAGCCTGTCAGTCCAGGGTACTCATGGGCAATCTGGATGCACCCCTTTCAGCTGGGGGAACTGCCAGGAAACCTACCAAGAAAGGTAGAAAAGGGCTGTTCCTAATTATTCTCCCCCACCCCCAACCCTTGTGTTCCACCACCAGCCAGGCTTCCAGATCATTCACATTGGCTAGAGTCCCTTTTAACAATCGAATCTGGCATCTGAGGGTCTCCTGATGGTGTCCTCCTTCTCCCCAGCCAAATGCTACCACCCAGGTGGCTTTTTTTTTTTTTATTGAGAGATAATTGACATAACATGGTATTAGTTTTAGGTGTACAACATAATGATTTGAACCTTCCATACATTTTCTGAAGAGTAAACAATGAAGTTTAAAGAGTTGATTCTCATTTGATAAGCAAATTTGTCACTTTCTGGTTATATTCTCAAGGAAAGCTAAGAGTGTGCTTTCCTCCAAAAAATGCTGTAGTCCCAGGGAAGATTTTGATCAGGTCTACTCCTAATATTTATGGGACCTGAAGAAAGAGTAAAAATGGAGGCCATCATCCATTCTAAATTTAAAGTCATAAAGTTACCAAACTGTTAAATGAAATGTGAACTGTACTTTTTTCTTGATAAGGTACTTTTGTACAATGTCCTGGAAGGCCAGATTTGAATTTAAGATTCTTAGACTCTGGGGGGTTCCATGTCAGAACATGACAATGTGGGAAGTTGGCCCCTGGCCAGCACCCCCCTTTCCTTTTTATCCTACAAATCTAAGCTCCATCCTTACTTCCCTAAACCTAAAAAACAACTGCCACTGGCCACCCCTTAGGTAAACATAGATGCTCAAAATTTAGGATAATCTCTCTACACATAGACATGAAACGCTTAAAACCACTCCCATACCCTTCCATATTCTCATGGTCTTCTCTAAGTCATTATGAGTTGAATGGAAAATGATAATGATAATAGCTACCAGTTATTGTGTCAAACATAAGAAATTTTATATCAGGTATCAGCTTTTTTCCTTCGTGGGGCTAAGTATCTCAGTAAAGTAAGAGACTAAATTTAGTTGACCTTTGAACAACACAGGTTTGAACTGCACAGGTCAATTTATACTTGGATTTTTGTCAATAAATACTGTGGCACTACTTCATCCACGGTTGTTTGAATCTACGGATTTGGAACCACAGATCTGGAGGGGCATTTATGGGACTTCATCCGGAAAATTCAGTATCCACAGCGGGTCCTGGAACCAGTCTCCCGCAGATATCGAGGGATTACTGTTATGGATGGGTGGATAGGTGTGTGTGTGTGTGTGTAAAATAAACATATCCATATATATGCACACACTTATGCACACACACATTATTTTAGCTATTGTTATCTTAAGAAGTATTTTTTTAAAGTTACCTTCCTTCCCTTTCCTCAGTGTAACATTTTAGAAAACACTACCCTGAAAGAAAGCAAAGCGAAGTACAGGAAACAAGAGCCTAGCTTGGCTGCTACCTCTAGGGGTACATCAAATGAGCTGTTCACATACTGATTCAGTCTTCAGTCTCTCCTAACTTTCGGCTGGGGAGGGGGTGGTAAAGAAATGAACTTGCTTTGCTTTTCCCTAGGGTAAACCTAGGCTTATCATTCCCCTCTAACTGCTGGAAGGAAATACAGCACTGCTAAATAATGCCGATTCAGCCTTTGGAGGTTTCAGGATATGTGCCAGTTAACCAACTGATTCTTCTAATATGATTTGAAAAATTCATAGTTTTTTTTTTTTATCATTTGTAAAGGATAAGGCTTTAAAGCCGATATGCTTCTTCATTCATTTTAAAACTTACATGGGTGTATAAGAGAAAACAAAGAAAGGAATTTGAGCCTATGTGCTTAGGCTTAATGGAAAGGGAGGTGCCATTTCTGAGCAGAGCCCCACTGACTCTCCTAAAATTAGGAGAAAACTTGTTTTGAAAACGTTGGCTTTGTGAATGGAAATGGAAATCATTAAAACAAATAAAACAAAGAAAAAAGTGAGCATAGAAACTGAGAAATAGAATTAATACAGTGTTGGAAATGACCATAGGCAATTAAGTGCATGAATCAATGTCTGTTTGCAGCAGTTTTCCACTTCTTCAATTTATGGTGCCTGTTTTATGTCACGTGAGCATGACAGTATGGTCAGAGCGGGTGACACATTCTTGGTATTCTCTCCCCATTAACTTTCACTTCCCAAAGGTACGTTGAGTAAAATAAACATGTTTGAACAATTTTCAGAAACAGTGTTTCCCTCAGTTTACAAAATCAACCAAAAGCGGATTGGGGTGGGTTGGGTTAATGTCGCACTTTACTGCACTATCATGCATACGTACACAATGTTACTTAGCATCTGTAGCATCCATAAAGATTTCTCTATTGCATTTGAGGTGAAAGGAAGGAGCAGGTTTAAGTCCCAGCTTTGAAGCTGTTGTGTTAATTGTTAACTTTTGCCGAGTCTGTACATTACAAAAGGTAACAATCTCAGCATGTTAAGACCATAACTGTTAGATTAATGCTTGGAGGCAGCAGCTGTGCTGATGTGAGGCATTAATGGCTGGATGAGTTCAATCAGATATGCTGCCTCCAGTGTCTTTGTGTAATGGTATTTACTAGATTTCAAATGGACTGCTGAGAAAGATGAAATATAATCTCATGTATTATCTCTGTCTTGAAAAAATACATAATGAAATTGTTCTCTTGTTGGAATATATTTTATTAACCTTTGTGGAGTCAACTTAAAGAACAGATACCCCTATAGAGTTGAAACCTTTTGCTAAAGTGGAGTGTTATTAAATGTATTTTTGAGTTCTTGGAACAGTGGGGTTGAGTAGAGGAGGTAAGTTTGGTTTGTTTGTTTTTTTTAAACCACTCAGAATAATATGGCATATTCTGAGGATAGTTGGAGAGGAAAAAAAATGCAATGTAAATTGTACACAACTAAATTTTTTTCTTTCTTTCTTTCTTTCTCTTTTCTCTACAGAGCCTGAAGAAAGTTCTTGTGGAATTCAGTCACAAGGAATTGTTTGATTTCTATAACAAGGTCTGTATTTTTAAAATAATTTCTGATAATGTGGGGTTTTTCACAATGTTTCCTCCACTTTATGAATTCTTATTTTTAAATGCCCATTACAGAGCTGAGTTCTTTAAACTTCCCTTATAAACATCATGTTTCACAGTAGGAAGCATTGCCGAGATGAAGAGAATCTGACAAAATAAATCAGGAAGAGAATGGATATGGTTTTAATTAAAGCAGTAGGATTGTTGTTTTAATGTAAAGCATTAAATAATAAACTGTGTGGTATCTAGCCACACTGGCACTTTAGAGATAGGTAATGTTAAATATTTTAATTTCTGGGCCCAAGGGAAAAGGCAGATACCAGGCCTTTAAAGATTTATCTTTGAGGATATTTCATGTTTCTTTGTAAATACTGATTTTGTAATCCAGGAAAATGCACTGCCCCCTCTACCACCCTCCCCCCTTTAAAAATCTAAAATGAAAGAGCTGGGTGCATTTTCAACAGTAGTATTTAGAAATCCTCTTTTACAAATTTGAAAACAGATAGCAAGCATGAATTCTAATATCCACATAAAAAGAAAAATTTTCTAAGTGGTATATTTATTGCTTGTGTGAGTGCATTTAAAATACATAGTTACCAGTTACATTCTTTTCTTTCATTTGCATGCTTCTAAACAACACTTCATATGAATTTCTCTCCCTTCACCAACTTTCTCTCTCTCTCTTTTTTTTTTTTTTTGTCTTTGTAAATAGCTAGAGACCATACAAGCACAGCTGGATTCCCTTACATGATGTTCTCAAAGACTGGTTTCTCTATCACACTCCTGCCACCTCATTGTTTTGCATTGAAGATAAACTGCCAGGTTGTGTTTTCTGAAGGATTCATTAGCTTTCTTCTTATAAATTACACGGTTTATTGCTTCTTATACAAATAACAGCCAAGGAAGATCATTGTTTTGAGTACTGAAGTTCTAATATACATTCTCCAGTTCTATGAGCCAACAGCAAGCAATTGTTAAGAACATTTTTGTTTTAAGGGGAACAAAAGTGAATATCATATTGTTTTTACTGTCCTATTTTTGCTTTATTGCCTGACCTGTTTATTTTTTACATACTTGTTGATACTTTTATGTATCAAGAAGGGTCCATGGATACAAAGTGTAATATGTACCTTAGAACACAGAACTTCTTTAATTACATTAATAAAAATAAGAAAGTAGCCACATTCAATTAAATACATTATGGCATTTGTTTCCTTTAATATAATGAGTGTATTTTGCTTGGGAAATAATATAGGAAAGAAATTTTAAATAGAACTAGTACTAGCACATCAGCCAACTCCAGTATGAGCATCTCTGTGCACTTTAATTTTTTCTCTGAGTTTAATGATTTAATAACAGTTCAGGTTTTTGTGTGCTTTTTTTTTGTACTGAAAATTAATAATGATTCATTTCAAAGTGTGGGAGACAGATTCAGATCATGAATAAAAATAATTGTAATGAGTGCTAAATGATTATCCTTAAAATTTTAAAACAGAATGTAAAACAAATTTTATGTTCTCTTTTTGTAAATATGTTAATTTCAGTCAAGAAGATTTTTATGTCTTAGAATTAGTTGAACTGAAGTGCACAGTATTTTATGCTATGGATCTATATAAATGTGAGTATGGTTGCCTGCAGAAAATAATACCAGTTGAATTTTTTATGAATGAAATGTCTGCACTATATTATTTCCAGCGAGAAAGACAGAGAGTGAGGGAGGAAAGAAGAGAAAGGCGGGGGGGAGAAAATGAGAGAGAGAGAACAGAGAGAGACAGAGAGAGATTCAAATATGACTTCACATGAAATAATTTGATTTCAGAAATATCCTATAGTTAAACGGAACCATTGGATTTAAATCACATTCTTTATATGAGGTATCTGAGTAATATGAATGTTAAATGTCTCCCAAATAAATGTTCAGTATATGGAATTTATGCCCTTACTTATTTATATGTGTGCTTGTATGTTGTTGCTTAGAAGGATTAGGTGTTTGGATTATTTCAGAATGTAAATATTATAGTGGCTGTCCATACTTGGTTGATTTGAAAAGTTTTTAAACTCAAACTTCCATTGATAGGATACCTAGAAGACGTGTTTATAATATAATGGGATTTGTTTCCATATGTAGCTTGTGGGATCTATCTTATATTTTTACGCTCTGTTCTGCTGGTCCCTAGAGGAAAGTACCTGACTACTGTAAACATTTTGGTAAATATTCTTTCACACTTCTTCTTATGTACAAATAAACATACATCATTTCAAGTTGAATTTGTTGGGCCTTCCCAACAGTGACCATATGAATAGGTAGAAGTTTTCATTGGTTTGATGCCAACTTAACTCCCAGTGTAGGTATCTAAGTTAAATGTGACACTTCATAATGAAATTTCCTATTTGTAGCTTAAAATAGTGGTAAATAGTTTTCTCTCCATCAGTCTAGTTCAGGAAAGTCTGATCAAAGGCATTGAAGGAAGGACAAGTAAGTAGTAGGTCTAATTCTAACTAAGAACATAATTAGTCCTGAAATATATTTAATTCCAGGTAATTTTATTTCTTAAGCTACC
Organism: Eschrichtius robustus; assembly: GCF_028021215.1. Classification (NCBI taxonomy): domain Eukaryota; kingdom Metazoa; phylum Chordata; class Mammalia; order Artiodactyla; family Eschrichtiidae; genus Eschrichtius; species Eschrichtius robustus. The sequence continues at coordinate 95,374,792 of NC_090825.1, forward strand.
ACCATTGTTACGATACACAAGTAAAAGAAGATAATCATTCCCAAAGATTATTAAAGTGTGTGTTACATTTTCATAGAAATAAGGTGGGTGGAGCCATAAGTGGGAACTGAAACCTACTGTCTTAGCAAATAAACATGTTTTGTATGAGTGCTTGTCATGAGGATTGAATAAAAATATAAACTACTTGTTAGAAAGGAGTACTACAAATAATATTTGCAATTCTCCAATTATAAAATATGATTATTTTTAAGTAGGAAACACCAAAAAAATCATAAAGGAGTAACCTAAAATCATAGACTCTCAACATCCAGAAACAGCCGTTAATGACATTTTGGTAGATTTTATTGAAGGTTTTTTTTTTTTTTTTTTCCTATTCATATATCTTTCTCTACTATCTTTAAGTAGTCCTTCATTTGAATGAGTTGCACTTTATTTATTGAATCTATTGTTGGACATTTAGATTATTTCCAGTTTTTTAAAATACTAAAGAACTCAACTGGTAAAGATCATTATAAATAAACCCTAAACCACATTTCTCATTACTTTATTAATACGGGTTCCTAGAAGTGGGATTATTATGCCAAAAGTATGAAGATTTATTTTCTGTTTTTACTTTTAATGGGATTTTATTATAAGTATAAAATTGCCTATATTTTTTAAAAAGTGTTTTTTAAAAAGTCTATTTTGCTCTCTTACTCCCTAGAAATACCTACCTAACTAGTTAGAGACATTTGGTTTATATCTTTTCAGATATCTCATGTAAATTCAAACACACACACACCCCCCTCTTTGTGTATGTTTTTATTTATTTACATTTATTTATTTTTTATTTTGGTTGCGCTGGGTCTTAGTTGGGGCAGGCAGCCTCCTTAGTTGCAGCACATGGCCTCCTTAGTTGTGGCATGTGGGCTTCTTAGTTGTGGCATGCGAACTCTTAGTTGCGGCATGCACATGGGATCTAGATCCCTGACCAGGGATTGAACCCGGGCCCCCTGCATTGGGAGTGCAGAGTCTTAACCACTGTGCCACCAGGGTAGTCCCTATTTACATTTATTTTAAGGCCATTTTTGCATATTGATAAATTGTTTTCTCAAAGGCTCATAACAGTTTATACTCTTACCAACAATAAATGAGAACTCACCTGCCTCAAGCCAACTTCATCACCCTCTTCCTCCTACTGTACGTTTTATTCTCAACATTTTTTAAAATCTAGGAATGGGTTTGGGAAGAGTGTGGAGTGAGAGTGGGTTGGAGATTGAAGCATCACTAATTACTTGGGATATGTTATGTTGATAATTCCAGAGGGATAGAAGAGAAAAATTTCTTCTAAAATCAGCAAATGTGAAAAACAGTTGCACAGTGTTTAAGCATAAAAGCACTGAAGTCAGACATTTACTTCCTCAACAAATATTCAGTGACTGCCTGTGGTGCCAGGAACTGTGTGTATGCTAGACATTATGTTAACAGTGATGAGCAAAATTAATATAGTTCCTGGCGTCTTGAAGTGTAATGTGTTAGATAGTCAGTTAAAAAACAAGCAAAATGTAGCAACCTAATTGGGAAAAGAACTTGAAAAAGAATAGATACATGTATATGTATAACTGAATCACTTTGTTGTACACCCGAAACTAATACAACATTGTTAATCAACTATACTCCAATATAAAATGAAAAGTTAGGGACTTCCCTGGTGGCGGAGTGGTTAAGAATCCGCCTGCCAATGCAGGGGACACGGGTTCAAGCCCTGGTCCAGGAAGATCCCACATGCCACAGAGCAACTAAGCCCGTGCGCCACAACTACTGAGCCTGTGCTCTAGGGCCCGTGAGCCACAAGTGCTGAGCCCGCATGCCACAACTACTGAAGCCCGCGTGCCTAGAGCCCGTGCTCTGCAACAAGAGAAGCCACCGCAATGAGAGGCCCGCGCACCACAACGAAGAGTAGCCCCCACTCGCCGCAACTAGAGAAAGCCCGTGCGCAGCAACGAAGACCCAATGCAGCCAAAAGTAAATAAAATAAAATAAAATAAAATTTTAAAAAAATGAAAAGTTAAAAACAAGCAAAATATAATAAATTGTGAATAAGTGTGGGATGAAAAATAATTGGATTCTCTTAAGAGAAAATAAAAGATAGGACGAAACTTAGATGGTGCATCAAGGAAAGACTCTCTGGGGAAGTGAGATTTGGGCTGAGTCTTGTAAGATGAGTTAGAATGAGGCAATAGCAGAATACAGTGAAAAGCATTCTAGATGGAGAGAATGGCCAATGCAGAATCTCAGAGATTGGAAAAGGCTTAGCGTGTTTCAGGAACCAAAGATCAGTCTGGCTAGAGTGTCGTGAACAAGGGAATAGTGGAGTGCTTTTCAATTAGAGAGGTAGCCTGCCACTTCTACCACCTAAATAGCTTGCAAATATATCTCTAGGATACTACCTTTTCCAAGCTACCATCATCTTTGCCCTGGACTACCTTGCTTCCTCTAGCCCCCCCTTCAGTCCAGTCTCCACACAGAGCTAATACTTTTAAAACATTAATCATATTAATTACACTACCTCCCTGCTTTAAACCCTTCAAAGACTTCCCATTACACTTCAGATAAAATTTAAGTGTCTGGACCCTCAGGACAGACTAAGAGTCATATACTAGTTCTGCTGCTTTTTGTGTTGCTTAATTCTCTAAAGCTCAGTTTCCTCATCTTTGTGGTGGGAATAATAATAATCTAAATTACATGGGAGTGTTATGAAGATTAAATGAGGTCATTCATGTTAAACATTTAGCATAATTCCTGATTTGCAATAATCACGTGTTAGCTGTCATTTTCATAATCACTAAGAAAATGACCAGGTTTTCTGTTGAAATTATTCGAGGTAAGGTTTGAATTGAACTAAAATTGGAGAAAGCTTGCTATGAAGCCCCTTCACTTTGAATTTAGTTAGAGTTCCAATAACAACTCTATTTTATGATAAATAAATTTGAGCATAATGCTCATCTATCCCATTCTTAATTTTTCAGTAACAAGGTAATAGGTATTATGGGATAGGACCAGAATCAGAAATGCATTTTTTCTATGACTGTGTTTCTACAAAGCTCCTCTGGCTCTGAGGATTCTTTTTCTCTAACTCTATTCAATTAATTTTTATCTTTTCTTACCTTAAACAATGGCTTCTACACCTTATTTATTATGCCAGGGGTCTGTAAACTATGGCCTGTGGGCCTAATCCAGCCCACCAGTTGTTTTCATAAAGTTTTATTGGAACACAGCTCTGATGGACAGACTCCCAATCATCTGTCAAAGGTAATGGAATGTCACTGCCGTGACTTACATTATGTGAAATTCTGTCATGCTACCAAGCTCACTCTAGAGACTTTCTCCCCTCTTGGCTTTGAAGAAGCAAGCTGCCATGTTGTAAGAGGGCCTGGACAGAACCACAAGACAAGGAACTACAGGTGGCCTGTAGGTGCTGAGGGCAACCAGTAGCCACCAGGAAGCTGAGGCCCTAAGCCCTCTGCCCTACAGCCACAAGGAAATAGATCTGCAAACAACCTGTGTGAGTTTGGAAGTGGGTTCTTTCCCAGTCAAGCCTCCAGGAGAGAACACACTCCAACTGATTGTGACTGCAGGCTTGTGAGATCCTACGTGAAGACCCAGACTCCTGACCCATGGTAATTGTGAGATAATAAATGTGTGTTGATTTGAACTTCTGATGTTAGAGTCATTTGTTATGTTGTGATAGATAACTAAAACAACAGCCATGTTCTTTCGCTTACTTACAGTCATACAGTCTACGGCTGCTTTTGCACCACAACAGTAGTTGCAAAAGAGAGCATATACCCAGGAAGCCTAAAATATTTACTACCTGGCTCTTTACATGAAACGTTTGCAGACCCATTCCTTATACTGTGCTGCTCTAGGGCACCTCTAGAGGAATATAGCAGTTGGTAGATACATAAATCCGTAAGACAGGTGTGGTAATATATTTCTGTAGCATCACCTTATTTTAATTTTTGCCAGCCACATGGCCATCCAATTGGAAATTATATTTTTCCATGCTCTGTAGCTACTGCAGCCATATGATTAGGTCTCACCAGTGAAATGTGAGTGAAAATTATATTCATCTTCACTTTTCTTTGCCCTTTCTATGACTGAAACAGAGATTTGAAGCTAAGTTAGGTTTGACTGAGCAGATAAGGATAATGCCTTAAGGGGTAGAGAACAACAAGATGGAAGGAAGCTGGGTCCTTGAATATCCTCATGGAGCCGTACTGCTGATAGGCCCCTGGCAAAGCTGCTGCCTCCAGACCCTTACATGAGAAATAAAACATCTTGTTTAACGACTATATTTGGTGTCTTTTTAATATAGCAGCGTAGCCTATAGCCTAACTCATATGGGGGTAACATTTTAATTAGCCAGTAATTTAGAGCATGTATATTTTTAAAGAGAGATGAATATTTTACAGCATATAGTTGGAAATACATATAAAAGTTAAAGAGAGAATGGGAAACTTCAAAAAAAAAAAAAAAAAAAACCAAAACACTGTGCTTGCAGCCTGTGACTTCAGGCTAAACTCTCAGAGCTACCGAGAGGATATATGAATCCCCACCCCCAGTGCTGCTACTTGGAAGGGAAAGTTTAAGAAAACGTAGGCGTACGTTGTAAATTTCCCCCAACGTCTTTACATAATCTCTTTTCCACTGTTGAGGATGAGGGCCAGGACATTTCTGACTTGTTCAGGCTCATTAGTCAGAAGCTGCTTAGGAATTAGAATTTAAGTTTCAAATGAGTCAATTTTGCTTCTGTAAAACTTTGATTTTTGTCATCATTATGCAAATAGTTCTACTCAATACACCAGCCTCATTTAATGCTAAAATTAGAAACACATTAATTTGAGGGATTTTATAGTAAAGCTTAATGGCATTTATAATTTGGGAGAATTTCAAGGATTTTATCATTGCTTCCTTCCCCCTCCCTCCCACCTTCCCCTGTCATACATACTCTTGAATCTCATTAAAGGTCTTTTGCTTTTGTCTGAAGTGTGAGGTTGTACTAACTGACTGAAGACCTATGATCCAAATCCAAGTGATGGCTATTCTCATAGCTTGCTTTGTTTTATTTGAAATAGAAAGTTATTAGTTTTTATTTCAAAAGAAGTAGTCTGCAAAGACAAAGTTGAAGCAGGTCCAGGCTATAAAACGGTAAGGAAGAGGATGCTACAGGATTAGAGAAACTTGTTTTAATCTCCAAAGCAGGAAAAATAATGAATATATAATAATGTTCCCTTAGTAAAACTAGAGTTCAGTCATTTTTAGCTTCTTTTAATGAGAGTACAAGAATCTCATTCTATAAATGACTTGGTTTTTTTTTCAAAACAGATCTGTTTTATTATTTTTTTATTGAAGTAAAATTGCTGTACAATGTTGTATTAGTTTCTGCTGTACAATGAAGTGAATCAGCTATATGTATACCTATATCCTCTCCCTCTTGGACCTCCCTCCCACCCCACCCCCCATCCCACCCATCTAGGTCATCACAGAGCACCGAGCTCAGCTCCCTGTGCTATACAGCAGGTTCCCTCTAGCTAGTTTACACATAGTAGTGTATTTATGTCAAACCTAATCTTCCAATTAGTACCCCCATCCCCTTCCCCACCAGTGTCCACATGTCTGTTCTCTACGTCTGCATCTCTATTCCTGCCCTGAAAGTAGGTTCATCTGTACTATTTTTCTAGATTCCACATATATGCGTTAATATACGATATTTGTTTTTCTCCTTCTGACTTACTTCACTCTGTATGCCAGACTCTAGGTCCATCCACATCTCTACAAATGACCCAGTTTTGTTCCTTTTTATGGCCGAGTAATATTCCATTGTATATATGTACCACATCTTCTTTATCCATTCTTCTATCGTAGGACATTTAGGTTGTTTCCATGTCCTGGCTGTTGTAAGTAGTGCTGCAGTGAACACTGGGGTGCATGTGTCCTTTTGAATTATGGTTTTCTCAGGATATATGCCCAGTAGTGGGATTGCTGGGTCATATGGTAGCTCTATTTTTAGTTTTTTAAGGAACCTCCATACTGTTCTCCATTGTGGCTGTATCAATTTATATTCCCACCAACAGGGCAAAAGGGTTCCCTTTTCTCCACACCCTCTCCAGCATTTATTGTTTGTAGACTTTTTGACGATGGCCATTCTAACCTGTGTGAGGTGATACTTCATTGTAGTTTTGATTTGCATTTCTCTAATAATTAGTGATGTTGAGCATCTTTTCATGTGCTTCTTGGCCATCTGTACATCTTCTTTGGTGAAATGTCTATTTAGGTCTTCTGCCCATTTTTTAATTGGGTTGTTTGTTTTTTTGATATTGAGCTGCATGAGCGTTTGTATATTTTGGAGGTTAATCCTTTGTCAGTTGCTTCATTTGCAAATATTTTCTCCCGTTCTGAGGGTTGTCTTTTCATCTTGTTTATGGTTTCCTTTGCTGTGCAAAAGCTTTGAAGTTTCATTAGGTCCCATTTGTTTATTTTTGTTTTTCTTTCCATTACTCTAGGAGGTGGATCAAAAAAGATCTTGCTGTGATTTATGTCAAAGAGTGTTCTTCCTATGTTTTCCTCTAAGAGTTTGATAGTGTCTGGCTTTACACTTAGGTCTTTAATCCATTTGGAGTTTATTTTTGTGTGTGGTGTCAGGGAGTGTTCTAATTTCATTCTTTTACATGTAGCTGTCCAGTTTTCCCAGCACCACTTATTGAAGAGGCTGTCTTTTAATGGGAGTATGAGAATCTCATTCTATAAGTGACTTGGGTTTTAAAATTTTTTTTTTCTTCAAAGGAATCTAGGTAAAGGAAAGAAGGGGAAAGCAGTTAATAGTATTCTTAATAGTTGTATTTATTTCTGAAACTGAGTATTAAAGAACACAATACATCCTTCCTGCATTGTTTAAGGAAAAGTCAATAATAAGGTTTTTCTCATCTTTAATAAATGTAGATTTGCTGTGAGGCGTGGAGCTCAGTGATGTCTCAAGGTCTTTCCCCATGTCTCCTTGCTTCTGAGATAAACAGATTTTCTTTGTGCTCTCTTTCTAGTCCACAGTTCAGATTCTTCCTGCAGGTTCAACCAGGCTACGTATGAACAAAGCAAAAAGCTGTCCCCAGAAACAGGCTGCTCTCACACTTTAGCATTGGAAGCTTCAGTGTTTCTCCCCATCCAGGAATGCAGTTTTGCTTTGGCAGCAGAGCACCGGAATTTTCCACATGATCAGAGATAGTAGTGACTCATAACATCCCAGACCATGAGCTCCACTTTGCAGTCCAGCCTCTCTATTACGTGCTGATGTAAGTAGTCCTGTGAACATCGGGGTATTTAAGAAATATTGGCTGAACGAATTAATGGAGTACATTAATAGTTTTTCTCCCTCTGCTTCTTTTATTTGCACGGTACCATCTGAATTCTTAAAAACAAACAAAACCATCATAAACCTAGATTTCAAATGGCTTTAGGTGATCCACTGGGGAGGATCACCTAAAGTCACTGAACCTTTCATTCACCAATGAAAGGAGATATATACGAGTAGAATAAAAGCCTGATAACCTGCCAGATTTCTCCTATCCAGAATGCTAGAGCACATTCTCCCACTGCTGTGAGGAGATTTATGGTGGTCATGAAGTTGACCTAGATATGCTTCTGGTACTGACGCTGCAAAGTCTGAAAGACAATCACGCCCCTACCAAATTCAGAGGCGATGTCTGTGACAGGGTCAAATGGAGTGCTCCAGAAAGGCATCGGCGACATCCTGATACTGAGATGCATGTTAAGTATGGATAGATTTTGTGAGCTCATTACCCAGGTTTTAATTTCCTATTGAAAAAGTTGTCTTGATTAAAGATACACATATACACACTGCCTACAAAGAGGCTTTCCTTACTGATGCGGGTAATTCAATGACAAAGTTTTAGAAATAAGTCTCCCCTTACATGACACAGATTGTTCCAAGTTAGCACGCATATACAGGCTGGACAAAAATCTGAAAAAGTTCACATAGATAATGCAAAATGCATTAAAAAAAAAAACGCGTGTCCTATCCAGCTCCTCCGTGTGCCCACACACCGGCCCCCCGACAATGACTCACCCCTGCCCCCTGCCCCTCCAGTTTGCCCTTCTGACACCGTTGGTGTCCCAAGCCTCCTACGAACAGTGGCATTCCCTCTGCGGCTGGACACATCTGGTCACTGGCTGGAGCTTACTTACCTGCCAGAGAGTTGCTTCCTGCTCTCCCAGTGACTGTAGACCAGCTCTGTCTCGGGAAAACCAACAAATTTCTCTTCCATCCAGTAGACTTCAACTACCTTCTCTAACCAGGTATGAACCCCAGCCTTGAGATGGTGGGGGGATCCCCTTCCAAGTTCAGGCTTCCTTGGGCTCTCCCTCAAACCTGTGGTACCCTATAACGTTTTTTGAGAAGTAAAAAATCCTCCTGTAATTAAATAATTACTCCTTATTTCATCAGCTTTCTAAGACTAAATTAAATGTGTTTCAGGCTTTCCTAAAGAAGCCACGTCTGTGAGGTGGATGGACCTAGAGTCTGTCATACAGAGTGAAGTTAAGTCAGAAAGAGAAAAACAAATACCGTATGCTAATGCGTATATATGGAACCAAAAAAAAGAAAAAGAAAAATGGTACTGATGAACCTAGTTGCTGGGCAGGAATGAAGAGATAGACATAGAAAATGGACCTAAGGACATGGGGTTGGAGGGGGAAGCTGGGGTGAAGTGAGAGCAGCATCGACATATATACACTATCGAATATAAAATAGTTGGCTGGTGGCAGCAGCATAGCACAGGGAGATGGGCTCGGTGCTTTGCGATGGATGACCTAGAGGGGTGGGATAGGGAGGAGGGGAGGGAGGCTCAAGAGGGAGGGGATATGGGGACATGTGTATGCATATGGCTGATGTGCTTTGTTGTGCAACAGAAACTAACACCGTATTGTGAAGCAATTATACTCCAATAAAGATCTATTTAAAAAAAAAAAAAAAAAAAGAAGCCACGTCTATTTCATAAGCTTCTCTGTATAGGATTTCAAATAGAGTGTGTTTGTGGGGAGAGGGTGAATGTTTCATAGGGGATGGAATGTTTCTATTTCTTTACCTACTTTCCTACTGTCTCCCTTTCTAACTCCCTCACATCTTTTAAGGGAGAATGATCTGCCGTTCTGTTTGGTTAATTATAGAATATTGGTTGATGTTTACCGATGAGCGTAGTGCTATAAAAAGCCCACGTTTGTGCAGGGGTGACCCTCTCTTGCACTCCCTGCTTTTGCTCTGTGGGTTGGACTTGCCAGAAGCACCAGGGGAAGAGAGCCTAGCCATCTCTCTCTGCCTCAGAAAAGCATCCCTGCTTTAGTTCTGTGCCATGTGGCTGGGCAGCGACTAGTGATGGTCCAGAATTTGAGCCGAAGCTGATGTGTGTGGGGTAGGAGGGTCCTTCTCAGGCCTTCAGAGTGAACCTCGCACTCTAACCCAGCCTGATCAAGCTCTGGAAGGTAATAATACAGTGTTACTTTGTTTCTCATTTGCTATCAGTCTTTCTGGTTGCAGCTCCCTTGGGAATGTCAAGGGTTGAGGAGTGATTGGCAGGACAAGATTTGGGTGTTTGGAGGTTCTCTAGTCAAGTGCCATTAAATGCAATCACAGTTTCTCCTCTGTCCCTTTTCTTAGCAAATCTGTCTTATTTTTCAGTGGTAAACATGTGTAGAGAGCTATGGACAAAAATATCAAAGGCATCATTCATACCTCAACTCTCAAATGGGCACTGAGTAACAGAAGAAGGCTTTAAAATCAGTGACTGACTCTGAAGAAGACCAGCTTGACATTCTTAATAAACAAAATATACACTTCTGTGAAAACAGAGGGGAGATGTTGCTAAGTCAGTTTCAAAGGCCACAACAGACCAATGAGACCAGTTCAAGGGAGGTTGGAAATTGACCTCACTTTCACCACTTCCTCTATATTTCTGAGAACTTGAACTTCAGCCTCTCCCTCAAGCTCCTTAGGAAGCTAAAGAGGTATGGAATGTACCTTTGATAGACTGATTCTATCAGCAGTATAGAATGTACCTTTGATAGACATGATTCTGTCTTTTGATCATTTGCTGAATTTGTGGAAGGAAAAGAACGGTCGAAAACCGGCCTCCTCTCTTTCCAGGCTAAGCATTGACAAAGCAACACAGCTAAGGAGGAAACTGAGAAGAAGAGAGGACGAGATATTAATTGACTGATCAAGTTACCCTTACGTGCTCCAGTAACAGATGTCCAAGCCACTTCAGGGCTACCTTTGTGCCTCCTTTTCTAAATGTGTTTAGTTATCTGCAAGTGGGGCTGATTCACATCATATGAAACCCACAGGATTTGCTTCAGGCAGGGGAATGATTGAATTAAAGGCTTCTTCCATATGTTAGTTTCACCCTGAAGTATTTAACCCATACCAGTGTGAATCAAAAGCAGAGCAAACTGATTTTGCAATGCCAGTTGTTTCTGCCTCAGTTAACCACTACCTTGCGCAAATCTATGAAAGTGCTTACTGGCTGAACCTTATCCACATTTAAAATGTGTTATAGGCAGGAGAAAAAAAATTTCTAATTATGTTAGTGACGTTTAGTATTAAAAAACATGCAACACAATGCTTGGTGTCAGTTTATTTATCTCTTCTAAAAATAAAATACAGTGTGTGTATGTGAAAAAAAAACAAAAAACATGCAACATTTCAGTTCTGTGCAGGGCGCTCTGAAATGTCCCAGGATATGTTCAGAGTAATTAAACTTGCTTGCCTTTTTCTGCTTCTTCAGGACTGCTGTTGTGGGAGAGGAGAGGCCGATGGCAGGAAGTTCCTCTCCCAGACCAATCAGCATGTCCTCAATTTTCATCCCCTCCAGTTGTTCCCAGCTTCCTCCCCCACATGAATCTGTAGCGGTCCCAGGGTAGGCAGAGTGGGCGCCGCAGACCACCAGGAGCTTACCCTTTATGCAGAGAGAGACACCTCAGACAGATTCAGACCTCAGATAGCAGTGCCCACAGGGTCCAGACAGAGCTCTGGTCTATTCTGTGAGGTTTCTGCTCCAAAAATACAATAAATCAATGAGTAAATTAGCAGTTGCTTTGCATGTATACCCAATTTCTTCATTTATTTATTTTTTTTAAGAGAGTAATGGAGAAAGGAATGGACAAAGGATTGTGTGTGTGTGTGTGTTTTAAGGTGTTATATTTAACAAAAAATGGATTTTAGTAGCCCTATGATTATCATATTCATATGGGCAAGACCTTAGCTGGGCAACTCTGCTTTTTCATTCATTCATCTATACATCTGTTTATCCACCAGCTGTTTAATAGACCGGCAAGTGAGGTCCTCTGGAAGCTCCTTGAGTTGATAATACCATAAAGGCATTGCCCCAGGGCCTCGGGAAGAGGCTGATCAGGGGGCCAAGGGGCTCTCCCTACTGACTCCTCCGCAGCTTTCTGGCTGAAAGATGGGGAAATACCAGTGGGGCCACTTCTGAGGAGCTACAGTCTGTCCCTGCTTGTACAGTCTGTCCCTGCTTGGTCAGACACATCTTTACCTTAAGCTTCAGCTTCTCACCTAATGTGACTGTCAGTAAGTAAAAGAGTACAGGTCTGGTAATAAAGACTAATTAACTGCCTGCCTTGTGCCAGTTCGTGTGCTAGGTGTCAGGGATTCAAAAGAAATAAGGTCTCATGTCTTTGGCCTTAATACCAGGGGAACATCACCCAGCTTGGAGGGACAGCACGTGGAATACTGAATACAGCTAACAGCCATGCCCATTGGAAATGTGAAGCACTTTACAGTTTACGAAGCCCTTCATACGCCTCATCTTACTTGATCTTCACAGTGTTGTTATTTAGTAAATTGGACAAGTATTATTTCCATTTTGTAGATGAATGAGCTGAAACTGAGACATCTAAGTCACTTGCCTGAGATTACACAGGTTGTGCTCAGAATTCTGACACCTGGTTTAAGGCTCTTTTGATGTTCATTTTTGCCTCTTGGCTCCTCCTGCTCTGCAGTAATGGTTGGAATTCCTTCAAGTTCTCCTCCTCTCCAGAGAGCACCACGTTAAGCTTTCTCAGTGGAGGGCACTGGGGGGACGGTGCAGGAGGAAGAGGCTTCTGCAGGTCCCACCAGCTGCCCCATTGGTCTCCGGTGGGTGTGAGGGCATCTGGTGGTGCTCTGCCCCAGCCAGGGCTCCAGAGCACCCAGCCCTTCGGCGGTCTTGCAGCCTGGCCTAGCCTGGTGGGCGCTCTCCCGTGGCTCTCCCAACACAGACACTGCGTGTCCTGTCCAGCTCCTCCGTGTGCCCACACACCGGCCCCCCGACAGTGACTCACCCATGCCCCCTGCCCCTCCGGTTTGCCCTTCTGACACTCTGGGTGTCCCAAGCCTCCTACGAACAGTGGCATTCCTTCTGCAGCTGGACACATCTGGTCACTGACTGGAGTTTACTTACCTGCCAGAGAGTTGCTTCCTGCTCTCCCAGTGACTGTAGACCAGCTCTGTCTCGGGAAAACCAACAAATTTCTCTTCCATCCAGTAGACTTCAACTACCTTCTCCAACCAGGTATGAACCCCAGCCTTGAGATGGTGGGGGGATCCCCTTCCAAGTTCAGGCTTCCTTGGGCTCTCCCTCAAACCTGTGGTACCCTATAACGTTCTCATATCTTAGAGTTACTGTTTTATCACAGCTTCATAATTCTTTTGTTTTTTTAGTAGGTCAGATCTATTTTAATTTATTTATTTATTTATGGCTGTGTTGGGTCTTCGTTTCTGTGCGAGGGCTTTCTGTAGTTGCAGCAAGCGGGGGCCACTCTTCATCTTGGTGCGCGGGCCTCTCACTGTCGCGGCTTCTCTTGTTGCGGAGCACAGGCTCCAGACGCGCAGGCTCAGTAGTTGTGGCTCACGGGCCTAGTTGCTCCGCGGCATGTGGGATCTTCCCAGACCAGGGCTCGAACCCGTGTCCCCTGCATTAGCAGGCAGATTCTCAACCACTGCGCCACCAGGAAAGCCCCCTCATGATTCTTTATGTTAAACTTCCCCTATTTAAATCACTGTTTGGTTTCTGTCTCCTGATTGGACCCTGACTGACATACTCACCAACTGTTGGTGTGCGGTCACAGACAAGGTACAGGAGATAGTTAAAGTTTCTAAAGTGTCTTATGGGCCGGATCTTGTCATCTGTCTTTGATCACTGCAAGCACCTGCCTACTTTGATGCCTGACACATAGAAGGTCCTGAATAAGGACTGATTAACTGAGCACAGTTGAAGTTAATTTTAACACCCCTGTTTGATGGAAGTAATAGCAGCCCACAGAGATGCAGGAAGGAGCCTGAATTTATTTATGCATGTGGTTATCCACTCGTTTGTTCAATGAAATTGATCAAATGTCATTTGGGAACAGCGGCATTGGCTCCAAGGGCAGGTCAAACAGCAGCATTGACCCTTAACTGGGAGACCAAGTAAATGGCTGCCTCAAGAGGACAAGCTAAAGAACATTCTGGAAGACTGAATGAAAACATGAAAAGACCCAGAAGGAACTAGGGCAATACCAAGTGGTCTAACCACTTGTGAAGCTCAGAGAAGGTAAGTGACTTACCTAAGATCACAGGGCCCCTTCTTGGTAGAGCCGGGAGCAGAGAGCAGGTCTCATGGTCCTCAGTCCAAACCCTTAACCATTACACTGCATTGCTTCTTCAAGTGGGGTGGGAAGAGGTGGCAACACAAACTGCCATCTCGGGAAATGGGGGGAAAATGCCCCGAAAATGGTTGTCCCTTACCTAGTAGTTCAGAAGAGTCTGTTTGGGGGATCCAAAAAATTCTCCTGCTCATGCTGTTACCTTTGGAAAAGCAACTAGCAGTCTGTCAAGTGTGTTGAGTTTGGGGTTCGACTCCCCTGAAGGTAATTGGCCACCTGTTAATCCACAGCATCCCAGGCTTTTGGGGCAAAGCAACATGTTCTTTGTCCTACCCTCCTCAAGGCATCACTGGTTTCTCTGAGGTGGTCTTACACCCGCACATAAAGCCTCTCCATCACTCCTCTCCAACATCTGCTGCTTAATTGTCCTAAAGATCTTCCTTTATCATGTTGGTTTACTTAGGACATTTTGCTATTTCTTTTCTTTTTTTTTTTTTTAATAAATTTATTTTTATTTTTATTTATTTTTGGCTCTGTTGGGTCTTCGTTGCTGCACGCGGGCTTTCTCTAGTTGCAGCGAGCAGGGGCTACTCTTCCTTGCAGTGTACAGGCTTCTCATTGCCGTGGCTTCTCTTGTTGCGGAGCACGGGCTCTAGGCACGCGGGCTCAGGAGTTGTGGCTCACGGGCTCTAGAGCGCAGGCTCGGTAGTTGTGGCCCATGGGCTTAGTTACTCCACGGCATGTGGGACCTTCCCGGACCAGGGCCCGAACCCATGTCCCCTGCATTGGCAGGCGGATTCTTAACCACTGCACCACCGGGGAAGCCCCCATTTTGCTATTTCTGATGAGATGTTTGTCCAGGGAGCCAAGGTATGGAGTCTTTTATTAAGTGAGGGAGCGCCCACAGAGCCTGTTCCACGTGCTCCTCTGGAGCTTCCGCCAAAGCATGACTTCTAGCTTGAATCCTACAGTGAATGTATGGGCATATGTGACATACTGTGTCATTAATTTTTCACCAACACATGGGTCACATATGAGACAAGGGGGAATGTGGATATAGCAAGAGCTGTGTGAGTTAAGCCATGTTTAGACTGTCTTAGTTGGCTGTCATTGGGAAGGAGCCCATGCTGATTAATTGATTTCGGGTGTGCATACACCTCTGTGGTGGGAAGCAAGAAACACGTGGGTCCAGAGAAAATAGGCCTGCCTGTGAGCATCCTGGGAGAGGCCAGGTTCTCTGCAAAGAATAACAGTGAAATGTGAGTTGCACTTTGCAGGCTGGCCCTGGCTGGTGATGCATCTTGCTGGGAATTGCAGGTAACCAGGAAATAAAATGTTCCTCACTAGGGACTCTGTTACAGTGAGGTTGGCTCTATTTACCCGGCCCAGTGAAATCAGTGAGGAAGGACACTGCCAGGATTTACAAATGCTTGGGTTGTGCACCTGGTTGTACGCTTCATAACCTGAGCTTGCTCCAAGAGCCAGTACTGAGGCACTTCCCGGCTTGATGGTTTCCTTCAAGGCCACTGTTTTGCCTCCCTCTCTCCACCCCTGACTCTCTCAGTCCTTGCATATGTACTGCTCTAGAGATCTAAGGTTTCCTCCGGGAATACAAGCATCCCTCAGAGGTATTGCGGGTTCACTTCCAGATCACCACAGTAAGGTGAATATCACAGTAAAGTGAAGCACACACATTTTTTGGTTTCCCAATGCATATAAAAGTTACATTCACACTATTCTGTAGTATACTGTGTGCAATAGCATTATGTCTAGAAAAACAATATACATACCTTAATTTTAAAATAACGCTGTTGGGAAAAAGGCGCCAATAGACTTGCTCAACACAGGGTTGCCACAAACCTTCTATTTGTAAAAAAAAAAAAAACACAAAACAAAAAAACTGTGAAGCACGATAAAGCAAAGCACAATAAAATGAGGTATGCCTGTACTCTTCTTTTACTTTTGTCTTATTTATTCAATCAAGAGGCATGTGCTAAGCTCTAGGCATACAATAGCTCTTCATGGGACTTCTTTGTTAGCCAAGTCTTCATCACCCTCTTCTAGCAGCTAGGATAGGATTCTATAAACAGAGACATTGAGAATAGTGGACTTCTAGACCTGGGATGTTACTGTTTCTGAAAGGAAGGTGGTCCCAGGCCTCTGGTCCAGCAGCTGGCTAGAGTTCAGGCCTTAGAATGGCATAGCTTATTCCATTGCAATGTGTCATTCTGGATGTTGAGATCTAGCTGTCTGTCTGAAAACTAAGTATAAAAATAACTAGGATTTATATATTTAGTCAAATTTGTTGAAATTCGGTTTATGTATAATAAAATATATTTATTTTAATTGTACAATACGTTTTGACAAATGTATACACAAATGTAACCACCATTACAGTCAAGAAATAGAACATTTCCATCATCCCAAAAGATCCCATGTGCTCCTTTGCAGTCAATCTTTTCCACCTCTGGATCCAGGCAACCACTGATGCCTTTTATGTCATTATAGATTAGTTTTGCCTATCCTAGAATTTCATGTAAATGGAAAGTATACAGTATGTACTCTTTTGTGTCTGGCTTCTTTTGTTCAGTATATTTTTTAGATTTATCCATGTTGCTGTATATATGCAAAGTTTGTTCCTTTTTATTGCTGAAGAGTATTTCATTGCATGGATATGCCACAAAATATTTGTTTATCTATTGATGGGTTTTGGACTAATTCTAGTTTGGGGCTATTATGAGTAAAGCTGCTGTGAACATTTGTGTCTGTCTTTGGGAGAGCACATGTTTTCATTTTTCTTGTGGAAATGCCTAGGAACTAATGAATTATATGGGAAGTGTTTGTTTATAAGAAATTGCCAAGTTGTTTTCCAAAATAATTGTACCATGTTACATTCCCACCATCCATCTATGAGGATGGTCATTGATTCACATCCTCACCAACACTTGGTATTGTCAGTCTTTCTAATTTCAGCTTTTCTAGGTATGTAGTGGTTTTAATTTGCATTCCCATGGTGACTAAAGATATTGAGCAATTTTTCATGTGCTTGTTTGGCCATTCATATATCTTCTTTTGAGAATTGTCCTTTCAAATATTTTGCTCATCTTTTTAATTAGGTTGTCTTTTTAATAAGAGTTCTTTGTATTTTCTGGAAACAACTCCATTGTCAGACATATTTATTGCAAATATTTTCTCCCAGTCAGTGACTTGCCTTCCAAAAGCAGAGGTCTTAATTTTTAAAAAGTCTACCCTTACCAATTTTTTTCTATTATGGTTTGTGCTTTCTGCGTCCTAAGAAATCTTTGCCTTCTTCAAATTCACAAACATTTTCTCCTGTACTTTCTTTTTAAAGTTTTTTAGTTTTAGCTTTTATGTTTAAATCTATAATTCATTTTAAGGCAGTTTTGATAAATGATGTGAGGTAAGGGCCAAAGTTCATTTCTTCTCTAAATAGATATCCAGTTTTGCCAGCGTCATTTGTTGAAAAGAATACATATCTTTTCCTCATTGAATTATCTTGGCACCTTTGTCAAAATCACTTGACCATTGACTATGAGAGTCTATTCTAGACTCTGTTCGAAACATGTACGTGTTTAGCCTTACATCAAACCCACACTGCTTGATAACTGTAGCTCTATAATAAGTCATGAAATAAACTTCATTATAATTTTTCAAGACTGCTTAAAATATTCTAGGTCCTCTGTATTTCTCTCTAAATTTTGGAATGAACTTGTCAGTTGCTACGAAGGAAAAAAAAGCCAGTGGGATATCGATTGAGACTGCATTTAATCTATCGATCAATTTGGGAAGAAGTCACATCTTAACAGTAGTGAATTACCATTTATTCAGTTCTTAAATTTCTCTCAGCAATGTTTTGTCATTTTAAAAGTACAAGTTTTATATTTGTTTTATTAAATTTATTCCTTAGGATTTCAATTTTACTTCTATATTAAATGGTGTTTTTTTGTATTCCATTTTCTAATTGTTCACTGCTAATATATAAGAATACAACTGATATTTGTATTTTAATCTTGCATCCTGTAACCTTGATAAACTCACTTCTTAGTTCTAGTAGCTTTTTGAGTATTCCTTTGTGTTTTCTGCACATGTGATCATGTAGTCTGGGGAAAATGACAGTTTTACTTCCTCCTTTCTGATCTCCACAATTTTTTTCTAATTGTACTAGCTATGACCTCCAGGGCAGTATTAGCTAGAAATGATGAGAACAAACAACATTGCCTTTTTTCTTACCTTTCAACCATTAACTATGTTAACTTTAAATTTTGGTATATGCCGTTCATGAGACTGAGAAAGTTCTTTGCTGAGAATTTTTATCATGAATGAATGTTCAATTTTGACAGGTGCTTTTTCTGCATTTATTAAGAGGAAAATATGTTTTTATTTCTCCCTTATTCTGTTGATATTATGGATTACATTGAGTTTTGAATGTTCAACCTAATGTACATTTCTGGGACAAACCCAGCTTTGTCACTGTGTAGTGTATAGGATTAGTATATAGTGCTCAATTCATAGCACATTTTGGGTTGACAGTTTTCTCTTTCAGCCCACTTAAGATCTTACTCCACTGTCTTCTTGTTTGCCTGGTTCCTGATAAGACATTGACTCTAATTCTTATCCTCGTTTCCTTATTGATAACGTGTCTTTTTTCCTCTGGCTGCCTTCAAGATTTTCTCTTTGGTGTTTGGTTTTCAGCAGTTTGACTATGATACGCCTGGGTCTGGGACTTTTTGTTTTTATTTTAATCCTGCTTAGTCTTCTCTGAGCTTCTTGGATCTGGGTTTGGTGTCTGTCATTAATTTTGGAAAATCCTGCCATTATTTCTTCAGGTATTTACTTTGTCCCATTCTCTTCTTCTCAAGGGATTCTCATTTTGCACCATTTAATAGTGTCCCACAGCTCTTTGATGTCTGTTCTAGATTTTTGTTTTTGTTTTTGTTTTCCATTCTCTTTTGTCTTTGTGTTTCAATTTGGATAAATTCTATTTACTTATCTTCAAGTTTACTGATTTTTTTTTCCCCTCAGTTGTGTCAAGTCTACTGATAAGTTTATTGGAAGCATTCTTCATCTCTTTTACTGTGTTTTTTATTTCGTAAAGTTCCATTTATTCTTTCTTATAGTTTCCATTTGTCTGTTGAAATTATCTGTCTGATCTTTTATAGTGTCTACATTTTTTATTACAGCATTTAACAGTATTAACCATAGATGTTTTAAATTTCCTGTCTGATCGTTCAAACATGTATCATACTTGAGTCTGGTTCCAACCATTACTTTCTCTTGGTACATTGTGAAGAGACGTCATATGTCCATGATGAACAAAATATTGCTGAGTTTTTCATTTGCTTCACATTCCAATATAGCTCAGAATGGCACTATTACTGATCTGTCTTTATTTAAAATTTTGATATTTTATTCATCATGAAATTTTTGCATTAATTTTGATTTTTTAAAATAATGCATTATAATATGATTTACCTTGATTGCAGAGTCCCCTTAAATTTTGTGCCTGAGGAAAGTGCTTCACTCAGCTACCTCAGTCCAAGGACTTTTGCTCTCTATATCTTGAAGCTGAAAAAATTGAAATTTTAATAATTTACATTGAAATAAGTAACCCTAATATCAATGCAGAGGGATTTTAGGATGAAAAACATTCTGAAAATTTCTATTTTAGACAAAAAAGCAGTAAAGCACACACTCCACCGGACCTCTTAGATCAAGGAAGTGTGTGCCTCGCTGACTTCTCACAGAAGGGCCTCATAAAGGTTTATTCCACTGTCTCCCAGAGTCTGTGAGTGAAGGCTAAGCTAGGTATAGTGTACTGTTTTTAAAGAGTATCTATTAGCTTTCATTTGAATACAGCTAAAAGGATTCTGGGGCCTGTTCCCCATAGGAAAAGGTACCCAGGGCTGACCAGGTCCTACAGTTGAGAGTATAAGAACATAAAGAAGCCACTACTCTGTGACCACTTGACGGTGTCTGAGGCTTGAAAAGGTACCACTTTGGAAGCAAGTGCTCAGCATAATATCTTCTCAGCTCCTTCCGGTGAGGGGAACCAGGAGGGAGAAATGAGACTGAAGGCACTTTGGTGTCTCCTTTCTCTGACCTCCATGAGGTTGCCAGGCTCTCCCTGCATTGTGGGAATCACACAGACGGATGGGAAGGGCCTGTGTGACTATCCTCCTCCAACCCCCAGAGGTCACATTTTTAACAGGGGCGTGTGCAGTCACTTATTATTTGGCTGTTTTGCTTTAGGACTGTAAATCTCACTGTGATCTTTCCCCCCTATAATTCTTTGTGTTAGAGAACGCTCAAAGAGAAAAAATCATACCTTTTATGTGTCGGTGCTGGTGAGATAACTGAAAAGATGAAACTGAAAACTGAATCTTAAAGATCCAGGAAGTGAATCCCAGGACGAAAAGGCCAAACGTCTGTTTATGGTTTGATCAAGGACTCTGTAAACATCGTGGTTCTAGACACTGTTCTGGGAGTTCCGAGGTAAAATGACTCTCCCCACCCCTGGCCTCAGTCAAGTGGCAAGACACTTTGGGTCCAAAATACAAGGCTGCATGACTAGAGGATTTAAGGAGTATAGTCAAGATTTCTTTTCTCCTTAAGTGACATTCTCTATCATTAAAAGCTTTAAGTTATAGGGACAAACTGTCTAGAGCCTGATTAACTGTTCCTGTGCTTTAGGATTGGTGACTCTCCCCACTGAATGGTGACGGCTGTGGTGGCCGAATAGGCACAGGGCTTAGGCTTTCCTTAAGAATTAGATTAGCTATTTTTTTAAACATATTTATTTATTTAGGCTGCATGGGATCTTTAGTTGCTGCATGCGGAATCTAGTTCTGTGACCAGGGATTGAACCCGGGCCCCCTGCATTGGGAGCATGGAGTCTTACCCACTGGACCACCAGGGAAGTCCCTAGATTAACCATTATTAAAGTATTCTCTACAAAATTGTTTACTATTTACTCAGAATGTGTTTTTGGAAATACATAATTTTCCCTGATCAGATCATGCTAGAGCAAAATTCAATATATCCCCTAACAAAATGTTAACTCTTTTTAACAAACGTTGCTGTTTGTTAAAATACATCACTTACCTCAGTGCCTCCCAAACTTTTTTCACATCGTGCTGCACACAGAAAATACTTGTCTATTGGCGTAAACTGTAGAGGATTTGTGAACCCTCAACTAGGCTGCTTACTGCTTGAAACGTTGAAAAGATGCACATGTCAGTGGGAAAGAGCTACATCCATGAAAGTATAGGGAGTTTTCACCGCAGTTAAATACGTGGGAATCTGGTTAGTTGTCAGGTACCTGCCAAATAAGTTGCTGAATCTTGTGTCCCAATCCATCGAGAGGGAGCTTAATGCTTGTTGGGCTTCTTTGGATTCTGCAAGTAAAATATTTCTCATTAGGGTGGCTGCTTTAGCCCATTCAATAGCTACCTGATTAAGACCTTTAGATGACCTAAATACTGAGAAGATTTTGCTTCCCTACTAAGTAATCCAAAATAAAATTCCAGCTTATGAAAAGGCACAATTAGGATGTTTGTTAAAATTAAGAATTTCTTTGTAAATTTCCAGATTTCAAAATATCAAGATAAGTTCTTTGAAGGTGAATAAATCAATAGCCCTTTCTTCCTCTGTCTCTCTCTCTCTTTCTCCCCCTAAGCACATTCTTATTCTACTTAGTGGGTAATCTAGCCTTCATTTCCCATGTGGCAAAAAAGCTTTGAGGCTTGAGTAGATCTTAAGGAAAAAGGGGCTCTCCAGTGGGTCCAGGCACTGGTGCTTGTGACCCAGCAGATTCCAGAAGGGCATGTGGTATCTGCAGCAACTTGGAATATTGTTTCGATTCTGTGGTGAGGCCATTAAGATTTTGGAGCAAAGCCTTTAACAGGTAACTGTTCTCCTTTGAAACATTGCTCCTGGCTCTTTGCTGGGCTTTGGTGGATTTTGGACATAGGGCACTTAGCGACCATATGATCCAAATCACCCCCCTCCATGAATACTATCTGCTCTATCTGTAATGGTGAGCAGGCCAAGAAGCATTCCATTATTGGATGGAAGTGATGTTTATGAGGCCAGAGCCCACCACATCCATGAAGCCTCATGGAAAGTTCCCTGTGACCAGGTACCTGAGAGGGAAAATTAAAATTCAGACCCAGTTGCAGATGGTTTTGCTTGATATGTTGGCAGCTGCAAATGCTGGATAGATCAGCTACAGTATAATGGTCCCACTCAAGGTACCTTGAAAGACAAATGGCAGGAAAATCCAGTAGGCATAACTTTGATTAATACATACTGTTGTTCACTTGTTGGAAAGGAGATGTGGCCTGAACCCAGGAACACAATTTATGTGGATTCCAGCAAGAACTTAGAATATTGCGCAAGGATTGAAAATAATTGGAGCTCCTCCTTTATATGTATAAAGTATTTGAAGGCCCTGGTAGCCATATAGCCACCATTCATCTACATACATAAGCCTGAGGGATTCCCAGTCAGGAATTATGGGTGACAGATAGCAGGAAAAATATGTCCTTAGAGGGAACTGGGGTGAAGTCACTGAACCTTACTCCAAAGGCCTCAGATAAATTTAATTCAGTGGTCATTTATTAAGCAAACGCTTACCCTGGGTCAGGCACTGTGCTAGCTACTGGGGATCTGGCAGCACACAAAGCGTGGTGCCTGTCTCAAGACTCTGTGGGATATCTCCCTCCCACAGTCCAGGAACTGAAATAGTGTTTTCTATGAGCCCAGGCCAGGTCTCTATTGCATATTTATATCCTGCTAAGGTAAGAAATGGCCATGTTGGTGAGTACAGAGAGCCAGATCAGTGTGAAAAGTAGTAGGGGTTTGGGAAATGACAGATAAGTTAATGACTAAAGCTGTATTTCTGAACCCTCTTTCCACAACTGGTGGTAGTTAAATTCATGAGAGTCTCAACAGACTCCTGTTAATGATTCAGATCCTGTGATAATCCTGACAGCCCCAGTTGAAGCATGATTTTGAGCTCATTCTGACCTCAAGAGCTGGAACAAAGGGGATCATACTCATTAATAATTAGACTCAAATTGCATACTGTCTTGCCTGGGGTGGGTGGTGACTTGGTTCTCAATTTAGTTCTCTAAGTTTTATCTACAAGCTCCTACCAGTTCTCCCCAGCATGCATGATACATTGATCAGTCATAGACTTGGGCTAAGTTTACACACAGAATTAAGGTGTAATTCTCTCCAACTCTCTCCTTTCTAAGGTTCCCTCTTCGTTCTTCACTGGCTGTGGTTGTCCCATGCATCTAGCCCTGCTTTCTCTCGACAGTATGTTGATGGCTTTTCCTATTGGAGTTTTAGTGACCCGGCAATGTTGCCACCATGTCTGTGGTCTGCCCTCAGGGTAAAGTGACACAAATGGAATTCATTCTGTGCTGACCACTTTTCTAAGTTTCAACTCCTTTATAACAGGCCTGTGTTTTTCAATCTTCAGAGCCTTCAGATAGTTTTTTTCCCCTTTGTTTTATTTTTTTTTTCAGGGCGTATAGCTGTTATTTGATGGAGGATGGGGTTTATTAATAGCTCAGTCCTTCTAAACTAAAAACAGAGCCACTGAGATATTTTTTTGCAGTTCTAGAGTGCCAATTTGAGTCTTTTTAAATAGAGATTCAAATTGTTTGTTATAATGCTTCATTGTTTCCATTCAGTAGTTCCATCCTTCTTCCCATTTTATCTTTATATTAATCTTATTTATTTTTAAACCCTTGTCTACAAACTTCAATGTCTGGTTCATTTTTCAGTCTGCTTCTAATGACTGTTTTATCTCTTGATTGTCAGTCACTTCCCTGTTTCTCAACTCTAGTTTTATTTTATTGTACACTAGACATTGTAGATTTTAAACATTTTTGAGGCTTCAAATGATATTATCTTTCACTAGAATTAATTTACCTTTTCCTTTGTGAGGCTTACAGAACGGGGATTGATGGCTTAATCCAATCAGGGACTGAGCTAAGAAAATGCGTACTTGAGATTTTTGTCAGTCTCAGTCTACCTCTGGTTCATCCCTACTCCTAGGGTATTGTTCTCTAAATCTTTTGTGGTATGGTCATTGATCCCCCTCCCATCGTGGTAAGTCTTGGGCTCTATTCTTTGTTTCTTCATCACTGTGAGAGCACCCCAAAGTCCATTCTGCTTTTCAAAACCTTTCTGCTTAGGATTTTTGGCTCACAAACTTCAGAATTTGGCAGAAGTCTTTGAGAAAAACTGGAGGTGTTTTGAGGCCACTCAGATTTCCAGCCCTGTGCAACTGCCAAAGAATTCTTCTGGTTTCTCTCACTCTGCTCAGGTAAAGCCTGAATCAGGTGCTTGCCCTTTGGCTGAAATCAACAAATGCCTCCAGAGAAAAAGAAGTTACAGAAGGTTAGTTCATTTCTCTTCAGTCTTTCTCCAGAATCTTAACCCCTGTAATCCCCTCAGATGTCTTTATACAAATGATTTCCAAAAAAAAAAAAAAAGTATGTGGCCTTTTGTTACAGGGGTTATCTGTTATCAGTAGGAGGCTTAGTATGTCACAAGCTAAAAGCCAGTCTATGGGAAAAAGTAATAGATGTATAAATGAAACGAGAGAAACCTGAACAGACCAATTATGATAGCATGCCATGAACATAGGACTATGATTCACTCTAACCTCTGCACTCACTCTTGACAACCGAAACAGGAAAGAAAAGAGAAAGAGAGAGAGATACAATACTGTCACAAACATTCTACATAATCTCATGTCTCCCTACCTCATGCTGTTCCCTCTTCTGGAAATATCCCAGTTCTCACACAAGACACGAAGGCAGGTAAAAACAATTAAGACTTCACACTTTGACCATAAAGGTAAAGGATGAGTCTATGAGGGAAAACGTGTCTTTCAGAAGAGGAAGAGTGAGTGACCCATCCGGGTCCACTTTTTGTCTCTTGTCCATCACTTCAGCAAGGAAAGAGGGAGCAGCACATTTTTTCTCAGACAGGGGGCTCCCCAGGGCTCTACCACTGATCGTGTATCACGTGCTGTTCTTCTGCTCTATCCAGCAGTGCCCTAGGCACTGAGGATACAGAGTAAAAATGAAACACAACTCTGCCCCAAAAGGAGCTCCCAACTCCTCATCGCAGCTTTTTCTGCATTTTTGAGGCCCTTGTTAGCAGTGGCTAAGGGAAGAGTTTTAGTAATATGCTCAGTGAGATATCCTTTGTTTCTCCTCCCTGCTGGTATCTGCTGCCAATTTTCTATCTCTCCAGCTAAGCAGGCATAAACTTGTAAGCAAGAGAAATGAGAAAGTTTTGTACTTCTCATAGCTTGAAACTGACCCCACAGGCCACTATCCTCTGCTAAACATTAATACTATTCTCAGAGTTTTGCCACTGTGTTGAAAATGGGA
Organism: Eschrichtius robustus; assembly: GCF_028021215.1. Lineage (NCBI taxonomy): Eukaryota > Metazoa > Chordata > Mammalia > Artiodactyla > Eschrichtiidae > Eschrichtius > Eschrichtius robustus. The sequence continues at coordinate 95,399,922 of NC_090825.1, forward strand.
TAGGAAATCTTTTATAGGGATTATTATATCAACCAGATACAGTCATGCCTGGGTTCTTTTTTGATAAGGTAAATGGGAGATTACTATCTAATGGTTTCCAAATAATAATAGTTAAATTATGAATTTGTATCTGAATAAAATGTTAATACAACTGGCATGCAGAGGTTATAGAAATGTAAATTGTATCAGTCCCAATTGTGTAGCTTAAAAAATACTAAATTCTACTTGCACTCATTGCCAGAGACTTAAAAATTAAGTTTCCTTCCCTGGAGTGGTTTAACTGTAAGAATGAATACTTCCATTATCTGCCCATCCAAAATTAGTCAGTGGATTTAATCCCCTCAAAATTAGCGGATTTTCACCATGGGATTTAGCCAGGGGATATTTCCAGCTCTGCTGATACCAACATTTAAAGTGATTATGTATAATCTATTTCCTTTCCACTATCTCATTTCATAAAATACCATTTTCCCAATTTCTCTATCTTCAGCAGAAAGGAGATCAGGACTGAGTAGGCTATCAGGATTTGGCTCTGTGCCATTTATTAGACAAAATAGCTTTAAGAATTGCTGCTGAGGTCTCTCTGGCAGTGGATTCTCTTTCCAAAATCCTGATATGCCCTGGCCAGAGCTGTTCACAGGTCAGAGGAGAGTAGGCTGTTGGGTTGTTGACATAAGAAGATTTGGATAACCCAAGAGACATTTGGAGATGTGGAAAGAGGTCTTTGTAATAATATAGTCCTTGTGAGCATTTCTGTTCTGAGTGATAGGAGGCAAGGGGAGGGGATGAGCAATGTTGTTTTGTTACCCCTAAATATTTTCATTGTCACGCAGTGGTGGGAATTGACCCAACTGCATTATAGAGGTTAAAGTCTAAGCCCTATACACAAAGGCATAGAGTGCACAATAGATTTTACATAACTTTAAAAAGCTGGGACATTTATTGCTCAAGTACTAACCCCCTTCACCATGTAATCATTGCTTTATATAGAGCAAGGGCCAGAGAACTAATGTTGGATATAAAGCAACTTAGATATGGCCCTGAATGGCTTGTTTTTAGGAATTAGGTCTAAATCTTCAAGACATAAATATTTTGGAGAACATTTATTAAAAATAACCCTTGGTCCCTTGAATCTTAGGGAAATGTGAAGTTGAGGGCAAGGACAGTTCTGCATCTCCTTCTATCCCCATTAAACATAGATAAAGCTGCTTCTGCTTCTGTCCCTGAAGGATTAATTGCTATAGAAGTGCACATAGGGGTTTCGTGAGTCTTTGGTTGATTAACAATCTGTGCGTGCTCTGTTCAAAGAATTAAAGAGAAACATGAATGTAAGAGGAGAGAAATGGAAAACATCCCACAAAGTTGGACAAAGTAAAATAATTACAAGGAAACTGTAAAATAAGCAATTCCCAGAGCTCACACAGGACTGAAGAGTTTTGACTAATATCCAGCAAGAGTAAAGAGACATTGTTGAATTAAAAGACATTTAGTAGAGACCTCAAAAGGGCCAGGCCTTAGAAGGGGGGCAAAAGAGCTCTAAACAAGGGCTCTTCTAAGCCCTCTTAAAAAGAACTTTTAAAAGGTACTTCAAAAGGATCAAATTAATGTGAGAGTAACTGAATTACCTGCCAGAAAAAAAAAAATTGAAGAAATTGTCAAATTTTTTTCAAATTTGGCAAAAATGTTGAACCCACAGATCCAAGAAGCTCAATAAACCTCGAGCAGAAGAAACATACTGGTTGGGTTTTACCTCCAGGAGCCCTACCAGGTTCTCATGGTGAATATTGGAGAAAAATCCCTCATGCTTCTGGTAAGGGGAGTAGAAAAGTAACCATTTTCAGATATGCCAGAACATTCTCTTCTCAACAAAGTCTGCCCTTAAGATAAAATATTTTACCAGAGCCTAAATTATTGGGGCTTTATTAGAGCTTAACCAACCTGGGGGGAGAAAAATACCCAACTCCAGCCCCCTCTAGCCATCCTGTCCCACCTAGGAGGGGAAAACAACTGAGAAGCCCTTGTGAAGTTCACAGTCACAGGCTCATGAAAAGACTGAGACCTAATCACAGAACTATAGGATCCTTCCCCTTTCCTCATGTCTTACCACATCATAATTAAAGGCCTGTTTACCAGAGGTTTTTTTGCCCAGTACAGCATGTCTGGCTTTCAACAAAAAATTGCAAGGCATATAAAAGACAAAAAACACAGTTTGAAGAGACAAAGCAATGTTAGAACCAGATTCAGTTATGGAAGGAATGTTGGAATAAGCAGACTGGAAATTTAAAATGACTATGATTAATATGCTAAGGAATCTTATGGAAAAAGGAGACAAGAACAGGTGAGTAATATAAGCAGAGATATAGAAATTCTCAGCAAGAATCAAAATAAATGATAGAATTCAAAGACACTGTAACAGAATGAACAATGCCTTTCCTGGGCTCATTAATAGACTGGGACAGCTGAAGAAAAAAATCTCTGAGCTTAAGGATGTATGAATAGAACATCACGAAACTAAAAAGCAAAGATAAAAATGACTGAAAAAATGAAACAATATCCAGGAACTGTGGGATGACTACAAAAGGAAAAGAAAGAGAGAAAGGAGCAGAAGCAATATTTGAAGAAATAATGATTGAGAATTTCTCCCAAATTAATGTCAGACACCAAGCCACAGATCCAAAGTTCACAGAACACCAAGCAGGATTAATGCAAAACAAAACAACCCTCCCCACAAATCCACACATTCAAAAAAAACAAACAAAAAGACTACACCTAGGCAAACCATCTTCAAACTGCAAAATTTAAAAGATAAAGAAAGTAATCTTGAAAGAAAGCAGAGGAAAAAAACACCTTATAGAGGTGCAAAGGTAAGAATTATATCCAGCTTTTCCTCAGAAACTAGGTGAGCAAGAAGAAAATTAAGTGAAATATTTAAAGTGTTGAGAGAAATAAAACACCAACCTAGAATTGTGTCCTGTGAAAATATCTTCAAAACGAAGAAATAAAGGCTTTCTCAGACAAACAAAAATTGACGGAATTTGCTGCCAGTGGACCTGCCTTGCACAAGATGTTAAAATAAGTTCTTTGGAGAGAAGGAATATGGTATAGGTCAGAAGCTTGAATTTACATAAAGAAAGGAAGAACATTAGAGAAGGGTAAATAATTGAAGGAATTACAGAAGGAATTCCATTAGAAAAGGAATATATAAATGAAGGTAAAAAGCATCCAGAGTAAAAATACACATTACATATAGAGAAATAAAATATGACAGCAGATTTCTCAAAAATACATTCAAATGATACCTTTAAAGTGAGGGAGAGAGCTGTCAACCTAGAATTCTAAACCTAATGAAAACATCATTAAAAGATGAAAGTAAAATAAAGAATTTCAGACAAATGAAAGCTAAGAAAATTCATTGCTACCAGATCTGCTCTAGAAAACACTGTTAAAGGAAGCTTTTCAGAAGTGAAATGGTTTCTGATGGAAATTTGAAACCCCCCTGCCATACACACACACACAAATGAAGAGCACTGGAAATGTTAAATATGGATATGTGAGTAAATATAAAAGAAATTTTTTTTCTAATTTTTACTGTCTTGTAAATATAACTGTTTAAAACAAAAATAGCAACAGTGGGCTGTAGGGCTTATATGTAGTAGTAAAATGTATGGGAACAAAGGATAGGAAGAGGGAGATGGAAGCATACTGGTGTAAGATTCTTTAATCATATGCCAATTTGTACAATGTTATGTGAAGGTAGACTGTGATAAATTAGAGATATAGATGGTACACCTTAGAGCAAATACTAAAAAATATTCAATTAATCCAAAAGAAGGCAGGAAAAAAGGACAAAGAAGCAAAGAACAAATGTGACAAATAGAAAACAAACAGGAATATTGTAGATATAAACCCAGCTGTATTGATAATTGCATTAAATATTAGTGGTCTAAACATTGAAATTAAAAAACAGATTATAAAATAAATAAAAAATAAAAACCAACTTGGTAACAGTTTACAAGAAACACACTTTCAATATAAAGACAGAGATGGATTAAAAGTAAAAGGAGAGAAAAGATATCCCATATAAACAAGAATGAAAAGAAAGCTAGAGTGGCTATGTTAATAAGATAAAGTGAGCTTAGGACAAGTACTATTCCAGGAATGAAGAAGGCTATTACATTATGATCAAGGATTCAAAATATCAACAAGAAGTAACAGTCTTATATGGATATGTACCTAATCACAGACCTTTAAAAAAAATGAAGCAAAAATTGATAGAACCTAAAAGAGAAAAAGACAAATCCACAGATGAAGTTGAAGATTTCAATTAATAGAACTAGCAGACAAAAGAAATTCAGTAAATATATAGGAGACTTGAACAGTACCATCAGCCAACTTGACCTAATGGACGTGTAGATGATGTGCCACCCGAAATGAAACAGAAGAAAGAAAAAGTTTCTATGATTTTATGTGTAAAAAATAAAATTATAAAAATGCGAGAAGAAATCATATGTGTTTTACTATGTTTTTAACCTTGGGATAGAGAAAACCTAAGCACAACATGCAACTCGTGGAGATTTAAAAAAAGAGATAAATATAACTATAGGAAAGTAAAAATTTCTTCATGGCAAAAACATCATAAGTAAATTCAAACTGTAAATAAACCAAGGAAAATATTTGCTACTCCAACCATAGAAGAAACTGATAACCATTATATATAAAGTGCTTCTACAAATAAGCAAGAAAAGGACCCTAACCCAATAGAAAAATAAACAAAAGACATAAATAGCTCCTAGAAAAAGAAATGTTCTTAAATATATGAAAGTATACTCAATCTCATGCACAATATTAATTTTCACTGTCAGATGATGAAGATTGAAATGTTTGCTAACACGCTGTGTGGGTGAGGACAGTGTAAGAGCTGATAATGGACATCTATTCCCAACTCTTCATATAGTGACTTCATGTTGATAGCTTAAAATCAGCGATGACGAAAGTATTATTTATATCATGGAAATTGGCATATGCTACAAATCAAGTTTTTTCTTCCCTGAAAGTCAGTTGGTAATCATTTACCAACACACCACCAGGTAAGAGTGTAGGGAAACAGGCTCTCTCATACTACTGTTTTGAATATAAATAGCACAATCTCCACACAGCACTTTATTAAAGTCCAGCAAAGTTATTAATTTCACCTTTTAAAGCAACAATCCTACTTCTAGGTACATAGCCTAGTTATTTCTGCACACATGTGAAATTGTATGCTTTTTTTTTTTTTGTATTAGCACATGTCTGTCAATAGTGGATTGGTTTTTTAAAACGTAGTACATCTCATACAATGGAATGTAAAGCAGCTGTTAAAATAGATGAGAACATCCTTTATGTCCTAACATGGAATGAGATCCATGCAATATTGTTAACTGAAATAAGATTTTGAGAGAGAGAGAAGAGGATGTATTTACATATATTTGCTAACAAAGTCCTATTCACAAGGAGTATCAGTTGCCTCTGGGGAAGAGGATGCCTGGAAGATAGGACTGGGAGGGAAATTTCACTGTGTTTAAAAATTTTTTTTAATTTTGCTTTATGCACAGTATTTCTTATTAAATGAATAAATTTAAATTTCAATGCCATAAAAACACTTACTGAGGCGTTGTGAGACAGGCTATTTTATACACTCTTGATAATACTGAGCTGGAATAGTCCTTATCAAAAGCGATTTGGTAATATGTAATCAAAACCTTTAAGTAGTTCTTACCTTTAATAGAGCAATTACACTTTTCGGTATCTATCCTGAGAAAATAAGCAGAGATGAAAACAAAGATTTATACGAATGATGCTCATCATGGTGTTATTTATAATAGTGAAAAGTTAGAAATAACCTAGATATTCAGTGAAATGGAAACAGTTAAATAAATTTGGTCCAGTCATACAACTGAAGGAATAGCCATTTAAAATAAAGTTTTGAAAAACTTTAATAGCATAGTCAAAACATTATAAATAGAAAAGTAAGATGCAGAGTTTCACACAAGGTATGACCCTAATTTTTCTGAAAAGCAATGTGTACACATTCACATGCTTATGTACACATACACATACAGGGAAAAGATATGCGGCGTGTTAAGAGGATTATCTCTGGATGATAACAATATTATGGCACTTCACTCTCATCTTGATATGATTTTCAGTATCTTCTTGATAATTATCTGTAAGAATAATTGTTAGAAATAATAATCTGTTAGAAAAATTTAAACTTTTAATGTTTTACAGTATCTTAAACAAATACCTTGCATCCTATTGTACAGTCACTCTGTACATTGTTACTAAATAAAACATGTGGCACTACAACACATCTCATCTATAAAAATGAAGGTAAAAATACAAATATATCCCCTCTTACCAAAGTATCTTGTAAAAACTAGGGGTTCCAGAAAGAGAAGAGTTCTGTGGTCACATAAAGAAACATTAAGCTGTATTTCATGGTCTCTTCCTCGTAGAGATATGTAATTAATATTAAAGTTTCTGAGTGATCCTGCAGTAAGGAAAATTAACTCTTTATAGTTTCTTTCTCCTCCTCCTCCCTCCCCCCTCTCTAAATACCTAAATGTGGACCTAGTGTTCCAAAGGACATAGTTTAGAACATGATGAGCTCAGGAATTTTGGAGACCCCTTTCTCTGATCTCTAATTTTTGTTTGTTTGCTTCAATGGCATTTGCTCCCTGTAACAGCAGTGACAACTAGTGTGAGAGCTGTGCTGACTCTCCTCTCTTCCCCAAGGCAAGAAATCGCACCTGATCACTTCATTGTCCTGAGCACTCCCACCCCTGCAGCAGAGTTTACCTGTACATCATCATTCCTGCCCATCAGCATGTCAGAAAGAAAGGACCAGAAAGTACTTGGACACATACTAAAACACTGTGCACTTGTGTTTCTGATAGGACAAAAATTATTAGCACGTATTTTTTTCCCATTTCCCAGCATTTCCATTTCCTTTAGAAGAGGAATCTGGTTTTTCAGTTTCCTCTGCTCAGTTCTTTCCTCTTCCTTGCTCTCCAACGCAGTCTCTGCCATTTTTAGAGGTATTCTTTGGGCTTTAGAGATGCAGATTTGGGGGAAAGAAGAAGAGGTGACAGGCAAGATGTTGGGAGGAATTTTGGAAGAGAAATACAAGGGGGAGAGATATGGAATATATAAGAGAAGTAGAAGGAAGACAAAGTGGGATTTTAAGAATTAATCTTCTGAAATATGTATTATCTTCGTAGTGTTCAAGAAATGATAAATGTGTGTGGCTGGAAGGAGGGAAGGAAGGAAGGAAGTCCAGTAGGCTACCTTGAACATTCTGTTTTGGTGGCTAAGCTGAAATTCTTTGACTGTAACATAGCTCTTAGATGGTGTATGATCAGGCCACCCAAGATGGCTGTTGTCTTGCTCTCTGAACATCCCCTGCCGGACCTGTCCCTGCTTCACCTACACCCCACTCACGTGGCTGACCTTCCCCCTAAATCATTGAGCCTAATCAGTAAATGCCTACATACTTGCCCCAGCTAGTGACTGTTCTAATCTTTAGATCAGAACCATCTCCCCTCTATCTGACAGTTTATTAAAGGGGTGGTGAGGGGCATGGTCCTCCGCTGGTTTCCCTGGTAACTGATGAGCCAACCTGATGTCAGTTCCCCCTATAGTTGGCAACCTCCCTCTCCCCAGGTTGTGAAGACTACTGCCGTATCCTGCCCACTGTCTGCCACACACGGTGGGGTGTTGCTCCAGGACGTTGTTTCAGACATGTGAGCTCCCCTTATCTGTTAAACCATTGATGTCTCTGTAGCTGACTCCAGGCTCTTTCTTTGGTCTTGAGGCTGGGCAAGCACAGGGCTTGCAGGGTGCAGCCCAACAGATGGACTGTGCTAGTCACCTTTAATAGTGTAACAGGTTTAAATCTGCATTCTCTAAAGCCTGCACACTGTAAATAGAAGATTGTATGGGCTTCGAAAAAAACTGTCGAGATACTGCCAATCACTCAGCTTCTTTGACTAGAAAGAAGAGAAAGGAAGTGAAGTGAGCAGATTCTGCAGCATAAAGAGGGAAAAGAATTACAGCTCTGAAATTAGCATCTTAGTCACTCAGGTCGCTGTATCCTAAGCAGAAAATATGGTTTAGGAGAGATTCTGAATAATCCTGCATCCTGAAAGACTGCTTTCTGTTCTGAAAGGAAACATAACCAAAAAGAATTTTTGAATTTTCCATGGGACAAACTGATGAAGAGAAAAAAGCAGGACAAAGCCAAGGCTGTATAGAGGAAATCAGCAAAAGGGAATCCAGATAGCTCACTAGACAGTAAGAGTTCAATAGCACAGTTTGAAAAGAAATGCAAATAATAATGCTCAGCACATCAAAGAAGGAAAATATTGACAAAACTCGGTGCTAAAAAGGATGACAATGCATAAGGCAGTTTTATAAACTGTGGAGGGACTGTGAATTGGCAAACCTTTCTGGAATGCAGTCTGGCAATATGTACCAAAATTTAAAATTTTAAATGTATATACCCTTGATAGGGTAATCTCTTTGTAGGAATTTTCTCTGAGGACATAGATAAACAAGTACATTAAGATGTATGGCAAGGATTTTTTAAAAGCTATTTTTATATAATAGTAAAAAAAAGAAAAGCCCTGTGAATAATTTAATATCCGTGAGGAGGTGCTTGGTTTGATAAATTAAGTACATCCATACAGTGGAATACTGTGCACTGTGTATCTCTTATAAGCAAGCATAGGCTCTGGAGTCAGATTGTCTGAGTTTAAATCTGGCTCTACTAGTATGATTTTGATCACATCATTTAACATCTCTTTGCCTAAGTTTCCTATATATAAAATGTTTTAAAAACCTCTAAAATAGCTTCATAATCTATAAAAGCTATTTCAGAAAGTGTGACAAAGATTGAATGAATTAATACATTGAAAGCCCATGCACATAATAAGTACTCAATAAGTGTTAGATATTATTATATAAACATTATAGATGATAATATCACAATGGAAAATGATCATGTCAAGCAGAAGTTACAGACTGGCTCGTAATATAGGTTTATGTTTATGTAGAATAATTTATGTTTGACTGTATGCATAGAATTCTGAAAAGATGTTTACTCCAATTTTAATGCTGGCTATCTCTGAGAGTGATATTTCAGATTATTTATTTTCTTTTTCCCTATTTTCTGATTTGATATTTTTTATTAACATATAAGATAATAACTCCTGAAATGGCAAGCTAGGAAATGTAAATCAGCTTTTCTACTGGGAAAACAAAAACTCTGGATAAAATATAAAAATCACAATTTTTTTTTAATTAATTAATTTATTTATTTTTGGCTGTGTTGGGTCCTCGCCTCTGTGCGAGGGCTTCCTCCAGTTGCGGCGAGCAGGGGCCACTCTTCATCGCGGTGCGCGGGCCTTGCACTGGCGCGGCCTCTCTTGTTGCGGAGCACAGGCTCCAGACGCGCAGGCTCAGTAGTTGTGGCTCACGGGCCTAGCCGCTACGCGACACGTGGGATCCTCCCAGACCAGGGCTCGAACCCGTGTCCCCTGCATTGGCAGGCAGACTCCCAACCACTGCGCCACCAGGGAAGCCCTAAAAATCACAATTTTAAAGCCCTAAGGAGCCAACTAGATAGGGAGGAATTACCAAGCCAAAATCTTGGAAGAAGTTAAGTGACTCACTCAAAGCAACTTTGATTCTGAGGGCATTTGCTGATATGTTAAGAAACAACTGCTAACTGAGCTGTAGTTTTGATGACCGCATGTGACAAGGGGAAGGGAAGTTAAAGACAAGGGTTTGCAGCTCAAGATGGGAGTCTAACACTCATTCTTCCATATACCTATTAGGCTGGTGTCCTGATTGACTTTATCCTCAGAGTAAGGATGCACTAACAGTAATTCTGTCTTTATTCAGTTTCATTCCTTCCTTCCTTCTCTTCTTTTCTCTTTTGTTTTCTTTTTCCTTCCTTCCTCCCTTCGTTCCTTCCTTCGTTCCTTCATTCCTTCTCCCCACCCCTTTCTTTTCTTCTCAGATTGGCAGCCTGGCTTAACATCACCTGTATAATCCAAGACACCTTAAAGCCCTGAATTCAGATTACGGTGGTTCCAGACTGGTGATGAGCAAGAGCAAACAAAAATCGTCTCTGGAAGGAAGGTGACTTCATCTAAGTTGGCTTCAAATTATTTCTAACAACTTTATTTTCAAACACAACGGCCAGCATTCTTCAAAGATAAACAAACATACAAGGAAACAAGATACCTTGAGCAAGAAACAGCTCAAAGACATAAACAGATTTAAAAGATTAGAATTATCAAACACAGAATATAAAACTCTTAGGCTTAGTAGTAAAGTCAGTTTTATCTACAGGAAACAGGAAACTATAAAAAGCAATACAGTAGATATTTAAAAGAACCAGATAGAATGTCTAGAACTAAGAATGGTATAACTTAAATTAACAATTTAATAAATGGGTTTATTAGGAAACTAGACCCAACTGAAGAGAGAATTGGTAAATTGGAAAATAGATTGAAAGAAGTTATCTAAACTACAGCACAGAAAGACCAAAAAATAAGTTAATTAAAGAAAATACAAGAAAGGATGAGAGACATGAGTGATAGAGTAAGAAGACCTAAAATAAGGTAAAAATGAATCTCAGAAGGAGAGAAGGGAAAGAATGGGATAGAGGCAAATTTAAAGAGATAATTGCTGATAATTTTCCAGAACCAAACCCACATATTCAAGGAACTCATCACACGCCAAACAGTATAAATAAAAGGAAATCCACCCCATCATAATGAAACTACAGAAAATCAAACCAAAGAGAAAATCTTAAAAAGCAGGCAGAGAAAAAAGACAGATTAGTATCAAAGGAACAACAGACTGACATCTGACTTTTGGTGGCCACCTGGAAGCTAACAAGCAGTAAAATGATTAAGTCAATATGTTAAAAGAACAAAAATCTACCAACATAGAATTCTATACCCACCTAAAATATTCTTCAAGAATAAAGAAGAAATAAGGACAAACGTAAAATCTGGAACTGAAGCAAAAAGATGGAGAGATTTTGACACTGGTATACTCACACCAAGGAAAATTCTAAAGGACGTACTTTAGGCAGGAAGATAGTGATCCCAGTTGGAAAGTCTAAGAAGGACTAAAGAGGAAATAAAGGGGAAAATATGTAAACCTAAATGAACTTTGTATAAACAATAATAATATCTTGTGGGGTTTTTATAATACAGCATTAAAATACAACTCTGTGTGTGTGTGTGTGTGTGCGTGTGTGTGTGTGCACACATACATAATGAACAACTGAGGGCTTTAAAACATCCTTTTTTCATTGAAGTATAGTTTTATTGAGGTATAGTATGTAATTATAAAAGTTAAAGGTGTACATTGTAGTGATTCACAGTTTTTAAAGGTTATATACTCCATTTATAGTTATTGTAAAATATTGGCTCTATTCCCTGTGTTGTACAATATAGCTTTGTAGCTTATTTTATGCATAATAGTTTGTATCTCTTAATCCCCTATCCCTCTATTGCCCCTACCCCCTTTCCTTTCACCACTGGTAACCACTAATTTGTTCTCTATATCTGTGAGTCTGCTTTCTTTTTGTTATAGTCACTAGTTTGTTGTATTTTTTAGATTTCACATGTAAGTGATATCATACAGTATTTGTCTTTCTGTCTGATTTATTTCACTTAGCATAATGCCCTCCAAGTCCATCCATGTTGTTGCAAATGGCAAAATTTCATTCCTTTTTATAGCTGAGTAGTATTCCATTGTATATACATACCATATCTTCTTTATCCATTCATCTCTTTTTTAAAATTATTCATTAAAAAAAATTTTATATTATATTGGAGTATAGTTGATTAACAGTGTTGTGTTAGTTTCAGGTATACAGCAAAGGTGTACATGTATACATATACATGTATCTATTCTTTTTCAAATTCTTTTCCCATTTAGGTTATTACAGAATACTGAGCAGCGTTCCCTGTGCTATACAGGAGGTCCTTGTTGGGACCATTCATCTCTTGATGGACACTTAAGTTGCTTCCATATCATGGCTGTTGTAAATAATGCTTCTATGAACGTTGGGGTGCATGTATTTTTTCAAATTGTTGGTTTTGATTTATTTGGGTACATACCCAGGAGTGGAATTGCTGGGTCATATGGTAGTTCTAATTTTAGTGTTTTGATGATTAGTGATGATGACCATCTTTTCATGTGCCTGTTGGCTATCTACATTTCCTTTTTGGAGAAATGTTTGTTCAGGTCTTCTGCCCGTTTTTTAATCAGATTTTTTTTTTTGATGTTGAGGTGTATATGTTTGTATATTTTGGATATTAACCCCTTATTGGTCATATCATTTGCAAATATTTTCTCGCACTCTGTAGGTTGTCTCTTCATTTTGTCAATGGTTTCCTTTACTGTGCAAAAGCATTTATGTTTAATTACGTCTCATTTGTTTATTTTTGCTTTTATTGTCTTTGCTTTAGGAGACAGATCCAAAAAAATATTGCTACAATTTATGCCAAAGAGTGTTCTGCTTATGTAAATCATCCTTCTTGTGAGCTCTGAGACAGTATGGTGAGGATGTCATCTGTCAATGTGGGAAGAGTAGGCACAGGAAAGTTGTCTGAGGTATACTTTGAGCCACAACAGTCTTAGGCAGTATATTTAGAGAGATACCAGACTGTCATCAGGGAAGGTATAGTGGACATCACTTTTCTTTTGCCTGTAATCACCCTTCCTTTCATCTTGGAATAACACTTCCCGTTTCTTTGGGAGAATTTATCCTCCACTCCATCTATATGCTTTTATTGGTACTTTCAATCATAATACCCAGTAGTCATGGAGATGGGCACATACCTGAGTGTCTTAGTCTGTTTGGGGAGGTGTATCAAAATACCAGACTGGGTATCTTGTAAACAATAGAAATGTATTTCTTACCATTCTGGAGGGTAGCAGTCTGAGATCAGGGTGCCAGCATGGTTGAATGAGGGGCTTCTTCCAAGCTGCGGACTTCTTGTTGTATCCTCACATGGTGGGAGGGGCTAAGGATCCCTCTGGAGCCTCTTTTTATAAGGTTAATGCCATTCATGAGGGTTCCTCCCTCATGACTTAAGCACCTCCCAACGGCCCCACCTACTAATACCATCACCTTTGGAGGTTCAGATTTCACCGTATGAATTTGGTGGGGGAGAACACAAATATTCAGACCATAGCACTAAAACAAGTCAATCAGAATCTTTCCCCAGCGTTTTCTTTTTTAAATAGGTGCTATAGAATGAGGTTAACCCCTCTCTGATGGAAAGATGTGAACTGTGGGAGTGGCAGATGGCCAATTTCCAACCATGTGAAGGAAGATGATCTTAGAAAATGAACTAAACACCAACAGGGATCAGAGAGGGAATTGGAGAATGAAAAACTTGGAAGTATTCAAGTTCTTTGTTCCATCAGCCCTGAGGGTCAGCTTCTTCCCTCCCTTTTCCCTTCTGTTCCAAAAGATTTACCTTTTTGCCTCAACCAGTTCAGGTCCTAATTGTTCTGCCAAATCAGAGGGAGGCAGCAGGGCAAGCTAGAGAACTGTGTCTAAGGGTGAGGTTAGGCTATTAAAACTAAGCTGCAGAAACCAGGGTGTGGAGGCAGGTGACACTCGCTGATCAGGGGGAGATCAAAGCAGTTGAACAGCAACTGATTGGAGTTGATTCGAGGCTCATTTTTCTGGGTTGTTGTTGGTGTAGTTTTTGTTTTTTGTTTTGCCACCTACATTTCGTGGGGGCAGAAAAAAACAGGCTAAGGGAGCCTCTGGATGTTACAGAGAACTCTCAGTACTGAAGCCACAAGTTGTCTGTGGATAGTTATGGAGAAACGAGAACTGGATTTTAAAATATAAAGGTTTCTGGGGCTTCCCTGGTGGTGCAGTGGTTGAGAGTCTGCCTGCCAATGCAGGGGACACGGGTTCGAGCCCTGGTCTGGGAGGATCCCACATGCCGCGGAGCGACTGGGCCCGTGAGCCACAACTGCTGAGCCTGCGCGTCTGGAGCCTGTGCTCCACAACCGGAGAGGCCACGACAGTGAGAGGCCCGTGCACCGCGATGAAGAGTGGCCCCCGCTTGCCACAACTGGAGAGAGCCCTCGCACAGAGACGAAGACCCAACACAGCCAAAAATTAATATAAAAATAAATAAATTAATAAGAAATTGATTGACATTAAAATATATATATATATAAGGGTTTCTGAGATGATACATGGAAAAACATATTAAGAGGAACAGTTGGTGTTAGTCAGAAAGCATTCATTTGTACCTATGCGTTCTTAGTTACTAAAATCTTGCTAGATATCCATGTTGACTTACTTCTTAGGGGTTAAAATTAGCACTAATTTATAACATAGTTGTTAGGAAGAGTTAGGTACGTCTGGAAAATGTTGCACTAGATGGGAGTCAGGATAAAATCAATCTCATTTTAGGCCCGTGCTCCCTTAATGGCAGCTACTCAGTCTGCAGGCATGTCGCCCATGTTGGGCATTTGATAGAGACTTTCTTGTAGAGTTTATTGCTGAGACATGGTATTCATGCCTTGGCTTTGTAGCTTGTGTTTCTTCCCTCATCACCTGCTGTCTGCCTCCCCCTGCCAAGTTAGGGTGGTATTATTTCATAGCTTTTAAGAACAGAGACATTCCACCTTCCACACAGTTTTAGTCGGTGAGAATTTCCTTGTAACACATGCTGCTCACAAATACATGTTGTCAAACACATGTCCTAGTGCAGGTAACTCTTAGTAAGAGGGAGGAGCCCCAGCTAGCTAACTTGGGATCAGCAGAGAATTAAAGTCCCGATCAGAAACCAAAGTGGAGGGCCAGTTGGGAAACTGGCTGCATGCCTGGCATCAGGAAGGGAGGCGGCACTTACGCCTCGGGACTCAGCTTTTCCTAGCGCAGGAACTGGCTCCCCTCGCCAGTGGGGTGGGCAGGTCCAATGTGCTGCCATGCTGGGTGCCGGTGGGTAGCATCCCACGTCGCATGGAAGGGGCAGGGTTCTGTTCTTCGTTCTTAGCAGCTGGATTGGAAGAACTGGGATAGGCTAGGTTGATAGGTAGTTCTACTGGAAATTCTAAAATTTGAGATCATCCTTTCCCTTTTTTTTATGCATGGAAAGAATCTTAAAACCCATTGTCTGAGGCATGACTGTTTCTTTTTGTTTTTATAAAGCTATCAAGTGTTTCTCTTTTCATGTAGGGCTTTCAAGAACTTCTCCCGGTTCTAAACAAGTGAACGCTCTAGTAGTTGAGATCTCCTCTCCCCTCCTTGCATTTATTCAGTCCCCTACCTCTACACCCCTTCTGGGACACAGCCTGTCATTCTGGATTTGAAGCCCCATGGAGCAGAGTTGAAAATGGCTGCCTGTGTTATCTCTTTTCCCGGAACTGTCTGCCTCACAGTCGGATCCACCGCAGACCAGGGGAGCTCAGTCTCGCAAGAATTCACTGAGCACCTCCGAGGTGCCAGGCACTGGGGCAGATGCTGGACACATGATCCCAGACAAGGATTGCTCCCTGATGTCACGGAGCTTGTCTTCATCAGCTGTTGTTCTGAAACAGGTGGCGGGCTTTACAAGAGGTTTGGTAAAATTCTGCCTTGAGCGCTGGAGTAGCTTAAGGATTTAGAAGGATGTGCCAGTTTCAAATACAAATGTGACTGTGCTTCATCCGGTCAGTTTAGGGTGAGTGACGTAGGTGTTAGAGGCCGAAGTGGTTTAGGACCCGAGAGCCCTTCTCAGGGTCTGCCCAACGCAGGACTCTTCTACATGGCAGGAACTGACTTCTCCTTTGGCCTCAGGATGGACATGCAAAAAGAGACAGCAAGGAAGACAGAGCTTCTGGGTTACTGTTCATCAGAGAAGCCAACTTATATTTCCCTGCAGATTTACCCTGTCAGTCTTTCTTTCCCACTGAACCCCAGCCACTGTCTGGGAGATCTGAAGTCCAATTTGCGTCTCAGAGCAGCGTGATGCTCTACATTTCCTGAAAAATGGACGTGCTGTTCCTTCCTACTATCCTGTCCAGGTTCTTGCAGAAAAAGACTTTTGCTCCATTTTGCTCCTGGCCAGAGATAATATTTTGTTCCTAATTTCTGAGTAGCTGCTTTTGGGTGATTCAGGATGGGATGAAGAGGATACATTCTGTCAGGCTGTCCACTGGAGTGTGGTTTGGGCAGCCCATTGCTGTGGAGACCGGGGAGCTAGGCAGAGGCGATTGCAGGTGGAAACAGGAGCTGCATATGTAGGTTGGGGGGGCAAGGAGGCAATCAGGGATGGTGTTTGAGCACAGGGGGCTTGAGGAATGAAAGGACAGCACAGTAAGTCTGGCCAGACCCTGCAAGCTTGGTCTGTGAACCCAAAACAAAGAGAAGGGAATTTGCGCTTCTTGAGCCAGGCTCTGTATATACTTTACGCTACTTACTCCTTGCAGAAAGTTGAGCACTATGAGGAACTGAAGCCAAAGACACTAAGTCCCATTCCTGAGGCCACACAGAAGATGCTGGCCTCCAATTCAAACTCGGGCCTCCTGATTCCAAAGCTGGTACCCTCTCCACCAGCCCAAGCCCTCTGGGTGGAGCAGAGCACCTGATCACATGCCATGAAGAACAGTACCAGTGATGTTGTCCTAGGACACAGAGGACGAAGGCTGGACTCCCTGCTGCCTTTCTGTCATTCAGGGGCTAGTCTCTGGCTGTCAATTTGTATTGACTCATCTCCTGGCGTTTTTCTGGCAACTCAGCCAGCCCATTCGTTCCCTTGCCCTTGGACCATTATAGGACTATATAGGTGCATGGGAAAAGCTAAATTTTCCAGATTGAGGTTCACTGTTACACTGTTAAATCCTCCAATACAAGTGCTGTCACTTGGCCTGGTTTGCCTAGATTTCAGCAATGCGGCTGCCCCCTCCATCTCTCCCTGTGAGTGCTTGAGGTCCACAGCTCTGGTCGGCTCTGAGGCGTGGTTCACAGAGGATGCTGGCCACACTCGAGGGGTGGGGGTGGTGTCAGACCTACGGACAGAGGTTGTGACCTCCTCTGGCCCAACCATGGATGTCAGCCACATCTTTGGGCTGTCAAGGCCAGCTCCTGAGACTGAGCCATGAGACTGAGCCTCTGCAGGACCCTGGGACACCTTCCTTTCCAGGTGGAATCCACCACTTCCACGGGGTATCATCTCTGTAACAAAGGGGGAGTGAACAGGAAAGAGGAAAGGCAGCCCTTGTGGGTCAAAGGCTTGAGAAAGGGGTGGGGAGCCAGCTCAGGGATCATGCAAGTCTTTGGAGATGGGAAAGAACCAGAGCTAGGTGATCATTTCCACCATGTAAATGCAAGTACAGTTGATGTCTACTTCGGGCTGCTTTGGTTTTTTAAATAGAACGCTTCCCCTGCTAATAAGCTAGCAAAGTTCTATTCCTCTCTTTATAAGAGGGCGAGGATGACGTAGTTCTATCAACACTTTCCTGTGTTTTTTCAACTGTAGCTTTTTCGTCTCCTCACACCTCACAACTGCAGATTTATCCTTCATATTCACTCCTCTCTCTCCCACCTCCTTGTTTCAGTAGGTGTTTAGGTCCTTCTAAAAAGCTCAGCACAAACCTGCTGCCGTTGATTGAGCCCCAGCTCTGTGCCAGGTGTGTGTTCAACATCATATATGCACTTACCTCATTTAATCTTCCTAGCAACTTTAGGTGTACATCTCTAATTTACAAATGAGAAAACAAACCCAGAGAGGTTCAGCAACTTGCTCAAGGTTGCACAGCTTCTTATAAGTGGTGGAACTGGGATTTGCGCTTAGGTCTGTCTCATCCCAAGGGCTGTGTTCTGAGCACTGCCTCCTGGCACTGTCCTGCCTTGTGAGGTAAGAGGCGGCTCTTCAAACCTGTCTTTCGTATCTGTGATGTTGGTGGAGGGGGAATGGACACTGCCTTCAGCTCTGCTCCCACACTACTGAGGGCTCCAGGTGTTTGCTTTTGGCAGAAGTTCCTTCAGGCATGCCTGATGCTCTGATCAGGCTGTCAGGGAGCCTCCCGCCTCCCGCCTCCCCCCTCCCCCAGGGAGGCAGCTGCTATTTCCAGCTCCATGATTTGAGCAGGCCTCCCAAAGGAAGAATTATTGCAAACCTGGCCTTTACCCTTCCCTGTTCCAGTGATGGCAACTCCCGGCTCTAGCTGGAGGTCTAGAGGGCAAGATAAGGAAAGAGCTGGGCCAATTTTCTGGTCACTTCTTGGCACCGAGTGCTCATGTTTTTACAGCAGCTACGGGCCCTACGTCCTTCCTGGAGATTCTAGGGTAGAGCACAGGCAAACTCACCTCTTCCCACTTTCCCAGCCCTTGTCAGGTGGCTGTCTTGATTTGCTATGCTCGCAGCCTCCCTTCACTGGGCAGGGGCTTCCATACGGTCCTCGTTAGAAGAGGATGGTTTTGAGGGGCTCCTGGAAATGTGTTGCAGGTGGGCTCCTGGGCACTTGGCTTGCCTACCGCCTCTTCAGCTCTGTTTGCTTTGCCTCATTGTTTTTTTCTCTGCCGATTTGTCTGAGTAAAGTTTCTTTTCCCCATTTTGTCCCAGGTGCATCTGGCACCCATTTAGCCGGGGAGGGAGCAGAAGCAGGGTCGTTAAGTGAATGCTTAGCATGGGGCTGCAAGAAGTAAACCAAGGAGAAAGACAAGATCTGGGAGAGCGTGAGGAATGTGGTTGGTTGGAGCCTTTGCACAGAGCAGAAATTCCACAACCTCCATCCTTGCGCTTGGTTTCTATCCAGAAACAGAGCCTCGAGAAGGCCGAGGGAAGGACTTTGATGTGATTCTGAAACTAGATTGCAACTCCTACTTCAGTGGAAGCCTCACAAGTGGCCTATCTTTCTTTCACAGGGGCCGTGGCTTCTGGGCAGGTGGCCAGGCTACCAGAGGCCCTGCTTGCCAGGAGGAGAGAAAGAAAGGGCCAGGAAGGATCACCTGTGTCTCTGTTCTTGCTTTCATCTAGTTTGCAGTCGGGCATCTGGTTCTGCAGCAGGAATTTTGGCTCCAGACCCTGGTCTGGATCCAGAATGCCAGGTAGAAGTAAAAGTGAAGCAGTACCACTTGGAATCCCCGTTCCTGGCAAGGGTCCAGGGCCAGCCCAGCCACAGCAGGGGGACTTCGGCCCGTTTACTTGCCTGTCTGTGTCTCTGACTTTGAGAGACCGAAATGAGCACAGGCATTAGAGTCACAAAGCTTGGGTTTCAAATTGGGCTCCTACTTGATGTATGTCAACCAGTAAGCGCCTATTCATTTTGGAGCCTCAGTTTCCCCTACGTAAAACATGACAAATCACATTGTTCCGAAGAGTAAATGAAATGACTGAAAACACATATCAGCTCTGCGCCTCTCTTAAGGCTCCACACGTATGACTTCGTTCAATCCGCACAACCCTAGGAGGAAGTAGTGTCGTCATCGCCATCAGCATCCCTGTTTTATGGAGGAAGAAACTGAGGCAGAGACGGCATAGGCTGGGACCTGGGACCTGCTACCAGATTGCTTGCACCTGGACAAAGTCTTCTCCAGCAACAGAATACAAAGAAACCATAAGGGACTAAAAAGAACTGCACGCCTGCACAGTTGGGGCAGTTATGAGCAATAGGATACCCAAAGGCCACAAGCCAACCGCCGTTTCTTAGGTGCCAGGAGCAAAAGTAGGGTACTGCGCATGGTACCACCAAGGGGGTGGGCAGACCACCTAAGCTACGCCTCCTGCCCAACCCATGGACCCGCCCCCCGTTGTTACCTCATTTAAGGACCTAAGCAGCTCCCCTCCAGGAGCAAGCGAGGGCACCTGTTTCTTGTTTTTGCTTCCTGTGCTGCAGCACAAGCCCCAGTAAAGTCTTGCCGAAAATTCTCATCTGGCCTTTTTACCAATTTCTATTGATTAAAGAGTCCAAGGACCCAGGTTGGTAACAGGGAGAAGCTAATGCCTTGTCCGTGGTCTCACATCCAGGAAGTGGCGGAAGTGGCAGAGCCCAGACTCCAGGCAAGGAGTCTGACCCAGAGCCTGCACGCCTAGCCTGTGCAATCCTGCCTCTAGGAGAGCGGGGAGGCTCCTGGAGCCTGGCGGGGGAAGGCACACGCTGAATACCGGCCCTCCCTCTTATTGCCTTGGGGCTGCCGGAGCTGCTCTGGGAGTTGTTCCGGCTGCCCTCTGGAAGGACAGTGACATGGGGGCTACCAACAGTACAAGAATGAGCGTGAGGAGAGGAGGCTGCTGGGTCAGGAAGGACACGCGAGGCGCTGACACAAGCAAGGTCAGTGGGGAACCCGAGGGGCGGAGGAGGGGACGCAGGAACCGGGGCCGCCCTGGCCTGTTCCTTCACGGACGCTCTTGAAATCCACATGGTCTATTTCTGACCAGCTCTGAGGAGTTGGCGAGGTCAGACCTGAGAGCTTGCCCTGGCGGCGGCTGCTGTCTTCTCCAAACATCTCCAGATTCAGGGCCCCTCCAGCCGATTGCTCCTGCCCCAGCCGCTTTCACGAGACTCAGCTGCCGTCCCTGCCTCTCCTTGATGAGAGCGAGTCTGTCATTTGGGTCCTGCCTGCAGCCCTCCCTGCCCTGCCCGCCCACTGGCCTTGCTGTGGTGTCACTGCTCCCAGCACAGACCAAGGTCCCCTCATGTAAGGAGGCGGCCACAGCACTCTCTGGCCACCCCTCTGGACTTCATCAGCCTTGCGAAGGGTGACCCAGGCTGGGTGTTTTAGACGGGGAAGCTCGCGGGAAGAAAGTGACTAGAAGGAGAAAGGTGTGTTCCCTGGATGGGTTAGAAGGAATCACACTGGTTGGTCTGCCCAAGACACCCCACTCCCAAAAGAACAGTGAGAAAAGAAAGAACCGTGGTGGAGAAAGGATGGAGGGAGAGAGGCCTCAGGGAGCGAGCTTGTGGCTGGCCGCGTCTCACCAATTTTACACGCGTCAATCAGGTTGAGCTCCCTGGTGTTTGGAAGGAGTGTGCCCATATGTCACCCCATAGGCCTCAGCCCCCCAGAGCGGAGGCACAGGGCTGACGGAGTGGGGGACTTTGCAGTCAGTCCTGGCTATGAGCTCTGGCTCAGCAAGTTAGTTCCCTGCTCTGAGCTTCTATTGCCCCTGTGAAAACGGAAATCATAAAATCACCCTCACATGAAAACAATTCACCTAAACCGCCTGACCCACAGTAGGTGCTCAGGAAAAGACAGGCCCTTCTTTGTGAAGTTAATGAGGAAGGGCTTTGGCACCCATCCCACTCCTATGGAGAACTTTTGGAGCCTCTCACCTTCTTCCCTCTTACCTTCTCCCCGGGGCTGATGCCCTCGTACTCCTCCTGCTGCCCTAGGCCCCCGTTGCCGTGAAGCTGGATGGCTGCTAGCGAGCCAGGGAGGGCAGGGGTCTATGTCTGAAGCTAGGGCATATACGGAAGTGACTTTCAGTGCTTTCTTGCCCAACAACTATGGTGAACTGGCAACTCAGCAACCATGACCT
Source organism: Eschrichtius robustus (assembly GCF_028021215.1). NCBI lineage: Eukaryota > Metazoa > Chordata > Mammalia > Artiodactyla > Eschrichtiidae > Eschrichtius > Eschrichtius robustus. The sequence goes on from NC_090825.1 coordinate 95,421,482, forward strand.
GATAAGGGCAAGGCATTGAGGATCAGACCTCCTGGGGGATAAAGGTGTCTGTCACTGCCTAAAGCAATCAACTTACAGCAGTGAAGTGCTGGCAGAGAATGAGGGAAATGGAAAATGGGTGGGAGAAATAGATGAGGAGTATCAATCATGGCCTTGAGATCAGCTGGGGCAGGGAACCGGAGCTTGTTTCACTCACTCTCTTGCATTAAGTCCTGTCAGAGGTTGCAGACTTAATAAGACCCAGTTGGACTTAGAGGGTCCGATATGAGAGGTGTGAGGGACAGATATGAGAGGCGTGAGGGACATTCCTTGTGCCTTCGTTCAAATCCTCTCAGCCCCGCTCCTTGCTTTGCTGACTGTTGCAGGGAACAGGTCTGTACAGGCTTCAAAACAGCTCAGCTCAGTGGCAGTGTGACAGTGTCCCGCCCCAGGGCTTCCCTGGAGCTGCTGTGTGAATGTCCCCGAATCCACTGGGCGCTAACCCAGTGATGACCGGAGATGTGGGGCAGTTAGTGTGAGCGGCCACGCTTGACCAATGGAAGACAGGAGCCTATGGATAAATGCTTACCCATTTCATTCCCTGAGCAGAGAAATCTGAGCTACATCCCATCAGGCTCCACAGCAGTTCCCACAGGATTGATCATCTGTTGCCCATGGGGGCAGCCAACCCAGTGATGTGTCTTTGCTTTCCCCACTTTTCCCGTTTCACTCTTCAGCGCCAGTCTCTGGATCCCTGAGATCACTTCCCATATAAACTACCTTCAGGTAAGCCTGTATCTCAGGCACAGCTTTTAGGGGATCTCAGGCTAAGACAGCCATGTATAAAGTTTCAAGAGGGAGAAGGAGGTGTGAAACAATCTTCACAGAATGGAAACGTGGGAACGTTACAGAAGTAGCATAAAACTGCCAAGTGTGCTGGGTTCCTATTTGGGTGTGTGCTCAAGGTAAACGCCCTGGCTCTTTTGTATTTTCTACCACAGCCTTGAGCATCTCAGTGTAATCACAAAATATGTGGATATGAATTTAATCTTGAATAACTTTTTGCCAGATGAATTTGATGAAAAGAGAAAGGCAAGAAAAATAAGGGAGTTCACAAAGCAGTAATTATAATGGTAAACCATGGAATTAAGCAGAACGTGGAGGCAAGTGAGGATATAAAGAGAAGATAGATAGACAGATATAGATAGATATAGTCTTTGTATACATTTTATACCTTTACAAAGATACAAAGGTGGATGGTAGGATCAATGGATTGATATCAGAGAGTGGTGATGCCAGGGTGAGGGGACACAAGCATGAGAGTGTGGATCAAATGGCATAGGGATTAAAGACTGTCAGAGGTGAGGAGGTCGTGGGACTCAGAAGGCAAAGTATTGAATGGGTCACTATTCTACAAGGTTGTTAAATCACCAAGAATGGTGACAGGAACAGGGGTTGAGAGCCAGGTGCTAAGTCATTAAGGAAAGAAGGAGGGTAGGTGAGGAGGTAATAGTAGCAAGGACAGATGGTAGGTGTTAAAGGCTGGCATGAATTTCAAAGGGTCTGGGGGTTTTGAAGGAGGAGGGAAGATAACTGAATTGCAAGTACAATGGGACACCTACCCCACCCTTGAGCCCTCTGGGATATAGTCACCCCTACACCCCAGCATTTAGAAACGAGAATGAAGGTGGGGCCTGAATGACCTCCACTCAAGAGGCTGCAGATGAGGTGGTATTTGCAGGGGACAGCCAAATTTCCATTAGGGCAAGATATGAAGCGACCTTAAAAAAAGGATGAAAGATACAGGGTACTTGCTGATGACAGATCCCAAGTGTCAGGGTACATAGTATGTAAAGGTTGGGAACATGGACAGGGAGTGAGAAACAGAGATAATACTTGCCTTGTAGGATTACTGCAAATTTGAGAGATAACTTTACGTAAAGTGGCCAGTAGGGTGTTTGGCGGAGATGATGATGATGGTGCTGGTGTTGATGGCGATCGCCAGAAGAGCAGGTGACAAAGCTGAATTATAGGGAATGTCAGAAGAAGCACTGGTCTAGGAATCGAGTGTCTTATGTCTCATCCTGGCTCGGCTATTAACTAACTGTGTGGCCTTAGACAAATCAATCACCTCCTCTCTCTGGGTCATGGTTCCTCCATCTATAAAATGGCAAGGTTAGACAGCATCACTGGTTGTCAACTCCAAGGTGGCAGAGTGGTCATACATAAAAAAATAGATGATAATTTTCTGAAACACTTTCTAAAAACATGTGTATTTGCTCTCTCCTCCCCCTGTCCCCAAGAGGTCACATCTCATTTTCTGGGGGTAGAGACCCAGAATGTGCATGTTGAAAAAGCCCTCTGGGTGATTTAATAAGTGCCCACCCCCAACCCTATTTTCTTTCTTTGGGGAATCACTTTGCCAAGAAGCTAGTCTTTCCTCTCCCAAATGTCATCGCTCAGAAAGTGATAGTGAGAAAGACGTGGTTAGTCAGTCAGAGCTGGGTCAGAGCATTTATCAGAGGTACCAGATGCCCTGAGCTCTGCCCTTGGTGGGCAGATGGCCAAAGAGCAGGCAGCATTATTTTTACAGCTTGTTCTTTGGGCACTTCCCCATTCACATGCATAAGAATGAGAACTGAATCAGCATAGCTCAGTTTTGTTGCTGTTGTTTTTGATTTAATATCAGGCCACACCATGCTCTTGACTAGTCTAGGCATTGGCTATCCTTGAGGAGGGTGGCCCCTTAGCCAGTAACTGGGGGAAGCACAGGAGATATGGGCCCAGTGGTGGGGAGTGAACCCAGCACACTTAGTCACCGTTATCCACAGCATGTAGAGATGTACTCAGCACATAGTAGGCACTCAACAAATACTTGTTAAACTGAAATCTAAGGAAAAGCAATAGTAGACCAAAAAAATTCACCTAGCAGTTTAGGGGAATTCATTGGTTTTCAACTGCAGGAAAGAGGATGGCTTCAGAGAAGTACAAATTTATGCTGAGTCAAGCTAGCATTAAAGTTGAAGGACAAAATAAAATCACTGACATGCAAGGACTTGAGAGATTACCACCTACAGACCTTCTCTGAGCAGATGTACTTGAATATTTCTAGTAAGAAGAAAAATGAATTTAAGTATTAACAAGTAACAGGGAAGTGGTAAACACATAAACCTGTAAAATTAATAGTTAAATCTAAAAACGTTTTGACAGAACAAAGTAAAAAATTATTACTATAACTAAACTAAAACTAAAGTCCCAAATGATTTCAAGATGGTGCGTTTTGAATGGAGAATAAAGTGATAGCAGACTAATATTGGAATTGTATCAAATCAATAGGTAAATTTTCGGGGAAGTTATAGCGACATTAACATAACCATAGATTCCTAGAAAAACATATACTTAAATGTGTGTTAATTACAAGGATAATCAACAGAAAAATAGAAATAGGACATATAATGTCCAAACTACTGGAGGAAAAAATTCAAAGTATTCAAAATCAATTAAAACAGATGGTAAAAAAAAGGGAAAACTAACAAAGATTTTTAAAAAAATAGGATACATGGAAAACATAAGATTGTAGAAATACATCCAGTCATATTAGTAATCATGATACTTGTAAATGGATCAAATTTCCCCTATTGAAAGACAGAGATTCACAGATTGGGTAAAATAAAATCCAATGTGTGTCATGATATGAAGAGGTTGGAAAGCACTACTTCTAGGGTATATATACCCAGGAGTGAAATTTCCGAATCAAAGAGTATGTGCCTATTTGGTTTTACTAGATACTGCCTCATTGCTCTCCAAATTAATTGTATTAATTTACCTTTAGAGTCGTGTTAGAGTTCCCATTGCCAAATCTGATATTGTTAGACTTTAAAATTTTTGCCAGTGTATCAGGTATAAATTTTATCTCATTATTATTGTATTTGGTGTTACTTTGCTTACTGATGAGGTTGAGCATCTTTATATGTGTGGGGTTTTCTGTTTTTGGGGGTTTTTTTTTGCTATTCCAGTTTATTATTTGAATGGCTTGTTCCTGTCATCTGGCCACACATTTATACATTTTGGCTTGTTCTTATTGGTTTGTAGGTCTTTATAAATTTGGATAGTAGTATCTTCTCCTTGTCTTTGATTTGTCTTTTCATTTTGTTTATGGTATTTTTGAACTATACAAATTTTAAATTTTAATGCGATCATCTTCTATAGATTATACTTATTGTAACTTGTTAAAAAGTCCTTTTGTACCCTAAAGGCATAACCAGATTCCAATCAGCCCAAATATTACTCCTTTAGGAAAGTCTTCTCCACTCCCTCAAAATAGATCATGTCCCATGGTTATATGCTCTTGTGATACTGTTTTCTCTCTTTTATTACACTTATCTCAGCTGTAATTACACATTTATTTGTGTTATTGACAAAAAGTCTGAATCCTCCACTACAAAGTAAGCTCCATGAGGTCTCAGATCATGTCTTATATTCTCCCTTTCATTACAGTATCTCCAGGACTTAACATAGTTCCTGTCATATAATAGCTGAAATTTATTAAGTTCTTACTATACGCAAGCATTTTTCTAGGACTTTACATGTACTCATTTAATACTCAGGACAAACACATGAGGCAGTTACTACATTAGCCACATTTTAATGACATAAAAACTGGGGCACAGAGAAGTTGAGTAGCATATTCAATGTCACAAAGCTAGTAGATAGCAGATCCAGAATTCAACCCCAGGCTCTCTGGCTCCACACCCTCTGCTCTCAACCTTTAATGTATAGTCCCTCAAAGGGTAGGAACTCAGCAAATGTTTCCGGGATGAAATGAGTGACAAGTCTACAATTTTAGCATGGTTCTATCAGAAATAGAAATAACATTTTTAAAAGAAAAATAGTATATTTGAATAACAAACTACAAGCTGTATCTAAAAACGTTATTTCTAACAGAAGAACATATTCTTTCAAATATTCATGGAGCAATAACAAAAATGCACTATCTAATAGGATTCAAAGAATCTGAATAAATATTAATAAGCTGACTGTATTTAAATAAGTTTACTGGCCAAATGCAATAATAGTATAAACTGATAAGAGGAGGAGGGCAAAAAACCACATTTTTCTTGTTGTCCTTGTTCTTCTAAGTTTAATTTACACAGTTAAATGCATAAGTATTCAGTGTACAGCTCAAAGAATTTTGATGTGTATACCTAAGTAACCATCATTCAGATCAAGATCTAGAACATTTCCACCACTCCCAAAAGACTACTCACACCCCTTTCCAGTCATTCCTCAACCCAGAGACAATGCCTGTCTGTTCTTAAACTTGATGTAAATGGCATCATGCAGCTTGTACTCTTTTGTGTCTGGCTCCTTTTACTCAACATAATGTTTTTGACATGTATCCATGTTGTTTGTTGTGTATAGCAGCAGTTCATTCCTTACTTATTTCTTCATTTCCTATATAGTATCTCTTTGTGTGAATATATTATTGTTTGCTGATCTGGTTTTCAGTTTTGAGTTATTGTAAACAAAGCTAATATAAACATTATTCTACAAGAATTTTTCTGAACACATGCATTCACTTCTCTTGTGTATATTCCTAATAATAGAATCTCTAGTTTGTAGGGTAGGGGTATGTTTAATTTTATTAGAAACTGCCCAAAACAACCACTCTTTTCCAAAGTGGTTGTACCATCTTATACTTTCTTTTATGTACAAGAGTTTTTGCTCCACTTTCGCACCAACATTTGATACTTTACATCTTTTAAATGGCAGCCATTTGGTGGACGTCAAGTGGTATGTCATTGCAGTTTGAAGTTGCATTTCCCTGATGACGCTGAATACCTCTTACATGTTTATTGGCCATTCAGATATCTCCTTTTGTGAGTTGCCTGTTCAAATTTTGCCTATTTTATAAGGGGTTGTCTTTTTATTATTGATTTGTAGGAGTTCTTTAAATATTCTAGATACATCTACCAGGAAATTTTAGCACAGACTTTTAAGTCACTCCTGGGTTAAAGAGAAAAATTGTATTAAAATTACAAGCAACTTGGGAATAAATGAAAATGTGAGCACAGCATTAAACAAAAAGTTTGTGGGATGCATGCAAAATGATATCAGAAAACATTTTATAGCTTTAAATGTCTGAACTAGACAATGAGAAAGATTTTTTTTCAATGAACTAAATTTATGAATCAAGAAGTTAGATAAAAAATGATAAGGTAACTCCCCAAAAAAGTAAAAGGAAAGAATTAATACACATGTGAAAATGCAGGGGTTAATGGAGTAAAAGCAAAAAAGAAAAACTAATCAAGGCTCTGCCCTTCCAATTATGAAAAGGAAGAAATTAATGAAACATTAGAAATAAGAAAGCACATATATTCTCTTAGGAGATTTGAAACATAGAAGCATACCGTGCTCAACCTCATTAAATAAATTTGAAAAACTGGATTTTAAAATGGGTGGTTTCCTGGTAAATATAAATTCTAAAATTAACTAAAGAGAGAGAAATAATTACAGAAACATTTACCAGTTAGTCGAAGTTAGTCATAAAGCTCAGATCATGAAGGCACAGATAATTTAGGGGTTATATCACTTCTTTTGGAACACAGAATAAACCTGGAAGCTTGTCAACTCATCTATGAGGCTTGCATAACCATATACCAAGACTAAACAAAGCTATCGTGGGAAAAGAAAACTATAGATCAATCACTTTTATGAACAAAGATACAAAAATCCTAAATAAAACATTAGCAAATTAAATCCATTGGTGTACTAAAAGAATAATACATCTTAACCAAGTAGGACTGATCTTTGGACTGCCAGGATATTTCAACGTGAGGAAATCTATTAATGTAATTCATTTGATCAAGAATTAAGAGAGAAAAATGATAACATCATCTTGATAGATTAAAAAAAATTTTAATGAATTCAACAAAGACCCATTTATGATTTTAAAAACCACTTAACGAAATAGAAATTAAAATAAAACTGCCCCATTTTAATGAAGGAAAGAAACCCCTCTACAAACATCATATTCAATGGTGAATCACTAGTTTGGAATCAGAAGCAAAGACATAACATTTACACTATTATTATTCAACATCCTAGCTAATGGAATAAAACAGTAAAGAGAAAACATAAATATTGAAAAAGAAGGGACAAAATTATTTTTACTTGCAGATAATATAATTGTCTATTTAGAAAATCCATGCAAATCAACTGAAAAATGATTTGAACTAATAAGAGAATTCAGCCAGTTGGCCAGAGACTATACCCCATTAATAAGCAACTGTGAAAATGTCATGAGAAAAAAAGATGACCTTTTTGAAACTCTAAGCCACCCAGGAATAAACTGAATAAAAAGTGTGTAAGATGTACATGGGGAAAAAAAGCTGAAACAATTTCCTAAAGACTTAGGGAAACCTCACTGATGAATTGCTTAGATATCTGTGTAGAGGGAGTTATGATGGGACATGTCTGGGTGAGATGGGTCCACACACTGTCATATTTGACCAATGAATTCTCATCAGGACCATGGGTTTGCTTTTTCCTGTATAGATTTTGCACAATTGAAAGTAACAATTCCATCCACCTGTCAAAGTTAGATATTATTTTAACCCCTTACCCTGATGAATCCAAGCTGTTGTATTTTCTGGTTTTTAATTTGATTTATAGGTTTTGCAGAACTGAAAGCTAATCCTCAAAATGACCTCTGGCCATTTATTCACTGGTTGGTTCAAACATGTCATACAATGGTTGTAGTTTCTAGAAAGGGGTTGCAGGGGTGAAGATAGCCCTGGGCTGATTTTTAGGCAGCAGGGAAAGATGGATTGGCTGCAACATGATTTGGAAAGACCAGTGATCACGGAGCCGTGGAGTTAACCTCATCCAAGAATGCAGGGGGTTTAGAGGGACATCCATCCTCTGGTCACACTGAGATACTTTCTCAGCATCTCTTGAGGACTGAGTTCATGTGCCGTTTTCCTCCTTACAGAGGTGGGCTGGCACCAAGAACGGCAGCTGTCAAGCTCTCATGGGTTTATATGTGTGTGCCACACATTTGAAAGTGGCCTTGCAGACTAATCAAGGCCTGATCTTGACATCGGAGCTGGGAACTCCCAAGACAACAGGGCCCGCCTTGGGGGTCAGTTGAAGTGCTGGGGGAGAAACAGTGAAAGAGACTTTGACTTTTAAGGTTCTTGGAACAGTGATAATCAAGCAACCTGGGTAAAGAGCAGATGAATGCCAACCCCGAACTTTGGAGGCACCCTTGTCAGGATAGAGACTTTTCCCAAGAAGCTGGTCGCTTGTCTTGAGCTGTTGGGGAGTCATAAAAACATACGCCTTTCTAGGGCTGGTATGACCTGAAAAAAATTAAATTAAAACATTCTAACAACTTCTGATTCCAGGGGGAAACCTGGTGGCACACGGCTCCTGTAGGCTTGTTTCTTCACGGGTCAGTTCGCCCAGTGAATGTTGATGGCGTACCTCCCAGGTTCCGGTGCCCGGAGCACAGTTCAGGCGGATGAGTCTAGAAATCAGGTCCCATCAGGAACAATTACAACTGCTTTGGGCATGTGCCCATATTTCCCAACTGCCTTTGTCTCTGCGGATAATGGAGACTGTGTAGTAAGTGATTTCCTGCTGGCGGCAGGAATCCAGAGAGCACAGCTGATCGCTGCCCTGCTCTCAACTCCACTCCCACCCGAGACCGAAGCAGGAAATCACCTGACTACTTGAGGCCCATTTGGACGTCTGGCAGATGACACAGGCCGCAGCAGCTGCAAGAGTAGTAGGTTGTTTCCTGGTTTTAGAGCAAAGAACAACAAAATATCCTGTTTGACTGAGTTGAGGGAAGCTGGCCAGCTCTGGAACAGGTGGACTGTTGATTTTTCTCCTTGACAACAATGAACTGAATTTTTGTGTTCTGTTCCGAAAATCCCACATCTCCTGCCTGGTCAGGTGTAGCCAACATCCCTGCCTGACAGAGTTCTTTTGGGGACACCAGCAAGCCCAACACAATCTCTGCTCCCCTTCGGGTTTGGCACCTGATCTCGAGTTCATTCCTTCAGTCAAGTTAGGATAATGACTTATATGGTCTTGGCTGGAAGGTTCCTTGTAGGTGAAAAGGAGACCACAGCTGCCAGCTCCCAAGCGGAGGCTTTATAACAATAACATCTAAGCCCTCAGACAGATATTTGAAAGCCACAATTTAAAATTTTAATCATATATAAAAGCAACAGGTTTGGCAGTGATGAGATTTTTTTCAGAATTCTTGTTTTGTGTTTGACCCTTCATATGTCTGCTTCACCTTCTCCTCGGAATATACATTGTCAGGCTGTTCATAGGATTGGACATAAAGTTTATCTTGCTCCAGCGGCTCTGGAAAAGGGAGGGTTTGTTTGTTTGTTTTTCGTTTTTAAGTTTTACACTTCTCTCTGGAGCATTTGGATAGTGTACTTGAGTGGAGTTCAGTATATGTATAAGACTTTTAAAAGTCAAATATCATAGGATGAAAAGGAAGGCCCCAAAAAGGAAATATTGTTTGCATAAGGCTGACGTTCCCTGGCTTTGCCAAATCTTGTTCCAGAGGTTAGTAACCTTCTGTTTCAAAACAGGAAAGGAGCTGAATCACAGGGGAGTCACCTACACACAGGCTTGGCTAGATAATTATTCAGCTGACAGTTCAGGGAGCTTAACAGACCCTGCTCTGTGGTCTCTGAAGACTGAATTCATCATGTCTTAAACAAGAAAAAAAAATTCCCATTGGGATTTTCAGGTCTTAGTGCTTTCTTTAACTATGTGGTTTACCTGTTTAAGGACTTGGCAAAGAGGATAAAAATGCCTTTCTTAACAGTTACATCTCAGGTTTTAATTATTCCTATTTTGGATCTTCTGGCTGTAGATCTAGAATTAAACGGTCTTCCTTTAATGTGGGTACTGGCTTTTTTAAAAGCCATTTTCAACTTGTAGACTTTAAAATTTTTTTTTTTTTCCTGCATGAACAGCTTGGGTGGACAGAGAAAAGAAAGTGCCAACTACTTTCTTTTTGTTTTCCTGGGGAGCTGGTGGGCAATTATTTGGAAATGTCTGGAGTGTCTTGTGCCACACGGATTGGGAAAAACCGTGAGGAGTGCTCAGAGGTACCCGGGGGGAGACAGACATATGGGCAAATCCAAGGTAGCTCCCTCCACCCAGGTCCTTCACCAGCGCCTTCTGTGGAGATGGTCTTTGTTCCCACCTGCTCTGTGGGCTGTGAGGTTGGGGGCTCTGGGTAGGGAGAGCATGTTATGTGGGGCTTGGGAACGTTATTTGCAGAACTGCTACCCAAGTGGCCAAAAGAAGACAGGTTTACCTTAGAGAATTCTCTTTTAATTCTACTCCTCTGTTGTTGTAGCCTTAAGAAAAAGCCATTATATTCAGAGGGGGAAATGCTAAGAAAAATCAAAACAGTCTCCTGTGTGCCTCCTACATTTAAGGAGAGTTAGGAACATAGCAGAGCTGCCTTTTTCTCCCATCTTGGGCCGTGGCGTAGGGCTGAGTGTGGTGGTGGTGAGGTTGACATATTTGGGTCTTTTCATTTTTCTAAAATTAAGTATGTATCTGTTTATAAAATATAGATATATATTTCTCTCCGGGTAAGTGGGGCAGTGCGGGTATACAGAAACGTGAGTAAACAGATTGTTCTGGAGAAAGAGGAACTGTCCCAAGAACAGAAGGACTAAGCCACTCTGGAATCACAATAAGCAGGCAGAGAGAGTCAGACTGTGTGTCAAAATGTGATGGATTAACTCTGAGTGGAGAGCTGACTGGGCAGTCTCTGCTCGTTCTCTCCTCAGAGGAAACCTCTGAAGAACCTGCTAATGATAAGATGTTACTGAGGCATAAGAAAGCAGTAATAAAGCAGTCAACAGCAGGGTGGCTGTGTTTATCACGGTCCAGACACTGAGCGCTTTACATGCATAAACTCATTTCATCCTCACAGTAACACTATAAAGGAGGAGCCATTATTATCCCCATTTTATGGGAGCAGAAACTGAGGCACAGAGAGACTAAGTATCTTGGTGAAAGCCACATACATAGTAATCGGGAGAGCAGCATTTAAACTCAGGTAGCGGGACTTCCCTGGTGGTCCAGTGGTTAGGACTTCACCTTCCGATGCAGGGGGTGCGGGTTCGATCTCTGGTCGGGGAGCTAAGATCCCACAGGCCTCGGGGCCAAAAAATCAAAACATAAAAAACAGAAGGAATATTGTAACAAATTCAATAAAGACTTTAAAAATGGTCCACCTCAAAAAATCTTTTAAAAAAATAAATAAATAAACTCAGGTAGTCTGAGACGAGCCCATGCTATTCATGACTAAAAGTTTACTAGTAAGAAAAAAAAATTAAGTAAACAGTAATTCTAGGTAGGATATGCTGTGACTACGAGTTGAAGGACATCAGAGGGGGGATGGGAAGTTCCACCAGAGGAACTGTAGGTAGTCAAGGGAGAGAGAGAAGGAGGAGGCTTTTCTGTGTATCTTATCAGATCTGCCATCCCCCCCGAGTCATCAAGTCCCCACCACATTCCAGCTGGCTGTGAACTCTCTCTGGGAGCACGTGATCTCTAGCAGGAATCAAGTGAAAGTGGTCTCTGCTCTACTGACTCCTGCTTGTTCCCAGGCAGACACCTGTGGATGATAGTGTGTTGGATGTGGAGTCTCTTGGGACCGTACTGCCCGTGGTGCAAGTTGGGGACCCGTCCAGAGGGAGGAATCAGACCTGTTGTCTGTGGCCTAAAGGGAAACCTGATTCTGCCCTCTTTCTCAGGGCCCTGACCCTGGCCTCTGGGAGGCCGTGGGAGTCCTGAAGCGGGAGCTCACTCAGCTCCAAGAGGAAGGAAGCCCCTCGTCATTTCCCCAAATGAAGCCTCCCACTTCCTCACTTCCAAATGGATTTGGAAGAACTCCTGAGTCTGGCCTGGGATTAAGGGTCAGAGAGATAGAAAGAGTTTGATGAGTATAACACACATTTTCACATGATTCAAGATGCTACAGTATCTCAAGGTCACCATCCTAGAGCTCTCTAAGCATAGCTTCCAAGACACAACCTAGTTTAACATTTTTCAATTGATTTTTTTTTTTGGTCATATGGCCTTTTATGTCTATAAAAGTAGAAAGTAAAATGTCTGATTAATTGAGAAGTTTGGGTTAGTTGAATTCTGGTTAGTTGAGGTCTTTTTATACTATATGGTCTGCTCTACCTTTGTCCTGCCGGCCTCCTCAGACAAGTTGTGAAGAACATTTCATGGCATAGACACTTCTTGAAGTTTATAAAAATACTGTGCATTCTTCCTAGCCTAGAGCATGTTCATTGTAAATCAAACAGAAAAAAAGATAAAACACTGAAGTGATTAACAGCCAGCCGAGAATATGAATCTACCTAAACTTCCTGTAGCTTCTCATCTGTTGTCAGGTTCTAAGAGGCTAAAGGAATCGAGCAGAACAGGGTTCTGACCTCTTCTCAGGCCACATCTGCTGTGGTGCCTGTGCTGCCGCTGCCCGGAGGGGACGTGAGAGCTGCCTGGTCTGACTTCGGTGTTTTGGGTTTCCAAATGGACAGCCGTTCTGGCAGGACAGATCAGATGCCGTCTTTCTCGCTCTGAGGCGATCAGGTCTACTCAGTCTGTGTAAATGGCACTGCCTTTGCCTGCCTGGGTCATCCTCTCTGGGTCTGGTGATTGCCTCATAAATCAGGGCTTTTGTCTCCCTCCGTTTAATCAAACAGAACAGCGACAATTAAATGTGTTCTTAATATAATCACCCTTTTCTTGTTGGGCCCTGGGAAACAAGTCTCCCAAGATGTCGGTTGTGTTTCTCCAGGCTAGTTTTCAGGGAAGGAATAGAGCCTCAGGAAAGGGGAACTGCTGTTGAGGTATGTGTGCAGTAACAAGGAAGGCCAGAAACCTAGGACAGAAAACAAGGCATCGCTCGGTCGCCTGGAAATGGTACAGAGGATTCAAAGGGGTTCCAGCAGTGTCCTCGCTCAAGCACTCCTCCGCTAGGATGAAATACAGTCCGCCCTCCGTATCCACAGAAGCGGAACCCCTGGAGGCTGAGGGCCAACTATGGGATCTGGGAGGGTCCTGGAATCAGTGCGCCACGATACCAAGGGACGACTGTACCTACATTCACTGTGATGGCCTCTTTCTCTCTCTCTCTCCCAACCATTAGTGGCTCCTTTGCTTGCCTATGGCCCTAGCTCACCCTTACTTTTGATTTCTTTAGCTCTACGTTTACTTCATGACTCTTCAGAAGTAATTTCTCCTGCCAGCAGGAAAGTCTTGTCTGATTCATGGTTCATATTAGAGAAAGAGAAAGAATTTAATCATTACTTCCTCCTTCTCTTTGTTTGTTTTTTGAAATATATGGGTCATAGGTCACTGGAAAGGTAATTATTGGTTCTTTTTGTGGGTCAGGTCTCCAAGCCCTGGTCCAACGAGCTGTGCAGGAGGAGTATGGATGGAGAGAAATGGTTCAAAAGTACACACCTAAGCAGCAAGGGCTTTACGTGGACCAGCTTCCCTTTGAACAGAGTGTGGTCCAACCAGGCATCAGCTACCCACCAACATAGCCAGCATTTATGGGCATTGGAGAGTCTTTTTAGAGGAGCCATCAACTAGTCATAAACTACCACTCCCATAGAAGACCTGGTTCCATAGGAGAGTGGAAAAAGCTGGGAGAAGGTGAAAAATGTGTCTTTGGCTCTAACAGTCCAACACACATTTTCCATTTAAGGGCAAAACCATGGACGATCTGGCTATTTCAGAGTGGAATGAAAGAGCCACACCCAGAGCCGCTAGGGCTGCCCTGGGCTCCCAGCTCTAAGCCCGGCTCTGGAATCAGAGTAAGTCTTCATCACTGGCACGTGCACACCGGGAGGCAGGGGCAGGTGCTGCGGAAGATGTGAAACTCCCCTGTGGTCTTGTTGGGAAGTCTCCTGGTGCCCCTCTCTTGTTGGCCTGGATCGAGCAGCCAGCAGCTCCCGTCCTTTAGGCCAGAAATGCCTACAGAGCTGCTATCGTTTCCCTCAGGTAACAAATGCCACAGGCCTGGGCCAGCCCAGCTGCTTCCGCGCCATCCAATGAGAAAGGTGCTTTGTTTTAATTGTCACATTTGTTGTTTGGAAGGATGCTCTTTGACCACAGAGTTTTCTGGGTGACCTTTACATAAGAATTGCATGCAAATGTCCAAGGGAAAGGTTGTGATTGGTTTGGAAAGGTTATCTACATTTGTCTAGATGGCTGTCTTCACAAGGGCAGAAAGTTCAGGCGTGGAACCCAGGGCTGGGGTGCAGCCGAGGAGAAAGGTCATCTGGTCTACACCCCTCAGCCCACTGGGCCGCATCTGCAGCTGGCGGCTTCTGTTTGCTTCTGGCCTCCCACGTGTCACCTCAGCCTGGAATAGCCCTGCTGGCTGAGGCGCCTCGCTGCTCTTTCCCCCAGATCGCCTGTTTCCTCAGAACAGGCTCTCTTTGAGCAGATGTAATACATCCTCCAATCGCCCTGAGATAGGCCATGCAGAGGAATCACCCCTCTGAACAACCAAGGCTCTGTTAATAGGTTCTTAAAGGGTTTGTTGAGGGGACAGCGTATTAATGGTTCACCCTCCAAACAACTCTATTTAAATAACTGTCCTTTCTGAAACAAACAAAAAAAAACTCTCTGGAAACTCAGCTGAGATTAATGTGTTCCTTATTACCGTAGAGGCGTCTGATAACCCCTCATCCCTAATCTCAGGCTGGCGATGGGAGAGAGATGGATTTTAAATGAGACGTACTCAGATTTAAGCTGCTGAAGAGAAAGGCCTCTGCTATGATTTATGTGTGTGGGGAGTGGATTTCTTGCCCCCCTGGCCAGTCGCTCCCAGCGAAATCAGACTGTTGATTTTCCTACTGGGTGGAGGTCCGGAGGCAGCGTAATTAACCTTAAAGGTCAAGTGGGGCGAGGGTGGGAGAGAGGGAAAGCCCGGAACGTGAAGCTAGGGACCAGGGTTGTGCCTGACGGATAGCAGAGAAGGTTCCAGAGGCGTGAGGGGATTGCAGTGGAGGAGTGTGGTGTTCTCACGGATCACGTCAGCTGTTGACGGGGGATTCACAACAAACAGCTGCGTGTGCAAGCCACAGCCCAGTGCCTGGGGAAGCAGGTGGTGGGGACGTGTGGGCTACAGCCTGCCCCAGCCTGTCTCCATTAGCTGTAATTACGCTCATGACTTGTGCTCGGGGACAGCAAGGAGCCAGCAAGGCCTGCTGGGACTACCAGAGACCTGCCTTTCTAGCCGGTGGTCAGTCAGCTGTAAAAATGGGCCACAGTTGGCAACAACAGACGGAGTCTGAGGCCTGAAGCAATTTTTCTTTGAAATCAGCTTCTAAATTGCAGGGAGTCCAAATAAATGGACACACTTACTAGCTGGAGCGGCTTTCTCATTCCTTCTCCATTGCCTCAGCCTGGCCACTCCTTGCCGGAGCAGTTCTGGCCATGGGGTTGGAGATGGGGGATGGGGGTCTCCTCCACTCCCTCAGCCTCACCCCCGAGGCTGGAGGCGGCTCTGAGCTATCTGGAGGGCTGTCACAGGCTGGGCACTTAGCTGACGATTAATGTGTGTGAGCCCAGTTTCATTACCAACATTACCGAGTGTTTTTCACGTTATAAACTGAAAACATGTTCCACAAAAGAAACCTGTAATCTACAAGGGAAAGCCCCCGTAAACTAAAAAGCAAAGAGGTACCAAGTGTACACTCCAAGATAAATATGTGTCGTACCAGGATGCAGGCTCTCTCCCCAATCTGCCCTCCTGGGTAGAGAAAGCCTCTTTCTTAGGCGGCAGAATTTTCTTATAATTTACCCAGTTTAAGTTCTGGCCTGTTTCCTTCCCTAATCATAACTGAAATTAAATGACAAAAGAAGGTCCTCGTGAGTTTTGATCAATCGCTTAGCGTTTATGGCATCTTGGTCGCTAGGATTTGAAAGTGCAGGCCTGACTGGGCGGCCTTGAAGCACTTAGGGAGGAGTGGTCCTTGGTGGTCGACAGTCTGTGTGGGTGGACAGCTTAGGGACGGGGCTGCCGGCACAGGCGTGAACGCAGATCCCAGTTCAGCTGCTTAATGGCTGGGCAAGGAACGTCATCTTTCTAAGGCTCAGGCTCCTCGTCCATCAGTGGGGATAATAATAACTGTCTAATGGTTAGTTTGGGATTGACTGACAGATGTGACAGCACCGGCGTACTGTCAATGCTCAGTGAGTGTCGGCTCTTTTTCGTCATCACTGAGGATCAACACAGTCACACTTTCTCTTCACAATGCTGGCTCAGGTGGGGAGGTGGGGCGTGCAGGATCACATTCTGGTATCATCCTTGACGCGAGCCCCGACTTTTTCTCCTCCCGTCCTCTATGCAAAGTCGAAAAGCCAGCTGGGTTGGGTCCTTGCCCCGTTCCAAATAGGCCCTTTGAACTCTGATTTCTGCTCATTCTCCTTTCTCCTGCATCTATCTTCACACCCTGGCTGAAGTCTCACCCCCTCTAGGAAGCCTTCCTGAAGTCACTCATAATAATTCCTAGAGTATTCCCAGAGTATTCATTAGCACTCCCTGCCTCTTACCGAATGTAATGCTGTGATATTAATTAGCTTTAGATGAATCCGTGTCACCTCTTCATCCAGCTGGCTACAATTTTGAGGTCAGGAGTGGCTTTCTCTTTCCTTGCATTTTCCTCTAGCTTAGTGACGGGCTCAAAATAGGTGCTTAGCAAATGCTTGTTTAGACTCTTGTAAAAATACAAAGAGGGCTGAAGACTTGTGCAAAGATCAGAGTTTGTTTTGATTATCTCTGGCATTGATTCATTCAACCAAATTTGACTGAGAACCTTCTAGGCCCAGGGATATGGTGGTGAGCAAAACACAAATAGGTGTTGATGAGAGCGAATGCACTGCACTGGGATTGGTCTTTCTCCCATAGGTGTGGGAGAGGGATGTGGAGGTGGAAGATCACGGCTCTCTTAACAAGTATTATGGTTGTTTGTACTGTACCAACTTAGCTAACTGGAACTACAGCCTCCTGAATTCCCTGTGCCGTATGGTTCTAGGTGAGCATTGGCCACGTGAGACATTTTGAGTAAAATTTGGAAGGTGGAGGTGAAGCAGGAGCCACAGTTCTTTTCTTTTTTTAATTTATTTTATTGAAGTATAGTTGATTTACAGTGTTGATTTCTACTGTATATCAAAGTGATTCAGTTTTATATATATATACATATATATATAAAATACAATGTTGATTTCTACTGTATATCAAAGTGATTCAGTTTTATATATATATATATATATATAAAAAACATATATATTCTCTTTCATATTCTTTTCCATTATGTTTTATCTCAGCATATTGAATATAGTTCCTGTGCTAAACAGTAGGACCTTGTTGTTTATCCATTCTGTATATAATAGTTTGCATCTGCTAATCCCAAGCTCCCACTCCACCCCCACCCCTCTCTCTTGGCAACCACAAATCTGTTCTCTATGTCTGAGTCTGTTTCTGTTTCGTAGGTAAATTAATTTGTGCTATATTTTAGATTCCACGTATAAGTGATATAATAACGGTGTTTGTCTTTCTCTTTCTGACTTACTTCACTTAGTATGATAATCTCTAGCTTCATCCATGTTGCTGCAAATGGCATTATTTCATTCTTTTTTATGGCTGAGTAGTATTCCATGGTATATATGTACCACATCTTCTTTATCCATTCATCTGTCAATGGACATTTAGGTTTTTTCCATGTCCTGGCTATTGTGAATATTGCTGCAATGAACATTGGGGTAAATGTGTTTTTTTTTTTAATGTGGACCATTTTTAGTCTTTATTGAATTTGTTACAATATTACTTCTGTTTTATATTTTGGTTTTTTGGCTGAGAGGCATGTGGGATCCCAGCTCCCCGACCAGGGATCGAACCCACACCCCCTGCATTGGAAGGCGAAGTCTTAAGCACTGGACCACCAGGGAAGTCCCTGGGGTGCATGTATCTTTTTGAATTATAGTTTTGTCCAGATATATGCCCAGGAGTGGGATTACTGGATCATATGGCAGCTCTATTTTTAGTTTTTTGAGGAACCTCCATACTGTTTTCCATAGTGGCCGCACCAATTTATGTTCCCACCAACAGTGTAGGGGGGTTCCCTTTTCCAGGAGCCACAGTTCTTAAGCTCTGAATGTGGGTACGAGGTGCAAGCAAAGTAGCAGCTTACAGGCACCAATGCTGATGTGCTGGCTCACCCAGGTGGTACAGGGCAGCTCTTGGCTCTGCAGATCTTCCTGCTCCCACCAGGTCTCCTTCAGCCTCTCCAAGGCCTGGGCCAGGTGTGCGTGCAGCTCCGTAGCATAGAACCCCTACTTCTCCTGCACGTCACCCGCCGCGTCCAGGTGCTGAGACACAGAGCAGTATCCCCCCAGTTCCAGACGTCATGTGAGTCTCAGTTCATACTGTAGGTTCCAATTTGTCCTTGCTGCCACCCACGTCTGCTCCCTTCTCGCTAGACATGGAAGCAGCAGGCTGCACAGACTACATCAGTCCGCTGAGGAAGGTCTAACTCCCATCAACTCTAACAGATCCGCATCTAAATCATCCAGAATGGTCCTGCTTCTCTAATCAAACCCTGCCCGATCCAATGAGTACAGCACATAACATTTGTGGAGTCTCATTGTGTGCAGGTCCAGTGGTCATCCTCGCCTAAGAGAGTTTACATGCAAATGATGTGGCAGGGACCCTTAAAACCCCCATCTCAGGGGGAGAGGCACCCACCATTCCCCTCTCTCCTGGGCTGTTCAGGCTGGCCTTGGGGTTGATGGAGAGGAGGTAGAATCTGTGCACGTGACCACCATTGGAGGAACAACCATTCACCACAAAACTGGCACGATGGAGACGCAAAGCAGCTTCGGATTGCGTCCCTGGAAGGGAGAGATGCAGCAGCTTTCTTTCAGTCCAGCGGATTATTGCTTGGCTTCTGCCAACTGGTGGTGGGAAGAGGTACCAGGAAATCCCATGTCCCAGATTCGCAGGATGCATTTGCCTTCAGAGGGGCCTCAGCCGTCCCTGGTCTTTGAATGATGTGGCCCAGGGCTAGGCGGGGGCTGCACACGTGTCCCCCTGGAGCGGCACTGGACCTGCAGCTCCCGCTTCACACAGGGGCCAACACACAGCCGTCACCGAGCAGCAGGGCCGCAGGGATCTAGGACGGGACGAGATGAGCAAAAGCATCCAAATGTGAAGCCACATAGGCGACCGTGTACACATTTACGGGAGGAGAACATGGGGACGTGGAGAAGGAAGCGGAGTGGAAACCGGGAGCTTCCCCGGGGCGCACTTTTATAGAGTGGTGAAGCGAAGCCTCGCTGTCTGTCACTGTTCGGAGTGCCGTCACTTTATCATCCTTCCCACGCAGTGCTGTGCTATTTTGGGTTCTGTTATTTTTTTTTCCCCTCTCTCACCTCAGTGTGCCCGAGTTGCCTGACAAACGAATGTGTAAGAAAATGCTTTATTTTCCCCAGCTCAGATGGAGGGTTTATTACGGGATGGCCACCTGCTCCTCCGTGCTGTCTGCCCTGCCGAAGATTCCTGCTGAGAGCAGGGGCCTGCTGCCGTCTTGTGCCCAGGATCTGAAGCCCTGTTTGCTAGTAAGATTCCTTTGCTTAGCCGGGATCCAAGCAGAAGAGGAAAGAATGCCAGCCGCCCTTTTGCAAAGACCACATATCACCCCTCTCCCTTACACACGGTGTGCCAAAGGTTTGTCTAATTTCCTCCGTTAAAAAACAAAGCAAGACAAAACCAAAGCAAAACAAACAAACAAAAAAAAGAAACAAAAAAAGACTTGGAACTCTTTTGAGGACAAGGAAGGAGACGCCAGAGGAAGTGGAAGCATTTGATGTTATCTTCGTACCATCTGTTCACCTAAGTTAGCTATTTAATCAAATGAACAGTTGAGAGCCTGTGTAAACCAGGAGGCTGGCAGTCACCCTCAGTCACCCCACTCCTTCCCTCACTGCCCTTTCTGGCGAGGCCTCCTCAGTTTCAGGACGGCGGAAACCCTCATCACTTGTGTCCATCTTCCCGCCCTGGGTGAGGGCAGAGCTGTGAGCTGGGCCTAGGCAGGCCCTGGTGTCATGTTACCTCTCGACCTGCATTTTCCGGGCCAGTGAGGGGCCAGCTCTCCTTGCAGTAAATCTCTCTGCCTGTAACCCTGGGGCTGGGACAGCCACGAGCAGCACACCAGAGGCCATGTTACTTTGAGAACAGTATTCCCAGCAGTGGGACAAGCCGTTAAACTTCAGGAAAGAAGCTACGAGCCACCTCCAGCAGGGCACGCGTCCCCAGAGACTCGGGGCACAGGACGTGGCCAGAGACCGGTCACCAGTCAGCCTAAGTAGCCATCTGCAGACACCAAGCCATCTCTCCTTGGAACTGATGACACTTCACCTTCAAAAGGGAACTGAGCCTGTTTGGGGCATCAGCTCGGGCCTAGTCTAACCTTGTGCTAATATAAAGTTATGTTGCCCTAGGAGAGTTTTGCAGTGACAGCAGAAAGGTGACTGCCTGGGTTCAACACTCCACTGACAGGTGTCCCCAGCCCGCCTCATTTTCCTAGCACCCCTAGGCAGATGCTTCTCCATCCTGCCATTTATATGCTTCTCTGTGAGGGAATCAGACCTAAATGAGCCCTGTAATGCTTGGGAGATTTATTTCACAATATAAAATGCATGACCTCCTCTCTCTAAGCCATTTTCAATTCTACCTCAGACGACTCTCATTTAACTCTTTAGCTGGATGTTTTACTGTTCTGTGTTTCTCTGTTGCTTCTAAGACCACATTAACCACATCATTTCTACCTGAAAAGCTCCTCCAGAAGTACTAGTTTTTCAGACTCATCCATTCTTAAAGGTGAGCACAAATGCCGAATCCTCGGTGAAGCCTTGGCTGAGGTGATCTCCATCCCCTCTGGATTCCCATAGCTATTTACTGCTATTCATTTACTGTTTATTTACTATTTACCTATTTTACAGATCCCATTCATTTCTGCATCATTTAATGGTTGCCTAGCTTCTTGGTATAGTGGTTAAGTATGTGTATTCAGGAGGCAGGTTTTCTGGGAGCAAACCCTGGTTTGGGCATTTGCTGTGTGGCTTTGGGCATATTAACCAGGCTTTCTATGCGTCACTTTCTTCATCTATGAGATGGGATAATAATTAAGTACCGTGTAGGACTGTTGTGCAAATCAAATGAGCAAATCCGTGTTGAATGTGTATGACAGTGGCAGGCAGGGCTCGGCAATGTTAGCTGGCTTATTATTATTATTAATTATTACTATTGTTATCATTATTATTATATCTTCTCCTTTAAACTTTCTGATGGCAGGGGCCCATCTTGTCTATCTTTCTGCTCCACCACATGGCACTTTGCATATTGATACATGTTGATTTACTTTGTATATTGATAGATGTTTATTTATAAACAAGTAGATGGCCAAGGAATAAATAAGACTTCCATTCCTAACAAATTGATCCCATTTTCCTCCATTAATTTTAAGTTACAGGGGACTTGATAAAACTGACTTAGGCTTCAGATGACAGTATTAACACATTTTCTTAAACATAATACATCAGACGGGCATCCCTTCCATCTCGGCATGTCAGCCCATGCTGTCACTGCTCAGAGGTAGTATCAAGAGTCCATAGCCCAAGACAAGCCTTCCAGCAATAAACCATTAAGAAGCAACTCACCACTGGGCAGAGGCCTGTCTACAATTGCCTGGCATCTGGCAGTATTCCCTGGCCCACTATGCAGAGATGGGCCCAGGAAGGCCAGAGGTGTGACAACCTAGAAGTAGAAGTTGGAGATTCAGACACACCTGGGATCTAGGAAGGCCTTGGAGAAGCCATGGAATTTTTCTCATAGACACAGAGTGACCCCCTCAAATTTTAAGAGGTGTCCCCACGCCAGTACTGTTGTCCATAGGCCTCAGGATCATTTTGTAAAAGGACATGGTGGTTTTTCCTAAGTCTGGGCCCTGCTAGTTTCTGTCCCACCTCTTTCTGAGATTCTTGAGCAGGTGAGAGAAAATGTGGTGAAGGGAAAGAGAGGAGAAAGAGAAAGAGAGAGAGAGAGAGAGAGAAGAACTGGAGGAGAATAACCACAGTGAAAATCACCAGGGAGAAGAAGGAGAGATTTCGATTTTGACATCTTTTTCCACTGCTGTTACCATGAATGAAACAACAATGGAAACTGGAAGAGAGTGAGGAACGTGTGTGCCCAGACTGGCCATGCAGGGGCAGCCCCGGACAGGCTGCTCTGTGGGGACAGAGGAGGTGGGCAGCCAGTGAGCTCAGGTGATGGAAATGTCACGGCAGCTGAGTTATACTGAAGCACTCAAAGTTCTTCTTTTCTTTCTTGATGAAAAATTTGTGATTTTTACTCTGTGGCAAAGCAAATGGAACAGTGACTTATGATTCACAATTGATGCAGTTTGACACTTCTATCATGTTTCTCGCCGGCACCAAGCTTTATTACACTCAGCTTCATGGAGAGAAGTAGCAGAGGGGAGGGGAGGCACTGTGCCCACTCCATCCTTGAAGTCATGTTGATGGCAGATGTTTGTTTATTTATTTAAATTCATTCACTCAACCAAGAAGTAATCTTGGAGCTGGATGGGAGTCCCGAGTTGCTTACAGAACTGTGCAGGAAGGACCAGGCTGACTCAGGAATCTGACTGGGAAATGAGGAAGAAGAGAAAGTCTTGAATAAATTAGAAGAGTCAAAATCCTGCCCAGCAATAGCTTAGAGGTGATTGTAATGCAGCAGAAATTTCGGTATTTTGTGATGTATTCGACCTCGGTTAACAGGCACCGCAGAGCAGGGATGCGTGTCCCCTGCTGAGATGACAGTCTGTAGGAGGGGATCCAAATAGAGCCCAAAGTAGCAGCCAGCCACCCCAGGGGATTCCTTTAGTCCACTTTCAAACCTGTGAATACAGCAGGTTTCTGCTGAAAGCAAATATGATTACGTTGGTTTAAATAATTTAAGGACCAAATAACATCTTCGCAGAGTCAGTTGAGGTGTGAAGCACAAATGTCTCTCAAGCTGTAGATTGAAGTGGGAGCAGGGCTTGCATGTGTGATGGAGGAGGTGTGATCCCCAAAGTGTCTGGGGAAGATGAGGCCACTATAGCTTGACTTCCCTTCCTGGGCAGGACAGTGGGAAGGCAATTGTGTCAGGGCTGAGCTGTGTGGCAGTCTGAATACTCCATATAACCTCCCTGGGCAGGCCCTTTGCTCCCAGGCTAGGAAGTCAAGGTTGGGTTGTATTCAGCTTGTGCTGGGAGCTCCCCACTCACAGGTTGGAGGCTCCAGGTTAGCGGGGGTGGGGGGGGGGGGGTGGGCGGGGAGGGTGCTGAGTCCCACACCATGGCCTGAGGTCATCTCAGGTAATAATCCCTCTACCGGCCTGAAAGCTCCTCATCCAAGATGCAGGGTTCCCTTCCTGGCCCGAAGCACTGTCACAAAGAGCCCCCTCTCTGCTTAACGAAGGGTACACTGGCCCTCTTCAGGCCTGGGGACACCCTGGTCACAGTACAACCAAGAGAAGACCCCAGACCCCTGTGGCCTCCTTGCCCCTAACCCAGCAACCATTCACACAACCCTCAGGGGAGTATCAGACAAAGCCATTGAAAGAGTAGCTAAAGTGTTTCTTACTTACTGGATGACAGACTCAGTTGAACTGCAAAATGGAGAGGCACCTGGCAACGTCCACTTGCATTTTAAAGGAATTTACCCTTGGACCTAGCAGCCCCACTTTTGGGCATCTATAAACAGATATACCTGTGCATATATTCAGTGTACACAGAAGGCTATTCACTGTGATAGTACAATAGACAAAGGTTAGAATCAACTCAAGTATTTATTAATAGGGAACTAGTCAAACAAATAATGGTACATCTGCATAATGATGTACTATGCCACAATAAAAAAGAATGAGGTAAATCTGTATCAGTTGATATGGAAAGATCTCTAGGATATATCGTAAAGTGAAAAAAGCAAGGTGTGGAACAGTGTCTATTGTATACTACTTTCCGTATCACAGTTGCTCAATCCTTTTTTCATTATAACCCCCCAAGAAGGCTTTTTAAGGCATTTTTTCTAATTGCCACTCCCCATGAAATTTGAATACCATGTATATCTGTTTATGTGCTGTATGTATAATGTATATCTGTGATTCATACATAAAAAGAGTATGAATTTTTCACTTCCAAAACCAATTTTCACCCCCTTGGGGGTGGTATCATCCCTGTTGAGAATGCCTGTTCAATAAGAAAGGGAGAAAATAAATATATCATGTAACAAACTGGAAGGATACATAAGAAACTCATAAAAGTAGTTGCCTGTAAGGAAGGGAGAGAATAGGGAGATGAGAGCCAAGGTGTGAGCAAGATTTCTCCAGGTATTCATTTTCGTATTATTTTTGTTTTTGAACTATGCAAATGTATTGCCTGTTAAAAAAATTAAATTTAAAGACATGAATTCATTTTTTCTAAAGTAAAACAAACAAATAAAGGACGTCTGAGGAAGTGCCACACAAAACACGCAAGCGAGCAATACATGCACCTCCGCCAAGGCTCTTCTCTTAACCACGCAGGTCCTGCAGGGCTGGAGGCTGCCTCTGGCAGAGCCGTGTATCCGGTACCGCCGGGGACCTCCGCCCCTCAGCAAGGGACTTCTGTCCTCCCAGGTTTATTTATTCATGTATTTTTAAATTTATCTTATTTATTTTTGGCTGCGTTGGGTCTTCGTTGCTGCGTGCGGTTTTTCTCTAGTTACGGCGAGCGGGGGCTACTCTTCGTTGCGGTGCGCGGGCTTCAAATTGCGGTGGCTTCTCTTGTTGCGGAGCACGGGCTCTGGGCGCGCGGGCTTCAGGAGTTGTGGCTCGTGGGCTCTAGAGCGCAGGCTCAGTAGTTGTGGCGCACGGGCCTAGTTGCTCCGCAGCACACGGGATCTTCCCGGACCAGGGCTCGGACCTGTGTCCCCTGCAACGGCAGTTGGATTCTTAACCACTGCGCCACCCGGGAAGCCCCCTCCCCGGTTTATTTCTTAGCACAAAAGGAACCCAAGAGTATAGTCTGCCCTCTTATAAGGGCTGTTTGGGTTAGTTTTGAAGATTGTACCTTCTACTTTAAGAGCGTCAGGATGTTTCAAATTCAGAGGAAGAGGCGGCACAAGGGCTGGGAGGTAGCACTCCCAGCCAGCTTTTCGGAGAGAATGTGAAACGAACGGGGAGATCACCCGTGCCCTCTCGTCCTCCCACGGCCCACACAGACTCTTGCCAGGAAGGGCCTGCGCTGGGGCCATGCAGCCCTGGCCGTGAGAGACACGTAAAAGGGCAGAGATCCTAGACCTGCTCTGGTTCCCGTCACCCGGACCAAGGGCGGGTCAGCTTCCTCCCACAGTGTGTTTCCTCCTTCCAGAGAGATCGCTCGGAGGAGGAAAGACCATGCTTAAGGTTGATTAGTAGACCAGAAATTCCACTGTAGGATTAACAAAACAAAACTAAACAAAAAATTGGGCTCACGCTTCAAGGTACCAGCAACTTTAATTTGATTGTGTAATGAGGCGAGATGATAACTAAGACGTGCATGATTGCGCCCTTTCTTTTGCTTAAATATCAAACGTTGCCATGCGTATTTGGAATAAGTGGCCGCCTTTGAATGAGTTTTGTTTTTAAAATGCTCCAGTATGGTACCTAGGGAAGAGAGTCAGTTCATTTAGGTCACTTCATTTGGTTGTGCCCCTCAGACTCAGTTTCCCCATCCTTAGAATGTGTAAATAATAATAATCACATCTACACGGTAATGCTGTTGTAGAGAGTGAACGATTTGATGTAAGAAATGTTTCATGAGAGTAAGATATTATCATGGTTGACATTGCTATTTCTAGAAGAGGGAGGGAGTCTTGCTTTTTAGAACTCAGTAGAGGACACTTAATAGACTTGTTGAGCTGAATTGCTGAGCTGAGTTGAAATGTCTCTGCTCCACTGAAGGAGATTCTAGAACAAACATCTCCCTTCTGTTACGTGGATTCATTTCTCGACTTTTCCAGAAGCCACTTACGAGAGGATGGTGTAGATATCCAAGGTGTTGTGTGCAAAATGGCAGCTTTTGGTGCTCAGGTCTATACCTTCTTACCACATCTCCCTGCGGGGCCTCCGGTCTGTCACTTAACTTTTCTGTTTTCTCTCCTCTTTCTGTCTCTGGGTGTTGCTCTTTGAAATAACCACTGGGAAACGCAAAGCTGTCTCAGGCCACGCCAGTGCTCAGTGCTAAACTATAGACATTAGGGTTCTCCTCTCAGAACTGCCTAGACCCTCAGCATCATTTTATATCCTAGTGAATTACCCTAACACCTGTCTGCCTTACTAACTTGCATTCCTGGCAGAAGCATCTGAGCCATTTTTTTTTTTAATTTTTTTATTGAAATATAGTTGCTTTACAATGTTGCGTTAGTTTCTGCTGTACAACGAAGTGAATCAGCTATATGTATACATATATGCCCCCCTCTTGGACCTCCCTCCCACCTCTCCCCCCCATCCCACCCATCTAGGTCATCACAGAGCACCAAGCTGAGCTCCCTCTAGCAGGCTGCCTGCTAGCTATCTATTTTACACATGGAAGTGTATATATGTCAATCCTAATCTCCCAATTTGTCCCACCCTCCCCTTCACCACCTGTGTCCACACGTCCATTCTCTACGTCTGCGTCTATTCCTGCCCTGCAAATACGTTCATCTGTACCATTTTTCTAGATTCCACATATATGCGTTAATATCCACTATTTGTTTTACTCTTTCTGACTTATTTCACTCTGTATGACAGACTCTAGGTCCATCTACATCTCTACAAATGACCCAATTTCGTTCCTTTTTATGGCTGAGTAATATTCCATTGTATATATGTACCACATCTTCTTTATCCATTCCACTGTCGATGGACATTTAGGTTGGTTCCATGTCCTGGCTATTGTAAATAGTGCTGCAATGAACATTGGGGTACATGTGTCTTTTTGAATTATGGTTTTCTCAGGATATATGCCCAGTAGTGGGGTTGCTGGGTCATATTGTAGTTCTATTTTTAGTTTTTTAAGGAACCTCCATACTGTTCTCCATAGTGGCTGTATCAATTTACATTCCCACAACAGTGCAAGAGGGTTCCCTTTTCTCCACACCCTCTCCAGCATTTATTGTTTGTAGATTTTTTGATGATGGACATTTTGACTGGTGTGAGGTGATACCTCATTGTAGTTTTGATTTGCATTTCTCTAATAATTAGTGATTTTGAGCATCTCTTCATGTGCCTCTTGGCCACTTGTATGTCTTCTTTGGTGAAATATCTGTTTAGGTCTTCCACCCATTTTTTGATTGGGTTGTGTTTTTTTTTGATATTGAGCTGCATGAGCTGTTTGTATATTTTGGAGATTAATCCTTTGTCAGTTGCTTCGTTTGCAAATATTTTCTCTCATTCTGAGGGTTGTCTTTTCATCTTTTTTTTTTTTTGTCTTTTCATCTTGTTTATGGTTTCCTTTGCTGTGCAAAAGCTTTTAAGTTTAATTAGGTCCCATTTGTTTATTTTTGTTTTTATTTTCATTACTCTATATGCTTATTGTAGAAAAATTCTAAAATGAATGTAAAATGTATGCAGAAGAAGACATTACTCATAATCCTACTACTTAGAGATATGGAATGTTAACCTCTAGGTGTATAGACAATCATGTATTTATTTTCATATATGCATAATGTGTGTATACATGTATATATAGAGAAATATAGATATATGCATATGTGTATATATATTTATATGTGTATATTTAGGTTTATATAATTTTGTTTGCTCAGTTTACTTTTATACACAAATGGAATCACAATGCACATACTATTTTATGAACTACTCTATGCCTTTTCTAAAATCTGATAATATATTGCAAACAACCTTGCACAGTAATGAACATATTTCTTACACATTATTCTTGGCAGAAGTGTCCCACGCCCAACACCCGCTCGAGAAACAGAGCTGGGAGCAGGGCTTACTGTTCCAGAAAGATAGGGAACTGGTAGAAAAAATGGTTTTCCACATTTTCCCCTTCCTCCAAAGAAGCAGATGACTGCAATAAGGATGTGCTGAACTGCTAAGAAGAGAGATTTTCTCTGTTACATGTGAGTCCCCCAGGAATGACGTGGACCCGAAGCTTTTCTTAACGGCAAACTTTTCCAGGTTTGCGTTCCCAAGTGGGGCAGGGATGCCGCGGGGCTCCCGGGCTTGCACTGGAACGCAGCACAGCATCCTGCCCTCCCCGCCTCTCTGGAGAGTCCTGCTGGTTTCCCAGGACCCTCAGGACTTCTCTTCGGGAGAGAAGGAAGGAGATGCATTCCGAGGGCTTCTTTGTGCTTCTGTTGCCTGAATCTTCCTGGCTTCTGATTTTGTTTGTTGTTTGTTTGTTTGGGGGTTTTGTTTTTGCACTGGAAGTATTTTGCATCTAGATACATCCTCGTGCTGTTTTCAACCAGCTCTTTACCGTTCTGCTGTTACCATGTCTCTCTTGGCTCGGGCAGCTGCCGCCGCTGCAACCTTCTAATAGTTCTCGTTTACCTCGAGGGGGTATTCTTTCTTTTAACACAGGATTGTGTAGCACACTCAGCTCAGTGCAAACCGTTACGTTCTTTTCCTGGGGCTAGTCAGCGGCAGAATGCAGAGATGGCTCTGGAGCCTCTTGGCAGACTGCACTCTGTCCCCGAGAAGGCCCCTGCAGCCACCCGGTTGGTACCTTCTCCAGGAGGTGACTGAGTGTCTGTTTCCACTCTTGTAGAAGCCTGCTTTAGGAGAAGGAAGAGCCAGGAAGGATGAGGTTGAGGAGGGCAGCAGCGTTCCGTAAGAGTCAGGGAGGAAGAGCTGCCAATTGCTGAAGAGCCAACTACCAATTTCAGAGCCACGGTGTGGACCCTGTCTGCAGCTAACGCTCCAGGCAGGCGAAAACAGTTCCTGGAGGTCTGGGAGCAAAGGGCCCTGCTTCTCAGGGAGGAAGAACTGAGGAGGTTTACCTTCCCGGAGCAACAGTTCTTAACTGTTTTTGGATCCTGGATCTCTCAAGAAATAAGTAATAAGACCCCAGTAGGGACTGATAGGGGAACAGCAGGGGTCCTCACTGCCATGTACACGTACAACACAGACACATCACAGACAATTTCAGGAAGTTCACAGACCCGCTAACACCCAGCCAGAGCCCTGCTGGGAGTCAAGCCCAGGAAAAATGTCTGGTTAGAGCTTTTAGTGGAGGAAGCCCAAAGCCCTGGAGAGTGACTCTCCGCTCCCAGACTGAACAGAGGCAGAGACCATTTTCTGGAAAATTTAGGTAGAACCCCTCCCTCCCTTTTCCCAGTATTTCTTTTTTTTTTTTTTTTTTTAAATAATATTTATTTATTTATTTATTTATTTGGTTGTGCTGGGTCTTAGTTGTGGCAGGCGGGCTCCTTAGTTGTGGCTCGCCGGCTCCTTAGTTGTGGCATGCGAACTCTTAGTTGTGGCCTGCATGTGGGATCTAGTTCCCTGACCAGGGATCGAACCCAGGACCCCTGCATTGGGAGTGCGGAGTCTTAACCACTGTGCCATCAGGGAAGTCCCCCCAGTATTTCTTTACAAGGGGAAGTCAAACCAAAATCGTGTGGTTTGCTAGGTATGTAGTACCTTCTCCGCCAGCCCTAGACTCTTGTTGTGGAGACCCATGGCCGTGGCTTTGTGCACAGCTGTTGCTAGAGACGATTCAGCAAAGCTGGGAGGACGTGCTCTGATCAACCAGGATTTGTGAACCAGAAAATAAATCCTGCAGCACTGACTCTGAGTTTGGCTTATGATAACAGGGGCCCCTCATGACCTCGAAGCTGGTGCGTTGGGACTGATTTATTGTGCAGACTGTGGGGAGCCATGGAGTTCCTCAGCTAGTGGAGAAAGGAAGGCTTCCTTCTCCGTTCTTCATCGGTCTGGATGTGTTTCTTTCTCACTGGCAGGACAACCTCATGGACCCAGACCACGTTTTTCGGCAGGGTGGCCGGTGGTGGCCTTGGCTCCAAGCTGTCCGTCAGCCCCAGCGCCTGGCCAGAGGCCTGGGGCCAGGCCAGTGCGGGTGGCAGTGTGAGAGGGGTGCCACTGGCCAAGCCGTTGTTTTTGGAGTCCTGTGAGACCCAGAGATGGCCTTAGACAAAACTGGAGAGGATGAGGAGTTTGTCCTTTACTCCTCCAGCTTCTTTCAAGGCCACTTCCTTCTGCCTCCCCCTTAAAGGTGTATTCCTCCCATCATGGCCCAGCGGTACCAAGTCTGCTTTTGGGGGAAGAGCCTATGTTTTGTGCAGCTTCCTTATCTCTTAATCAAAGCACGCCCGTTAATAAAGTCCTCCCTTCAGAGGTGAAAAGGTACTTTCTCATTTGAGCTTCAGAATGGCCCTGTGAAGTGAGCAGACTTACCTCTGCCCCAGCCTCACTCCCTGATTTACAGAGAAGGGACCCAAGATTCTGAGAAGGTGGGGAGTTGGTGTTTATTAAACAAAAGTGTGACTTCTGTGGAACCCTGGGTTTGAGGTCAAAAGGACCTGGATTCAAATTGAGGCCCTGCTACTGGCTTGCACATTTGCCTCTTTTAGTTTTGGGGACCATTCTGAGCCTAAGTTTCCTTAGAAAATGTATTAAGTGGGAATAACACACTGCCTGGGGTTGTTAGGAAAATTGAATGAGAATGCATAATGGCAGGTGCTCAGTCGTGGTGGAAATACTGGCTACAGCCTATGGAAAGCCAGTGCATCGTGTTTTGTTTTTCACTAGCTCACATACCACTCACGTGGTGGCATCTCTTTAGAGCCAGTTTCCATTAACGACGGCCCAGTGTGAGGCTGACATAACACGGCCAGGACATTTGCCAGTGTCCTCACACTGAAATGACCCAGCTCATTAATTTTGTTCCTATGCTGTTTTAAATAGCTTGAATCCAAAGGGCACTTTCCGTTCTCATTCCCCTGGCAAATCGCTTGGTGCACTTGCCAGAATCTCCTTGGTTACTCTCACGTATGGATGTGGAACATGTTAATACCGGGGAAGACCGAGCCAAGTTGAGGATTTCACATTTTCAACATACACATTATTTCTTTTAACTCGCAGCTCTCCATTGAGGCCTCTTACAACCCCCTGTTCAATGGGTTTGCAGCTGTCAGTTCTCCCTCTGACACACCCACTGTCACTCCTCTGGTCCCACCCTTTGTGGTTCCTTATCACTTACAGAGCCAATCCCAGATCTCGGCTGCTGGACGGTACACACACGCTCAAGTGTCTCAACATGACCCAGGGTGCCCAGTAGAGGACGTTCTTTCCTCCTGCCAACTATGCCCTTCCTCACCAACAGCCCTCCTCCCCAGATAGAATTCCCTGGACAAAGACATCTCTCATCTGGCAGCTGGAAGCACCCTCCCTCCCTCAGAAGCCCCTAGCACTTGTCTTTGTCTTTCATATACCACTTATCACTTTCTCCTTTGAAGAATATTCATTTAATCTCATCTACCTGGTTTAGCACCTCTTATAGAAGTCTCCTTGGAGGCAAATTCCCTTCCTGATTCATCTTTGTAGCCCCATGATACCAAGCACAATATCTTTCACAGATTTTCAAATGAATTAGTGAATTGAATGAATAGATTAAAATATTTTAAGTATGGAAGAAAAGGGTAGAAGTAGTTTGAATTATTGAAAAGTTAGAATGTAGTTGAAGCCGTGTAGTCATATTACTTTCAAGTATATATCTCCAGCTAGGCTAATCTAGTCTTGCATCATCGATATCTTTAGGGAACCTATTTTAATGCATAATTGAATTATGATTAATATTATATCAATTATTTATATGTACTTGGTGCTTCTGAAATACTTTTCAGGTCTTTGGAGATTTTTTTTTTTTTCCTCCTAAGTATTTTACTATTTCTACCTTGAAATCTAGTTTACACTATTGATTTCTTGTTCATAGGTGTGCATAGATATATTTCAGCCCAACTCCTGTCTGAATGACCAGAGTACATTCTAGGAAGCATCAGTCCTGGGAGATGTTCCATGAAAACAACATATTTTGTCATCCAGTACTTTTAGGACATATCATATCCTGTTCCTTTCTCTATAAGATTCCCAGGTACTAGTTCTCCAGAGGGATGCTGTATTATTCAGTAGCCTTCTGCTTTAATTCAGTCACCCTTTACTGGAGCCTCCACTGGGTGTCAGGCACCCATGCGAGGTGCTAGGAATGCACAGGAGACTGACACTATCCCTGCCCTCTGGAGACACCTGAAAACAAATTATTACAAGCCAGGGTGATGAGGACAATGGTGATATGGAGGCCACTCAAAGGAATAATCCCCCCTGACCACTCAGAGGGACAGGGTCACTTCTGAAGTCCACTCCTGCCTCTATGCTTCCTCCCCACAGCAGGGGACAGACAGAGGTCTCCCCTGCAGCTCGGCCTCACTCTCCACCACCCTCCGTATGCCCAACTCCTACCACAGGCAAATTTCAGAGGCTCCCGTATCCTCCCTCTCCAGCCTTTCCATCAGGTAATTGTAAGTTAAACTGTATGGAATTGCCAACGGTCAACCATTTTTTACCTAAAGATGGCAGTTTCATGTGGTTCAACTCAACACGTCTCTGTTGGCCTCTGTGACCCTCCGTTTGGGGTGGGGACCAAGGAGGAAATTGCGTAAGAGCAGGCAAAAAGACTGTCCCATTTGGGCTGCTATCACTCCACCTCCCAGATCATCTTCCCCTCCTCCTCCTCCTCTTGACCCCTGAGGGTCAGTATCTCCCACCTTCAGCCTCCATCCATTGTTACTTCTTAATACTCAGAGCTCATCACTCACAGTTTCAACTTGCCACTTCCTAGAGGGACCCCAGGACAAACCCCACCCTCTCCCCTGAGATACAGCCCTATGTATCCCACTCCTGGAGTTATAGGGCATAGGTCTTGCAGAGGGGAAAAGAATGTGATGGCTGTGTCCATCTGTGATGGCCCCCTCACCCCGGAGCAAGAGCGGGCTCAGGAGTGTGGATGGACTTGCAAACCCTTTCCCGCTGCTAGAGACCCAGCCGAGGCCCCTGCCCTCCTTGCTTCTGAGGGGCACCATCTGTGTCCTTCGCACAGCTCCCTCCAAGCAATGACTGTCAGGCTGGGGGCAAATCTCTTTGCAAAGACAGGAAACCGAGACACCAGTAAAACACCCATCCAGCAGAGCAGACAGGAATCCTACTCAAAGCCAGAGCTCAAAAAATATTAGCCTGGATTTAAAAAAAACAACAGAGAATGAATTACAAACCAGGTCTCTTGTTGGTAGTGGCATAATTAGCATGTTATTGGGTGTCTATTGCATGCAATATGGTGTGTGGGGTCCCAGGGGACAGCTGGAGACTGTGAGGCCTCTCCCGGCAGAGGGGATGGGTTCCAGAATCAAGGGGAAAAATCACGCTGGACACGTCAGGATACATTTTTGGCTTTGCTGACCTAAGGAGTCAAATATTCTCATATATGTCATGGTCATCTTTTATGCAGCGGATGCTTTTATGAAGATCTTGCGTAATTCAAGACAACTTTTCCCATAGCAGCAAATGTAAAGTCAGGGGGACGTGTTCCAGGAGAGCAGAAATCTGTAATTACTATGTTGTCCTTTGGCTTTAAAGCTGCTCTTTCTCCCAGCATTATCTTTACTATCTGGCGGAGCCTCTTCCCACATTCACAGCACGTCAGAGCGTGTGGACGGGTTTCATCCTGGCATTTTACCACATCTAACTTCTCTTGCCAAGATTTTGATTTGGGGGCCCCTTTTATCAGCCTTAGCACCAGCATCCCCATTCAGGGGTCTTTTAGGTGATTCTGCTATAATAGATTTTTAAAAGACAATAAATTATATCAATAGCGATTAATATTAGCAAAATAGTCACCAAGATACTAACAAACTCTTTGATATGTATAAACAATAAGAAGGTTCACAGATGACAGATCCTGAAAGAGGATGGCAGGCATCTCTATGGCCGCGCATGTGGGAAAAATACAAACTGTTTCCAAGCACCCCTGCTGGTCTTGAAATTATGCCGTTCTTGATGGATTTTTTTTTTTTTGGAGGATTCATATTAATTCCAATTTTGTGTATAACATGAGACTGTCGAGTCCATACTACTTTATATCACCTGGTTTGGATTTGCCGTGATTATGCTGTGATAACTAACGGGGATCCTGCTCTCTTGCGCCTGATAACTTAGGCTGAAAATCGTGTAGGCAGAGGGGCGGGCCTGAGCAGCTGTGAGGGGAGGTGGAGGGGAGGTGGGGTACAGGGGAGGCTGGACCTGGGCGACAGCTGGTAGCGATGAATGGGAAGTGAGTTTTCCACCCGAAGTGTGCTGCCCTGCCAATTGGTCACCTCTGCCAGCAAGGAAAGGAAAGCTCATTAACTGCCTCTTCTACCCGCACTGGAAAACACCCTGGGGGATACTCTGGGTGTGTAGATTACCTGACTAGCTCTCCGGTAGTGGTTCTCAAACTGGGGTCCCTGATTAGCAACATCAGCACCACCTGGGGGTCTTGTCACAACGCAGATTCTGATGCAGGACCGCTGCAGGGGCCTGGCCTCCTACATTCCTAACAAGCTCCCAGGGGACGCAGGGGATGCTGGTCCAGGGACCACCTTCTGAGTCGCAAGGCTGTTGGGTTCTTTTAGGGCCCATCAGTTCCCTTCCCTCATACCTCTTCACCACTTGCAAGTGCCTAAAATCCACCTTGATTATACAACTAGAGAAAAGGTTAAATACAGCTGAAGTGACAGTATCAGTGACGAATTCTTCCACAGGACGAAATGACTAATGTGCCTTTTGATGGTGGAGAGAGGATGAGGGCCCTGACTTTGACCCGGGAGAAAGGACAGAAACAGGAGTCTGGGGAAGCCAGAATCACTTTGCAGACTTGACTGTTCTGCACAGGGCAAGCCAAGGGAGTCCTGGCAGCCACCGTCTCTCGGTGTGGCTCTGGCTCCACGCTGCTATGGCTATTTATTACGTCTGACTTCACAGAAAGGGGCTGTGTTTAGGGGGTGAGCTAACTGAGGCATCAAGGTATACGATATAGACCTTGCCGTCCAGGAGTGCAATGTGATTTTCAACTGTTTCCAGAACAAGACTTAAGCAACCCAACTCTGCACAAAACCCACCATGATTAGTTTTCACTTTCTAAGCACCTTCTCATTCTCGACCGAGAAGTGGACAATCCTGAAAGAGCATGTGTTCTTCTCCAAAAGCCACAGGCCCCTCACATGTCAGAATATATTCAGCTTTTGGGGGAAATGACATGACAACTAATTTTCACATAAAATTCTTCTTCACAAAGAACAGCAGGCAATACACAGTAACCGTGCATGGGATGCCTGAGATTTATTTTTCTTCTTAAAACATGCCTTTTACTGTGGTTTTAATGATGTGCGTACAATAAAAACATTCATTTTAGAAGGCCGAAGAGTCTCTGAACTGTTTCTATTGTGCATTGTATTGGTGAGGATAGAATAAGCTCATTATTCACATACAGTCAGGAGAGCGGGAAGTGATTAAACCTTTTGATAAGAAGATAAATGATAGGAAATCCATCTGAAAGCCTGCACTGCCCCGAGTCAGAGTTTCCACTCTGAGCCGGCACAAAGCCTGCCTTCTGTGCCAGGCGTCCGGGCATCTTCCTCCTTCCTGCCGTTGTCACACTTTGGCTGTGACCCCCTTATAGAGACCCACACCCCGGGGCAGTAGACTTTCCTGAAAGTAGGACCTGGAGGCCTGGTTGCGCCCCTGCTTCTGCGCTCCTATCATACTCATTACCCTTGAAACCATTTGTTGTTCAGTGTGTCCTTCCCTGATGCTTGATGCTTCCAGATGTTGGAGACTGGGTCTCACGTGCACAGCCTGGCACACATGGGCACTTGGGAATATTTGTTAGATGGATGGATGTATAGATGGACAGATGGATGGGCGGACAGATGGAAGTTTATCAAGCTTTACAGTGGTCTTCATTGAGCGCTTGGCCCTAGGCCAGACTTCTGTACGAATTGGTAATTGACAGACCATGCGTATGTCACTTGCCCCTCCAAGGGGCAGGCTTCTCCTTGGGGAAATCAAGGGAAGCCCATCTTCTCAGGAATTTTGTGTGCACACAGTGATTTCTTTAAAATGCACTGAAAATTATATCCACTGATCGCCACACTCTGAAACAACACAAACCACCTTCAGTTTGTCTGCCTCAGGGACCGTAACTCACATTCAGGGCCTTGAAGGCACTCAGGGTGTATGACCCTCCAGCTCCCAGCTACCTCCCATTTCAACTCGCGTTGTGGCAGAGCAGGGTCTGGACTTCCAGTCCCAAGTTGAATATCCAGGAAGCAGGGAGTCACTGAGAGATTATGGAAACACCACTCCATTGCCCACCTTCCTCCCATTTCCGTGCTTCTGTGCTTCAGGTAAAGCAGAGCATGATTAGAATTGGCGACTGGCCGACCACCAGCAAGAGTCCACTCATTTCATTGAAGCTTCTGAACTTCTGTGTAGCAAGGATAAGGATTTAAAAAAATCTAGGTGACATTACTCTGAAAAAAAGAAAAGCTTCCTTTTCTTATGTACAGGTAAATACAAACAAAAGAAAACACCCCCCCCCCCAGACTTCACATTAGACATCCTATTTATGCTCTTGATCTTGTCTGACAAATTAACAACTTTGTCACTTCCACAAGCCATATTCAGCTCTTCACTTTTGGAATTAATTGTGATAGGCTGACAGAACTCCAGAGAGCACTGAAGAATACATTTGGCTCTATTACCAGCTTACCGTAAATTCTGTCTCACTCATGTGAAAGCAACAGCACTTGGTAATCCTGAATCAGGAGTTTATCAAATTAGAGCTTTCTCTAGTGTCAGAGTAAATTAGAGCACAAATTATTTTCTTGAACATACTAATAAAATGAGGCCAATGGTCTCATTTGCCGTCCTGTATATGAAATGATATTGTTTACATGGGTTGATTTTTAACAGGTCTTTTACTCAGGAGTGCAGGATAAATTGACCCCAAATTTACCTGTTAAGACTGGTTAATAAAATATAAAAAGAGGGACACATCAATGAAATTTCTTTGGGCCTACAAAAATCTCTGGTTTAGGAATCAAAACATGTAAGTTCTAATGCCTGCTTTGCCATTTACTTACTGGCTCTCTGTCCAGAGTGGACAACTGTTGTTTTTGCCTGCCCATCACCCATGTCCTTGTCTTCAAGTAACAGCAGCTCTTTCTCACTCACACATCATGTTTTCCCTGGGACTGATCCCATATCCCAGCCCCAAGGAATGTGCAAGGCCAGAACATTCAGACTCATGGTGATTAGTTCAGCATTGGGCATGCAATTTAAACCAGGTCAATGAAATTCAAGCTGTGACTTTTCCTAGAACTACTCATTTTTGCTGGGATTGCCCAGTTGGTAGACTACAATGCTAGAGCTTCTGGTGAACATTTTTGCTCACAGGAAAGCAAATGCATTGCCAAGAAATGGAGAAACATACATTTGGGATAACGTTAATTGAGCACCTGGATACAGCCTTACCTGCACAAATAATGCCTGGAGTTTTCAGATACAAGAGCTAATAAACGTTCCGTGTATTTGCCTTTTTCTCCTCCCTCCCTCCCTCCCTTCCATTCTCCCTTCCTTCTTTTCTTCCTTCCTTTCTTCCTTCCTTCCTTCCTTCCTTCCTTCCTTCCTTCCTTCCTTTCCGGCTTGGTTTTTGTCATTTGCAACCAAAAGAACAGTGACTTTAGCAAATGCCTTAACCTCTCTGGGCTTTAGTATACAATTGATACAATTAAATGAAATGAGATTCCTTTTATCTAAGAGTATTTGTGACACAAATATACACTGTAGAGACAGTGAAGCACTTTTGGAAATGTGTTTATTCTGGGACACCAACTAAACATTCAGGGACTGGAAAGAGGCAATGCATCTCCAAACCTTTCTAAGCTCTGGCTCCAGGGAGCAGTGGCTTCATTGTGTCCCTGGCCATCTCATCTGTCCTGCTGGGCTGGTGAGTGGACTGACTGCTCTCCCCAAGTCAGACCTGTCCAGAGGGTGATAACTTAATCCTTGCTAGTGCACGACAATCCCTGAAGCGTATGTAACTGGCACATTGACTGACCCAAACTCTGTGGGGTGTAGGTAGAGAACAATTTTACTCTTTCTCATTGTTGACTCTTGAGATCCATTCTGTGGACCAGTTTTTACCCATCCATAATAAAAATTCTTGGGAATTCCCTGGCGGCCCAGTGGTTAGGAATCTGCACTTTCACTGCCATGGCCCTGAGTTCAATCCCTGGTTGGGGAGCTAAGATCCCGCAAGCCATGCAGTGCGGTCAAAAAATAAATAAATAAATTCTTCCGGTCGCTTTAACTTTTAAGAATAATTTCAGTTCCATAGTTAAAATACCCAGTCTGCTGTAATAATTAAAACCTCAAACTTAATTCAAAAAGGAAAACTCTGTCCTCCCAGCTTAGGTTTGAACAGTGGGAGAGGGATAACGGTTGGTTGGATTCTTTGCTGTTCCCTCCATCCTCCTCCTCCTCTTCACTTCCCCAGGCTGCGTCAGCTTCCTCCAGGGCTTGGAGAGGGTGAGGGAGGAGAGGTGGGCGTAGCAAACTCACATTTGGCCGGCATCGCCGTAACCCATGTTGTTGCCTCCTGGTTGGACAGGTTCCCAGCAGGGCCCATTCTGTTGGGTTTCGTGGGGGACATTCTTGGGAGCCTTCAACTGCAATGGGCCTCACCTTTTCTCCTTCAGCCCCTGCAGTCCACTGGCCCTGTTGGGTCCCATTTCCCTCCAGGTGGCGCATATGGACCGGGTCTAAGATTTTGCTAAGCCAGGTCCCTTCCTGGGGTCCCACATCTAATCCTGGGGAGATGGCCGTTGTAGATGTGCAATCAGCCCTCAGTATACTTCTCTGCTCTGCCACCAGGCTGCTTCAGCAAGCCTCTGCCTGTGGACTTCTTGAGAAGTGAGTCAGAACCAGACTCTGTCCCCTACGTACTCCAGGGGACACAGGTCAGACTCTCCAAGTGATTCTTTTGAAGCCCATGTCAGCTGAATAGAAAAGAGGGAAGCCTCATCCCTCCTCACGACCCCAGTGTAGGACGGAGCACCTGCAGACTCAGAGCACGCTCTCACCTCTCTCCAAAGAAGGTCTGGCAGCTTCCTTCACTTCAGCCCTATCAAGTCCTCCAGGCAGATGACAGCTAGTGGACAAATCTTCGCAATGGCCTCATAATGGTCGAGCACCCCACTTTAGATTGGGGCTTCCTTGGCTCTTAGTGTTCACTGGTACCTCTCTGCCTCTGGGGCCTTAATCAAAACTGAGACATAAAGAGTCCCATATTAACATCCTGTCCGTGCCTTGGGGTCTGTGTCAGAATTTTCTGGTTCCAGTTCTAAGTGTAAGTGGAATCTTCTTGGTAGAGGGGTCTCCCATCCCATCCTTGGGCTCTTCCCCCAAATCATCTCTCTGTCCAGGAACCAATAGGATCTGGGCCACAGTGGTCCCAGGAGTGAAAGGAACTTACCTTTGCACAGGAGTGTTCATTCAGATGCCTTGACGCTTCGGTCATTTGGAGGGATTTCAATCCTACCTGATGGGACTTCCAACAACTCTTACCAGTAATTTGCATCATTATTTAGATTCTAACATAAATTATTGGTCTGAACATCTTTGTGAGTTAGACTTCTAAAAGGAGACCAGAGAGGTTAAGTAGCTCACCCAAGGTCACGCAGCGGAGCCGTGACAAAAATCTCGGAGTGTGACTCGCAGCCCGTTACTCTGGCCTCTAGACCTTGCAAGCTCCTTCCTAAGCTCATTATCATCTGTTAAAATCCCTTCTCCCTTTTTGCACACAGCCACCGAGATGTCTGCAGATTCATTTTAAACAGAATGCAAACATTTCCAGAATTCATTTCCATTTCCATTTCCAGCTCTGAGGAGGTGTTAACTTCGGAGTACTTCACTGATCATTTTTCCTCTAGCAGCAGTAATTGTTTTGAAGAACTTGACACACATTTCACCAGGGCTGAGTGCTACCAGGCGGGCAGGGAGCAGTGAGGAACTGAATTCCAAGAGCTAAATTTGCATTCTGCGTCGTCCGGAGAGTGAGCTGAACACCCCACTCCCATTAACAATAATGAGAGGTGTGCGTTAAGCTCTTCCTCATTGCCAGAAATATATTTCATCCTTTGGGGATCTGTTCTGATCCTTGGCCCTTCTGTGCATCCAGCCACCCCAGCATTTGCTCGGTAATTTATAAAAGGTGTGTGTTGCACCTGGGTGCCTCAGAAAATTTTAAATAATTTAAAAGCATTCAACACCAGCCTTAAATTAAAGCTCCCCAAATCCCTTGCCAGATGAGTATAATTAAACTCAGACCCACACAGGTGAGTCTTTTAATACATTTCAGGGATCAGGAGGCCTGGGCTGGGTCTGAGGCAGGAGCAATTCCAGAGACTGGAAGGGGAGAATGATCATCCTGCAGGCAGCATGGCATGCTGAGGGCAGATCCCAGTCTGTAACAAAGCTTGGGAGCGCGCCATTATTCCAAGACACTCTGCCTGCTTAACAGACATCATCTTATTCATCTGACTCCACCCATCAGGGAGAATGGCTTTTGCTTCCCATTCAACACCCTGGCCAGCAAGGTCCAGGATGGCCTGACCCCAGGCTTCTCAGCAGAGCAGGAAGGTGAATGATTCAAGAGTTTCTCCCAGTGCTGGGGTCACTTGCTCAATGGCGGTGGGTAGGTTCATGTGCAAAGTGCTTGAGGTTGGGACCTGAATAATCTGCTACAACAATAACAACAACACTTCCCAGTTTACCTTAGATTTTATTTTCTAAAACAGTTATTTTTAAACCCAAGTCCCTGGAACCTTGGGTACCATGAAAAGCACCACTTTGGGAATTAAAGGGACCCCAGTTTGAGTCTTGGCTCTTATTACCCACTAGTGAGTGACCTCCAATAAGTTACATCACCTCTCAGCTTATGCTATAAAAATTTTATAATGATTCACTCATTAGTGTATAGGCTAGGCTACTGTGAAGCAATCATACCGATTACACTAGGCTACCATAAAGCAAACATATTGCTGCTTCTTTGTTATCAGTGCATGAACTGTTGTATCTGTAACTATGTTACATTTGTAAGGGGCAGGGGGATAACAGTGTCCACTCTGCCATGGCTGCCTTAACAGACAGATGTGGACACTCTTTTATGCTTCCAGGGT
The DNA here is from genome assembly GCF_028021215.1 of Eschrichtius robustus. Taxonomy (NCBI): domain Eukaryota; kingdom Metazoa; phylum Chordata; class Mammalia; order Artiodactyla; family Eschrichtiidae; genus Eschrichtius; species Eschrichtius robustus. The sequence continues at coordinate 95,462,903 of NC_090825.1, forward strand.
TGCCCTACCTCCGCGGTGCAAGCTGGGTAAATTCACACGATGTTGAATCCCTGGCACTTTATCCCAGGCTGGCAAATCATCTCAGTCTTTCCCTTGTTTCCAAATCTAAAAGCAAGCGTGCTGCATAAGCTCCTAGGTAAATACATCCTTATGCTCCATTCTGGACGGGATTCTAGAGAAACAGAATCACTCAACTGAGACAATAAAGAAAAAGCTGAGCTTAGGACCTGAACAATCCAGATAATGGCTTTACCTATGTACTTGGTGGGACTGGAGGCCCTGACTGGGATTGTCAACTTAGAATTGCACAGTCCAATGTGTGTGTGTATGTCTCTATGTGTATATATAATATATATATATATATACACATATATATTCTCATTAAACATTTTTATATTGCTTACATGTTGAAATGGTAATATTTTGGATTTATTGGGATAGATAAAATATTTATTAAAATTAATTTTACTGGCTTCTTTTTAATTTTTTTAATATGGCTACTAGATAATTAAAAATTACATATGTGTTTTATATTATATCGATACTGCCCTGGAGGTATCTTTTGTTTCCATTGCAAGAGGTAGATACATAGCAGGATTGGCTCAAACAAGGGGTTTTATTATCTAGATCCATGTGTAATTGTTCAGAAACCTCAGAACCCAAACCCCAGGGTGGGTTTCACTCAGGTGACTGGATCTGGGAGGTATTCCTGGGTCCACAGTAGCTCAAAGGCTGCCAGCAACAGGGTTAGAAACGATCTTCGATCTATGTGGTTCACAAACTCTTGTTCCTGCGTCTTCTCTTTCCTTGCATGACCAATGGGTAGCCTCTCTCCAGATTTCCTGTTTATATTCCTGAGAGAGAGGGGATCATACTGGCCCAGCTAATGTCATGCTTTTCCTTCAGCTCTCTTTGTCAATCCCAACAGCATCCAATTGTTGCTTGGATTCTGGACAAAGCACAGAAAGAAGCTCAAGTGAGGTGTACACAGAGTAAGAGGAAATCACGCCACTGGGGAGAGAGGGCCCTTGTTATGGGCTGAGTTTCATTCTCCCCAAATTCATACATTGAAATCATAACCCCCAGGACCCCTGAATGTGACTGTATTTGGAGACAGGGTCTTTGAAGAGGTTATTAAGATAAAATGAGGTCATGAGGTGGGCCCTAATTTAAAATGACTAGTGGCCTTATAAAAAGATTAGGATGCAGACTTACGGAGTGGGAAGACCGCATGAAGACACAGGGGAAGATGGCCATTTACAAGTGAAAGCGAGAGGCCTCAGAAGAAACCAACCCTGCTGACGTCTTGATCTCAGACTTCTAACCTCCAGAATCATGAGGAAATAAGTTTCTGTTGTTTAACACCTCACCTGCAGTACGTTTTAATGGCAGCCCTAGCAAACTAACACAGCCCTCAAAGATGAACTTCCCCCAGGCTCAATTTTTCTGTCTGCTCAGCCTGCCTGTGCTGCAGACTTGGGACGGATGAAGGCAGCCAACGAGATTTCCCAACAGGAAGTCAGACCATCCAGGTGTTCACTTCTCCCTGAAACTGTAGGGGGAGGCACAGGCCGTGGGGGGAGCCCTCCCCTCACCCCTGCTGCGGTGGCACTTCAGCCAGCCGCGCCTTTCTGCTCCGTTAGCTCCTGGAGGACTAGGTCGGCTTTCCACACCTGCTGTTGACTGTCTTTCCCTCCTGAGTTGGCAGCGGAAATACAAGGACTTGCCCTGGCTTTTCAGCAGCTGTGAGGCAACCATTTTTGCTTTGAAAGTCACAAACCTGGGAGCTACCAGAATTACTATCCCTTGGGTGGAACAGGCCCCGAAAGAGCAGGTGGCAGGACACCAAGTGCCAGGAGAAAGCTTAGTTGTCATCTGAGGCCTTGAAACTTTTAAAGTGACTCAGCAAAGCTGTGTACCCAAAACTTTATCAAATATGCATCAAAAAGAAGTCATTTAAATGCACAAAGTACTAATTGAATATTATTTTAATTCATGGCAATATGGAGTCATTATGAACCCCACTCCATCCCCTTTCAGAATGCAGAGGCTCACAGAATGGACTGCCTTTGAGATGCCTTGCCATTGGGGAAAAATGCCCAGAGTGTATTAATGTGAGGCAGTGGAGAGATGCCTCTTTAGTTCATTTCTGTACCTGCCTTTGCCTGTCCTCCGGTGACTGCAGAAATGTGCATGCCACAAACCCCATTCCTCCTCTCTGCTGAGTTTTTGGGTCCAAGAAAGGGAAAGCTGTTTGGCTTCTGACAGTATGCAATGCCCCTCACCAGCAACGGCCTCTGAAGGGCACACCTGGACCTGGGACACGTGTGGATGTAGCCCAGCGCCGCCCTCCAGAAAGACTCCACCTTCACCTCCAGAACCTATTGCTTTGCATTGTCTTGGAATGTTCCTTATAGAAATCACTTGCCAGGTGTCTTGTTATATTGAAAGAAAACGGTTTAATGAGAAATCAGAGTGATAGTAATTTAGTTTTTAACAAGGGAGAGTTGAGATGCTTACAGATAAGATTCACTTACAGTGGTTATCTCCAAGGGGTGACGTCAGGAACTTTTCAATTTTCTGCTCCATTTTTTGGTAGCAGCATTTCATTCGTTTTCTAATAGTAATAAAAGAGACAAAGCATATAAATGTCTCCTTTTTCTGGTTGAATCAGATGCCCTGCTTCATGGCTGTGACAGACCATCGAACCAAACTGCACGGAGTCTGGGATGGCATCCACGCTGTGTGGCCCACCAACAGTCAAGCCCATCACTTGGAGTGGGATTGCCAAACGGGCCTGAGTGTGGGAGAGAGCGTCCGGAAGAGGGAACATCCAAAACGTAGCCTCTGGCAAAGGAGAGGCCCTGGGCAGAGCCGGCTGTGAAGCACAGCCTTGGCGGCCTGTCTTCGCCCAGCGTTCTCTGCCCTTGCCTGACCTGTCTCCTCCGTGAGGTCTGCTCCCCAAAGCCAGGTGGTGTGAAAGGAGCTGGTTTCCCTGAGAGCGCAGCAAAGCTTTCCTGTCTTGAGGCCTGGAGGCGCAGGGGTGAGAGAGTAGAACTGCAGCTTTCTGCCTGCAAAATCCACATCTAAGAGTCCCGCCAGCCCCCTCTTGGCAGCAAACTCTCCTTCCCCCTGCGGGCTTCGCATTGGAAAGAGCGAAGGCGAGGAACTAGGGAATGAACAGTCAGTATTTGTCAACCGTGAGCCAACTGCTCTACGTGAAATAATCCATCTGAACTGTCACAAGGACCCGGAGAGATTGGGGTGGTAATCTACTTTTTAAAATGAGGAAACTGGGGCTAAAGATCTAAGAAATGAGTCATCTAGCATCATGTAGCCCATAAGAGAGACAGTCAAGATTTGACTCCAGGTTTTCTGACTCTGAAATCCAGGCTCGTGGCTTTACTTCTGGTGCATCCTGCAGGGTTAACAACTAGTTCTAAGACTCCGGGTCTATTTGTTTTTTCCTAAAATTTACTTCTGTGGGCTGAGAGGCTCTTTTGCCTGGCCTTGCGATATGCGTAGATACAGAGATGCAGATATATGGTTCATAGAGTATTGTCCTGCAAGACAACAGGAAGGTGACCACACTAGGCTAGAAAATTGCAGATAAAACAGGTTGTGTGGCTTTGCCATCCTTCCTCTCGTGCACAGGGACCTCCCCGAGCATGGAGAGTGTCATGTCCCCTGCCCTGCGCCCCGCTCCTCCTCTCCCACTACTGCGCCCAGCACTGCTCTCCTCTTTAAGTAGAAGCTAGAAAAGTGTTGAACCAAAGTCAAAATAAAGTTGTGAGCGGATGAACCTTTTATTATATGCCCCAGCGTGAAGTCTGCCTGTGAAGTGTGTATTAGAATCACCTAACCACCGGGGCACGTTTAATCATGTAACTCATTGTTCTTTCAGCATAGTTGAGAGGTCCTTGTAAGTCCAGCTGCTTGTTCACTGTTTTTACATAGACAAATGTGACATTTCTGGGCTCAGCGGGGGGTGGGTGAGAGTTGAAGGCAAGGAAAACAAAATGAAATACTTTGAAGAAACGTGGCCCAGAGAAGCAGACCCCTTTGAAGACGTTAGAGCGAGAACCAAGGGCAGAGTTTCCTAAATGTCCTTCCTTTCTCTGCCACCTTTATAATTTTTGTCATATTTTGTCAATAGATCACTGAGTTATTATTTATTTTATATTTTAACTTGACTCACTTTGTAAGTGTTTTGGCCTCCTCTCAGGCAATCATAGCCATGAAATTACTTACCAGTTATGTCTTTTTCTAAAGCACCCTTAAATTAGGAGAATTGAAATGAAAAGTGTTTGTGTGGCATTTATAAATCATCTGAGGGCCACACTTTGGTGATCAAGGTGCAAGGGGACCAAGAATGCTTTCTTCCTCTGCGCGGGGCTGTCTGTTCTTGGGGCTCTAAGAGCTGGAAGCTGCCGGCTCGGCTCCCACCCTCCCTGGTGTTGGAAAGGACAGCGACAGCACGGACAGGCCCTGAGTGACATCTGGGCAGCGCCTACCCTCTGCCATGGGGGCTGCGTTTCCTGAAAACCCAGACTAGCTTGGCTGCCGCTTTGTGAGCAGTAGTCATGCTTTCAGAACCCTAGATCAGGATACATGGTTTGGTCACGGGATAGGATATTTTTAAATGAAACAGTTCCAGAAAATATGGAGAGAGAGGTTGTTGTAGTCACAGAGCTTCCAGAGAGGGTGGTGCGGTGACTCTTCCTACCCCCCTTTGTGGGCCTGGTGCTTAGGGTGAAAGTGGACCCACCTGGAGACAGCTTGTGCCCTTTGCTGCCTCACTGGGTTTTGTGGGCTAGCTTGAAGGTAGCTGTACATTTTCTAAAACTTTAATTCCTTGTATCGTATTACTTGACACACTCAGACTCCTTCACTAGCATGCATTGCTGTGGTCCAAACTAACTGGAGAGAGAGAGAGAGAGAGAGAATGAGAGCAGGTGAGTTGATGTGATGCGAGGAGCGTGAGGCCCAGCACTGAGATGGAAAATAATGTGGAAGCCCAGGGGTCCCCTGCCAGTGCCCTTTTCTGGCCCAGAGAAGGTGGCCAGAAGGGAAAATAAAAGCTCCCACTGGGATGGGTGTCTTTATAATATTTGAGCAGAGTGAACCATTCGCCATGTGCTTTTCTTGCCTCAGGCACCTCAGAAAATTTTCTTTGTGTGTGTTGATTGGTTAGGACTCTTGATTGCAAGTGACAGGAGAGCCAGCTCAAATCGTCTTCAGCAAAACCAGAACGTATTGATTCATGTAGGCTGCATTGCACAGGGGTAGGACTGGCTTCAGGCATGGCTGGGCATGAACCTCAGACAGTGTCCTCAGGACTCAATTTTCTCTTCATTTTTCAGCTCTCTTTACCAAGTTGGCTTCCGTCTTTTTTTTTTTTAATTGGAGTATAGTTGCTTTACACTGCTGTGTTAGTTTCTACTGTACAGCAAAGTGAATCAGCCATATGTATACATATATCCCCTCTTTTTTGGATTTCCTTCCCATTTAGGTCACCACAGAGCACTGAGTAGAGTTCCCTGTGCTATACAGTAGGTTCTCATTAGTTATCTGTTTTAGACATAGTAGTGTATATATGTCAATCCCAATCTCCCAGTTCACTCCCCAGCTCCTTTCCCCCTTGGTATCCATACGTTTGTTCTCTACATCTGTGTCTCTATTTCTGCTTTGCAAATAGGTTCATCTGTACCATTTTTCTAGATTCCACATATAAGTGATATTATATGATATTTGTTTTTCTCTTTCGGACTTACTTCGCCCTGTATGACAGTCTCTAGGTCTATCCAAGTCTCTGCAAATGGCACTATTTCATTCCTTTTTATGGTTGGGTAATATTCCATTGTATATATGTACCACATCTTCTTTATCCATTCCTCTGTTGATGGAACTTTAGGTTGCTTCCATGTCCTGGCTATTGTAAATAGTGCTGCAATGAACATTGGGGTGCATGTGTCTTTTTGAATTATGGTTTTCTCTGGGTATATGCCCAGGAGTGGGATTGCTGGGTCATATGGTAGTTCTATTTTTAGTTTTTTAAGGAACCTCCATACTGTTCTCCATAGTGGCTGTATCAATTTACATTCCCACCAACAGTGCAAGAGGGTTCCCTTTTCTCCACACCCTCTCCAGCATTTATCGTTTTTAAATTTAATTTTTGATTTATATTGGAGTATAGTTGATTTACAATGTTGTTAGTTTCAGGTGTACAGCAAAGTGATTCAGTTATACATATACATATATCCATTCTTTTTCAGATTCTTTTCCCATATAGATTATTACAGAGTATTGAGTACAGTTCCCTGTGCTATACAGTAGGTCCTTATTGATTATCTATTTTATATATAGTAGTGTGCATATATTAATCCCAACCTCCTAATTTATCTCCCGCCTTTCCCCTTTGGTAACCATAAGTTTGTTTTCTATGTCCGTGAGTCTGTTTCTGTTTTGTAAATAAGTTCGTTTGCTTCCATCTTGACTTTACACGGTCCTAACATGGCGGCAGGAGCGCCAGTGCCTACACTGTCTTTGGTTTCCAGGACATATTCAGCTGCAACTCACTGCTCTGCAGCTTTTCAGCAGATCCAGGGTTGCAGGAAGGTAAAAAGCCATTTTGTACCGAGTTCAGGCTAGCTCTGAATTGCAAGGGAGAAAACCTGAAGGGCAATGGCCAGGCATTGAACTGAGTTCAGAAAGATCTCTTTGGTGGTGTTTGCACCTTGATATACAAAGTAAGTTATGGATTTCCATCATGCAATTGGGACTTGGACTATTACATTTCTGCTCAGTTTATGAAATAGACATTAAAACGCTGGGGAAAATATTTTTAAAAAAACAGCAATACAGCAGCCCTCTGCAGTGATTGAGACTTTTGGAAACACTCTCTGGGCCGGGCTCACCACGGCCAAGGATGTCCTCTCACACGCAGGTGCCCAGTGAACCAGGCTGGCTCTTTGATTGGCTCCTCCCCCTGAATTATTTCCCCTTTAGACTTTCTACTTTTGTTCCCTAATGTAACTGACACCATAACCCAAAGGTATGGGCCAAATAGGAAACCAGAGGCACTTGGTTTAGAATTTCCTGAACAGAGAATACAGAATAACTCAAACTTACTGCTAGACACTGACATTTGTTTCCTTATAGAACCTTTATAATAACATCGATATTCTTCATGTATCTGTCTGGAGGAAGGGTCTCAGACAGCCTCACAGGGTCACCTTTAGCCCTGAGATGATAAACTGCAGCATCCTGTCCTGCGTTGCTCTTTCTTCATGCCCTCTCCTCCTCCAGCCTGCCTTCTCTGGTAGCTGCCTGCAGCAGCCGTCTCCTCTCCCCTGAACGTGGGCCAAAGCTGCCTTGGCTGGGAGAACCATGGCTCTGCTGTCTGTTTACTTCGGAATAATACAAAATAAAGCTGACCTGACTCTCTTGGGTTTACCAAGAGTTTTCACTTTTCATGCCCTCTATCTCATTAGATTGCCATAACACTTCCACGAGGAAGGCTGAGAATATGAGCTGTCCGCATTGTTGCTGCACCACAGCCCAGCCTAAAACACAGCGTCTGAAAACACCAATAAACACCATGAGGGACAAGCAGACACAATCTGATGGGAAGCTGCAGGATGAACTTCCAAGACGGCTCACTCACCTGGCTGGCGAATTGGTGCTGGCCATCCAGTTGGGCTTCTCCAGGGCCTAGTTGGGTTTCCTCACAGCATGGTGGTTGGGTCCCAAGAGTGAGCATGCTGAGAGACATAAAGTGAAACTTTATCGTTTTTCTTTTCTTTCTTTTTTTTTTTTTAAGACCTGGGTCTGGACACTGACATAGCAGAATTTGTGCCAGATTCTACTGGCCAAGCTGTCACAAAGCCGAGATTCCAGGGGAAGGCACAGAGACTTACACCTGTCAGTGGGAGGAGTGGCAAAGAATTTGGGGACCATGTTTTAAAATTGCCAAATGGAGATGAGGGAACTGAAGCCCCAAGAAGTCTAGTGACTTGCCTGAGATCACTTCAGTCGACACCTTCTGAGGTGCCTGTCCAATTTGTTACCACCCTCTCTGAGATTTGCTCTTTATCCATGGGGTGGCCCCTGAAGCTCTGTTCATGCTGCAAAACTAGGTGTCATAGGAGTTCCTTGGTCTGTGTGAATAGTGCCCCCTGGAGTTTTTCAGTGCCGCCATCCAGAGAACCCCACTGTGACTCGCTCCAGGAATTTAGAATTGGGATGCAGATAGATGGGGACTGTAATTGGTTGGGGTTTACAGAGAGAGGGCTTCGGGTCCAGAGCAGGGGACACCCTGATACATGTTCAAGATAGAGGAAGTTATTTCTTTTCTCTGGGCCTCAGCCTCCTGTAAATGAGGAGGGTGAATGATGTTAATTAATAATCTACATTCTTGTGATTCACTACAGAATGGGAGTGTACAAATGTGGCTCCCCAAAGCACTTTCTTGTTTCCTGGTATTTTTTAACCATTTTTAAATTGAAGTATAGTTAGTTTACAATGTTGTGTTAGTTTCAGGTGTAGAGCAAAGTGATTCAGATATATATATATACATATATATGTATACATATATATATGTATATATATATATAATTTTTCAGATTTATTCCATTATAGGTTATTACAAGATATTGAATATAGTTCCCTGTGCTATACAGTAGGTCCTTGTTGGTTATCTATTTTATATATAGTAATGTGTATATGTTAATCCCAAACTCCTAATTTATCTCTACCCCGCCATCCCCTTTGGTAACCATAAATTTGTTTTCTAAGTCTGTGAGTCTATTTCTGTTTTGTACATAAGTTCATTTATATCATTTTTTTAGATTCCACATATAAGTTATATCATAGGATATCTGTCTTTATCTGTCTGACTTACCTCACTTAGTATGATAATCTCTAGGTCCATCCATATTGCTGCAAATGGCATAATTTCATTCTTTTTTGTGCCTGAGTAATATTCCACTGTATATATATATATATATATATATAATATATATATATATATATATATATATATATATATATATATACATCACATCTTATTTATCCATTCATCTGTCGATGGACACTTAGATTGCTTCCATGTCTTGGCTATTGTAAATAGTGCTGCTGTGAACATTGGGGTGCATATATCTTTTCAAATTAGAGTTTTGTCTGGATATATGCCCAGGAGTGGGATTGCTGGATCATATGGTAGCTCCATTTTCAGTTTTTTAAGGAACCTCCATACTGTTCTCCATAGTGGTTGTACCAATTTACATTCCCACCAAACTTGTCATTTCCTGGTATTTTGATTCTCATCTTAGCATTGCTAGAAGACTGAGAATAGGGTAAGAGGTGGCTGATTTTGTGATTGATCCAACATCGTGAAGTCACAGATTCTCTGCTTCAGAGTGGAAAGGCTAAGGCTGAACTCCCAAGAGCGCTGAGATGCCCCAGGCAATGGGGCAATGGAACGTTCCCATTGGGGCTTTCTTACCCTGCAGGTCTTCTGTGTCTACCAAAGGAGATTGTGGCTGGAGGGGAACTTATCAACCATGAGACACTTCATGACATTGTTTTTGGTACCATTGCTATATCCCAGTGGTTCTCAGTTGGGGTGAATTTGCCCCCAAGGAACAGTTGGCCGTGTCTGAGACGTTTTTGGTTGTCACAAGTTGGGAGGGAGTATGCTACTGGCATCTAATGGATAGAGGCCAGGGATGCTGCTAAACATCCTTCAGTGCAGAGAACTGCCCCCTTCTTCCCCAATGAAAAAATAATCCAACCCCAAATATCTATAGTACTGAGGTTGAGAAGTCCTGCTATATCCTATTGCCCAAGGGAAAATTTGAATTTACAATCTAGATTGAATCAAAGTTTAGATTATGGCTTGAGTTTTTAACACTGGGTTTTTCTCTCTGGGTTATGGCTTTGTCATCCAGATAACAGCTGAAATCTCCCTGTATCTTGAATTAATTTCATGAAGTTAATTCAAATTCCAAGTCCATACCTCCTTGCCTAAGATTTCTTCAGACTCCCATGTACGAGCTTCTGATCATCTTCCTTTACCACATGTGGTGTCTGTTCTGTCCCATGTCAGCTCATATGTGAAAACTCACCTTCTGTGTCAATTTCCATTCAAGTGTGAGTATGCACACACACACCCCATGTGCACTAGACAGTTTGTGTGCAGTACAGTAGTGTGTGTGTGTGTGTGTGTGTGTGTGTGTCAGAGGGGACTGGGATGGAGTAGGAGATTTATAATGGGGCATTATTCCTGTTTGTAAATTTCTTACCTGCCGTGCTAATGGGCCACGTGGAAACTGAAGAGCTGCAACAGTGGGTGTATGAAGAGTAGAGAATGAGCAGATGTAATAATTGGTGGCTATGAGAGAATGATATTTTAAAAATGGAATGTTCTGTGAATGAAGAAGCCAAGGGAAATATTTTTCAAACTTTTTTGACCATAACTCTCAGGAAAAAAAATCTGACACCCACCCAGCCCTGTACCCCCACAAAATATTATATGTAATTCAAGCAAAAGTTTCATGAAAAAATACCCTTATTACATGCAGTGATTGTGGATATTTTCTTTTCTATTTTATTTTGTAAAAATGCTGCAGCTCACTAAGTTAACTTCATGACTCACCATTGGCTCTGACTGGCAGCTTGAAAACATGGTAAGGGTGATGCCCTAGGGTAAAAGCCTGGGCCATGGAGGTGGGTGGGTGGGGAGAAGAGTAGGGCTGCTGGAGTTGACAGAGTTGTAAACTGCAAAGCTCAGGTACTATATGATCACTCACAGCGGTATCCAAGTTCCCCAGGATGGTGGTGGAACTAGTGGATCAGGGAAGGTTGTAATACATGAGCCCAAGTCATCAGTGAATATAGAGGAATCATCAGGATGTCACTCAATGTCTAAAAGGAGGAGCGTGAGAGGGCAGGTTGGAGAAAACCTCAGAGGTAGTGTTTTTCTCTGAATGGAGGAGTATTGGTGGTTTAGAAGGGCTCTAATCCTCCTTCTAGCCCCCAGCACCCATGGCACAATATAGCTGCATTGCACGGGTGGAAAATCCTTGTTGATGGATTCATTCTTTTGACAAATATTTATTCAGCACCAACTAACTTACCACCAGATCCATACACTTCTGTGTTCTGCTTTGTTCTTCCTAAGAGCATCCTAGGGATTCACAGCTACACCTGGGGTGCTGCCTGATAACATTATCTTTTTCCTCCCATACTCACCTTCTGCATGAACACATGAGTCAAATGCAAGAAAGCGATCAGTAAAAATCTGAACTTGTTATATGAGACTTGAAAATGGCTCCTGACCCCATTATAACATAGATGTTAGGGCAAGATTATATGACTCATACGGTCCAAGACTAACTTCAGTGCCTGCAAGAGTGCTGGAATAAGCAAGCAGTGAATCTGCAGTCTGATGATGAAAGACTCAGGTCATTGGACTCCAATTATTACTTCAAACATAATGTCCCTGCTTCAGGCCCTTTGGGAGAAGCCTGTGTTTGAAAAGATCACAGTTTATTTACCCCTTTCCTGGCTCAACATCCATCTGTAGCTCTGCAAGAGTAAGATAGAGGTTGCTATCTCCAGCTCTCTATCCATTGGCAGAGTCTGGGGTCTGTTGGACCCATGTGTGAATCCGGGCTCCGTTGCTCACCAGCTTTCCCATCTAGATGTCAGTTTTCCATTTATAATATAGGGTTCTTGTGCCTGAAACACACAGTACAATACCTGACACAAAATAGATCTCTAAAAATATTATTTCTTTTGCCATCCTTCCATTTATCCCCCCTCCTTATGGTAGATGGCTTATTCTCAATTCTTCACCCCTCGATGTGTACCATTTCCCGTGTTCCTTCTAGCGAGAGGCAGAATATATTTTTCTGCCCCACTGATACTGGGCTTGGCTACTTGATTTGCTCTTGGGCATGTGACATGCTTTGGCCATTGGCATATTAGCAGATATGACATAAGTGGAGGCTTGAAATGTGTTTTTATGGTTGAGCTTATTCACTTGCAACCCCACTTTTTACCATGAGAACAACAGGCCTCAAAAAGCTGCTGGGCCAGGGAGGGTGGGAAACCTGTGCAGAGACCTGGACCCAGCCTGCAGCTTGGAGTCAAGCCCAGCGGAACCCAGCCTAGATCAACTGAACCCTAACTGATCTTCAGAGGGAGAAACAAGTGCTTATGGTTGTAGGTCTCTGAGTTAAGTAGCATTATTGAAGCAATAGCTAACTGATAACTACCTTACAGTTTTCACCGTCCATAATAAATGCTGCATATATTAAGTAGCAGAGAGAGTAACTTTTCTAGGGAAGCAGTAGCATAAAGGGAATCGCTGGTGCATAAAAGGGACTAGAGCTCTATTCTTCTGCTAAGCCTGAAAAACATTTAGTAGGTGTCACTTGGCCAAAGCAAGTCACACGCCCAAGATCAAATCAAGTAGCCAAGCCCAGTATCAGTGGGGCTGCAACTTCCCCTCCATCTTTATTTGTGGGTAGGGGATTTCATATCAAAATGAAACTATTTGGATAATAGTTTCATTTTTGGATAATAGATAATATTTGGATAATAGATAATAATGCCAGGATTATTGTTTCTCTGAGACTAGACCCAAACCCTTGTTAATAGAAAAAATAAGCGTATTTTGCACGAAGCTAGATTCTATTGACTTCAGAAGAAAACTAATTCTTACTGGGTGAGGTTGTTTGCTCTTAGGTAGTCATAAGGTAACCCGAGCCATCATGGTGGAGAAACTAAAGTGGGTCCCTGTCATGCATGGGACAGAGCCCCCCTCTCTCCACTTTGCAGCCTGAGAAGGAAAGCAGAGGAGAAGGGGCACCACCTCACACAAGTCCTGGAGACATTGTTCACATTCGTCTGCAGACTTGTCTCCCATGTGAGGGTGGAATCCAAACAGATGGGGGCAAGAAATGGGAAGGAGCAGAGCACAGAGAGGGGCTACAGGAGAAGAGGGATGGAGGCGTCCTGGAGACAGAGTTGGGAGACCTTGGGGCCCCCAGAGCAGGTCGAGCATTAGTGAGCTGGTGGGCGAGTGAGGACGAGAATTCCAGATGTGCTGCACTTACCAAGCCAGGGGTCAGGCATGAGCTGTGTCTGCCTAGCACACCATTGAGATAGAGATAGAGGGGACTTGCTTTATTTTCTGATCCTCACAGGAGCACAGCATAAACTGGCAGCTGTTCTGGGTAAGAACGAAGCACCGCTTCTGTGGGACTGTCCCTGTGGGACATCCTCTGAAGGCCTAAGCTCTGAGGTTTTGTTCTCCCAGCTCCAAATGTGTATGGAGCAAGAAACAATGTTAGTTAAATAAAGCCACTTCTTCCGGCCCATCTACTGTGTCTGCTGTAGAAGACCTTCTTGAACCTTCAGTAGAATGTCCTGCTGAGTTCAGAGTGAGCTCCTTCTGAGGAGGATGGGCGTGGTGCTTCTTCCAAAGGGGAAGCACCTGTTTCCTGATCACCTGGCAGCGCCTGGCCCTTCCGCTTTGGCCTGTAATTCCTTTAGCCCGAGGGACCATCATGCGTATTTCTCTGCTTACCCAGGTCCCCCTTTAAGTAGTGAGGGACATCCCCCTGTGAGACAGAAAGAAGATAGGGTCCTGATACACCCTGCTTACATTCTATTCTATTTCAAAAGTAAAAATTTTGTTCAGAGAACTCCTCCCTCTGAGTTTTCTGGTTTTATTTCTCTTTCCTCTGTTTGTATGACACTCGGGATAGATCCAAGTTTTGTAGGGCCCAGTGCTTATACAATCTGAAGGGCCTGCTTTATGAAAAACTGTAAAAGAACAGGGTGGAACTAGGTACAGAAGTGGAGCTTTACTTAGTTTGAGACTGGAAGGGGCTGGTGTAAGTACCTGGTCCTGAAACGTGGGCTTTCTTTGCTTCATGGTAGTCTGCCTCTGACTGCAGCTGATTGAACTCCTCCCCCTTTTGTCTAGGAGGGCGGGAGCCGGGAGCCAGAGCCTCCTAAGGGGAGTGGGGGAGCGAGCTTCCTCCTGGGCTCCCTGTGGGAATGTCCTTCAGTTTGTCCTCGGCCTGCTCCGCCAGGCAGGGGTACCCTGCAAACAAGGCTGCTCGCCATGTCCTGTGGTGTCACCCTCAGGAGGGCTCCAGCAAGGGCCTAGCCAGGCTGCTGGGGCGGATTCATCCCTCTAGACCATAAAATGAGTGGGATCCTCATGCAGAGGTCTTGACACATGTCAAATGTCACCCTCAGCCCTTTGTCCCCTCGGTGGAGCCTACTGGTAGAGCAGGGAGATGCTGTGATATACCAGAAACATCTACTGGCATTTCCTATTTTCTCAAGGAGCACACCCAACCTCCCCAAAGGCCACTTTGTCTACAACAGTCTCTTCTAAGGCTTCCTTTTCTTAAAATGTCCACCGCTGACCATTCTTTCAGGTAAGAAATGTATTCGGGCTTTTTGCCCTGCAAACAAATCTAAGGGAGAATAAAAAAGCCAAGGCGTGGGCAGACTTTACTGGGTAATTATTCAGGTCTCAGAAAGGACAAGAAAGGAACCAGGGCAGGTGTGGAGCTCTAGATAGCCAGAATCAGTGCATAGCTTTTGGAGACCTACTTTTGGAGCCCTACTTTTGGATCAATTTTTTCCAGCTGTTGGGTTATTCTTTTGTCACTTCTCTCAAGGAGAGCCTGACTGGCCTGGTTATGGTCATGTGTCCACCTCTTGTTCATGACAGACCAGGTCATCCTGAGTGATGGTCCTGTCAAGATGGCATAAAATGAAGACATGAGGTTCTGCAAAGGGGGGAATCTGAGAGCTGCTGCAGAAAATGGGGGAGGGATGCAGGGTGGTGCATGCACTAAATGGATACCCTAGGTAGAAGCACCTTGTTTCACAGTCTGCCATCTGAAGGGACTTTTGCAGTAGTGTCACTTCACCATGAGATTCATTAACAGAGTCCAGGGTGTGAGGAGATGGGACACAGGGTGATTTGATGCAAGTTTGGGCTTCGGGAAAGTTCTGGAACATGGAAAGTGATGAGAGGCAAGCCTGGGTGAAGGATCCAAGAGGAAGAGAAGAGTCTGAGCCCCAGAGAGGCCTGGAGAGTGTTGGAGGTTAGAGCCAAATGAGATGGGGTTGCTAAAAGGAGGATGATGGGCCCTAACCAGAAACTGTGTTGAGTTCACCAGTTTGTCTCGGTAGAGCTCTAAGTTTTTCCTATAACGAAGCACTATCCTTTTACAGTAGCCATTTTCAAAACCGTATCCAGGCATCTCAGCCCAAATGGGGGTCAGAGAGTAAAGGAAGCAAGCTCGGAGGAGAGAGCAATTAGAGAGCAATTTTGTCTTTACTAGCTGAGTCTAAGGCTCTGAGAAACATCTCTGCAAGGGATTCCGGGAGCTCTGAGGTGTTGAATGATCAGACGCAAAGCCACCTGGGAGATATTCGTGGGGAACTCATAAATGCCATGGGAAACTATGAAAGGTTGCTTCTCAGAAAGAGCAGAGGACAAATAAACCACTTTTGGATTTTAAAAAGGCAAACAGGGGCTTCCCTTGTGGTGCAGTGGTTAAGAATCCGCCTGCCAATGCAGGAGACATGGGTTCGAGCCCTGGTCCGGGAAGATCCCACATGCCGCGGAGCAACTAAGCCCGTGTGCCGCAACTACTGAGCCTGTGCTCTAGAGCCCGCGAGCCACAACTACTGAGCCCGCGTGCCACAACTACTGAAGCCCGTGCGCCTAGAGCCTGTGCTCTGCAACGAGAGAAGCCACCGCAGTGAGAAGCCCACGCACCTCAACGAAGAGACACCCCTGCTCGCCGCAACTAGAGAAAGCCTGCACGCAGCAATGAAGACCCAACACGGCCAAAAATAACTTTTAAAAAAAAAAAAAGGCAAACAAATTTGACATCACAGAGTCCAGTGGAAAGACTTACTGTATCAAATAGCAGGTCACAACGGGTGCTCGGGATCTACACCACAAGGTCTTGATAGTCATAAAATGAAGGTGTCATTGCTGGACTGCAACGTACTCCAACTTCAGGGTTTCTGGGATCATAAGTCACTTGCATGGTCAAACTGTGGCAATAGTTCCTTTCCCACCAGATTCCTCAGGCTCGGAACACATGCAGTGAGCAAATCTGTAGAGTGCTTGTCCCAGTGAAGGACCTTGGGCTCTTGCCAGCTAGGAGAAGGGCATTTGGTTATTGTCAGCGGCGGAGCAGAGGTGAGCGGCCCCATCTTTCTTCCCGCAAAGAGCAGGAAGACCAGTGCTCTGTGGTGCTGCCTCTTCTTCGCTTCCTAGGTTCCCCTCCCCCCCACTTTTAGAACAGGTATATTTCCTGTCCACATCCCCCTGAAACCACTGGGCTCTGCCTAGAACCACTGACGTTCGTCCCTAATCCATTCTGGGCTCCTGTCCCTCATTCAGCTGTGCTGCCCTTGGCTTTTTATCCCACTAGAAGCTGCTGCACTAAGGGGGACAGGCCACTGTTTTTGTTCTTTCAGCTACACAGAGAAGTGGAAAGTACCTGTGTGTCCTTCACCAAGGAACATTTTTAGTTGGTTCCCAATGCGGCTTTTCCTTTTTTTTTTTTTTCTTCCCAAATGCCTAGATTTATTCTTGGAAGCAGCCCCTTGCTGCTGAGGCGATGTCTCTTCTTGGTTATGCCTAAGTAGGATCGCTGAGCCAGAGTCCCTCGTTATCTGTTTTACGATGAGGAAGACGCAGTTCTGCTTCACAAAAGAACACCGAGCTTGTAGGAAATGCCCTTGTTTCAGCTCTTGGTTGCTCCAGGTGAGGTTTTGTTGGCTAATTTTAAACTCTCCATAAGCCTCGTGGGCTTTGACGATCTTAAGCAAATACACGAAACCCACGATCTGAGTTCGTCAGTCCCTGCTTAAACAGCTTTGCTGGTTCACATGCCAAAGCTCAGGCTCTTCATAAAAGGCTACATAAAAGGCCCTTCACGATTTAACTGCAGCCAAATATTCAAGCCTCCTCTTGTTCTACCATGACCAGACACTCTACACCCCAGGCGTGCAACCCCACTCCTTTCCTCTAAAACTGGCTGCCCATCCCTGTACTTCCTCTACCCATGTGAGGCCCTCAGCTGGGCGCACCCCTCTTCCCCCGTCCTGGTCTCCTGGATGGTGGCATCCCTCCCAAGTAAAGTTCATGTCTCCCTTCTGTGTTTCCGTGCTGATGGTCATCCCTTCTCTGGGACACTTATCAAGGTTCATTTTAATTATTTGCTGACGTCTACCTTCCTTGACCATGAGTTCCTTGAAGACATCAGGTTCTTACTCTCACCTTTCAAGCCTTAGTACGGGGTCTGGCCAGAGCTGGAGCCCAGTAAATATTTGATGAGCAGAATGAACGGTTCTGCAAGGGCAACTTTTCCTTAGACACCAGAAAATTAGCCCTTTTAAAATGGACACACGTCCCTGCAGGGGCCGGATGTTTGGGGAAGGATTCACACCCATTCTCCCCTCGACTGGCTCTCCGCTGGCCAGAGGGGCCAGAATTCCCGGGAGGTCGCTAATGCCTCTCCTGATGGTCTGTTTCCTGTTACTAGCTAAAGGAAACTATATATACCATTGTGTTTGCTTTCTTTCTTTTTTCCTTTCTTGGAGGACAGGAAGTTCGGGGTGAAGCCAGTGCTTCCCGGTATAATTATTCTACAAACCTCCTCCCCCTTTGGCCTTTTCTCCTTCTTGGCTCTTGCCTTCTGACTTTAGTTTTAGAGGTTGCATGGTTCTTTCATATCTGTGCTTTTCATTGGAAGCTGTGTCACATCCTTCTGGAAGCAGGTGGGACATAAATAATAAATGAGAGATGAACATATGATACAGTGCTCTTATGTTGCTTCACAACAAGCCTTGCTGCTAATGCAAGAGGTTTCCCACTCCGTCTGTGGGTGTGTGCTCCTGCCCTCCTCCAACGCACACCCTGGATACTTGGTCACACTCACGAGGCAGTGTCATTGTTTACATCATCCCTAGCTGGACCTGGGGAGAAAGTCCTCTGACTATGTCCTTCTCCAGAGCAACTCTCACAGATTTCAGAGAAGGGGTTCTGTGCATGCAATGCTTTCGTCTTTATTGTAGATGGACCACGCTGACTTGCCTGCCACGTGCTTTGTAGGAGATTCTGAAAAAGTAGGGTGATTAGAAAAATACTATGCCTCAGCGTGACCACCTTTCATTAGCATCTCTGGACACATACACACATATACACATGCACACAGTTCTACATACACCTTCAAGGGGTTGGGAACTCCGGTTTAAAAACCCATTCTCTACAAGATGGCTTAAATAGGATGTTGTTCCCAGTCAGGGATGGCTACATCCTAATCACAGCTACGTTATATGTGGGTGAATAAATATGTGATAAATGCCAAGGAAATGTTGAAAACAGAACAATATGATGGTTTTGCTTTACCTGCTTTAATACTACCATAATTAAAAAAGGCATAGTGCTCAGATGGCCAACAAACACATGAAAAGATACTCAACATCACTAATTATTAGAGAAATGCAAATCAAAACTACAATGAGGTAACACCTCACACCGGTCAGAATGGCCATCATCAGAAAATCTACAAGCAATAAATGCTGGAGAGGGTGTGGAGAAAAGGGAACCCTCTTGCACTGTTGGTGGGAATGTAAATTGATACAGCCACTATGGAGAACAGTATGAAGGTTCCTTAAAAAACTAAAAATAGAACTACCATATGTCCCAGCAATCCCACTACTGGGCATATACCCTGAGAAAACCATAATTCAAAAAGACACATGTACCACAATGTTCACTGCAGCACTATTTACAGTAGCCAGGACATGGAAGCAACCTAAGCGTCCATTGACAGATAAATGGATAAAGATGTGGTACATATATACAATGGAATATTACACGAAATTGGGTCATTTGTAGAGATGTGGATGGACCTAGAGACTGTCATACATAGAAGTAAGTCAGAAAGAGAAACACAGATAATGTATATTAACGCATATATGTGGAATCTGAAAAAATTAGTATAGACGATCTTATTTACAAAGCAGAAATACAGACACAGATGTAGAGAACAAACATATGGCTACCAAGGCAAGGGTGGGATGAATTGGGGGATTGGGATTGACATATATACACTACTGATACTATGTATAAAATAGATAACTAATGAGAACCTACTGTATAGCACAGGGAATTCTACTCAGTGCTCTGTGGTGACCTAAATGGGAAGGAAAGCCGAAAAAGAGGGGATATATGTATACATAGAGCTGATTCACTTTGCTGTACGGGAGAAACTAGCACAATATTGTAAAGCAACTATACTCCAGTAAAAAAAATTTTTTAAAAGGCATAGTACTGACACAAATACAAAAATTGTTAAATGGAAGAGAATATGGAAAGGGATCCAGGTCAGTCTGGAGACAGTGTCTGATAAAGGTGATGACCTCACTCAGGGTTCAGTCACAGAAGCGGAAACCACTATCAATGATACAGAGCGGCGGTTCTGAATAGAGGCGATTTGGCCCCAGGGGACATTTGGCAATGTGTGGAGATGTTTTGTTTTGTAGCCACAACTAAGGGGCAGGTGCTACTGGTATCTAACAGGTAGAGGCCAGGGAGCTGCTGACATCCTACAATGCACAGGACAGCCTCACATAACACAGAATTCTCTAACCCAATGTTAATAGTGATGAGGTTGAGAAACCTTCATGTAAAGGATTTATTATTTGCTTAGGACAATACACTTATAAAGGTAACTCTTTATTAATATTCAGGGACATGGACACTGAAAGCGATGAGCCTTTGTGACCACAAGATTGACCCAACTTAAAAAGATGGAGGCCCTTCAAGGGTGGTCACGGTGTGGGGAGAAGGGGAATTTCATTTGTGGTTGGTTGTTATGGACTGAACGTTTGTGTCCCCCCAAAATTCATATGTCAAAACCTTACCTGCACAATGTGATGGTATTAGGAGGCGGGGCCTTTGGGAGGCGATTAGGGTTAGAAGAGGTCATGAATCCTCTCATCAGTGGGATGCATGCCCTTGTCAGGGTTCCCAGAGACCTTGTGCCCTCTCTCTGCTCTGCCAGGTGAGGCTACAACAAGAAGCTGACAGTCCGCAGCCTGGAAGAGGCTCCTCATCAGAAACCGATCATACTGGCACCTGATCTGTTATGTATAAGCCGCCCAGTTTATGGTATTTTGTTATAGCAGCCCAAGCTAAGACATTGGTATTACTGTGAATTATAGGAGCATTTTTGAGTGATTTTCAGAAATAATCATTGATACCGAAATATACACATCTTTTATAACAGTACTAATCCAACTTCTGGGAATCTAATAAGTAAAAATAATTTCAGTTTTTAATGATATAGCTTCTAGTTTATGTATTATAGCCTTGTTGACATGGGAACAACTATTATAAATACATAATGCTACATATTTACTACGTTTAAAACATTGTGAAGTTCAATACCACTGTTAACTTGGATATCTGGTTAATGCAAATAATGTGATTAGCAATATATGGATAATGGAAATATAGATAGATTCCATATTTGAAAAGAATCCTGCAAAACAGAAAGTATGTGAGGGCACATGTCAGATTGTCAACAGTGATTACAATGTGTGTACGTGTGAACAAGAGGAGGAGGCTGCCCATGGAAGAACAGCATTATGGGTGGATATTGACTGTATCATGTGTGCTGACTTCAAAGACCTAAGCATCTGCAGAAATGTGTCCGTCTTAGATTTGAAGACTTTGGGTGCTTGCAAATTCCTACAGGAGCCATATTCTTCTGCTGGGCCTTTGTTTATATATGCTTCCTTTCTCGTGGAAAAAGCTCTGTATGCCACCTACTCCCAGATCCAACTATCAGCCCCACTCATGCAGCTAATTCCTACTCATCTCTTAAGACCCAGCGTGAGGGCCACCTCCTCTAAGAAGGCTTCTGAAAGCCCCCTCTAGCCCCACAGTCTGGGTAGGGATCCCTCCTCTGATTTCTCAATGGGTCCCACATCACCAGATCTTGCCCACTTTTCCAGCCCCTAGAATAGCAACATGCAGCATGATGTGCAATCAATGTTTGCTCACTAATGAATACGTTTCAGATTTTCTGACAGACATTTTGCATTTGTTTTCTTGTGGCCATTAGAAGTGTGCCACAATTCTTGTCAACCTAACACTAAACCAGAGTGAGGCTTAGCCAAGGGGAGAGACTGTATTATTAAAGCCCCCATCCCTCCCCACTGCACTCAAGCCCCCCACTGCCCCCCATCTCTGAATACAATGCACATATTGAGATTTTCCCTCTTCACCTGACAGCTGGGCCTCTGATATCCTGGGAAAAATATATTTCCATTTTTAACATTAAAGAGTAAAAATACACTGAGCACCTATGGAGTCCCATTAACCATGTAGAATGTCATGTTTGTTTAAACACATTCAGGGCCCAGAGACTGCTTACACTGTTGTTACTCAGCCTAATGCTCTCACATGCAGAGTCTGGATGTCAGAGCAAGCTTGATGAATTTGTATTTACAGTCGAAACAGACCTTCAGAAAAGCTAAGGAAGATCCAGCACTGCCTACATGTGTCTGAAACCTCAGGACCATGCAGAAACCACAGGAAAGGGTCCCTGTCCTCTGATTCCCCTGTGGTCCTCTATGTGGCAAGGCAAGATCGAGGGGTGTGGTGGGGAGAATGGCAGTTATCCTAGGCTTTAGGGCATATGGGTATCTTACTGTCTACATCTAGAGCAGCTTGCCGCTGTAAAGGTTCATCACAATGATGTACCTTCAAGGGTACATCCAGTGATGTTCCTTTTGTTCAGGCATCAGTGCCAACCACTGAGAACAGCCTTCTCCTTAAGATTCTGGGAAGAAGACTTTGGTCTAGCTTGGGTCACCTGTCTACCTCTTGGTTAGGGGAGGACAAACAACCTTAATTTATGGTCCCATCAAGACCACAGCAAAGGGGGCGTTAACGCTACAAAAGGAAAGTAAGATGCTGTTATCAAAAAAAAAAAAAAAAAAGCAACAAGGAAGCATGGCACCCAAATATCTACCACTACCTGAGGCTTTCATATGTAGCCTCTGTGTGTTTTCACCTGCCTCCTCATTATACCAAAGCACATGGGAAGGGCTGCTTTGTTCCCTCCCCATGCATCACCACGAGCTGCATGAAAAATTGAATTTCCCACCTTCAAATGAGGTTCCTTATATTCACTGTAATCCGATTCAACCTGCATTTGAAAACGTGTAGGGTGGGGTTGTAGGGTCCCTCTGGGGCCTGCCCTGTCCTTTAGCATGAGCTGGGTCCTGTGAAACCTTAAGGATAACCATTGTGCGTGTCACCTTGCCTTTGGTGGTTTGGCATTTTACAGTTTCTTATCTTAGTGAAAAGGCTTCAGATTCTGTGGTTCCTCCCTTTTCCTGGGCAAGTTCTCTCACTCTACCATTTACGAAGGCAGTTATTAAGTGTTCTGATGATCCTCGAGACTCTCACACCAGTTCTCAAAGATCCTGAAAGAGAAACAGCCGTATTGTTTTCAGCTTGAAGAGGTTTCCTCCCAGAATGTCACCCTTACCCAGACTCAGGGGACATGAAGAAAGGTAGGGTGTACATGGCTGCTGATGCTGGGAGGGGGTCCACCGCTACCAATTGTCCTCCTGGCCCCCCTGCCTTCTCTGGGCTATCCCCAGTTCTTTGCACGGAGCCGGGGGTGGGGCAATGAGAGTACCTATAAGAGAGGAAGTTCTCCTGAGACTGCAGCCCCCTCCCACCCTTGCCCATCCACAGAAATATCCCAAACTTCTTCAAACCAATATTTTCATCTCCAGTTTTTGAATAAGTGAAACTTGAAGCTTTGATGCCTTATTTATTTTAAAATCAAATTTAACTCCTTCCCACACAGCCCAGATGTTCCTTCATTTTTCCTATTTTGACTTCCTCTTGACATGAATGATGAATGATGGAAATGAGGGCCAGCGAAGGGGTCATTGCAGACAACCCTGTCTGCAAAGGTTCATGACCTGTGGATTCCCCCAAATCTTTACCCAGAGCTTCTCTGCCACCTCGAGACCCTGGTGATCTTGCATCTGAACTTGGGAAATGGGTGAGCCTGCTAATTCAGGCACCCTCTGTCAGCTCGCATATGCTGGCACATCACAGAGACGGATGAGGAGCCAGAGTAAAAATCAAACTAAAATAAATGGTATTTGAAGACCTTGAAACAGATTAATTTAGACATGGTTTGAAAAAAGAGTGGATTGGCTTTTTTTCCCCTTAATTTCTTAGTTGGGATTTGGAGATTTTCTTTTTTTAATGGTAGAGCAAAAGATTCAAATTCTATCCCTTTAATTTCTTACTTCAAATTGCTGCAGAGAGTAATGAAGGCTCAACTTGGCTCAAATATTTTTCCTTTGTTTAGAGCAGGCAATTAACGAGGGGACACTCGGGCTTCTGGGTACAAGAGCTCGTTCTACCTTCCTAGCTCCCACTGCAGAGAGAGGGAGAGGCAGATGTTAAACACTGTTCAAAAAAATTAAATAGGTAAAGAAGAGCCCTGGTCCTTGAACTACCTCTAAAAGATATCCTATTACATTTTTTCAGTGTTTCCTAGGAAACCAGTTCAGTGTAAAAACATATTCTTTGTCTTCTGCTCTTTGCAAAATTGTTTGAACCATCATATCTCATAAAAGGTTGCTCCACCGGCAATTTGAACAGCATTAAAAAAAAGCTTAATCTGCAGTTTGCTGCACCAATGAAGGTGATACACCTTTATCGGAGGCTTGAATGCTTCAGACTGTATTTGCTGAAAACGGATAAGATTATGCCATTATTTCTGAAGTGTCTGTGAAATCAAATCTTGTTGTCTTTTTCCCCTCCACGTCATGTCTTTTTTCCCCCAACATACCCAAGTTGCATTAAAAAAAATCTCCTAAGATGGTTGTAGGAGATTCTTCTCAGTACTTACACAGCAGAGCATCAAAGAAGAGAGAAATAAATCTCTCTCTCTCTCTCTCTCTCTCTCTCTCTCTCTCTCTGTATTCAGCACATATGTGCTTGGTATCCAGCGCTGATATGCTTCTGTGTCCCCAGTGTCATCACCGGGTCACAATCCCCTAATGCCCACTCTGTTGTCTTGGGTCATCTCTGATTTATCTTCCACTATCATTGCATGTTTAGTTCTTATTGCGGTTTTGCAGATTGAGGCATTTGAGTGTGTACTGGGGTGGGGACCTCATGAGGGTCAAGGGTTTAGGGTAATGGGAGATTTGTTTGTTTGTTTGTTTTTGACACCTGAAATTTCAGTTGCTAACTTTATCTCATATGTGAAGGCCCTTTGGAAGAGAGGGGCAACATCTGCGCAGTACTGACGTGGTCGTGCACATACAGAATATCTGCAAGATGGGCTGCACGGTGTTGTCTGGCCGTTGGAAGAGTGTCGCTGAGGGATTAATCTGACTCCCATCCCTTGTGTCATTAATCACTTAGCTTCCTGCGGTGTTGGCTGTCTCTTGGTTTCTGATAGGCACTCTTTGTCATGTTAAAAAAGCATCCCCTAGCCCACCTCACCTAATAAGACACAAGATGATTAAAAGCACTGGCTATGGGGTCACCCAAATGTACATCCTGGATCCACAAATCACCAGCTCAGTGAGTATGGAAGTTCTTTAATTTTTCTGTGCTTCAGTTACCTTATCTGTCAAATGGAAATGACAAAGGTAGGATTATTGTGAGGATTAAATGAGCTAATGCTGGGAAAACACATAACCCAGTACCTGGTACCTGGTGAGAGTGTAATCAATGCTACTATGACAACTGCTAGCAGTAATTTTCTTTCTGTGGGGACGTGTGTGGAGACTCAACTCTTACTATCTTACGTCTGATGATAACTTAGTTTAGCAAACAATTTCTTGTGTACCTACAATTTATCAGGTTCGGTGTCGACTGTGGACTTACAAAGGTGAAAAAGGTTCAGTTCCTGCCCTTGATGTGTTTACAGTCTAATGGAGAAGCAAATCTTTCCAATAGATTGTGGTACAAATTAGAAACCTTTATGCACAAGCTGCTTTGGGGGATGAGAGAAGGAAAGCCCACCGATGCTGGCTCATGTGCTTTGGGGCTGTTACATGAGAGTGAAATAAATTTCTATCTTTCAGCCTCCACGTTCTGCTGTTACTTTTTCTCAGAAGTTAAATCTGTACTTCATAGCGTATGGTGTCAGGCAGTGAATTAGGAATTGGGACGCCTGCTTCTTGCCCTCAGCCCTGCCAAGAAAGGGCAGCGTATTATTGAGTCACCTCTCACGTCATGATTTCATCTTCTCCAAAAGGAGAGGGGTGTTGAACTAGATTTTTCAGCACCGTGAGATATATGATAATGACTCTCACTGACATTTTTGGTATAATGCTTTACAGTTGTAACAAGGTAGTTTTTTCTCTTGAAAGAAATGTCACAAACTCTTGGGATGAGACTTCCCAAGGGATGGGCTTGGGACTGAGTGAGTGGTACTTCCATCCAGGCTAACTGGAGCTGAGATTGGAAACGCTTTGGACCCGGACACGGCAGCACTGCAGGTGTGCTCAGGGAAAATGGCTGTGACGGTGTTGGCATAAAGTACACGTCACCAAAGCAGACGGGCAATCCGAGACCGCCAGGCGTCATGCTGGTGCCACAAGCATCGCCTCAGCAGCAAAGGCAGTGAGTGAACCTACAGTTGTGTTCCTTGCAGTGCTTTCTGGGGCCCGTTCTCGAGGCCAGAGAGTCCTGCCCAGAGGCACCACTGGGGCCAAGGAGACAGGAAGAGTCCTGGCAGCAGGGAAGGCAGGATTCAGTGATAGGACAAACTGTTCTCCCCAGCCAGCCATCTGAGAAAGGAGGAGGGGCACAGCACTGTAGTGTTTGGAGCCCCCAGGCCTCCGAGCAGGCCTCACGTGGCTGAGATGGCCGCAGCAGTGAGAAAGAGCCAGAACTCTATCGGGCCAAGCAGGGCTTTTGTTTAACGAGGTCTGGCTGGCTGCTTTTGTTGGCAGATAAGGAGTGTTTAGGGGAGAGAGAAAAAAAGAGACATTTTCATTATCGGCAGGATGGGGCCTCAAAGTCATTTATTTAATTTGAAGATTTAAAGGACTAGGATCTCATTTTGGATGCCAAGTTGGAGAAGAAGGATACGGCGGGATTTCGGGTTTTGTAAGCACCAGTAAACGTTCACCTCGTGTGACTTTTACACGCTTCTGTGAAGTAGATGGGGTCGCCACCATTGTCTACTTTTGCACATGGGGAGAAGGAGATGCCAAGAGTTTGAATGACTGCCCCACAAATGGGGAGGCCAGCTCAGACTAGACCCACAGACTCACAATGAGATGCACTTCCTTCTCAGCTGCTTTGCCTTGTGAGAAGTGAGAACTCCAGATTGCCAGATGAGGGCTGACTGTTCCTAAGAGCTCGTAGGGGGCTGGCCTTGGTGGGCCTGGTCTTGGAGCACCTCACCCTCACGACACCACTCCCACTGAGTGCTGCTCTGTCCCTCGGCCCAGGCTTGTCTGCGGCTCTGGCCAGGTAATTAGAGAGGATCTTTTCGGGTCACTCTTTCCTGAGGACAAAACAAGCCCTTTGGTGTCTCAATTAGAAAGCTCAACAGATTGAGTGACAAAGAGAAGTTTTTGATCTTGCTGTTATAGTCAGCTAATTAAAATGAGAGGCAGACGCTCCAACACCTAGTAATTTTCACCTCACTTTAGCTCCAGTTACAGCCCTTCCCTACTGACTTAACACTGTTTAAATTACAAAGTCAGAAGGAAATATGACTATTTACCTGTTTCTATTCATACATATCAGTCTAACACATTATCTTTTCTCCCCAAGCAAGAAATGTGACTGCAGGCCTTCTCTTTACCCTGGAGACAGAGGGGGATAAATCTTTGGTTCTTAAAATTAAACACCAATAAGAATTCAACTCAGCCAACACCTAATCAGACTTCAACAGACAATTTTGTGTCAGAAAACAAATGTATTCTTTTCCCAGGAATGGAGGAGGCAGGTCTTCAGAACCACTGCATTTGGTATTGTCTTGGAATGCACACTTTGGAATAGAAACCTTCCTTTTCAAAGTTAATTGGTTATTGACTCAGACCCTATAGATCAGGAGAAGTTAATCGCGTCAAAGGTCGTTCCGTTTACCGAGCACATAATTAAGTAAATAGCACCGTGCAGCAGTTGGAATTATGTGTATATTTTATACCAGAGCTACCAAAGTTGGTGCCAGCCAAGCCTTCATCTTCACTAAAAAGCATATTTGTGTACTGAGAAAAGGCTTGTGAACTGGGAACAGGGCTTCAGCTGGCAAACAAATAAACAAACAAGCAGCAACGCTCCAACCAAGCAGAAAGAAAACAGTGGGGTTAAGAAGAAGGGTGGGGGCTACCCTGGTGGCGCAGTGGTTGAGAATCTGCCTGCCAATGCAGGGGACACGGGTTCGAGCCCTGGTCTGGGAGGATCCCACATGCCGCGGAGCGACTAAGCCCGTGAGCCACAATTACTGAGCCTGCGCGTCTGGAACCTGTGCTCCGCAACAAGAGAGGCCGCGATAGTGAGAGGCCCGCGCACCACGATGAAGAGTGGCCCCCGCTTGCCGCAACTAGAGAAAGCCCTCGCACAGAAACGAAGACCCAAGACAGCCAAAAAAAATAAATAAATAAAATAAAAAAATAGTGAAAAAAAAAAGTTATGACAAATATAGCTCTATAATTTAAAAAAAAAAAAGAAGGGTGATTTTCCTCTCCCTCTGAGTGAAATCTGTCTGAGGTTACCAGTTGAGGAGGCAAGTGAAGATGCCGGCTTCCTCAGAGTGCTATGGAATAGCCCCCTACATCGGGACTGGCTGGGCCGTGCTGCCCCCAGGGCAGGAGGGAGGCCAGCCACCCACTCCAGACAAGAGGGCCCTGCCTCTTCTGCACCATGTGCCCTCATACCAAGCAGCATATGAACTCTAGGACAGCCAGTCTGCAGCACTGGCAACATGGAACATGGGCAGTGATGTAGCAGAGGAAGATAGTTACCTAGGTGGAGGCCATCTCTACCCTGGGTCTACTTTCGGGAGAATCATCCCACCATTGACATCAGAGATGATGTCAAATTGTTTAGCTGGTACCCATAGTGCCAAAGTGG
This sequence comes from Eschrichtius robustus, assembly GCF_028021215.1. Lineage (NCBI taxonomy): Eukaryota > Metazoa > Chordata > Mammalia > Artiodactyla > Eschrichtiidae > Eschrichtius > Eschrichtius robustus. Next base: position 95,491,116 of record NC_090825.1, read on the forward strand.
CCAGTGGGGCTAACATGAGAAGTCAGCAGGGGTATTTCTTACTTACCTCTTCCTCTCTTACTTACTTTACGTCATTCTTCTATGAAGGGAAGGGTAGGCAAATTCTTTACCCTTCTAGGTATAGGGCATTTCTTCGACTCTGTTCCCAATTAAGCCCGCATTCTCTTAAGCTTCTTAAATTTCTCTTGTGCTCTGTGAGGCTTGGGTAAAATGAAGAAGTCTTGAAAGCCAGGCCTCTCATCTTTTTCTTCCACTGAGGCAGCCCGTGTCATTGCCCCTGAAGTGGGAGGGTGCATCGCAAGAAGGGAGGTCACGGAATTTGGCTTCAGCTCTTTCTTTTCCTGCTTTGTTGACAGTTGCTCATAACACTGCTGGCATCAGGACTTTGCAGACGCAGGAAGGAAGAGATGTATTCTTTAATGATGGAAAAATATTAGAGCACAATACCCTTAAAATAGAATGTGTGCGCCTGGCCTTTCTTTTGGGGACTTTATTGTTGTTAACCGTCTCTCCTGGGAAATGCTCTTGGGGGGCTTTTCCCCTTTGGTGAAACAGGATAATTGTGTAACCTGAGGTGTCCCCGAGAGAGCTGAGGGGACGATGTCAACACACAGGTTTGGAAACATGACTCCATTTGTATGTCGATCACTGTTCCAATAGATCCCTCCTCTCCAAACTCCAGGTTCTGTAAAACGAGGATAATCATACATGTGCTGCTGCCCACCCCACTAGGCTGTTCTGAGGATCTAATAATATAATGGACAAGATGATGTCTGCAAAGTGTAAAATGCCCCCAATGTAAATTGTCATTGTCATCCACAAGCAGAAGCCCTGCTCCTCTTGGGTTGGTACCATTCCGCTTTTCATCTTTCATGAAGCAAAAGTTAGCCCTAGTATTGAAATTTGTGCCTCTGCACTGACATGGGCCAGGTCTGCAAAATGTTCAGTGTCCGCACCTGAGAACTAAGTTTCTTACCCTCTCTCTCAATCACCCACTTTCTCACCACCCTGTAACACGGTCAGGGCAGGTGTCATGATGAACAGGATAAAAGAGAGCGTTTGGCTCACAGACAGAGTTTTCATCATCTTCCTCATCCTAGGAGACCCCTGGGAATCCTGCTGGAGTTGCTTTCGTGTTGGTTGCCTGGCATTGGTGTTGTGTCCAATGTCACCTTCATCTGTTTTTTTTAAAAAATGAAAATCATCAATGAGAAAAATGCCTCCAATTTCATGGTTACTTACTTTCCCCTTCATTAGCATCCCCTTATTTGGATGATTATCGCAGCTCCATCAGCGGGACCAGTAACTTGCTCTGGGGATGACGTTAGTGATTCTCAAGGGAAAATCTTTTATTTGAAGGAGATTAGGAAGAATAAAAAACTGCTAGTCACCTCGGTCAGCATCCATGGGCTGCCAGCGACCCGTGTCCAGGCCCCTCTGCAAAGGTCTCGGCTCCCACTCCTGAGACTGTAATTTATGACAGTTCACATTTGACCAGAAAGTGCTGAGGTGGAACGCATGTTTTACCAGGAAGAGGGGTGAAAGACCTCCCAAAGGGTCCACCTTCAGCAGACACTGGTTCTGACCCCTGTGACATGTTTGTTATTAGACACCAAGAGGAAAAAGCCTCATGACAGCAGCTGTTTGCACATGTGCGCAGGGATGTGTTTGCAGAGGGGGATGGGGAACTCCCCACCACTCATCTGCCTCTCTTGATTTGCTCAAATTTCATTTCCATTTGCTAGAGGGACATCTGCACATTTTGCTGCCCAGTCACATTTAATGCACATCAGTTCAGATATAACTCTCTGTTGAGGTCAACTGCCCCCCACCTCCAGGCATCCCCGGGGGGTTAGAGCTAAGGATACACAATAGTCTAAATGGAATATTGAAGGTCCCCATCTGTCTGGCAGGCCCGATCAATAAATGTGAGCCCTTCCTTCCCAATTCTGTACAAGAGACACATCACCACGTGGGTTTAAGACAGGCGTGAGGTGTGGGTTTCTAAGGGTTACTGAGTCCAAGCACCCAGCTGTCGCAGTGCTCAGCCAGGACAAGGATTACGCTCTTAATTGTGTTATTTTGTTACTAAAGGGTCTTTGAAATTCCCCTTACCCCTTTCCCTCGAGCAAAATGTCCCACGTCTGAAATTGTAGCTGCCTTTCTGACACTTTTATTTCACTTGCTGAATGACTTTTTGGGAAAGAGCTTTTGTTCAGGCAGTCAAACCTAGGCACTATGGTTCTGAGCATCTTGTTTGGCTTCTGCCAACTTAGGAGACTGAACAACGAGATCAGTTTGTGTTTGCTTGACATCGCACTTAAGGAAAGCAGGCAGGTCTAAGACATCAGCTCTGGCGCCGTGAAACACCTAGCCTGTTGGCTGTACTGGGACAGCCACTCCTGAGAGCCAACAGTCTGAAAACATCTGGCAGAAGCCACCAACCCTGTAACAAGCAAGCAAGCAAACACAACAATTAAAAATCTAGGTTATCTGAGGCACTTGTCAAGCCTGAGCAGGGACATCCCTGGGGCCCCAGCTAAAATACAGGCTGCACCTGTTCAGCGTCTGTCACCTCTTCATCAGACCAGAACAAAGCTGACTTCAGCAAAAGCCACCATCCCAAGTATCAGGTTGCACCGCAGGGATTGTCTACAGTGTGATCTGAGCTCCAACCAACCCCCTTGCCTCGGCCCAGATGAAGGAATTTGGGATGCCCAGCTGGGGAAGAGTGAGGCGTGTCTGCAGGCCTTCCTGTGACAAAGGATGGCAGAGTGATTTGGAGACGATGTTTGGGAGGAGTGAGTGTCAGGTCTCTTTAGCCAGCATTACTCTAATGATATGAATGAAGAGGGCATAAAAGACAATAAATTCGTCCTTGGAAGAGTGTTCTACTGCCAGCTTTGGGATCATGGCAAATCCTTTCACTCAATGGACCACAGCTTTCTCATTTTTTAAAATGAAAGGGTCAGACAAGCTGTTGGCCATTCTCTCCATTTGACATTTGGGTATAACCAGGCAGGGCAAACCCGTCAGTCACGTAAGGAGAAGGAAGCTCTTCTGACCGGCAAAAGAAGGAACAGTCAGAGCTGATTCAGTCTGTTTCCTAAAGAATCTGAAATTGGATGTGGGGTTTTCACGCATTGCTCCTACCAACTTGGCATGCCACCTGGTATGTTGCCCGGCAGCCAGCAGCCTCTTCCTGGACCATTTCCACATTACTGCCAGGTAGCTTTCTAAAGCACAAACACATGTGCTTGTGGCTTGATAGACTCCAAATGCACTCCACTGCCCATCAGCTAAAATCCTAGCACATGGTCCACAGGCCTCTCCTGATCTGACCCCAACCCCCTTCCCAGCCCTGCCCCTGTCAGGCTCTCTCATAGACCCTGCTCAAGGTCCACTAAACCTTCTGTGTCCCAGTCACAGCACCTTCGGCACCTTTGTACAAGTTATCCCTTCTGCCTGCCCTAGCCGTCCAGAGAACTGATTCTGTAAGGACCAGCTCGTATGTAGCCTCGAGCCCCAAACCTCTGGGGCTTTTCCTCAGCACTTTGTTCCTGTCTCCCAATGGCAGTTACAGAGGTCGTGTCCACCTCTCCTTATAAATGAGGAGGCAGCAACTATATTCTAGTCAACTTTGTGCCTGACAGCGCCTCGCCCTATGGGTGGGATTCAAGTAACACAATTGGAAATGAGTTATCAAAAGGTGACTAGACCATTGTAGGTGTAAATTGAGGTCCAACCACAGCTTCCCACACTCAGACTGACCCAAAACACTTGTAAAAAATTATTTCAGAAGGTCAAAAGTAAAATGCGACAGCTGAAGACTTATTTAAATAACTGTTTTAAAAATATTCCAGAGGGGGGATAAAGAACCCTGATCTAGGCATTTCAAAAGGCTACCCTGCAAAATAAAAATCAAGTGCTGCGTTGCATTATACCTCCGACCGACCGTGTCTTTTAGCTTACAAGAGATAGATGTGAACAAGGAGTAAAATCCTGCACCCTCCACCTTATTAATATGTAAAAAGGCTGAAGTCACATCTGTGCAAGAATCTATTTTTAGTGGACCTTACATACTAAAATCCTAGCCTTGATCTCTTAAACTATCAAGCCTACCATAAATGTGTGATGAGGAACAAGCCCATAAAAAGAAAATGCATAAAATGAATTGAGGGAGTCAACACATGCTCTGCCTTTTAATTACCAGTGGCTTTTGCTCCAATCCTGCTCCAGGCTGGGTGCAGGCAGAGAGAACACATCAATAATTTGGGGAGCAGGGTGTGGGTATTGCAGACAAATGGGTCTAACTACGTTGTGATTTATGCTTTGGAAGCCGAACAGAGATGGAGGAAAGAGGAGCATCCTAGCCAAAAAGGGGCAGGATGAAAAAGGGGGAAATTATGAGATAAATAAAAGCATTCAGGACACAAAAGAGAATGTAGAACAGTCTTGCTTTATTACTTTTAAGTAATAAAGAACCTTTTCCTTGCCTTTTTGTCTTTTTTTCCCTTCTTTGTTTTCTTTTTTACAACATACATTAAGTCGTGAATCAGATGTTAGGGGGTGTGGAGATGGAAGGAAAATTGGTGACATCACAATATTTTTACAACTTTACAACAGATATAAATCTGAGTTGGTTGCATCTACCAGTGTCTAGCAAGGGTGGAAAGCAAAGGCACACTCAGGTTTATGGACCCTCTCCCCACACGCTGTGGGGAGCAAAAGAAAAAGGGAAAATACTTAAATGCAGAAGACCAGCTCGATACCTGTGGGCATTTCAGGGTTAACACCGCAAGTGATGGGTTGTGGGATACAGGGACTGGGGTGGAAGTCTGACACAGGACTCTGTAACACAGCTGAGGCATTGATGCCCGCACATGGGGACGAGAGAGCAGGTGTTGCACCTCAATACTCCTGGGAGTGAAGCTTGGGGGAGAAGGTAGCAGGGTGATATATACCCATCACCTTCCTAAGTTCCACATTTCTAAAGAAAATAGAAGGAAGAAGACAATATCTCTGTTCGTAGCAAAGTTTCATGGTTTCAGGGTACAGAGTTCACGGGGTGTGAACATTGATTCCACTAACAAAACAAACAAAACAAAAACATAACACAGAAATAACAAAAACCTATCCCGAACGACAGCAAAACTGCAAGGGGTGTTTGGAATAAAAGGCTGTGCACGTGCCCTTGCTACACACCCAGGTCTCACTCTGTTTATGGAGGCACCACTTTTCACAGCCAATTCAAAATTATCCCCAACTGTCTTTTTTAGAAAGTTTTTTTTTTAAAAGACAAAACTAAACCCAGAAGATCAAACTGGAAATGAAAAAGAGACAAAGAGACCACCAAATATACTGTTTAGCTGTTTTAAAAAACCGATAACAACCAACAACAATGCTCACAGTTTACAGTATGTTGACAATTCTTTTGTTCGTGATAAGAGTAAACAAAAGTCCCTTGTGTGTGCTTGAGCTAATGAAAACCAAGGGGAAAAACACACGCCCAACCCCCTCCCCCTACAAACAATAACCGCAAAAGGATAAAGAAATAAAAAAAAATTAAAAACCTTTTGCCCCAGTCAACGTTTTTGTAGCATCCATTGTGGTTGGCCTTGTACTTGGAGTTACTCATTAATCACAGCAGGGACCAGCCTGCCTGCATCTCTTTCCATGTCATTTCTTTGTGAGCATTGCACCTGTGTGCTGAGCGCATGGCTTGGAGACTCCACCCACGTGCCTGCCCAACCTCACTGCTGTGTTCTCCAGGCAGTGGACACAGCAGAAACGAGGACTGGGACGTTAGTCCCTTTTCTGCTGGCTAATGAGGATATCATCATTTTGAAATGATCTGAGAATACAAGGGAAGAAGGGAACTCTGGAGGAAGAAAGGGGATTTGCCACCCACAACACTGGGGTCCACGCTTGGCAGCATGGCCAGAGGGTGGTTGGAGTTGGCACGACCAGAAGAATGTGTGAATCGGAGGGTGTGGTGTTGCCCAGCTTTCCCAGGCTGCAGGGTTGTAACCATCACCACTGCATTCTTCTTCCATCTGCTGGACGCTAATCTTCCAGAGGGCTGGACTGGGGGTGGGGGGAGGGAGGGTTAAATAAATATCTGCATTTACTTCAAAAGGGGGAAAAGTTGATCGTAATGACAGTTTGCAAGTGTACACAACTCAGGGTGTAAGGCACAAATTTACATGTGGAAAACAGGCTATTCACAGATGTGACCCCACGAAAAACCTGTGTGATCAAACCATTAATTGATGCAAGGTAGCAGCCAGCATATTAATTAGTTCACACGGTTGGTGGATTTTGTTTTCTGTCTCACATGCAAAGTGAAATGAGATGGCGTATCACAAGCTGGTGCCTTCACAGAAAATAGGAACCACTGACAAAGCCATGTTGGCAGCAATGGGACGCGATGTTCCATTCTAAAAGTTCCTCTCCTGGTTGCTTTAGAAGTTAGGATCTGGAAGGACTTTTAATCTAATTACTCTTTTGCATGTTATAAGCCAGGGACCTGACCAGCAAATTAAACTGGTAGATTTAAATAAATATTCCCCTCTTAAGTTTTTCCTTTAGCTAGATATCAGTCCAAACACCAAGCTCAGAATTCCAGCTGCAACTTATTTACTCAGTGAATTTATTGTAAAAATAAACTCAATTATTCCAGTTAATGGATTTCGCGTTAAATAGTTTAACTGTCAAGGGACTTTCTGAAGAGCTATTCAGAGGATGGTATGTGGAAGAGTCCTTTCCTTAAGGAAAAAAAGTGTGAAAAATAAATAAAGAGTTACTTGCGTTAACGGTCAGGTTATTTCATTAAAAGAGAGGAGCAGAAATTTATGACATAGTTGCCCAACATGGCATTCATCTGCTATAACAGAAAGCTGTAACACTGGTGGGCATTTCACAGTATCTGCGCATAGTAAACTTCTGCCCTTGTTAATGTCTGAGTTAGAATTATCAATGAATTCTTTTTTTTTCTTTTTAATTTTCATGATTTTTAAAAATGTATCTGCGTTTTGCAGGTTGCAACGCTAGCCCAGCTGGGCAGCTCTTGGTGCAGTCATGGACACAATGTTGCAATTGCTGTTCACGCGCGCGTGTGTGCATGTGTGTGATGTGCGCGTGCGCGCAGGCTTGCGCGCAGGCGCACACGCGGGGCTGGGTGGGTGGGTGGGTGGGTATGTGCTTTTGGCTCATGTTTGTGATGCTGATTGAAGTCTTTCGTGAGTCCGACCTGTTGCAGGGTGTGGGGGAAGAGTGAAGGAAGAGAATGGAGGTGAGTCCCGCGTCGCGAACCTTCACCGAACCGCTTGGCCCAATTTTCGAGAGCCCCCCTCCCCCCCCCGCCGCGTCCTAGGGGAGGACCCAGCGTCCTGGGCGCCGCCGCGGCCGTCTTGGTCGGGTGGGTGCTCAGCAGCCGAGAACCTTGCTGAGCTGAGCGGGCGCCTAGCCTTTCCTGCTGGTTCGACACCTGACCCCTCCCCCAGGGATTATGTACACGCATCGTTGGGCTTCATGGATGTGGAAAGGGGCGCAAAGGAAGGTTTGGGGGGCACGTCCGGCTTTAGCGAGGGCGTGCGCTTCAGCCCCGCCCGGGTCAGTGAGTTGTAGGCGTTGAGGCTGGGCTGCCTCGAAACAGTCGCGGCCTGGCCCGAGGGCTGCGAGCTGTGCACCTGGATGGAGTCCACCCTCTGCGGGGCGGGGGGTGGGTTGTCTCCCCGGCCAAAGCTCTGGTTTCTGGAGAGGTGGGAGGAATTGGAGGAGTTAGTATTGTTTCTTTTGAGCGTGGCGGCCTGGTGGCTTCTCGTGAGCGAGTTCGTGGGGTAGCTCCTCTTATAATCAAGCCCGTAGGACGAGGAGTGGTGCATCTCCAGCCGCTTGCTCAGGCCGTTCTGAGACAGGGAGGCTCCGGGAGGACCCAGGGAGGCCTCCCGCTGGGGGACTTTGGGGGGCAGGCTGTCCAGGTTCTCCACCAGGTTCACCCCATGGTTGGGACTCTTGCTGCTCAGATGTTCCTTGATGGTCTTATATTCCAGGGTGGCCGCCTGGTCCTCCAGCGCCAGCTGGGCCACCTCGCTCATTTTGGGCTGGTCCACGTACTCGTGCTGGTAGCCCTGCTGCGTGATGGGCAGCACGACCACGCTGGGGATGTGGCTGGGGGAGGCCCGCAGGGGCAGGTCGGTGGGGATCACGGGGGAGCCCATGGGGGGCATGTCCTTGGTGCAGGCGTTGATGAGGTTCTGGTTCCTTTCCCACTCGCGGCTGCCGCGGTTGGGCTTGCGCTTCTGCTGCAGCGTCGGGGTGGACTCCGGGGTGGGCAGGGCGGCCAGGTCCAGGTGGTGCTGGTCGGCCTTGATGAGCATCTTAGCGGTGTTGCTGGGAGTGGCGAGCTTGCCGTTGTGCATGAGTGGCGTGAGGATGGCCTCCGGCTTGGGGTCTTTGGACTGGGTGTCCCCGAAGAGGCCGCTGAGCTTGGTGACGCTGCTCATGGAGCCGCGGCGCGAGTGGGTGAGCTCCTTCTCCTTGCGCTGCACGGAGGACACGTCTTTGCGACGGTGATCGCAGACGCAGTAGACGATGATGCCCGAGAAGACGGCTCCCATGACAAAAGCCAGAATGACCGCAATGGCCAGGAGGGTGACAGGAACGAGCTGGTCGTGGCCTTTGAGATAACTCTCCCGAATCACTCCTGCAAAATACATCGTATATGGTGTTAAGAAATGAAAGCAGACCGTGAGGCTTATTTTTGTTTGGCATGCACCCAGTTAATTAATAACAGTAATAAGTGACAATAGCACCTCTGCAGAACTTGTCTTCAAGACACCGTTTGCCAAACGTTAACTAATTAATCCTCCCCGCCCCACCCCCAAGTATGTAAATAGACTTCAATTGTTGCCCTCTTTGTGTTCTGAAAAAGTGTTTTCCCCTGTTTTCAAGTACAGGCTCTTTCTACTTTGCTTCACTCTGTGGAATATGGAAGTTTTTCCTTTCCAAAATTTATCCTTCTTTCCCTCTCATCTCTTTTCAATCTTCCCGGTCCTAAAACCGCGAGATATTTTGAGTCTGGGGGAATAGGCAACAATTTTATGCAAGTTAAGTGAACAAATTGCACACCACTCCAGGCTTCCAGGGACTTTGCTGATGACTTCCTGTGGGCAACATGGCCTCTATCTGGAGAAAAGCTGGTTAGCATTTCAACCAACTGGGGGAAGGACAGTGTGTATCATTTATAGTGTAAGAGAATAGCTAAAGCGCACAGATTACAAATGTTTATGCTGATTTTGCATCACCTCTACAAAGGAAAAAAAAACCCTTGCACACTCAATTTCAGATGAATATGCTAAATGTTTGAATGAAGCTCTTCCCTTACTTGAGCTGAAAGAATATTTAGAAAAAGAGACCATTTGGGCTCCTGTAGTGAGTCTGAGAAGTGTCAGGTATCATTATTACAGCTAGAGTTTGCTGTCACGGTGAAATTCTTCAGCAGAGCTAATCTCTTCAGTTTAATAAAAATTATGTGGCTCTACCTGTCAATAATCTTACACTACATTAACCAAGATGCTGTGTTTCTGAAGAAAGTGGCTTTCCCTGTTCCTGCTTAATCAGCCACCAAGCTGAGAGACTCTAATCAAATGCAAACACTGAAGCTTTTATTTTTTAATACCAAGTGAGAATACACATCACAATTGTCAGATCTTAAGTGCTTGATGCAGTAGCTAAAAAAATAAAATCTCAAATACCTCAATTCCTGCCTCTGGAGAGTGAAAGAACATGAATACATTAGAGGCTCTGCATGGGCTGAGGAAATGTAAACATTGTTCCTATTATGGAAATGATAGTAAGACAGAAAATGTACCTTCTCTGGTCTCAGGAGACACATTTTTCATCGACTAAATCAACTCTTTCTGGAATATGTTTAATGTGTTTTACTGGCAGATATCAGTGGCATAGAATTAGAATGAAATGAAATAAAAATATCCCTTCCCAAACCCACAACACACAGCCCTTACACTTCTGCTGAAATGCTTTGTGTGTCACAGCTGAGACCTTGAAGAAATGCAGCTTTGTCACGGAGCTTTTCTGCTAAAGTATTTTGATTGGTGAAGCAGTGGTTTTAAAACTCAGAAACCTTAGCCTGAAGAAGAAAACGTTTTCTTTCTCTTTTCTTTGTGAACTCTCCTCCTCCCCCGAATTGTGACATCATAGTTGGTTGCTGTGGAAATGATTGTCGTGTGACAAAGGATTGTGACTTCAGGTGGGGGGATAAATAGAAGCAGCAAATATCTCTTGAGAAATAAAGATTCTGTGATTAAACAAATGCCCTTGGTAGTGAAGGGCAGGGGAGGTAATTCACCCCAGGGAAAAGATAGTAAGACACTGAATAATTTCCATATGTGACACTTGTCAAATATTTCAAGATTTATCTTCATGAACTTTTAAGGGGTAGAAACTGAGAAGCAAAAACGAGCAGGAAATTCAGCTGTAGCTCACACCTTATGTGTTGCGGAGCTCCCCAAACAGTGGGGTGTCTTGTATCCAAATATGTTTTACTACCTAGTCACCAGGGAGCTGTGCTAATGAGAATTTCTTCCTTAAATTTGCATTTCCTTGTTGTAATGCTAAAATAGCAACTGATTTTCTTTCAATTTTGGTTTTGAGTGGGTTTCTAGTGAACATCATTTTTAACCACCTACATGTGATGGCACAAAAAATGTACACCTGTGAATAAAATGGGTTTAATTTTGCTTATTGACTTGGTGATGTCACCGATGCGGGGTACTACATTTTTTCACAGCAGTGGGTATTTCGTGGGTCCCTTCCAGCCAACTGTATTTATGGAGGCTGAGCCTCCCCAGTAGATGAGTACTTGTCCTAGGTAGTTATCTACAATTGACTTTGGGATTTTACAGTTTAAATTACCACCTCCACTTAAGAGAACCATAGATAGCAGGAGGCTAGAGCAATCCATTTGTTTCATTTGTTTAATTGGGAAGACTCCAAAATTTTTAAAGTTTATCCATTGCTTCTTTACTTTTAGCTCCCAAATAATTTCCTTTCATGTCTGAAGGTTCTTAACTGTCTTAGACTCATGGACCCCACTCGCTCTTTCACTGGGAAAAACTTTTAGTGGATGATATTTGAGTTCAGCTTTCTGGTTGTTAACAAATCAAGCAGGGTCTGACCTTTGAGAAAAATAGTGTCTCAGACGGCTTTCTCTGGCTCATTTTGTTATGTAAATAGTGTCCTTAAAAACCTTTCTGCATATACATCCCTCTTGCATATAGCTGATTCACTTTGTTACAAAGCAGAAACTAACACACCATTGTAAAGCAATTATACTCCAGTAAAGATGTTAAAAAAACCAACCAACCAAACAAAAAAACCTTTCTGCATTTCTTCGGCTTTGAGATATCTACCCTGAAGCAGGTGGCTTCCCTCATCCACGTGTGCACATTCAGAAACCCCATGTCCAAAGTTAGAAACAGATCAGAGATTAAGTTGAAAGTAAAGTCAAGAAGATAAGACGTTAAAAGTTATTTTTGGAAAATGCCTTCCAAACTTAAAGCTTTCTACTGATATCATGAAAAAGGGCAAATGATTACATCAACTTTTTGCCAATGGTCACTGCGCAGGATTGAACACACCAGACTTGTCAGTGAGGCCGGGGGTAGTGCAACACTAGAGCTCTCCAAAGGCCTGGAGTTTTAAGCTCCCATTTACTGCTGGGTGACCTTTGGGCAAATGACTTAACGTCTCTGGGCCTCAGTTTTTCCCATCTGTAATGTGGGGTTAACACACTTCATGCCTTACTGTGTAGTTACAAGAATCAGTTTAAATAATGATTAAGAAAGAGCTTAAGTGCTGTAGTTTGCTGGACAAATCTGAAGGTCAGAGGAAGCCACAAAAGAGAAATGGTGGGTTAGTAGTTCACCGAGGGCTTAAGAGTAACAGTCATAGCTTCGCCATTAGACCCCATTTGCTATAGGTCTCCCAGGGGAGGGATAGACCTGTTCTTTCCAGCTCGAAACCTTCGGCTGTCCAAATGTTGCCAAAGGGTTGCCAAAGGTCGATGAGGCAACATCAGGGAACATGTACCTCTGTTTCAGGACTGCCTATAGGTCCTGAGTTTTGAAATAAGTAAAACAACAACAGGGGGAAATGTTGAGCAAAACACAGTGATTATAGACTCCTAGTGGAGGAATAATAATCCTGCAGTCAGCTCCTTGAGGGCAGGGACCATATTTTATATGCATGTATAATCCTAACCATCCCCAGGGCTCTTAGGTCGGACACTTAATAAGTGATTATTAAAGAAATGGGTTTGCAATACATTGTAGAGACATTTTTTAAATGGACTTCTAAATTTGGTGGGTCATCTTTGGAGTGACTATGTATAACCTTGCTTCTGAAATCACAGAAACATATCTCTAATCATAAAACAGAATATAATCATACTAACATCCATTAGGCAAAAGAATCTATAAAGGTGCTCAGTATGTATTCAAAATAATAATAGGATAAACTGTTTTTAAAAATGAAAAGACATTTGTTCTGGGATAATTCCACAAGAGAGGGTGAGGGTAAATGGGTTATTTGTAACAACTGAGTGCTCCAGTAGAATAGACTAATTCAAAACAAATGCATCTTTACAAAGGGCACACAGGGCTGGAGCTGGAGAAACATCATTGCTTCAGGTGTTGCAATGAAACCCTGGGGAAGTGGAGGGCCTTTGTAGGGTGGTATACTCCCTCCCCAGGTTCCCCCACTGTACAGGGGGGAAGTTGGCTCCACCCTGGGCTGTTGAAATGCCTTCCTCCACCAACCCCTGGGGCTTCTGCTGTCACCAATTGAAAATGGGGCATTAGTAATGAAAACAGTATCTGAAAAACCCTTTGCATTGATTCATTAACCACCAGCTATTTCTCACCAGTCATGAGGTGCTAAATGGTTATTCTTTCCACCTTCCTATTGCAGGAAGCAAGACACACAATGGCTTAGAGATTTCTCTGAAATCATGCCTTAAATTGGCAGAACTGAGAAAGAATAGAATCTCCACTTTTTTTTTTTTCTGAGGTGAGAGAGTTTTCAGATGCTGCTAGAAGGAGGTCTCAGAGGGGCAGTTTGAAGCTCTTTAGAGGCTGAAGCAATGAAAAGATTACGAACAACCCCGCCCTCCAGGCCCTACAATATGTAATTCAAAATAGAACAATTACAAACTGCGAAATAAGAGGAAACCCAACACAGTTCTGATTTTTCCTACGATGACTATGTCAATGCACTCTGAAATTTCACACATCAAATTCTTTATTTAAATAATGGTTTTTGGTAGCTCGCGGGTACTCTGCTGTTGTCTCTAGTCTGCCCAGGGAGCCCAGCGCCAGGCTCTGGGACAACATACCTCAGAAAAGATGCTGTCCTAACTCAGGGCTCGATGGTGATGTTCTTGGTGCCTTGACTGTCACTCTCCTGGACTAATAAGGTTTTGGTTGCAAGCATCTTGCAGCAAACATTTACTAAGCACAGATGAAAGTACTGTGCTGGGTTTTGGGGAGACAAAGGTGAAGGAGGCACAAACCCTGTGATCCAGTCGGGGAGAAGGTAGGTGCGCACACATCAACTACATCCAAAGTGCGGAAGCGTCATGAGATGCATTGCTTCTACCTAATATGGATGGGCAAAGGCTTTAGGTAGGAGGTGACATTTGAGCTAAGTCTTAAGGGTGCATAGGATGTCAACTCAAGTGGAGACAGCAACAAGAACCAAGGCATGGAGGGGAGGAAAGTGAAGGCTGTGTTCAGTAATGGCCAGTGGTCCAACTTCCTTCTAGTCTCTTAGCTGTAGGCACCAGCCTCTCCGCTGCATTCGCACTTGCTTCTGGGCTTTCACACAGCCTGCTCCCTCTGCCCGGAATATCCCTGCTTACCTCCCATCCCTCTGATCTTCTCCTTTAGGTCTCAGCTTACATGAGGAAGTCTTCTCCAGCTCCCTCAAGCCAGGTTAGCTCTTCCTTCTATAAGTGTCCCCAGAGCTCTGCACCTCTTTATCCTAAAATCATCACTCTAATGAGACCTGCTCTCTGTGTGTTTTTTACACCTAAACTGCTCCAGACAGCTCCACGAAGGAGAGACTTCTGCTGAATCCCCAGGCATAAAGGTGCTCAGTAAATAGCTGTTAAATAAATAGTAAATGAATGCATGAGTGAATGAGTACTTGCAGGGGAAAAATAGGAATGAGAGCTAAACACCATTTGGAAGCAGGCTGTGAAAAGCCATGAAAGTCTGAAAAAGATATTTAGAAGACATGTCAGTTTTGGAAGGAAAGTTATTGGTTAATTTACCTGTCATTTCAACAGTCTTCTTGCTTGAGAAAGCTGACCATCGAGTCAGAGCGGGGTTCAGCTTACTCTGTTTCACACTGAATCCATTATTGAAAAAAATACAGGCTTCAAAGAGTCAGTACCTTTGCATCAAAAGCACAGCCAGTCTACTTGAATTTATTATTACTGTTATTAAAATTAAGACTCTGTCTTCAACTGTACTTATCCCCTGCATCATACAGACATACCTGGGAGATGTTATCTGTCCTATGAAAAAATGAAGCCAAACAGACAAAGAAAAAATACATGAAATCTATTGCACCTATTAAAGTAAGTCCCAAGGAAGAGCCCTACCCATCCCCATCCCAGTTACCTTGCTAAGTACGTGAGACCTTAGGCAGCCAGTACCTTGAAATGGTTAAGTGCACACTTTCCTCTCTCACCCCTGTTCACTGGACTGTCTGTTTCAGAGCTGCTGTGATATGATGGATGTGTCTGTAGCCATAGTGAAGTGATTAATAGGCATCTGTGTAAAGCGGACCTGGTGACCACAAAGACAACAAAGCCCCTCTGTGTCCTTTAGAGAAATATGCAAAGGCAAAAAGGAATATGGACATTTCCTCCATCATCGAGCCAGAGCGGGGTTCGTGTTGGGTCTGAGAGCTAAGAAAGATGGCAAAATACCAAGAAAAGCCCTGGAGTGGGATGCCCTAAAAATAGACTCTTGATTCTGCTTTATAGTAAGACAAGCCTGTAATTTCCTTGAAATCCTCATAACAACTTGGGTGGATGGAATCTAACAACCCAATCTTTCTTGTTTGAAAATCTTATTGCAACAAAATGCCAACCTCACAGTCCTGCAAGGCAGTATGAATGAATGAACGAGTCACGGGCCAAGCACCACCACCGCTGCTAACCACAGAGGGCCTGCTGTAATCCCTATTAAAGAGAGAAAAAAACAAATAGGGGGAAAACCCTAACTGGAGACAATTTATCCTCAAAGCCACACCCCAGCCCACGGAGATGACCACGCGGAAAGTGCAGTGGGAGCTCTCTGTGGTTATCTCGGCAGGAAGCAGCCTTCTCCTTGTCTTACTGCATAATGCGAACCAGATGGCTTAGAAATAAACTGAACTGCCAGCAGCCGTGGAAATGGGCTCAGAGTTTATAACTCAAAGTTTCCTTTTTCTTTTATTTTCAATTTTTTTTTTTTTTTCTCCTGGCAGGCTGAAGATTAGGTGCTGGGAGGGGCCATGATCTTCAAGATGTATCAAGTTAATGACTGACCATGCCAAAGTAGAGGCAGCTTCCTGGCTGTTTAACATCCTCCGTTCAGAATCTATTTTAAAACTCACAAATTGAAATAATACTGACTGTGGTTGTCTGCAGATGAATCCACTTCCAGTTCTGTCACCTTTGAAATGGATACATTTTTACTTGTTGTTGGGATGCCATCACAAGAGGGAAAGGGAGAGTGCGCATAAAACTTCATTTTCCCCTCTGTGCCAGTGGGAGTTCTGGGTTCACTGTTCCTTGTCTGCTCCACTGTTTTAGACTCGGCACTGCCAGGGGGCGGGCTACACCCAGAGCGGAGATTGAGGTCTAGACCGGGGGTCATGATGAGATCATTTTAAAAAGCCATGCTCTGGAATGTTGATCTGTGGTTCCATGTGTTAGGACTGTCACTGTCTTTGTAAAGGTAATGACTATTTCAGATGGGCACAGTTTTAAGCAGAATTTGCATGGTTTATCTTCCTTCCTTTTGAGGTTTTCTTTCTAATAAGGCTAGAAACCCAACATCTAAATAGTTTTTGAAACCAGACAAAGCATTTCTGTTTTCCAGCTTCCTGGTCCCATCTTCCTTTGCTCTCTTAAGAGGCATCAAAGCTACAAAATAGGGAAGTGGATCTCCTTATAAAATTGTGAAATTCAGGTGATTCTTTGCAGTGCTTTGATTTTTTTTTTTTTCTCTGCCAAGTGAAGATAAAACAAATACGAGGAAATAGGTTTGTTTCAATACTCCTAAAACTTAAACTTGCTGGAAATGTAGTTCTTGGGATCTGGGTTATAGATGGGGCTGGGTATTACTGGTTAAGAACGTAAATCTTGAGGTCGTAAAGACCTGGGTTTAAGTCTTGGATCTATAAGTAACTAGCTGTATGATCTTGGGCATTGTGCAGAACACATGTTAATGCTCAATTAATAATGTAAGGGGAGTGTTTCTAGAATTTCTGACAAGTTACCTGCCTTCTGCATGGTCCCAGATAGGCTATTTTGATGGAACACTTTGGTTGGGTTCAAGTGTATTAGCCAAGAATGGGAGAAATAAGGATTTAAAAATACAACAAAATCTTGGAACGTGACCTCAAATAAGATAGCCCATACAACTTGGAAGGTGTCCTAAATCAGTATTACTCAGCATCCGCATCACCAGGAACTTGTTAGAAATACAAATCCTTGGGTCCTCCTCGGACCTTCTGAATCTGAATCTCTGGAGATTGGGTTCAGAAATCTATGTTTTAATATGGCCTCCAGATGATTTGTATGTTCACTAAAGCTTGAGAGGCACTGCCCTAAATGATATGAATAATATTCCAGAAAACAGCATCAAGGTGTTATGCTTTAAAGTCCAACCCCAGACACCACTGAGGCAGTGTATAGCCAGACTTTCAAAATTATTTGTAAAAGAATGAATAAATAGTCTTCCTTGATGTTCACTAAAGTATGACTCTTTAGTGGGTCTCGTGTATGCCATTTTCTTGCAGTTGCTGTATTCTGACAAAGAATACAAAATTGATAAGGTTTTATTGGAGAGACAAACACATCCCTAACTCTTTCCCTTGGTACCTGACAAAAGCTTGACATATGGCCTAAAATGTTGTACCACTACTTCTGTAACAGAATCAACCCAATGTGCTAGAGCCAAAAGCTGCTGGAAGAATGCACATGGTCTCTTTATTTGCCTCAGCATAAAGACAGGGGAATTGCTGATGCTTCCCATCTCTGTCGCAGGGGCCATCAGGTAGTGGTTGGTACTAGAGAGCCCAGTCAGGACGGGGTCCCAGGGACAGAAGAAGCAGAAGCTTGGTAGGAACTCACTATTGAATAGAGCAACCTCCTTTAAAGCTTGCATCACATGTCACCTTGAAATCAACTCCACTCAAGCAATGCACAGCCATCAAGCAACATCTGATAATGATTCAGGGGATCTTTTCCCTTACCTCTCCATGATCGGACAAGAGAATAAGAAACTCAGGAAGATTCTTTTCCTTTCTTTTCTGGATGGAAGAAGGGACCTGAGCTCATGTTTCATTCCCCAAATTAAGGTCCTGCTTTACAGTAATAAAAATGCCTGGTACAAAAGTGCCCTCAGCAGAGCTCTGTGCTTACACATCTGCTGAGTTGAACTGAATGTGCAAATCCATAGAATTACATAAGACATTTTAAGTTACATTAAATTTCTGCTGTGTGCTTTTAAATCATGGAGTGCAAGACCCGTCATCACTTACGGTGTATTTATTACCTTAACAAACGTCAGATGATTGTGTCCAGAGTTATCTATTATTTAAGAATAATAAGAGGCTGTAGGACTGGAAACAGCAAGCTCTAATATGTCCAAAAGGTTAGGCATAACGCAGTTTGCTGCCTTATAAATTTCTTGACATCATTTTCCCTTCTAATAAAGCATTGTCAGTGGTGACTATACTGAACTTCCATTATTCCTATACAGTTCATACTGGCTGCCCCTGCCTTTAGCGAAGAAATCTAATTGCAGATACATATTTGAAAAAGAGTGCATCTTTTAAAAAATACAAATTTTAAAAATAATTGCAGTGGGAAATTCCTGTTATCCCGTTAAAAAGGAATCTCTTTACAAAGATAATGCCCAATTGTAGACTTACAAGAGCTTAAGAAATACTAATTAAGGATGACAAACCTTCATACCGCCCATAATTAGCTTTCTGACACCGATTAAGAGCTGTGTACTCTATACCCAGTATACGTGAATTTATCCAACTGCGTTTCACTAGTTGACTCCAGGGCCTTTCTACCACTGAAGTGCTGGGAGACTGACCTCTGATAGCATTCTTGCAGGTCTGCTCAGGCCCCCAGTGCAGTCCACGTGCTTTGCAGGACTTCACCTGTTAATTACTTGCACAGCCTGTGTCTCCCTGGGACCAGCGAGTGGACACAGCTCTTCTGTCCTCTTTCTCTCCATGGCAGTGGCATGAATTATGTATTCTGAGCAACTCTTGCAGCTTTTAAGGCCATTCTCATGTATAATGTCAAGAAAAGAGAGGCTGTCCTCAAGAAATTTCCCAGTTTCCACTCTTTTGCCTTGCTAGACTACTTTGTTGGTGGAGCAGCAAGGTTTGCAAAGTAAAACTTGTGTGTTACAAGCATTTTTTTTTTTTTAAACTCCAAGAAACGAGGCTATCAGAAAGACAGTTTTGAGACAAAGCTAATATTATTTTCCCAATATTACTCATGCTCCAAAATATACGTCGACTCTTCACAATTTTATTGTAAGGACAAAACAAATTTTAGATGAACACAGTGCAGTTGAACCAATTAAAGAGCACCTTTTTAACTACACCAGATGTTCAGTTAATACGATCATGCCTAACCTAGTCCCTGTAGTCCTTGAAAGTTCCATTAAGCTGTCAGAAAACTTTGTCATTTGTGTGTGTTTTTGTGCAAAAGATAGGAGGGAATGGAAAAAAAAAAAAGACTGAAGGAAAAGGGTGGGAGCAAAATGAATTCATGTCAAGGGTGATGTGGCTTGAAAAAGTGGCTACAGATGAAAGTAAGTAGCACTTTTAGAAGGTGAATTGATTTTTTTAATACCCCAAGGTTTAAGTTGCTGATTTTAAAAGAAAAAATGAAAGTCTCTAGAATTATAATTTAAGTTCTTCATTTTTTTTTGAGAAAATGATGTTAGGTGAAGAGAAAAAGGTTTAATTGGTATCTCTAGAAAAGAAAATTCAAATATTGGTGTTCAGATTCAGGCAGGCAGGGAGATGAAACAGCTTTCTACATGGCTGACATTTAACTTTTTTTCCTTCTACCCTTTCCGCAATAATCTCATCAAGACCTTCGATAAATTCAGCAAGTTGTCAAGAGGATGCAAAATTAATTAGATCAAATCTACGTCTCTGCCCGCGTTGCTGAAAGAACAATTACAACCGACCACGTGGGCATCCTCCCCACCACACACTCACAGGGAAAATTCCATGTCTTCCAGTAGAGAGCCCAGCACCTGACCTCACAATCTATCATTTTCCTGGGTGCCTCAAAGAAAAGCCAGAGACTACAGATAGATTCCTTTTCCGGCAGGTGATAAAGAAATATTAATTTAGTAAAATAAATGGTGGCACCCTGGATTATATTACCATTTCTTTCTCAGTCTCCCCACCAATTTCAAAATCTGTTCTGGATGAAAAGTCTGCCATGTGCCCTGCACCCCAGTGTTTTAACTAAAGTGATAGAGGAGGCCGAGTCTGGAGCTGAGTTTGCTTGGGGCCTTACCTAGGATAGAGCTCTTAGCTTGGCAAGGATCATCTACAGAAAATGCCAGTGATGTGTGGAAACACACTTCAGATCCAAAATTGATGCAAGATTCCATCTCCCAAGCTTATTGTGTATGTGCAATTAACCACCTAATATGACTGAATAATCAATTTATTATATATCTGTCATCTGTCGATCTCTTGACCTCTGCATTTCCTTCCCTGCCACCCTTCTTCCTTCCTATCACCCACTGCTTACAGGTAAAGCCAAAACCCCTTAGCATGACTTTTAATCTCAATTCCCTTTCTGGCCCTTTTACATGCTTCTCTTACTCTCAGATTTCACTCTGCCCCACTGCTAACCAGGATGTCACCTGTGTGTACCCCCTGCTAAACTGCAAGCTCCTTGAGTGCAGGGCTTATGCTGGATCAGATCAGTGTGTACTGTAGCATTCAGCAGAAGCCTTATATGTAGCGCATGTTTGCTGAACGTCTGTTGAATGAACGAAGAAAGAAGTGAACAAACGTTGCCATTTTGCCTTTCTTTGAGTCTAGGGTTATTGTTACCATTATTACATTTTCTCTTAAATTAAATTAACTATTAAATTAACTATTATTTTCTAGTGCTCTGATTCCAGTTCATATCCTTCAAAGTCGTGGAAATGAGAAATGAAAACAAACAAACAAAGGCAGCCATATAATTGAAGAAGAAAAATAACCCCATATAGTTTACATAACTGTTGATAAAAACCTGAGGTTAAATTAAAATTAGAAAGAAACAGTAGTTTTAATCATACCCTTGTTTAGGAACAGTTTGATTTCTAAGCCTTTTTCCCTGAAAAGTGGCATTTGGAAGCTTGCTTTCAGTGATAATTTTTAAAATTACTCTAACATATTTCAAACGCATATACAACTTTTAGTGATATTTCTCTGGAATTAAATACAATGATAATATTTTTCACAGAATGAAATTTTTACTTTAATTCCTCTTATATGGGTTATTCTAGATTTTCTAAGAGTTGAAGGGCAAATGTAGACTAGAGATTACATCTTATATACTCACTGAAGAAGTTATCAGCAACCTCTTCAATAGGATTGCCAGGTAGCAAATAAATATAGAGAATTCCTGGTTAAATTTCAACTTCAGATAAATAATAATGTTTTAGTATAAGTATGTCCCGTGCAGTAGGTGGGGCATACTTATACTAAAAAATTATTCATGGTTTATCTGAAATTCACATTTAACTGAGCACTCTGTATTTTATGTAGCAACCCTACTCTTCTACCTCCAAATAATGGGCTTCTACTGGTTCCCCATAAATATTCTTCAGACTCACTCTAAACTTTCAGAGATTAAAATAGCTTAACAGAGCATAACAAAAATGATAGTAAGCCTTTATGGGGCAGGTTTAGCACAATTTACAAATTTAAAAATATACTAATGGACTAAATTTCAAGAATTGTATCTTTATCAGCAACAACAGCAACTTAGATGCCAACTTTCTTAGGAACTTTGAAAGATACCTTTCCTCTAACCCTCAAAACCAGAAATAGGGAAACTCTAATTCAGAAGCGTTGGTGGAACAACAGCAATCAGTCCCCCATCTCTTAGTGTTCCCTGGCCCTGACCCTGCATGTTCCTACCTGGTTGAGTTAGTCGTCGATTGTTAGGTGGAAGTTGGAGCCCTTTGTCCCCGCCCCCCCCCCCCCCCCCCGCTAGCAGCCCCTTCCCCATCAAATAGAACCCCTCTCAACCCCTTTCTCTGAGTTCTCTTCCAAGACGGTCCTGTTCTGCCATCACATTTAAAAATGGCTGTGATACTATAGGTTTTACTAATAAAAGCTATGCAAATTACCATGGAGTTAAGTTTTTTTTTTTTTTAAATAAAGCTCAGGATGTTCAAAAAGAGCCTGAGTTTGCCAGCATTTCCACAAAACTTTTAAATATGAGTCCTGTACCAGATGTACCTCACTTCCCTCATCCTCCTTGTCAAGTGATATATGACCGCTATAATATTGGTACTGAAGGGGACAGAGAAGCCGTTTCCAAGTGCTATGTCCTTGATGTGTTCAGCCAGGTTGTCTTCGGTTGTCTAATATCTTTTTCTAAAGGCTGCCGTGCACCGTTTTGCCTTGTTCACAAAGACAGTAGTGGTCGTAAAGGCTTTTTGGTGCATTTTTGTGTCTTTGTGTGCTTCATCTGTCTCGCAGTTTGATATTTCTTGGACAGGAACTATGTCTATCTCTAGTTTAGCCTCTAACTCCTTATTGGCATCCAATACTGTGCTGTAGAGCCAGTAATAAATTTTGCTTGAAGACGCCTCAGAAAACATTTTTGTTATGTAATGTTACTGAAGAAACGGCAGGGAAAATGCAGTCCAAGTTTAGGAGTCAGGGAAAGAAGAGAATCTTATTTTTCTCCCTTTATTACTGTC
Organism: Eschrichtius robustus; assembly: GCF_028021215.1. Lineage (NCBI taxonomy): Eukaryota > Metazoa > Chordata > Mammalia > Artiodactyla > Eschrichtiidae > Eschrichtius > Eschrichtius robustus. The sequence goes on from NC_090825.1 coordinate 95,513,396, forward strand.
ATCAGCAATAATTTTCTCTGTAAATAAGATCACCTGCATATGACTTGATAGGAACCAAGAAATCACTTTCCCCATTGGGAGAACTGAGATGCTTTAAAATCCTTCATCCATTAGATTTTAAGCATTGCAGATTGTTAAAACTCAGAAGCTATTGGGCCAGGCTCTGTTACCAAATATACTCTTTTAAAATGGGATTTCCTAGCCTGTTCATGAAGAAAGCCTGGCTCTGAGGGTTTGGGACTCAGAATAGGTAAAGTTTGAAAGAGAGAAAAGGGAAAGAAGGGTCAAGTGTAGGTTACTGCCAAGTCGGGGGAACATGCTGTAGCCCAAGAGTCCTTACAGATCTCAGAAAAGTAGGCGGGAAGCAGAAGTGCTGGAGGTAAACTTTCCCTGGGCCACAATTTGGGAAATAACGAGCTGCAGTCTACACTTGGATGCTCACTGCTGGTCTGGAGAATCATCTCGCCAGGTGCTTAACAAGCCTAGAATGACTAATCTGTTTTTAGTCTAAATCCATTTTACTCTCAATTCCTACTTGACCAAACTTCTCATCCCTAATCACAAAGCTCAGTAGTTGGAAGAGAAATCAGAAGAGCACTAGGTCGTATAACTGCAGCGCTCAGAGCCCAGCCAGAAGGTAGAGCCATTATTCAGTCTCGTTCTTCCAAATGCCAGAAGCACAGTTTTGGTCTAGTTTAATCATCACTGGACTTTTTAAATTGCTCCAGGCCAGAGTTACCCACACTTTACTCACCAGCTACCAATGCTACAGTTCTGGTGAAATCAATGAGCCTCACTTACCATGTTATTTACTTTTTACACCTCTGTATCCCTATACTTCCTGCATTAGTAGTTACTTAATATTTAAATTACCTTTAAGGTGCGTTTCAAGTGGAAACTTCATATCATTATCATAAATGGAAAAAAGTGTCACTTTTCATAGATAGAAGGTAACCATAGAAATAAAATTAACTGAAAGCAAAACAATGTTTGTTCCAGCTAGCTCCAGCTGCATGGCAAAGCCCCCAATCTAAAGCCTGTTCTTTCTTCTCAAAAGGATAGTAGCAAGCTTCTGGAGTTGTTAAAGCACCAAACTAGGACTTTTGCCTTGACATAACCAAGAAGACAGAAAGAGAAATGAAAGGGGCGTTAACTTTCCACCGCATGATTCAGTATTCCTGAAGGCCATGGTGTCTCTGAGCCATCTAAATCATCTCACGTCAGATGTGACATGTCCTACTTGGAGGCTATGATGGCTTTGAGGAATCAATAATTGACTGTAAAGAGGATTGTTGATAAACTCTATGATTTATACAGTTCCATTCAGGATTGCTATGCAGTGTGGCCAGTATACGCATCATTCTTCACAGACCTTCTGAATCTTACTGGAATGTTATTTCCCAAACTAAAAATTGCTTACAGAATAGCTTGTACATTGATTAAAATATATTCAGCATTTGCTGTACATTTTAGTTTAAATTATTCATTTGATCTCTAATTTAAATTCTGTTTCTACATCTTTTCCTTGTCTGTAATGACATCGTCTTGACTAAATATAATAATGTGATAATATCTTGTTTTAAAGATTTCCCAAAATATATAAGCGTATATATAAGCTCTGGCATTTCCAATCAAATGGGAACATTTTTGTATATATCGACTATTTCATCAGTTTTTCGAGAGCCCACAAGAACTTTAGAAAATAAACTCTGAAGTAGGGGATTTTCTTCTAATCTGATTTATTCTTGTGTCTTTGTGGCAGTGGTCCACAATTACATTAGACACTTATGCTACACAGCTCTCTTGGCAGACCTGTCCCTGGCTAATTTCCTCACCTATCTTGCAGTCTTCTTGGAAATCAGGTTTTGGAGGATTATTACTTTTGGTCAGAAACAAGAGGCACAAGAGTGGCTATTAATTCTCAGTATTGCTTAACCTAGAAAAGAAAGCCCTTATTTCTTTTGCTGTGGGAAGGGGGGTGAGGGGAGACAAGCCAGATCTAAAAATAAACTGGATTTTCTTTCTTATTCATATGTAATTAGAGCCCCTTTGTAACTACTCATTACTACCTCAATAGTTATAGGATGAATAAATAATATATATTTTTAAATGTGGCAAAACCAAGAAAGAAGTAGCCAGGGCTGCTTCTAATTTATCAACTTGGTGATTAAAGGGCTGGCTGTAGAGGCTCCAGACATCTAGGGAGCCAGAGATAAAACAGGGCAGTTGGCTGTGTTTTTACTAATGAATCTAGGGCTTGAAAGATATCAGGCAATTTTAAAGAAAAGCAGCAAGGACAAGAGATATTAGACAAGGCCAGTAGGGTAATGAAGGACAAGGCCAGTTACTGAGCGAGAAAATTACTTCATTTTCTGTGATAATACTTCTGTGTGCTTTGTAGCTCTCTTCTCACGCTTTGTTAGTATGACTGTATATATATATACGTACAGCATCGGAATGCTACCCCCAGTGTAGAAGGAAAGAGCCTTGGAACGTTCCGCAGAGGGGCAGAGGGCTTGGGTCTATTACTTTGAAAGGGGGAGGCTAAGAACAATGGTAGCAGAAGGGGGTTAGATTGCAAGGTGAGGAACAGTGCTTTGACAGAACGTGAGGGACGCACAGGATTAAATCAAGACGAAAGACACAGCAAGGAAAAGAAAGAAAAAGACAAGCAAACATACTCTGGAAATGCAGGACTGTTTGGAGGATGAGGTGGGACCAGGAGTGGGATCAACCCAGTGGTGCTCAACATTTCTGCAGAGCAGAGCTCTGGGCTCGTTTGCTCACTGGTCTTTTTTCAGCAGCCAAAACGGAAAGGGCATGGGACACTTGACTCCTCCTCAGCTAGCTGGTCAGCAGACACATTTTCTGCTTAGCGGGGAAATGTGCGGTATTTTAGAAACAGTTCCAGAGTATATTTAGCTCCTAAAGCTGGGGCACACAAATGTCACATTCCCATAAGACAATCGGCCCAGTGAAAAGAGCACCCACCAGAGGCCCGCAGAAACCCCGTTAAACTCTTGCATCCCAGGAGGTGCTGCGTACCCGGATGTGACATCATTAAGGCACCCACGTCAGGGAATGGAAAGAAGCGAGGGGCTCACAGATTGGGTCAAGTTAAAGGACGTAATCATGAGTCAGAAAAGAAACAAGACTTTTCCAACGGAGTAACGCCATCACCAAGTCATACCACACAGTGCTTGGCAAAACAAAACAAAAGTTCAAAATAAATCATGAACATTAAACAGAAGAACACTTCAGAGCAAAATGGAAATTAAAAATCATAAAAAATCATGACAAAAGGAACATTAAGCTACATTACTTTTTTATTTTTAAAGTTTCTGCATAACTCATTGTCATTGCCCTATCAAATACACACGTCATCAGCTGTCAAAAATGAAGCTCAAATTTGACAGGGCAAGGCAAGGAGTTAATAGCACGAGAGCAGTGATCATGTTGAACACCATGCAATCACCTCTGCCACCATTGTTTGACAATTTGTAGACTGCTTCCAGCTTTGTCAATATTCATAATAAGGCCCAAGAGAATGAACAATGCCGAATTTTAAAATGATCTGTCAAAGTGTTAATTGGACTCTTTGATAACCTCCATCCCTCGGGAGAGTTAACGATTGGAGAAAATTCACGCCATCCATCTCAGTGAAGTGAAGAGGAAATGACTGTAACCAACAGCTAGATATTTGGTTGACATATTTAATGCTTTACTGGAAAGGCTGTTTGGTTTTTCAGAAAGTTGCAGTGGGCAAATACAAAGTGATTTTTACTGTGTTGTCTGTTCTTGAGAACTCGGCCAAGACTAACACATCTGCGGTCAGGAGCCACACAGAACAAATAATGGCACATGCTGGGGCTGGTGGCCTGCTGTGATAGTCCTGCCCCATCACAGATTGGCCTGGTGCTTTCTTGTGATGGTTAAGAGCAGGGATCCCACCAATTTAGAGGCTGCTGAGACAAAAGCCACTTAAAAAAAAAAAAAGATTGGGGCAGGACATATTAACAATAAGAAGTTATGGAAGAATAATAAAATCGATTAAGGGGATATATTAAAGAACAAGTTAAGGGACTTCCCTGGCGGTCCAGTGGTTAAGACTTCACCTTCCAATGCAGGGCGTGCGGGTTTGATCCCTGGTAGGGGAGCTAAGATCCCACATGCCTTGTGGCCAAAAAACTAAAACAGAAGCAATATTGTAACAAATTCAGTAAAGACTTAAAAAAGAAAAAAAAAAACAAGTTAAAAGGGCTACATCTTCCCATTTTGGGCTTGGCGTGTAGCAGCAGAAGTTACGACATTCTCAGGAGATGAGCCGCCAAAAAAAAAAAAAAGATGAAAATTTAGCGTGTGAGTCTGCCTAGCAAACATTCTCTAAAAGTAAAGATGGAAATATGTATACAGAAAACCCTGGGGGAAGACACGATAGAGACTGTCTTCCAAGGGTCACTGTGCCTGGTCTGCCCTTGAGACTCAAATCCCTGCTTGGATGAAACTCTTGAAAACATATAGAAGTAAACAAGGCTGAATGGGGGGAAACAGCTCGCAACATAACTGAGCTTTTCAGTCTCTGATTTACAAGACTATTTTTTGGACAAGTAAAGGCCTCTTTGGTTGCAGCTGCAACTAAAGTAGGATGTGTTACCAGAAGCAGCAAATGGCGAGAAAAGAGATGACATTTCCTGTCTCTAGTTGAGCAAAGCAAGCCAGGGAGAATTTAGGACAGTTCACAGTAGAGTCCCTTTCATTTAGTGCAGCTTCCTTTCCATTTTAAATGCATAGCAATTCTGCTTGATTAAATAACATATTTTTGTTTTAGCTGTTATCCTCTGCGGGCAATTAAGTGCGTCTCAGGACCTCAGCTCTATTCAAATTCAGCACCATGCGAGAGTGAGGGATGCTACCAGCCAGAAAAGACTTCCCTCTGCTATTTCTCCATTCACTGATTAAACGGGCTTTTACTTTGATTACCTGTACTTGCCAAAGCCCGCACCACATTCCATCCCATTATGGGGGGAAGAGAGGATCCAAAAATCACTGAGTGAGCTAAGAGGAGTGGAAAGGGATCTCAGGAGCCAGTATCTGCTTTGGGCCAAGCCATGCCTCTCTTGGGTGGAGGAAGCTTAGAGGATGTGTTATTTGTTTTGTGTGGTTTCTCCTTGGTCAGGGCGTCATTGTGGATCAAACCTGGCATAGAGGATTGGGTTGCAGCCTTTTCTGAGACGCTTTCAATCGTAGTGTGTTGGAGGTTCGTTCCTTACATGCTGCTGTGATTCAGCTGGAAGCAGTTCCATAGTCCTCCCCGCTTTTCCCTCCCTCTCCCCCCAGAGGAAGAGGTACTTCCAAGGCCTTACCCTTCTTGTCTTGGTGATTATGGGAAGACACTGCCCCCAAAGAGTCTGTGCTGTCAGGTGACTCTTTCCAGTCCAGCATTCCTCCCCTAGACTCATAGCCCTCTTGAGCCGCCGAATTGGACGTGGTGGTGCTGGGCAGGAGGGAACTGGAGTGCCCTGTTTTCATCACAAATACAGTTAGGGAGAACATCACCGGAGACACCCGCTTTCCCTTTGCTCAGAGGCCAGGAGGTTGGGCACCCACGCTGGCTGTAAAAGACTCAAAGGAGATTGTCCTAGAAATAACAAGACTGTTGGGTAGGATTCAGCAGAAGACCCCTTGAACTTGTAGTTAGAGGATGAAGGGCCAGATCTTGTCTCGGCTGCTTGCTGGATGAGCCTGAGGGAATCACTTAAGCTCTCTGGGCCTCGGTTGGTTTTCCCTGTGCACGAAGTGGAGATGATGTCGTTTACCTCCCAGTGTTGGAAGGATAAAGTGACATCATGTTGAAAGTTCCTAACAGTATCTGACACATAGTAAGTGCTCAAGAAGTATCAGAGTCCTTCTTTGGTATATTCTCATAGCAGCACTAAGGTCGAATGTGTCCACTCTGGGGACAGCATTTGTGACTGATGGGGCAGGTTTATGGTAGTGGGTGAGCCTCTGCCCCGTCACAAACAACTCAGCTGCCCTAAGCCTTTCCCATGGAGGATGTGTCTAGTTTTCAGCTGCAACTCAGCCTCACAGGCATTCCTCTTTGTGGGGGAAGTGACTGCTTTCTAAAGGGATCTGCTCCCACCCCCTCCTTCCTGGAACAGAAGCCTCAAGTGCTCCATGTTGTTATGGCTGTGCCTTTTGTGTCTTATTCCAACCAAGTTAGTTTCATGGTTTCATGACTCATACTAGTGAAAGGTGGTTTTTGAGGCCACACTGACTGATACCATCCAGATTAGAAAGGGAAAGCTTTTTGAGGTCCAGAGTGGCCTACCAGAGGATAATGCCAGAGGAAGAATGGCTAGGTTGGGAGTTATGGCAGAAACTAGATGTTTCCTGTGAACACATTTCTAAGCTTTCCCTCCCATCATTCCACAAGGTTAAATGCAGATCATATCTGGTGCTTTGATCTAAGCTGTCACAATGATTTAAAGAAGCCCCACTACCTGTTCTCTCTGGTGGAAATAAAAAATAACCTCTCTGTGATTTTCAAGTAGAGTCTTCGGCTTATTAAAGCATCTTACCTATAGCAACCTCTTGAACAATTTTTAAAAAGACATCAGGGAAACTACTGTGAATGTGTGATTGGTGCCTTTGGTAGAAAGTAGGACAGATTCACAAGTGGCTCCAGCCTTGGGCTGTGATCACCGCATATGTGATAAATATGATACTAGCCACCAGAAAGAAAGATTATAATGAATGCACTGCATTCTTCTTTTTTACAATTATTATTGGAAGTTGGAGTCCTAGGAGACTTTAATACTATAAATTACATACTATGTATACACACACACACATACACGTGTGTGTGTGTATGAATAAAGTGGGGAAAAGCAAGCAAGCCAAGTGGCTTATCTAAGCTATAGGATTTCCATGGAAGCTCCACACTTAAAAGTGTTACCACAAAGTTTTGGTAACATTTAAGAGGCCCCTTTCTGTGTAGAGCTTGTTTGGCTCTTAAACAGCTTCAAATATCCGCTTTGTTGCAAATAGTCTAGTTCTTATCCAACTGCTAAAAACCTGTTCATTTAAAACTAAAGAATTCTTGCATCTAGACTTTTTGTTTTTATATTTCTGGGTTTCACATCTCATCTCCCAATACTGGTAAGAGAACAAGGGTAGGAAAATTATTAACCTGGAATTGGAAATACAGACTTTCTTTTACTTCCTTTATGCTTATATTGAGGTCTAAAATATAGCCTCTATTTTCTACTCTTGAATTCAGCAATGCTCTCATGCAATATACAGTCAACCTAAGAGACTTCAGCACCCAGCCTAAGCAAACAATTAGAAATAGCTTCAGGGAGTCAGAAAGGGGGAAAGGAAAAAAAGAAGCCTCTCCTCCAAGTAGCAAGAATTTCTTTTACCTGAATTGATATGCATTTTGAGCACTTTCAATTTAACTGTGTTCAAGGGGCAATTTTATGGTGATGCCGTAAGTATGGTTTAGGGAGAACATTTCTTAATACGGTAATCTAGGGGAAATACATGCCTAAGGGACACATTCTCTGTAGAAAGATTTCCTGGACCATATGCTACAAATATATGGAAAACTCATTGGTAATGGAAAGCTATGGCTATGAGAGGAAATTAATGTGGACCAGATGGTAGTTAGGTAGGAAAATGTTTCACGGAAATGTGAGAAATCAGCTCCTGCCTATTGCTAAAGTGTTAGTCTAATACCCACCACATCTCCATCTTCTACATGTAAATCTAGAGAAACCATGCATCTGATGCACTCAAATGGAAAAAAAAATAGAACAGCGTGAGGTTTGTAATCTTTTAAACTTATGCTTGAGGACAGGCACCGTGTGTCACGGGTGAAGCAAACAGTCGGAGAAAGCAATGCCTGATTCTCAAGAATTTTAGAACTACCATGTAAAAGCGCCATTAAGCAGCCATCCTCAGTTTGAAATCAAAGAGGTGTATTATTATTACCTCTCCAACTGTTAAAAGGAAATCACTTATATTCCTTCTTAGAATCTGATTCTACAGGCTATATTGTTTTTGTGCATTCCCTAAGAGACTGTAACCAAAATAATGCTACGAAAATAGGCAGTCGTTTGTGGATATGGTATTACATGTCAACAATTTGGAACCTATAATGTTGACTTGTTAATCCAGTATGAAAAGTCATATTTTAATCAATGGAGCTTATGATGTATTATTCTTATAATATACAAAGAAATAGATTTAAAAAGTTAACTTTAATATGCATCATATTGTTTCTCTATATCTACAAGTCTTTGTAATTCTAGAGGTTAGAGATCCTTCAAACTACTCTAACCTATTAACAATGATTGTACCCAATTAGACACAGGAGAGACACTAAATCAATACAAGAAAGGATGAGAGAAGGAAGATAATCAGGGTCCAATTCACTAAAAAAGGGTTCTTGTATATGTAAGTGGTGTTGCACAGAGCTTTTCCCACACAGAGAGTTTGCATGGCTTATTGAACGATCCCTTTTTCAGAGTTAGGCAATTCTGGTTCTGCGGGTCACCCTATGAGTCTGTACTCAGCTACTGAACTTTTTATGGGAACGTGCAAAGGACACAGCTAGACACAGTGGGTGGATTTTGGACTTTGGGGTTGGCTTCCTAGTCTACATCCATGCTCATAAAAACAGCAATTTGCTTTTTCCTTTGATGGTTCAAATATAGCACCTAATCCAGTGCCTGGCACATAGTAAGCACTAAACTAATGTCTGCAAATGAATGAGTTAAATCTCTTCTAGGTTTATTAGCTCCAAAATAAGCATCTCTTGCAGTAGTTTGTGAAAAGAAAGTCTCCTCTGTTTTTGCAAGTACTGTCTGGACCAGCCCTCATGTTGATGGTCAATTAATCCTCTAACCCCTTCACACCGGAGAGATTGAGCCTGAAATGGACAGGATCATTAGTTGAAAGGAAAATTCCAACTCTTCTTTAGTTTCATCACAGAAACCACTGACCGAGCGAACGGGCATTGTTCTTTAAAGTGTTAACATGGAGGAATTAATGAGTTCCTTTCCTTTTGTAAAAGCAGTAAGAGAAATCCATAAATTGAAGAGTGCTTTTTGTTCATAAAGAGCATCCCATGGTTTAATTATTCTATCTATATGAGAAATTGCCTGGGAGTTAAAATCGGCCTTAGTACTATTGATGAATGCTGGGGTTACTGGTTCAATTAGATTCCAGACCTGAATTTCTCAGTATCTGATAAAGATTATTCAATTATAGGAAATGATTGCAAAGTATGATATTGGAGAAGTGCAGATGCGAAGTGGGTTCTCTTTGTGAAGGGCAAGCTAAGCTAGATGACACTTGCCTCCTGAGAAATGTTTCTTCCAGCTGTTGGTGTTTGATATTCTGGCTTGAATCATAGATGAGAGAATGGTAAAGGTGGATGAATCCAGTGGGCTCATCTACTCCATGCTGCCTCACTTCACGACAGGAGAAGCCGGGCATTGTTTTCCCTATCTGCACAGCCCCAGTTTATAAGATAGTCTTTAGGACTTTCAAAGAGGCTTTTTATTTATGCTAATTAGACACAGGAGTGAGAGTTTCCACAGAGCTATTAGATGTATTTGTAGCCATCTTGAACTATTTCTTTGAATCCTGAATCCACCTTGCTTTCTTTTCTTCCCTCTTTTTTTCTTTTCTTTATTTTGTCCCCTTCCTCTATTACCTACCTCTACATTTAAAGACCGACCTAGAGCTGTTATTGTTACGTGTCTTAAACATAAAAGTTATAAATTGTGTATCAATGAAGCTTGTAGTCCCCATTATAATGCAGAAGCTTAAATTTCCCATTACATATATGTTGTTCATTATCTTTAAAAAACGCATGAATAGTTTACCTTAATAAACATTTGGGGAGGCTTTGAGAAATGGAACTGGAACATTTCAACTACAGTTTAACTTTTCTTATAAAGAGCTCAGAATAGTCTGTTTATGGACTTAATGGCTTTGTTTAGTATAGTGTCTGTATATTTCAGAGCAGGAACAATGGGGTAAATCCTGTTTGCACATCATTTCCACTGCGTCACTCTTCCTTGTATACATTTAAAGATGTTTCACTGAAGATAGGTCTAAATATTCATACTCTTCGTGTGATTAAATTTCGATGGCTATATTGGAAAGTTTTGCCTAATAAGAACTTAGTATCTGCACTCTGTATAGAGTACCCTGCAGAGGGTATTGTTCTGAAAGTCAGCATTTTGGGGAATGATACTATCTATCAGTTAAGGAGCTATGGCCTATGAGTTATAAGCACTGTTCTTTTATCTTGGATGTACTTATGTCCAAAAGCAATTTCTTCTCCCTCAAGAACTCATTAAATGCATTCACCAGATTCCCTAAGGTTGGCATATTTCATGTTCTGTGGATTAAAAATGTAGGACTCATTCTCACATGTCAGTTGTCTCATATATGTAGAGTAATTTTTGAAGCATCATGAAATCTATGAATAATTTTAGTGAATTGGGGCCCTGAAGTAGCAAAGAATCTGGTCCATGATGTTTAGGAATGAAGATTATAAACTACCACAGGATGAATGGCTCGAAGAATAAAAAAAAAAAAATAACCCATAAACTGACCATATACTGTGTTGTAAGACATTTCATGATCTGGTAGAGGAGTTGAAATGTCTATAAAAAATAATGAGAATTTAAAAATTAATTTAAAAAGAAACGTAAAATTCGAAAATACTCAAGAGGTTTAGTGAAACAGGATTTCTCAAATATATTTCCATTGCTGTTAAATTGTGAGTAATATCTTCCTTACCATTCAGTGCCACGAAGGAATCTGAAAGACAGAAGGGGGGAGTAAGTTACTTAGCATTTAGCACTCTGCTCAGTGTGACTTCCGTAGTAAGTGGGAGTGAGCTGGTACAGAGCTGTGCTAACATACGATCCCCAATACTAAGTAAGTGCTTTTTACTTTCTGCTTGCAATAGAAGATGCTTCATATTTGGTCCGATTTCATATCCTTATACCATCTCTTTCCCATGTGAGCTTCCTCAAAGTCATGCCTTTGCTGCCAAGAGGCAGAGAAAAAGCAAGTTAGCGGAAGGAATGGTAACTGCGATTATACGTAAGCCCTACTCCATACAGAGGGATGTGTATGTGGATAAAGTGAGTGACATCTGGACCACACTTACAAAGCACTTTTTCTTTACATTCTCTCTCATTTCATCCTCCCAACCATGCTTTGAGGAACTGTCCAGTATCACAGTGTTCTGAACTCAGCAGGGGGGGGTCTTAGGAAATTAACAAAAATAAAAATCACACACATAGGCAACATACGTGTGTGTGTGTGTGTGCACGCGCGTGCCCCCACTGTGTGTCTGGGTCACGTCACTTGTTCACTCAGCCTGCTACTCAGCCTCTGACACTGGCTCTTTATGGTTTCCTCATTTCCCCTAAAACTCCTTTTAAAGGGTCATTGTGCACCAAATATCTAAATCCTTTGAATGCCTGTGTGTGACTAGATATGTCTAACAGAAGTAGGTCATGCTCCAGTGGGCGCCCAGGAGCAGAGAAGCCACTAGGAAAGGCATTACCTCCTGCCTGGAGCAGGCACCCTACGTGCCTCAGCAGGAGTGGGGGTCGAGTTACGGAGCACACGAAAACACAGAGTCTTGACCACTGAGACGGAAGAGTAAATCACTGGCCTGGGGCCTGAGGGTCTGCCCTGCGCTCTGCCTGAGGACCCAGCGTGGTGTGAGCCTGCTGGTGTAGTGGATGCTCTAGAGAGCCGGTACCAACCGAAACCTGTTTCCCTAAAAATGGGGCCATAAGGCACCAACGTGATCAAGAGCCACCAAATCAAACATCAAATTGTTTCATTGCACACACATAGCAGATCTTTTGGTGATGACACTGTCTCCTATGCTGATTTCTTAATTCAGATTTTGTGTGTGAAGACATAAGAAGAAGCTTTTTCCGGTATATATTTGCAAACAAAAAAAAAATATGGCCAAGAATTTGGAGATGAGGCTGTCTGTGGCCCTATTTATTTGATTATGTCTGTTTTCTAGAAAAGATATGGTATTAAATGGCACCTTAGAATCTGTAATTTCAGGACTCATGGCTCAAAGATTTAGAGCTATATCCATGATTTTCATTATCAAATCACATATCAGAAGTAATATAGTTTCATTCCCTTCGGAGCTATTTTTGGTGCCATTCTGAATGCAGGCTTCTTGAAATTTATCACAACATTTAAAACATGGCAAACTAAATGTTTTCCAAGAGTATGGCATTATTCTCTAAATTAGCATTAATAAAGCATTTTCAGGAGAATGTTGATATTAATCAGATCACTGGACAACTGGGCAGACCTTTGACCAGGATCCTTTATAAAAAGTCCTAACTAAAATGTTAGCATGTAATAACTTTTGAAATGAACTCTGAGATTAGTATAGTAGGTCAGTTCTTATAAAAAGGTTATTTTGAGTCACCTTGTACGTAGTGGGTTCTTTCTGAAATTTTTTTCTACTGCAAATGGTAATAAACATAAATCTAATTTAAAAAATAATTAATTTTGTTAATTGATATGTTCAAGAGAAAATAGTCCCATTCAATTAAAAAGCTAGAGTACAGTGATCAGTCTTTTTATTATTTGGCTGAAAATTATGGCAATAACATATCTTTAAAAACAGCAAAACTGGTTTTAAATGGAAATGCTGATGTAACTTACTGCTCTGCTGTAGCAGACATCCTCTAGAGTGAATTTGTTCCACAGCATTATGATAATGAAATAGGTGCCAGCATTTATGGCAACAGCATTGGCAACAGAGGCTTCAAAACACACTGTTTTCTTTGATATTTAGAAGGTGATTTCTGTTATTTATGCATGTTTTAGAGGCAGCTGCACTCAGTGTCACATGTGGGGTCATGTTTCTAGCCCAGTCTATAAAACCATCTTTTTTATAGAATACATATCCAAATGGATAAAAAGCTCTACTTACTGTGACAGTCTCCCAGGCCATCTGTATTGCCACGCTCTATGTCCTGTTCAAAAGTCAGTCTTCAAAAAAAAGGAGGGAAGAGAAGAAAGACCCAAATTCAATGATATGAGTCTATTGCAGGATGCATCTTAAGTTTCACTAAAGCAACTAACACAGTTTGATAAATTGAGTGACAGGTGCAAAAAAAGTAGGTAACAGCTCGAAAGTTTATCTCCAAAGCTTACAGAAATGAGTCCTTCGTGAATCTCCCAAGAGAAGCCATGTTTTAGACAGTTAATTCAGGTATTATGCAGGGAGTTAGTTTGTGGATTACCTATATCACTCTTTGCCTCTGATGCCCTGAGCATTTCTTAAATATCTGAGAAGTTTACATGTTAACACACACTCCTTACATAAGTGATACAGAAGTCTCTAAATTAAAAAAAAGTATTTTCCTCTCTTTTGCCCCAACTCTTGCCTTCCTAGACCTTTATCCGTTTCTTTGCTTAGAAGTAGCTTTGTATAACAAAGTGTTCAAATGGTCAGTGGATATGTGGGCCCCTGAGAGGACGGACATGGCGGTGCATTTTGCTGAGACCACTCAGGTGTTGCGTTCACTCCTGCCCCAGGCCCAGTCCTCAGGAGTATTGCCCTCATGCTCCTCTACAAGCTCACTCTTCTTATAAGGTCACCTTTGGGCTGTATAAACTATTACACCATGAATAAGATCAATCCTAATAATATCTATTTTGATTTTTAAATAAGCACACTGGAATACTCCAAAGGAGTCTTGTCCTTTTTGGGGGGAACTTTGCGCTTCTTTCTACACCATAACTGAAACTCCTGTTTTGTAACTGCCTTCAGAGTTTACTTATGAGCCATATAGGAAAACTTTTTGGAAAGTCAAACCTTGACCTAATAATGCACCATGTTCGTTTTCCAGTGTTTTATGTTGTATTAAAAATCAAATTCATCCTCAAAGGATAAAGATTTCTAGTGGTAATGAAAGCCAATATGCACCAGGCCCTGAAGGCCACTTTCTAAAGAGAGTTCCACATGTTTTGAACAATGAAATGTTCTCATGTTGACTTTAAAATGATTCTTAAAAACCAGTCTTACTACTTTTGGTCACACCTTGACTAAAGAAAGGAGATAGGTCATTTCTCAGCTTCCCTCGCTGTGCATTGTGATCCTTTCTCCTTCACTTCAAGGTTCCCGTGAAAAGATACAAAGCTTTAACACCGTGGTAGGTCAATATTGCTACTCACAAAGCTGATCTAATAATAAATGGTGAGTCAACCCTTTGCATTAGTCAAATTTCCAGGTCAGACTTGATAGTTACCATTAGCTCTGTATATGGAAATACTTTCCCTCAAATTATGCAGGCGGTGGTCATCAGATATGGCCTCCTGTCTGTTTGACTAGCTATTCTCAAATGGGAGAGGAGCTCAGAGTGATGTGAGGACGATTCTTTTCACCCTTTAGATCAGAGGAAGTTGAAGAAGTGGCTAAGAAAGAACTGTGCTGCCATCTGGCACCTTCCTTGAATTGCCATAACCTGTCAAGGACGTGCGTCGAATATTTTTCCAAATGTTCTTTTGGATTTCACATCCGCTGAAGTAAAAGCATAAAACCTTTGAGCTAATACCATCCAGGCATTTAAAGTCAGGGTAACGATTCTAAGCATCAAAATCGCATGCATGGTAGACTAGCTTGATCTAGCTGATCTGCTGGAGAAATGCCAAGAATTGATTTACTACCTAACAAGTAATAGGGTCAACTGTTCTTCAGTGCAGGAGAGAGGTTTATTGCATGTATACACTATGCTTGCAGTACAAATGCATTGCTTAACAAATGCTCCGCAGTTTCTTCTCAGCCCTGGGTGGTCAATTAGAAGAGCCAGTTTTGCTATGGCTGGACAAACCACATCACTAATCTAATTGGTACCCTCTTGCTCCCTTTCTCTGCTGTCCTGGCACTGTGATGATCAAGGCATGTACCATCTTGTCCCTCTCTCCAGGGAATACTTAGAAGTCCACTGTCTTGTTTTTCTCTCTTTTTAATTAGTCTGAGGATGGATGATTAATCAATTGGAAATCTGCCACGTGATGTTGGGTTGTTCTACGAAATGGGCAAAGGAGGGAGAACGGCCGGCAGTCGTATTGATGAGATTTCTGCACGGAAGGCTGAGTGGCGGTGGTGTGTGTGAGCGCAATTAATTGTACGTCTAGGCCACTTTATACTCTCCCACACCTCGGGCTCCTTACCTACTGCCAGGTGACAGATGGGCACAGGCACCTCCTTCCTTTACCCACCCACAGTAGGGGTCTCTGGAAGCGATACAGGTTCTGCAGGAAGAGGATGACTGTGAGCTACCTAGGACTCTTTTCTAAGCACTGTGGACTTTCTAATGATCAATGAGGCAAATACATACTTTTTGCACTTCCCATGTCGTTCACACCGGCCAAGGGGAACCTTTATCACACAAGTGGAAAATGCAACATACAGAGAGCTGCTTGCTTTGTCCAGTTGCATGCCCATAATCCTCTTGTCTTCTACTCCATCATAGCTGCACCTAATTTTATAAGGCAGGATAATATCATTCAGAGTCTCTCTTGGGTCAGTTCTCTTTTTCCTGCCACCACCCTTAACACCCCACCTCCCAGCGCACAAGGTTAGATCTCTTAATCTGATCCAACTGAACGGGAAACAGAACCTTATGTGTGCACCCACACACATACACATAAACACACAATGTATGTGTTTATATAAACACACACATTATTAGCAAGGAGAAAATAATGCTTTTAATGTATGAAAAGATTTTTACAAATAATACTAAAAGTCACCTAAGTGCATAAAATCTAAGTCTGCCATGATTTCTCTGAATGGAAAAGATAATAAAGTGACAAATAATTACTAGGAAAGAACCAAACATTCTACGCACTTTTCAGGGTTGTAGACGCTCATCTCCTCCAGGAAAAGGCTGTCATTTAGGAAACCACTGTTTCCTATCCTGGCCAAGAACTTCAAGATGATTCCTTTCTCTGATCCCAGGAAAACCACAGTGTGATTCTGATATGGCCCAGCAGCGGTGTCCACCGCAATTTTGGTCAGGCGGTATCTAAAATGACAGGATCACATTTTTTATCTCTTTGTTGGTCTTTCATTAAAGTGTCCCCTTTTCCACTTCAAACAATTGGGATAGAGCTTTCCAGTAATAACCTCAAGAAAAATATATACATATGAATAATGCTCTCAAGCTGTTCTGCTCCTTTATTTCCATATGTAGAGCATTAGTATGGCTCCAAGGGGAGGAAAGAGGTATGTATGTGTGGAGGCCAAGTTACATAATAAATACATAGCCATCACCATCTGAAACCACTCAGCAATTATCCCTTTCATGAACAACAAGGAAAGACTGATGTCTGCTGTGAAGAGGGGAAGAAATAATAAGTGAATTCATTTAATATTTAGCAATGCAAAGTACTAGCCACTATCCCATCACAGCTAACATTTCATTGAACACTGGAAAGAAAAGCAGCGGCTACCATTTTTCCATACTCTTTCTCTGAAGTGCCAAGACTTGTCAACAAAATGTCAGACTGGAAAGCTTTCTGATTGTGTACAGAGGGGTAGAGAGTTCTGAAGGATGGGGAGGTAGAGTGCTAATGGCAATATTAATAAATAAATGGATATACAAGCCAAACAAGATCCATCTAAAGCCAAAGGTGAAGGGCATTAGTCCTGTTGCCTGCCTAGATAAGTCCTATTGGGCATCTTCCTTCTCTGAAATCCCATAGCCGTTCAACACTCCATGGATACCCTTTTCTCCTTAAGCATCATGGCAGGAACCAGAAAACATGGACTCTTCTGCAAGTTACATACCATGGTTTCCATCTTATGGGCAAGAGCCATTATAGTATTGGGTTGGCCAAAAACTGCCTTCGGTTTTTAAGTAAAAATAAAAGACACATTTTTCATTTTCACCAAGAACTTTATTGAACAACACATTCACCCTTTTGTTCCACTACCTTCTGCCATTTTTCAGGCAATTTCAGAATTCCATCTTTCCAAAACTTTTAATCTTTTTGAGCATGGAACTGTTCCAGGTGCCTTTTACAGTCTTCCAGGGAATTGAAATTTTTCCATTAAGAGAATTTTGTAAAGACCTAAATAAATGGAAATCCAAAGGTGCAATGTCTGGTCAATACGGCAGATGAATCAGAACCCCGGCCAAACCGTAACAGTTTTTGCCTGGTCATTGAAGAAACATGCGGTCTTGCATTATCTAATGCATCATATAATTCTGGACACTTTTCATCAGGTGCTGCGTTCGGTTGGTCTAATTGGGAGCAGTACTTGTTGAAACTGTTTGGTTTTCCAGAAGGAGCTCATAATAGAGGACTCCCTTCCCATCCCCCCATATACGCAACATCACCTTCTTTGGATGAAGACCGGCCTTTGGTGTGGTTGGTGGTGGTTCATTTCGCTTGCCCCACGATCTCTTCCGTTCCACATTATTGTACAGTATCCACTCTTCATCACCCGTCACAATTTGTTTCAAAAATGGAGCGTTTTCATTACATTTAAGTGGAGAATCACATGCAGAAATCTGGTCAAGGTTTTTTTTGCTTAATTTATGTGGAACCCAAACATCAAAGCGATTAACATAACCAAGCTGGTGGAAATGATTTTCAGCGCTTGATTTGGATATTTTGAGTATGTCGGCTATCTCCCGCGTGGTATAACTTCGATTGTTCTCAATTAACGTCTCGATCTGATCGCTGTCAACGTCAACTGGTCTACCTGACGGTGGAGCATCGTCCAGTGAGAAACCTCCAGCACGAAACTTCGCAAACCACTTTTGACAGGTTCGATCAGTCACAGCACCTTCTCCACACACTGCACAAATCTTTTCTGGCATTTCAGTTGCGTTTTTACCTTTCTTGAAATAATAAAGCATAATATGCTGAAAATGTTGCTTTTTTTCTTCCATCTTCAGTATTAAAATGGCTACACAAAAATTCACCAATTTTGATAAGTCTTTTTTAAAATGCACACCGATATGACAGCTGTCACATACAGTCTAACAAAATTGCTTTGAATGAAATTAAAGACAACCAAGTTCTACTAGAGCCATCGTATGGAAAAAACCGAATGAACCTTTTGGCCAACGCAATACTTTAATATCTTTCAATAAAGTCGCTGTTTAAGAAATGGTGGTAAAGTTAATTAACATTTTGTTTGATGACTGCCAAAACTGGATGGTACTTGGGAAAGCCTGTTGAACTGTTTGGCAATAAGCCCTAAATAAATATGAGAAGGAGGAGTATTTAATGTTATCACAGATTTCTAATCAGCTATCCCTTCTCCGTTGGCCACCACTCCAGACAACAAATGCTGAAGTATGAACCCTTCATGCTGGTATACTTGTGCAAATGCTCCGTTAGTCCATGCTCCGTATGACAGCTAACAATCTAGGGACAGTACTCGGATGACATCTGCAGCATGTTTTGCAACCATGTCCAACCAAATAGGTATTTACATCCATTGACTAATTCTCTTCACTGCTCCTCTGCTCTTACACACATGGGATTAACAGGCTAATGCAGAAGGAGATATCTTTGTTTCCTCTAATTGCTGGCGTGTGTCCAATTAGCCTGAAACTATCTGAACTGTGTTCACTGGGAATGTGGTCATGGGGTTTGGTGGCATCCACCCATGTGCCCGGGACTTCAGAGCTGAATCAATGCCCAGGATAACAGAAGATGTTTGTGGCATTTCAAATTGTGATCCACTGATGATAGGTTCCGTAAGCATGGGAAGGAACAGGGGAATCCAGTGAGGACATGGTTTGCTTGACACCCACCTGACCATCGTCCTCAGGAACCATGGCTTGTTGATGATGGAGGGCACGGCCTCGTCCATGAGTGGGTGCGTTTTGATGAAATTCAGGGTATCGTCAGGAAATTCATTGGAGGTTGCATATTTTTCTAAGGAGGATGAGCCAGCACAGCAACCTGGCCTAAAAAGAAACAAAGGGAGGGAGCTTATATCATGCTTTATGGCAAACTCTTTGAATGAACTGCTTCTCTGTGCATATTGCATGAGGGAGAACATACCGTAGGCTGAGCAGAGGAAGCTGAACAATGCATAATGCCACCAAAAAATATGCTTAGATTTCCTCAGGGCCACCTCCTCACTCCATAGAGAAGCCTGAGCCAGGACAGTTCAGCCTTGGCTGGGAGCAGCTTGGCTTCCCCGCCAGAAGCACAAACCCACCCCACAAACAGTGAGGGAGCTTGAAACAAGTGAGGGTTTGGTTTGCACGTCTCCGGGACTGCTCTGTCTGTCTTAAAACACTGCGAGAACTTCTGCAGGCATTTGCTCCACCAAAAGAGACAATTGGGCTGACTTTTTCACAAATGTAGAAAACAAAGGCGTTCAAAAAGCTGCCAGCCTTACGTACCTGCTAGACTCAGTATAACCATCTCTCATTACTAGGGGGTCAGAGAACATTTGGGTTCTGTTTTTTATTGTTTTTGTTTGATTTGGGTAGGTATGAAAAGCCATTTACACTGAAATTCTTGCCTGAAAAGGCATTTTTAAAATTTCTGAACAATGACACTGAAAATTCATTTCTAAAAGAAATTATATGGTTTTAGGAGTCAAGGGACATCTCAGCAAAGTCAGATCAGGGAAACATCGGCGCCAGTCTTGTCCAGACACCTGCTTTGCCCATTGGTGCAGGAGAGAAAAGTGGACCCTGTCAACACTGGCAGGGTCTAGCCCCAGGCACACGCTTTCATGGCACTAACCCAGCCAGCCAGTGAAAGCGTCCAGATATCTGTAAGAGAGACAGGCCAGCACGTGGAAGGATGAAAGCAAACATGCTGCCACCAGTAGAAAGTCACTTGAAGTATGTGTCCTGGTGACGGCTGAGTGACACCATCTTTCGATACCCGGGGAAGCATATTACATAAGTACTCCCTGAAACCTGACCCCTCAAGCTTAACTCCCCTTCCTGCTTACCTGGAAGGTAGCTAAGAATCCCAGGCAATGACTTAGAGAATCTATCTGAGGTTGCCAGGGTATGCTTTTTACACCTAGTCTCCTCTCCATAAATAACAGAGAATGCACATGCCATTTAATTCAGGGGATGAAAACGGATGAACTGTAGGGGTTTCTCCCGTGGGTACAGTGTTTCATATTATCTAAGTTAGTTCAATTAAGTGAATTGGGCTGGGTGTTTTGTGTGGGGGATTGGATGTCGGAGGAGAGAGTTGGAAACCAAAAAAGTTTAGAAGATACTGGGTTTCCTTCCACAAATTAAGTGGAGGAAGCCGAACACACAGGGATGTTTCTATATAACCTAGATTTCGAATGCTGTGATGGGAGGTACGCAGTGTGTGCCCCATAAAGAGGGCAGGCACAGGGTTGGGAGAGAGTTTCATCCTGTCCCAGTTAGGAGGAATGAGTTAACTGGTTTAGTGTGAGGATTTGATAGATATTCCACAGGACCAAAAGGTCTCTGTATTGTCTCTCAACAATAGGTTCCTCATGAAAGCACTTCTGGGGCACATTTTGGGGAGGGGAGAATCGACAGTGCATCTGGGCCCCAAACAGACCAGAACCTGGCAGACCAGAGACATCCTAATAATGGCCCATTGTACCTGCTGCCCTTGGCCCAGAGTCCGGGATCAGTTCTGATCCAGTCTAGTCACAAAATCCAGGGAACACCATTTATATTTTACATTTTTTTAAGGCTGAGAGACATGGGTCTCTGTAAAACTGAAGAGAAGCAGGGAGGGGCGGTGGAAATCATCTCCCCAGCGATGTGAACTTGCGCAACTCACTTTATACCTCTCTCGGCCTCAATTTCGTCAACTATAGACCATTGGGGCTGCTGGACCAGATGATTCCTGTCATCCTAGGATTGCATTGTGTAATCCACAGATACAGAGTCTAAGGAAAAGACTAGAGAGTCACTGTTTTGAATACAACTATAGGTAATTTGGGGTTTCGGTTAAGGGAATGCAGGCAGACGGCCTCACCGGCCTTTCTATTGTGTTGGCATTTGTATCTGCGTGGCCAGCATGGAAGGCACTAGTGTGCAGTTTATAAGATGCTCATTTTCAGGGGAGCAAATGGCACCATTTCTAGAAATTCAAGAAAGCCGTATAAATATTTGCACATACCTAGGCTTAGGCACTCGTTCATCAGGAACTGGTGTCCACGTGGAATCTGGAGACTTCTGTTCTTTGAATCTCCCAGTGAAAACAATGGCGACATCATGCATGTCATAGGCACACACTGCAGACCCAGGGATGCTGCAGTAGGACATTTCACACAAAGTGTTATTCACGCAACAGTTACGCATGCAGTTTGGAAAATATACTCCAAAGTAACTTTCCTAGTACGGGCAGTTGAAATTTAATGTTCGTATCCTGAACACTATAAATGTAAGGGATCCTAGCGCATAAGGAGAATGTTTCTGTGACTCAAATTTGCATCAGTGGCCTTGAAGAAAGGGCTAGTTACAGCAGAATCATAGAAGAAAGTCTCTTTATGTCTTGTGTCTGGCACTGCTTTTGTTTATAAAGGAGGAATGGTTGAGCTGGTGACTTATAAGTTTCATGAATTCCCTGAAATTATCCGTCTTTAAACCAAAGATAAAATGTTTGGACAACATTCTACGTCTCTAATGTTGGTGAAAATTTGAAGTAAAAGTGCCCCTACTGTTCACATATTCCTTCTTTGAATTTGGTTCCTCAAGCCAAGGACTTCAGGAGTGAGGATGTATGTGTGAGGAACCCAACCATATTTTGTGTTAGTCACTGCACGTTGCAAAGTTTACTTCCTGTTTATTTGCATAAGACTAAACAATTTAAATCTCTAAAGCACCAACACTTTGCAAATAAAATGCTCTATTAAGTGCTAAATAATAATAATGACAGTAATCTCTACCTATAATTACATTCTTGCCTGGCACTCCTAGAAGGATTTTGGGATTTTTTTTTTTTTCATCAGTGGTGAACAGACATGAATTATTCATTCATCTAGGGTACACTGCTTAAACCCATGTTTGTTTTTGACTGCGGTCATTCCTTGATTTTGATCAAATAAATTTCAGCCACTGGCTGGCCAACAGTTTTAATCAGGCTTTGAGGTGGTGGGTCACTGCACACAGAAACATCCAGGGCAAGACACAAGCACTCTGCAGCATGACCATCATCCAGGGAGAAAGAATGATTTAGTCCTGATTTTGCGGATGTTGAAAGGATACGGAAATCACTTCATATATGATTAGGAGAATTTTATGCCATCTTTAATTTCATAACACAATTATGAAGTACTACTAATAAAGCAAGAAATAGGGAGAGGATTAGAAAGCTTATTTAAAACAAGGTGGCAGGATGAATTTTAAAGTATGTAGCGTGTGTGTGTGTGTGTGTGTGTGTGTGTGTGTGTGTATTCACAGTATTGAGTCTATAATAAGACAATGATCCCCATTTGTTTTGAAATTTCAGAACCCCCAGCATTATTTAATTTTGTAAGACTCTCTCCACATCTCACTTTCCTAAAAGTAAGAGGTGTACCTATTTACTTTAAATATTAAGAAAAATAGGATAAATATTGAAGTATTTTATGAGGCACTTCATAACAACTAAAGATACCCTAGGGTTTTATAATCTTCCTAAGGTTATACTCATTTGTAAATCCTTTCTTTTTCCTTCCCTACTTTATCCCCTCCCTGTCTTCCCATCTTCTGTTCATTCAGCATATATTTATGGAATCCCTAATCTCAAGCAGTAAATGCTCAGTAAATAAAAGAATCCTGCTCTCAGCTGACTCACAGTTCAGTGTGTAAGAAAACAACAACAAAAACAACAACAAGTGATAATAATAGCAACAATAACAAATATTCCAACACAATCTGGCAAAAAAGAGGTATGTGCAGGTTTCCATGGGAGGCAGCTGGAGCTGAGGCTTGGAGCATTTCCGGGGGTTCAGTGGGCAAACAGACATGGGTTGGGCGGGCAGACTTGGCAGAGAGCAGGGCATGAGCAAGCTCCATTAAGCCCTCTGCGCCGGAGGAGGAGCCCGTGCCTGACCATGAGGGGGCCTGCATGCTATGCCAAGGAAGCTGGGCTTTATCCCCAGGGCAAAGAGGAGCACCTAAAGGATCTGAAACAACCTGACGTGATGAAGTGTGCATGTGTGGAGGATCCGGTGGAGAGGGATGAAACCAGAGGGAGTAAAACAAGAGAGGGACTATAATTTATATATGAAAACTGGTATGCATATCTTTGCCATTTTCTGATTTTACTAAACAAATATGGTTTCTGAGACTGTATTAGCATGCGCTAATTGAATGTTTCCTAGGGCCCTTTTAAGAAAATTCTTTAAATGGGAGTATACATAATACGCAGGAATCTACTACTCTATTGTGATCATGAAGTGACTCACCCTCTCAGAAAACATACAAAAAAATTAGAAATGTGCTCTGAAACTCCACTGGCACCTACATTCTGTGTTCCAAAATAGTATTCTTTTTCAACACTACTAGATACATCGGTTCCAAGGTATGAGCAGTCAAGGCCTGAATTTTTTTATCTTTTCTATTCTCAAGTCTAAAAATTCCTTCAGATGGTTGCAGCTTATTTAAACCTAACTAAATACTTCTTGCTGCAATATGGGTTTATGTTTTCATATCTCTTCAGTGGGGAACTCTTGACTCTTGCCCTCCATATAATTGAGGAACATTATCTCATCTTTCAGCTAGCTCTGTTCTAGGCTCTACCCAGTTCTTAAGCATTTCTTCCTAGCAGCTATACTGTCATCTAGCCACTCATCAAGTTCTTCAGAGTTTTTGTGAAAAGTATAATCCAAAACAAAACAGTGCGTTCCTTACGGAAGATCATATGGAACACACAAAATTCTACATGGAAGTGAGAATATAGTACATGTATTTCAATTTCATGACCATGGCCAGAGTTAGGATCATTTCCACACAACGGTGCTAGTACTCTAAGGTCTGGGAGGGCCAAGTACCAGGGAACATACTGTCCCTCTTCCTTCTGTTCTTTAGTCTCTACACATTTCACTGTTCCAGGGACAGTTATTAGTGTGCCATTTAATAGCTCAGTATCTTAGCTTAAGAAAATACAAAAATAGGGATGAACAGGCTGAGACAGTATTTCTCCGTGCAATGTTTGATGACTTGTAAATCCTCAGTAGAACCCTCCAGAGTCAGACAGTAGTGCTGTGGTTGGGATCCTGGTTCCTCTGACAGGATAATAACCAGGGTCCCTTAGGTGGGATGCAAGATGGACTCATCTAATTCCTAAATTTCACTCTGTAGCATTTTAATAAGTTTCCAGTATTTTTACTTCAAAAATTACTGATCCAGTCCTAGAAATATTAAAAGTCAAATAAAATGTTAGATGACCTAGAAGGGAAAGGAGGAACATTCTTGAGTTCCAAAGCTGCTTCTTCCATCTATTGGCTACCTGGACCAGATAGTATAATTGAACTCAGTTTCCTCAAGTGTAAAAAGAAGGCAACAGTATTCACTCTTCAAGATTACTGGAGGGATTGAGAAATAGCACATGAATGGTATTTATACTCCAGGTATATGAAAAGACTGTATTGTTATAATTTATCTAATTACTTTCTCCAGAATCCTACTCTAACAGTGCTTATAAATGACTGCTAATTTGTTGATGAAAACTGAATGTTAAGTGCTTCTTAGCTACAAATAGTGAATGGCAATTTTTCCATCAGTTGCAAATCTTGTGTATTAGACAAGAACCCCTTGGGAAAAGGAAGCCAGGAAGGACCGATTAAGTCCACACAGCCAGGGCATGGTTACCTGTTATAAGGTGTGGAAAAGGTTGCCAGGACAACATCACGGCCATTAATACGAATCACGTCTGTAACTGCCTGCAGGATGTTGAAATAAAAATGAGAGTCCCCTGGAACTGAGCAGTTCAGGCGAGCTTTAAGGAAAGATGTCCACTGTTTCTCCAGGACTCTTTGTGACCCTCCCATGTCATTCTTACAAACCTGAGCCACTCTTGGGAAAACTACCTGCAGAGGAGAAACATGGAGAAAATGAAATGCACTTACTTTTCGTGGAGATCTTAGTAGAATTTGCCTTTCTTAGAAAACAGAAACAGAACAACAAGGTGCTTAATTTAATCCTGTGTTTCTAAAATCAGTAGCAAAAAAAAAAAAAAAAGAAGGGAAAAACTCAGCATTGGAACAGCATGTTTTGAAAGATAAGGCTGTGGCATTTAATACAGAGCCATAAATCCTTCAGGGGATCAGCTCCCAGCCACATAAACTCATTTCCATACAGACTGCTTAGCTTTTTATTTCCTCAAACAAAAGCACACTTGTATGCACCATCTCTGCCATCCTCACTAGCTGCCTCTGGGCTCTGCATCTCATACTCTGAATTCCTCTAACTGTGCAAGCCACCCTGGCACTGAATTGTGCCCTCTAACTTAGTGATCTTGATCTACTCTCTGATAAAAATAACTGAAATAGACATCCCCTAAGTGTTCTGTTGCTTTTTGTAATACAGTCAAGACCCTTGGTTTTCTTAAAAGATATTGAATATTTACACTCTCTCTCTGGAGCGACTCAATTTAAAACAAAAAAACCTGATGAGTGGACCTGGAAACCACATCTTAAGGTGCTTGAAACTCAGTATGAAATCAACCCAACATCTCTCTATTAAATTTTCAATATAAACATTTAAGAGGTTTCCCTGTAATCTGTTACTACTCAGAAAAAGCATACAGGGGTTTGAGGAAGCAAAATGTTTCACTTCCACCAGTCTTTGGCTAGATCTTCTCAAAACGATGACCTTGTCATTAGATTTATGGTTCTTATTTCAAAGCCATTGATAACCACACTGGCCCAAAATTGAGACATCCTCCCCTCTTACCTTTCCCATGGTGTTGTACTCCACCGCTATTTCCCTAAAGAAGAAGTAGATGTAGTCTCCATAATCTACCGCTTGGACAAAATACGGTTCTGTGGACAAATGGGCACTTTAATTGGGGACATGTCACACAGAGTTAAAAGAACTGCAATCAGCTGCAACCAAAGACATGTTATTAATTAAAAGTGTAGGGCCATTAGACATTTGGTTAACACTAACCATTTCTAGTGACTTCACACATGCAAGTGCTGGTGATTTCAGAAAGCATTTAAGCCTACAGATTTTATCTTTCAGAAGCAGTTGCAATGAACAATGAAGAATAAATGAGTTTTGCATATCTATGTAATTTTATTTTCCACAGTACAACGCTCAAATTACAGAATGGATTTTGTACACATCTCTTTGTCACCCTTGACTCATACAGGGTTGTGAACAGCTTTTTTCCTGTTCCCCACCACCTCCAATCCCGTTCCCTTCCATGAATGAAGTGTTTAGTTGTTTTCACGTGGGACTCTGAAATGAGAGCTTGAAGCAGGAAAGATAAATGTCACGTGTTCTATTATAGTGGCATTGGTAGTTTTGATAACACTCCAGAAACTCATGGGAAGTGAAAAGGGGAGGTAAATAAATCAACTGGGGGCAAAAGGTGCAATTTCCACCTTCCTGTCTGTGAGAAGCCATTACTAAAATGCAACTACAATCTGGTCCATCCAGGCTCTGAATCTCCCTCAGGATATGTATCTCCCCCACCTCCCCTCCTTTCTTCTTTTAATTGTTTGTTCACCTTTCAACCATTTTGAATCATGCTTGACGGTCCGTAGGGTTGGGCTGTCTCCAAGACTCCGGTAAATGACTGCATCAATGGCAAGGAAGTCAGTCACTGTAGCAGAGTACAGTTTTCCGTCTTCGAAGAGAAAGAGAAGAGGTGGTCGGAGTTGCAGCAAGACAGTGGGCATGGGGGAATAATAGAGGCCTCCCCCGCCCAGCTTTCCTGTATCAGGCAAATAAGATAGGGCACCTGGGAAAAGCCCAAGAGTCTCTGGGAAAACACTTGGCCCACATTCCTAACCATTTTAAATTGGGATCATGAGAGATGAAACATTTTTCATTTCTTAAATTGCACGGCAATTTCTAAGCAGCAGCAGCTCAGGGAACAGGGTAAATGAAAAATGTTGTTTGCTTTGCTCAATTAGATGTACCTTGACTGAAATCTCAAGGCCAAGGCCTCTTGGACACTGCAACTGCCACCACACCGTGGTAAACTGGATTAGGTAGGAGCCCAGGGAAAGATAGAGGCTGATTGTATCACCAGAAAATTTAAGTGCAAGCAGAAGTAACAGCGTCCTCGGCCTGAGCTGGTGAGGGAAGTTGAAGAAAGGGGATTCATAAGCAAAAAAGAGCTGACTAAAATTGCTACGTGTATCCTGCGGGTCTCTGCTCCTCTTTACCTCAGTTGTGAGAGCCACTAAGCCCTGCCAATCTAGCTTTCCATTTAAGAAGTATTTGCTTCAGTATTTCCAAAGTCACAAACTGAGAACATTCTGATATATAAGAAGCCAAAGTAAAGGGGTCGGGGGGAAGGGATGGTGCTGAGTTCAAACTGGTCTTTCTTTAAGAATTCATGCTCTTTGGGACTTATGCTTGAGGATACAGCCAAGGCAGAAGAGAGCAAAGATGACTGAAGGTGAATCCTTGAAATTTGGGGTTCTTTTCCTGGATTAGCAAGCATTGTTTACACAAATAATCAAATGGGCTGTTCTGGAATAGCAAAATCTATGTAGATGAAATGGAAACACTAATTATATTTAATATAAAAAATTACTTCCTTGGCTCATTTTTAATGGATGACATAGCTTCATTAATTGTGGCTTTGAAAGGGTCTTCAAAAGTGGTTTATATACAATACAGTATTCTTTTAAGCTCTTCCACTTGTGGAATAAGCATATGGTTTTTTTTTTTTTTTTTTTAAATCTTATCCAGACATACCTAAGCAAAGTTCTTGATGTCTACTTTTGGTCTTAACTGACATTTGCTTAGTTTCAGGATAGAGCTGTCTTCACATCTACATTATTGACATTCATATATCAGTAAGTGTTGACTGTTCGGGTTAGATTTTAACTGCAGACAGCACACCTTTCTATCGATAAACATATGTCTACAAAAATCACAACTTTTCCTATAGAATCATAGCCCCAGGACATACAGATACACCTGAAGAGTGGAGGGCAGTGGGAGCATTGTGTGTGCGTGTGTGGTTATTGCTGGTGAACACTCCCCTGTACTCTTTGTTTTACATTCCACACTGGGTATCTCACCAGAACTTTTACTTGTAAAATCAAATACTATTTTGGCACTCTTTGTAATATGGCAACCGTTGAGGTGCAACAAGTATCTTCTGTTTATAAGGGCTGAGCTTTTATGAGATTTCAGACATTTCAGTGAACACTGATTCAGATATACCTGTTGGAGGGGGCAGAGGCGCAGTCACAAGTTGGTCTCACATGGCTTGCTTCTGGAAGCTTGGTGGCCTTAGTAAACACTCTGCCCATTCTCCTCTTTCTACCTCAGGCTACTTCTTCTTAGTTACTGGTTAAACTTGTGTTTTCCACTGCAGCCCACGTCCTCCACGGTACTGACTAATGCAGGTGCCAAGTGTCAGAGAAGTGTTGCTGCAGAAGTTATGCACTTGAGAATATACTCAAACACTCTTACCACTGGCCTTGCCCCTGGCCATGCTTACAAACAGGTTTACAAGACTTTGTGTTCCTCAGAGTGCTGCTTCCCGACAACGCTGTGCTCTACCTTTGGAGGAGAACCTGAGAAACCTTCTGAACCTGGCACAAACCACTTCTTCAATCTTTGACTGCCGATTCAGGCCCACAAATGGATGACATTGAGGATGAAGTTCAAGGAGCTAATCTTTTTTCATAATCAAAGCCCTAAAGTCTCTTATCTGGCTAGGATGTGCCAGTTTTTAGCTGCTGTGATGGAAATTATAGCTAACTGCTTTATTACATGCCATAACAATCACTATTATACCAACACTTCTCCCTGTACCCACCTCCACGTGCACAGCTGGCAGTGAATTCCTAAATAAATTTCTAATTAAAACACACACACACGCGTACACAAAAGTCCCAATCTGAAAGTCATGGCTTACTTGCTTCTGTTTTATATCCTTTGCAATGGAAGGAAGGAGTAGGGATGGGGAGTATGGGTCAACCTCAGCTAATCAGCATTATCCCCTTGGCCACTACAATTTTTCTATCAGAGAAAGGCATGTAACCTAATCAGGTCAATGATATTTGAGAAGATGTTTGCTGGTAACTTATGAGTGGGTGGTCTCACTGCTCTCATAGAGCTTCCAAAAGCTTCCTTTTGTCTCTTTCCTTCTCCCTTCTGTATGTAGACAAGAGGACATGTAGCCCTAGTTGAGCCCCGGCAGCCATCCTGTGACTCTGAGAGCAGCCAGTCTCTCTCAGAGGAAGAAAGGAAGCAGAGCAGAGAAATGAAAAGGACCTGTGTCCTGGATGAGATGACTGAGTTGTTGAATCAAACCAACCCCGAAGTCTACCCTACCTTAAATACTCAATCCACATTGGTGGTTCAAGGTGGGATTTTCTATTATTTCAGCCCAAACATGCCCTAACCAGTATGTCGCATGTTCAGTACAAAGTTGTTATTCTTTCTGAAGGCACAAAAGCATGGGGTAAGCGTGGCAAAGACTTCTCTTAAGAAGCAAAAGTACAATTTCCATATGAATTTCAAATGGAAAAGGCATTGTTAATTACACTGTTCACTAGAGAATCAGAGTACAACTGTGACTCTGCAAATCCTCCAGAGTAGATGTGCAGCCACAGGCTGAGCACACAAAAGCAAATGCAGTGAGAAGAAATCAGGTCATTTACCTGCAAACAGTGCAATGTTGGCATGTTTGGCATCGTAAGGGCATCTGGCCATTCCACTAAATTCATCCCCAAAAGGTTCCAAAGTATCCATCTAAATGAAATAATAGGACTTAATTAAGAACAACAGCAACCAACAGTAGTAATAGCAACTAATATTTACAAAGCTCTTAATTTGCTAAGTAATTCATATGCATGGTGCAAATAATCCTCGAATACCCTCTGAGGTTAAGTCTTTCGGTTTCAGATGACGAAGCTGAGGTTTAGAGAGATTAAGTCACTTGACTAAGATTCTACAGCTAGGAGAGTCAGAAATTCAGTCATGTCTGCTTGACTCTGAACCACTACAATAAAGAGATTCCTTTATTCCAATAAAGAATATCCTTCTGGAATGCTCAAGAAGTAGCCTCTTTCTCCTTGGAAAAGGAATTTCTGAGGCAGACACCAGGAAAACTTAATTCCCCTCCTTCCTCTGCTCCCCATGAATTATCTGTTGAGTCATGAACTCTATAGAGAATGACTTCAGTTTTGGTTTTGTTGTGCCCGAGGAGTCCTGCCTTTGTGGGTTAAATCCTGGAATTCGATGCTGGAATTCTTTCTCGGGTTACCTGATAAGAATAGTATGGCGTCAGCAAAGGTACAAAAACATGGATGCAAGCAGAGCTCAGGTAGCCTTTGTACCTACTTCAGAAACATGTCCCATCCTCAGACTGTGCAGGTGAGAAAGGCCCAGAAGCTGAGAGGCTCCCAACAGCCACAGGCTGCTGCTTGACGTCCATCTCCTAATGCCCAACCCTGGCCTTGTTCCTGTGAGCTAGAGGTTATTACTGGCCTGCCTGTGAGCCCTTTTAAAAAAAACTTTATTTATTTATTTTTGCTGTGTTGGGTCTTTGTTGCTGTGTGCGGTCTTTCTCTAGTTGTGCCGAGCAGGGGCTACTCTTTGTTGTGGTGAGTAGGCTTCTTGTGTTGCAGAGCATGGGCTCTAGGCACACGGGCTTCAGTAGTTGTGGCACGTGGGCTCAGTAGTTGTGGCTTGTGGGCTCTAGAGAGCAGGCTTAGTAGTTGTGGCACACGGGCTTAGTTGCTCCGTGGCATGTGGGATCTTCCCGGACCAGGGCTCGAACCCGTGTCCCCTGCGTTGGCAGGTGGATTCTTAACCACTGTGCCACCAGGGAAGCCCCTGTGAGCCCTATTTTAAAACAGGGAGATTGCATATAAAAACCTGGATTTCTTGCTTCTTTTGAACAAGTTGGATAGTCAGTTTAGGCTGTTCTTACCCAAGTGGCAGCAGGCTATACTTGAGTAGTGGCAGCCCCTGCCATTTTCTTCAAACAGGCATGTGGTCTTTAGCACCAGGGCCCCTTCACCCACAGATTATCCTGACAACCTGCTTGCTTCACTCCTGTGAGTTACCTGTCTGGCTCCATAGGCATTTGCAGGTGAGGCAGGGCCTTACTAGCTGTTCACCAAATTTCATTTCCCTTTCCTACATATCACACTAAACTACATTTCCCATCCTCCCTTGCAGGTCAGGTATGATCACATGACTGAGCTCTGGCCAATGGGGTGTGTGTAAGGCTCTGCGCCACCTCTAGGTCTGGCCTCTAAAAACCTTCCAGGGTCCTCCCCTCTTGCTGTCTTTCCACATTCTTCCCTTAGATACAGAGGATCCAGTGGAGAATTCCAAGATCCTGAGAGATGGCAGACACAAGAGCAGAATGGAGCTGGCTTTCTGAATAACCTTCTCATAGAACAGAACCTCTCTCACTGACCTATACTTGACTGTGATGGGAGCAGGAAATTAACCTCTGATGATCAGCCGCTAACACTGGTCAGTGGTGGGTCCACCTAGACCAATAATTAAGGGGGTTCCTACCACACAGACTTCTTCCTTACACCATGGATCGTCCTAGAATTTAAATCTCAGCACCACAGAGTCCCTAGAGAGACCTCCTCCACGTTATTAATGTTTTGATCCTCTCTGTAGCTCAGTCTTCTTTATGGTTTTAGGGTATTTTGTTTATCATCTGGCAGTTGCCTGGTTTGACTACATATATGAAAACAGAAAGAAGATAAACCTAAGACAGCACTGGTGCTGAGGAAGGATCTGTGAAAAGGCCTTTAGCACTAAATCAGGGTGCCTTAAATCAAGGTGCTTGGAGTTGCTGCCCAGGAGGAAGGAGCGAGGTTCTTACTGAGCAGCCACTAGTGTGGTCCAACACTAGCCCTTTGCCCTCAACCCACAGAAACCTTTTCAGGGATATGACAGGCCCTTTCTATGTACAAGCACTTTGAAATCTCCCCTATCGAAGCCATCCTATTTGTTTAAACAGTAGCCGAGAATCACATAAAGCAGTGTGTTAAAAATGTAATTTTAGGGAAAAGATGTTCAAGTTAGACATCCTTGAAAGCAAATGTACGCTTCTCCCAGCACATTTTTATGAAAGTCTTTTCCTAATATTTTGTCCCAAGAAGAGCTTCCTGCTGAACTGTGACAGACTTTGCGGTCTGTGGCAAGTATTCAAAGTGATGCTTGGTACCCAGTGATCCAACGGAAATGCTGTTATCCCAAGCAGTGCATGCTGTAATCCTGGCAATGGGGAAACAATAATACACAGTGGGGATATAGTTTTTAAAATGTACCTACTTCTAAAAAAGCGGCTATAGCTATAGCTAGTCAAGGGCTAGTCAAGAATTAATGTATTGGTTTGGGAACTTGGAAAAGTCCAGAGACAAAAACAATGCCATGGTGAAATCCTCCTTCCATGAAGTAAGAACTAATCCTTGTAGCAGTCATCAGATCTTAGACTTAACAGCAGCCCCTAGTAAATTAAATCACCGTAGGGTACAGATAATTATACTAAGAACCAGCCTGACTTGGGCGGAAGTTCAAGAGGTTTAGAGAACAGGAGGGAAAAGGTATGGAGTGTAGTTGTAGATTTATAGTGGGCAGCCTTCAGAATTCTTCCCCAGATAATCTTATTTGGGGCTCTAATCTCTCTAATATATTCAGCTTACTTCTGTTACAAAAATTGTGTTAAGTCAGGGCACGGTGCAGAAGCAGAGACCAAAATTTTGTCACTCTCCTGCTTCAAATAGTTTAACTTGACGCTTCTGCGCTCTGAGAGTTGGGTTAGTGGAAGACTGGTCATTGTTTTTGCTTTGACCCTTTGGTCCTGATCTGGAGATAACAAGCACTTAAGAGAGAGGCTGTCCATTCTCCCTGCAGCCAAATACATTATGTCCCACATCCTCAGCAAAGTCCCTCTGTGCCCCGAGAGTCTAAAAACACTTGTCTGAGCAATGCCAAGAGTTCTCACTACCATTCGCCATGCTAGATGTATCCTGTCTGTGGTTTCTGAGAGGCCCAGGCTCCTGGAACATGTTTCAGCAGGTGTGGCTAGAACAAGGGAGTGGTGAAGGCATCCCTTAGAGGTGAAGCATCCTGGGGAATGGAACACGTGCAGGAAGAATGAGCTGGACCACTTGCAGGCCAGGTATCACAGTGCCAAGAAAACCTGTAATTTGTCATAAAAGATAGCTTTCCAGCTAGGGAATTTGTTAGGATTTGTTAGAAGCATTCATCTTAATGAGTCCTAAACAGTGACACACAGGGATGGAATATTAACTGGTAGAATTAAAGTCCGAGCTCCAGTATACCATTACTGGCTGGATGTTTGACTGGACTGCTGCCTCTATTACAGCCTGAATCGGCTCCTGTCATTATTTAAAATTTGGATATGACAGTATTTTTTGCATTAATTTAGATTTAAAAAAATACTGCATTGAAATATCATTTATCTTGATTACTGAATTTTTTTTTTTACTGAATTTTTTTGATGCCCCCCCCGCCCCTTACATGTTGCTCCTGAGCCAGATGCCTCACTTGCCTCACCCTAATCCTGACCCTGCTGGTGCCCGTTTCCAAACATAAGATGGAAGATGAGCATGAGGGTAAAATAGACCCTCCCTCCGATGTCTATGCTAAGGCAGTCTTTTAAAACTGTCACATCCAGGCTGGTGAGCCCTCTGGTCCTGATATCAGCCCAACATTTCTTTGCTCATTCTTCACACCCCTAAGGTTTCACTTTATGCTGGTGAAACCCAAATCTAGATATGCCCCCCATGTCTCTCCCTCAATCAAGGTTGACCCGTCCATCTTCTTGTTGGAGATCTTTATTCATGTCCTGTAGGCATTGCCATCCATGGTGCCAGGCATACTCCTAACGTGCAAAATGGAACCCCCGTGTTCTCACCACCCCCCCTCAACCCCACTGCTCTTCCTTTACTCCCTGTCCAAACTGGTGGCCGCCCCATCCGTCCACCCACCCAGGAGATAGCCCTGCAGTCGTTCTTAACTCCTGTCTCTCCTTATCCTGTGCTTCTTGTTAATTAGTAAAGCCTCCTGGTTTTTGTCACTTAAGTATTTCCTGAAGCTCATCTCCTCCCTTAATCCCTGAGGCCACCTCCCTCTCTAGGCTCTTTTTTGTTGTCACTTGTCACCTCACATTCCAGCACTTCAGAACCAAATGCAGTTTCTCAAGCTCAGTAGACTGTTTCTTACTCCATGCCTTTGTTCATACTGTTCCCCTACCTGGAATGCCCTTCTCCCTTCATTTGGTAACTTCTCCTTCTTCTCTAAGACTGAGGTTAGGCATTATCTCATTCACTATTTACCCCACAAAATCAATCGAACACCTGTTCGGAGACACTGTGTCAGGTTCTGGGCAATCACAGACGCTTGGGTTTCTCCTGGGCTGGGGTGTCGTGTTCCATACGTGGGGACAGCAGGAGGGAACACTTGAAGATGGGAGTCGTCTACCTCCTTTTGGAAGCTTTCCCTGACTCCACATCTCAGGCTGATATAAGCACTTTTCTGTGATGCTTCCATCATGCTCTGCATTATGTCACCATGGCAGCAAACCCATGGGACTGCAGTTTTCTTCTCCCTGTCTGGCTTCCCTAAGGATGGAGGCCTCCTATCTGTCTTTACAACGTCAATGCCTGGTCGCGGGAGAAACTCAATACGGGTTTGCTGAATGACAGACTGTTGCAGAAAGAAGGGACAAGGAAAGCCAGAGAGGTAGAGCCAAGACCTCAGATCATTGCCACCTCTGCTCCTTCGGCAACACCACCATCAGCTGCATCAGAACTAACTAGATTTATTAATGCTGCCAGGGTTAATTTTTTTCCCCTTGCATAAAGGCCAAGATAAGTAAGGCCATAGTCAAGTAAGCCGAGTGCTGAATGGGATTAAATTCCTGTGTTCTTGAAAATCTTACCTAGAGGAAAGTCTGCAGTTTCCAACGGCATGCTTTTGAGATCCCTTTAAAAATAGGAATCGTTCACAGTATAAGTGTGTTTTTGTGCTCCGAGAGGAGATGGTAGGGTGGGAGGGAAAAAGAGAAAGGGAGAGAGAGGAAATCCACTATGTGGTACATATGTTGGCGTTCTGAACAATAGAGAATAGGGTTTTACAGAAACGAACTTCGCTGGGTCGGCTCTTTAAAGCCGCGTCCATCAATCCTGAACAAACAGGAAGCTGAGAAGCCCGCTCAGGATCACTCATGTGGAGCAATATGTTAAGTCGAACAAGGGAGAGGAACCCAGGCGGTGTTGAATTAACCCTCTTAGGTTACTGCAGGCACAATCACAGTAAATGATGAAATACCTCCGGGCTGTGTGGTTCCAAGAGACAAGATAGCATTTACCTTATAGTTTCTGCAGGAAGGGTTGAAGGCATTAGTTCCGCAGACAAACAAAGTATCATCGTTTTTCTTTAGAAGAACTTTAATAAAGTTGTGACACTCATCCTGAAAAATAATTCAAACTTTTTGGTATCCAGTCCGTTCAGTATAGAGAGACCCCTTCACCATGTACCATGATCTGCCAACAGCAAGGTTAAAATGCTGGTGGCTGGAGAGTTCCCCTGTGAAAAGTTCGAGCCCCTCCTGATGTTAACCACAAGATGATGATGAGAATAGCAATTGCTTTTTCAACAGTAAAGAAGAACACGGCATAGAGTGGAAGTATGTGTTTATGCCGCAAAAGGAAGGCAGGCCTGGAAGTACCAGCCTCCCATCACATTAATTCTAATGCCAGAGGCTCCAGGGTCCCTTGATATATAAGGTTCCTGGCTGAAGTGTGTTTTTATGTTGTTCTGTGACCAAAGGCACAGACTTCTGTATGTCTGCGGCAGCCTTTCTGAGCTCTTCTGCAGACTCCCTGAGGGCTCTGGACCTCGAGGTGTGGGCTCCCGGAGAGGGCGCTCACAAGAGTCGGGGCAGCCAGCTTGGTGTCCATAATCCCTGGTGCCCCTAAATAGTTCATGACGCAGCCCTAGCAGCTGTCGTAATGTTTTACCACATTAAAAGCAAACTATTTTTGCAAATTAAAGCCTTCAATAAGTTGATGGAAGAAACAATTACGGGGGGAAAAGGGACTAGTGTGACCCATTCCACATCACGGTCTACGGCTAGAAATAACAGTCAAGGACTTAACCCAAAGTGGCAGCTGCAGGAGAAATGAAAATTGCCTACCTTATGTTTTCCCTTCATTCTGCATGTGTCTACATCAGTCTGTCTAGATTTCCATGTCAGTTTCTGCAGCGATCAAGAAAGAAATCAATTAGAACCCAGAGGTTGTTGCATTTGATTTTAGAAGTAAGAGTTCCCTGGGGGAGACTAGAGGCTGAACATATATTTATTGAAAGCTTTCTGCACCCTTTCTCCATGATTAATTCACCATAACAACAAAAGATTAGAGGTGGAAATGTTCATTTAATTTTGAACCCCTATCTATTCATTAAACTACAAAATGATCTTCTTCTCTTTGAGTTAAAGATGAAGGAAAAAGGAAAGAAGAAAAAACAACAGCGTGGACATTTCACATAAGATATCCACATTTACTGGCTAAATTATGCTCATTTTGATAAAATACATGTCCTTGCCCTTCTTTTTCACTTGATAAATCAGTTTCCGTGAAGCAGGCCTTTTTCTTAAAATATGGAAGTCATTTCCTTAAACATAAAGGAGACATTCACTTTAGGTGGACAAAGATTTAATTCAGGTTATACTCCTTCGCATAAATTCATGGGCTGAAGGGATCGTCTACTTCTGGGGCGGATTTTATTAACTAAAATACCTCCGTGTGGAGTTATAAGGGAAGCTTAAGGTTATATTTTATGTGTGTCTGAAATGGATAATTATCAAATTCCTGAACAACAACAGTCAACTCAATATTGCAAGATATGGAAACATAACAGTGAAACATTTGTAGGACGAAAGTTTACATATGAAAACTGATATTTACCAGGACAAACATCCAATATTTTATTAAAAGAATTTAGCAATTACCTAAGACTCCAAAGTGTACATGCACACATAATGGATGAATAAAATATGAAGTACATAACCATTTCTGAGTATGTATGAAGCCCTAACTTACCCCCAACTTAGGACTTCACAGAATGTTCCAAATTATTATAAGCCATGTCAGCTCAATCAATGCCTTTAAAATACATATTCTCTTCAAGAACTATCCTAAGGTCCTTCATTTCAGAAAGAAGGTTTTAAAACTACTTACTTTGCTACAGTAAATTTCTTCTGTGTGTGAGGTGTCTATATCAACAGTATAAATATGGTCCCTATAAACAAAGAAATATTAATACAACGTCAAACACAAGAGTCAAGATAGTTCATTTTCTCCTGAATGAGTATACGTCTCATTCAAGGCAGATAAACCCACATCCATGTTATTAAAAACAAAACATGCATATGCAAGAAAAAGGGGAGGGTTCAGCCTCCAAGAGGTGCCTCTGGCTCACATTCAGCATCTTGTGACAAAATGTGGCATCTTGCCACAAGGGACACCTTTTATGAAAACTTTCCAGTAGTCTCTCTCATCATGGAACTATAACATCGGTATATATGTAGTTTAGTGGGAGATGTCTGAAAGTTGAATGGGCTTCCAAACTGGAACACAGATGGGTTCGCATGCCCTTTCACTTGGTATTCAACATGCTACAATTGTTCATCAAGGGAGCTAACAAAAAGCTCATCTCCATCAGCATATTTTTCAGCCTTAGCTTTGATAATTTGATTGAGAAGATGGAAGACGATACAAGTAAAATTGTTTCCAGAAGCCACTCTCTTTTTTCACACGATGATGGTCAATTAAGGTCTAAAATGTACTTGAGCTAAAGTTTACATTTCTTGCTTTGGTTTACCTTCCTGTTT
Organism: Eschrichtius robustus; assembly: GCF_028021215.1. Taxonomy (NCBI): domain Eukaryota; kingdom Metazoa; phylum Chordata; class Mammalia; order Artiodactyla; family Eschrichtiidae; genus Eschrichtius; species Eschrichtius robustus. The sequence continues at coordinate 95,551,484 of NC_090825.1, forward strand.
TGCTGAGAATTTGGTTGACTTTATGATTTGCTGCCATTCTCCCCTTGGAAGGGGAGAAACAGAATCAGCAGCTCAGGTGTGGGGCTATATTTAAACATCCCCTTCTGTGTGAGCTGAGTACAAGGGCGTTTTTGTCTGGAATTCAGAAGAAAGGAAAGAAAAGAACTACACTCAACTGGGGAGATGGGGGGCTAGTGAGAGAAAGCAAAACAGCTCGTTTTCCCTTGAAATAACATTGACTTTTTCTAAAATGCAGGAAGTCCTGGGGCTGGAAAATTACCCACAGCTTTAAAGCAAGACCTCAAGGCTCCCATGCAGACTTTCAAGCCCCCTCATTACTTAAAAGAAATGGAGAGGGGAGAAGGAAAGAAAGAAAAAAGAAAGAAAGAAATCTGCTGTCAGGATTCACTTCAATTCTTTTCCCCCCAGTTCTTTGGAAATCTGTTTGCTACTGCTTTTAGGGAAAGTACAACAGAGAAAAATAGAAATAAAAACAGGCTCTCTCCTGTGAAAAGAAAAGGGGGCAAGGCAGTTGGCCTACAAAATTCCCTTGTCTGCTCCTGGACTGTGTGTGTGTGTGTGTGTGTGTGTAAGGGTGGTGAGGGGGAGAAAGGGAGCCTGTTTTGTAAATTGCTGAATTGGGAAGTTCTTCAGACTTCAGTAGGGTGCCACAATCGCCCTGCCCTTTAATTCCAAGGCAGTTTTATGGTATTCCTTTATGGCTTGTTTGACTCTGTTGGTGGTGCTGTGGGTCAGGTTCATTATTGGAATAGAATTGCCCATTACTTTGGTATTAGGTTTGAGATGACTCGAGGTTTTTCCTGGCCCTGTCTCTCCTCGGAACTTTAAATAAGAGCTGAACATATGAATTGTAAATTAACAACTGATTAATATTGGCAATTCCTCAGAAAGCTCTTAGATTGCCCCCTTTTGGCATGGCCTGTTTATGTTAATTAGCAGTTCAGAGATTAAACAACAAAAAAAGAATTTACAAAATGGATAATAATAAAGCAGAACTGAAAAGCATTCTTGCCATCAAGCTTCACTCAGTCCCTGGGTTCTGGATGGGACTTGGCTTCCGATCGCTGACACACATTGTCTAGAAGAACCGGGGAGCCTTTTAAAAATAAAATTCTGTGAATGAAATCTCCTTTTGGACAATGGCAATCTTTTTCAATCTCCAAGAGATCACATTGCCCAGCAAACAGCACGACGCTTTATGCTAAACCACAGACCAGGGTCAGGGGTTGTTCCCCAGCACCCGTGTGTGCATCCCAGGGTTCATACCCTGCTCTCACTGAGTTAAGTTACTTGAACACAAACTGACTTAATCCTAGGACTTCCTCTTCCCCCCTTCAGTGAGTACCACTGAACTGTGTTGCCATGACTTGAGCCTGGGGGAAGGATTTCACTTTAAATCGTGTTACTTGCTGCCTGAGAATGTGCATCTCTCCGGGCACTGTTGGGAAACGTGAAATTAGAGGGAGAGGAGGGACCCTAAATACAGCGACCACAGAAATCATTTAGGAACTTCTCCAGGGGTGTGTATTGAAGGGAAGTGGTTGCCTATAGAGTGAAAACCAACATGTCAGTGCTAGGCTGTTACAAATTTGACCTTTAACCAAAGACCAGTCTGTTTTATAGTGTTAAAAAAGTGAATGTGTTTCCCTTTTTATTTTTCCTTCTCTTCTTTCTCCTTTTCTTGGGGTAGGGAGTTCCGATAAAACGGTCTTGGTTTTAACAAGCTGTAATAATGGTTACTTTGAAGTCTGCATAGCACCTTGCTCCTAACTCAGGTGCCCACGGAGACCTGCAGTTCACACCCATGCTAAATCATCAGGCACAAGCGCAGTCTGTTATAATGTTTCTTTTCCGCTAAAGACTCACTTGCAAAGTGAACAATTCATAGAAGATTCTTGCGTCAACCTATTTCTCACAGATGCAACGTTTAATCATTTGTTTTGACCATCCTTTAGCTAATTGGGTACAAATGTAATCTTCCAGACTTGCTACATTTAGGAAACTAAAAATGGTATTTAAGAAGGAGCTGATAACTCTCCCGGAGAGGTCGCTGCTAAGGACTCACTGGATTGCTTTTTAATGAATACCTAAAATGGCCATGTTCTTGGGCAACAGCTATGAGAAGGTTATCACCAGGATGAATAGTACCACTTCTATGGCTCAGTAGGCCGCGGAGTACAGGGAGTAGTGACCCAGACTCTAGAGCAAGACCATTCCAGTTCAAATCCTGCCTCTGTCATTCTGACCCAGTCATTTCACCTTTCTGTACATGGTTTCCTCCTGTAAGACATGGGTATGATAATAGTTCCATCTCATAGGGTTTTTTCCAGGATTGAATGGATTAACACTTATAAAGGACTTACGACTGTATTTGCAATTTATATAGCACATACAACCAATATGTACTACATAAGTATTTGTGCAGTAGAAATTTTAGAAAGTGCTTTGGCATTGCTCTCTGTGACCAAATGTAGGGTACTCGTAGGATATTTTAATCTAGCCAGTGGATTTTTACTTTATGTTGTATAGCTTGTATTTTCAGAACATTTAAGTGCTTTGAAGGAATCCAGCACTGTTGTTACTTACCTGTTTGTTGCCTGTGCTCACAGCCAAACAGGTACTACAAACATAATCTGTGTTTCTCCTTCCCAGTGTAAAACGATTCATCAGTCTAGACCCAGGTTATACCACAGTGGAACCCCATAAGATAGTGGTCCTTTCTGCTGTTCATTTAGAAGTATTTTGAATGCGCTACACACACACCCCCAGATGGGAAATCATGTATTTTTAGAATCCCAAAGGACTTCATTAAGATAATCTAATCTAGTCTCTCATTTAACAGAGGACGCTTACACAGCCAGAGAAGTTGTGGTCCAGGTAAATTAAGAGTAGAGGTGAAAGAAAAGCCTAATCCATGCGATCCGTGTCTGGGTAGTATTCTTACCATGCCATCCAGCCTTAAGACATGGTCTATTTAAATGATATTTCCCCAGTGGATAAGTATTTTCTTAACTAGATCCAAATCAAAAACTTCTAAAATGGATGGCTACTGCTAAAGTAATGATATATACTCTATATTATCTGCAAAAACACAAGATTAATATACACACACCTACACACACATTGAACTTAAATTGATACATGTTTACACATTCAACTTAATTTAGTGTAAGTATCAAGGAGAGAAGCGCTTTACTCTGTGCCTGAGCAAATATTTGTATATATATACGATGTTCAAGGTAAGCAGTGGATTATTTGAGTCTAAGCTCCAAAATATGCAATTATTTCTACCCAAATCCACATAATAAAGTTAAACAGACACAGAAAATCTTGAAAGAATGATTGCTTGACAAACTAAAGTAGACTTTAAATGAAAGAACACTCTGTTGGGGACCTTTAAAATGATGCATAGCGGGGACACTGAGGTATTAGGACCGTTGGATGCTTTGAAGGCAAACGTGAGGAAAAGGTGGCTCACCTAGCAGCAATGTAGAGGGTTCTGTTCATGATCATGATCATCTGGATGTCCAGCCTGTGCCTCTGCGTGGTGTTCCGTCCTGGCTTGTGGCCCACAAACACCGGATACTGTTTTGTATCTGTGAAAAGAGGAGATGGGGCAAGAGAGGGAAAAGGAAATTAAGCCAAGAGTTGACAGGGCAGGGAGAGGAGGGGGGCCAGCCACAAAACAAAACCATATTTAAGTCCAACCGTGCCACCATTTTCCAGTCTGTTATTTTAGGAAATGCTGTGATAGAAGAGTCCTCTTTAAGGATAATCAAGTTACAGTTTCATTTCCTGATGCTAATAAGCCCGGGCTTAGATTTCTAAGCGTCACTCTTTCTGACTTGTCCTTCTTTCTGGGGGTTAAACTTGCCAGTGAACCCTTTACATGAAGGTGCTCTTTTCTTCCACAGTTTTCTTTTCATCTTTAGAGTGCTAAGCCCGAGGGGCAGTCTGCCAAAGATCTTGTCTCCGGACAAAACTATTTCAAAGCAGCCTTCCCATCAATCACCACAAAGGCAATGTGGTCTGGAGGCAAGAGCCCTCATCCAGGAGCCAGAAGAAAAATACAGTCTCCACAGGCGTCCAGTTGGAATAATCTACTATTGAAGGCAGCCCCGCTAGGTTGGTTGGCATTCTAGGAACTGTGGGAAGTTCTCTCTTGAGTTAAGCAATCGGCTAATCTCACAGAAATGGGGGCTTTGACAGGACAGGGTCAAACTGAGTGTAGCCAGTCGGGTGATCTGGAATTTTCCCTGACCTGGAGAGTCAGTGAGCATATTTCTCCTTTTCTGCAATTCTCTTTAGCTGAGAGCGGGCAATTTGTAATAATATCTGACCTTTGGAAATACCTACATCTCAAAAATCTCTCTGCCTTTAAACCTACAATCTCCAGAGCACTGGCAATCCTCCAAAGAAACCAAGGAGGAAAGAAAGATGAGTCACATTTAAAAGGCAGTTGTTTTGGGGGTGAGAGGGGTGTAAATAATGACTTGTAATCCATTCACAGATTTATGCTCAGACCCCTACACCTTAAACCCCTGTAGCATCTGAGCATGACTCACTCTTACTAGAGAGCCTCAGTATATTTTACTCACAATCAAGCTTAGTATGGGATTATCTTGTGCTTTTTCCTCTACTGCTCTGAAATTTCATTTACCCACTGATCAAGGAGGTTGCTAAAACAATTCATGTCTCTCTCCTATCAAAGATATGAGTGTCCAGTGAAGCATGATTTTCAGCAGTACATTTGGGCCCGGGGTCTCTTCTGTACAGGGGTACCAAAGATAGAATACCTACCTCAAATGGACATAAATAAATGCTTATTAAGGTTTGGTGCCTTAAGTTAGGTGGACTCTGCCACTTCAAGAATGATGGTCTCAAACTACACAGTGTGGTCCTTAGTCATACCCTGACTTTTGTTCTCAGAGCTGTCAAGGCTTGACACCTCCCCTTCATATAAAATTATTTCCTTTTACAACCTAGACCGTCCAGCAGAAAGCTGGGTAGATCTCTTTAGTATCCTAATATTACTGTCAAATACTTTTTTAAGGTTCCTTCAGTGTTTGGGGATTATTACTGTGAAGATAGATATTTGGGTAAAATGCTTTCACTTTTACTGTGATACAATATTTTACCTTTTGGAGAGAAGGAAAAAAAAAGTAATTGTCTGTTTCATCCCACACACAGGTAGAACTTTGCTCTTTTTGAGGAGGCAACTGACTTTTTCATCATGTTGCTTTCTACCCTTGACAATGAAGCAGAGATCAAAAGAAAGTTATAAACAGTAAAAGTAGGTCCACTATGAATTCAGAATCTCTCTATCCAAATCTAGCAATGATAAAACTTCTAAGTCTAAACAAAAGTTAATTTTTGTCCCTAAAGTACTCCAAAACAGTCTTCTTCTTTTCTGTTATCTTGTAACAATGCCTCTGTACTAATTACTTATGAAAATGTGGGGTACTGGCAACACCCAGATGACAGGGGTGTTCTCCCACAGCTGGTTTCCAGGCATGATCACAGCTTCCTTGTAGTAACTGAGACTTCCTCAGAGGTATTGAGGGCTGTTTCAAATCCTCACAGCCACGTTTATTGGAGTTACAGAACAGTCATCCTACCAATTTTGGCTAGACTTGAATTATCTGCCTCTGCCATGCACACAAGTTAAAGTGACTAACAAGTCTCCTGTTTTATGAAATGTTTAATTTGTATGTTTTGCCTGTTGACGCAGGCTCAAGTGCCCACAGAGGGAGAACGTTGAGAGTGAGAGTGAGATTGTGGATACTTACAGTTGCCATGCGAAATACTGATTGGCTCAGAATCTTCTGGGAAAGCAGCCCCAGCGAAGTGTAGCAGTGTGAAATATAGCAGCAAGGCTTCTGACCTCATAGTAGTTCAGCGGGGAGACTTTATTTCTCTACTTCACCCTGCCAAAGAGCAAAGAAGGGATTTTTTTGTCTTTTTTTTTTTACAAGTCAGCTTTATTCCACTCCATAAAATGAAATGGCCTTGAAGATAAATTTTAGAGAAAGGGGCTCCTGTTTCCTGTCTCTTCCACTGTGAATTCACCGATGACAGTGTTTTGCATAAGGAACCTGTGTCCATTACCCACTGCAGCCTCCTTCCCCATGCATCTGGGCCCTTTTGCAAAGCTTCTACCAAACAAGTAACTCAGAGCCTTAATTGCTTTGTCCTGAGTCGGTGTTAGGCCATTATGGGTGGCTATTTCACAGTCACGAAACGGCATTCCAAAAAATGTGGATGATTTAGAAAGCTTTTTTTTTTTTAAGGTAAATACATCTTTTTTCTTCTCAGCAGGTTTATAGCAGCATGCCATCCCCAGACATGAGTTGTTTGGCCAGCTAGGATCTTTCAAAATTTTGAAGTAGTTGCCCAATATTGAAAAATCAAGTATCTGACATAATGACCTAAATGTCAGTTCCCTTCAAGCACCATGCTCCCATTCACCAACCCCTGTCCCCACTATACTGGCCCAGTTCACCGATTTCCATTACCTGCTTGACCCCTTAGTTGAGATTTTCACTCCTCATTTATGTAATTCTATAGTAACTCTGTAGTGACCTTAGACATAAATAAAATCACATAATCTACGTTTAAAAAGAAATAAATGGATCCTTTCAGACTCTGTGGAGAATGTTATAGGGAGCCTCTGAAACCACCTCCTGAAATAGTATTGTTGATTTTTAAACAATCATATCTCTGTATATTTTAGTGTCAGATACTACCTTGCAATGAAACAGTAGTGAATAAAAATGCCAATATACTGTTTTACCCATCTGCATTTTCTTAAAGATGCTCTTCATGTGTAGAAAAACTTCTCCTAAATCTTAGAAGTAAAAACATTCCCATATGGGGCTGCTGGATACAGTAGAAGGAAACTCACAAGACAGTACATATTGCATAATTCTCAGGCATATTTCAAATAAGTGTTGATCTATCAGGGAAATTAATGTAAAATGGGGCTATCTTTTTATCTTAGTAAAGCCTTTGAAGTAGACTGCCAAAGGTCTTGTTTTGAACAAAGCTGTTTCACAGTAGTCCATCAGTCATTTAAGATTGGTGTGTAATAAAGTCAAGCTTAGTAACTTAGATGTCTTTGAAAGTTAATCTGGCAAACAAACTGCTAACTTATGCTTTTTAGAACACACTTAATATTAGATACCTGTGTCTCTCTTCTTCATTGCCAAAAAAAGCATTAACAAGTCCTGAGTGTTGCATTGCAACTGATAATTTCACAGACACAGCTGGATCTTAATCAGTTCTTCAGTCGAAAAGTGCACATTAATTAATTTGCTTTATCTTGAAAATCAAAGAGGGAGAGAGGTTGAGAGAAAAGCCTAAACAATTCCATATCTCCATCTCTGATGTGTAGATTAAAATTAAACTTTAAATAATTACTTGTTCACAAGGGCGGTCCATAACCAAGAGACACGAACATGTATTTACAGACAGGTGAAAAGCACCAGCCTATTCATTCATTCATTTGCTAGTTCTTCCTATTCTGGAGAATCTAAACCCAAAGGGAAGAAGCTCTGTGGTGTCCTGATTTTGCTTGTCGTGGCTTCTGTTCAGTACAACATTAAAGACGAGAAATCAATAACAAGAGCAAGTAAAACATTAAAAAAAAAAAAAAAAAGAGTAAAACATAAACCAGACACCAGTCAGAAAGTATACGGGGAAGAGGAAGTGGCAGCATTTACCAAGGGCTCAAGAGCAGTATTATAGTATTATACAGAAGCCTATTACCTCAGAGTGTTTGCAGCACGCCGTGGAAGAATAATGGAGACTCAAAAGGCTGATTCTCATTCCTTTAGAAATCTTTGGGAATATAGGTATACTTTTAAAGATTAATTTTTCTTGACATGACAAAGGAGTCTGTATCCTCCCACAATTGCGTTCATCTTTGTACAGATGTCCTAAAGCTAACGAGACAAAGTCCTGCTATTTTAGTCTGTCTCCCAATTTTAATTTTTTCCATCTTAAGATTGCATGGATTGATGCAACATTCTCAACCCAGAAGCTGGCAGGAAGAGCAATGCATGCATAAGAAATCTGTTATGCAATCCAATGGCTTTTTTTCAATCCTCATCCTAGCCAGGATCATGGCTAAGATGGGTTATTTAAGTATCTCCAGGTTTACAGAAGGGCTCTGTGCCAGGAAAAATATCTGTTTTATGTGTCTTCCTGTCGTCGTATCATCAGGTTGTTAACATGTACATCATGTGGGTGAAAGTGTTCTGGCAGCCCCAGTTAATCTTGGCCGGTCCATATGAATGCTTTATAATTTTCTTCAGCTGAGGTTTTGATGTATTATTCCCTTCCTACACAACTTTGGGCTCTAACCCTTGTAAATATGTAGACAATATATTTTCCTGTTGAAATGATTACTTTGTGGCGAGATCCCAATCAATCACATTGTCATTTTCCATCCTGCTGAACACGGGCTGAGTCTCCCTGCTAAGACCCTAGCACACAGACTTGCGCTAGCCCAGAAGAACAAAAACAAACAAGAACTTTACACTGCGTTCAAAATCTTGAGTTAGCTGGGCTGCTGCTATGTGGTTGCTTAAGTGATCTTGAAACTTTGTAAAGTGGTACCCACATATAGCATCTGCAGACACTTGTCTATTTCCCTCTTTGTGACTGTGCTTGTATAGGCTAAAAATGACTTAGACTTAATCAGCTACCCAGAAAATTAGATCATGGGAAGACTGTCAATATGACGATTCTAAACAAAAACGTTTACTTCAAAAATAAGCTCATTATGCCTGAATTTTCCATCTAAATTGTTTCAGCCTTCCATAATTCTTAGCCTGGAGAGAAATGACCTCTGTAAAATACACCATCACTAAAAAGTGATATTCCTATTCTTCTCCACCCCAGAAAATTCACTGCAAAACCTTAAGGACAGGCAGGTGAGGTTAATGGGTAAAAAAGGCTTCCTGAGACAACGGTGGGAATGTTTCCACTGGGGGAGGGCCAGCCCCTCTACTTTGGGCAGCTGCTGCTCAGCTCTGAAGTGCAGGAAAAATTCACTGCAAAACCTTAAGGACAGGCAGGTGAGGTTAATGGGTAAAAAAGGCTTCCTAAGACAACGGTGGGAATGTTTCCACTGGGGGAGGGCCAGCCCCTCTACTTTGGGCAGCTGCTGCTCAGCTCTGAAGTGCAGGCCCTCTGCAGTGTTGGCCCGCAAAGCCAGATCTCTGATTTTTATTTTTATTTCTTAAGAAGCCAGAAATCTGGAGTTGTATGTTAAACCTCCTATTTTATTTTTTTCTCTAAATGTTGGCAGCTAACTTAGTTTTCTCTTCTCTGTGAGTCACCTTTGGCCAAGTCCCACCAGTTCGTGAGCCCAAGTACAATTTTCTGGGGCAGGATTTGGGGAGTAGTGGGCAGGGGATTAGAACTGGTGTTGGGGAAGTGTGAGGCATACTCTGGCCAGGTGGCTTTGTCATGGCTTCTCGGTAGTAGTGGCTCCTGTGAAATTAACCTGATTAATCAGAAGTAAGATGTGGCCATTTGTGACCTGATTCTCTGACTTCATAATCATTTCTGGTTCTCTTGACATCCCCTTTGCTTTATGCTTTGCTGACACAGTGACTTCTTTTTTTTTTTTTTTTTCATTTCTTTTTGGCTGCTTTGGGTCTTGGTTGCTGCATGCAGGCTTTCTCTAGTTGCAGTGAGCAGGGGCTACTCTTTGTTGCAGTGCGCGGGCTTCTCATTGCCGTGGCATCTCTTCTTGCGGAGCACAGGCTCTAGGTGCTCAGGCTTCAGTAGTTGTGGCTGGCGGGCTCTAGAGCACAGGCTCAGTAGTTGTGGCGCATGGGCTTAGTTTCTCCACGGCATGTGGGATCTTCCCGGACCAGGGCTCGAACCTGTGTTGCCTGCATTGGCAGGCGGATTCTTAACCACTGAGCCACCAGGGAAGTCCCAGACACAATGACTTCTATACTACGACAAGGGTATGAGGGGTAGATAGAAGTCCCAGTTATTGTCTGTACACACAAGTGAATGAACATTGCTTGTTTTAAAGACCCAATTGGGCTGCTCCACATACTCTCTGTGTGTCCAGCTGCAGCAGACAATGCATCAGTGTACTTGCACTTGGACTTGGCTGTACGGATATAGCTTGTATCTGATTTGGTACAACCTTTCTTCCAGAATGTTGGTATCCAATGAACATTTTAATAGTAAGTGGTAATGATGAGAAAAATAATTTATCTGGAAACTTGCAAATGCAAAGTGCTCTTGATGATGACTCTAAGTATGGCCTAGAAATAGAGAGGAAATCATGGTAGTGGCACTTCTTTTCTTCTGTGAGGAAAATTATTTGCTACCATGCTTCTTTTAAAAAGCACATTTTCTACTGACATAATAGGAAGTTTAAAAGATAATCATTAATTCATGCCGTCATTAATAGATGGAAGGTGTGACCCTGGGTCAGTCTCGTAGCTGCACTGGCTCCTAGCTTCCTCACCAGTAAAATGAAAGGATATAAAATATAATGGCCTATCAAACTCCTCTGGGCTCTGAGATTGTACAATTCTAGGCGATTCTGCCCTAGTGAAGAAAGGATTGGGTACCTGATGGTGATTCAGGAGGATAGTACATGGAGTGACCCTGAGCTAGGACACTGCAAGGCCACGGACACCTTCTGGAGGTGTGGGGCTGGGACGGGAGGAGTAGGAGTCGAGGCAGAGTGGGGTACCGGAGCTCGAGACAGCGGGAGATGCAGTTGGGCTCTGGTGGCGGTTCTGTCCGCCACCCTCTGAGATGATGGCAGGGCGGGGGCAGGACAAGCTCTGTGCACTTGGGCAGTGCTCTTTCCAAAGAGAACAGGGCTGGGTTTTTTCTATACCCTTTCCTGGTTGCCCCTAAATTGCATGTGGTTTGGAAACTCAAGGGGCCATCAGTGTGTCACTGTGTGGTACTGTATGTGGCAAACAGGAGGGATGGAACAGGTTCTCTTCAGCTTTGCTCTTGGGGGCAGAGCACACAAGTTGTAGAAAGTTAGTCAGGCTGGAGCAAAGAGCTGTGACTCTGTCTAGTTTCAACATCAGGACAAAGTTCAATTCCATTAAGTAGTTCTACCCTGGCCAAAGAGACCACTGTTATTACTGCTGAATCATATTCGGAGTTTAGTCGGGTTTTACGCTAAGATAACGTTTTCATTTTTATTGCTCCAGCCTTCTGACCTCATCCATCATCATCTTTGTTTTCACAATGTGACTATCTTTAAAAATCTGACTTGAAACTGGCGTAAAAGCTTTTCCGAGAAGTCAAACGATTGTTAATCATACAGGGAAGCAGCGGGAGTAGAGGGTAAAAACACAGGATTTGAATGCCTCTGCTCCACTGATTAGCTGGGACCTCTGGCAAGATGCTGAAGAGCTCTGAGCCTCAGTTTCCTCATCTTCAGAGTGGGAAAAAATAGTGTCTCAAGATTAGTTGTGAGATAATGCAGGTAAAAATGGTAGTCCTCCATAAGTGTCTGCTTATTCTTAATAGTTTCTCTTGGAATTCCTTAAATTCTCAGATTAGCAACTGGGGTTCTATGTCTTCAGCAGGAGAAGCAGCTCTCTCCTCCTTCTCCTTCCCGGCCCCTAAGCTTCCTAGCTCTGGAGGTGGGTGTCTGGGAGAGGCAGGAGAGTCTGTCTCAGGATGGCACAGCTCGTGTTGTGTGATTTAAAAAATGTGAATCACAGCACTCGCACAAGTGCAAAGGAAAATATCAGTGTGGACATCGGTGAAAGGGTGGGGTGGAAGTGAAAGTTTATTGAGCACCTTCTATGTATGATGTACACATGCGTGTTATTTTATTTAAATATTACAGCAATCTAGAGAGACAGGCCTTATCCTCTCCATTGTGCACACAAGGAAACTGAGGCTCACAGAGGTTAAGTAACATGTCCAGTCAATATTTATAGCACATCAGTAAAAACAGAAAGCCAGGGCTATGTGATGCCACAGTTGATGTCCTTCCCAGAATGTCAAGGAAAGGGGAACAGAAGGAAGGTTGGAAAGAGAGAGAGGCTGGCATAAATGGAAACTGCACTTAAGATCATAGTTGAATATAGGTTGTTGCATCTATGCTTGCGTGGACAGAGTGGCTGAAAGTCCCTAATGGCTTCAGTAATAATAAATCTATAAAAGGAGTACATAGTCGCTTGCAAATGTGTAGGCATGCAAAGGCTCATTCCACTTTACGGCCCCGCGATTGCAGGCTTAAGGTGATAGAAAGACGCAAATGCTTTTCAATCACAGTTTTAGGAGGAATTGATTATCTCGTGACACCACTGGGTTAAGTGGAGCCACGTGCCTGCTTGCAGCCCCCTCAAGAGTGATGTTTTAAAATAAATACACCAAAGAGAACAACGTCTGTTATGAAGGGTAAAATCAAAGTTGCCTGTTTCAGGAGCTGAGAGGATAAACAGGTTTGGATACCTCTCAAGTCCGAGTAGGGAACCTCTGCCCAGAGAGAGGTGGGAGAGCAGATGCTGGTGCAGAAAACCCAGCTTGCTGAACGCTGAAGACTGCTGGTTATTCCTGCACCGGAGGGACGGTTCAGGGATCAAGGAGTGTTTGAACAGCAGGTTTCCTTCGCTGGCCTGGACTGCCCTGTTTCAGGGGCTGCAGCATTACGAGGACGCTGCTGTCCACAGCAAGCATGGCCAGGCCACAGAAGGGCTCCTCCCGGATGGAGTTAGGAACAACTTGGGCCCGTTGGTCCCGGTTGAAGTGTCCACTGTACCCAGTCTTCAGGGGTCACGCTGGCCACCTGTCTGGTGACACTGCATTAAGGTATAAGTTTTATGCAAATGTGAAAAACAGCTCTAGCCTTTTAATAAAGCATTTGATCTTCTTCTCCTCCTCAGCCATTAACAGAGACATAAAAGCTCCCATTTCAGAGGAAAGGGAAATGCCACAGACCTAACTTCAACACATTTTGGAGAAGGATGATGGCATTCAGTGGAGTATAATAATAAATATCGACTGTGTATAATAGATGTTCCATTTTGATCTGAAACCGCTGTCACAAAGGAGAGGGAAAAACAGTTGTGAATTCAGAAGTCTTTTTAGAAAAAAATTTTCTTTTTTAGGAAAATAAAGGTTGGTTGTAAACCTGTGATCTTTTGAGGAGAGAAGGCAAGTCTTGTCTTTCAGGTGATTCTTTGTTATGATCGTTTTCTTTCTTCCTACCAATGCTCTCCCTATCCCATAAATGCTTGAGACAATGCATTTAAGGCACTTTGCTTGGATGTTTCAGATACAGTCTCGTGACTCATTAGGGCTCTGCAGTTATAGGTGTGATCTCAGCAATCTGTGCAGAATATCCTGTGGCAAACCACCTTGATCTCAAAAAGCTGCCACAGTCCCAAGCATGTTTACCCATGTCACACCCCAGCTTTTTGCCATCTCCATCTTTCTCAACTTTTATAACAGTGCTGACCTTAAACATCTGCTCCAGAGACAGAAACAAATACCCGCTTTGTTTTGCTGTTAAGGAAACTGAGGCCCTGAGAAGTGAGATCATTTGCCAAATGTGGTGCAGCTCAAAAGTGGCCAAGCTGAGCAGCCATTGAGGACTCCTGGCTCCAGCACCGAGCTCTGTCCCTGCATTACGCAGCTTTCAGAAAGGAAGCCAAGACTCATTCATTTCTCCTATGGCTTGCTGCCTGGTGTTCATTACTTCCATCGCTTGCTTTCCCTCTTACTGATTCCCTGCTTTCTGCTGGGAGCCAGGCTCTGTGCTAGGTGCTGAGACAGAGATGGAAAAAATAGAACCCTTACCCTCTAGGACCTTGCTGTTTAGTAGGTGGGCCTGACAGTTCCAGATTATTGACCAAAAACAGAACACACAAACAATAATTTTTCCAAAAGACATGAATATTCTGTTGGGGAGAATACTGTCTGGAGGGTGAACGTGTTGCAGGGGGACGCAGGTGGGAAGCTCAGCGAAGGCCTCTGTTTGGAGGAAGCCTTGGCAGGTTGCGTGATTGTTCACTGAGGACTGGGGCGGTTAAAGGAGAGGCAGCTGGGAGGACATACCGGGTAGAAGGACCAGGTCTGGAGAGCAGGGCATTGAAGCAGACAACTCCATTGCCGGTTGGACTTACAGACACTTTCAAACTGGACCATTTCACTCTTGGCTTAAGGAATTTCAAATATTTGTCTGAAGTAATGGATGGATGTTTTTTCACTTCACCCAAAGTTTGGTTTAAAGAATGTAACTCAGAATAAAGATGGTATCTGATGACTTTTTTCTTCTAAGAATATGACAGAAGAAGAAGTAGTAGTGTGGGGAGGAGAGCTCTGAGGTAACAGCTGAGAATATTGGTATTTATTCTTTGAGTTATTGTCACATTATTCTCCCTAGCTTTCTATACATTTGTAATTTCATTAAAAATGAAAGAGGGCAAACATAATATGCCTAAACTGAAGGCACTTTTCGCCAGCCCTTAGAAAGATACTTGCAGAGCAATTTTTAAGGGAACAAACTAGGGATATTAGTGACTGGAGTTTTCCATGAACCTTTGTCAAAATCCTGAGCTGGTTTAAACCGAAGCAGAGCAATGGCTGCCCTTTGCCAAGATGACTCCCCCTCGTAATTTCTCCTCTGTTTGCTGTCACTGTGGTTTACAGAAAACAGAATCTCCCAGCCGTATCTCTCAGCTTCAGGTGGCTACGGCAATCTCCCAGCCGTATCTCTCTGCTTCAGGTGGCTACGGCAATCTCCCAGCCGTATCCCTCAGGCTCAGGTGTCTGACCCTTCCTGGTTTTGAAGGGGAAGTCAACTTCAGACATGGCTTGGAGAGAATTAAAAACAACCTGCACGTCTCTCCTCTGAGTTCTGAATAACAGTCCCAAATAACAATATCACCAAGCATGGATGATTGCAACTTTGACAGAACGCTACAAATTCTTACTGCTTTTTTGGTAAAAAAGTCTCAAGATCGGGGAGTGAAAAACATTTCCTTGAGCTAAACTTTTTGAATCCGTTTCTCTGGTGTTTACTGCATGCCATCTTTCATTGTATTGCTTGTCTCTCTCTGTGACCTCTGATGCTCTCCCAGTACCCTGAAAGCCAAAAATAGACTTTATATTTGACTACAAGCTTCTGATTGTATATAGAGAGGGACATAATATCATTTCAGGATCTGTTCCAGAACAAAGCATGATATTGCTGACTGGTACTTATCATCAGTAGAAGGTCTACGTACACAGTGGACTATCTGTATGTTTCTGTATGTCTGGACACATCCAGAACAGAAATGAGATGCAAGTATTGTCTCTTGAATTTCCACAATTTTCTTATATTCTTTAGGAAATTCATTTCATTTATTGAAAGGAAAAAAAAGTCCACTTTGTGTCCCAATAAACTGCAAAGCCATACATTTAAACCTATTTCAGTTTATTATTGCATCTGGTAGATAGCACTACATCTTTCTGAAATTAATGATTTCTTTATTGGCTCTGTTCATGTTCTTTACACATAAAAAGTGACTCATTAGTCTGGCTGGATTTACTTAGAGCAGTATCAGTTTGAATTGGGCTGGAGAGAGCACTGTTTACTAGTTACCCACTCCCTGAAGTGTTCATTTGTTTTTAATGTGAAATCTTACCCTCGAAATTACTAGCTATTTCCAAACATCCTGAAAATATGCTTCCTTAAGGCCAATGAGAGTAAGCGCCAGGAAATTATGGGTTTGTTTAAATATCTCTACCGCTTGGTGACTTGATTCCTCACACAGGTGACTTAAAGGTCACTGCACAGAAACATTTGGACCCCATCCACTGAGATGAAGGTGGTCAGCATACAGGTGAACTGTTTTGGTGGTAGTAGCTGTTTTTAAAAATGCCTCACTTCTCCTTCAGTTTAAAGAAAAACAAGCAAGTTGCTTGTTTGAAATACAGGTACACAATCCCTCATTTGCAATTACAAAACAAAAATGAGAACAACCCCCCGCCCCACCCCAAAAACCAAGAGATTTTTCCTATTCATTGAGCAACAGAACCTGACCTACGGTGGCATGACACTTTATCCCTCTTAGGATAAATATTTATACATTTCACTGCAAAAACATTAATGGGTTTGATTACTGGATGTTGCCCACGCTGGGAGATATGTCCCGTGTTACCTTTTTAAAATCTGAAACATTTTAAATTCTGAAGCACATCTGTTCCAAAGGTTTTGAAAAAGAGACTTGTCCCTGAAGAGATTAAAAAACAAGGATAAAAAAAACGAGGGAAAAGGAAATCCGTTAGAGCAGAATCCCCAACACTGGGTTTTGCTAAGCCCAGCAGCTCTCTAATTACCCTTGGTGTATTGTGAGATTCTCACAGAATTAAAAAAATGTAATCTGATTTCATTTTTTTAAAAGAATGTATATCCTATTGTACTTTGCTTGCAAGAATAATTCAGAGATTAGGAACTGCTGACAGAGTCATCTAGCCTTAATTTTCTCTATTCTGTGCTCATAACGACAGGCTTCCAGGCTCGGAAACCATACAAGGCACTGACAGGTGCAGGCTTCCACAAGATGAGTGACGCTCACAAAACAGAGGTGATCTTGGTAGAGAGGGTCTCCAAGGCTCCCGTGAGTGAGCTGTGACATCCAGCAGTAGCAGAAGGTGACAGCCTCAGCAGGCACAGCAGCCCTCGCCTGGGTGAGGGTTTTCCTCCCATCGAACCATCGAGCCAGCTACAGGCAGTTCAGCGCTCCTTCCTCTCTCCGGGTTAAATGCATAGACTTCACAGGCTTTTTTATGCAGTTGCTGGTGGTTTCTCCAACGGAATGTCCATAATGTCTGCAGCCTGTACTCTTTCTCTCGCCCATGGAATGACCCTGGTAATGGCTTTCTCCAGTCCCTATCATCAGAGGGAATTGTGGGCTGGCAGTCAGTGTCTGCCCTTTGCTTTGTTATATGTACCTGCCTTTGATTTTCAGTTACCTGCGATTTTCTTTTCATGGAGAACACCAGTAGGTTGAAGGATTAAGTAATACCATGAAGAACTTGAATTTCAAGAATATTTTGGGAGGACAGCTATTACCTTGGGCAGCGGGTGGGGTGGCAGAGGAGGAGGGCGTACTCTCTTCCCTTCCTGTCTGAGGGGCTCTTCCACAAACTGTCCCCCTCCTTTCTTCCTCACTAAAGGGGTACTGGGCATCAGGCACGATGGTCATCAGTCCTAACTCTGGGATAAAATGGAGGCAAATGGTTAATAGCAGATAACCTGGACACCAGGTTAATCGCTGCAGTCTAGATTATCTGGAGGGAAGACAGCACATGGCCGTCAGCAATTAGCCTCCGAATCTAAAAAGAAAGAAAGAAAGAAAGAAACCACCATTCCCGTAATTAATAGCACAGCAGACAATCAGTATAATTACCATTTCTGTGAGAGAGTCCAGAATCAGGAGGAAAAGTTAAATTATTCAATAAGCTTGAGTGTGACAGGCACAAACCAAATTAAAGTGCTGAGGGTTAGACAAAGGGGACACGATAAATCAGAGGGAAAGTGAGTGTGTGACCTGTGCCCAGCCCAGCAGGCGTGCCTGGGCAGCTGTCACCCCAGGAGCCCTGCAGGCACAGGCTCACCTTTCCGGGGAGGAAGTGGAGGTGCAGGAAGTGCATAAATGGCTCTGAAAGCTCCTCATCGCTTGGTTACTGGAAAGCACAGAGGTCCATCTGGGTCACCCAGGCTTTCACTGGTATGGATTCTAAGGGCTGAGCAGTGAGATGGAAAAAACACAGCTGTAGAACACAGGGAGAGGGGATAACACGTGAACTTCTTCTTGAAGGGGAGATTGCCCCAGTTCACTCTGAACAACTAAAAGACTATGGCAGAATTATGTTCTACTCAAATAGCAATAGTCTTCCTGTGCAGTTCACAGAGCCTTCACCTCTCCAAAGAGTAAAAACAGAAAAGTCATTCTGAAGTGTTAGGCACGAATAGGCAGACGTGCGCCTCAAATATCTGTTTAATAATCAGTCCTTTCCAGCAGCACTAAGATGAGTAAGCAAGGCTGAGTCTCCTCCAGAATCTTCAGTGAGGAGGGAGCAAGGTGCTACAGGGCACGAGGGCAAGATAACCCCCACTGGGGCACTGCTTCCCCATCTGAACGTGAGGGACATACGGATGCCTCCTCCTCCCTCACCCAGAAGGTATATTTGAAGGTTGAGAGTCGTTATTAGTAATTTTTCCATGTTTTGCAAGTACTTTTACTCCAAAGGAGCATTCGTTTTGTGCATCATGGATTATTTCTTTAATGTTTCAGGAGTTACCAGTAAGAACATGAGACGTGAGAAAATATCTTACAAGTGTGTAGGCACTGAAAATAAAATAAGAAACTGCCTTTGTTGGTGGTTCACCTTGACTCATTCACTCATCTATTCATTCACTCAGGAGTCTGATGTGAGCCAGCAAAGGACTGTGCTGGGGCAGTGGGGGAGACCCAGGTCATGGGTCGGTCTTGGGGTTCTGCCCTTGAGGAGCCCCCAGACTGCTATAGGAAATAGTACAGGAGCAGCTCTAACAAAGTGTTTATAGAAAGCATGTAAAGACATACGAGAGTTCCTAGGACTGAGAGAGAACATCCCGGCATTGATTCTACAACCAAAACACCTGTCAAACCTGTCCTCTTCTCTGTGTGCTACCTATGATCATCTAACCCTCCATCAGCTCCTGCCTGGACTACTGCAGTAGCTTCCTCATTAATCTCCCTAATTCCACTTGGCCCTCCATCCATTTACTGTCCATGCAGCAACTGATGGTCTTTTAAAAACGTAGATCAGGTCGTGGCCTCCCCTGCATAAAACTCTCTTGTGATTTCTTATTACATTTACAACACAGTTGAAACCCTCTATCCTGGGTGCAAAGGGCTTCACCTATCTCCCTGACCCTATCTTGTTCCATCCCACCATTGCCCACTCTGCTCCAACCTCTCAGCTTGGGTTTCCTGCAACACACAGCTCTCATTCCTGCCTTAAGGACTTGCCGCTCCCTCCTCGCGGAATGATCTTCCCCCACCCCGGTCTTCATATAGTGGGCCCACTTTTGTCCTTCAGAACTCGGTTAAAATGCCACATCCTTGAACAGGCCTTCCCTGACCCTGAAAACAGCCCAGTGCCTTTTCTTTCATCACTTTATTCTAGATTTCTGTAATGGATTTGTCCCTAATTGGTGTTTCTGCATTTATATTCTTATTTGTTTTTGTCTGTCCCTCCACTCCATTAGGAATATAAGCTTTGTATGGGCAAGTTTGTCTTGTTAATCATTGCATCTCCACGTTCTGGAACAGTGAACTTCCAGCAAATATTCATTGAATAATGAATAAATGTTAATCCAAGGAAGAGCATCAGAACAATTTCTGACAAATCAGTGTTAATAGCAAAGAAAAGTGGAGATGCAAGGGGCAAGGATAGGTATTTTCAGATATCTGAAGAAAAACCTGGAAGACAGTTATGAGGGTAGAACTAAGATCAATGGGCAGAAATTAGGAGGAGATAATTTCTGCTCAAAATAAGGAGGACCTTTCTAGTAGTCCCAGTAACACAAACCTGGACTGGCCCCCGTAAGGGGCTGGGAGGCCAGAGGAGGGCTTGGGTGGGAGGAATGTTGTCCACGGGAGGCAGGCATCGGGTGTGGGGCTAGACTAGACAGCATTTAAGGTCCCAGTGGAGAGCCTGATTGCCTACGATTCTTGGATCTTCTGACAAGTCCTCCCCCCACGTCCTGAGGAAGCACTGCTTCGAGTGGGAAACCACAGATGGTCCAGCAAAATCCTGCTGGTGACTCAGTCTCTTTAGATGAAATAATGTACCTGCAGTCAAAGGATCAAAGAGGAAGTCCTTGGGCTTTGGCTAGGCCTCATTCATTCAAGATCCCAGTTTGACCAGCTTGTAGAGGCTCTAGGTCAGTAGCCAAGAAAGTATATGCAAGGAGAGAGATGGTCATAACCTGATGAGCATTACTGGCAATAACCAGAGGCCTTCTGGGTTGGGAACGTACCGTGTCCATACTGCCCTGCCTCTTCCCGTCTCTGCAAGGCTTACAGAAGGTCTTGAAGTGTGGGATACAGAGTTAAGCTCTGGTGTGTGGCCTTCCTGGGGATGCATGTCATCCACTGGCTTGTTACTAAGGCTCAATTGCCAATGACATACAGACCCCAAGAGATGATTTAACTCCACTCTTGTCTCAAATCCCTTACCAGTGACTCATAACTTTCTCCCGACACCAGAGCAGCTGGGCTAGCCAGCCGGAGAGAAGACGTACAGATGTTGCTGGCTGGAGTTGGAGAGGGCTATGGGCCTCTCATCTGCAATCAGCGCAGAATGCTTCAGTGGGGTACAGAGTGGGGTTGCAGACAAGATGTCGGTGCGGACATCAGGTCTGTCATGGACCGTCTCTCATCCTTCAACACATGTGTGTCTTGAAGCAGAAGACACTGCAGCTCCTCTTCTTCTGCAACTCAGAGAAGTTTTATTTCTTTGGGGAATATTAGATCCTTAAGCCAATCCATCTGGAGAAGGTATGCGAGATAGTACTCTGGCCAGAACGTACCACCCACCCAGATGTCTGGGCTTAAAACAGATCTCAAATTTGAAAATTGTGAAAGGATGAGAAGATAAATGAGCGGGTGGAGGTGGGGGGCAAGGAAGAGATGATCTTTGTTTCTGAGAAAAGGATGTAGAACATCTAGATATTAGATTTGTTGATTATACACCAGAAAAATATGGACTATATACGTGTGAAATTCTCATTAGAAATGGCTTGCTTAGGCAACATTTTGTACACTGAAGGCACTTGTTAAATATTTGTTGATATTGATCCAAGTGGCTTTGAGTATTTTTAAATATCAGTCCACTGAGTTCTATAGTGATTTGAAAAGAGGCAGATTTTTAAATGAAAATTGAAACACAAGTCAGGACTGACTGACTTTTTTGAATTGTGAGTGTTTCAGTTCTGTTACATATGCAACTAGTAATAGTGGTTGTCTCTGAGGGAGAAGGGCTGGAGGTCAGATGTGGGAGAGAAACTCACTTTTTAGGCTGTACCCTTTTATGTTTGTTTGAATTTTTTTCTTATGTATGTGTTTCATGTTTGAAACAAAACAAAACTAGTTATTTTTTTAAATCTGTGTCTCCAGAGGCAAACCTGGAACGCAGGCCTGCTGCTACCTGCCAATTCCCACAGTTTTTCCCAG
Source organism: Eschrichtius robustus (assembly GCF_028021215.1). NCBI lineage: Eukaryota > Metazoa > Chordata > Mammalia > Artiodactyla > Eschrichtiidae > Eschrichtius > Eschrichtius robustus. Next base: position 95,572,732 of record NC_090825.1, read on the forward strand.
GATCCCGTCCCCTCACAGTATGTTCAGCCAGTGGTCACGTTCTGGAATACAGGATGAGGGTGAGGGACGTTTATAGGCATTGTAGTGTCAGTAGTGGTAACTTCATCTGTGACCCAGATGGATATATACAGTGGCTGGTAGTTTTCACAACACCATAAACCCGCCTGTGTGCCATACGAATGGCTGCCTAATTTATTAGCTTTCAAATAAAAATGTAACCAGCTCAGTAAAGCAGGACATAATGAAGTCAAATACAAAGAATCAGATGAGCTCAAAGCAAAAACCCTTCATATTTGAAATTTTATTTTCCATAAGGAAGAGTACAGGGCTGTGTATGGGAACTTATTTTTCCTCCACTTGCATGTTCATATCTGGGCAGGCTCCTGCCCCCATGTTCTTTGGCATCATTACCCTTTCTTGGCGTTCATGTCCCATTGCAAAGGAAGGCCAAAGGCTGCTTCTGAAGCATGCCCAAAGGATGCCCAACCTTTTAGAAGTGGAATGAGTGTTCTCTTCTGGGAATGGTCACCTTAGTCTCTCCCAGAATGACTCCTCCCAGAGAACAGAGGTCACTGACTAGAGAAAGAAGGAGACTTCATCAGAAGAGCGATGAGGGCTGAGTGGAGAGGTACCCACTGTACTGGCGTATGATGGATGAAAAGTGTCCTTCACCCTTATCCCAGCACCCCTCTCCGGGGAGTGAGCTACAAAGGGCAGCCTCCTCCTTGCACTTCTTCTCACTTGTTTACTCAGCAAACACCGAGCTAGGTGCTGAGATGGGGGCAAAGGCTTGTTTCTTCCTTCCTTCGTTCCCCTTCTCCCGAGAGCCTATTTCAACCACTGTGAAGTTGCTTCTCCTGTTAGGTGGGTCACATTACGCTCCTCTTCTTGGGGCTCTAGGTTTCTCACTGGGGTGGGAGACAGTAGTTTCTGATTTGAATTTCAACTCCAACTTGAACCTTGGAGGCAAGTGCTACCTCTTGGGACATGCATGTTCTCTTTTCCACACTCCACCAGTACCTGCTGCCCTGTCTGTAGCTAAATGCGAAAATGGACCATACTGTGGCCATAAACCACTGGTTTCCAAACTTGCCTACACATTGGAGTCACCTGGAGAGCTTCAAACGTTAAGGATGCCCGTGTCCCACACCCAGAGATTGTGACTGAATTGGCCTGGGGGTGTGACCTGTGCTTTGGAAATTTTAGTAGATCCCCAGGTGATTCAAGTGAGCAGACAAGTTTGGGAACCGCTGATATAAACACAAATGGTATCCAAATTACAATCCTAATCCCTTTCATTCCAATGCCTTCAGCTACAGCCAGGGATAATTAATCATGATTCAAAAAACTTGCATTTGTGCCAGCCACATGGAGTGGCTTTTAAAATATCCAAGTTTATTTTGTGCCCGCCTACCCTCATGCCAAACCACTAGCAAAATATAATTTAATCCATTAAAAATTACAGGGAGCCCTGCAGAAACTTCTTCTCCAGCATGGGGCCTGCAAAGTATTTTTAATGTAAACACAGACAATAGGTATGTTCTCTTTTGTAACAGAGTTGAAATAAAGCAGATCTAATTAACCCACCCAGATGCTATGCAGTAGAGGCCATGTGAACACTGCGTTAGGAAGCCTGTCCTGCAGCCTTATCAGAACGGCTTTTCTCTTCGACAGTGCCCTGGTAACCTGGGAAATATAAATTTTGATTACTAATTGCTACATTGTTAGTAACTGACTATATATCATCAGGAGCTGGTCACCAGTGTCAGCCTAGACTTAATTATCTCAGCTGAAGAGAAAGTAACCCTCTGAAAGAACTGTTTTCCAATTAAAGCAGCATAGAATATGTGATTTGTCTCTCTGGCGATATCCAATTCATGGCCCTTTTCATGTTACTTGTATTGTCTTCTTTTCCTCATTACAAGCTCAGAGTTGTGCATCTTGGGCTCCCTAACAAGAAACACATAAATATCAAGAGGGCAGCTGTCAGACCTTTGAAAAAAATCATCGTCACCACAATAGTTATTACAGAGTTTCCACTAGCAAATGCTACAGCTAAGATTAAAGACAGCTTTCAGCATATCCACTTATTTTCACAGGTTCCTAACCTCAATAGAATATGTGTATGATTACTTGTACACACACACACCCACATACTTAATTTTTAGAAGATACTCTTTAGGGGTCAGATGTTCTATGCTTTATTTTAGCTATTGTTTCAGTGACAAGGACAACATTTTTATAATAATACAAGAAAAAATATTTGGGGTAAAATCCCAGGCAGTACTATCTCTTTAACTCTTCATCTTCCGTATCTTGTTTGTTTTTACTGCTGTTAATTTGTTATTTATCCCCACCGAATGTGTGCCCACTTGCCTATCAAGGCAATTCTTTATCCCAGGAGAAAGTATGAGTTTGTCTCTCTGTGACTAACTCGACCCTGACCATGCCATAAACGAAGGCTTACGAGTCTGAGTTGTTTCAGAAAAGATTTATTGAGCACCTGCTGTGTGCCAGGCACAGGTATATTCTAGTGGGTTTCCAGCTCATTCCTTCTGTTAATGGCTACGTGGCCTTGGGTTGGCTATTTAATCTCTGTAAGCCTCTGGTTCTTGTAAAGTGGAACAGTGATGCTTTCTCTTCAACCGGTTGTGGTTAGGACTTAAAGCCCCTGGGCCCTGAAGAGGTGTTTAATATATGCTTCCATTTTCTTCTCCATCCCCTTTGTGCTTGGGGGCTGGCATTTGGAAACTCTAAGTATCTTCAGGTTTCAGCATTTTCAATTTTGTATACTGTACTTATGCATCACTTGTTTCCTAAAAACACTTCCTGTTTGTAGTTTCAATTTTCCCCTTTCCCTAAAACTTCCCAACCACACATAACCTTCTGTGTCTTGCCTTGGAGCTGCCCGCATTTTGATTCACTTATGCATTGCTGCCATTCTGAGAAGACAGTAATTGCAGTTTGGTACTTAACCAAAATGTCATGGAAGTTTAAATTACTTCTTTGGGGGAGGGAGTGCTGTACTTTTTTTGATGCATTTTTTCAGGGCCATGCCATTATAAAAAAGAAGAATAGCCTATGGTCACTGGTGTTAGTCATTATCTACTAGTGTCATAACCCTCTCCCCAGCTACTTTACAAATACCTCAAAGGAAGGAGCCCTTTTATAATAGACAGTACATTGAGCATTTATTGTCTATATTGATGAACAAGGTAGTGTCTCAGGCACTGTGGCCAGTACAAAAATGAGGGATGGCTAATGTACAAGAACTTGGAAGGAAGCAGCATTAAGAACATTTCTGGAATCCTCTCACCTAGCATTTCTTGGTGAGTGCCCTGCCCTAGTGCCTTGGCTTCCCTGCCTGTGCCCATTATTGGTTTTTCTTCTCTCCTGTCAGTCCTTTCTTTGTGTCTGTCTTGCACTGCTCTTCCCTCCACTAGGGGTGGTTTCTTTTTTCCCCCAGTGTTTTCCTCATTGCCATCCCCCCCAACTCAGCCAACTTCTCTATCCCATTCTTTTTTCTGCCTTGGGAATTCCTACCTTTTCCTTAAGACACTCTTCAAATATCACCTCCTCGTGAGGTCTTTCCTGAACTCCACTGACAGTTAATTTACTAATGTCTCTCTTCTTTCTTCTACATGAAAGAGTTCTGTCATAACAAACTGACATTATTTGTTTACTGATCTGCCCACACCACTAGACAGTGAACTCGGCAAGGGCAACAAAATAACAGAGGTTTGATGGATAAATAAATGGATCAATGAATGAATAATCGAATACACAATCTCTGTCCCCAGAGGATTTACAATTTATGGGGGAGACATATGTCAGTAACGAACTGCAAAGTAAAGTACAAATACAAATGTACTATAAGGAAAATGCCACACATTTTGAGTTTTTCCAGAAAGGCTTAGATTTACTTGCTTAGTTCACTTCATAATGGATTGGAGCCATGAAGCAGTTACTGTAGATTGCACCTGACCTTCTTTTTTAAAGGCCTTAGTCTAGCTGGCCTCAGAAACCCTGTTATGTATACATGCCCTGGTAACACATAGCAGCAGACTAACACAGCCTTGGCCTTTCTATTTGCAAATACAGGCTCTTGAAATATACGTGAAATGTAAGACGCTGGTATTCACACAGTGACATGAACACCGCCATATTCTATGAAATCCCTGACCTAGTTACACTGCTGAAAGCATAGCTTAAGTGCATGTAATGCCCAGCACGTGGAAGAAATTGTTATCTTGAGAAAAGTAAATTTTGCATTCCCCAAGTTCTGTATTATTAAATCTGTGATCTTAATATTACATTAGAGTAGACATTTTATTCAATTATATGGACAATGAAATAAGAACTGAGAAAGAGGTAGCTGGCCCAGATTCCCCTGGGTGTGAAAGGATGATATTTATTTTATCTACTTCTGACAATGAAGTTTAAACTGTTACATAAAGCTCCTACCAGCAAAATATCAATTCAAACAGAGGTTAATTCTTCAGTCATACTTGGCTTTCAACATTTTGTCATCAGAACTAAGCAGTTGAACATTTCTGCCCTAAAAATGGATGGAGTTGTATCTTCCAATATGCTGGATCAAGAAAATTGAACGTGGCCAAGAGCTGACTATTGCCAAATTAAACAAATGGATTTGGGGCTTGCTCAATAAAATAAACTGTTTCTAATGATCCAATGCATGGAAATATGGGGGCTTTTTTTTTTCTATATGGAGGGAAATATTTCTCACCAAAGTACTTTCAGAAAGTGATCTTTTATACCCAGTAGGCCATGAAAAGGTGAAAGTATAAATGAGGTTGGAGGAGGAATTCTTCTCCATCTTCCTCCTGCGAGCTGATGTCGTAGCTCTATTCTAGGAGAAAGGGGTAGGGAACGTGGACTGTTTCATCTGCCCTTGTCAACCAGTTGGTTCTAATGAAGTCTAATGATTAGTCTTAGATGGTCTGTTAACTGCATGGTGTGAAAGTCGGTAAGAACCTTCAGTTAAAAGTCAACCCTGAGACCACAAAACCTTAGATAAGATTAAATTCGAACATCTAAAGAGCTCTCAACTAATCTGTCTAACAGGCTGAAATCCAACTCAAGTGTCGTTAATTTAATAACACTCAAGTCTAAATGCCACAAAGCAAAAGCTTATTAAAAATGAACAACTTAGAGAACAAAAAAAGGGAGGGGGAGGGAAATGAGGATTTTTTTTTTTTAATTAACAACTTCTTGCAGGATATAAGTTGCAGGTATCATTTCCTTTAGGCCAAATCATTTAAGTGAATCTAGTTGTAAAGCAGTTTGCACTCTCCAGGATCACTAGGGATTAAACACCTAATCAACAAATGCGTAGCCTTTTTTATCGCTTCCCTTTCCTTTCTTCATTTCCTTTCTTAACAATTGGATACTATTCCTGAGTGATTAACATAGCACATGATCTCTTTCTCATTTTCCAACTTCATCCTTTGAAACCAAAAGTGAATTAACAGTCCTTCGTAAACTTCCTGCCATGGTTCTCACTTGCTTAGGGATGTGATGTGGATTTCTGGAAATGCCCAGTTAAAGGAGAGTGCGTCCACATAGACTCCAGTACCCTGCTGATCTGTCCCTCTCACCTCACCCCCATCCTTCCATCCTCATTTGCCTTTACAGTATGGAGCTGATACTGCAGAAGCAGCCGATTATCAGGAAAGCCAGCTCAGGTAAATTAACTTAATGAAACAGATAACTCTGTATATAAGTATACCTTTGAAACTGACTAGGCTCAAATATCCACTCAGCTAATGAGCCTGCGATAGGACCCTGGCAGAGGTGTAATCCTTCTGCCACTAAAAGCCTTTCCACAGCCCTGCATCCTATCTTTCTGTCCGAAAACTAGGCAGGAGCTTAACAGCTGCCAAGCTTCCAAAATGCAAACAGCAGCAGTTGCCTATCTAAGTTGTGATTGATGGTGCACAAAAATACACAGCTACTTCATAGTTATTCTGGCCCGCAACAAATTAAGGATCTAAACCTTTGTGCTAGGCAGATAGCCAGTATATCGTGGGGGACTGCTGTGGCTCTATAATTATATCCAGTCTGATAATTATCCATTCCACCGCTGTGAATGGCCGGTACCCAGGGACTTTAATTTCCCTGTCCCCCCTCCACCAGTTAATGCCTGACCCTGTGTCACTTTGACTGTGAAAGACGCTGAAGGAGACAAATGAGTTTTTCTCTGACTATGTTAAATTAACTAATGGATTCTGATTGTGAAACTGGCATCATAATAACAAACCAAGGCTCTGCCGTGCTGGGTGGACATGTAGACAGTCTCTAAGGGTGTTACTAACCTCAGGCATTAAAACAAAACAACAATAAAACCAAAAAAATCTGGCGAGTGTGAATGTAAAGAACCTATTTAGTGTGACTAGTGATTAACGAAATACTTTATATTTCAACCCGTTATTTTGGTATCTGAGACACATCTACAAGAGAGCTGTTGTAGGGCCTAAAACTAGGGATTAAGTGACCAGTTTTAATCAGCATTTCCCCCTTTTCTTTGAGTGCTTTTATTTTCCTAATCACAAGGTGGCTGTAATTCAATATGGCTGCACATCCATTTGAGCTAAATGTAAATCTTGAATATCTTTGACTGAAAATAATCACTGTTTTCATTGCTTTCATTCTAATGTAAAAGGCACTATTGCTTCCAGTAATTGGTAAAGGACGTTATAGTCTGGCCAATAGGGTAATTGTACAGATTCCAGTGTTGTAGCTGTACAGACACTCCCTGTCACACATGGTCTTAATTTTTAATATGTATTTTTCGTTTAGTTCACTAAAATATTATGGGTTTCATATTCGTGCAGCTGAAAAGATAAATGTCCTTTCCCATGTCCCCATCACTAGTCTGTGTGTTCTGGGAGGTTAAAAAACTGTAACTCATCTGTTCCGTACCGTATTAAGAGTGAAATTTGGCAATCTAGATGTGAATTCATTTCCAAAAAAGAAACAGAATCTGGTAAGTTTTTGTCTTTTAGAGGAAAGAATATTTTAGAAGCTTAACTTATTTTAAAAAAGACTCATACTGATTCTTTAAAAAAGACAAAATTGTATATAATTTTATTTAAACCCTTTGGACTTCTGAAGAGTAAAAAGCCCATATTAATCTAAGAATTTTACTTTTGGGAACAGGATACTGAAAATGCAGAAGTCATGGAATCTTTCTTAATCACTGACCAAAAATACCTGTTTACCTTTATTGTAGGTGCTATATTTTCAGAAGGGTTCCCTCTGCCCAAGAGGAATTTATTTTTGCAAAATAATATTTTATTGTGTTTACCATGCGTCAGGCTCAGCGCTCTTTATGTGTTATGACTCATTTCATCCTCACAACATCTCCAGACAGATGCTATTATTATCCCCATTTTACAGGTCAGGAGACTTCCTAAGGTCACACACTAGTAAGTGGGGGAGCATGGATTTGAACCCTGGGCAAGCCGACTCCAACGCCTATTCTTAACTACTGTGCATACTGCCCTCTAATCATAGTCATTTCCTAAATATTAAATTCACTAAACATTTAATAAGTGCCTATTAGTCTAAGTGCAGGGCATCGTACTGGAGGTTGGGGGTTAGAAATGGGAGGGTCTAGAGTGGAGAAAAGGGGGGACAAAGTTTTAAAAAAACATTCTTCCTACAATTCTGTCGGTCAGATGGACATGACTCAATGACTTTAATTTGATGTTATAAATCCTGCCTTTCCCAGTTGGCCTTTCCAGCTGGGGAACCGTGGGACCCAGAGGCTAGTGTCAGAGGCACTTGGGTCTCTCGGGTCATGCCCGGCCCAGTCGACCTGTGTAAAGGCCCTCCTTTGCCACTGGAGACATTTACAGGGTTACCCTCCTAAAGGCACCCACAACCTGATGGTAAAAGTCCTCACCTACGTCACATCACGGTGCCTTGTTATTTTCCCTCAAACTCCAGTGGACATCAGTCACAATGCCTTTGGATGCAGTTGCTTTGAAACCACTGGCTCTTAGCACCCTGTCACACATAAGCCAATTGTTAAAGTGTCATTAGCAGAGACCCAGACAGATGACAGGTGTAAACAGTTTATAATTTACAAAGTGCAGGGTCAGGTTTCTCCACGCCCTCTGCCAACAGCTCACAAGCACACCTTAGCTTGGCCCTGTGTATGCACTGTACACATTTTTACAGGACTGTTTTTAAATAAATCCCATGTCGTGCCTGTTTAGTAACCTTTTGGCCATTTGAATCCCTTTGACTGTTCTTGCAAACTATGCAAAGCTATTGGTTAATTTTGAAGTTAACATTTCAAAACGTCCTGTCAACTAAATAAACGCATGTGCCTTGGAATACTCTGAATGGACTGTCTTTCAACTCTGTGCTGTGGATTTCCTTCTTTTCTTTTTCCTTTTTTGAACCTGTGGTGCGCATTGGAGATGGCAGGTTTGTAATGACTAGCTTTTAAAGAGACTGTCCGTTTGTTGCTCCCTGCACAGATGTGGGATTTCTGACGCCTTTTTAGTTGGTCCTACTGAGCTGCCTTCTGCATTTTTCAGTGCTGACATGTCTCAGTAAAACTTTGACTAACTGGAATACTTAGGGGAGGGGGGTTCTGGCTGAATGATTTCCTGGTTAAACTGAAAGTTATTTAGAAAGCTCTTGTTATTGAAAATCTTTCCAAAGTACATCAGCACGCTTTTCTCTGGAGTGAGGCAGCACTGCTGGAGAAAAATTGTACATAGCCGTTTGGAAGGGCTGCAGACAAATTTAGCAACACTGCTAACTGCTCTCCAGTCCTTTCTCTTACTCGAAAGCAGCCCCTGTCTGGATTGACGAGGCAGTTCAGATTGCAGACCCTTACTACCCTCTTCAAAACCTCTTTCCCTGTCTAGGTGGAGGCCCCACTTCCTACCGGGGGCGTAAAACCAAGGCCAGGTGGCCTTCGGCTCTCTCTTTCCCGTCCTCACACACCTCCAGGCTTCCCTCCCTCGGGTTTCCACTTGCCTTCAAGACTCATCCCTCCTTCACCTCGTTCCACATTCATTCTTTCCACCCTCCCCAAGGAGGCTGCATCTCTTGGGCCCTTTCTCTGGAAGTTTCATTCTCTCCCAACCCACTGACACAGCCATTAACACGCCTGTCTCCCTACTCCAAACAAACCTTTGTCTCCATCTGTCCTCCCCTTGAAGGCCTTAACCTTCATTGCCAGATGCCTCGCCCGGGTTGGTACAGCTCCAACCCGTGTTTACCTCCCGACCTCCATCCGCTCCCCAGTGATCTGTTTCCCCTCGCCTGTAACTCCACCGGAGCTGCTCTTCGCAAAGGCCACCAGGGACTAGCTCCGGAATCCAGTGGCTTTATGTCAGCAAGCCTTGTCGATTCTTCCTGAATACAGCTAGAATTCCTTCCCTTCTTTCCACCTTTGCTGCCACCTCTGTTCTGCTGACTGCGTATGGAGCATGAATCGGGTCTTAACCCGCTTCACTGCTTCCACCGCACTTGGAACAAAATACAGGCTTCCTGGACCCACGGCTGTGCACGCTCAGCTCCTGAGAGCCCTGTCGCCACATTCCAGCGAGGCCAGCTTCAGGGTCCTCAGATGTTCTAGAGCTCCTTCTTGCCTGGAGCTGTTTTCCCTCGTGGTTCCCTCTACCTGGAGAGCTCTTCCCCCTGGCCTCCCTGGCTTGCTCTTCCTCCTCCTGCAGGCCTTAGTTCAAATACTACCTCCTCTGAGACCTTCCGTGACCAAACCATCTGTGTGGGTTCCTGACACCCCCTCCTCATCACAGCGCTCTTCTTCATGCAACCCCTTTCTTTCCCTTCGTGCTGCTGACCACAGGCTGTCGTGGGCGGTGTACTCACTTGCTCACTGGTCGCGTTATCTTTTGTGGCCACTAGACTTTGAGCTCATGAGTCCTTGGATCATGTCCTTTTTATTCACCACTAGACACCCAGTGCTGAGCCCGCACTGGGAACACAGTTACTGAATGACTGAATGAACAAATGAAGACGCTCTACTTTTACAACAGAGGGCCTTTCTGGAAGGTTACAGAAACCTCACCAAAGATGTAACTCAATAAAGAGCAACTGACGAAGTTCACATTTTCAGCTTTCTAGCGTTTGAAATGCTGTACTCATCTTTACCTATACGTAAATCAGGCCCCTCAGCCGGGAGGGGAAAAGCACTCAGCATCATACAAATACACGTGCTGCTATAAGGAGACGAGAGTCTAAAGAAAAGCACAGACATTGTGTCGAGAGCAGGGACTCGGGTGCCCTGAAGGAAGGAAGGAAGGAAGGAAGGAAGGAGGGCAGCCTGGACTATGCGGGTATAAGTCCTCTGCCCTGGGAGGCTAAAGTTAGACCGAGCAATAAGGTCATTGACCTGGCTGGGCAACAGGGAAGCTGGGTAGCAAGTGGGATGCAGATCTGCAAGTCTGCACAAATGCAAAGTTGGCTTTGCAGCGGCTAGAGGGAGAGCACAGGAAGGATCTGGGTGGAGACACATAGAAATTGCAGCGATGAGCAAAAGCTTGCGGCATAAGGAGGCTGTTGTGAGTGAGCGGCAGGAATTCTGTGATGGGCGCGTGATCTTGGATTTTGAACAAGATGAAACTGTGATCCAGGTAATATCACAGTTATTCTGACTTTGTATCCAATCAGAAACACAGGTAATTGGGTTGTCGATGTTTCTAATATTCGGTGGGAATGTAAACTGCAGGAATAAAGGCTGCTGACAACCTGAGGGAGATGATGAAAGCAGCCCCATCAGCTGGGGCTCAGCTGGAGTCATAAAGCATTCCCACGCACACTGGCGTCCTGCGCGGTCCAGGGGGGCCCACACACCCTGAAAAGCGGGGCTGATGCTGAGCTGAGGGAGAAGTTGGAAATATGCAGCACCTTTCAACAAATGTTCAGCTTTTAAACAAGTCATGTTATAACTGTAGGAGCAGAGTTTCTGCTTAAGACTCCTCCTATAGACGATTTTGTAAAACAGGTTACACCCACTCCCTCGATTTTTCTCCAAGCCGGATTTTCCTATACTGAGACTGTTGACAGCAGGGGACTTCTGTATCATTCTAAAGCAAGAAGATGCGGTAGTCATTTTGCATGGCTCTTAAGTTTTTAGGCATTAAAAAAAAAAAAAGCTATTAAAAAATTAAATGCCAGTACTAAATAACTCAATCCTACATACCCAAAAGGAAATGATTTCAAATAAAGATTGATTTCAAATAAATGATTTCAAATAAAGTCCATCTGGCTTTTAGTTCACCCAGCCCTGTCTTCCCACAGGGAACAGTCATTTCCTCTGCATAGACGGGTTCTCCAGAATCATCAGTTAGAAAACTCACCTTAGGCAGTGAGGAAGCAGCAGCCAGCACCAGTAAAGTTGCCTTCCTCTTCCCCCACCCCCCTATTGCAATTAGATGCGTTTTTTGGTATTATTTTAAGAGTGACTGGAATTTAATTTTAGTTAGGAAGAGCTGGGCCCATTGTTTACTTACAAACAAACAGAAGAATCCTCTCCCCGGCACTAGAGTCCCTGCTTGGCTGGTTTTAAATAGATGAGGCTGACCAGATATTTACCATCAGCTTGGTGAAGAAAGAGACATTGTCCTAGGGAGCCAGAGTCCTGGGAACTCAGTTCACACAGTGATGCATTGCTAACTGGGTGGGGACTAGGACCAATCAGAGTCTCACTGTACATTTCACGGAGGTGGGACCGAAACAGGAAAGGAAAAAGTCCCCAAGTGTTAGCATGTTGGGAAGACATGGTTGCAATAATATTGTGAAACAAACGCTGGCTGGCAGACAACAACCGATAACAAACTGCAAAATGCTTATTGGGCTTTGACCAAGAAAAAGGCCCCCAGTCTTTCTGAGGACACTGGCAAAAATCCCAGGTCCTGCAACTCCTGACGAGCTCCCTGAGCAGTGTTTCCTTCAGGTACTGCATTGTCAGCAGCGAGATGTTCTCAGCAGTCAAGGAACAGCTGCACAATGCAAGCAGCCTCTGAATGGTCCAAGAGCTTTTTATTCAGCCCTTGTGTGGTATAAAAAAAAACAACAAAAAATAAAAAAAACACCCCAACTGGTATTCTTTCGTGCTTTACAAAGGCAGTACTTTTCTGGCTCCAAGTTCAAGACTCATGGGCTATTAGGAGAGGCATGATAGACAATGTATTAGCATGTGTGAAAAAGAATAGGCGTTCCTAAAAATCAAGTCCATAATAAGAGCAGCCCAGTATTTGGAACACCTACCTAGTCAGAAGCATTTCTAGCAGCAGTTAGAAGGTAAGCATTCTGATTCATGTGCTTTTGATGAAAATCTTTTGGCAATAGTCACACACACACACAAACACACACACACGCGCGCGCGCTCACTCGAAGATCTATCGATAGGAAACTATAGCAGGTATTCATAATAAAGGTATTCCTTATGTAGGGTGGTAATCGAAGCTAGAATCACAGAAAAATTAGAGCTAAGAAATCATCTAACAGTATCTCAGGCTGCAGAGAAGAAGAAGCCTTCTTCCAGAAGAATAGGCTTCTGGAGAAGTTAAATGACTTGCCCAAAGACACAGAGATACTTCATAAGGAAACTTTCACATGCCCTGCACGTGAGACAGTGTTTAGGAGTCGGTGGAGACCAGATCATGGATTTTGCCATCAGTCCAGTCTGGGCTTGGACGCCTAGCACTGCTTATTTCCAGTTGTGTCACCTAGGGAAGCATGCTTTTACTCTTCAGAATCTCAACTAATTTAACTAAAAAATGGGGATCATAGTAACAGGTGCCTTTAGGGTTGCTGCTCGGATTAAGTGAACAAATAGCATGCACTAAAAAAATATTGGTTGCTATGATTGTTGCTATTATTATTATTTTTTAATTAATTAATTTATTGGCTGCGTTGGGTCTTCATTGCTGCGCGCGAGCTCTCTCTAGTTGCGGCAAGCGGGGGCTACTATTTGTTGCGGTGTGTGGGCTTCTCATTGCAGTGGCTTCTCTTGTTGCGGAGCTCGGGCTCTAGGTGCGCTTCAGTAGTTGCAGCACGCAGGCTCAGTAGTTGTGGCGCACGGGTTTAGTTGCTCCGCAGCATGTGGGATCTTCCCAGACCAGGGCTCGAACCCATGTCCCCTGCATTGGCAGGCGGATACTTAACCACTGCACCACCAGGGAAATCCCTGATTGTTGCTATTATTAATAGTAGTCATGTTTTCATCTTCTTGGGAATTTTAGTACATTTAGAAAAAATAACAGAAAAGATACTAAAAAAAACCCCACGAGAGTATATGAGTTAGCATATGGAGAATAAATGCAGGCAGGTCACACAAGCAGTATGTTTAACTGCTTTATCTGCTCTTAAAAACTTAGGTCAGTTACTCTGTAGGAATAACAGTCTGCTGTCTTCACACATGAATATCATTCCTCTTATCCATCTACTTAGGCTCAATGGTTTGAGGGTTTATTTCCCAATGTTAGTAATAGGTATTTGTTGATTCTTTAAAAATATTTTACCTTCCTCAAATAACTTACTGCTGAGCATTTTCATTTTTTTCCCCTGATGACGGGTGGGTATCCTAAAGTAATGAACTTGGATGGCCAGGATGCAATGCCACTTACTGTCCTGAGATGTCAGCCTCACACATGTGGAGCCACCCAGGCTGTTGGGATAATGCATGACTTTCAGGTCCTTCAAATTCCATGTTTTCCAAAGCTCTTTTAACACTATCATTTTACATGAGTTCTCTGGATAGTTCTGTTCAGAGGAATAGAATTTCGAATAGAATTTCAGTTAGCGCTTTTGCTTTCAACAACAGTTTTGTAATATTTTTGTCCGTTATCTTATTTAACCTGTTGTGTATATGTTGAACTGTACTTAATAGCTGTTTTTCATGTACTTATATTAACTCGGAGTTGGTAGTGTTTTTTGATGGAAGTCATTCATAACAACGAAGAAAATATCATTTTCAGTTGTATGTTCTGCAACCAGGAAAATTTTTCTTCATTATATATAAAGTGCAGTTTTAAACGGCTACATCTTTTCCTTACATACCACACCCCAACACCCCGACTTATGGAAGTTAGAACAAATGGCATTTCTTTCCTCAGCACTAGGCAACTTTTTGCGATGGGGTTTTAGCTCTGATGATCTGGGCAAGCATTAATGTGGTAGTTCTGCTTCCTAAAGCTGAAGGTGATACTGGATTGCTTTTGTAGTTCTTGTTGGTTTTTGTTCTTCTTCCTGGAATATATGTCACACATTCCTAATTCTAAGTGTGCTTAAGAGGTGTGACCTGTTGAATATGCACATAATCTGACATGCTATGAAAAGCATTCTCCTGGTTTTGCGATCTGATAACAAATCATTGACACTTAGCGCTTGTAAGAACCATCTTGCCTCTGCAGCTGCGCTGGGCAGTGCGCAGAGCTGCCATCCATACTCTGAGGTTATACTTCAAAGAAATGGCTCCCAGCATTCTAATATGGTAACCTTGTACCTCTCACTATAATACATCTTCATAATTCCCCTAACGCTGACTTGTGTGGCCTTTCTTTAATTTGTGCCTGATTGATTCCCCTCAAATCTCACATAAACATAAAAAAACTGATGAATTTCCTTCAGTAACTTGATTTTCACTGCTAGAATTGTTAACACCATTTCCGTCAGTGGTAGACGTTCAGATTAAATGATTTACAGGTCTTCTCTATGCAGAAAACTATAAGACACTGATAAAAGAAATTAAAGATGATACAAACAGATGGCGAGATATACCATGTTCTTGGATTGGAAGAATCAACATTGTGAAAATGACTCTACTACCCAGAGCAATCTACAGATTCAGTGTAGTCCCTATCAAACTACCACTGGCATTTTTCACAGAAGTAGAACAAAAAATTTCACAGTTTGTATGGAAACACAAAAGACCCCGAATAGCCAAAGCAATCTTGAGAAAGAAAAACGGAGCTGGAGGAATCAGGCGCCCTGACTTCAGACTATACTACAAAGCTACAGTAATCAAGACGGTATGGTGCTGGCACAAAAACAGAAATATAGATCAATGGAACAGGATGGAAAGCCCAGAGATAAACCCACACACATATGGTCACCTTATTTTTGATAAAGGAGGCAAGAATATACAATGGATAAAAGATAGCCTCTTCAATAAGTGGTGCTGGGAAAACTGGACAGCTACATGTAAAAGAATGAAATTAGAACACTCCCTAACACCATACACAAAAATAGACTCAAAATGGATTAAAGATCTAAAAGTAAAGCCAGACACTATAAAACTCTTAGAGGAAAACATAGGCAGAACACTCTATGACATAAATCACAGCAAGATTCTTTTTGACTCACCTCCTAGAGAAATGGAAATAAAAACAAAAATAAACAAATGGGACCTAATGAAACTTAAAAGCTTTTGCACAGCAAAGGAAGCCATAAGCAAGACGAAAGACAACCCTCAGAATGGGAGAAAATATTTGCAAATGAAGCAACTGAAGAAGGATTAATCTCCAAAATTTACAAGCAGCTCATGCAGCTCAATATCAAAAAAACAAACAACCCAATCCAAAAATGAGCAGAAGACCTAAACAGACATTTCTCCAAAGAAGATATACAGATTGCCAACAGACACATGAAAGAATGCTCAACATCATTAATCATTAGAGAAATGCAAATCAAAACTACAATGAGATATCATCTCACACCAGTCAGAATGGCCATCATCAAAAAACCTACAAACAATAAATGCTGGAGAGGGTGTGGAGAAGAGGGAACCCTCTTGCACTGTTGGTGGGAATGTAAATTGATACAGCCACTATGGAGAACAGTATGGAGGTTCCTTAAAAAACTAAAAATACAACTACCATACGACCCAGCAATCCCAGTACTGGGCATATACCCTGAGAAAACCATAATTCAAAAAGAGTCATGTACCACAATGTTCATTGCAGCTCTGTTTACAATAGCCAGGACATGGAAGCAACCTAAGTGTCCATTGACAGATGAATGGATAAAGAAGATGTGGCACATATATACAATGGAATATTACTCAGCCATAAAAAGAAACGAAATTGAGTTATTTGTAGTGAGGTGGATGGACCTAGAGTCTGTCATACAGAGTGAAGCAAGTCAGAGAAAAACAAATACAGTATGCTAACATATATATATAGAATCTAAAAGAAAATGGTCATGAAGAACCTAGGGGCAAGATGGGAATAAAGACGCAGACCTACTAGAGAATGGACTTGAGGACACGGGGAGGGGGAAGGGTAAGCTGGGACAAAGTGAGAGAGTGGCATGTACATATATACACTACCAAATGTAAAACCGATAGCTAGTGGGAAGCAGCCGCATAGCACAGGGAGATCAGGTCGGTGCTTTGTGATCAGCTAGAGGGGTGGGATAGGGAGGGTAGGAGGGAGGGAGACGCAAGAGGGAAGAGATATGGGGATATATGTATATGTATAGCTGATTCACTTTGTTATAAAGCAGAAACTAACACACCATTGTAAAGCAATTATACTCCAATAAAGACATTAAAAAAAATGATTTACAGGTCTTTGAAGTCCAGATACTTTATATTTTAGTTTTTATTTTACTTCTGTCCTGGAATTTCTTAACTTCTTGATTTTTATATAAAAATTTAATTATTTAGGTCATTGGTCACATCAGTTGTTCTCTCCGATGTATCTTAAATTAACATTAGCTGTAGAACACATTATATTGCTTTGGTGAATTTTTAGTTTGTTGAGTAAGTGTTCTTGAAAATTTTCTGATCTCATTGATCTGGTAAGTCTTCTTTCCATTACCAGTTAATTTCATCATATTCATTTTCTTGTACTAAACTGTGCATTTTTTACAAAACTTTTCTTTTACTGTAACTTCTTTGTTAGGTAAAAGATGGATCTTTTTTATATGCTCAGGCTGATATTTTCTTCAGATAATGAGACGGGATCCAAATACTCACTCTTCTCAGGGCATGCAGTTATTGTAACACTAAGATATATATATATTTTTTGATAGGGAAAAGTATCCATTATCATTCTTTTGATTCACTATCAGTTCAAATACCACTTGTAAAGTAGGTAAGTGAAAAATTACTATGGTAAATGCAGGCCAAAATGGACTCTGTCATGACCCCAAACTGCAACACAGAAGCCATTTCCTGCCCTGTGCCCTCCATCCCTGGATAAACCCCTGCTTCAGGTGTTCACAAAGATCCCTTAATTTCTAGCTATAGCTCTATTGCAAGCCACTTCTACTAGAAGAGGCTGGCCCCTTGTTATTCCCTGAAACAGAGCAGAAATCAACTCCCCTGTCTTTGCTGCAGGTCACTCTAACCTCTCACTGTCAGAACCATGATATGGCAAGATAAGGAGGTAGGGCATGAGGGTGCACTGGAGTTTTGTCCCAAGATTCCCTGTTTGGTTGTAATCCGGCATCCCTCATATTTCAGAGACTGATGTTGTGTGTATGAACGTGTTACATACCTAATGTCAAGAGTGAGAGAGCGAGAAAAACAAACTTGGTCCAAGCTAACATTTTTCACTTGTGTCTTCCCTGGCAGTTTATTCTCATTGGACTGGCACCAATACCAGCCAACAATTTCTCCTTCAGATCAGCATCTTTTGGCTTTTAGATGACAGTATATTTCTGCATGGCTGCATGCAGACAGGAAAAAGTCTTGTGTAAATAATATTTTCCATTAGCAACACTGAACTGATGTAAAAGCTCTCGATCCATCCCAAGACAACAAAATTCACAAGCATGATAATAGGAAGATGACAATGTAAATGGTTTACGGTGGAGATTGTTGTGCCCCACTTGATTCTAATTGGGGCAAAATAGAGGAGTCAGATCTGGATCATGTCTTTCTCAAGCTGCAAATGCTTGATAACATTCATGTGGATCAGCGTTGATGGGTGGTGCCCGCGGAGGGTGAACACAAAAACAGTTGAATCACATGCTGGCCTGGCTACGCGAAATGCTAATTAGTGATGATCCCTGTGTCCAATGCACGTTAAATATTCAAAATAAGAATCCAGATTCATACCACAGGTCTTTGATCTAAACCTGTTGTGTTTGTTTTCAGAAGTCTTATTATGACTATTGTGTGTGAGGGAGGGGGGGAGGTAGAGTCACCAAAATTATTATTATTTATTTTTTAAATGATAACTAGTATTCAAGGACATTTGAAAGCGATATTCTTAAAAGGTAGCAACCCTAGACTGATGTGACTAAATAAAGGGTAAACGACTGCGTGATCCTATGCCGAGGCCACACACACAAGTTCATTCTGTCAGTAGCAAGCTCACATTGTTGTCACTGTAAGTTCAAAGGCTAATTAATAGTTAGAAGAACTTGGTAACATCTTACACCTGAATGAGTATCTAGGGCAGAAGAAACCTTAAGCTTTTTAAGATGCTTTCTTTATCCAGTTTTCTCATGTGCAGAAACACATGTTGTATCTTGGGAAATGCACTAGTGTTTGCGTACTGCATTTCTTCCCCATGTTTTCTGAAAATTCTGTCCCTGCTGCTGGGAGGGTAGCCTGGAGAGCCATCAAAAACTAAGTCTCTTTACATTTCATCTTCATTTGAGATACAGGAACTGGTGTGGGATTTTTTGAAAGACTTTGGATAGGGAGTTTGAGATCATCATTTCTTATATCCTTTCTAGCTGTTCTTTGCTAACCAAAAATAGTGTAAAGGTCTAGGAACTATGCACCAAAGCCACTACCATAACTAACCAATATTCTGTTGTTTATATAAGTCAGAAATCTGGACCGTTCTTTGAGAAATAAAGTATCTTCTAAAGGACACTCAGCATTTCGTCCTCGTTGCTCTACTGTGTTTTCTTTCTTTCCAAGAGACGCCTCCCCAGCCTCTTCACACACACATACTATTTTAACAGCCTTTTTCTAAAGGACCCTGTCTCTTTATCTTTCATTAACAGGGTTAAGGAAACATTTGTTTTCTCCCCTCTCATTTACTTTAGACTACAGGGAATTTAAAAGCAACACCCACCCATACATCTACTGTATCAAAGAAACTAAAAAAAAAATTGTTTTCAAAGGCAAATGACACACTCTACTGGATGCTGAAAGAATTTGGATTTCTTTGAAGGTGAAGCCTGACCATTTGCAGATACTGGTAGATCAGGGCAAACTTGGGGGGTTTAGCATCATTTTAAACTCTGCATAAAGCTGGTTCCTGTGTCACGCTTGGACAAACAGGAAGCGTCTGTGGCTGAATGGTCCCAGGAGCAAGGAAGTGAGGGTGCCAGAGCCTCTTCTGTTCGGGATTGCTTGGTTCACTTCTCCATCTCTTTACTCCTCTCGGCCGGCAACCACTTGCTTTATTCCAGAGGCTGCTGCTTCAGCACCACTTGAACCTTTTCCCTGATATTTTTTGTCCTGTGGGAGATAGCATCATTTTCCATTTGTAACATCGGGATTCTGTGATGTCGGTCTATTTGAATATTCACAAAGCCCAAGCAGCATAACATCAAGTTGAAGGTTTTTCTCCCCTAGCTCTGAAAATACCAGCTTTTCTCTTTCAAAATGATGTCAATTTCATTTTTCAACTACTAGGGGTTATGGTTGGTTTTTTGGTTATGGCTATACCTGCGTTCCTTTAAGCCATAGAAGGTGCTGCCTTTCTATTTCATAACTAATTAAATTTTACTTAATGTTTTTGGAAAGCCCTTACAAGTTCCCTTGGTTCAGTAAAAGCCTCTCCCCCTGCGCCCTCCCATGCATGGAGCCCGAGAGCCAGATAACCCAGGTCAGGAGAGGCTCGCTCCCACTTGGAACTCCTCCACTCTCACCTTTCCTGGGATCCTCTTTGCAACTGCAGATGTGTCTCAATCTTTTGTTTTTCTCTTGATCTAGTTTCTGCTGAAAATACTTTTTTCTTCCTAGAATGATTCTCATTACTCTTGAACCCTAATAGGTTCTATTGTAGAAATACTATAGAAATACCCACTAATCTAAAAACAAAACTTCTCCTTAACCTCTACACTTGTTAACCTTTTAAATAAGACCCAAAATTTCATTTTCTAATTCCAAGTGGTCAAGACTGGCCAACATGTGCTAACTTTTTGATCTTCTCCAAAAGTTTATAATCCTACTAGTTTCCTGGCTTTGCCGGACTGTTGCACCCAGATTAGGCAGCAGAGATACCACTCCCACATACTGACTCAGTTTGTGCTGGAAGAAGAAAAAGAGAAGTAAATGGGACAATACGATAAGGCAAACAGATTTGGTTAGATAATGCGGTTAAGCCTCCATGCTCTTAGTCAAGTCTCCAGTGTGGTCAGATTCATGCCCAACTAACCCTTTTCACGTTTGTGGTAGACTTCATAGGTTCTCTCTTCTCCTTTGCTTATCATTAAATTCTTTAACCTTTTGGGCAGCTCTTAAAATACATTTGGCCAGTCTTTAATTACATGGCAGTCAGTATTCTCTGCTGTATTTCTCAGGCAGATTAAATGTGCCTTGGTAGAGATAGGAAAAAAAATTCTCTTTGGTCCCTAGTATTTCCAAGAAATAACTCGTCTACTGGAAGAGCTTGGAATAGACTCTAGTCCTTCTTCCAGAAACATATTTACACTTCCGGTTTATTACTGCTGAAGGCACTCCTTCCAACCTCTGTCACTAGGGGTGGCCTTCCTTATGAGAGTTGGTTTCTGAGATCACTGAGGAATCTCCTTCCCAACCGTCCCTCCCGAGCTTGGGGTCAGGCACAATCTGGGACACGGATGCAGTTTGCAGTTTCCTTGTGTACTTCTTGGGAGAGGTCTCCTGTGATTCTCAGAATGAATTCTGCCTGCCAAACAGGACTGAGATAATGACATCAGAATGTTACAAGGACAAAAAATTACTGGCCAACATGTAATTACTGTGATATCGCCATTCCTAGTCAATATTTCTCTAGCTTGGTACTTATTGCTTTTAGACTTTGGCATGAAAGGTGAAGTGGCAGGGGTTTATCTGCAGCCTCACCCTCCACTGTTACAGGAAACTGTAAGAGTCTTATTCACATACTACATAATCACTTGATTGCTCTGGAAACTGGTGGCCCAGAGTGGGAAAGTGAGAGACAAGGGTCGATCTAGTCTCTCCATGTAGGTAGGAAGAGGCCATTCAGAATGTGGTGACAGTCTGCTCTGAAGAGGAGCACTTTTTATCCTGCCATCTTCACAGCCCCATCCAGTTCTGCCGTCCTTCAAAATTGTGGAGGTGGGGCTTCCCTGGTGGAAGTGGTTGAGAATCTGCCTGCCAATGCAGGGGACACGGGTTCGAGCCCTGGTCTGGGAAGATCCCACATGCCACGGAGCAACTGGGCCCGTGAGCCACAGTTACTGAGCCTGCGCGTCTGGAGCCTGTGCTCCGCAACAAGAGAGGCCGCGATGGTGAGAGGCCCGCGCACCGCGATGAAGAGTGTTCCCCACTTGCCACAACTAGAGAAGGCCCTCGCACAGAAACGAAGACCCAACACAGTCATAAATAAATAAATAAATAAATAAAAGAACGTGAATTTCTAAAAAAACAAAAAAACCCCAAAAACAACAACAACAACAAAAAAAATTGTGGAGGTGATGGCAGAAATCCTCATTTGCCTTAGAATCAGGGAACACGGTGTGAGCTATCCTGGGAAGCTGCTATGATGGTGAAGATTGTCTTGGGCTGTAAAGCATTTTGGAAGCAGGAAATTTTAATAAAATAAGTCATTTCAGTAATAAGTGCATCCTAGAAACCAAGGGCAGAGTCTTGTTTCCTACAGCCAAAGCTCTGAGACTTGACGAAAGCCATAATCCTAAAGGCCATTGAGATTAGTGTCACTCTTCTTATCACCCAGCGCTCTCACCTCATTTCTATTTGCCCATGTGGCCTTGGGGCTGTTAGACAAATATTGGACCCTCATGACTCCACAGGTACAGGCATGTCAAGGTCCAAGTTAACGACTTCCCTGAGACACTCTGCTTTACATCTTGAAAGATAAACTACCAACAGGGACTTCCCTGGTGGCGCAGTGGTTAAGAATCCGCCTGCCGATGCAGGGGACGCGGGTTCGAGCTCTGGTCTGGGAAGATCCCACATGCTGCAGAGCAGCTGAGCCCGTGTGCCACAACTACTGAGCCTGCTCTCTAGAATGTGTGCGCCACAACTACTGAGCCCGTGTGCCACAACTACTGAAGCCCACGTGCCTAGAGCCCGTGCTCCGCAACAAGAGAAGCCACTGCAATGAGAAGCCCACACACCGCAACAAAGAGTAGCCCCCGCTGGCCGCAACTAGAGAAAGCCCATGCACAGCAATGAAGACCCAGTGCAGCCAAAAATAAAATAAATAAAATAAATTTATAAAAATAAATAAATAAATTAATTAAATTTAAAAAAAAAAAAGAAAAACTACCAACAAAGATCATCACATCCCTACAGTGTAGTTAGCTAGCAAGCTAAAAATGTTTTGTTTCTCCTTTTTCTATGACAGCCCCATCTTTGCACCCCACATTCTGTGTGTCCTCACATCTCATGTCCATGAATCCTTTTGCCCAGTGCCTCTCAAACATTACTGGGTACCACAGTCACCCTGTTTCAATGCAGACTCACCGCCAGTCAGACTGGCGGGGGGTGGGGAGGCCTGAGCGTTTGCGTTTCTCATAAGCTCGCAGGTGATGCTAATGCTAATGCTGCTGGTTGGTGGGCCACACTTCCAGGAGCAAGGCTATAGATCACCTGTCCACTGGATCATAGGGCCGGAAGTAGGTGAAGTCTGGGAGCTCTTTCCTGCAGCCAGAAGACTGTCCAGATTGCCTGGAAAGCCCCCATACCATTACACAGATCGTTATCCTAACCCCTTCCAGTGAACCTAACACCACAAGGGGGGGATTAAAGAGCTTTCAAAACTCGGATCTTGAAAATGACCCTGAGTCCACCCATTTTCCCTGATTCCATCTCCCCACATGTTAGCCACTCCCACCTCTTTTTTACTGCCCATTATAGCTAGTCTGAGCAAACACAAGCTTTGGCCTGATAAGCTATCAACTGACTTTTCCATAAATATAGATTCTCATGAAAAACAGAAAGAAAAGGGAACAGAATGGAGAGGTGTTATATGTTCAATTTATTTTTGGTTCCAAACCTATTTCTTTCCTTAGGCTTGTTACCTGATTTCCATTAAGTCATCCTGTTTGCTCTCTGCCTTTGCATCAGTTTTTCCTGCTCTATAAAGACATTAAAAGGATTTTGAAAAAAATCTATTAGCCTTAAAAAAAAAAATCTATCCTTTTATTTTAGTGGCACTGAAGAAATGGACATGTCTACCAAGTGTCCTGAAGAGGTATAGCCCTGATGTGGCTGAAAAACCTCATATTCTATTTTATGGATATTTGCTTTGATCCTTTTCTTCCAGGTCATCCCAATTGGGTTCCCAGCCAAGGAATCCAGTGTGCTAAACCCTCGAAATATATTCACACTTTATTTGTATTTGTTTATTTTTCAATATTCAAACATGAAATTAACTCCTAAAATGCCAGCCAGTCTGGGGTGTATGTTATCAGAAATGAGTGGTTTTTACATATTCTTAAGGTGAAAAGGGATGTTTTAAAAGCATTTACAATTTTTTCTCATTAGTTAACTATTTGATTAGTATTCTCTCTGTTTTTAAAAAAATTTATTTATTTATTTATTTATGGCTGAGTTGGGTCTTTGTTGCTGTGCGTGGGCTTTCTCTAGTTGCAGCGAGCGGGGGCTACTCTTCGTTGCGGTGTGTGGGCTTCTCATTGCTGTGGCTTCTCTTGTTGTGGAGCACAGGCTCTAGGGCATGGGGGCTTCAGTAGTTGTGGCATGCGGGCTCAGTAGTTGTGGCTCGCGGGCTCTAGAGCGCAGGCTCAGTAGTTGCGGCGCACAGGCTTAGTTGCTTCACAGCATGTGGGATCTTCCCGGCCCAGGGCTCGAACCACTGTCCGCTGCATTGGCAGGCGGATTCTTAACTACTGCCCCTCCAGGGAAGTCCTTGATTAGTATTCTCTTAAGTAATGTACTGATTAAGAAAAGGCCTTTGTTTCATCTCTTAAGGAAGCCTCTATAACAGAAGCTTTTATTTCATAACAGTATTACTAAGAAGCCAGCATTCAGACTGGCTAATAATGTCTTTGGATCTAAACCAGAGGAGAAACTCCAATGATGTAAACTCCTATACATTTGATATTTAATAAAAGAAGCCAAATGATCCCTTGAGTCAACACCAGGAATGTAAAGCATTCTGCAAATAAGGAGGGAACATGATCAATGCTATTAATTAAGGTGTATTATACCCAGAACCTTGCAGTATGTAACCTTCTCCCTGGGAGGAGCGGAAGGCACTTTTGGGGACTGCAAATTAATGCCATCTCCAAAAGTGCTGAACCTTATTCCTGGACATACCTTTTGTGCTGAAAGACTCTGGCCCCATGGCTATCGTGGTTATTGTGTAAGACCATCTACCCTATCACTTACATTCACACCTGCAGACAGGAATGTCTGGCAGCCCTGGAACTTAATTGTTTAGTTTATGGCTGATCAGTCTTGAATTGGTTCCAAAGCTCTGTGGGTGTGAACACAGCTGGGCACTACAGAACAGCAAGAGCCAGTTATAATGCCTTCACCCTCCTTGACAACTTTCTTTTCTTTCTTTCTTTTCCGTACTTGAGATTTGCTTTATGGACCTTAGTTCTTGCTCCCAGGGAGGACTGGCACACTCCTGATACTGCCCACTTAGCTGCCGTCTCCTAGTTGGCTCAACAGTGGTTCTCAAGGCTCATGGTGTGTCTCAGTAAATATCACATTTTTCACACTGGAGCAGAAAACTCGCTTGAGGATGGTGTATGGAGAAAAGTTTCAAGCTCCTGCCGTGCAGGGCAGAAACTGTGCGTGTCATTCTAACACAGACTACTTTGAAAATGGGTTCTGGAGGGTTGTTGTGGGCTGTTAATACATCTCTGGGTTTTTGTTGGTCAAGAAGTATAAAACAGGCCTCCCAGTATTTGTGCTACATTTTTTCAATTTAATCTAGAAATATAATGGTGTATACCATGCAGAAGCTGTTGTTGTGCTTAAATAATACATTTTTCATTAATATAGCTTCTTCAGCTGAATAAAGGGTTTCTAGATATGTTTCCCCAAATCCCCTTTTCCATGAGAAAACTGAGGCCAGGGAACAAACGGGCTTTCTATCAGATTATACCAAGTCAAAAGAAGATATACAAAGGCAACTTTATTCTCTTTGTCTGTACAGCTTCAGTTCACCTTAAGACAGTACTGCTCTACACGATTCCATTCTGTAAACCATGATGGATAACCAAAAGGGTTTTGTTCCTATCCAAAAACATTTAAAACTCTGTTCTTAAGTGAATGCTGTCGTGAAAACTAAAGGAATAACGGGACAGGCCTAGCATTCTCTGTCGGCAATTTTTACTTCTAGAAAGAAGTGTACAATAACTAAGGCATTATCTTGTAGATACAGTATTGTAAACCGCTAATTTAAAGCTTCTCAGAACTAGCTGATGGGAAGATCAGATAAGCACTTTTCAGGCTCTTGATGGATCAACTAAAAATACAGTTAAAAATCATTATAAGCAAACAAGAAAATGGACCTGATAAATCATCTCTTAAATGTCTGTGAAAATTAGGGGAAAAAAAAATCACAGGCTACATCCCCTCAATATAGCCAAGGATCTCTAAGAGGTTACTTTATAAGCCTCTACCATTTGAGGACTGAATCAAGAAATAAGAATTTCTCTTGGAGTCTGTTAGCCATAACAATGGGATACATTCTCTTTTGTACCATCCCACAGCATATGGAGATCTCAGATACTAGAACACAATTCAGGCTGAAGCCTGAAGAGAGGTAAGAAGCAGAAGGATATTGATGATTATGTTTATCTCCTGGAGGAGACTAGACTACCGTGAAACCCTTGCGACATTTAGAAGGGGAGAAAAAGGATGGGGAGCTGCCACGGGGGGAGCTTCAGCTGGAACCCCTAGTGAACCATTTCGCCCACCCTCTGACTGAGAGTTAGAGAGGTAAATTTCCTTTTCACTTCTGCCAACATTGACCAGAGAAATAAAATGTAAACAGAGATGGAAACTGGAGACATGACATAAAAATAATTTTATTTATAGTAAGTGAGAAATTACACTTTCCTCTTCTAATGAGGCATAAATATCCAATTCTTGTTAGCAGAATGTGCCATGTGAGTACTATTCTCCTGACAACAGGGATGCATGTACCATCTATGCAAAATGCACAAGAGAGTTTTCCCCTGTATCATTCATACCGTGTATAAATTATCAATTTTCAGAGCATTTAAAAGTATACAAACAATAACCAAAACAACCAATATTCAGACACTGTCACAAATACCTCACTGCCAAAGGCCAGTGCTACCTTTTGGACTGGTGACAAGCACACATTCAATTCACTTGGCTGTGACTGGTTCCATTGTTCATGGGCCTTCTAAATGGGCATCTTATGTTCATGTTTAAGTCAGTGACGGATCCTAACTTTGTACAAATAGAAAATAAGGAACTGTATCCCTTTAGGGTTTGAATAGAAAGGGGTTCATGGTTAAAGAGTTTATTTTTTTAGAAGGCATTTTAAACAGAGATGTTCTAATAAATATCCCTCATTTATTTCAGGTCATTAATTTCCTAATATTTCCTTCCATGCCTACTTCTAAGCCTCCTTAATTTTATTTTAAAAGTAAAATAAACTTATCTGCTGAAGGTTAGTCACAAATTTCATGCTGTCAGCAATGTCTGGATTATTTTAAGAAAGGAGAGATTACCAAGAGAATGATCCCCTCCAAGGTTATCTGACACCATTACTCTACCTTTTAGTTCTTGAACTTGAAACCAGCTCTGTGAAATAATACTGTGTAAGTGCCAATGTTAACAATATCTAATGATCCAGAGAACCCCGTGTCCGGTTCTGTGGGCTTGAAACCTTGCTTTTAACTGGCTTTTCTGAATCATAGCAAAAGCAAAGGAGATGCCAAAGGAGAGATTCTTGCCAATGACCAGCCGCCGAAGGCCCTGTCAATGTGCTCAGCAGACATCTCTGTGCCCTGTGGTCTGAGGACCGTCCACAGCACCCAGGGGCTCTGTATCTAACAGTAAGAATAGTGCCTTAGGTTTGCCTGGTGCTTCACCCTGGGTAACAACAGATATGACATCTGCACCAGAACCTTGGGAGAAAAGTTTGACTCTCTAATCATCTTACACCGTGAGGAACATAATTCTCAGAACAGTTTACTAAATCAGAGGCTCCCCAAATTGACCGATCATCACAATCATCCGAGGAACATTTGACTCCTGTTGGTTCCCAGGCCTCAATCCTGGAGATTCTGGTTAGGTAGGTCTTTGGCGACTCAGTTCCCCAAATAGCCTCATGTGTAAAATTCTCATCTTTAAGGACAGAAATCCAACATTATCAAAAGAGGTCTCGGGTTAGCTCCATTTTTAAATATTAGCATCCATTAGCTCATTCAACAAGTAACACTGAATGCAAAGATGGTAAGGGTGTAGCCTCCGTTCTTGGGGACCTCAAAGTTGAGTGGCTTTATGGAATTCGTAAAACGTCACTTAGGTGGGATACAGGCCATGACCGAAGAGAACATGGGTAGAAGAATCTGAAGGGGGAAGGTGGAGGAGGGGATTGACAGAGCAGGGGCTTTGGGCGTAGGCAAGGTGTCAAAGCAGATAAGGTTGGCCAAAAAGGGCAGACTTGCCCATGTCATAATTCGTGTCGAATCAATTCTATATCACATTCTCTAGCGCGTGCACGCGCACACACACACACACTCACTCTTTGTAGCTTATGCCTCATCAGCGTGCTTATATAAACAGAAGATTTGGGGGGAAAAAGTAAAAATACCAAACACTTATCTACTACTTAGTATGTAATAGACCCTTAAGGCAGTTTACACATATTGACTCATTTAATCCTCACAGCAATCCTCTGAGGCAGACACCATTACTATTCCATTATACAGAGGAGTGAACTGAGGAACAGGGACATTAAGAAGTTTGCCTGAGGTCACACAGCCCAGTGAGTGATGACCTTTGAATCTGTGCCCAAGCTCCAGCCTCTCTGCCGGTGACCACTGCCATGCTCCCTTTCTTCTCTCACACACATGGTTTCGTTTGCTGAAGTCATTTCCCTCCCACCCACCCCTAAGTTTTGACCTGATTATTGGATTCAGATAGAATAGGTATCTCAGAGGATGTAATCACAACAGGCTTGCTCTATCAACTTCCTGTTTGCAATTAAATGCAGACACGCTACAACAACAACATCAATAATCCCACTAAGGAATTAGAATGTCTGAACTGACACTTAAAAGTATCAGGAGCCATCAGCTATCTGACAGCTAGGATAGGGCTTTAAAATAATACCTGCCTGATGTTTGCCACAAGGCCTCTCCTGAGAGTCTGTCACAGGATCCTGTCTGTAGATCCTGACTCAGCGATCTACATTAACCTAAAGAAACGGTGACAATAAAAAATGTAGGCAGGCCACCACCACATGTCCCTGAGAGCAGTCAGAGAATTCCTGATTAAACTGGAGAGCACTACGAGGTGAGCCATGGTCTTTGTTCTTACTCTCGAAAATTTCCCAGAATGTGTAAAATAGCTGTAGTCATGGCCTCAGGCTTCCTCTGATGTTCACATTGCTGTTTAAAAAAGGATTTTGTAGCCAACCATCCTTTTCAACATGTTTTCGTTTGCCAAGCTGAAAATTACAAAGCACAAAAGTTGGGCAAAATAATAAGCACACATAACTCTACACTGACTGTCTTTTTATTCAAGAGGAGAATGTTTCTTCTCTTTTTCCAAACTAGGGCAAAGGCAGGTGCCACAGTGTATTGTGAGAATCAAATGAGATGGTGCATATAAAAGAGCGTTGAAAGCCTTGCACTAATTACTTGGTCACCCTCCAGGTCAATTACTGATTTGGTCCTAAATGAAATCCTCCAACGTGGGGCCCGTTAGGATGATGCTCTTCCCCATCTCTCGGCACGGCTGCTCGAGGCCATAGAGCAAGCCAGGTAAGCACCTGAGGAGTTGGAAGGTGAGAAGGTGAGGGCATTTAGGTGGGGCATTGGGTTACATCCTCTCTACCGGGAGGAGCATTTGCACCTGTCATTCAGGTGCAGATCTGCAGATCTGATCCTCTCTCAAAGCCTTTTACATCAGTGGTGGATGATTGCTTATACTCACACTTACTGACAGGAAGTGTTATTAATGGGGCAGTTTTACACATCCAATAGAAAACTATTTCATAAGTGGCGCCACATGCTGCCAGAGGGGACAAAAATGAAAACATTTTCATTCAGGCATTGCCAAAATATACTCAAAAGTTAAAAAAGTGAAATTTTACGTGGATTGGATATAGGGATACACAAGAAATGATGGAGATCCTGTCTCCAGAAGAAAAGCATCTCCCTGACAGGTGAGGATCCAGGGGGAGTTGACTGTACTCTGGAGAGCATTCCTTCTTCCCAAGAATCCTTGTGAGGCACCAAAGGACACTTCTCCATTGGGAAAATGAGGACAATGTTACGAGTTTGCAAACTGCTTTGAAAACTGTAGATTAAAAACATAAATGCATATAGGACATTCAAATAACACATTGTATCAGGCCTATTTTTTTGTGACTCTATTGGGAAACTTTTATTAATATGTTCAATTTAAACACAAATAGCCACCTCATTGATCGTTAAGCACTTGAAAATCCACCACGTGTAATTTTAGCCAGATTTCTTACCAACCTTCGTGTAACCGCTGTAGGGAGACCACCTCTGAACTCCAAGTTCAGTCCCTCAAAGGGATTAAATCTTAACCACACCATCACGTCGACCGCTTGGGCTCATCACGCTCGGTGTCATTAGCATCTGTTTAATATGGCAGCTGATGCCTTGTGGCCCCCTGCAAATGGGGGCGAGCAGAGCCTCGGCGAGAAGTGAATTATAATTGCTGGCCGCGGGGCTCTGTGGCGCTGTGTGTGACAGCGGCGAGTGGGGAAAAGAGGAAAGCATTAGAGAAGGTCTGTTGTACTGATGAAGTAGAATTCCTAGAACACACTGTGCTATCAAATGAGATTTGGCTCCACAGTGTTGGGAGCAAACAATGGGCTCAGTAGGCCCCAGCATTGGTTGCTGCGTATATTCTAGCTCCTTTAGTTGCAGCTGCCTTTCATTCAGGGGAGCAGGAGCCATGCTAGAGAATGGAAAGGAGGGGGTGTATTTTTGGGCCAGAGAAATCCGGAGAGTAAGATGTTAGGGGAAAAAAAACCTAGAGAATTTCAACCAGGATGAATACAATGATAAGTTATCCTCTCACACTCAACCAAGTCTATAATTTTTTTGGATAAACAGTTATAGAAAGGACTAGTAAAATGTGTCCAGCCTCTTTAGCTGGGTTAGTATAGAGCATGTTTTAGAAAGAACTGGGCGGAGGATGAGTCTTTCTTGGATCTTTAGCTCCGGAAAGGGGTGGGGAAAAGGAGGCTTTAATGCATGGGGGTGGGAGTAGGGGCTGCAGAGTCTGAAGTGTTAGGGAGGGTCTCTATTCTGGGTCCTCATCTGCATATGAGCTGAATCCAGGGAATACAATGAACAGTAACATCAGAAAAAAAAAGTTCCAAATCACTTATTATAAAACTACATCCTGGGCTTCCCTGGTGGCACAGTGGTTGAGAATCTGCCTGCCAATGCAGGGGACGTGGGTTCGAGCCCTGGTCTGGGAAGATCCCACATGCCACGGAGCAACTAGGCCTGTGAGCCACAATTACTGAGCCTGCGCGTCTGGAGCCCCTGCTCTGCAACAAGAGAGGCCGCAATAGTGAGAGGCCCCCGCCTGCTGCATCTAGAGAAGGCCCTCGCACAGAAATGAAGACCCAACACAGCCAAAAATAAATAAATAAATAATTAAAAAAAAAAAACAAAAAACTACATCCTGCTTTACAAAGAATTATTTGTCAGTCTCCAGATAGGTAATATTCTGTTAGTAGTAATAAGCCAGGATATGAGTTTGTTCCCAAATTGCAAAATGGAGAGAAGAGAGGCGAGAATTCCTACTCAAAAAGTGCCCGAGGCACTAAAAGACAGTTTGACTGCTGAAATCAAAGACAGTTATTGTAGCGTGTACAAGTAGGAACAACTGTACCTAATTATGAATGGGGCATTGTCAAACCAGTTTGCCCCTGAAATACTCACTTTAACTTAGTTTTTTAAAAATCCATTTTATCGGGCTTCCCTGGTGGCGCAGCGGTTGAGAATCTGCCTGCCAGTGCAGGGGACACGGGTTCGAGCCCTGGTCTGGGAGGATCCCACATGCCGCGGAGCGGCTGGGCCCGTGAGCCACAACTACTGAGCCTGCGCGTCTGGAGCCTGTGCTCCGCAACGGGAGAGGCCGCGATAGTGAGAGGCCCGCGCACCGCGATGAGGAGTGGCCCCCGCTTGCCGCAACTGGAGAGAGCCCTCGCGCAGAAACGAAGACCCAACACAGCCAAAAATAAAAAAAAAAATAAAAAAATAAAATCCATTTTATTCAAACCAGGTACAACCAGAGGTATGAAGTGCACACATTCACCAGGTGTAACCAGGTACAACCAGAGGTATGAAGTGCACACATTCTGTTTGAGGGTTCACATGAAGGTAATAGGTAATAATTTTTATAAAGTATGTGTTCAGAAAACACTGCATAGAAACCAAATTTGTGGAGAAAATTCTGCACTCTTAAGACCTGCTTTGGTGGGTGGTGAAGTCCAAACAACCCTGATTTGCCCACCTTCTTGAAAGGTTTCGATTCTTAAGCACCTACATACAAGCATCCATACACTCAAAGCAAACACTAAATATCCGTTGTGGAGGTTTGATGTCACAGAGCCCAGGAACCCAAAATCCCTGAGTACGGAAAAAGCTGGGTTTCCCAACAAGGCCTCCTCCCTAAGCCGGGAGAGGCAGGCTTGGACCTTGGGATGGTCACGGCAGATCCAGCCCATTGCTGCCTTATTTGTTCTGATCATTAGGAGGGTGCCAATTAGCGCCTATTTTGATGACAGTTTTGTGTTGTGAACA
Source organism: Eschrichtius robustus (assembly GCF_028021215.1). NCBI lineage: Eukaryota > Metazoa > Chordata > Mammalia > Artiodactyla > Eschrichtiidae > Eschrichtius > Eschrichtius robustus. The sequence continues at coordinate 95,604,880 of NC_090825.1, forward strand.
TCTGTCCACTAGCATCTGGCTAGGGCCCAAGTCCGTTTCACAAGAAACACCAAACAACTGTCAGATGGTCCTGAATTTGGGTGAATACCAAACAAACACAATCCTCCCTGCCACAGGGGAGGAGGGCCAGCGTTCCCATCATCCATCATTTCGGGAAGTACCCAGTCTCCAACACATTACCTAACTCCTGACCGGCAGCTCCCTTATTTTTGTGAATTAGGCTTTGCCCACTGGTGCAAGTACTTAGAATGGATAAAGCCAGAATTAACTTGTGTTTGCTTGAGAGCTAAAGATCAGCTTGGCCCTTGTGTTTATTCTTAAATCACTGAACCTCTTTTCTGTCCTCTCATTGCACCCCGGGGAAGTAGGGGTGAAGGCTGGGTTGGAATAGGGAATCACTTTCCAATCCAACTACTTTGCTGTTCAGTACTTCAGTTCTTGGGTTTTGTGAAAAACAAGTGTTTAAAGCCAGTGAATCAGTTTGACACTTTTAGCTTATTGGTGTATGTAGTTAATGCCATATATACCTTAAAGTTCTGTCGTATAAACTTTTTGTATTTACACATTGATTTTGAGTCAGGTTAGATTAACAGAGACCTTTGGGCCCTCTTTGAAATATCGTGATTCCAAATATAACATTAACTACAATCTAACACAGAAAACTCCCTCAGTGTTATTCCTTTGGAGTTCCTACGTGGTCTGTTCCCAGAGTGCAAGAAGGCTTGTGGCATAAGCCTGATAAACACAGACCCAACAAAGGCAAATTAATGCCAGACCCAGCAAAGGCAAATTAAAATGGGATCAAAACCTATTCATCTAACACCTACTTAATATTTTGGAATTATCCAATAGGATCTAATATATAATATGGCTCAATGCATATTGTAGGTATGTGCTAAGTATTTCCTAAATAAAATGAAGAAATGAATGATTATTCAATCAACTATTTAAAATCAGGCTCTGACACAAAGAAGTACATAGAGAAAGAGACAGAGACAGAAGCAGGCAGAAAGACTCATCTGTTCACTATCGTCTTGTAATCATCTTGTCTTTTCAGTTTTAACTTACGTGCCAACAACCATGTCCTCCTGGTGACATGAAACACTGAATTTAGCCAATTCGATTAGGAGAACTTGGTGTCAAATTATAATAGATAATTTTTATTGTGTGCTTACCATGTACCAGCCATCATTCTGGTACATATGGTCTCATTCAGCCATCAGAATTGCTTTATGAGGTTGGCACTATTAGTATTTCCATTTCACAGGTGAGGAAAACAAGGCCCAGAGAGGTTAAGTGGCTTTCCCAAGGTCTCACAGCCAACAGAACAGGAAACTCCAGAGCTCATACTTTTAACTCCTTCATCATGTCACCCCTGTAGCAGGAAAGTTGACTCCCAAATGTAATTTTAACCCTCAGCTTCATTCTGTGTGTTTCTAGCAGTTATGGGATCTTAGTTGTTTTTCCTGATCTTAGTCTCAAAACTTTACGAAATCATCATCATTAGTCAACGTTTCTATCAAATTCATGTCAGTCACTCTACTGCTATGAGCTGGACGTACCTGGAACGTTGTAACGTTACCTCCATAACCCACTGAGGATGCCAACATTACACATGCAAAAAGATAGCTACCGAGACTGAAATTTACTCTCTCCACTTACTGCAGACTCTGGAGTGTGCTTACTCTTCATCTGAGAAAAAGCAGAGCTGGCACTACTGTCAGAAAGTACTTAATGCCACAGTTTAGGCTGCAGTGCGTGCTTCTCTTCTTAATATCTTCAGAGGATAATCTATAAAGTGCTGAGATTTACTCTTTGAAGGTCTGTAATAGGATAGTGTATTGAAGTTAGAGAACTCTTCCCTGAGGGCTAATTATGCCACAGACTTGGAGGTGAGGCTATCTGGTCAAACATCTCCCACCCAATGGTGGTTGAAAATTCTTTCTTGACATTTATAATTTTAATTTAAACTTACTAAAGAAGGTCTTTTAGACTTATTTGACAGAGCTTATTTCATCGTATATTGTTCTTTTGCATGACATAAAAGAAAATATAAGTGAACTTAATTGGATAATGCAGTCTTAAAACTTCTTGTTCGGTGTTTAACTCCTTATATGGGGTTGGAATTCCCAGTCACGAGTGTGTGTGTTTTTCCACACCATATTGTCCTCTTTGCCATCAAGTGCTTTGGTGATGGACACATTTAAATTTGTTCACCACCTTTCAAAGCAGGTATCAAACTTCTTAACACTATTTAGAGACAGTGACTGGCTGGGCTAGGTTAGCTGCTAACTATCAGTAGATGGTAAGAGGCTCTGTATGTTTTTTCACCTTTCCTGGAATCTAAACAAAAGTAGTTGTGTTGATATCAAGTAACACTAGAGGGCAGCCTGCAAGTTAGAAACTAAGTAATCCTACACCAAGCAGTACTTTGGCATAGTACAATAGATAACAGCAACTTAAATATGGTGTCCCCGTGTAAAAAAAATCATCAGATCATTCTTTAATGTTTCATTTGAATGTGCCTTTAGAAGAAGACTTCAAAGCAAACCACTTCATAAACGTTTTCTCCCTTCTAGAAGCTCCCTTATTTGTTAAAGCCCCCTGAAGATACTTGATGTTTCCAATCCTGTTTTGTTTCACTTCCGTTATTCAACCTCTTTTTAAAATGTAAAACAAACTTTATTATGGAATAAAACTTTCCTGTTAGAAGGTTCATTTAGAAGCCTCTGAAATAAAAATGCACTGTGAAGGGTAAAGACAGAATATCCATCTTTTTAGGGTTCTTTTTTATAGCATAAATATTAGTTATTTTCAACTATTAAAGGTCTTTGGAGGATTCTTGTGGACAACTGTACTGTATCAGTACTTATCTAAAGGTTGAAACCACGAAACGAAATCTGTAATACCTCATTCACCTATATATTGAAGGTTTATTTCTTCCTAAACAAAATATTACTCAACACATTTTTTCTTCTACTACAATAAGCAGTGTTCAATTTTAGCATAATGCAGCAAAAAAAAAGGCCTAGCTGTCTGCTAACACTGTCTTATTAAATAAACAACACAATTTAGCTGTTATCTGTGTTTTGTGAATTACGTCATCTGTAACATTTCAGTTGCACAAGGCAACTTAAAGAGATAAACACTGGTAAATATGCCCAAGGCAGGGTGAGGAGGAGAGAGGGGAGGAAGGGACAAACACATGTACATTTAGTTTCAGAATTCAAAGACTTGCATAAAGTAAAACCGTTCAGAATGAAAAAAATAGGAAACAGGTGGCTCGATCTAGGCCTTGATTGTTACAGGAGTGAATCACGTGCTCTCGCTCCTCCTGCACTCTGTAGCCAGTTTTTATAGATACGCTGGACGGTGCTTCAGTCTTTCTCATTATTATCCACCTCACATCATGGTATTAACCTCCCTAATGTTGGAGAAAGTGGTCCCAGCTGCCAGACCAAATGCAACAGTGTAAATGCTCTTAATTTTAAAATCTTTAGCACTCATTTTACAGAGCTGGGTATGAGCACAATAGAACTAATCCCAGGCTTTGGCGTTTGGCTTCTTATGTGTCATTTACATATGGTTTATGATAGCTGTTAAATATTAACTATTTTGTCTGTAAACCTGGGTTCCTGTCTTGGCCAGTGCCACCACGATCCACTCAGCTCCCCAGACATGACATCTTGGAACCATTTTTTTTTTTTTACTACTTCTACCCCCTTACCCCACACGTCCAACTGGTCCCTAAGTCCTGACGGGTGTACTTTGTCAACACACCCAGAATCTGTTTCCTTTTTTCCACTCACAGTGCTAGCAGATTTATATTTCTACAACACAACATCTGATGACATCATCATCTTGCTGAAAAGCTTCAACTGCCTGCAGCTCCAAGTCCCACCTCTTCAGCAGGGCAGAGCCCTCCACAGGCTGCTCTCCATTCCTCTTTCTGTCCGCTGGGCTTTCAGGCCACATCACCAGTCCTCAGGAGGCCCCCTTGCTGCTCTGGGGCCAAATCCTGCATTTCTCTGCCTCTGGCCTTTGCTCCTGCCTCTCCCTTAGCCCCACTGCTCTTCTGCCCCTTGCCTCCCACGTACCAAAATCTCACTCATTCTTTAGAAGCAGCTGAAATGCTTCCTCCCCAGCTGGACAGAGCACTCCTTCCTGTCCTTGGCATCCTTACCACTCTGCTTTGGGGATGGAGAATAGTCAGACCTCAGACACTATAGTGATTTTTTGCAAATCTAACTTCCTCGATAGAATGTCAACCCAATGTCTGGCCTTGAATCGGTATGCGGTTAATCAGTAAATTCTGAACTAGGTCATCATTGTGTCTCTGCAGTATCTAGAACTTGCCTAGAGTAGGTGCTAAACATCTATCTGCTGAATTAAATGGAACTGCTGCTTTCACTAGACCCAGCAGCGTGGACCAGAGGAGTAAAATGACCTTGGTCAGTCGGAAGATCCGTTTATGTTGAGCCATCTGGTCTACTTTATTCCTTGCTGAAAGTGTGTTTCTGTTTCATAGGCGCAAGTTGCAAGCCCCAGGAGGATATTCCTGCCGAATATCTGGTTCACCCCTCTGTCCCTCCAGTTGTACCCTGCACCAGGGTCAAAGTTTCCACTTTTATGTTACTGTTTATTTTTATCCCTACTATAAAACAGGACTAGAATCCTAAATAACAACATCCTCCATTTTTCAAATGATGTCCTTTCGGATGACAGACTCAAGGCCCTAAGAGCTGCTGGAGACAATGACCTGTAATAGCATTCCACCCAGAACCAGGAGTTTAGGTCCCAATGGCAGTGAACCCTCAGGTGAAGTCCTCGGAAAGCTACTTCTAAGCTTGTTTCATGGCAGTAGTCAATCTGCATAGTAGGCATAATGTAAAAAAAATCTGCATAGTAGGCATAATGTAAAAAATCTTCAGTTGGAAGACTGTAAATTGTTTTCAAAAATTTGTAAAGTATTGAGTAAACCGTATAATGACACAGAGCATAAAAAACTCAGATTCAGAAGGCTGGGGACCTTGTCTCAAGCCCTTCCCTTACCAGAGGTATATACTCTTAGGCCAATCATTTGACCTCTCTGAAGCTCGGTTATCTCGTCTTTAAATTGGGCATAATAATATCTGCCCTGCCTAACCCAGGTTGTAATGATATTAAATGAGGTGATGTTTATAAACACACTTTGAAAAATATAAGCACTATATAATGAGGTCTTTATTAGTAGTAATAACACCGTTAAATACTGTTGATGTTGATCATCACCACTAAGCCTGATTTCTAAATCTGATACGGGACTTGGCAAGACTCCTTCCTGGGCAGAGCAGTCCTGGGTTTGCACCTCACTGCTGTAAGCCAGTCTGTCCTCTCCCAACAAGGTGCCATCCTGGGCAGGCCGGCACTTGAAACACAGGCAATAAGAAACAATGAAATATGCAAATGCATTATGATTACTTTTAATAGAACGAGCCCTCCAGTGAAGACTGGGTATGGTTGACAACAAGCAAGAAAAGACACTGCCCCAGTCCTATGTTGGAAACCTTTGCAAGCTCTGCTCAGAGGAATTTGCATTTCAATAGCAATGCGATAATGTCAAGCTATTCACAACATTGCAAAGCCTTCTCTTGCACACCTGGCTTGGGGAACTGGAAGTGGCTGTTTTCTAACAGCGGTGGCAATTATGTTGTCCTTTTCATTCTTGGGAATGGATGTGTTTGGGCAGTATTCACAGGTCTTGTGTTCTGGACATGACAAAATATGAAAACGAAAGCTCCACACTCCCAAGATCTCCCAGGAGAATTAATTACTCAGCATATTCAACATGTTGAACTTCCCCTCATCACAAATGAACGGAAACACCTTGTAGATAAAAGTTGACTTTGTAATAGAAGACTTTTCCCTGTACGCTGAACATCACTTTAAAAAAGAAAAGTATCCAAAAGATGTTTGTTACCTTCCTCTTGGCTACATATGAAACTACTCTGTTCTTTCTAGATGACACCAGTAGCACCTCCTCTTGTCTGGGCAAACATGGGATCATAACACTGGGTTGACGTAATTTATATTAGAAGTAAAACCATACTGCATGCAGCGGGACAACCATCTTGCCAATTATTTCAGATAATCACTACCCTAGAACACAGTACAGCAAATAATACCAATCAACTTAGGTAATTTCTCATTAAGACGCTTATAGATCAGTAAGCTTAATTGTAAAAGCTAAGCAGTTATAATTCGTAAGCACAAATTATGCTAAACTAGACAGGTTATATGCTACTAAGAGTTTCGTATAAGGTGCAAAATGATTATTCACTCAGCAATTTAATTTATAAGTTGGCATGAATATACCTAACTTTCATTAGGCCCCTCTAGTTAAAAGTTGAATGTCAATAGCGCATTAACATTACAGTTCAGCTTCTTGATATCTGTTCTAAAACTCATGACACGGGAAAAGTACTGTAAATCAAAAGTAAGGCCTGTTTCTCTCTAGTGCCTATAGTGCTCTGGTCGTTACGGTTAGCACTCGGTAAAGAGTACTTTTAGGCAAAGGAAATACCACCTGGTCCAGTATCCCCAGCATAAGTGGCTTTCATTTGAAAGAATTGGGGCACTGCTCAAAGTCCCATTCAATCTTTGGAAGGCATGGCCTCGAATCCAGCTAGGAGCCAGTATATATCAACAATTTTGATAGGTAAATTCCTTTAAAATAAAAAATGATTCCTCTAAAGATTCAAAACACTCCACATCACTTATAAATTTCAGCTGTTCCCCAAATGATATTTCATTCTTTATATGATCATTCTGCAAATGATACAGAATCACATTTCTCATAAAATAAGACCCTAGTATGGTTTGCATGGCAAGATAATGGAAGCATGTTCTAGTCACCGCTGTCTGAAAATGTTCCAGCAAAATGCAGCCTCCGAGGCATTGATGCCTTGGAGACACCCAAAAATCTGTAATCAGAAATCATTAATTAAGGTTACTTAAAGTCTACATTGTATTTGACTGACAGCCTCACAAAAGCACTGCTTACTTTTCTTAAGGCTCCAGTGTGCAATGTCGTCTCTGACCAGATACCAAAGAGTAATCACAACCTTGTCATTGTCGAGAGGACAGCAAACTGAATTCCCACAAACTCTTCTTCGAACAAAAAAAGCTTCTGATATGAAATATTAATCCCATTGTCCTCCCCACTCCATGCTTTTTTTTTTTTTCTTTAAAACAACTATCTTTAAAGAATACTCTAAAACAAGCAGGACCTATTTTCTGACCCTGCCGAATAATCAGGGGTCCCTAATACTGAATTTACAAATGGATATTTTCTTTGCTTTGCAGAGATATTTGAGGGGGAGGTGGGGGAGGGCTGAGGGGATAATTGCAGCCTATGGTACGTAAGCCAGACCACATGATCAAAAACTGCTGTGACACTTAAAAGTGTTTCTCCACAAGGAATTCCTGTGCCCAGAAGCCTGGTGAAGCCAGTAGCAATTAAGGCCATGTTATCCTTTTAATTTACTTCAAATTATTGGCCTCTAAGATCAATCATTTAGTGTGGTTGAGTAAGGGAGGGGTCAATATAATAGGCACGTGCATTAAAAATCTTTGTTGAGCTTAAACAAAAATTTTGGCAGGCTGGATCTGGGGAAATTTAAAACGGCTGCTTTGAAGCTCACCCTGGAATAAAAACTAGTTATTTTCTAGTTTAAAAAAAAAATGACTTATTTTCTAGATTAGGCCCATTTGTAATGAATTCAAGGTTTTCTTCTTCTGAAATCGCCTGGATTTTCAGTTGCTGCACTGCATGTCCTGAATTCAGTGCTGTTTGCTTCAAGTGTGAGATGGTTTTATTTTATGTTTTAAGTTACAAAGGAACTAAATGGCTGGGCTTAGACTGATCGAAGTCCTTGGAAGTCCACTTGAGAAATGGGAACTGAAACGTTAAGAAATGTACCAGTATCTGTTACACAAGGCCACCTTTACCTAACAAAGGAGAGTTGTGTTCTTCACCACACACGAAGCACATAAATCATGGGGTGCGTGTGTCTCCCTCTTGGAGCAATTTACTCCTCCAGATCTTTTCTTGACTAGGTCACATGAGATGTCCACCACTGGAGAGCTTTTTCCTCATCAACCCGAAATAGCAAGATATTATACTTACAGGAAGAAAAAAATGCTCAGACACTCAAGAGCTGGCAAAACAGTAGACCTTTGGGCCAGTGTTGCAAAATGCAGTCAAATGGTCTCTAGCCCTTTAGTAATGTGTGTCAAACCAAAGAAAATAAAGGTGAAACCTGAAGGAAAGCACAAGTGTTTACATGGCCATACCAGAGCACAACATACAACACTCGTGAGGTCATTTTATTTATTTAGCCATCTGCAGAGCCAAAACCAAGTTATGAAACTGAGATTTGAGCGAAGTCAGGAATGGCCTCATTTACCTCCACGTTTAGAGACAGCCTTAATGAAGAGTTCGTACCCTTTGGCTTTCTTGTCGAAAGATGAAAGTGACATCAGCCCCCGGACTGTAATTTTTTACCAGCAAGACTGAGTAAGAGGCAAATCCTGGAGTAAATATCAGCTGGATGTGCACGTAACAAGGTCCAGAGAGACCCTCTCAGAAGTTGCTCTTTTAATCCAACGCTGAATTATACTAGAAGCAGTTTTCAGTGCTTTCAGAAGACCACGACTGCCAAAATCACTGCAAGCCTCGCAAGCCTAGTATATCTCAAACCTTTCCCAAGACAACCCAACACTATCTGAGGCCCTGAAACTATGGCAACCGAATAAGAAAGTAGCCTCCATGATTAATAGATGAAGATCCCAGCGACAGTGTCTAGCTAGGGCCATCATTCATGATGCGAGAAGAATTAGCACAGAATCCATCTCAGAAACCATTAACAAGTATTCTTATAAAAATCCACCCAACTGCCATTCTGCTACCTATACTCCAGTTTAGAATGCTGTAAACAGTTCGGTTTCTAGTTATCGCTCACTCTGCAGAGATGAAAATGTTTTTAGTAACTCAGATGCTCACGTTTTTAGAATAATGAAAGGCTTAATAGGCTGGTGTTCCACCTGGGTATCTGAGGCCTAAGAACAAAGGCATTCAAACACCAAAATATGTGAATGAAGTCAAGTGGCTCTCAGGGTAAAAAGGAGGAGAGACAGTTGTTGGATTGTTCTGCGTGTTTTTTGTGGAGTGCAGTTTTTCATAAAGCATTCCATTTTCAGGAAAGGAACGTTTCCATTCACCAGCTCCATCAGTATTCTCTTACTTTCCTCATTCAAGGACGGTAGGAGTCTGGGGGTGAGGCAAGCCCTAGAGTTGCTGCAATATTAATGAAAAGATTGAATACGCTCCTGAAAAACGGACTCAGGAATAGGAAAAAGGAAGGAAGAATAGATCCACAGAAAGCCTGGCTTTAAAACTCTCATATAACATTAAACTACAATTAATATATCCCTTATTTCCCAGTCCCTCAAATGCTTATTTTCCAATGGCATGTTTTCATTGTGTTCAATGCCAGATCCTGTTCTGTTCTATAAATGCTTCAAATCAAATCATGGCCAGAGGCTTGGTCTTAAACACGTGGGAGGGCAGAAGGGATAAGAGGGGTAAATGGCATCAATTTTAGAGATTCTTCCACTAAGGTTTTTGAATTGGCTTGGATTCTTTGAATTAAAGTTTCTGCAGATGGCAATTATAGGTTAGTTGGAAACCACTAGCAAGCGCTGAGTCATATTAAATGAAAGCCTCAGGTCTCAAGGCTGTATGTGGAAATACCTATGACTAACAGTACTTTCAAAGCAACAGTCGCACACTGGCTGCTCCGCAGGACCTGGTCCTTCAGTGTTTGGGACATGTGAATTGCTGATTTATTCCCCTCTCTGTCCTCTTTCCACTTACAAAATTGAAGAGAAAAACATTTTCCTAGATGAAAATAACTGTAATTCTAAGCCATGGAGGGATTCCTGTTCCTTCAGAGGACTGCAGTGGTAATATTGCCCCTTTTGCTGTGCTTTTGAGGAGTCAGATAAGAAAGTGTATGATTATCATTTGAATCAAATTTCAGGTTGTATAGCAATATATCAGCAGTAGAGTAATCGCTGTCTCCACTGGGGTCAGGTGACTATTTCCTGCATTTGGTGGGGAAGGTAGTGGTTTGCTTCTGCGTGGAGATTCAGGTGCTCCCAAACTGTCACTGTTTCAGGCTTGGCCAGGGAAGACTGACCTGGCAAATATGGCCACCATAAAGACCCTCATGCGGTAGTCCCAGCCATAGCCTCCTGGAGGAGTTGATTGACAGCCAAGCTTCTCCCCTATGACAGGTGTGTGGTCCTTGGGGTCAATTCAACTCATCCCTGAACAGTCATTATGGGCAGCTCTAAGATTCCAAATGTGGGTACTCTCAGATTCTTTAGTGGGTGCAGACTGTGTATTTTGCTTACGGTGTGAATGTTCCTTTCCAGTCCAAAGGTGTTTCCTTTGCATCATCTCTTTATGTTACAGATTTGTAAGGCCATTTCCTTTTGTACTCTCCCCACCAGGGTACTCTCCATGACAACTGTCATCCAAATAAAAATAACACTTTATATTTAATGAGTGTGTGTAGTGTGTCAGGCATTGGGCCATGAAACTTACAGATGTCATATTTACTCTCCTCGACAACTGTAATACAAATGTAAACCGTAGCATTTTACAAATGGAAACTGAGGCAGATAAGTAACTGGCTCAAAGTCACACTATTTGTAAATGGCAAAAAATGGGATGCAATCTGTGTTGTGTCTGCCTAAGATGTGTGACCTCTGCATCACCTCCAGAGCTGTCTACAGCCCTCCCTCCAACAGTCCTTCCACATTTTTAATAAACTTATGCCACAAAATCTAATGAATTTGCCCTGTATTTGGTGGGGAAGATAGTAGCAAATAGCAAAGATCAAAACTTCCTTCCTCCTACTCCTAGTTCGCCCTGACGTGTCTGTTCTACGTTAATGCTTTCACTGACATGAACTGTGTTAGAACTTACCTGAGCAAAAACAACGCCCTTACTGTTTTTTTTATAATGCCTGGCAGAGTGCCACTCCTATGACCTTGCCCGATTCACTGGTCACATTGGAAACAATCACTAGTTGACATGGTTGGCACCTGATTCATAAAGTTGCCATCTGTACACTATGTAGATTGTGCATTTTCAGTGAATTTGAGGATCTTATTTAATTTCATAATGTGGTTTACATTAAAATGACATCAACACAGTATAATATTTCTTTTATGATTTAGAAGACAATGAAGCAGGGTCTCTGCTAGGCCTGGGGTCTCGGGAGCGGAGGAAGGAGTTAGCATCAAACTTTTCAAATTTCCAGAGTGCATTTTTAAAAAGTTAATTAGTTAATTATTTTTTGGCTGTGTTGGGTCTTCGTTGCTGTGTGCGCAGGCTTTCTCTAGTTGTGGCGAGTGGGGCTACTCTTCGTTGAGGTGTGCAGGCTTCTCATTGCGGTGGCTTGTCTTTTTTGCGGAGCACGGGCTCTAGGCACGCGGGCGTCAGTAGTTGTGGCATGCTGGCTCAGTAGTTGTGGCTCATGGGCTCTAGGTTGCAGGCTCAGTAGTTGTGGCACACAGGTTAGTTGCACCGCGGCATGTGGGATCTTGCCAGACTAGGGCTCGAACCCGTGTCCCCTGCATTGGCAGGCAGATTCTCAACCACTGCACCACCAGGGAAGTTCCAGAGTGCATTTTATATTTTACCAAATACCGTTACATTCATGATTTCATATTATTCTCCCAGCAGTCCTACTAGATAGAAAGCATAGGTTTACTATTCACAATTTTTATTTAAAATAATGCAGCTTGAGAAAAGTTAAGTGGCTTGTCCGTTGTAGTGAGTCTGGAACCCAGGTCATCCAACTCCAAGAACAGGGTCTTCAACAACGGTTATCACTGCACTGGGACAGGATAGAAATGTGGGTTAATGGGCATACTATTTCCTCCTGGTAGGAAGTTGAATTTTATTTTATTTAATAAATTTATTTATTTATTTATTTATTTATTTATTTATTTATTTATTTATTTATTTTTGGCTGTGTTGGGTCTTGTTGCTGTGTGCGGGCTTTCTCTAGTTGTGGGGAGCGGGGGCTACTCTTCGTTGCGGTGCGCGGGCTTCTCATTGCGGTGGCTTCTCTTGTTGTGGAGCATGGGCTCTAGGTGCGTGGGCTTCAGTAGTTGTGGTGTGCAGGCTTAGTAGTTGTGGCTTGCGGGTTCTAGAGCGCAGGCTCAGTAGTTGTGGCACATGGGCTTAGTTGCTCCGCGGCATGTGGGATCTTCCCGGACCAGGGCTCGAACCCGTGTCCCCTGCACTGGCAGGCGGATTCTTAACCACTGTGCCACCAGGGAAGCCCCAGAAAGTTGAATTTTAAAAACTACTATTAGCAAACTCCAAAAAAGCAAGAAGGTTCTGTGGCCAGTGGTTAAAATGCAGAACAAATGAGTCCAAGGTCAAAAGCTCAGTCTCCATAAGTGCTGGCTGTCTTCTTAGCTCTGTTTCTTAGAAGGCTGATTCTGCCTAACTCACATTCCCTCCAGCTTCAACCAGGTGTCCCACAGATTTGTGCTCTTGGCTATAGAAGGGGACTGACTGGATGTGAGTGTGGGAATGAGCAGGCGTCAATCCATCACGAAGACTGGAAAAACAACCCAGAGTGGTGCATGAAACACATCACCTATGTGCATGGAAGACAGTGTTAACACACACACACTCATGCAGGCAGAGAGGTGTCTCATTTGATGGACACATATCATAGAGAAACAAGAGCAAGCAAAAGAGATAAAGACTGGTTGTTTGCAAAAAGATTCACTCTTCATTCATTCAACAAATACTTGTTATGAAAGCGCTGTGATGTGCCAGGCACAGGTTTAGGTGCTGGAGATAACAGCAGTGAAAGAAACATAATGGCATTATGTCTAGCAGAAGACAGAAAATAAATGAGGACAACAGACAGTTTGTCAGGATGTGAAAAGTGCTAAGAGGAAAAAAAAAAAACCTGAGGCTGTCCACTGGGGTAAGGAGTGTTGCGACAAAAGGGTGAAGTAAATATGATCAGGAAAGGCCTCACTGAGAAAGTGACATGTGAGCAGAGAACCTGTAGGAGGAGAGGAGCAAATCCTGCAGCTCTCTGGGCAAAGGACCGCCCCACGCCTTGAAAGGGCAAGTGCAGAGAGACCCTGCAAAGGGGCCTGGGGGGAGCACGCCCAGCATAGTCAAGTGACCCCAAGGAGGAGTGGAGGTCAGAGAGGTGGGGACCCGAGTGCAGATCATGTAGAGCCACAAAGGCCATAGAAAGAACTCTGGCTTTGGCTGGAACATGATGGGAAAGCATTTGAGCACATGTAACCTGATCTGTAAAAAAAAAAATATATATCACTTCAGCTGCTGTGTTGAGAAAAGACTGTAGGGGGCCAAGAGCAAAGCCCGGAGACTAGCTGAGAGCCGAACACAGTAGGTTCCCTAGCAGGAGGAGATAGTGGCTTGGCCAATGTGAGGGCCACTGAGGTGGAAGACCTGGAGGGAGTCTGCATGCTTTCTGAAGGTGGGGCTGACAACATGGCAGCTAGAATGGATGCAGATACCAGAAAGAGAAGAGTCAAGGATGACTCCTGAGTTTTTTGGCGTGAGCAAACTCAAAGGATGGAATTGCCATTTACCAAGATGGAGAAGATGATAAGAAAAGCATGTGTGGAGGAGAAAGATCCAGAACTAGGTGTTTGGAGCATTTGGGTTTGAGATGTCTATTAGATTCTACCCCCTGTAGGCATTGTGTATATCAGAGATCCAGGAGAGAGGTCTGGGCTGAGGGGGTTATTTGGGAAACATCAAAGTATTGATACTTGTATGTGACGTTCTCCATTAGTGTTGTCAGAATTAGTCTAATAAAAAGGTTTGCAAGATCTCATCTGCTTCACAAAGCAAGACACCCTTGTGTATAAACTATATTGTAATAGTCCCATGCTGAGAAGTATCCCGAACTCCCTTCTCCCCTTGAGGTTTGTGTGGTATGACATCTTACTTGCCCATTTCAAAGGGATTAAATGCCTCCCTCCCTTCCCTACCTTACCATATCCCCAAGAGGCAACTGTGTGGTTGCCAGCAGAGAATAGCTCAGTTGCTCTTAGCACGTTTTAAGGCAGAGGAGAAAAGCCTTCACTCTGGAATAGAAATCTCTCAGAGACAACTTGGCTCCAGGGCACCCCAAGAGAGTTGGGGGCACTGATGCGGGAGGGCCCAGCAGGATGCTTCCAGGTTTCCCCTTCCCCAGGAGATGTGTACACCCAGGGAACACTCGCTGTGGGACGAGGGCAGTGAACTGTCGAAACTTAAAGCCTGTGTGCAGGGCGGGCGGCAGTGCCAAGATACGTGCAGGCTCTTCTACCGTCGCAAACGGCAGATGCCTAATTAAAGCATTTGCAATTAGTTTGGCTTGTTCTGTGATTCCTTTCTGCAAACAAATATGATGGGAGAATATATTAGCGCTTGGCAAGTCTAGTTCTAAAAAAACTTTTTCTCCCATGATTACTCTTTTGTCCTGCTCAGAAAAAAGCTGAAGCACTATGTACACATCCTGAAGTATCTGACTTACCTCCTTGTCCAAAACAGTACTTTTCCTTCCATTTCATAAAGGAGTGCAACTACCCATTGGCCTTTAAAGCATGAGGATTTATTTTGAATTTAATACAAGTTCTTAATTTGGGTTTCTTATTTTTATTCAATGAATGTAACAGTCTTCCTAATTCTTGCCATCCTTCGGATTCAACACACTTGGCAATGTTATCCACCTCCTCAAAATGCAAATGCTATATTTTTTTAATGATGGGAAAAGCATTCACTAGACTTCGAAAGAACTCGAGGGGTGAGTGTTCGTGTGTGTGTCTCTGTGTGAGTAAATAAAGAGTTGCACTTATTGCCACTTTATAATAACCACTTACTTGAAGGCATAGATTTTCTTTTTCACTGTAGGGGAAAAAAAGCCTAGGTCTACTCTAAGTGGAGAAATGTGAACTGTTTGGGACTATTTCTTTCATTTATTCATTCAACATTTACTTGAGTTTCTACAGTGGTTCTTATGCATTTTTAACCTATTTAAACTTGGATGTTTTATCCAATAAGTATATTCTGCAGGTAGCTACTGAGATCATGATTTTGGGTGTCTGTTGAACATTTACATATGTGGATTATATGCATTATGAGAGTGTGGCCCGTCTCTAAATGGTGATAACTGCAAAACAGAACACTTTGGGAAGATTGTCACCAAACAGTGTCAATAAGAAACATGAACTAGAATGCCTCTTTATATCAAGTTGAAAAAAGACATAACACAAAAAAGAGGTTTAAATCTGTTGGTCATTCATTTCTGCTTTCAGATTGGTTTGCAAAGTGCCTCATCTAAGAATGTCCTAAACCCAAAATAATAACAGAGAGTGGGGGGTTACTCAAGAGTCAAATAAAAGTCACCATATAAACAAGCATGGGTAAACCAAATTCAAATAATTAGTGCAATTATTTTTTAACAGATGGTTTAGGTTAATAGGTGGAGACACAGTGTTGCCATTGTAGTATTTAAGGTTAGGTTAATAATTAACTTTCATGCCTGGAGTAGTTTAATCAAAGCTTACTGTAAAAACTGCTCCATGCAGACTAAACAGGGGGTATTAAAAAAACCATGCAGAATACTTGCAATCTTGACCTCCGGTAGTCATTTGGAAAAGGTGTGAAAAATAAAATGTTTTCATTCAGAAATGTGCACTAGTATCTTTACTTTGGGGAAAAAACCTTAATAAAGGGTTCATATTATCTGGAACCAACAATCTTCTCCCTGCCATGAGAGTGGCAGACTGTGGACATCAGATGCCCAAGATGTATGTTGAAAGGAAGGCCAGACAATTATCAGGATTAGAGAAAGGCAAGGCAAAGGCACTCGACCTTCGTACCCGGAAAGACTTCAGAACCAGCGCTGGGGGGCATTAAATAGCTTTCCTGAGACCTGCTGGCAGAACACTGTAACAGGGTTAAACATCTTTTCAGATTCCAAGCAAAGAAAGTTGGGCGTACATGTGAGAGAGTGTGTATGAGTGTGTGTCTTCGCGCGCCTGTGTTTTAAACCTTTCATGGATCACATTCAATTGCAACTTGATTTTCATCCAGCCTAGGCAGAGAGTGATCCCACTGTGGCCGTCCCTGGCCACCACATTCCCAAAGCAGACGCCTTTCTCCCAAGGACCGACGCGGATTGGTAGCGGGCCTGCCCCCTGCAGTACAGGCAGGAGGCGGCCCCTGGAAATGCTCGCCTTGGCCGTGAAAACAGCGGTTCCTCCCCCGCTCCACGCACACCTGATTCCCTGCTCTGCCCCTCCTTGAACACCCGCCGGCTGGAAAACAGCGCGAGGGTTGCAGGAGGCTGGGATGCTGAGCTTGGAGCCAACGAGCCCGGGCCCGTGTCCACACGCACCCGCGCGCCAGCCGCTGTCCACAGTGGCCGCACCAGCTTCCTGAGTGCTGCGCTGAACTTCCCCTTCTCGCCCCTCCCCACGCCCACCCCTTGCTCAGTTGCTTGTGAGACTGGGCCAGCAAGTGCAGCGCCACGACCGCAACCAAGCTGACCACCGGCCGGCGTGCCACTCTCCGAAGGGCCGGCTCCTACCTCCTAGCCGTATTCTGGGCGGTTCGCCCGCCTCCCTGGGGGTTCCGTTTCCCGCGGGCTGCACATGCTGAGCCCCAATTCTGTAGTGCCCCCCACCCCTGGCCTTCAGAGAAACTTTCCAGAAGCGCCTGGTCGAGTGACCCCGCGCTGGAAAAAAAGGAGGCGGCGCTGGGCGGAGGGGCGGCGAGGGAGCGGGAAAAAGAAGTCCTGTTTCCTTCCCCCATACCCACAAATCCAGGACTGTTCCCTGGCTCCCCCTGTACCGTTACGGTCGTGGGAGGAGGGAACGGATCTCAGGATCCTGCTTTGCACCGTGTAACACGGTGGGGAGCTGAGAAAAAAGCGGAGCATCTGGGGAAGAGACACTTCCCATCCCAGCAGGGTAGTGCAGAGTGGGTGGCCACTGTCGGGCTTGCTCCCGAGCGCCCCACTGCCAGCGAAGCAGCGCTCTAGACGCAGCAAGTAGTCCGGACAATCCAGAACCTGGTGCCCGGGCAGAGCTCTCGTCTGGTTAGCAAGCACTGAGCCATCTCTTAACTGGTCTTCTCACCCTTCCCCCTCTCGGGAAACCACCTGTCCAGAGAGGGGCCTCGTAGATTCTGGAAGACGGCACAGTGGGCGCCAGTCCCGGCGTGGCGGGTTCTGTGCTTGAGGGGGACGCAGACGCGACGGATGCTGTCTTCGCCGCCCAGGAGGGAGCTGCGGCGGGGAATAGGACCCAGGGCGGGGGCGCCGCGCCACACTGGGAGGAGGCCACTCGTTCGAGCAAACAAAGCCCGGAACCTCTGGTGCCAGCGTCCGAGGGAGCCGGGATGTCACCAAGTGGTAGGGTGCGCGAGTGCCAGGGCCATTACAAGTTTCCCGCACTCCACTGAGCCCAGCCCAGACCCCGCACCGACAACAAAAGAAAGATTCTCTTTGCTTCCCCACCGTATCTGCGGAACCCCTGAACCCAAACCTCGTGCCGAGCGAAAACAGCGCTCTTCTACCCAATCTCCTCCAGCCCTCGAGGGCAGAACCCCTTCCCCTGCCTTCGCACCAGGACCGGGCACTTCCGAGAATCTCACCCTTTCAGGGCTTCTCTCTTGCCTGCTGGCCCGAAAGTGAGGACGAGCCCCCGGGTACTGCACACACAGCCCAGGGCCAGGGAGCTCTCCGCGCGGTTGGTGTCCCGGGCGGCGCCTGGCGTGTGCGCAGCGCGGGTGGGGAAGCTCGCAGCACGGAGCCCGGCGGTCTCTGGGGCGCAGGGTGGAGAGGAGCAGCGGGCAGGGCTCGCGACTGCTCCCCCAGGGCCGGGCAACGGTCGGGAGACTGACACAAGACAAAATAAAACGCAAGCACCACAAAGCCGAGACAGGGCGTGCGGACCGCGGCCCCGGGGCCCGCAGGAAGGAGCCAAGCCGCCCGGGAGGTGGGGCGCGCCGGGGCGCCCCAGCCGTACCTTTTCGGTGCATCGACGGGCAGGCGGCCGGGGCTCGGAGCGGGCTGGTACAGCTTGTATCCCATTTAGTAATCCATTATCGAGGGGATCTTTCCGGGCCGCGAGCTGCGCTCTCTCCTTCGCAAGCCTTTGTCATTCCTACATGTGTGCTTGTCTCTTTGGGGTAACAGTCGCGGCGACTACTTTCTGGGATGCAAACGCGCTGTATTCATCTCCAATGACAGGCGGAGAAGGGGAGAGGAAGAAAGAAAGAAAGAAAGAAAGAAGCCAACAAGAAAGGAGTAAATGTTCAAGAAACTCTTCTCCAAATCCAAATTCCACTTGGATTTCACTCCGGCGATCCCTTCGGTGGTGTCTGCGCCGATTAACAAGTCATTTCAGGGTGGGGGGGCGGGGTGGGGGCTGGCGCAGGGGTTCGCCCTCTAGCCCCGCTCCACGGCTGGGAGCGCTACGCCGCGGGTGTGGCAATGCTGGCCGCCGCCGCCGCTCCTAAGCGGACATCGCAGGCGGTCGGCCCCGCGGAGAAGCGCCGCTGCTGCGTCCCGAGCGCCTGGGCAGCCGAGTGCGCGGGGAGCGGAGTTGGCTGCAGCCTCACCCCGTGCGGCTCACTACTCCTCTGTCACCGGAGAGGCCGCCGCTCCGGGGCGGAGCCAAGTCCCGGACTGGATTGCGCAGAGCGGACTCTCCTCCTGCAACCCCGCCTCCTTTGGCTGGCGTCTTCTCCGACCCAAAGGAGAGCTGCGGTCTATGTGTGCGAACGCTAGCGAGCGAGGCGGAGAGACGGAGAACCTACGCGGTTTGGCCGCAGGTGGAGCCTTGGACCGGCTGGCCAGCGCAGCTTCCTTCCACCACTATTCCCGCCCCCGCCGCGCGCTCGGCTGAGGTCCCCGCGGGGGCGACGCCGGCAGGAGGCCAGCCCTTGCCTCCCCCACCCCCGCAGTTGCTCTAGCAAGGGGAAAAAAAAAAAAAAAAAAAGAATCCCAGACAGCATTGCTGAGCCCTGCGAAATCATAAAAATTAATAAAAATAGACGTAGTGAAGGAGCGAGTTACAAGAAAGGATTTCATCGATTTTCTTAAATGGAAAAGTTTTAAAGGATGAGGATAAGTGAACGGCGAACCTTTCTAATTCTGATTACTGTATCAAGAGGTAGATTCCAGAAGTGATGGATGCTCTGCGCCCCCAGATGAATTGGATAGAACCCGGTGCGCTTAAAAATACACTTCGAAGATACGAACACAGCTATTAGTTAACGTACATACAACACAACACGTTAATAAAGCATGTTAAGTAAGCAAATAAACTATAGTGCAAAGGATGCTGTTAACAACGAAGATCTGCTTTTAAAGTTAGAAAGTGTGTAGGCTGTTCTTAGAAGTAACTATGTAAACTTCAGAAATAAGACACAGTTCCAATGAGAATCCAACAGCTTCATGGAATAAACAAATCGCAACTTCTTCCAAGGCGCCTTTGTTACCATTAGAAGAAGAATGGCAGGCACAGCCTTCCTCCTCCGCTTGAAAGTTCATTCGCCAAAAAAGCCTTGCAGTTACAGGCCTGGGCCCACTGGGCAGGCCACACGATGTCCCCCCTCCCCCGGCCGCTGCACGCTCCCCGCCTGCTTGCCTCGCAGACTGCGCACGGTAGCACGTTGCTCCCCGAGTGGGCTTCTCACTTGGTTTGGATCGTAGCCTCAGCCTTTAAAGAAAGTAACACGGGGCGGCCAAGCAGTTCTCCGATCAATATTTACTAGTCATGGGGTCGGCCGAGAAAAGCATTGGGAAGGAGATCAGGGTCTCAGTCGCCCTTAGGCCGAATGCCTTCATATAAATGCAGTAGAAACTGTACCTGTTCCTTAATTGGGGCTAGGGCCACTAATAAATCTACCCCCCCTTTTTTTTATTACCGTTCCTACATGGAACTAGACTACATACAGACATCTGCTAATGAAGGCTCACGAAGAATAAAATAAGTGCACACGCGACACCAGTGTATGTATACATAAGATACATTTTCCACAAACCGTTTAGAAAAGGTGAGAAGCGTAAGCGGGAAAAAGTCGGTCTCCCTGCCGTCTGCCAAAGGTGCCAGCAGGGGCCGCTATCCCCACCTTTCGCAGGCAAAAGCAGCTAGAGATCCGCGGCGGCGGGGTTTGGGGGGCTGCGGCCGTAGGTGCGCGCGCAGCCACCGCGGCACGCGGAGCCAACTCCGGGAGGGGGCTGGGGCGTGGGGGCGGCGCGCTTGGCTGCGCGCTCCCGCGGCCCGGGTTGGGACTGGCTCGCGGACGTCCCTTTCGAATCCGGTCGGGACCCTGGGAGGGGACCTGGCGGGCCGCCACCGGTCAATCCTCGGCTGCGCTATTTAACGCCCAAATTTCGGCGTTAAGTCCTGAGCTCGTCCGTGCGTCCCCGGCGCGGTCCCGCGGCCCGCACGTCGGGCCCAAGATGTCCCTGGGGTTCTCCGCCCGGTGTTGTCTCCATCCCGGCCGGGTCGCCGAGGCCCTTTCTTCCTTCTCTGCCGCTGATTTACATGCTAATTGTGTCTGGGAAAAGTTCTTTAATTGGCAGAATTAGTCAGAGCAAACGAATTGTTTCACAGGCTGAACTAAATTCCGGGTTTAGCGTCTTCCCTTGGAGAAACAGGCAAACTGTTTTGTTTGTTTTATGGATGTATTGGAAATGCCCCACATCGAGTTTCAGGATATGTTTTTTAAAGGGAAATTATTTTCATTATTAATATTTGCATGTTTAATTTGCAGTAACGCTGAGCCAAGAAGCAGGAGATTAAATTTACCTAGTTTAAAATTAGAGAATACAAGAAGAAAAGACTTTCAGTTAATTTTCGCACGGCTGAGAAATACCACCCAGAATCTTCCTGGCAATGACTAAATCCTGAAGTCTCACCATCCAATTAGGCACCCGTCGTCCTGACCAGGTGAGATTACATTTCCACCTGCCAGGGGAGAGATGCTTCTGAAGCTGGCAGAAAAGCCAACTGTTGTGTCGCTCCCAAGCCCTCGGGGGAGCACCTGTGGGAAGGCTGCCCCGTGAAACCTCATGATATTATTTCCCCTTCTGTGCGCTGCTGCAGACTCACTCCCAGACGCCTGCCTTAAGTTTTCAGTAAAACCTCTGCCCTTTCAAAGCCTTTGAAGTCTGCAATCCACCCTGCCCCTTCAGGGAAGAAAGCCAATGGGAGTTAAAGAATCACCAAGTGTTAGAACTAGAAGGAAACTTGGACTGTTTTGTAGTTAAGTGGCATGAAGTGGAGTGACCAACGCCCTAGTCTCTGGAGGCCAGCTGTTGTTAGGGTAACTTATTACTAGCTGGTGACCTTGGGGCAGTCCCTTATCTCTCTGGAGCAGTGGACTCACTGGTAAATGGGGATTCAGCTACTACTGTCTTCCCAGGGATGGTGTGGATTAAATGAGATGGTGAGTGTAAACCATGGGTCTAGGGATAAAGGTTAACTAGCATCTGTAAAGGTTAACTAGCATCATTGTCATCCCTGTCATCCCCTGTGTCGATCCTCCCACCACCGTTTACAGGGGTCAGACAGAGGCAGAGGAAAAAGGTGGCTTGTTTTGTGTCAGTGCTGGGAGCTAGCCCAACTCTTCAGTGCTTAGAAGCCCACGCTGCTGTCCCCCACAGCACCTGGGAAAAGTGTGATGAAGGAAGAGGAGCTGGAAAGGTACACTCACCCAGGATCCTTTTAAAGACCGCATCTAGCTGTTTGATCAGAATCTCTGCTTTACTACAAAAGGGAATAGTGAACTTGGAAGAAGTGTCTGCTGGTGTTCACCGCTCAACTCCTTGTGGGTATGAGTTCTTGGAGGACACTTGGGGAGTGCAATTTGTACAATCAGGCCGTTACCGCTCATGATCAGGGAACCTCTCTGTCTATCTTTGGAGTCCCTTCTCCAAAGTTCTGTTCACCTGCTTGCCTTAAATCAGTGGTTTTAAAATCCATTTGTACATTAGAATTACGGGGGAGCTATTTATTTATTTATTTATTTATTTATTTATTTATTTATTTATTTATTTATTTATTTATTTATTTATTTATGACTGTGTTGAGTCTTTGTTTCTGTGCGAGGGCTTTCTCTCTAGTTGCGGCAAGTGGGGACCACTCTTCATCGCGGTGCGCGGGCCTCTCACCGTCGCGGCCTCTCTTGTTGCGGAGCACAGGCTCCAGACGCGCAGGCTCAGTAGTTGTGGCTCACGGGCCCAGTTGCTCCGTGGCATGTGGGATCTTCCCAGACCAGGGCTCGAACCCGTGTGCCCTGCATTGGCAGGCAGACTCTCAACCACTGCGCCACCAGGGAAGCCCACGGGGGAGCTTTTGAATGGCATAAATCCCCAGGCTCCAGAGATTCTGATTTATTGGTCTGGGGTGGGGGGACGTGGGCATGGATATCTTTTAAAGCTTCCTGGGTGGTTCTAGTGTGTAGCCGGGGATGGATGAGAGCCACCATCACCATGAATCCTGGCTCTGTTCTAGAACACTGCTTTTTCCCAGCCTTCTTTGGTGAGGCTGATTGTTATCCTTCTTGCCTGTTTATCCCAGTGTCAGGAAGTGTGGTTAGTGTCCTTGCTTCTCAGACCACTTCTCCTTCTCTCAAAAACTCCCAGACCGTTGGAGGCTGTGCCCTACAAACACATTGGCACTATCCTTCACAGACCTCATTTTACCCCACTTTTAAAGACTTAGCACCAGGCTTACTGTCCTTCTATCTGTCCCACCACCTGTCACCTTTCATGGGAGTGTTAGCGTCCACCTAACTACTAACCCTCTGCTTTTTCAGCTTCTTGCCTTCCTCATCTACACTGTCCTTTGTTCCTACTCACCTCTGTCCCCCCACTCCAGGGCTTCATGCTGGGCCTTGTTATCAGGAAAGGCTCCATGTTCTAAATCACTAGTTCTGACATCCCCTCTCCAATCACAGCTTCCTCTCGTTCCACCTTACTTGCCCACGCACCTCCCTGCACTCACTCTGATTGCAGGAAGCCCTCCAAGCCATGGGTCCTGCCACTCTCTCCATCCATCCATCCCCTGCCTCTTTAATTCCCCTCTATGTCCAGCAGAGCTTCATAATAACAGTGTCTCTCTGGCAAACACTTTCAACTCCTGGCTCCTCTTTCTTTTGGTCACACCCATCTGAGTGAAAACCAGTCCTGAATTATAGAAATACCACCCTTCTCTGCTCTTGCATCAGGCAGCTGAAGCCTACTAGAAAAAACATTTCAAGCACGCATCTAGGCAGGCTGCACACTCAGTCATCAGCCTCAGTTGGGTCCTCAACACCGACTCGTCATTTTCCCTTTCTCTCAGTTAGTCTCTTAACTTTCTCCCCTAATTGGATATTACACCCTCAGTGCCTCCTACTTCCCTGAAAAAACAGAGTCCATCAGATGGGAACTTCTTGCATCTGTACTCATCATTTCCTGCTTATCTCCTTACGATGGAGGCAGTGTCCCTCCTCCAGTCTGACAGAGGCCAATCCCTCCACCTGTTTTCAGATCATTTACACGTTCTCAGAAATCTTGTTCTACTGTCTCCACCTCTTCTGCATCTCCCCATCGGCATATAAACAGGTTTTAGTCTCTCTCATCTTAGAAACAAGCCTTTCTAGGGTTTTCTGTGCCTTTTACCCCTTCTCTCCTCTCTTCCAAAGACAAAGGATTGTTGACATTCTGCCTTGCCACTACCTTCTCTCCCATTTGCCCATTCCTGCCTGGCTTGTGTTCCCAGCATGCCTTTGCCAAGGCTTTTGCTCTTGTCTTCCGTGACATCCATGACAGTAAATCCAGTGGACATTTTAAAGTTTTGATTTTATTTGAAGTCTCAGCGTTGATGCACATGACCACTCCTTCCTCTGGGAAATACCCTTTGCTCTTGATTTCGATAGTACATCACTCTCAGCTGGTTCTCCTGCCTCTCTCCTTTTTTCAACTTTGTTTTTCTTTTGAGGCCTTTGAAAGATACAGAAAATTTCAAAGAATTAAAAAAAAAAATCCCAGAATTAGCAACTGTTAATATTCTGTCTTATTTGTTTCCTGTCTTTATTGCAAGAAATAAAACATGGTGTATAAAGCTTAGCTTCCTTATAATCAACACTGTCTTTCCCATTCCCTTTCATTTCCTCATAGTAACAGTGTCATGAGTTTCCTGTGCATCTTTATAGTTCGTTTTCTATACTTTAACATAGATCATATGTGCCCAGAACCAATATATAGAGAAATATTTTTGGTGGCGTTTTCCCCCAAATTAACATAAATAATGTCCTGTTTACTCTTGTCCTCCAGTTCACTCTCCACATTGTAGCTAAAGCTATCTCTGAAAGATGCATATCTGATCACATAGCTTCCCTGCTTAAAACACTCTGACATCCCGAAACCTTAATAGGACCTTCAAGGCTGTGCATGATTTGGTTCTTGCCTACCTCTCTGGTCTTGTCTCTCTGCCAGGCTCCCATCACTTTCTTCCCTCTGCAACATCACTGGTATGGAAAGTTCCAAGCTCCTCTGTAACTACAGGCCTGCACTGGAACACCGTCATCTCCCCCTTTTACCTCTTTACCTGGCTAATTCCTACTTATCCTTCAAGTTTCAGCCTAAATGTTTCTTCCTCAAGACAGACTTCCCTGATACTCCAGAAGACGTTATACCTCTCCATTATGTGTTCTCAAAGTACCCTGCCATATTAGTCCATCTATGACAGCTAGAGTTAATTTTCAGTCCAATAGCTTGTTGAATGCTTCTCTTTCCTGTTAGATCAGAAGCTCCTTGAGTCATGGGACTATACCTTCTTCGTTTCTCTTGCATCTCTAGCACCTAGCAGACGGTAGGGGCCTGGTACCTAAAAGAGGGGAGGAATTTGTGAAAGCAGTGAGTTCTTTTTCAAGGATTCGGTGGGAAAAGAAATAGATTGTTGGATGGGATAGGACCATTTAAAAAGGGAAAGAAAAGAAAAAACACTAGAAAGTTATTCTGAGATTTCAGTTCTCAAGATGAACAAAATCTAGGCTTTCCCCCAACACAGAACTTTCAACGTACGGTGTCTAACTTGTTTTTTGAATGAGGAAAGAAGGATTTACAGGTGTGAGTGATGAGCAAATACCACAATTACAAAACGAGATGCTTGAAAATAAGTTGCAATAAGAATATAAATACAGCTCGAAAAGACCACCAGTGGAAGGAGATAAAACTGCAATTTGAATCCCCTGGGGACGATGCAGTCTCTGGGGAGTGCCCTCGCAGCAGGCTGGAGCTTGCTAACAGTGATTTACTGTCTGCTCCTCCGTGAATAGTTTCACAGGTCGCACCCTCTCCGTGTAACAATCATGCCACTGTCCCACAGGGCTGCTTGGGCTCCATTCCCTTCTGATATCAAATCATTGTTTGGGAAATGAAGAGAATGGTAGGTTAGAAATAAGGTCGTGAATGAACAATAAATGTTAAGTAAACCAGAACTGCATTTTTTTTTCCCTCACAAGAGCTCTTTACATTTTTTCGAAGTCTTTAGTTATGTAATGCAGAGCAAAAGCTATGTCTGACCTTATTTTCATCTTTCTGTTCCAACCTAACTTCTTTTAATTGTCCCTCCTACTACCATTGAGACTTAAAAGTATCTGCTTGGTTATGAGTTTGTTTAAAAATGCAGTTTGCTAAATATAATTTATAATTTTCATAACCAGATAAACCAGATGATGAAACACTACTTTGGAATTTGCTGTTTAGCCAAAAGAATGGTGAAAAGTAAAATATACTTATTTTTGAGAACTGGTTTCAAGGCCTTTGCTTCCAGGTAGTAGAAGGTCTCTAGAAGAGGGCACTGCTCTGGCCTATGATTAAATATCAAATTAGCTTCAAATTCATTCCAAATCTAGTTTTTAGATTATGTGAGAAGACACTGTACTGATATCAACTGAAAGACTTTTTCCAGGCTGTTTCTGATGAATGTGTATTTAAGAGCAATTTTATAACTAGAGAGATGGAGATAACCAAGGGTGTTTTGTTTGTTTTAATATCGAAAACTTCAAACAGAAGACAGCTGTTTTAAACATCAAACTTAGGCTGGATATTGCGGACAATGAAAGTACTTAAAAAAAATGATATGCTTGGATCTAAAGTAGATTTTTAGATGAAGTATAAAAAATGACATATTTGAATATAAAACGATCCTGCAAAAACTCCTCTATACTTGGATGGTTTCCTAATGTCTTAACCTGCCTTTGGATTTCATACCTGGGCAAGTCTCTAGTTAATAGTCCTGTGAAACACTGACAACACGTAGCTAGCTAGATTTAAGAATGTTTTCAGAGATAACTTTTAGGTGGAAATGAGCTTAAATATTACCTTATAAAATAAATAACATATTGTTCGGCACTTCCCCAAAGTTTCAGATGATTCAGTCACAAGCTACTAGCGATTAATTTGTACTTCACCAAAATTTAAGACAAGTAGAACAATTGATGTCACGTTCTTTGTGAAACCTTTTAAATACACCTTTATTCATAACCGGGTACTTATTAATTTAAACTAGAATGTTATGTTTTAACATTTGAACTGAAAACCTACCCACCCATTTTCTTAAGAAATATTGTGTCATGAACTGTATTATTAAGACTCATATAAACACACACGTTGATTTCCTCCTAGTTCCTCTCCCTCTCCTTCCATGCCTCAAAGCAATTGAGTCATTTCCTTTCTCCAAATGGCCCTTTAAAGGCTTTTTCTTGTTTAAGCAAATTTTTGAAGGCCCTAACCCTCGCTGCCTCCTCCCCATTTCTGTACCCTTCTCTACCTTTGAACAAGATCGCAAGCATGAATTTTTGTATTATTATAGCCCAATGTTGACATCGTTTTGCTAGACTCCGTTGCCTTGGGCAGTTTTTTCCCTTTTTGCTTTACATTACTTTTTCCAGTTACTTTTTTTTTTTTTTTTTGCGAGGGGAGGGGAGAAAACTGTTTAGCTGTTTTTCTTATAATAAAGCACATCGTATAAACTGAAATAAGAATGTTGTATGGTAGTATTGACTTACTCACGTGGAGGGAGAGTTACCCTTACGCTCTCAGGTTCCTATCAATGCGTTATTAGATGATGGTGACTCAGATGCAGTGGTGCTTTAGTTATCAGCATGCTGTCTCCGGATCACATCACAAGGTCATCGTCATCCTTCCAGCTGCTCAGGCCAAGCAACTTAGAGTCCTCTTGACTTCTCTTGGTCTCCCATTTGTCACATCCAATCCATCAGCAGAACCTGTTGGCTCTGTCTTCAAAATATATCCAGAGTCTGACAACTTCTCATTTCCCCCATTATCACACTGGTCCACGCCACCATCATTTTCACCTGGAGTCTCCTCATAGCTGGTCTCCCTGCTCCTGAACTTGCTGTATACGGTACCCTACAATCTAGTCCCCAAATCGCTGCCAGAATGATCCTTTAATGTTTTCAATAAAGTCATGTCACTCCTCTGCTCCAAACCATCCAGTGGTTTCTCTCCCACCTCCTCAGGGTGAAAGGCAAAGTCCATTCTTCGTGGTCTGCTCTCCACCTCTCCTGCTTATCTCGTCTTTGCCCCCTCACTCATCCCACATCCCACCTCACGCTCTTTGTTTCTCCTCTTCCCGAAACATTATTTCCTGAGATATCCCTCAGGCTCATTTCACCTTCTTTAGGTCTTTGCTCATATATCAGGCCTCCCTGACCACTACATATAAAATTACAAATCCTTAACCTATTATACTTTCTTTAATACCCCTTACCCTACTTCCTTTTTCTTATAGCCCTTATTGCCCCTGTATATACTTACTTGCTTATTTGTTTATCGTCTATTTCCTGCCACTTAGACTAAGCTTGAATAGGGCAGGAACTGACTTTCACGTACCACTATATCCCCAGCACTTAGAACAGTGCCTGCCACATCTTAGAAAGGCAATATGTATTTTTTGAGTGAGTGAATGAATAACCACACCTTACAAGGTTTAATGTCAATCATGTTAGAACCCCTGGGTGCATGGACTATACTAGGTAACGTTTAAAGCAAAGTGAGTAGCTCTCTGTTGAGAATTGCTCCCAAATACATGGTTCTCTTTAACAGTTTCTTTGTCTAATGTTACAGTAGGCAGCACTTGGTGAATTTTTGTTTTTGTTAATACAGTTTGCTTTGGGGCAGTGCTGCTGTTTGGCGGTGAGAGTAGTAATGGGTGTATGCTGAGCTAGGAGGTTCTCAATGAGAAATACCTGGTGTGATGATGAAGCCGTTTCTTGCTACTTGCTGGTTACTTCAGATGATCACTTTCAAAGACCAAGAGTAACGGACAGCTAGCCTCACATCACAACCTTGGGCTACCATAATAAAATCTCACAGACTGGGTGTCTTAAACAACAAATGTATATTTTCTTCTGATTCTGGAGGCTAGAAATCCAAGATCAAAGTTCTGGCTGTTTGGTTTCTGGTGAGCACTCTCTTCCTGGCTTGCAGATGTTTCCCTCTCACTGTGTCCTCGTGTGGCCTTTCCTGGGGACATGCAAACACAGAACAGAGAGAGTGAGCTCTGTTGTGTCTCATCTTATAAGGACGCTAATCCTATTGGATCAGGGTCCTAATCTTATGACCTCATGTAACCTTAATTATCTCCTTACTCCAAATACAGCCCCCACTGGAGGTTAGGGCTTCAACATATGAACTTTGGGGGAACACAAGTATTTAGTCCCTAAAAACCTTCCTTCCAGGGTTAGCTGAATCCTGGGAGGTCTCATGCTTACTGTCCTACAGGCAGGCTTACATAAGGGAGTGGCCAGCAGGGCCATTGGGTTTGGGCCTCACATTCAGAAAAGTTCTCACGTGATCTTTTTTAACCTTGTCTTCAAATAATGTCCATATACATATACTACTTGCATAAAAATAACCACATGCATAAAAATATTCCATATAACATGCATATGTATATAAAATACATTGAATACATTAAATATATATATAATGTATATATAATTACTGTATTGTTATTTTATTGAAGTATAGTTAATTTACAATATTATATTAGTTTTAGGTGTACAATATAGTGATCCCATATTCTTGTACTTTATACTCAATTTAATGTAAAATATTGGCTCTATTCCCTGTGCAGTACAATATATCCTTGTAGCTTATTTTATACATAGTTGTATGTACCTCTTAATCCCCTACCCCTATCTTGCCTCTCCTTCGTCCCTCTCCACACTGGTAACCACTAGTTTATTCTCTATCTGTAAGTCTGTTTCAGTTTTATTATATTGATTAATTTGTTTCATTTTTGAGATTCCACATACAAATGATAACATACATTATTTGTCTTTCTGTGTCTGACTTATTTCACTGAGCATGACACCTGCCAGGTCCATGTTGTTGCAAATGGCAAATTTTCATTCTTTTTTATGGCTGAGTAATACTTCACTATATATATATTTTATAGCTTCTTTATGTATTCATCTGTTGACGGACACTTAGGTCACTTCCATATCTTGGCTATTGTAAATAATGCTGCTATGAACATTGAAGTGCATGTATCTTTTCAAATTAGTGTTTTCATTTTCTTCGGCTTTATACCCAGGAGTGGAATTGCTAGATCATATGGTAGTTCTGTTTTCAAATTTTGAGGAATATCCATACCATTTTCCATAGTGGTTGCACCAATTTACATTCCCACCAACAGTGTACAAGGGTTCCTTCTTCTCCATGTCCTCACCAACATTTGTAATTTGTGGTCTTTTTGAAGATAGCCATTTTAACAAGTGTGAGGTGATATCTCATTTTGGTATTGATTTGTCTTTCTCTGATGATTAGTGACATTGAACATCTTTTCATGTGCCTGTTGGCCATCTGTATGTCTTCTCTGAAAAAATGGCTATTCAGGTCTTCCACCCATTTTTAACTGTTTTTTTAATATTGAGTTGTATGAGCTGTTTCTATATTTTGGATATTAACCCCTTACTGGTCCTATCATTTGCAAATATTTTCTCCTGTTCAGTAAGTTGTCTTTTAGTTTTGTTGACTGTTTCCATTGCTATGCAAAAGCTTTAAAGTTTAATTAGGTCCCATTTGTTTATTTTTGCTTTTGTTTCCTTTGCTTTAGGAGACAGATCCAAACATATAAGCTGCGATTTATGCCAGAGAGTGTTCTATGTTTTCTTCTAGGAATTTTATGGCTTCTGGTCTTGCATGTAGGTCTTTAATACATTTTGAGTTTATTTTTGTATATGGTGTGAGAAAATGTTCTGATTTCATTCTTTGACATGCACCTGTCCAGTTTTCCCAGCACCATTTGTTGAGGAGACTGTTTTTACCCCTTTGTATATTCTTGCCACCTTTCTTGAAGATTCATTGGCCATAAGTGTGTGGGTTTTTTTCTGGGCTCTGTGTTTTGTTCCACTGATCTGTTGCTGCATTTGTGCCAGTACCGTACTGTTTTGATGACTTTAGCTTTGTAGTACAGCCTAAAGTCAGGGAGCATGATACCTTCAGCTGTGCTCTTTTTTCTCAAGACTGCTTTGGCTATTCCGTTTTTTTTTTGTTTTTTTTTTTCATATAAATTTTAGGATTATTCTAATTCTGTGAAAAATGTCGTGGGTATTTTGATCAGGATTACATTAAATTTGTAGATTGCTTTGGGTAGTATGGACATTTTAACAATATTAATTCTTTCAATCCATGAACATGAGATATCTTTCCATATCTTTGTATCACCTTTAATGTCCTTCATCAGCGTTTTACAGTTTTTAGAGTGTAGGTCTTTCATTTCCTTGGTTAAGTTTATTCCTAGGTATTTTATTCCTTTTGATGCAGTGGTAATTGGGATTGTTTTCTTGCTTTCTCTTTCTGAGAGTTCATTATAAGTGCATGGAAAAGCAACAGATTTTTGTATATTAATCTTGTATTCTGTATTCAACTTTATGGAATTCATTTATTAGTTCAGATAGTTTTTTGATGGAGGCTTCCTATATAGGGTTTTCTATATATAGTATCATGTCATCTGCAAATAGTGACAGTTTTACTTCTTCCCTTTCAATTTGAATGCATTTTATTTCTTTTTTCGGTCTAATTGCAGTGGCTAGGACTTTGAATACCATGTTAAGTAGAAGTGGTGAAAGTGGCATTCTTGTTCCTGATGTTAGAGGAAAAGATTTCAGCTTTTCTCTCTTGAGTATGATGTCAGCTATGGGTTTGTCATAAATGGCCTTCATTATATTAGGATATGTTCCCTCTATACCAACTTTGATGACAGTTTTTGTCATGAATGGATGTTGAATTTTGTCAGATACTCTTTCTGCATCTATTGAGATGATCATATGATTTTTATTCTTTGTTTGTTAATGTAGTATATCACATTGATTTGCAGGTGTTGAACCATCCTTGTATCCCTGGAATAAATCCCACTTGATCATGGTGTATTATCCTTTTTATATATTGTTAGATTTGGTTTGCTAATAATTATGTTGAGGATTTTTGCATCTATATTCATCAGTGATATTGGCCTCTAATTTTCTTTCTGTGGTGTCTTTGTCTGGCTTTGGTATTGGGGTAATGGCCTTGTAGCGTGAATTTGGGAGTGTCCCCTCCTCTTCAATTTTTGGAATAGTTTGAGAAGGATAGGTATTGGCTCTATGTTATATGTTTGGTAGAATTCCCGTGTGAAGCCATGTGGTCCTATTTTGTTTGCTGAGATTTTTGATTACTAATTCAATTTCACTACTAGTGACCATTGTGTTCAGATTGTCTGTTTCTTCCTGATTCAGTCTTGGAAGATTGTATGTTTCTAGAAATATATCCATTTCTTCTAGGTTGTCCAGTTTGTTTGCATATAACTGTTACTAGTATTCTCTTATGATTTTTTTGTATCTCTGTGATATCAGTTGTAATTTCTCCTCTTTCATTTCTTATTTGGTTTATTTGGGTCCTCCATCTTTTTTCTCGATGAACCTGGCTAAAGGCTTATGAATTTTGGTTATCTTTTGAAAAAAACCAGCTCTTGGTTTCTTTGATCTTTCTTTTGTGTGTGTGTGTGTGTGTGTGTGTGGTCTCTATGTTACTTATTTCCTCTCTAATCTTTATTATTTCCTTCTTTCTGCTGCATTTGGGCTTTGTTTGTTCCTTTTTTATAATTCCTTTAGGTGTCAGGTTAGGGTGTTTATTTGAGACTTTTCTTGTTTCTTGAGGTAGGCCTTTATCATTATAAACTCCTCTCGTAGAACTGTTTTGGCGATGTCCCATAGATTTTGAAAAGTTGTGTTTTTATTTTCATTTGTCTTGAGGTATATTCTGATTTCCTTTTTGATTTCTTCATTGATCTATTGGTTTTTTAGTAGCATGTTGTTTAGTCTTCATGTGTTTGTGTTTTCCCATTTTTCTTCCAGGAATTGATTTCTACTTTAATACTATTGTGGTCGGAAAAAATGCTTAATGTAATTTCTGTTGTCTTAAATTTGCTGAGACTTCTTTTGCAGGCTAGCATGTGACATATCCTGGAGAACATTCCATGTGTTTCTGAAAAGAATTTGTATTCTGCTGTTTTTGGATGAAATGTCCTGTAGATACCTATTAAGTCCAACTGGCCTAATGTGTCACTTAAAATCCTTGTTTCCTTATTGATTTTCTGCCTGGATGATCTGTCCATTGATGTCAGCAGGGTGTTAAAATCCCCTACTATTATTGTATTATTGTCAAATTCTCCTTTTATGTCTCTTACTATTGGCTTTATATATTTAGGTGCTCCTATATTAGGAGCATATATGTTATCAAATGTTGTATGCTCTTTCTGTATTGATTTCTTTATCAATGTATAATGCCTTTTTTTGTCTTGTGTTCTAGACTTTGTTTTAAAGTCTGTTTTGTCTCATGTGAGTATTTCTACCCCAGCTTTCTTGTAATTTCCATTTACATGAAATATCTTTTTCCACACCCTCACTTTCAGTGTGTGTGTGTCTTTAGCTCTGATTTGAGTCTCTTCTAGGCAGCATATGGGTGTGTCTTATTTTTTTTAATCCAATAAGCCACTCTTGTCTTTTGATTGGAGCATTTAGTTTATTGACATTTAAAGTGATTATTGATAGGTATGTACTTATTGCCATTTTGTTACTTTTTTTTTTCAAAAACAGCTGTTTTAATACAAAATCAGAGAAGCTATAAGCAAGTTACACTCTAAAGGATATAATTGTCTATGCTCAAGGTTTAAAAAGAGAAAAGAAAAACAAAAATGATTTTTTCTTCCTTAACAAAATGAAAACAAAGTAGGAAAATTTCAGCTTGAGAAGAAATTTAGCACATTATCATATGATACTATCAATATTTCTAATAAAATAGTGAGTAATTACTATATAGCTGGAACTTCACAAAAAGTGTCTCTAATTATTTTTTTTAATTTTTAAATTTAATTTTATTTATTTTTTATACAGCAGGTTCTTATTAGTCATCAATTTTATACACATCAGTGTATACATGTCAATCCCAATCGCCCAATTCATCACACCACCACCCCCATCACCCTGCCGCGTTCCCCCTTGGTGTCCATACGTTTGCTCTCTACATCTGTGTCTCAATTTCTGCCCTGCAAACCGGTTCATCTGTACCATTTTTCTAGGTTCCACATATATGCGTTAATATACGATATTTGTTTTTCTGACTTACTTCACTCTGTATGACAGTCTCTAGGTCTATCCAAGTCTCTGCAAATGGCACTATTTCATTCCTTTTTATGGTTGGGTAATATTCCATTGTATATATGTACCACATCTTCTTTATCCATTCGTCTGTCAATGGGCATTTAGGTTTCTTCCATGACCTGGCTATTGTAAATAGTGCTGCAATGAACATTGGGGTGCATGCGTCTTTTTGAATTATGGTTTTCTCTGGGTATATGCCCAGTAGTGGGATTGCTGGATCATATGGTAACTTTACTTCTAGTTTTTTAAGGAACCTCCATACTGTTCTCCATACTGGCTCTATCAATTTACATTCCCACCAACAGTGCAGAAGGCTTCCCTTTTCTCCACACTCTTTCCAGCATTTGTTGTTTGTAGATTTTCTGATGACGCCCATTCTAACTGGTGTGAAGTGGTACCTCATTGTAGTTTTGATTTGCATTTCTCTAATAATTAGTGATGTTGAGCATCTTTTCATGTGCTTCTTGGCCATCTGTATATCTTCTTTGGAGAAATGTCTATTTAGGTCTTCTGTGCATTTTTGGATTGGGTTGTTTGTTTCTTTAATATTGAGCTGCATGAGCTGTTTATATATTTTGGAGATTAATCCTTTGTCTGTTGATTCGTTTGCAAATATTTTCTCACATTCTGAGGGTTGTCTTTTCGTCTTGTTTATGGTTTCCTTTGCTGTGCAAAAGCTCTGAAGTTTCATGAGGTCCCATTTGTTTATTTTTGTTTTTCTTTCCATTACTCTAGGAGATGGATCAAAAGAGATCTTGCTGTGATTTATGTTAGAGTGTTCTTCCTATGTTTTCCTCTAAGAGTTTTACAGTGTCCGGTCTTACATTTAGGTCTCGAATCCATTTTGAGTTTATTTTTGTGTATGCTGTTAGGGCGTGTTCTCATTTCATTCTTTCACATGTAGCTGTCCAGTTTTCCCAGCACCACTTATTGAAGAGACTGTCTTTTTTCCATTGTATATCCTTGCCTCCTTTGTCATAGATTAGTTGACCATAAGCGTGTGGGTTTATCTCTGGGCTTTCTATCTTGTTCCATTGATCTATGTTTCTGTTTCTGTGCCAGTACCATATTGTCTTGATTACTGTAGCTTTGTAGTATAGTCAGGGAGTCTGATTCCTCCAGTTCCGTTTTTTTCCCTCAAGACTGCTTTGGCTATTCGGGGTCTTTTGTGTCTCCATACAAATTTTAAGATTTTTTTGTTCTAGTTCCGTAAAAAATGCCATTGGTAATTTGATAGCGATTGCATTGAATCTGTAGATTGCTTTGGATAGTATAGTCATTTTCACAATATTGATTCTTCCAATCCAAGAACATGGTATATCTCTCCGTCTGTTGGTATCATCTTTAATTTCTTTCATCAGTGTCTTATAGTTTTCTGCATACAGGTCTTTTGTTTCCCTAGGTAGGTTTATTCCTAGGTATTTTATTCTTTTTGTTGCAATGGTAAATAGGAGTGTTTCCATATTTCTCTTACAGATTTTTCATCATTAGTGTATAGGAATGCAAGAGATTTCTGTGCATTAATTTTGTATCCTGCAACTTTACCAAATTCATTGATTAGCTCTAGTAGTTTTCTGGTGGCACATTTAGGATTCTCTATGTATAGTATCATGTCATCTGCAAACAGTGACAGTTTTACTTCTTCCTTTCCAATTTGTATTCCTTTTATTTCTTTTTCTTCTCTGATTGCCGTGGCTAGGACTTCCAAAACTATGTTGAATAATAGTGGTGAGAGTGGACATCCTTGTCTCCTTCCTGATCTTAGAGGAAATGCTTTCAATTTTTCACCACTGAGAGTGATGTTTGCTGTGCGTTTGTCATATATTGCCTTTATTATGTTGAGGTAGGTTCCCTCTATGCCCAATTTCTGGAGAGTTTTTATCATAAATGGGTGTTGAATTTTGTCAAAAGCTTTTTCTGCATCTGTTGAGAGATCATATGGTTTTTATTCTTCAATTTGTTAATATGGTGTATCACATGGATTGATTTGTGTATATTGAAGAATCCTTGCATCCCTGGGATAAATCCCACTTGATCATGGTTTATGATCCTTTTAATGTGTTGTTGGATTCTGTTTGCTAGTATTTTGTTGAGGATTTTTTGCATCTGTATTCATCAGTGATAATTGGTCTGTAATTTTCTTTTTTTTGTAGTATCTTTGACTGGTTTTGGTATCAGGGTGATGGTGGCCTCATAGAATGAGTTTGGGAGTGTTCCTTCCTCCGCAGTTTTTTGGAAGAGTTTGAGAAGGGTGGTTGTTAGCTCTTCTCTAAATGTTTGATAGAATTCACCTGTGAAGCCATCTGGTCCTGGACTTTTGTTTGTTGGAAGATTTTTAATCACAGTTTTAATTTCATTACTTGTGATTGGTCTGTTCATATTTTCTATTTCTTCCTGGTTCAG
Organism: Eschrichtius robustus; assembly: GCF_028021215.1. Lineage (NCBI taxonomy): Eukaryota > Metazoa > Chordata > Mammalia > Artiodactyla > Eschrichtiidae > Eschrichtius > Eschrichtius robustus. The sequence continues at coordinate 95,641,124 of NC_090825.1, forward strand.
TTTTGGAAGGTGATACCTTTCTAAGAATTTGTCCAATTCTTCCAGGTTGTCTGTTTTATTGGCATAGAGTTGCTTGTAGTAGTCTCTTAGGATGCTTTGTATTTCTGCGGTGTCTGTTGTAACTTCTCCTTTTTCATTTCTAATTTTATTGATTTGAGTCCTCTCCCTCTTTTTCTTGATGAGTCTGGCTAATGGTTTATCAGTTTTGTTTATCTTCTCAAAGAACCAGCTTTTAGTTTTATTAACCTTTGCTACTGTTTTCTTTGTTTCTATTTCATTTATTTCTGCTCTGATCTTTATGATTTCTTTCCTTTTGCTAACTTTGGGTTTTGTTTGTTCTTCTTTCTCTAGTTCCTTCAGGTGTAAGATTAGATTGTTTATTTGAGATTTTTCTTGTTTCTTGAGGTAGGCTTGTATTGCTATAAACTTCCCTCTTAGAACTGCTTTTGCTTCATCCCATAGGTTTTGGATCGTCGTGTTTTCATTGTCATTTGTCTCTAGGTGTTGTTTGATTTCCTCTTTGATTTCTTCAGTGATCTCTTGGTTATTTAGTAAGATATTGTTTAGCCTCCATGTGTTTGTGTTTTTTACGTTTTTTTCCCTGTAATTCATTTCTAATCTCATAGTGTTGTGGTCAGAAAAGATGCTTGATATGATTTCAATTTTCTTAAATTTACTGAGGCTTGATCTGTGACCCAAGATGTGATGTATCCTGGAGAATGTTCCATGCACACTTGAGAGGAAAGTGTAATCTGCTGTTTTTGGATGGAATGTCCTATAAATATCAATTAAATCTATCTGGTCTATTGTGTCATTTAAAGCTTCTGTTTCCTTATTTATTTTCATTTTGGATGATCTGTCCATTGGTGTAAGTGAGGTGTTAAAGTCCCCCAGTATTATTGTGTTACTGTCGATTTCCTCTTTTATAGCTGTTAGCAGTTGCCTTATGTATTGAGGTGCTCCTATGTTGGGTGCATATATATTTATAATTGTTGTATCTTCTTCTTGGATTGATCCCTTGATCATTATGTAGTGTCCTTCCTTGTCTCTCATAACATTCTTTATTTTAAAGTCTATTTTATCTGATATGAGTATTGCTACTCCAGCTTTCTTTTGATTTCCATTTGCATGGAATATCTTTTTCCATCCCCTCACTTTCAGTCTGTATGTGTCCCTAGGTCTGAAGTGGGTCTCTTGTAGACAGCATATAGATGGGTCTTGTTTTTGTATCCGTTCAGCAAGCCTGTGTCTTTTGGTTGGAGCATTTAATCCTTTCACGTTTAAGGTAATTATCAATATGTATGTTCCTATGACCATTTTCTTAATTGTTTTGGGTTTGTTTTTGTAGGTCCTTTTCTTCTCTTGTGTTTCCCACTTAGAGAAGTTCCTTTAGCATTTGTTGTAGAGCTGGTTTGGTGGTGCTGAATTCTCTTAGCTTTTGCTTGTCTGTAAAGCTTTTGATTTCTCCATCAAATCTGACTGAGATCCTTGCTAGGTAGGGTAATCTTGGTTGTAGGTTCTTCCCTTTCATCACTTTAAGTCTATCATGCCACTCCATTCTGGCTTGTAGAGTTTCTGCTGAGACACCATCTGTTAACCTTATGGGAGTTCCCTTGTATGTTATTTGTCGTTTTTCCCTTGCTGCTTTCAATAATTTTTCTTTGTCTTTAATTTTTGCCACTTTGATTACTATGTGTCTCGGCGTGTTTCTCCTTGGGTTTATCCTGTATGGGACTCTGTGCACTTCCTGGACTTGAGTGGCTATTTCCTTTCCCATGTTAGGGAAGTTTTCGACTATAATCTCTTCAAATATTTTCTTGGGTCCTTTGTCTCTCTCTTCTCCTTCTGGGACCCCTATAATGCGACTGTTGTTGCGTTTAATGTTGTCCCAGAGGTCTCTTAGGCTGTCTCATTTCTTTTCATTCTTTTTTCTTTATTCTGTTCTGTAGCAGTGAATTCCACCATTCTGTCTTCCAGGTCACTTATCCGTTCTTGTGCCTCAGTTATTCTGCTATTGATTCCTTCTAGTGTAGTTTTCATTTTAGTAATTGTATTGTTCATTTCTGTTTGTTTGTTCTTTAATTCTTCTAGGTCTTTGTTAAACATTTCTTGCATCTTCTCGATCTTTGCCTCCATTCTTTTTCTGAGGTCCTGGATCATCTTCATTCTCATTATTCTGAATTCTTTTTCTGGAAGGTTGCCTATCTCTGCTTCATTTAGTAGTTTTTCTGGGGTTTTATCTTGTTCCTTCATCTGGTACATAGCCCTCTGCCTTTTCATCTTGTCTGTCTTTCTGTGAATGTGGTTTTTGTTCCACAGGTTGCAGGATTGTAGTTCTTCTTGCTTCTGCCGTCTGCCCTCTGGTGGATGTGGCTATCTAAGAGGCTTGTGCAGGTTTCCTGATGGGAGGGACTGGTGGTGGGTAGAGTTGACTGTTGCTCTGGTGGGCAGAGCTCAGTAAAACTTTAATCTGCTTGACTGCTCATGGGTGGGGTTGGGTTCCCTCCCTGTTGGTTGTTTGGCCCGAGGCAACCCAACACTGGAGCCTACCTGGTCTCTTTGGTGGGGCTAATGGCAGACTCTGGGAGGACTCACGCCATGGTGTACTTCCCGGAACTTCTGCTGCCAGTGTCCTTGTCCCCATGGTGAGCCACAGCCACCCCCCGCCTCTGCAGGAGATCCTCCAACACTAGCAGGTAGGTCTGGTTCAGTCTCCTATGGGGTCACTGCTCCTTTCCCTGGGTCCCGATGTGCACACTACTTTGTGTGTGCCCTCCAAGAGTGGCGTCTCTGTTTCCCCCAGTCCTGTCGAAGTCCTGCAGTCACATCCCACTAGCCTTCAAAGTCTGATTCTCTAGGAATTCCTCCTCCCGTTGCCGGACCCCCAGGTTGGGAAGCCTGACGTGGGGCTCAGAACCTTCACTCCAGTGGGTGGACTTCTGTGGTATAAGTGTTCTCCAGTCTGTGAGTCACCCACCCAGCAGATATGGGATTTGATTTTACTGTGATTGCGCCCCGCCTACCTTCTCATTGTGGCTTCTCCTTTGTCTTTGGATGTGGGGTATCTTTTTTGGTGAGTTCCAGTGTCCTCCTGTCGATGATTGTCCAGCAGCTAGCTGTGATTCTGGTGTTCTTGCAAGAGGGAGTGAGAGCACATCCTTCTACTCCGCCATCTTGGTTCAGGGCCATTGTTACTTGTTTTCTCTTTGTTTTTGTAGCTTTTCTCTGTTCTTTTTTTTAGTTTTTCCCTTGCAGTTTCATAATATTCTTTAGTGGTGTGCTTTTGTTACTTTCTCTCTAGTTTTTGTGAATCTTTCTCAGGTTTTTGATATGTGGTTACCATGGGGTTCATCGGTGTTGACCTATCTACTTGTTTTAAACTGATAGTTATTTAAGTACCAACACATTTTAAAAGATATACATTTTTTCGCTCCTCTCTCACATGTTTTGTGCTTTGATGTCATATATTACATCTTCTTGCTTATCCCCTGTTTATTATAGTTACAGTTGATTTTGCATTTTTTATCTTTTAATCTTCATATTAGCTTATTTGATCCTCAGCCTTTACTATATATTTGCCTTTACTAGTGTGATTTTTTTCTTTCCTGTAAATTCTTACTTCTTGTAACCTTATCTCTTCCACTTAGAAAAGACCTTTTAATACTTCTTTTAGGGTCAGTTTAATATTAATGAACTCTTTTAGTTTTTGCTTGTCTGAGAAGTTCTTTTTATTTATCCTCAATTCTGAATGATAACCTTGCTGGATAGAGTATCGTAAACTGTAGGTTTTTCCCTTTCAAACTTTAAATATATCATGCTACTCCCTTCTGGCTTGCAGAGTTTCTTCAGAACAATCAGCTGATAGCCTTATGGTGGTTCCCTTGTATGTGACTCTGTTTTTCTCTTTCTGCCTTTAGAATTCTCTCTTTAACTTTTGCCATTTTAATTATGATATGTCTTGGTGTGGGTCTCTTTGGGTTCATCTTGTTTGGGACCCTCCGTACTTCCTGTACCTGGATTTCTATTTCCTTTTTCAGGTTTGGGAAGTTTTCACCCATAATTTAATAAAATATATTTTCAACCCCTTTCTCTCTTTCTTCTCCTTCTAGGACCCCTATTATGTGAATTTTAGTATGATGTTGACATAGAGGTCCCTTAAAGTATCCCTGTTTTTATAAATTTGTTTTCTTTTTGCTGTTTTGATTGGGTGATTTCCATTATTCTATCTTTCAGATCACTTATGTGTTCTTCTGTATCCCCTAGTCTGCTTTTCATTCCTTGTAGTGTGTTTTTCATTTCAGTTATTGTATTCTTCAGCTCAGACTGGTTCTTTTTTATATTTCCTAGTTCTTTCTTTTTTTTTTTAAATTAGTTAATTATTTATTTATTTATTTTTGGCTGTGTTGGGTCTTCGTTTTTGTGCGAGGGCTTTCTCTAGTTGCGGCGAGCGGGGGCCACTCTTCATTGCGGTGTATGGGCCTCTCACTGTTGCGGCCTCTCTTGTTGCAGAGCACAAGCTCCAGATGCACGGGCTCAGTAGTTGTGGCTCACGGGCCTAGTTGCTCCGCGGCATGTGGGGTCTTCCCAGACCAGGAACACGAACCCGTGTTCCCTGTGTTGGCAGGCAGTTTCTCAACCACTGCGCCACCAGCAAAGCCCAATTTCCTAGTTCTTTTTTACAATTTTCACTGTGTTTATCTATTCTTTTCCCAAGTTCAGTTAGCATTCTCATCACTAATGCTTTGAACTCTTTATCTGGTAAAATATTTATCTGTTTCATTAATTGTTTTTAGGGTTTTTTCTTATTCTTTTGTTTGAAACAAATTCTCTGTTTTCTTATTATGTTTAACTTTCTCTATGAAATCAGGTGAACCAGTTACCTGCCCCTGTCTTGAAAGGATGTCCTTGTGTGGGAACATCCCTATGCAGTCTATGTGTGCACAGTGGCTTTGGTAGGATAGCTGGGTCTGAGGTGAGCACAGGTCATGTCTTTCTCCACGATGTGCTGGCAGCTGTCACCTTGGTAGGAGGTGAGGCTGGAGATGGAGGGGTAGGGCCAGAGCCAGGTATGAGTCAGGTCTTCTATGCTCAGTGGCTGTCACTGCCCTATTTGGGGCAGGGAAAGAGCCCAAGATGCTGGAGCAGAAGTCCTGAGGGTCAGGTCTGAGCTGGTTCTGCTCCTGCTAAGTGTGTGTTCTCCAATCTCCTGGCAATGGCACTTTTGCCCCAGAGGGGAGCAGTGCTGAAGCATGAAGAGCCAGAGCGGGTGCCAGACGTGATCCAGGGAGCAAGCTGGGATGGTCTTGGCATGCCAGTCAGAGTTCCAGACATCTCCCAATCCATTGCCTTCATGAGCACCAGTAATGGCTGTCCTCGCTTGTTCAGATGCAGTGCTAGATCTGAACCAACTCTGTCTCCCCAAAGTTGGCACTCTCCCTGGCAATGGCAGCCTTCACCCTAGTGGGGAGCTTTACTGGAGCTAGAGGGGCAAGGGCATGTGCTAGAATGGTTGCAGGAGACCAGCTAGAGCCCCAGGGAAGTGTCAGTCGTCTTCCTCAGCCTTGTTCCTGGGAGTAAGCAAGCATATGAGCACTCTTCAGGAGCAGAGTTTCAGTTTCTTACAGCCCTCCTGTGTGCTCCACTGGTTTTCAAACCAGCTAAGGGGACTCGTCTTCCCAGTGTCAGACCCCAGGGCTGGCTTGCCCACTATGTGGTTTGAACCCCTCACTCCTCAGGGAGGATCTCTGAGCCTGTGTAATCCACCCCCCTTCTTTTTCCACTTCTAGGAGCACGGTTCCTGTGATTGCTTCTCTTCCCTTCCTACTTGACTCTGTGTGGATTTTTCTTTACAGCCTTGGTTGTAGAAGAGTCTTTATTCTAGTCTCCAGTTTGTTTTCGGTGAGAATTTCTCCACATGTAGATGTATTTCTTTTATTTTTATTTTTTTATTGAAGTATAGTTTATTTACAATGTTTCAGGTGTACAGCAAACTGATTCAGTTATACATATATATGTCTATTCTTTAAAAGATTCTTTTCCATTATAGGTTATCATAAGATGTTGAATATAGTTCCCTGTGCTATACAGTAATTCCTTGTTGTTTACCTATTTTATATACAGTAGTGTGTATCTGTTAATCCCAAATTAAAAATTTATCCCTCCCCCCCCTTCCCCCTTAGGTAACTCTAGGCTTGTTTTTTTATGTCTGTGGTAGATGTATTTTTGATGTGTTTGTGGGGGAAGTGAGCTCTGCCATCTTGATCTCCTCCCCACTGTAATGTTATTTTACAAATTAAATATTTGCACAGTGCTTATGAGCATGGTTTAGCACTTCTTCTCTTTTTTAGTGTAATGGAGCATTCTAGCCTCTATCAACATCAGAGCGACTGCCTTCTAGATTTGGGGAACTGTGTCTACCATGCTGGACATCCCTAGTATTCTTGGTTATCATCCAAACATTGGCCCTTCCTCCCAGCAGTTCTTTCCAGTGTCTTACTGTCCATACGGCTCTGAAGTTCTCCCTCAACTAGGTCTCCCACTCCTCCCTTCCAAACCTCCCTTTATTGTACTTGTCCCTTTTCTTGTCCCATTCCGGGACTTCTGCGGAATGAACAATGCCTCCCATATCCTCAGCCTCTTCAGTGACTAATCTTCCCACCTCTGGTTCTCCGCTAATACGGCATAACAAAGGACCCTGGGTGCTTTACGGCCGTTCTTGGGTGACGAGGACTTCATCAGTTTCAGGGCAGAGCCCCAAACATACAAGGTGTTTCCCAAACTGATCATCCCCCAGGGTGGGGTTGACGGGGGAGCCCCTGAATGAGAACTGAGGCCTGGGTTGTATAAAATGAGGGCCTCTGGTGAGATACTGTTTGGTACATGGGGAGGAAGCCTGTAAAAGAGCTAAAAGGGCACAGGGGTGGGACCCAGGAAACCTAGGTGACCCTGGCAATCCTGAGCCTTAGTTTTTTTAATCTGGGATTAGATATCTGAAATCTCCTAGCAAAGTGCCACTCACGAAAAGGACCTCAGACAGTAAACATGACAAGATGCCGTTGAAGCTTCATGGGGGAGCGGGAGTGCTGCGGACCTGGAGCTGGCCTGGGGCGACTACAAAAGGGTCCAGGGCTGGGACGCACATCCCCTGGGGTCAGGCTGGGTGTGGGGATCAGGGTGCTCTTCTCATTAGGCTGGCGGCAAAGACATTTCCCAGCTTTCCTCGACAGTGCATTCAGGACAAAGACTCTATTTTTGAAAATAAACAAGAAAGTCCTAATAATGGAAAGGAGAAGTGAATCTGAAAACATGCAGAGTTTAAAAAGGAGAAAAGTGGGACATTATGAAAGCAGCACCTGCAGGTCTGAAATCTTCCCCTGCCGTGGAACACCGGTCACGCTGGAGACTTCTTGACGAGCTTTGTGGGTATCAGCGCATTTAGTCTTTCCAATGATTCTAATATCTAAGTGTTATTATTATCCCCATTCAACAGATGAGGCAAATGAGGCCAACAGACATGAAGAAAACGTGGCCAGTGTCTTCTTGTTGTGACGTGGCTGAGGCAGAATCCAGAGCCAGGCCTTCAGCGTGCAGCCACAACCTGCCCTGTGCAGTCGGGCCAGAGAAGCACGGGAGTTACATGCAGCTGATCCCTTGTTTCAGCCCTTTCGAGAAGCAAGTAAAAGTCCAAAACATCCTTGAGGTGGGTGGTGTTTAATGCTGCTGGTAACTTGACAAAATAGAGTCTGGTTCTAATGTGTGTAATGTTCTGGTGAATCTCCCCATAACACAATTTCAGAGAATTGTTTAAATTTAAATGTGTGCTTGTTCAGTCAAAACAAAATTAGAGGAAAATCTTAATTGTAAAAGAGATAAAGCAGGGGTTGATAATTTCATTTATAGAAAAGGTGTTGTGCTTTTGAGAGACATCAGTATTGAAGTCCTCTCTCAATTCAAGTTTAATGTTTAACCTTACTGAAGTATCACTTACTGTATATGTCTGTTGCATGAAGAATGGATACACCCTGGGTTCCATGCTTCCAAGGGTATGGTCCTGTTCTTCTGGGGCATGTTGGGGATGCCAACATGCACTTTATACACCAGTGCATTTTCCTCTTGAGCTGGGTCTAGAAACAGTGAGACACAAAAAAGTGTTTTCTCTTTTTAGAGCTTGAGCTTCTAAAAAAAAGAGTCAGTTCTCTACACTGGGGCAACTGGCTATCCATTACAGAAAATAGTAAAGTTAGTTCCTACCTCACACCGCTTTCGAAAATAAATTCCAGATGGATTAAAGATCTAAAAGAAAAACAAAAACAAAATATAAGAGAGTTGGTTGAACATATAAGAGAACATGATTGTAATCTTGGGACAGAAAAGGCCTTCTTTGACCCTAAGAGCAAAACCTCTAAAGGAGACAATATATGCAACCTAACTAACAGACAAAGGATATAGTACATATAAAGGAGCCAGACAAATTGAGTAAGACAGTGCTAAACAATTTGATAGGAAAAAATGGGCAAAACACATAAAGAAGCAGAACTTAGGAGGGAATGCAGTTGGCCAATAAATATCCCAAAGGATGCTGGACTTCACATTAATCAGGGAAGTACAAATTTAAACAATAAGATGACTTTTGTACTCATCAGATTAGCAAGGATATTAAAGTTTGATAATTTCACATATTGCCAAGGATGTTCAAGCAGCCTCATAAATTACTAGTGAGAATGTAAATTGGGATAGCCACCTTGGAGGACAGTTTGATGGTATCTATTAAAATTGATAATCTGCATATTCCATGATCTTGCAATTCAGCTTCTGGGTATCTACCCTGGAGAAATAGTCATTCACCTTTGTCATAGAGAGGCAGGTATAAAGATTTTCATTGCAGGATAGTCTGTAGTTGGGAAAAAATACTAGAAATGACTTAAATGTTTATCAATATGGTGGTAGTTATTTAAAATAGCTAATAGGATCTGGTAATCATATTTTAGAATATCATGCAGCAGCTAAAAATAATATAGTAGAATCTTGTATACCACTCTGAGAATTCCCCAAGACATATTTTATTTTTAAAAAATTGAAGAAGTCTGCGCACAGGAAGATTTTAAAAACTAGACAGAATTAAAACAACCTCATAAAATCTATAGTTTTTTTTTTTTTTGACTGTTTTTAAGAAAAAAGTCTAGAACATCCCTGTACCTGAGAACTGATAATAGAGGGCATAATTAGGGAAGAAGCATTTAGGTGGGGGAAGGAAGGGGCGACATTGTTATGGATTGAATGTCTGTGTCCCTCAGAATTTATATGCTGAACCCCTAACCCCTAGGGTGACTATATTTGGAGTAAGGAAGTAATTAAGGTTAAATGAGGTCATAAAGGTAGGGCCCTGCTTTTATGGGATTAGTGTCCTTATAAGAAGAGACACCAGAGAGCTAGCTCTTCCCCACCCTGCCTCCTCTCTCTCTCCCTCTCTCTCTCTCTCTCTCTCTCTCTCTCTCTCTCTCTCTCCACTATGTGAGAATACACTGAGAAGGTGGCCCTCTGCAAGCCAGAAAAAGAGCTCTCACCAGAAACCAAACCCTATAAACCCTGTAGGAACCTTGATCTTGGACTTCCAGCCTCCAGAACTGTGAGAAAATAAATGGCTTTTTTAGGCCACCCAGTCTGGTATTCTGTCATGGCAGCTCAAGCTGACTAAGACAGTTGTTTTAGCCTTAGCTGGCATGTTAGCTGTAATGTTCTAATGTTCTGATATTTTAGAATGAGGATGTATTTACATATGTGATTTACATTTACTTATGTGATTAAAACTTTGACTTTTTAAAATTGAAGTATAGTTGACTTACCATGTGTTAGATTCAGGTGTATAGCAAAGTGATTCAGCTATATATATATATTCTTTTTCAGATTCTTTTCCATTACAGTTTATTATAAGATATTGAATATAGTTCCCTGCGCTATACAGTAAGACCTTGTTGTTTTTCTATTTTATATACAGTAGTTAAAACATTGACTTTTTAAAGTCAGTTTTTTTCCCTCTTCCCCTGTAACTGCCCTTCTCCCCTTCTTCTCACCTTCCTCTGAGCTGTATTAATCCAGACAGACACTTATGTTCTGAGCCTCCCAGCAAAATTTTCCAAGAAGACCTCCCTTAGGTCAGGATTCCTCACCACAAACCTGTGAGGAAACACCATAGAAAGTACTTGAGGTTAGATCAATAAAGTAAGGCAGTGTGAATTGGGAGGGGGATTTACAGTAAGGGGAAATTGCTTTCTCTTAGAATTAAGGGAGGAGAAATCTCAAGTGAGAAAGTCACTTTCTGTCATCTTCTAACACTGCATAATATGCACATAGTGTCTTAAATGTATTACCTTACTATTGATGGCCAACATTTATTTCATCCCCAGTATGTGGCAGGCAGTCTGCAAACATTTTATGTGTAGTATCTCATTTAATCCTCACAAACCCCCTATGAGGAAGTCGAGATAACTATTCTTAAATCACAGAATTTTCTCACTAAATTTTATTTATTATAAAACAATACTATATCAACATTGCAAGAAACTTAAAGACAAAATAGTTTTCCATTACCCTCCACTGTAAACACAAACATGATTTCCATTTGTAGGTGTTTCTAGGCTTCATCTATATATGCTTACATATTTTTCTGTTGTCACTAAAGGGTTATATCATTTTTTACATACCTTATTTCACTTAGCAGACTTGTTATATACTCTTCATAATTGTCATCTTAATGGCTACTCAATATTTCATTCAGTTGTTATGTTGGAGTTTACTTATCTGTTCCCCTGTGGTTGACATCTAGGCCATTTCCAACTTATAGATAATGTTGAGTAAACATTTTCACACACATGAATTTTTAAATTTGAGTTAGTTCTCTTGGATAAGTTCTCAAAGGTATCACTAAGGGCCAGATGATACAAGCAGTTTTTATTCTTATTGATCAAAATTGCTCAATAGCCTTCCAAACCTTGTGTCGATTAATGATGGCCCCAGCGACGTACAAATATACCACGTTCACCTCGGTATGGTCGGCATTGGCTGGTATCATTTCAAGGTTTCTGCTGATGTAATAAGTTGAGTGGTTCCTCAGCTCTTCTAAGACTACTTGGTAAGCTGATTGAAAACTCCAGAGATGCATAAAAGGAAAAGGATTATTTTTCCCAGCTCAGCATCCATCCCTTCCCTTTCCTCTAGGAACAGCACCCTGGGTTCCCCTGCTCTCTCAATCCACGTGGTGTGAATGGGACCCCCACCTACCCTCAGATCCAGGAGATCAGCATGTGACACAACGTGCACACGCACACCTTCTCTCTCACACACGTGCGTGCGCACAGAGGAATGGATTCAATAAAAGGCGAGCAGAGCCAGGAGGAAGTGAGAATAAGTCCTGGTGACAGTGTCGGAGTCCCCAGATCAGCTGGGCTTGACGCCAGATCCCCCTTGGATTCAGGGCCATTGTATAGAGTTTGTGAATTGCAAAGGGTTCTCAGCCAAAGGGGGAAAAGGGGCTGAATCCATTTTGTGGATCTGGGAGCCAGCCGGCATCTACCTAGAGGAAGGGACATGTTTTTTTGTTCTCTTTGTTTTTTTCACACAAAGGCTCCCATTGGGTGCCAAGCCACATACTCACTCAGGAGTCCCTTTTTCCATTTCTCAGAAGGGGCTGTGTAGGCTGCCAATAGCTTTGCAGTTATAGGAGCCGATAAATCTCCCCTTTTACTTAAGTCAGTTTGAGGTCTGCTTCTGCCCCGTGAAACCTAACTAATCCTGATGAATATATGAGATCAAGGTATTTTAAAACTAGGATAAACCTTAAAAATTCCTGAGTACCTAGAGGTACTTTACAGATGAAATGACAGGGAGCTTAGTAACTTGCCTGAGGTCAGCATGGGCAAGTGGCAGGCCACTAGTCAGTGCCACTATGTTATTCCACTGTGTTAGTGGCCGGCCAGCACTAAAATCCTGGTTCCCAAGTAAGCATTCTTTGCAACATAGTATACTGCCCCTCTGTTTACTACCTGTGATGCTATTTTACGAGCTTGGGTTTGAGAGTCTAGCTCTACAGGATGGCTTATTTCCTCTGGGCTACTCTGCCTACCACATAGCTGCCCGTGGTCAATGTTGGCCTCTTGGCTGTGGCTTTGGGATCCAACTACTTACACGTCTCCATGGCATAAACATCAGAAAAATAAATGGTAGGATGTGATTTGATAAATTTATTACTATGTATAAGAAGTCAACTCAGAAGGTGCCGGAACACTATGAATACTATGACTAGGAAAAGCTGTACTCTTTAGCCTATGATTTAAAGAAATAAATATATTTAGACATATTTGCATCTATCCTTTAGCTGTTACTGAATGCTGTTATTAAACTTGTGCATGGTCTTTTTGAAGGCCTAAGTAGAAAGTTCTTCACAGGTCCTCTTAGACTCGTAGATAAGTTCTCAGAGGGAACTTCACCTTGGCCTGTGCCCAGCAAATGTGTCTTCTGACCACCACCCACTGGGTTTATCATTCCCCTTACTTATCCTGATGTTCCTGAATTTTACTTCCCTTGGAGAATCTGTCTTCTGCTCTATATACCTCTTCAAGCTGGAAGAAGGAGGGCGCTTTCAGCTTTTCGACAAACACAAGGAAAGGCTGCACGATTTCTCTGGGTTTCTGTCAAAGCCTGTTATCTCTTCCCAGACAGAAGAGAGTCATTTTCTTCCACCAGACAGCCTTCTTGCTACCCAAATTTGCCCCGTGACAATGTAAAATCAGATTCTCTGCCAAATTCTATAGATGTCTTCTTGTTCTGAGGCCTAGTTTCTTTGACAGTGACCTTTGAACAAATTACTTTTCAAGGAATAAGGCCCCTTTCCTTACGCTCATTGTGAAACCCATTCAGGCAGAGCTCTCAAACGGGCTCCTTCTCTTACCGCATTTGGTCAGTGCAGTAGCATCCAGGGAAAGGTGTGGAATGGATGGCATCCAAGGGGAGCTGCCCCCCTCTCCCCGGGAGCCCGGTTCTGCCCGCAGGCGTGGACCCCATCTGCTGCCTGTCTGCAGCTTTCCACTGTCCATTATCCCTGTGTACGTGTGTACCACGTGCTAATCATGCTCAAGTCTCACCCATCTAAATAACTCCTTTTCTTAATCCAAATTTCCCTTCCAGATATCACCCCGCCTTCTTTTGTCCCCTTCATTCCTATGTTCTCTAAAGATTTGTCTGCATGCACCACGTCTGCTTCCTAACTGCCACTTCCTCTTTATACAGCATTCTCTATAGGCGTCCTTCCGCATCTCCCCACAAAACAGCTTTGGCTCAAGGCATTAGTTAGGGAAGCATACAGGCATCTAAGTGTCTCTAACACAGTAGATCCTTCCTGAGCGCTCCATTATCACTTCCTGCTGACCTTTTCCTCCTCCATCCAGTCTTTAAATGATGGGATTCATTTGGGCTCTACAGTGCCAACCCCCTTCTTTTTTTTTTTGCCTCTGTCTTCATTCCTATGATTTGAAAGACCATCCATATGTGATGACTCCCGAGTATGCATCTTCAGTCTACAGCTGTTCTCTGGGAATCAGATTCACACACCCAACTGCTGCTTGACACCTCCATTTAGATGCCGTGCAAACATTATGACCCAGACAGGGCTTTGCTTTTCTCCTCAAACTTGACCCACACTCAGACTTCCTCATCTCACTTTTCAGACTAGAAACCCAGGGATACTCCTTGATTCTTCCTCATCTCTCACAGTTAATCCATCTGCAAATCTCGTCTTCTGGTTCCAACATATGTCACGTCCCTCTCTTTCTTCTTTCCTGTTCCACTGCCACCGCCCCCATTGAAGCCACTGTCATTTCTTAACTGTTTCACCAGCCTCCTAACAGGTTTCCCTGAATCCCATCTTGGTCCCGTCTAATCCATTATTCCTACTGCATCTCGAATAAAGATACAAATGTCATCATATCATTCTATCGCAGAAAACCATTTGATCATTTGCCATTGACCTTAAATCCTTACCGCCATCTGCAAGTCTTAGCTAATCCTCTGGAATGTAAGCCTCATGAGGGCAGGTATGTCTTCTCTCTCATTCTCTGTTTCATCCCCAGTGCTTAACATCATATTTAGCACATGGAAGGCATTTGATAAATATATTGAAAAAATGAATGATGAACACTTTACCATACTGTGTGCAGTTATTTGCTTAATGTCTATTCTCCCAACTGTGGAAACAGAAACCATGAATTTTGTTGTTTGACCCTTTATACCTAATCACTAGAAAAAGGTTCCATCATTAATATACAAGAATTGGGAATAATGGACTGGCTGTGTGTGTGGGTGGCATTGTAGTTGTATCTAAAAACATAGTGCTGAGAGAGCGGTGTGGAAGAAAATTCAATATATAACACAAGGCCATTTAAAAAAATAACAAGTACATACGTGCAGAACAGCAGTACATACTTGGCAGGACACAAATAAGAAGGTATACATTAAACATATCAGAATGGCTGCTTATAGAAGGGAGGGATGGGCATAGGAAATAAGATAAAACAGAAAAATATCTAAAGCCAGAGAGGACAGATGTGTTTGTTAAATGATTGATGAATGGAGTCTGCAGGTGGTATGAAACTCCAAGGTGAGGAAGCATGGATTTTTAAGGACTAGCAAAACAGGGCATTGAATGTGTTACAAAAATCCATTTGTTGGGGATTCTCTGTTTTGAGAATAATGATGGAAATGCGGCTGTCATAGCCTGGTACTTTAAAAAGACAAAATTCCTTAGCACAGACAATATAGAAACATTCTGATTCCCACTAGCATCAGACATTCCAAATAAGAGGGCAGAGTTGTCCTCTAATTCTTAAAGAAAAAAAGTCCTTGAGGGGAAAATTCTGTTGTTCTTTCCTCTTGTGCATGCTAGTTAAGAATGGTTAAGTTGCAGTATCCTCAGAAAAGTGATTTCCAAATCTGGTTTTGCTGATCTGCAAGAAAGCTCCATGAGTGCCACCAAATTCTTCAAACAAAATTTGCTTTAATTCATTTTAATAAGGACAAATAAATATGTTATGCAGCACTTTTAAGAGGAAAATGGATTATCACATCAAATTAATGAGGCTGGGCATGATAAGTGAGGCACTATCATCTTGGAATCAAAACCTTAGGCTCTGTACAACATAGTGTAAAGATTTTAGGCCATTAAAAAAATTTCCAAAGTTATCACATGATGGATTCATGGCTCAGCCTGAACGTGTAAAGCCCACTTTTTTCTGCTTGAGAATCACAGTCTGGTGAGTCCAGCACCTAAAGCACTGGTGCAGCCAAAGCAAAATTTAAAAGTCTAAACTGACATTAATGAACAAAGAAAAGGTGAGAAAGCAAAACTGAAACCTCATAATTAAATTTAAGTATTTTATCAAAGAAGGCCAACCTCACTATAGCAGACACGCACACTCACACTTTGTTGTAGAAGTTAGATAACTGTAATTCCGAAAACACTATACAACTGCAACTTTTCTTATGAGATTACTATTTGGTAACTTCAGCTGTGTTGCATAATTGATTATGAAATATTTATAAATTTGGGGGATTTGATTTCCAGACTTCGCCAAGGAATCTCATATATCAATTTAATTGTAATCATAAACTTGACTCCTGCATCTGGATTCCCACATCCTAGGTTTCTGGATCATCTGAAGAGTTCCCCCATCTTCATTTCCAAATAGAGGAAGGAGCAGATATTAATTGGGAATCAAGATTCCATTTATAAAAGAAAAAAAAAATGATCAGAAGAACCTAGGGGCAAGACGGGAATAAAGATGCAGACCTACTAGAGAACAGACTTGAGGATACGAGGAGGGGGAAGGGTAAGCTGGGACAAAGTGAGACAGTGGTATGGACATATATACACTACCAAACATAAAATAGATAGCTCGTGGGAAGCAGCCGCATAGCACAGGGAGATCAGCTCTGTGCTTTGTGACCACCTAGAGGGGTGGGATAGGGAGGATGGGAGGGAGGGAGATGCAAGAGGGAAGAGATATGGGAACATATGTATATGTATAACTGATTCACTTTGTTATAAAGCAGAAACTAACACACCATTGTAAAGCAATTATACTCCAATAAAGATGTTAAAAAAAAAAAAGATTCCATTTATAAAACATGACCAACGTATTCTGTCCTGAGGAATATAACCTGGAGTGTTTTTACTTAGTTGTAATAACTGGTTTGTTGCAAGTGGTTTGACTTAGTAATACCATTTCTCCAATACTCATGTGCTGGATTGGGTTAGTCAGGATGTCTGTGCAGCGGTTCTCAAACTTGAGAGTACACGAGAATCACCTGGCGAGCTTGTTAAACCACAGATTCCCTGGGCTCCATCTCCAGATTTTCTGAGTTAGCAGGTCGGGGATGGGCCCTGAAAATTTGCATTTCTAGCCAATTCCCAGGTGATGCTGCAGTAGAAAGTAAAATCTCAGGAGCTTAACACAGCAAAGGTTTGTCTCTTGGTTTCACAGAGTCCCACGTGAGTGGGCAGCCCTCCTCCGTCTTATGGCTGTGCCATCTGTGTACACGGCCTCCAGGGACAGAAGAAGCACTGACCTTCCTTGATCCGCCTGAGACATGGATCCCTTGGCTCCCCATGGGATCCAGGAGCCGGATTCCAGGAGCACTCTTTACGCCCAACAGGTACTTGCCATTCACCGTCTTTGCTCTGCACCACAAAGCTGAAAGGCAGTGTGTGCAGACTGCATTCAGAGATAAGAAAATTGAAGCTCAGAGAGACTCCCTTCACAGGCCACACAGCTGCTAGAGAAGGCCTGGAGCCGGGATGTGGGTATCTAACTGCAGAGCTGCTGGGCTGTCCTCTTCAGAAAACCGCCGAACTTGCCGAAGTGGCTAATTCAGTCAAGGGTTGGCACGGAGCAGGCTGTTCTGTTGATGTTGGATGAGAAATGTATCCAACATCAACAGAACAGACCCACAGTTGCGGGCCCACGGCAGGCTCCTTCCACAACTCCCCCTCTCCATATAGTTTGCAACTTGAGAGCCCGTCAGAGTAGCATGAAATAGCCATGTATTTTCATAGTGGTGTATGCCCCTGTGGTGGCTAGATATTTTGCGGAAATGGATCCTGAAGAGGAGAAAGAGAAAGCGGTATTTAAACAAGAAAACTCTAGAAGATGGCAGAGGAAAGATCATCACAAGTCCTTACGGATTCATTTCTCAGTTTAAAACACCGAGGAGAAATTGAGTCAGCCCAGCCCTTCGTTTAGTCTGTCATTTTAAGAAACTTCCAGCCATGTACCTCTTTTCTCTTTCCCTCTCTGTCCAAGCTTTACCTCACCATAAATAATGCAATTCTGTGTTTTAAATATAAATCTTTCTTTATATTGAAGTATAGTTGATTTACAATATTAGTTTCAGGTGTACAACATAGTGATTCAATATTTTTATAGATTATACTCTGAAGTTGTTATAACATATTGACTATATTTGCTGTGGTGTACAATGTATCCTGGTAGCTTATTAATTTTATACATAGTAGTTGGTGCCTCTTAACTCGCTACCCCTATGTTGCCCCTCCCCTTCTCTCTCCCCATTGGTAACCATTAGTTTGCTCTCTCTATCTGTGAGTCTGTTTCTGTTTTGTTACATTCATTTGTTTGTTTCATTTTTTAGATTCCACATGTAAGTGATATCACAGTATGTCTTTCTCTGTCTGACTTATTTCACTAAGCATAATACCCTCTAGGTCCATCCATGTTGTTGCAAATGGCAGAATTTCATATATATGTGTATATATATTATATATATATATATAACACATCTTCCATTCATCTGTTGATAGACACTTGGGTTGCTTCCATATCTTAGCTATTGTAAATAATGCTGCTATGACCATTGGGGTACATGTATCTTTTCAAACTACTGTTTTCGTTCATTTTCTTCAGATATATACCCAGGAGTGGAATTCCTAGATCATATGGTAGTTCTCTCTCTTTTTTTTTTTTTTTTTTTTTTGAGGAACCTCCATACTGTTTTCCATACTGCCTGCACCACTTTACATTCCCACCAAGAGTGTAACAAGGGTTCCCTTTTCTCTACATCCTCACCAACATTTTTTATTTGTGGCCTTTTTGATGACAGCCATTCTGACAGGTGTGAGGTGATATCTCATTGCAGTTTTGATGTGCATTCCTCTGATGATTAGTGATGTTGAGCACCTTTTTGTGTGCCCATTGGCCATCTGTAAATACAAATCTTAATAGAGTGAACTGAGGCACAGTGATGCCTGCACGCCCAAGCTCTCCCACAGATGTTATTTACTAGTTCTTCAATTCTAGATGCAAGTGTACTTATTTAGTACTGCTTTAAAACTTGATGTTTCAGGAGCTAACGATCCTGTTTGTGGATTATGTAGTCTTTATCAGCCTTTCACCTGTTTGTTCCTTTCTTTTGGTTGTTTTGCTCTTCAGTAGAGCTTTTAAAAGAAGTTGGTATATTAATGAAGATAAAGCAAAGCTCATTCCTTCCATCCACCCACCATGTGTGTTCTGAGTCTTTTTAGTAGTTCTTACAGGAGAATCATTGGACAAAGGGGTCTGAAATACAGACTGAAAATTCAAATTTTCTGTGGATTTACTTTATCCTTACTCTGTGACTGATTGAGAATTTATAATATCTCTTTACCAGTTCTACCAATTCTATAGGTTAAATTTCATATATCAGTTAAACTTGCATCTGTTTCTTTGAGGGAGGGTCTATAGAAATTTCTGAGGTGATAATCTTTTAGATAGTCTTTAAAAAGCATTGCTTAAACACTTCTGGGGACATCAAAAGGTTATATTATCTGTAGCATTTCATTTCATTTTGTTTAATGACAGAAAATGTGGTTTCTTCAGGTCTATATACTTGTTAAATATTAATAAAATGAACCCAATCCTAATATATGCCATTTAAAAAGAACCACAAATGATCACTTCTTGGCCTTTTGGCTAAGATCAAGTGTAGTAAAAAGAACCACTGACGTGGTAAATAAAAAGTTAATTCAGTATAGGAACTTGTTACTTTTTGATTCAGAAAGTAAAATTAGCCACATTCTAAGTAAAATTAAGTATTGTGTATTTTTTTCAAACAGATATCATTAAACTGCTGAAAATGAATGTATTTATGTAGAAAGAATATTAAGATTTCCTGAAAATTACTGCAAATAAATAGGCCCATTTTAACTATACTCTGAAAATATAGTGATTAAGCTTTAAGGAAAATCACTTTATTAAATGTTGAGATGTCTTATTCATCCAGGTAGAACTCTTTTAAGAAGGGCACTTCTGCTTAATAAGTTTGGTTATGCTAAAGATAATTTGAATCTTTAACAAAATTCTCTGACAGTGAGGCCAAAATATATGTACGTATGTTTTCTAGTGATCTAACTCTAATGGATTTATGGTTTATTAAACAGGCTCATGTCAAAGGACAAGGCTGAAGAAAAATGTATAGATCATAAATAAAGTAAAACAAAACATTTTAAAGTTAAAACTGACTAGGAGAAGGAGTTTGTATTACATAACAAAGACTGAATTGTTATCCAGAATATAGTTTATAAGAATGTCTATAAATCAGTAAGAAAAAGACCAAAGAGTAGAAAAAAATCTGTAAAGGTCATAAGCAGACCATTATCAAAAGAAGTTCAAAAAGAATGAACAGGTATGTAAAAAAAAGATTCAGCTTCTCCAATGACCAAAGTTATGCAAATTGGTACAAAAATGAGATGCCATTTCACTCATCAGAATAAAAAAATGATGTCAGTGTTGGCGAAAGTGTGGGCAAACAATATACCATTGGGGGAAGTACTGCCATTTCAGAGAACATTCTGGAAATATCTAGTAAATTTGAATTTTACATATGCTAAAACTTAACATTTTCACTTCTAGATATATTGCCTATAAAATTTTTCACACATGTGCATAAGGAGGAGTAGCAAAAATGTTTACAGCAGCATTTTTCTAACGGCAAAAACAGAACAAAGCAATTGAAACAGTTTCAATGTCTGTAAATAGAGAAAAGCATAAATAAAAGATAGTTGGCCCTCGGTACCCTAGGATGTGGAACCCTTGGTTACAGGGGCCGATTATACTAGACCATTTTGTGTAAGGCACTTGAGCATCCCTGGATTTTGGTGTCTTGTTGTCCATAGGGGTCTTGGAACCAATCCCCTACTCATAGGGAGGGAAGACTGTATTGAGATGCCAAAATAACAACAGCACTTGAAGTGAATGAACTCCACCTATATAGATTAACACAGATCTTAAAAGAATACATTACAGCCTCGCATGTAAGTACAGAAAAAAAAATCAGAAGTATAAGTTTAAGAGTGCTGTTGGGTGTCCCAGCCTTCCCTGGGTATCTCCTAACCCCGCCCCTTTTCCAGCATAGCTCCCGCTTCCTAATTCCTGGAAAAAACCTTGCTCACTCGCTGCCTTTCCCACCACCACCTTCCTCCTCCCACTACCCCAGGGCTGGGCTGCACTCTCTGGCTGTTTGTATCACAGTGTATTATCATAGTGGCTGTTTTATTTGTGAGATCCTTAAAAGCAGGGTCTATGCCTTTTAATTCTGAATCCCTAGCACTGAGTACACTGCCCAGCACACGGAATAATGGGTGAATGAAGCAGATTGATTTAACTGATGGCACCAGGATTCATTTGAGGCAGCATGAACAGTGACATGGTGCACGTAGAACAGAAGGCAGTTACAGATTATCATTTTATTTCTTTGAAGGATCATCAATATTTTAAAGAAATTTGTTGTTTTCTAAGTACAAAGGATGTCTCTGAAGGTAGTTAAATAAATAAACCATTACACTGGAAACAAATGTCAACTGAGATCCAATTTACTAATTGGACCTATAATTCCTTTAAGGTCTGTTTTTAACACAAATTAAATTCTCAGCTACTTACCTCCCTTTTTCTCTATTCTTTTCTCATATAGGAACCATCTTTTAGTTTACAAATCAAGGGTTTAAATACTGACCTATGTTTTTCTTGGAGTTAATTTTTCTTTACAGCTTTGATCATAACTAGATTGACTTCTTTAGTTATATAATTTGGGAAGATTCTTCAAAGTATGCCATCCACGTGGGCACTGAACTACGGATAACTGCCCTATGGGCAGGACCTGTCATTTGAGGGTGTTGTTTAAATAGGAGTAACAACATAGTCCATAACAATTCTGAACTTATGTCTGGAGGACATTTTCATGTGGGGATCTAGTCAAAAGTCTTCTTGAAATATTGATGCATTTTAACTATTATCAATCAGAGTTATTGCTCCATCAAGAAATAGGTCAAATTCCACAATTCTACCACTTCCACTGCTGCTGCTGCTACTACTGCTACCAGCACTGCTGCTATTTACTAGCCTTTCCGCTCCACTCTGACTGTGTACTCAAACACACACACACATACCTCCACAACCATCCAAATTATGTTTCAGTGGGATCTGATTTTAAGCAGTATTGGTTTACCCATTCATTTATTCATTCATTCAACAGAGATCTGTTGAGTGCCTTCTCTCTACAGTAACCTTGTAGGTATTCACATACCTAGGTGAACAAAGGTATTCACCTACCTAGATCCAGAGGTGGGCAAAGCCAAGTCTCTACTCTCAAGAAGCTTACATTCTGTTGCAGGAGCTGGATGAGCAAACAAATAGGTGAGAAAGTAATATAATTTTTAATAGCGGTGACTGCTATGAAGAAAAGTAAGGCAGAGTAAGGGGTTGAAAGCGAGCCAGTAGGGAGTAGGAAGGGGCAGTTATTGTAGATAGCTTGTGCAGAAGTTTCTTATTGCTGCTGTAACAAAACTACAAACTTAATGGCTCAAAACAACACAACTGCTTCCCAGGCACTTTGGTGAATCAGTCAGGGAAGAGGGCATAAATTCTAAACCAGAAAAAAAATTGAGATGTCCTCCTCCCTCCTATGTTGAGGGCTGTGGTTGGGTAGTAAGGAGAGTTGAAAGTGATGCCTTCCTAACAGAAACCTTAGTAAAAGAGCTGGGATGATTTTGACTGTCTTCCTTTATTTCTATGTTTTTCCAACATAGGTAAAGGACAAAAGGATGCTTACGAGTTGGGTATATAATCTTCCTGGCAGAGACCAGAGAAAAGTGTGTATTCCATAAAATAGTTTGTTATATAGGATTATTCTTAATTTAGTTAAAAATCACTGTCATTTTGGTTTATCCCCCAAGATATTAAGGCAATTTAGCTATACAGAAATATTTTTGTAACAGTATACTTTGTAATGTAATTTTACCTGCAAGTTAAATTGATCTGCCATGATTCTCCTGTTACACAATCATATTGGTTGCTATTTCATCATCTCTATTTACATTCTTCTAGGATTTTTATATTTAATATTTTTTGTGATCTTGGCCGGCATTAAAATTAAGCTGACCGGGGCTTCCCTGGTGGCGCAGTGGTTGAGAATCCACCTGCTAATGCAGGGGACACAGGTTCGAGCCCTGGTCTGGGAAGATCCCACATGCCACGGAGCGACTGGGCCCGTGAGCCACAACTACTGAGCCTGCGTGTCTGGAGCCTGTGCTCCGCAACAAGAGAGGCCGCGATAGTGAGAGGCCCGCGCACAGCGATGAAGAATGGCCCCCACTTGCCACAACTAGAGAAAGCCCTCGCACAGAAGCGAAGACCCAACACAGCCAAAAATAAATAAATAAATTAATTAATTAAAAAAAAAAAATTAAGCTGACCAATCTAGCATTATAAGCATAATTTTTTTTCCTCTTTAAATTTAAAGGATTTCAGGAAAATGGTATTTTTTTTGTAGTGATCTTTAAGCAAAAGTGAAACCAAGTGTTTGTGTGAACATAACATACCTAACTACCTATAGAAATCATGCAATAATTATTTTAAAAATTATTTTCCATTTTCTTTTTGACACTCTTTCTTTTTAAACATGAAGTTGGCAACTTAGGTCCAAAGACGATAAAAGTCAGAGTTTTGCAGCTGCTAGCCCCGTTTATGTGCTCTGGAGCTGCAGCTAACCCTACAGTATTGTTGGAGAAGAAAATGCTCTCACAGGGAATGTGCTAAAGACATCCTGACAGGAGCGTCATGGATTAAATGCTGTATTCACAGCAAGACTTCATAAAGGCAGAGCATCAATCAAGAATTTAGTGGAGCAAGGGGAGAGGATTGCGTTTATCTTGGCAAGGTCCATGTTATCACAAAAGAAGACTGTGGGCCAGTGTAAACCATAACCATGCCTCCCGAAATTGCCGAAGTCAAGGAAAGGGTGTAACTGCCATGATTGTAAATAAGTGGCCCAGGGAAGTCTGTATTTTATCATAAGGGTTTTACATACGTTTAAAACATTGAACAGATTGTTTAAGATCAATTGAAAATAATAGAAAAAGTATGAATGGGTAAAATCAATAGCTGTCTCTGTGACCTTTCTCTTGAATCCTGCCATGGATGTAGCCTGGTCAGCTGGACACAAAGCAGTCTCCAGCAGTTGAGAAGCCATTTATACCTTCAGAGGCTTGAACCTGGATTTTAATGGCTAATTTCAATTATGACGAAGCCAGTCATTTTTGTTCTTGGGACAAAAGGGACTGGAAAGAAGACGACACTCTAAAAGTTTTACAGTAGAGATTGTGCTAGAGAGAAAGTCAAGGCAAAAAATAAAAATAAAAAAGATCCAGAGAGGAGGTGAGAAACAAAGGGGGAAATAGAAGAAAACACTGAATGCACTAAAAAGGACGAAGAAGAACCAGGAATCTTATCTTGGAAAAGCTAGGGAGAAAGTGTTTTTTTCCCATGTTAGTATCTAGAAAACAGCTAATATTTGTCTGTTCTCATTAGCTGAAATAGGCTGACTGCCAAATCTAGATGAAAAGTGAAAAATGTCATCAGTTATCCAGATGTTTCCAAATACCTGAATTTTTGGCACCAAATAGATAAAACATCTCAAGGATCAACTGAATTTTTTGCTTTGCTTATATAGATCTTGACATCACGTGACAGCCAAAGATGGCTTGGCACCTGTCCACATAAAATATAAAATAGGTTTCCAACTTGAACCTGTTTAACATATAACAACACTCAGGCAGCCTCTATAAGCACGTGTTTGCGCTGGCTCTGACACAGCACCGTGCTGCCACTATCTTTGTATATCGGAAGGAGAATTAATGTTAAGCACGTTGTCATTACCCATGAAAAAAGGTGACAGTGTTTTGAAAGATACTGCAAAATACTTGGAAAGAAGAAGAATGCCTCTTTTCAACAGCATGATATTCACTCATGCTCAAGAATTTGAAAAACCATTTTGATTTAATTCTAATCCTTGGGAATGGAGCTGGTGAAAAAAACACCTTAAAACAAGGATCTGCAAACCCTTTCTGCAAAGGACCAGAGAGAAAATATTTTGGGCTTTATGGCCCCTACCATCTCTGATTTACTTCTAAACTCTGCTGCTGCACCATGAAAGCAGCTGTCGACAGTACATACACGAATGAGCGTAGCTGTGTTCCAGGAAAACTTTACTTATGGACAATACCATTTGTATTTCATGTAGTTTTCATATCACAAAATATTCTTCTTTTGATTTGTTTCCAACTATTGAAAAATATAAAAACAATTCTTACCTGTCCAGCTGTATAAAAGCAGGTGGTGGGCTGAATAGTTTCCTCTGCCCTAAAATAGGAGAGATTTAGATGAATAAAAATGCAATAATAATAGTAAAGATTTGCAGCATGTTTAAAATTTGCAGACACCATACTAAACACTTCCCATGTTTGTTCTATAGCAACTTAATCCTCAAAACAATACCATGAGATGGGTACTCTCATTTCTTCAATAGACAAAGAGGAAATGAAAACTCAGAGATTTCGAGTAATAGAGCCACTGTGTACCGTTGTGTGGATTGCTTACTGCACATGGGCGCCTAGTAATGTGAGTGGGTGGGTGTGAGTCAAAAATGGGTTCTCACCCTCCTTGGGATTTCATCTGCCCAGAGGGGCGCCTGTTTCTAATTTGCCCAGAGGTCATAAGGGCCAGTCTTTCAGGTTGTTACATGCTCAGGTCTACGCGGTGTTTAAGTGGCGGATCAGAATTTGAACCCAGGACTCTCCATCTAAAAACTCTGCTATACTGTTGAAGCAAATCCCTTGTGTCCTTTTGAATAGATTTTTATGTTCCAGAGGTAATTTTTGCACACGTCTTGTTTGTTTCTTTATGAACTCCGGCTTCCTTCCTGAGAACTAACAGATGCAAGTACTCTAAGGTGGCTTTGTTCCTGCAATTAGCTCTGTTTGTCTTTGTAGCTGCCTTTTGCAGCAGTGCGTCAAAGTGTCAGAGGACATAAAACAGCAGTAGCACCAAACGTTACAAGAATGAAAACATTCTGAGGACGGAAACACTTGGTTTCTCTTCACTTCTGTAATTCTTGCCCAGCCCAAACCAAGACCACACATTTCCAGTGGGACTGAGGTGAACAGCAGCTTAAAATAGCAAACTACAATGCAGTTCACAATTTTGGCCTGTAACATTACTTAGATGGAGTGAACTGTCTTATGCCCAGTGTGTTCAGATGATCGTGGGCTCAGCTAGATAGGATGCTACATCATTGTTCCCAACTTGCCAAAAGGAATTCCACTCTTCCGAACGTGTTCTTCCACTACCTTCGGCACTAATTTCTGTCTCCGTCTACCCCACGCAGGTCTTTACTCCCGTTTTTCCTGGATTCCTGAAATGGCTTCTCACATACTCTGTCTCCTTGCAATCTCACTGGCTGTCAGTAGTTTTTCACATCAATTTCATGCTCATCTTAGAACATAATGTTTAAAAAGCAATTTCACAGTCCAGTTTGAGACTCTGGGTTGGCATCTGGTTGCCTGTCGTAGCCACTACAAACTTGACCCAGGCTCTCGAGACCTTCTGCAGGGCTGCCCGCCTTTATTTTTCTGGTGATCCACTATTCCCTCCATTCATTCTGTCAGATTATCTCCTTCTTATCGTCACCCTTGAATGCATATGCTCGCTCTCCATCTTGAGTCCTGGCTCCAGCTTCGTACATCCTACTGTTACACCCTCTGCTGAGGTACCACGTCAGGTACCCACCTTCTCCAGAGGGCTGCTTGTGGGTCCCCAGCTCAAAGTCGTATCTCCTACCCCACATTCTGTCATTTAACTATTTTCTGCATTTGCTGCTCTCAGATTCATCTTGTCTCCGTATTCTGCGTACTGGAAAGATCATAAGCTCTCAGGGCAGAGTAATGCATTCTCCTTTAGCAGCCCCGGGATCCAACCCCCAAACTCTGCTACACAAGCAAGACTTCATCGTTTCGCTTTCTGTAGCTCAACCTGAGAACTGACGATGATGCGCCCGTTGTGTCAGGCCTGTGGAAAAACAAGGCCACAAGCAAAACACAGCTAGATTTTCGTTCTTCTTGGGCTGCTCTAAGCCCTCCTCTGGAACCGTGCCATGGTTCCGGGAGCTTCCGCAGAGCCGCGTACTGGGGAGGCGGGGGACACTGGGCCCTCTGTTAGTGCTTCAGATCGGGTAAGCCTGAGAGCCTGTCATCTCTGTCCGCAGCTTTAATAGTCTTCTGCTGTTCCCATGTCATGCTGGGAGCCCGGGAATCTTCGTGAGGGCTGTTTATATTTCTGTCAGCGTGCACAATGTAGCCATCCCTTTCGGGGCTGGCAGCCTTCCTAGCGGACTGCTTAATGCGAGGCGCGGCTGTCCGCTCTTGGGACTGGTCCCGGGCCCCCGCCTCTTCCACGCTGCCCCGAGCCCGGGGAACTGGGAGACTTTAGAGGAGCTGCTCCATTCCTGTTTCTTCAGGATGTGAAGAGAGAACGTCTCCCGTAGGTTGAGGCTTTTGGAAGACAAAGACGCAAAAGCTTGCGGTTTGCCCTCTTTTCCACACCCTGCTGTGTGCCTCTCCCCAATGCGTGGAGATCTGATCTGGTGCTGGCATGGGGTGGGGTGGGAGAGGTTTACTGGGAAAGAAGGAGAAAACGAAAAATATGGGGGGGGGGGGGGGAAGAAAAGTAAGTCAATGTTTTAAAATAGTAGTCATCCACAGGCATTTTTTGTTGTTTTCTATAGTGCTTTCCCCGCGTTAGTGATGATGCGGAAAGGGCTTAATAAAGACTGTCTCATGTAACTCATGGAGCTCATGATTTACATGCACAATGAAAGCAGTAGGAGCATCCATTTCTAGCATCTGACGTTTTAATGCAGTATTTTGTTTTATTTACTTTTATGGCTGGATTAGGCTTAACGAACATGGTCACCATGTAAGCAAAAAGATATCCTCTCCCAAATGGGGGCTTTTTGGTCCTCACATCACATGCTTGTCTGTAGAGAGGAGTGAGGAAGAAAGGTAGGATCTGTCTACAGAGAACTGTGGCTCTCAGTGACATCAACAGCTAAGTAGGTGGCAGCGAAGTCTGTGCAGGTAACCGGCAGGAGAACTCTCTCTCTTTACCTAATTCCTCGGCATGAGTCACTTGCAAACACTGTGCACTTAGCTCTGCCAGGTATGACCCTGTCTGAACATCTTGCTTCATCCAGTTGAATCCTAGGTATGTCTCCTGCCGAGTTTCAAAGGAAGTTACAGACAAAGAGTACTCAGGGAATGCCCAGTATTGGTAGTGGGAAATTTCTACGACAGCCTTAAACTAAGGACCAAAAAGGCAAGAGCAGCAGAGGGTGATGAGGCCGGCACCGGAGCCAACCTCTGGCTTGAGTTGCAGCTCTTATGAGCTGTGGGACCTGGGGTGGGAGCACCGTGCTTAACCTCTGGTGCCTCTGTTTTCTTCTCTGAAAAAATGGAGGTGTATGTAATAGTATCATAAGATTATTATGAAGAGTAAATGAGTTAATTTGTCTGCTGCTTAGAACACTGCCAGGCATACAGTAAGCACAACATAGTGTTATTATTATTATTGTCAGATCTATATTCTTTTTTGTCTGTTATTCCTTTCCTGATCACACCTAGAAAGACGCTAGAATTCTTTACAGTTTACCATTCTGTTCAACATAATTGGAACTGTAATAGTGACTCGCTATGATCTGTCATTTTAGGAAGCTTAGGCTTGTGGTCCGCTTAAAGCCATTACTTTGTATACATTTATTTACTTATTTATTTTTGGCTGCCTTGGGTCTTCGTTGCTGCACGCGGGCTTTCTCTAGTTGTGGCGAGCGGGGGCTACTCTTCGTTGCGGTGCGCGGGCTTCTCATTGCGGTGGCTTCTCTTGTTGTGGAGCATGGGCTCTAGGCGCGTGGGCTTCAGGAGTTGTGGTGCACGGGTTTAGTTGCTCTGAGGCCTGTGGAATCTTCCCGGACCAGGGCTCGAACCCGTGTCCCCTGCATTGGCAGGCGGATTCTTAACCACTGCACCACCAGGGAAGTCCCTAAAGCCATTACTTTGAAATGGGCACCTGCTTTCTGATTTTTGTGTTCCATCCAGGTCTTCAGACCACTGGGTTTCCAATCAGTCTGTAATTGTATCTGTTTAAGTGTGTGTCAGATGCAAGGAATCAAAAACCCAACAAAAACTGGCTTAAACAAACGTTAGAAGCATATACATTGGTCTAGATAGCTGGCAATCTACAGGTAGGACAGACCTCTGGATTCTTTAATTCAGTAGCTCAGCAATGTCATGAAGGTTTCTCTCCACTTCTCCTCTTTGCCCACTACCGTGGTGGATTCATCCTGGAGCTGGTCTTGCCCATGGTGGTAATTTGGCTGCTAACAAATTCATAGGATGCTTGCTTTCACACGTATCCTTGGAGACAGCTGGAGAGATGGTAATATTCAGAAGCTCTCAGGAAAGGGCAATGGTGCTTCTTTCTTAGAATGTACAGAAAGCATCTCCTCCAATCTTATTGGCTCCCATACTGTTCATCCCTACTTGAGCCAATCACTGTAGCCAGGGGAGGAGATCACACTGATTAGCTGAGGCCTGTGCCACATACCCCACCCTAGTGGGAACAGGGGGCGTTCACTCCTTCAAAGCACAAGTGCTCATGGGAGTTGCGGCTACCTGGGAAAAAATCAGAAATGTCTCTCAAAGAAAGGGGAATGGATGCTAGGGGGATGATTTCAGTATCAAATACAATGCTGTGCCACCTGACGAGAACCTAGATTTTAATGCCTAATGGCATTTTAATTTTTAATGTCTAAAAGCATTTTGGTCTCTGCTAAAAATCTTATTTCGGCTCATTATGTTCAAAAAGACTGGTTTTGTTTTCTTTTGTTTTTGCTTGTTTGTTTTCTGTATTAACAGCAAATATCATGATTCATACCTGTCTTGGCCACCTGGAATTATAACTGGCTACAGCAGTAAGTTAGAAACTCTACCCTTTGCTAATTAAACTAGGCATAACTTTAAAGGGCTAATTAAGCGCACATAAAGGCCTATTCATATATTTTTAAAGTAATTCTTTATGGTGTCCTACTTTTTAAAGAGAACGTTGGTGGAATTAGGCTTTCACGGCTTGGATATGTGTTTAGATACATTCATTTTCGAATCCTAGCTAAGCTGATAAACTAGCAGTGGGTACACACTTGTCGAGGGGGACAGGCACTTCAGCCCTTTGGCCTGCCAGCCCCCGTGTGATGATCTGTTGTTCTCAACTGTTTTCCCACCAAGTCACTCATTAAGGAAGATGTTCACCCTGAGGACGGGCTCTCATGTGCACCTTGCAGTACATCCACGTTTCCTTAACCATTCCCTTCTGCTGAAACAAAAACACATCAAAATGCAAGTAAATGAGAGACGTATTTTTACAGGCATGAACTTGAATCTGCTCTAATTTATAAAAAGAGAAAAGTTATTCTCAAACTTTAGTTTTTGTATTATTCAGGTTAGGCTAGATTGTGCTGCAATATGAAACAACCCTTCGTGGCTTAACACAACGTTTTGTTTCTTACTCAGTGTGGGCTTACAGTGGAGGGGTCCCTGCAAATCACCCAAGGACCCCACCGACAAGATGCCATCTCGAAGCAGCTCGCACAGTCACAGAGCTGGGCGAAGCCAGCATCACCAGTCCCAAAGTCGCTCTTAATGTTTTTACCCTGACATGACACACATCATTTTCGTTCCCATTTTATGACCAAGATGAGTCACATAGGCCACGCACCGTGCCAACAGCAAAAAGTGGTCCTATCATTCGCTCATATGAAAGCCCAATGACCACTACAGGTTTAAAAAGAGAAAAATTATTAGTAACAAACGAGCTCTATTGTACCTCATTGCCCTGCTCATTAATAGTACCTTCTGCTAGCCAGTAACACTCTGTTGGGCAAACCCATAAGCTGAGGAAGGTGCTTCCTGGACCATTTTCTCTATGTTTGCTACTTGGAAAGAAGAACTTTTTAGATATTTCGCCGATGCTGATTTGTTGCACATTCTGGTTTAGCAGAATTTAGAATTATACGTGTGTGTGTCTATACATATATATGTGCAAGCGTATTGCATAAACATATTGCATAAACATGCTACTTTATAATGTATGCTCAAACCCAGAAGATGAAAATCGTCCTCCAAGAGTACAATGAAGAACCAGCCTGAAAGCCTCAACTTAAATAGCTATCTAACAGTCCATACAGTGAGATCTCCTTTCTATAAATACCCATATATGTATAGTTATAATACTCAGGAAAACCCTGGAAGCAGATTCACTAAAGCGCTAGGAGTGATTATATCTGGTTATAATAGTGAATGGTATTACACTTTTTATTTTACTTTTCTTCGTATTTTCTAAATTTTTTATAATGTCTTAAATAGAAAAATAATCTCATTGCCTTATCAGTTAGGTGAGACAGCTGAAAAGCAATTGTGGCCGCAGAATTCCAAGATGGCCCCAAGTCTCCTGCTCTCAGTGTACGTGCCTTGTATAATCCCCTCCCCCGAGTGTGGGTAGGGCTGTGACTATCATGGGATATTACTCCCATCATTACGTTATGTTATATGGCAAAAGAGACTTTGCAGATGTAGTTAAGGCTCCATATCGGTTGATTTTGACTGAATCAAAAGGGAAATGACCCTGGCTGGGAGTGAGCTAATCTGGTGAGCCCTTGCAAGAGAGGAGAGCCCTTGCAAGCAGCAGCAGTAGCCCTATTCTCCTGGCCTTGGGAGAGGAGGGAGCCATGTGGCCAGGACCTGAGGGTGGTCTCTAGGAGCTAAGAACTAAGAGCCATCCCTGGCTGACAGTTGGCAAGAAACCAGGGGCCTCAGGAATTCAGCTGTAAGAAATGAAGTCTGCCAGCCACCAGTGAGCTGGGAAGAGGGCTCTACACCTCTGAGGAGGTAGCAGCCCTGGCCTACACCTTGATTGCAGCCTGGTGATGATCCTGAGCAAAGGACCCAGCTAACCCATGCCCGGACTCCTGACACCTGGGCATTAAGAAAGAATACATTTGTGTTGTTCTAAGTCACTAAGTTTGTGGTCGTTCATTCCACTGTAATAGAAAACTAAACAGCAATGTCAACAACTGCCAGAAGAGTCTATGGAATAAAATCAAGAAAAAGTGAAGATGAACAAGTGTTTTCAAAAGAAGAAAAAGATTCTTCAACTAGAAGTCAGAATTGCAGTGAGCTTTGTGGAGAGGTACTGGGAAGAGCAGGAGAGAACCTTCTGGAGTGCTGACGGTTGTCTACGCCTTGCTGTGGTCGCTTGATCTGGGCACTGGTGTGTACATATGTGAAAATGTGTTGAACTGTATACTTAAGACTTGTGTGCATGTAACATATCTCAATAAAAAATAATGAACTAAGCCTAGTGAGCTTGGTGTCAATCATTACCAAAATTCTGTAGGTAAAATCTGTGTGTCATGTGCATGGTAGGTATTCGAAAAATATTTTTTCTTGTGGTAAAATACACATCACATAAAATTTACCATTTTAATCATTTTAAGTGTACAATTCAGTGACATTAAGTACATTCGCATTGTTGTGCAACCGGCAACACTGTCCATCTCCAGAACTTTTTCATTATTCCAAACTGAAAAAAATATATTTTTATTGTTGAGACTCCTGGCTCTATTTTCTTTTGGCCGCGTAAACAGGTCAGGAAACAATACAGGATGGCTATCAAGGCACTGTTCGTATTATGCTTTGTTTATGTATGAGTTGACATGTGCTCTGACGTGCTTCTAGGTTTTAGTGGAGTAAAACATTCTTGGAAGATGGCCATATATTTTACCCAATTTTATAAACCAGGATTTTTGTAATCCCTTTCCAGCCCCACTTTTCATCACTTTCTCACTCATTCTCTATTGTAACAGGTATTTGTGATTCTCAAAACGAACCAGGACCATTTGACCCTTGCCTGGGTACCTGCCCTGAGATGCTGTCACGTCCTTCTATGCCTGGCAGATTTACTTAGGTAACTCATTCAGAACATCTTACTGTGCACGTACTCTGTCCCAGGTGCTGGGGACACACTGGTGGACCAGCCTTAATCCTGCCTTCGTGGGCCGAGAGGGAGATGGACACTTGTCCTTTAAATTTTTATTCAGATATCAGCTCCTTTGTGAAACTTTCCCCACCTGCCTTCCTCTATGGCTGCTCTTCCTATCACAGTTGCCTGAGGCTCTTTTAGCAATATTATACACACATCCCCCTTCAGACAGTCCCTCCCTGTATCACATTTATTTATTATCCTTGTCTCCTCTACTTAACTGAAAGTTACTTAAAAATCAGGCTCTTCTTGTTCATTTCTGTGTCCCGTGTACCCAGCACACTGCCGGGCCAGGGCTGACACTCATTTACTATTCCCTGAATGACTGAGTTGGGTGTGGGGTAGGGATGCTAAGGGTATAATTAAACTGCAAACTCTACCTGAGGATCTTGGCACCTGAACGTCTGTAAGTTACTGAAAAGTTTAGTTAATCGTTCAATAGGTAGGGAAAATGCGGAGGGCACTTTTAGAGTCTCCTTATGATGGATTTATATTATTAATCAAACAAGAGGTATGTAGGAACCTGTGTGAGCACGTACTTCCTCCTCTAGAAATCAGCTCCCTTTCTTATGAATGAAGTTGGATATGGTATAGTATAAATCTCCTGATGCTTGTTCCACTCATTTCATACATACTAATGAGGACGCGCCTACGAGTGTGTTTGTGGTGGGGAAAATAACATCAGGACTAACACCCCCTGCTGACTTTGCATCCAGTTTTTTAAGGATTGTTATTGGCATACTAATTAAGTAGCTGAGTGCATTAAATACAGAGCATGTCACTGCAGAAGTTATCAGCGACTCCTTGTGTTTCTCCACATCGCATCTTGTAGGTGAGGGTGAAGAGTACGGACATTATCTCCCATTTTCAAGTTTTCTGCTTCCATCAAAAATTAATCACAGAGTTCAGATAATTTTCAGAGTTCCCATTAACTGTGGAAAGACTCATTTTGAGACAAGACCCCATAGTTATGCTTGTCCCCTTTATACTATGTGTATTTAACGTTTAAAAATGTGGATGATAGTCTCCTTAGCTAAGAAAGAGCGTATTCTGAAGACATATCCTCAGCCTTGATGATTGTGCCTAGATTATTTACTAATTTCTAGAAAGAGAGAAAAGGGTAAGATAAGTCCCCGAGTCATTGTTTTATCTCCAGGAAATGATTTGTGCTCTTCATGGAGGTGAAATTTGCGTTGTTTTTTACAAGCCCACATGCTTAGTCAGCTCTGTTTGTATTCTGCCTGACTACAGTTAATGGTGGCAGAATTGAAACACAGTAATATTAATTTTACAGTACATCACCTACTAGTTTATTTTTTGAATGTCAGTACAAACAAAATTTTTCAAAAAGCACATGGAGAGCATTTGTGTGTGTGTGAATATGTAAAGATGACTTTTAAATTATTTCATAAGAGTATTGAAATGAAACAAGTCTTCCTACAAGAAAGCAGGTGACTTAGTCTAACAGTTTCCTTCTTTCCCTTTTGCTTCTTTATATGTTATGGACATAAAAATGTAGGAACAATTTACGATGGGTAAACGCCAGTGGATTGATGAACTGATTGGATGTGTTTGTTTGGATTGTGGCTGGACCCAAACTGGGAACTGAGGGCCAGAAATGGGCACTGTCTTGGCCAGTGTCACACAGCCAATTAGTAGCATAGCCAAGACCAGACCGTCAGCTCCAACTGCCAGTGGGTTCTCTTTCCACTGGAGAAGGAGACACAGTTGCAAAAGTTTTCCCCTTTCTTTGCTTTTCTTATTTATTTTTCCCCATATGTTTTCCTCCATCTGTATCTTGACACTGTGTATATTGGTAGTGATAAAAGAACTCACTTTTGTTTTCATTTCTGTTTCTCTTGATGTGTCCAATTTTCCCCCCACTGGGCTCCCAGCTAACTCTTTCCATCCCTTCTGGTCAGTATTCTGTTCCCAGGGAGGTGGATCTGTTTTCAATGTTTTCCTGGCTGAATCAAGACAGCAGGAAGAGTTGAAGTGTTGACTTTGTCTTGTTTCTTGTTTTACCGTGAAAGTTGGGGGAGGTAGGATGGTGGGGAGGGAAATCTTAAATCATGGTAAGAAACTCTTCCTTCCCTTTTCCTTTTTTTTCCAGGTCTCATTTTATTTTTTTTCCTTTTTTAAAAAACATTTTATTGGAGTATGGTTGATTTACAATGCTGTGTTAGTTTCAGGTGTACAGCAAAGTGATTCAGT
The DNA here is from genome assembly GCF_028021215.1 of Eschrichtius robustus. NCBI lineage: Eukaryota > Metazoa > Chordata > Mammalia > Artiodactyla > Eschrichtiidae > Eschrichtius > Eschrichtius robustus. The sequence continues at coordinate 95,675,851 of NC_090825.1, forward strand.
TATACAGATACATATATTCATTCTTTTTCAGATTCTTTACTCATATAGGTTATTATAGAATACTGAGTAGAGTTCCTTGTGCTGTACAGTAGGTCCTTGTCGGTTACCTATTTTATATATAGTAGTGTATGTTAATCCCAAGCTCCTGGTTTATCACCCCCCCAATCATGTTTCCCCTTTGGTAACCATAAGTTTGTTTTTGAAATCTGTGAGTCAGTTTCTGTTTTATAAATAAGTTCATGTGTATCCTTTTTTAAAATTAGATTCCACATATGAGTGATATCATATGCTATTTGTCTTTCTCTGTCTGACTTAGTTCACTCAGTATGACAACCTCTAGGTCCATCCCTGTAGCTGCAAATGGCATTATTTCGTTCTTTTTTATGGCTGAGTAATATTCCATTGTATATATGTACCACACCTTCTTTATCCATTCATCTGTTGATGGACATTTAGGTTGTTTCCATGTCTTGGCTATTTTAAATAGTGCTGCAGTGAACGTTGGGGTGCATGTATCTTTTCAAATTATGGTTTTCTCTGGATATATGCCCAGGAGTAGGATTGCTAATTCATATTATAGCTCTATATTTAGTTTTTTAAGGAACCTCCATGCTGTCCTCCATAGTGGCTGCACCAATTTACATTCCCACCGACAGTGTAGGAGGGTTCCCTTTTCTCCACACCCTTTCCAGCATTTATGTTTGTAGACTTTTTGGTGATGGCCATTCTGAGGCGTGAGGTGATACCTCATTGTAGTTTTGATTTGCATTACTCTGATGATTAGTGATGTTGAACATCTTTTCATGTGCTTTTTGGCCATCTGTATATCTTCTTTGGAGAAATGTCTTCTTAGTTCTAAGTGGAGGTTTTCCCATCTCACCAGCTGTCTTGCAGAACTAACTCATGGATCAGATCGCGTTTTCTTTGCACTGCATCACCCAGTGACCTTCTCTTCGAGACAGGCACCTTGGCTGGAGAGAAGTGGGGTAGGGGAGGGGGCACGCACTGCAGGGTGGGGGAATGTATCCAGCATGTCTTGGAAGAAATGTACCACTTAAGAGCAAACTCTCAAGATTTGATCCCCTGCCCTTCCACCTTTTACGGCAGGCGTGGGTAAGCCATGACCCCTTTGTGCCTTGTTTCCTCACCTACAAAATGGGGACAAAAATATCTCCTTCCCAAGTTGGAGGTGAGGATTAACTTAAGTGCTTGGCACAAAGCCTGACCTGAAGGTAGTTATGATTTTCGGAGTGGCACCAGTAGGCAGGACATAGTTTCTTGGGAACACTCACAGATTCTCTCTGAACCAAGAGGTCATGAATTGGAGCTCTGTTTCAACAAGCTCTCTTTCTTGGAGTTTGGGGTGGGAGAAAGTTCGTGCTCCCAGGAGGATGAAGGAGGAAGATGGTGAGACCCAGGTTGGATGTCAGGGCCTCAGTCAAGTGGTCTGAGCTCCCAGCTATGCTCTAATTCTCAGAAAGAGCTGCAGCACCACGCTGGAAACAGATAAAGCCCAGAGACCCACACGTAGACTCTGGCATTTCCAAAGCTACTTCTGTGTGTGCAATTTAAAAATTTCAACACTGGCTTTTCCTGCCTGCTTTGGTGCAGAGGTGGCCAGCATTATACAGCAAGAATGGCTGCAGGCCTGTGTGGATCTTCAGCTGACCTGGAATCTCTTGTCTCAGAGAGACTTCACGGGAAGCCTCTTCACGGCATTTGTATGCTGTACTGGGCCCAGACTCCCAGCCCCAAGCTTGGTCCTCAAGTCTTGGTCAACCACCACTAATGGGCCTCAGCCCAGCAGCTCTCACTGCGAAAGCCTTGGAAGATGTACATGGTGCCTCTTCTTTTCCCAGCATTGTTCTGTGTGGACCAGACCTATGGGCTTTAATTGAGTCAGCTCCCTTTCCTGTGCTCCTCCCACTGTGATGAGAGGGAGAGTGAGGATCACTGTAATACAGTGTGAAAGAGATAAGAGGAAGCAGAACCCAGGGTAAAAATTCATTTTTCTTGTTGCCGTATTTCTTTGCTTGGTATAGTTTCTCTGCATCCTAGAGCTCTTGTCAGCGACCCATTTTGTGAATGGAGACACTTCTGCTTTGAAGTCATAATTTATCCTGCAAGAGCTGCTAAAAGAAGCACTTTTAAACTCAGATCTGAGCGTAGGCTGGGAATTGTAAGTCACCTCTGAGCACTTGGGTAAATTGCAAAGAGTAGAATCCTTTTTCCCTTAGGGAGTCAATTTTAACTTATTGCTTTTTCCTCTGAAGATAGTTTTCTCAAACATTTTCTCCTCCTTGCTTTCATTGCAAATTCTGACTCAGGTTGTACGAGTGAGCCATTTGTGATTTATTTATGACATTTAGTTTGCTGTTAAGTTAACTTGTGACTACCTCATCATTAACCATCTAGCTAAACAAGAGTTTTAAAAATTAACCTGTGGAAGGTCTAGGGGAACGCTGTATTTTTCCAACCTACTCCCAAGACAATTACGGTTACTAACTAGCCATCTCTGTTCCTAAGCCTTAGAGAGAAAACATGGCAGAGAGGGTGAGAATGTGGACGCTGGCATCCACATGCCCATATTCAAATTATGACTTTATTACTTATCAGCTCTGTGGTGTAGGGTAAGTTACTTGACCTCTCTGTGCCTCAGTTTCCTCATCTGTGAAGGGAAGTAAAGCTCATACCTTCCTCATAGGGTTATTGCACGTAATAAATGAGTCAAGATACCCAAAGATTTTAGAAGTTGCTTGACATGTAGAAAGCAAAATGTAACTACATCTTCTTCTTATTAAATTGTCTTGTAGTTGTGTAATATTTTGAGGACTGGAAAGAAAAACATCCAGATGGACCAGGAAAGCATATATTTGTAAAAACAGGTATCTTTTACTTTTATGGTTTGATTAATATTAAAATGGCTATGAGAAGCAAGTCAGATTTAATCAAAGGTGATCCTAGATTTAGTCACTGAAAATGTTTTGTTTTTTGTTAAATTAAGTCAGGGGCATAAACTATTTAAATCTTCTGGGTCTTATTACAGTGCTATTTTGAATGTCATGTTTTAAAGGTTGAAGAGAATGTCTTCAATGTGTGAGTTTGCATAATACAACCATCTGACTGAATAGGGCTATATTAGGTGGCCGGCCAGACACCCTGAGGCTCCCCCCAACCCTTCGCTACCTTCCCACACGCTCTCAAGAGGGACATGTAGCACACGTTATGCAAGCTCTACAGAAAAGAAAGATAATAAAAACACATCTCTGTCTCCATGTGTTACTGCTTTTTCTACACACTGAGTTTTCAGGGTAACTATCTTGTTAAATTTGTCTATTGCTGACAAAGCTATTCAGGATTAAACAATACCCTCTGTCATTTTATAGGCGGCCAAATTTCCCTAAGAGGATTCTTTTGGAACCCCCTAAAATGTCCCTTTGTTGCAACCCACAGAAATGCACAAGAGAGCAGCTGAACTGTGCAACTGAGTTTTCTTTATTACATGTATACACATGCGTGTGCACACATATGAGCACACACACACACACACAGAGTCCTTGTGCCTTATTCCTTCACATTTTTTCTGGGATTGGTTAGTGAAGAAATTTGGGGATAAATCTCTGCTAGTTTGGGGCCATGATTGCTTTACGTTTCCAGGAGTTCAAATGCATTACAGTCATTCCTTAATCTTCACAGTGTGCATTTAGTAGGGCTCTATTATACCCATTTTATTGTCAGAAAGTCCAAGGAGAATTCTAGGGATTTGGCCAATATTGGCAGATTAATCACCTGGCAGTCACAATTTGGCCATGTGGACTCAAGCAGCTCTTTAATTGTTTGGAAGCCCCCAAAGGGAAAGCTATGCAACTTGAATTTATCGGGGAGGTGGATATGGGGGAGAGGTTTGCACAGTCTTAACCTGGAGGCTCAGAGTTCTGTTTCCAGGATGGTTCCCTTCCTTCTGATCCCACAGGGAAGGCCAAGTCCTCCTGTATCTTGCTTTCAGAGCTCACATATATCATTGTCTTCTAATATGTATCATGTTGTAATCTCATATTGATTTTTTAAAATTAATTTATTTTTGGCTGCGTTGGGTCTTTGTTGCTGCACGTGGGCTTTCTCTAGTTGTGGCGAGCGGGGGCTACTCTTCGTTGTGGTGCACGGGCTTCTCATTGCAGTGGCTTCTCTTGTTGAGGAGCGCAGGCTGTAGGTGCACGGGCTTCAGTAATTGTGGCACGCGGGCTCAGTAGTTGTGGCTCACGGGCTCTAGAGCACAGGCTCAATAGTTGTGGCACACGGGCTTAGTTGCTCTGCCACATGTGGGATCTTCCTGGACCAGGGCTCGAACCTGTGTCCCCTGCATTGGCAGGTGGATTCTTAACCACTGCACCACTGCACCGAAGTCCTGATATTGATTTTTATCGTCACCCGAATAATTATCTCCACCCAGAGGGCCAGAACTCCATAAGGAGAATGTTTTACTAATCACTGTGTTTTCAGTACCCAGCCCAGTACCTGGCATACGGTTGGTGCCTAATAAATAATGACTAGTTGAGCGCTCTCCTCTTTGTACATGTTTCTTGTGCCAATTCTCAGTGTCCTTTGTAACACCACAGACTCAGTTGGTGCTGACTGGGGCCAGACATGATTTGGGGGCACGGAGGGGCTGAAATGACCACATAATCCTCTAGGCAGCCAGGGAGGTGTTCCATCAATCAGTACTTTAACAAGAATTTATTAGATTTGAACCATATGCTTACTTTGTGCTCAGTGTTAAAAATCGAGGGAAATATTGTAAAGAATAATAGTCTCCTTGCCTAGAGAATTTCAAAATCTAGCTGGCAAGATGAGTCTTTTACAAATATCATAATTAAATGCTAACCAAAAAGATAAAAAACCAAAAAACTGAGACTGATTCTAAGGGAAGTAAAGTTTCAGAGAATGGAGAGCTGAAGGTATTCTGAAATGGACAGAGAAAGTTCATATGGAGTTAGGACTTAAGTAAGAAAGATGTGTAGGATTGGGATTATCAAGGGGCAGAGTGAGACTTTCTATATGGGAAGGGGAGACCCAATGAGCAAAGACATGGGGACTGCCATGAACACGGCCTATGTGAGGACAGGGGAGGCCACTAACCTGGCTGGAGTGGAGTGTGCTTGAGAGAGAGGAGGAGATCAAAGCCAAGTAAGTGATGGAGGACCCTGACAGGTGGTTTGTGATCTTGACCCAGCCTGGTCAGGCTGGGACTTTTGTGCTCAGGGTGGCGGTGACAATAGTTGGAGCAGTAGTGGAGGTTGGAGGGAGCTACAGGGGCTCGTCCTAGCACCTCCATGCCACACTCTCCTCTTGGTTTTGATTTCATTACAATCAGCACTCAATTTTTTGACTTGAAAACTCCCATTGATGAACCAGCTTAATCTCTTTACAAGGCAGTGGTTTTCAAACTTGAGTGTGCTTCAGCACCCTTCCGGGATCTTGTTTTAAATGCGGATTTCTGAGACCTGTCCCCTACCCCACACCCAAGCTCTGATTCCATAGCATAAGACTTAGGGAGCTGCATTTTTGCAAGAACCCAAGGTGCTCCACAGACCACACTTTGTGAATATTGCCCTAAGGAGTAAGTGGTCCAAGGAGTAGTAAAAACTTAGAAGATGAACAACCAGCAAAAAGCATGTGTAACAGAAGCAAACTGCACAGTTAGCCACTGTGACGTTGTTCTTTGATGAAACGTAAACACTGTCCAAATAATTCTTAGCTTTCCCATCATCTGGGGCCTTACCTTAATTTGATGACTAGGGCGATATATATATGATAGACATGGAAATGATCCAATTTCCGGAAGCTCAGGTTGTGAGAATACTCAAGCTCACCTTAATCCGAGGACATCCTAAGAGCAGCCACTTGAATTTATGCTTTGCTATCAGCTGTTTAAAAAACTACAATTAGTAGCAAATTACAGTCAGACCGACTTTCAAAAGAACTGGTTACATTCTGCTAGGAAACAGTTTAAAGGATCAGATTCGTGCTGCCACTAAATCAAACAAGCTCATCTGGCTCCTGAGACTTGGGCCTCCCAACCCTGCAAAGTCTGTGAGCTGGATTCTCTTTTAGCAAAAAGCTCAGCTTTGGGCTTTGGTATTCTAATCAGCGTTCACTCGTACAATGGCCCGATCTGCCTGGGGAGGATGCAGAGAACTCACTGGCAAAAATGCAGAATGGTAAAGATGTGTGTTCCTTCTACGTCTCCAGATGGGAAAACTGCCAGGGACTATGGTACCCGATCTGGTTTCTTCAATCATGTGATGTAGCCTCTCTGCAACCCTTGATGGGAAGTAAAGAGGACCTTGGAGGTAACACAAAGGAGGGGGACTCTCTTCTGTCAACTGTTCTTTCATTCAACCCACACTGAAGAAAGGGCAGACAGTGCAGAGTAAAATCATGCCACTGGGATCCCTACAAAGTCACGCCGTTCAAGTGTGATGATTGGAACGCTGTCAGCTGACATAGTCCGGTACAGAGTTGGAAGGTGGGGTGTGCAGGTTGGGGTCCAGTTTTGAATGGATCAAGTGAACCTCCTCAGAGTTAGAATTTGAGGAAATTGTAAAAGGTATTTCATTTCTTCTATCACAGCTCTGGGGGGATGGGTGGCGGAAGCCTGCACAGTACTCGTTTTACCAGAAATTTGTTTTGTGTTTCCCACTCTCCTACAGATTTACAGTGACAGCACAGCCATTTCACCCGAGATAAAAGCAAAGGAAAGAACTGTAATAGTGAAGGAAACATATTTTAGAACTAATACCACTCTTTTTTTTCAACCTGCCAGCAAAAAACTGTTTGGCTTCATTTTATGTGATGCTGGTTATCTAGAGTCAAGGTTCATTAGGGAATGTGCAGAGCCTTGTATCTTTTTCTTTTTTTAAATATAGTCTTGAGAGACTGTTCAATTCTTTTTTTTTTAATTAATTAATTAATTTATTTATTTTGGCTGTGTTGGGTCTTCGTTTCTGTGCGAGGGCTTTCTCTAGTTGCGGCAAGCGGGGGCCACTCTTCATCGCGGTGCGCGGGTCTCTCACTATCGTGGCCTCTCTTGTTGCGGAGCACAGGCTCCAGACGCGCAGGCTCAGTAGTTGTCGCTCACGGGCCCAGTTGCTCCGCGGCATGTGGGATCTTCCCAGACCAGGGCTCGAACCCGTGTCCCCTGCATTGGCAGGGAGATTTTCAACCACTGCGCCACCAGGGAAGCCCCCAGAGCCTTGTATCTTAAGGTTGGGTGAGTCCAGTGCAGCTGTCTTGGCTCATCCATGCCCATGCACAAGCACCTATAATGCCTGGAGTTAGGGAAACAAAATCCCCCGCTTCTGTGAATCTCCAACTAAAGGCACCAAAGGCAACCTTCAACTCCCCCCAAGGACAGTAGAAAACAAGGGAGAGAATGTTGTTGAACTAAACTGAATTTGAATTGAAAGCCAACGCCCTTTTCAAAAATGTAAAAAATTTTGCTTGCTTTGAATATCTACCAGGCACTGAATGGGTGGGTCGCTGGCGGTTCTCCAGGACCACCCAGTCTCTAACTACCATCCAGGTATCTTCTAGTTTCCAACTCAAGGTAAAGGAGAGACACCTATCCTAAAAGACATCTTGCATGTTTTCTTCTTTTATTCTCTTTTTTTGACCATTCTCCATTCACCACTTACCATGGATGAGTTAGCTGTCATAAGGGGTAGCTAGAGATGAATTCAGTGTCTTCATGTCCTATATTGTACACCGAGGTAGAAAGTGTATAAACATAAACCCAGGGCCTCACATCTTCTCAGCACTTGAGGGATGGAGGTAGGAACACTTGTCTTCACCCTCCTGAGCTGGACTGCTGGGAATAGGGTGGATATGCCCATTCTGGCCAAGGCCTGGTATTCTTTTCACTCCCTCATGCACATCATATCAGCTCTGTGAACTAGGTATTATTATCCACTCATGAGGAAATGAAGGCTCAAAGAGGTTAAGTAATTTGCTCAAGATTGCGCATCTGGGAGGAACTGGGGTCGGGATCCACGTCTGACTTGGCCCAGGATTGTTCCGTCATAACACATCTCTAGGGCCCTGCGTGGAGCACTGCCCAGGTCTCTAGAGATAGGCAGCTGTGCGTGTGGGATGAGGGGCAGAGCCAGTGCTCTCAGAGGACAAGCCCATCACCTCTGATCCTGATGCAGGGGAGGGGCTGTATGTATGTATGTTTGTTAGTCCCAAAGGACAAAAACACAGGTGAGACGGGCTATTCTGCTGCTCAGCAGGCACTGCTCCTAACCACCTGCCCTAGTTCTCCCCTTTCCACTTAGAGCATTTTTTTCCCCTCTGAAGTGACATTGGAGGAAAAAGGATCTTGCAGAGGTGTTATGAATCATGACACTAGCGTTATGTGTTGCATAAGCTGCCTGATTGCATAGGGCCAGCAGGGACCTGGGTGGGGATGGGGAGGTGGAGGAAAGGAGCAGGGCAGGCATCTTCTTTTCTTTAGGGGGATGAAACTTAGACCACCCTGCCTGTTAGGCAGATATGCAACAGGGCACTGGTTCTCATGCCCTTAGCAGAGAAGATGCTTTTGTTGAAGCACTTTTGTTCACTTTTTCTGGGTATCTTTTTAGAGGCTGGTTTCCTCCCCAGGTGGCCCTCTGAATGGAGGTGGGAAAGGAGATGAGTGAGAAGGGAATTTACAAGTATTGTCAGGTGCAGTGTGTCAGGCACAAGCCTCCCAGCTTCACCTGCACTTTCAGAACCGGAGAAGACAGGGCTTGCTACCTCTTGGCCCAGAAGACTGAGTCGGATCCTCTGCATTGGTTAGCTAAGACTACTGTGAGAAAAATGTTTGCTAATGTGGGACTTTTCTTGGAGGAAAACCTCTGAAGAGGAAAACCCATAATCTAGTTAGGATGTAATTTCTTCTTTCCTTTTGCTTGCTCTAGGCCTTCATTCATTCCATTTGTCTTTTAGACATTAGGACTGTAATTAATCCCACTTTTTCTTTATCTCCGGAGATTTAACTTTAGCTCATTTTAAGATGGCAGATTACCAAACCCTTTTTCTTCATCTTTCCAAATGTTTGCAAACTGGTAGGACTATTTAAATGTGGGTAATCTGAAGCAATGTTGGCTTATTCTATCCAAACATGGATTTTTTTTTTCCCTAGGAGAGTACAGAGTGACTTTCTGGAGTTCAGAGGAAACTAAAGTTATTTTATTATTTTACACAGGAAGACAAAACCCCGAGAAAGAGCAGAAAATGATATAAGAATAACATCAGACTGGGGTGGAAGTTTCTCTACGTTTCCATGCTCTTAATTACACGAACACTCACCGCCCTTTTTCACACAAACCTTGTTAGGAATGCTGACTTATTGCTGCTGCTTTGACAAGGGTGAAAAGTCAATCCACTGCCATGAGTTTGACTTGCAGGATTATTACTGGAAGAAAATCTATACAAGTGTGCTTTTCGATGGCCACGGCAGACTTTTTAATTTCTTTGATAATTCCTTCACTCTTCTGTTTTGGTACAGCTGGGACTGACCTACTTTGTTCCTTCATTACAGGGTTTTGCATAGGTATTAATAACAGGATGAAGAGGCTCTGATTCTCAAACTCGTCCCTGAAACTCAGCAGGACCTCTCAGCTTCAAATCCCCAGACCAGCTTCATGAATTTTATTTATGTATTCATTTATTTATATGATTTCTGGTGCTGAGACACGGATGAAAAATTAAAACGTAAATTCATCAGCAGGACCTAGAGCGGAGCAAGATTAAAATTTGAACCCCTGAACTTCCAGGCACCTCCTGCCACGGAAATAACAAGATCATCACTGAACTCCACAAACAAAGGGAGCTCTCTTTCCTCCCCCAACAGCCGTTGAAAAGGCAGACCTGAGAATACTCAGGCTCAAGACATCACTCAGAACATCCCAAACCAAAACAAAAGCAATGCACCAAACAGCCAAACAAACAGAGGTGGGATGAGAGTCCAGCAAGCCCCGGTGAGTTGCCAAATTTGGTTTTTGGCTGTTTGCCCCGCGGGAATTACGTAATTCCCAGACAAGGGCCCTGGACTCAGAATTTCAGCCTCTCATCTGAGACTTTTACTCCTAAGAGCTGGCAGCAAAAATAGGTGAGGATCTCACTTCCACTGATGCAGTGAGGCTGCTGATTTTTATTAGGTAATTTTGTTAGTGCAGTTGGGATGGTGTTGGAAGGAAATGCTGTGTTGTGAGATAATAGAGTGAATTCCCTCTCCCCTAAAAGTAACTAAATTGCCCTCCATTTTATACTCTTAAGTAATCCATGCCCCAGTTCTCTGAGGCCAATCAATGTGAGTCTCCAAAGCAGAGAGCCTTGTTTATTTCACCCTTCCGCAGTGGGACAGCAAGCTCAGACTGAGGGATGGGGCCGACATGCTGCGGATTCACTAAAGAAAAGCAGGAGGCATAGGAGAGAGTTGAGGCTGGTATCAGAAGAAACGACCGACCCCTGTGAACCAGATACCTTACAGATGTCCTCTCATTTCATACTCACAATAGCCTTATAAAGTAAGTATTATTCTCATTTCATAGGGGAGGAAATTGAGTCTCAAAGAACAAAGCAGCCTGCTTGAAATCACGCAGCTGGTTAGTATGACCGGGGCTTATAAGACTTCAAAGCTTATTCCGTATCCCAGGCCAAGAGCACTGCTCTGTCAAGTTCAAGGGATTTAGGTAAAGCATCCAGTGGCTTCATTGGTTCCATAGGACCTTGTGTGATTGAGCCACTAAAGGTCTTTATCGCTAGGGTCAAGGCCTCTGTATTCCGTAGTCTCTGTGCTGTCTCATGGCTACTAGTCATGTGTGGCCATTTAAATTTAGATTAATTATAATAAAACAAAATAAAATAATTTAGTTCCTCTGTCACACTAGCCACAAGTCAGTGCTCAGTAAGCACATGTGGCGAGTGGCTATCTTTCTAGACAACACAGGCTTCTAGAACATTTTCAACTTAACAGAAAGTTTTGTTGGATAACAGTGGAGGTGGAACATTCTAGTTGTTAATGGGACCTCCCCCTTTTAGGCTGCACTTAGTTCTTCTGGGCCTGAGAATCTAGCTCATCCTGCTTATCAAAGCAGGAATGTTCAGTCCCACTCTGGGTTTCCATTGGGAGGGATTTTCCCTAAGCACATTTACGACCTCTGTCTGCCTCTTTACTCAGTCTACTCTGGGAAGGTGGAGATCCTTTACTGATTGGTTAATTTGGGAAGAATAATTGGGAATGAGTTACCTACTGAGAACAAGTTCTGCCGTTCCCCCAGGTCTCTGCCCCTGTGGTGGGCATGGTTTGGGGGTGCCCTGAATACCTTCTGTTTGCCTGTAAATCCACTCTCTACCCTTCTCTACCCTGCTCTGGGCTCCAGGAGGCTGACCTCTGTCAGACTCACCATATGATAAGATCATACACTCCCAACTGTAATTTATGGTAAGATGGAAGGACTATGTCTGGGAGGGGGCACAAGCAGGGTCAGGGCACAGAAGAGACATGAGCAGGTCACCTAGTCCCCTTTTTACCCACCACCCTTGCACCGGTGCCTCTCCCTCAGCTCACACCTATGACTGCAGGGGCGTGGGGAGGTCTGTTGTTTAGCAAACTGGCCCCCTAACAGGAGGACAAGGAAAGACAGAAGAAAGAGGCAGAGCACTCCAGATTGGTAGGTGGTAGTTTTCATAAGCAAGGGAATTTACATGGGAGGTTTGTAAAGATGAGTAGATCTCTGAACCTGGCAGCCAGAATCTTAAGTTTATATTAAGAGGCCTTAACTGGGTTCAGTCATGTCCACGTGGTCTCAACAACATTGTCCTCTCAGGGCTGCATCCCTGAAAATGGCTCCCGCTGTGGGAACGGTGGGCGGAATGTACATTCCAAGGACGGGGAGTGGACGAGGAGCTTTCCATTGCCTAAGTCCAGCCCTCTGGTCAACCGGAGGTCAGACCCTCTCCATGACCTCCTCCAACTAGGCCCCTGTGACCATCTGATGAAGAAGGTAAAAGGCCAAACTGGTTCATAGATGGATTGGCTCTTTATGTGGGTGTAAACTGAAAATGGGCTGCTGCACTACAGCTCAATTCAGGGCTGGACGTGAAAGAAAGGGTGAAGAGAAATCTTCCAAACAGATTTGGGAGATATATGTGATTACCACATTGTGTGGAAAGAGAAGTAGCCCAAAGTAACAATAAATATGGGCTTATGGTCAGTAATCAATGGTTTATCTGATTGATCAAGGCCTGGAAAGAGAAAGATTGGAGGATTAGGGACCAGGAGGTCTGGGGAAGAGGCATGTGGAAGCATCTATGGGCTGGAGCATGATGTGTGACAAACTTTGTATCAAATATTAGTGCTCAGCAGAGAGCATTTATTTACCATGGAAGAGGCACTAGACAACCAACTTGATGAAGTGACTTAGCCGGTTGAAGTCAGTCCTTGGATACTCCAGTAACTGGCAGAATGGGCTTCATGACATGGTGTCCGGGATGGAAGCCACGCATGGACCCGACAGCATGGGCTCCCTCTCACCAAGGCTGGTTCGCCACTGCTGAAAGCCCAACTTTCTAGGAGCAGAGATGAATGCTGAGCTGCTGACTTGGCACCATCCGCCATGGGGACCAACCAGCCACTTGGAGGCAAGTGATTACATCAGACCCCTCCCATCTCGGAATGAGCAGCCATTCGTCTTGACTGAATCAGCATGCACACCAGATACAAGATTGCCTGAAAGCACCTGCCAGCATGACAGTCAAAGGACTTGCAGAGTGCTTCATTCCCTGCCTCAGGATCTCGCTGAACTGAGGAGCCCAGTTATAGACTAGGATGTGTGGCAGTGAGCACGTGACCATGGAGTCCGCTGGCCTTATTACATACTGCATCATCCAGAAATTGTTGGCTGTGATGAAACAGCTTCTTAACAGCCACCAAAGGTCCAGCTTAGAGATGATAAACTCTGAGGATTGGCACCATCCTCTAGGACACAGTATATACCCTACATCAACAACCATTATATGGGGCTGTGTTCCCAGTAGGTAGCAAGCATGAATCTGGGAACCTAGGAGTAGAAGTAGGTGTGGCTCTGCTTCTATGACCCTCGGTGACCCACTTAGGGAATTTGTGCCTCCTGTTGCTGCATTTCTAGACTTCTGAGGTTCAGTTTCCAGAGGGAGGGCATTTCTATCAGGAAACTCAGTAGGGGCCCCATTAAGTTTTAAGCTCTATCTGCTGACTGACCCTTGTGCCAAAGTCTACCAAACCCGGGAACTAGTCTTCTTCCTAGTAGGAGTGATTGACCCCAATGATTAGGAAGAGGTAGGGCTGCTGTTACAGCCTGAGGTGTCTCTTGGAATCCCCTTAGCCACTTTTAACAATAAATGGACAAAGGAGTAGCCATAGCCTGAGAAGGGCATAGTGACCAGGAGCTGAGATCATCTTACTGATGAAGGTCAGGGTGACCCCACCAGGTAAGCCACTTAGACCAACAGAGGTGCTAGCCAAGGGGGAGAGGAATCTAAAACGAGTAGCAGAGTGGTGATGTGTATCAGTTACCTTGAAAGCAGCTGCAGCAACAGGGGCTGTAATTCATGTCACTAACCTTCCTCTTGTAAGTTTAACCAGGAAATCAGGCCAGCCGGAATCCTGGAGAAAGTGTTCTCAGATTTTACAAGTGAAGAAGGTGGACCCAGGTGGCTCAGTGAGTGCTATGGGGCGCTGCCCAGACACCCCCCCCCCCCCCCCCCCCCGCTTAGGACGAGGAGACCATTCTCCCAGCTTCTGAGAATGGCAGTGACTTGGTGACTTGCGCCTCTCAGATGAAGCCTCTCCAGGAGTTGACGTCCACTAAAGACAGCCACAGGCCACACTCCGCTCCCAGGGGCAGCCGGCACCCAACGTGTGGTCAGTGTAAATGCCAAACTTCCTTGCATCAGGCAGGACCTCTGGGCAGGTTCCTCCCAGGCTCTGGGTCAGATGAGGCTTTGGATGCCGCTTCTTCGCAGTTCAGTACCTCCCTGGGCCCAATTCCACGTCTTTGCCTCCCCACAGGTGTAGCTCTTAAGTGAACACCCCAGCACACCTCCTGCATGCTAATCTCTCTCAGAGCCTTTTTCCTGGGGCACCGACTTCAGACAGTGCTGTTCTTCACCTCTGAGTACTTTCCCTGCCTACACTTCTGATGGATTCTTCTTGAATTATTCCTAATTTCAGTGTGCCCTCTGAACCCTGCTGGGACCCTCACTGCCTGGCACAGCAACATGGGGCAGGCCTGCTCCAGGCTCCGGATCCCCAACAGGTGGGTAGGTCTGCCCAGTTCTGAGGTTCAGTATCTGTAGGACCCCCTACCCATGGATAGAATCTGCATCCTCAAACCTACAAAAATCAGCTTTTTAAAGATATTTTGGCCTCTCCATTAATTCTGTGTTTACATTAGTCAGAGCATGAGTGGGGAAATACTCATTTGTGGCTCCTTCAGAAACCCCAGCCCCATAGAGTGCAACTGATACCAGATTTAGATGCAACAGCCAAGTGTTTGGCCTGTTGAAGGGTGCCTTTTTGACTGTGTGTGTGTGTGTGTGTGTGTGTGTGTAGGGGTATCTAGCAAGCTTGGCCTGCTTTCAGTAGGATGGCTATTTCTCCCCCTAAACGGGGCCCTGATAGAATAAGTAGGTTGATTGAATCTCTTTGATTCTCAAGGTTATTTAATACATTGATGTGTTCTGTATCTAAAAATCTCTCTTTTTAAAATTTATTGTTTCATTACATAATTAATAAGTGAATTCATTCTCTTTGTTTAAAAAATAATTAAAGCATTACAGATAAGGCTAAAATTCCCTTTGGCTGTCACACCAATCCCCTCCCAGAAGACAAATTATTACCCTCCAGACCTTTTCCAAATTGGCAGTATCTATTTAAATTAAAGTTGTTCATTTTCTTTGACCTGGAAATTCTAGTTTTCAGAAGTTACACTTAAGAAAGCCTCTTGGATGCGCATGAGAAAGAATGAGCAAGGATATTTACGGCAGCACTGTTTATAATAGCCATAAAGGTAAGTAACTTAATAGGGGTCTAAATAAATTGTGGTATATTTTTACAGTGATACTGGATGCAGTAGTGAAAACAGTGAGGTGGTTCCGTAAATGCTAACAGGAAAAAAAATCTTCAGGAGATATTGTGGCATGAAAAAGGAAGTTGCAGGATGATAAATGTACTATGATTCTGTTTTATCAGGGCTATTAAAATAATTGCCCAATTGAAATGACCTGGGTTAGAGAAAGGAGCAGGAGTCAGGGAAGTGATTAGTCCTCTCCCCTGCCCTGCCTCTCTTAGCCATTCCTTCCTATTTTCCTGTACCGTTTCTGCTTCCCTTTTACTCCATGTTTTTCTGTCTTTTTTTTTTTAAACTTTTTGTTTTGTATTGGAGTGTAGTTGATTAACAACGTTGTGATGGTTTCAGGTGTACAGCAAAGTGATTCAGTTATACGTATACATGTATCTATCCTTTCTCCAATTCTTTTTTCTCTCTCTCAATCACTGCTTTTCATGGGTTAACATTGGAGCCAAATCTACATCCTGTGAACTGCTTTTGTTTACTCTCTTTAACAACCGGTTGAACTCAGTTGATGAGCAACATGGCCAATCCAAACTGATAGTTAAAATGTCAAAATAAATGGTTGCCTTGCCTGTGCCCCAGCTCACGTGATGCAGTTGATGAATAATTAATTAGGCAGCAATATGATCTGTTTGTGGAAACTTGCCCACTTTGGCTACTCTAAAAGCTTCAAAGACAAACCAACAATTTGACCAAGTTATTAAAAAAAATGTATATATAAAAGAAACTTCAATTGTGGGTTGAATAATAAAAGCCTAGTGTTTGCATTAAACAAAGTGCAAGTAGCGTTGTATTTTGTGTTACTAGAGCATGTAGATTATTTGAATTAAACAATTCTAGTCTAATGGCTTCCTTTTAGATTGGAGAGAACTGTGGCCCAAGGAAGTGAGGTTACAAAGCAGCATTCCCGGTTCAGCTGTTTTCTGATGACGCATTTTTTAGACAGTAGAGATGTTCATTCTCCTGTACTCTGGGAATGGTCCTGTCTCTCTCTGGTATGGGAGCATCCAAATGTCTGCTCTTTTACTCTTAGGTCTGTGATTGGGGCACAATCCTTATGGGATGGATGGAAATGGTTGACATAGTCCTGAATGGGGTAATGGCAGGAGGGACCAGCTCTGGGCCTCTCTGGAGTTCTCTGTTATGGTTTAAGGATGTTTCAGTGCTAGAGGGTCTGGGAATAAAATCACATGAGAATGGCCACAGGAACTGGACATTTTTAGCTGGAAGAAGACACCTAGGAGTAGGGTAACCAGATAAATACAGGGCATCGGTTAAATTTGAATTCAAGATGAACGATGAATACTTTTGAAGTATAATTATGCCCCAGATATTGCATGGGACAAACTTATACTAAACAAAAATTATTCGTTGCTTATCTGAAATTAAGTTCAATCGGGTCCCCTGTATTTTTGTATTTTGCATGTTTCTTCGTCTTGCTGACTCTAAAATGATCAATTATGACCAAATTCTCTTTATTTCTATCCTCTGAAGCTTCTAGCTAATTTTATGATAGGACTGTCACTGCTCTCATAACGCGACCGACCGTTTCCCCAACGGACACGCTGGTCTCTCTGACTCTTCAGGGATATTCCTCCTGCCCTTCAGGATGGTTCCCTGTGTATCCACAGTGGGAAGATGTCTAAGTCCCTCTTGAAGTTAAAAAAGAGTAAATGAGCAGCATGCATGGTAAGATCCCATTTGTGTAAATTTTCAAAAGCATAAACATAAATATAGGTAAAAACTTTTTTCTGGTTAAACATCTAAGAAACTCTTACGACTGTTTATTTTGGGATGGGGTCAGTTATTGAAGGCTGGTGAGGAAGACTTCGTATTTATTTTATACCCTTATGGATGGATATTTTAAAAACAACTGTTCACATTGAAACAGGCTGGGTATTTACCTTTTAGGAGCACCGTGGTGGCACTCTCAGTGATGGGTTAGGATTTGTGATAGAAGGAGGCCATCTCACGTTCCTTTCAGTTTAAAGATTGTATAAATTTAAATAGTTTGAGGAAAGCCCCATCAGACAGTCTGGGTAACCCCGTTGATATGTTTGAGCTTTCTCGATCTCCCCTGCCCACCTAAAAGCTCAGGTGAGAGGAAAGCATCTCCCAACGCAGCCGTGGCCAGTTGCACGTGTGTTTGCCAGTGCGTGTGTGTGTGTGCACCACCTGAGGGTAAGGAGTATGAGCCCAGGGTCCACAAATCCACATGCAGTTCTTGGCCTTACATTCAAGGCAGGTCTGGACAGTTCAACAACAAGGAAAACAAACTTTTTTGTTCTCCTCTTAATAATAGCTCAATCCACATGAAATTGCTGTTGCATAGGCAAAAAAAAAAAAAAAAAAAAGATTGCCTGAATATCAGCAATTTCATATAGTTCAACTAATACTACTTTTGGGCATCACTTTTTACTTTCTCATTTGATCAATTAGAAAAACAAATCAAAGCAACTGAAGTATGTATATTTCCAGGCTTCCAAATCTGCCTTACCTTTTATTTACCTATTATTTGTGATACATATTAATAACAGCTAAAACTTACATAACATTTTGTATGCGCCAGGGGTTTTAAATGCTTTGCATATAGATGCCCATTTAAACTTTCCAGTAAACCTATGAGATAATTGTGTTTGTCCCATTTTGCCAGCGAGGAACCTGAGGGGCGCGGAGTTTCAGCATCTTGCCTGTGTTGGTGCAGCTGTAGGTGATGGAGCAGGGCCCTGAGCCCAGGCCGGGTTGGCTTGTAACCATGACATCACACTGCCTCTCCTTTGTTCTGGCCCCCGAGTTCCTGTTACGATAGGCCCGTCACTGCCCTCTTATAACCTATTAACTCTTTCCCCGGCAGACAAGTTGATATGTCTGGATTCCACAGGGGTACACATACCATACTCTAGGATGGCCCCCTTGAAGCAGCGGAGGAGTTTATCCAACTGTGGTGAGGCCAGGGTGTCCCCGCACCCAACAGTTTGGATTGGGGGCCCTCAGGCAGGCAGTCTGATCCTTCCTTGCTGCCGGCGCCGGTCTCACTACAAGGAAACGGTCCTTGATAAGAATCATCAGTTTCCTCCTGAGCTGGTGCTCCTGCAGGCCTGGCGGAGGCGCCTGATTTACCCATCCCCACAAACACGCTCTCCACCCATTGTACACCGAGCTCGCCTTTGTGCCTCTGCTTCATTTCTCCTTTCCTACGACAGTGGTGCTGAGGCTGCAGCGAGGCAGAGTGGTTGGTGCGTCTCACAGACAGGAGAGGAGGACCCACCGCTTAGTACCTATGGGCGTGTGAACTTTTCCGCAAGTCAGCTACTTCCTGGGTAGAACGAGCATGATAACGCTGATGTTTTGGGGGTGGTTGTGTGCCTTAACTGGGTCCTGGACGTAAAGCCCAGTACAACATGGGACGTGCGGAAAATCATAGGAAGCAGCAGCACTGGGGCTAGATCACTTGTGTGTGAGGCTGGGCCCGTGACGTGGGCTAACGCAGCTTTCTCTGGCGTATAAAGTGTCCTTTTAGCACTGACCACCTCACTGAAAGGCACTTTTGCATTTATTAATTACATCTTCTTTTTTTTTTTTTATAAGTAATTCAGTGAAGAAGGCAGAATAATTCTTTATTTTATTTATTTATTTTTGGCTGTGTTGCGTCTTCGTTTCTGTGCGAGGGCTTTTTCTAGTTGCGGCAAGTGGGGGCCACTCTTCATCGCGGTGCGCGGGCCTCTCACTATCGCGGCCTCTCCCGTTGCGGAGCACAGGTTCCAGACGCGCAGGCTCAGTAGTTGTGGCTCACGGGCCTAGTTGCTCCGCGGCATGTGGGATCCTCCCAGACCAGGGCTCGAACCCGTGTCCCCTGCATCGGCAGGCAGATTCTCAACCACTGCGCCACCACGGAAGCCCTAATTACATCTTCTTATCTGTAAGTGAGGAAGTTTAGACCCACTGTTCCCTTCCATGAGGACGGCTTTGGACTATTTTTGGTGTCTCGGCCCGCACTCTTCCCTCCCCCCAGGGGAAAGAGGAGGGTGTGAAATTACCTGTTTGGTGAGTCTCTCCTTGCTTTCTTCTTTCTCGTGTGGCCTGTCAGCGTCCCTGGGCAGACGGCCTCTTCTGTTCCCAGCAGAGACAGCTCCCCATACTCACTGGCGCAGAATCTGGGCTGGGAAGGCAGGTTCTGTATCGCAGTTTTTGTTGAAATATTAGACTATGGGGTCTTTCTCAGAAATATGTCTCAGAAGGTCTATTAGAGTTCGATTTCTCCTTTGCTCTCAGACCGTACTTTGGCTTTGCCCAAAATTTCAAATGCTAATTAAACTCATGTGTTGCATATATCTAGTATTCTAGAAGGCAATAGCTACCGTATTAATATGAACATTTGAGGTTTGCTATTTGAGATATTTGAATAATTTGATACTAGAATATTATAGGCATTCATGCTGATTTTAAAACGTGATGGTGTAATAGATTTTTCATTTATTTTTGTGACTGTGTTGTTTCTACACTCGATTTTGGAATGGAACGAACGCAATATTCATTTTAGTGTGATTGAACTTTGGGCTTACTGATGAAATGGCGTGTGTTCCCTTAGAAGCGCCTCACAGTTTGCTTTTTAAAATGAAGTAAAATAAACATATAGAAAAGTACATTGTGATGTAACCAGCACCCAGATGGAGAGAGAGCACATTACCAGCACCCCAAAACTCCCCATCACAGCCCCCACCTAGTAAACTACAACCTTGACCTCTCACATCATACATGAGTGTTGCTGGTTTTTGAACTTGATGCACATGCAGTCACACAGTATGCACTTGGTGGGATCTGGCTTCTTTCAGTTAGCACAACTCTAATTTCTTGATTCTGAAAATAATGCTGTGATGGTTTCTAAACCAATTCTTGGAAAGGAAAGGAGGGAGGCAGGGAGGAGAGAAGGGAGAGTGGAGAAGAGAGTGAGAGGGAGAGTGTGTGTGTTGGGTACCATTTGTCTGTAGCTACTCTGAAAGTGATGCAGCCCATGAAGAACTTTGGGAGACTATAAACCAGCCATATTAGCCAGTCCCTGACTACCTTAGACCTTATTTATGTGAGAAAATAAATTGGATCTGAATGAAAATTTTGTTGAACTGACTTGCTTTGGCTGTGTCGTGGGGATGTGGACACGTGGTCCTGATACCTGTGAACCCTAAGAGGACCCCAGGGTGTTGGCCTGGCTGGATTTTACAGTACTGCCCTGAGTCTTAAAGTTATAGTCTTAAAGTTATAGTCTTGTACCCCAGCCGTCTTCCCAGGGTCTAAAAGAAATCTCTGTTGGAACGTTTCCTTCTAGGTTTTCATCGTAGTGTTAGATAATAAATGGATGACAAGATCTATACAGAAGTGGAGTAGAAAGGAACTTACATGGTGTGATTTTTAGGGCCATTATGGGGCTTCACTTGTCCCAAAGTAGCTTTCCCACCATGATACCAAGGCACCACTGTCCCCTTCTCTCTGTCCTACAAGTCCTACATTAAATTCAGTCATTATTAATCCAGAGTAATGAAACCAAATAGCTAAAACACACACACTTATTGTGAGATGTTGGTAGGAGCTCAGAGAAAAGTTGGATCTAACCTCCTTTACGCATTACGCATCCTCTTTGGAACAGTAGGACGTGCTTAATAAGAGGGAGACTATGTTTGTGATGGCCATATTCACACTACGGAGTCAGGCTTCATGATGGAGGCAGCCATGTTCATCCTTGTGCCTCCCAAATTCTTCAACTTCTGTTCCCAAGGACACACCCTGAATATTATCTTTCAGGGTCTCGGGCCTACATGTTGCTCGCTCTTCAGGATGGAGGGTGAAGTTAGGTAGTTTTCTCAGGCTTCTGAGTGAGAAAGCTAGAATTTGAATCTAGCAGTATGACTCCTAATCCCGTGATTATTTACCCCACTGCATGGATGAAACAGTGATCATAATCCACTCCTTTAGCTTTTCAGATGGGGCAAGAAGATTTTGTAACTTTTCCAAGGCCCAGTGCCCTTTGACTTCATCACCCTGTCTCTTGTCTTCCTTACCTCTTTGCCAACCTCAACCCAACTTTTCTCTGAGCTCCTACCAACATCTCACAATAAGTGTGCGTTTTCGCTATTTGGTTTCATTACTCTGGATTAATAATGACTGAATTTAATGTAGGACTTGTAGGACAGAGAGAAGGGGACAGTGGTGCCTTGGTATCATGGTGGGAAAGCTACTTTGCGACAAGAGAAGCCCCATAATGTCCCTAAAACTCACACCATGTAAGTTCCTTTCTACACCATTTCTGTATAGATCTTGTCTTCGCATTATTTATTTGTTCAGAAATTATGCATTGAGTACCTGCTAAGTGCTGGACAATACTCTAAGGGCTTGGGGGCACATCCATGAGCAAAACTGACGAAAGTCTCTGATCTTGTGAGCCTTATATTCTAAAAGGGAGGGATAGAGAACCAACAGTAAGTATTATAAATGATAAATGCTTCAGTTACATGGTCTGTTATGTGATGATAAGTGATACGGAAAACAGCAGAGTAAGAAGGAAGGGGAATGTTGGGGGCAGGTCACTGCAGGTGTAGTGGAGTGTTCCGAGTGGACTCACTGACAAAGCGGTATTTGAATAAAGACTTGCAGGTGATAAGGGAATAAGCCATGCAGGTATCTGGAAGAAGAGCAGTCCACAAAGAGGGACAAGGCAAGGCAAAGGCCTTAATGT
The DNA here is from genome assembly GCF_028021215.1 of Eschrichtius robustus. Lineage (NCBI taxonomy): Eukaryota > Metazoa > Chordata > Mammalia > Artiodactyla > Eschrichtiidae > Eschrichtius > Eschrichtius robustus. The sequence continues at coordinate 95,697,733 of NC_090825.1, forward strand.
GGGAGTATGCCTGGAATGTTTGATGTAAAGTAGAAGACGAGTGAGGGAGGAGGAGAACAATAAGAGGTGAAGTCACAGAAGTAACCAGGAGTCGAACCATGTAGTTACTTGTCGGTCATTGTTAGGACTCTAGCTTTCCTGCTGATTGAAATGGGGGGAGGGATTGCAAAGCTTTGACACAGAAGAGAGACATGATATGACTTATGTTTTAGCTAATCATTTTGGTTGCAGTGTTGAGAACAGGCAGTAGGTGGGTGGGAGACAGAGAGGGAGACCAATTAGGAGGCAGTTTTAATAACCAAGGCGAGGGATGGTGGTAGCTTAGAACAGTGAAGAGAAGTGGTCATAGTCTGGATACACGACTTCCTGATGTAATGGACGTGGAATATAAGAGAAAGAGAAGCCAAGAATGACTTTAGTATTTTCGCTGTAAGCAACTTGAAGATTGGAGTTGCTATCAGCTGAGATGGGAACGACCATGGGAGCAATGGAACAGAAGGTGATCTTGGAGCTCCGTGCTGGATTCATTGAGTTCATGATGCCTATCAGATGTTTCAAGTAGAGGTGTTGAGTCTGGAGTTTGGGAGAGAGTTCTCAGTGGAGGGATACTGTGGGAGTTGATCCCCACATACAGGTGGTATTTAAAGTTATCAGACTAGAAACTTAGCAAAGCAGTGAGGGTAGATAGAGAAGAATTCAAGGTCTGAGCTTACAGCACCCAACATTAAGAGGTAAAGAAGAAGAGGAGAAGGAACCAAGAGAGGAGATATAGGAGTGTCACGTGGCAGGGCGGCGGTGGGGGAAGTGTGGTGTTTTGGAAACCAAGTGAAGAAAGTGTATGAAGGAGAAGAGAATGTCAACTACATCAAATGCTGCTGATGGGTGGAGCAATATGGAGACTGAGAATGAGAAACTTGATTTAGTACCAAGATGGTCCATGGTAACCTTGACAAGAACAGATTTGGCGGAGTGGGGAGGGTGAACACCTTATTGGGATGAATTTAAGAGAGAGTGTGAAGAGATGTGGATGAAACAGTGAGTGTACAACTCTTTCAAGTAATTTTTTTATAGAAGGGGAGAAAACTAATGGGTTGGTGGAAGAAGTGTGGTCAAGAGAAGTAATTTTTAAGGTGGGAGAAATAACAGCATCTTAGTATGCTGATGGAATTGTCTGTATAGGGGGCAGAGGGATGGACTCTTGGGAGCACTGTGGTGGGAGGGAATAGAATCCAGTGTTACAGCAGAGGGACTGGCTTTAGCATGGGGCATGGATGGTCTATGTATGGAAGGCAGAGGGCCTGTGTGCAGAGGCTGGTGCCTGAAACATGAGAGGGTAAGGGGTCGATGGGGACTCTCTTGAATGGCTTTGTTGTTTCAGAGAAGAAAGAAGGTCATTAGCTGAAAATGAGTATGTAGGAGAAGATGTTGGTGGTTGAGGAGAAGGGAGAAGGTATGAAATAGACATCTGGGAAAGCAGGAGCATGAATGAACTAGGGAAGCACAGCACAATTGCCGGCAGCATTGAGGTTCAAGGTCATGGATTTTAAAGGAAACCTGTCAGCATGATTGTGTGTTTTTCTCTAGGGATCTTCATCTGCACAGCTGATGTACATGAAAAGTGGAGAATTGGATCTTTTCTCCTTTGGAAACTTTAAAAATGCAACAATTTAAATGTTTTGTGAATGAAAGAGCCGATTCAAACAATTATGCCTATTTGCTTGCATGCTCCCTCCCTCCCCTCCCTCCGTCCCTCTCTTCCTTTCTTCATTCCAAAAGCACTTGTATCTCCTAAGTATATAATAATCATATCTGAAACTAGTTTAAAGCAATCCCCATTTCTTCAATAAACTTTGTGTGTTTACTAAGTGCCAGGAGCTCTGTTAGGTACCATGAAGATACAAAAAAGAAAAGAAGACCCTAGATCCTCATCTAGGGAGAGGTGAAGATGAAACATGTCTATGATAATTGTAGTATAAGATGGAAATTGGTGAGCATCAATTTGAAAATAGAACATTGTGAGAATTGAGAGAAGGAGAGGTTGTTTCTAGCTGGAAACTAGAATACCATGTGGCCTGAAGGGTGGCCACATGGTTTCTCCCATTCCACGTGCTCTTCTGGGATGCGACATTGATACTCCTCGCATTCAGAGTGGGAGTGGACGTCTTCTCCTGAATGGGCTTGTGAATCATTCATAACCAATACAGTGCACAGCAGAAATGACGCCATATAGCTTCTGAGACTCGGCCAAAAGAGGAGATTTGGCTCCCACCCTGTTTGCTGGGACATGATGTAAAAAGTCCTGAGCCTCCATGTGAGAAGTCCAGTTCCGCTGAGGCCACCATGCTGTGAGGAAGCCCAGGCCACATGGGGAGGATACTTGTAGGTGCTCTGTTTGACAGTGGCCAGCATCAGCAGCGGACATGTGACAGAAAGCACCTCCATGTGATTCTAGCCCCCAGCTGCTGAGTCACCCCCGGCCATTAAGTCTTTCCAGCTCAGGTCCCAGACATCATGGGGCAGAGTCAAGCCATCCCTACGCACTCTCCGAGTTCCTGACCCACAGAATCGCTGAGCATCATACAATGGACTTTTTACACTGCTGAGTCTTAGAGTGGTTTGTCAGGTAGCAGTGGTTATCAGAACAGAAGACTTCTTGACAGAGGGAACCTGAGAATCAAGTCAATGTTTAGATGTGAAGAAAATGTGATACTAAATGAGACTGGCGATTTTATTGATTGTGGAGGAAATGCTTGGAATTTCCCTTTCACATTCGATATTCCGGCTATTAAACACTCTTTTGTAGAAATATCTCTAGATTTTTATCTGAATTCAGAAAATTTATGAAGACTTTGGAATGCAGCTCTTCCTTGTGATTTGATTTTGTGATGACAAAGCACCATCAAATATATTTTAGCAGAACCTAGGTCTTTTTTTTTTTTTTTTGATGTGGACCATTTTTAAAGTCTTTATTGATTTTGTTACAATACTGCTTCTGTTTTATGTTTTTCGTTTTTTGGCTGTGAGGCATGTGGGATCTTAGCTCCCCGACCAGCGATCGAACCCGCACCCCCTGCATTGGAAGGCAAAGTCTTAACTACTGGATCGCCAGGGAAGTCCCCAGAACCTAGGTCTTGAAGAGAGTAACTTTCATGCAAAAAGTTGACAACTTCATTAGCAGAGTTACTAGTATATTTCCTATAAAACTAACAGTATTAGACAGTACTGTTTACATGGTTGCGTAAAAAAACTTGGTAGAATATATATATTATATATATAGTATATAATTTACTTTTAAAACTAATTTTTATTGTAACCACACCAATGTTTTTGTTTTTGTCTTGAACTTTTAAACTTTTATTGACTTACCAAAAGAAGAAAAAGGGAGATATTTTAAGTATGGTGACTGTATACTTACTGGCTCATTTACCTGGCTAATCTTCCCTGCCTTTCCTAGTGCAATAGATTAACAGGTGATCAAACGGTTTGATTTTCTTGATTTCCTCTCCTCCGTCCACCTTCTTCTGGCTGCACATATCTGTCAGTGCTGCTGCTTTCCCAGTTAAGGTGCTTTGTTTGCAAGTAGCTGGGATCAGCGCTAGCCAACTCAAGAAAAACCAATAATAACAAGAGGGCATGATGGGATTTAGTGCAAGGATCTGAAAGTGTTTCCAGAATTAAAGGGAAGGCTGAAGAACCAGGCAGGGTAGGCTGAGGATCAGGGAGCTCCAGGAATATAGGAGGTGAGAAGCCTCTTCCAAGCCCTGCCCTGGAGGCGAATGAGCTCCAACTGTTTTTGGGCGCCATATTCTTCTTCTCACAGCTCTAGTTCCCCTGAAGTATGACTTGGCCCGAGGAGGGCAAGTCCCTCAATGAAACTCCCTTCTTGTCTGTGTCCAGTGGGAGGCATTTCCCAAAGTAAATCTGTACCTTTTGTGATCTGAAGGGAAATGGAAGTCAGGCAGCACAGACAGCAGCTGTCCACCCCACTGTTGATTCCTGGAGTCATCTCAATGGCCAGTAGCAGACTGGACCTCATAGATTTTTAGTGCATTCATTCAATCCAAGTGTTTCTGTTAACTAGCAATATACCTTATTTTAAAAATCATCTCTATACCCAGATTTTGAAAAGAGTTAATATCTTTTAAAATAGCTTCCTATTCATTTGCTCCTTCTTTACTTAAAAACTTGATGGAGTAGAAAGAACTAGGATTAACATTCCCTCTTGAGAGTGGAAAACTGGAGGTGCTAGATGTTTAAGGCACTTGTCCCAAGTAACTCTGATGTCTTAAAAACATAGTCAAGGCTCCAGCTGAGTTTGGCTTTCATTCATCCATCTGTTCTCCTTCTCTTTTTTTATGAGGCAGTTTCCTTAAGGACAGTGATTGTACCTCCTGCCCACTAAAGTCTCAACATTCACTAGGAAAGAAAAGTGCTTTGGAAAGGGAGGACTCAAGTCTTGGCTTTACCACCTACAGCCTGATGGTCACAATCACAATCTCTCTTACCCGAACCTTACTGGCTGGTCCCTCCCAGGGCTGATAAAAGAATAAAATGGAGGGATAGATATTACAGGGGGGTTATAAAGCAAAGTGTCATGCAGTTGTGAAGTGTTATCACTTTATCCATGCTCTTAATTCTCCTTATATGTGTAGGCATGTAGTACATTGTCGTTGACTGTTACGCCATGTACTACTGCAGCATAGGAGCAATAAATAGCAATGCAAGGTGGATTCCCTAGGTTTTATCAGGGCAGACGGCATCAGTGGATTCAGTCCTTTATACCTGAATCACAGTTTCTGCAGTTTGTTTTTCTTGCAACCTGTTAGGCATGCAGTAGTAAAGGTGTTTGATTTCCAAAGAATAATTAAGCCAAGGACACTGTGTCCCATCTTGGATGAAATACAGTTTTCACTTTAAAATCAGATCCTTCATTTTAAAAGGTTGAATAGAATAGCATCCAAAAAAAGAATTCCCACTGGTTAATTTTAGGCTGCTGGGGAAAAAAAGAGTTTAATGTAAGATTATTCTTGGTACAGAAACATTTTCACTTGGCTATGAATTGGATACATTTAAAAATCATTTTAGTCTCTTGCCCTTGAAATTGTGTGTGATAAGGGAGATTATCAAACAAATGTCAATAGGCATCTTGGATCCAGTAATGCTGCTTCCCTCATTCTAATGAACTAGTTCACGTGTGAGTGCCAGGTAAAGGTGGTCTTCTGCTTGCAGGAGCACTTACAGTGACTGATTGGTGGAGAAAGGTTGATGGTAATTTTACCCGTGTTGGCCTCTCCATTCACGATGGCTTACCCAGTTCCTGGACAGGCAAGACCTTTGTCTTGCGTATTTAAAGCTATTAGCCTTATCTATACAGGCCTAGGCATATAAGTACTATGTGGCAGATCTAGCCATTTCAACAGACATACCAATTTATACTCTCTGTTGCGGATCTTCTGCATATAATTACAATAATAGATGACATTTAATGAACTTGTACTATGTATCAGTCTGTGTACTAGACTGATAACTCTATATCTTGTTTTTAAACCTCATGCTGTAAACATAAAAGTTATTGGGCTTCCCTGGTGGCGCAGTGGTTGAGAATCTGCCTGCCAGTGCAGGGGACACAGGTTCGAGCCGTGGTCTGGGAAGATCCCACATGCCGCGGAGCAACTGGGCCCGTGAGCCACAATTACTAAGCCTGCGCGTCTGGAGCCTGTGCTCCGCAACAAGAGAGGCCGCGATAGTGAGAGGCCCGCGCACCGCGATGAAGAGCGGCCCCTGCTTGCCACAACTAGAGAAAGCCCTCGCACAGAAACGAAGACCCAACACAGCCATAAATAAATAAATAAATAAACAAATACTTAAAAAAAAAAATCCTCTTCTTTAAAAAAAAACAAAAACGAAAACATGAAAGTTATTGAGGAAGATAATATGACTCATCTGGCTATGAAATAGTCCAGCCATTTGGCACATATAAACTTAACCATCACCGGCTGAGATAGAAAAAAGAATGCCATGCATCTTTCCTTGAAATTTAGAGATATTTGCTTTAGCAAAGAAAGAGCTCCAAACAAAAAAGAGGGATGGTTCTTTCTCATCCTGTCCCATTACATTATCATCTGCCAGATGGAATGAAGAGAGTCAAGACTCATGCTAGTCCCCCTGATGCCTCAAACCCTGTGGACCCTAATAGACCCAAAAGGAGAAAGTGATCCCACAGGAGAGCAGCTCTCATCCCCAGCTTACCCACTCCTGCCAGGCAGAGCTGCTGGCATGTGCCCATCTGGACAGGCTGCCCTTTTCTCAGGACTCTTTCTTTCAGCCACTTGCAAAGCCTGGACACATTGTCCGCCTTGGAGGACCTTTCTAAGAGGACCAGAAAGTGATGGGGTTGCTTTCCCTGCTGTGGGCAACAACGGCTTCAGTCATGAACCTTGACCATCGGCAGGAGAGCGGCTGAGTTATAGAAATACCTGTCCTTCTACCTCCCGGGAATGTCATCGGTATGAGGTGGCATCACGGATGCAGAAGTCTTTTGAAAAGTTTAAAAACATAAGTCAAAATGATAAAAGAACAAAGCACGTTACGATTGCTATGACATCAGATCATTCCAGTGCAGGACAGTCAGGGCTGTCGATGACGAGCCAAGTTGTCTTCAGGCCCCAGGATTTTCACCCACGTTTTTAGCGGATTTGTCTAAAACTGGCCACTCTTTTAGCTGGGGAAAAAGAAGAAGGAAGAAGAGCAGTGAGCTCAGGTTTTGGGTCATACACTATCCAGAATTTTCTTTCTCACACACATATACAGACTCACACCTACATGTACACACGACGTGCGTGTAAGAAATACATAACTTCTGTGTAAATGTTGAGAGAGGGGAAAAGTATAATCCAGATGTAGCTGGAACTCCTCTGCTCTTACAGATCTGGATCAATTACGTCCATCCTAACTCCACAGCAGGGGAGCCCCAGGCACCCTAAGTCTGCAAGATTTCTGCAGGCTCCCCAGGTTTCTTCTGGCTATGCAAGTTCTTCTCGTTTCTGTCCTTGGATTTCTATATCTTATAGGCGGACTGTTTGCTGCTTAATCTGGGCAGCACGGAGAAACTCAGCCCCTCACTATCTCAATAGTCAACGTTATCCATCCCAAATATACCAGTCGATTGTGCTGGCTTGGGTGAGAGTGTAGGAGGTGTGCTGTGGGACTGAGTTCACATGGCAACAGTGAAGACAGTGTGAATCAGCTCAAGAGGTATTGTCTGTAGTGACCACTTCTTTTCAGGGGAGATTGAGAGCCTGTTTCCAAAGACCTACTCTTCTTCCTCCCTCTCCTCACTTCTGTCTACTTCCAGACACCCCACATCCCTAACTCCTTAGGGGAGTCAAATAACAGATTTCCTCATTTCAAGCAGGGCACCCCACAGCCCTGATGGTGGAAGGGCTCCCCCTCTTCCACAAGGTGCTCTTTCAAACAATGAAGGGGTGACCCTAAGTGAATCTAGAGAATAAATTGTCTTCACCTGCTTCTAAAACTGTAAAATATTTACATATTACCCAAGTCTTGGAACCCATCAGGGCTGAACGTTGATAACAGAATCATGTCCAGTGTGTTTTTTTTTAAAGGTATGTCCAATATGTTTTGACTATAACTCTAAATAAGTCACTTAGTGAAAGCTTTTGGTTGGACCCAATTGTCTTGAAGATCTAGCTGAGCTCTGACATCCTATGTTGCTCTGTTATTCTATTGAGAGAAAATCAGGGGAGAAAAAAGCTTTATTTCTGTCCATAGAAAAATGATCATCTGTCTAAAAATAATGTAAGGAGAACACCCGTGATTCCTGTCCTTTCTCAAATGTCACATCCCATTGATCTAGGTCAGCCAGGAAGTCACTTAGCGAATTCTTTAAAAAGTCATATTGTCCAGGGGACGAAGGACATCTTCTTTCACTTCCAATCAGCCAACCCATTACTCCTCTTCTCCATTTGTAAGTTCTCAGAGTAACTTAAGTGGCATGAGTCATGTTCTGAAAATCAAAATGCACACGCAGAGCATATAAAATGAACCACGAAGAGAGTAGGAATTAGAGACACAATGCGGCCCTTTGTGAAACATGACTACATCCCTTGGACCAAGGTTTCGGAGTGTTGTTGAACTAAGGAGGGTAATGACAGGGTTCAGGGTTTGCCAGAGAGTGTGTCATAACATGGAGATTTTAGGAGAAGTGCAGAGTGCCTTTAATCAAGCCTAAGAGGAGCTTACTAATGGTGCCCTGTTTGTCAGTTGTTTATGTGGTGGGTGAGTGGGTGGGCTGAAATCAGACCGGTTCCATTTTTTGTTACGAAAATTTATAGAGTATTTATCTAATTCTTTTCTTCTACAAGGAAACATTTGCAAAATGTTAATTATAGAGATTCTAGCTTTACCTTTCCTGAAAGATTAACTCTGGAACATTACTTTTACTTGGGGTCACCTCTGTTAACTGGGAACTTGAGTTTTAATGACTTGGCATGTCACCCTCGGGGGATATCTATGTCTTCGGAGGAACCCCTTGGGATCCACCACTTGTTTAGGGAAAGGTATTATTTTGGCCTGTGGCTTCTGGCAACTGGACAACACCTTGGGAGGATCCCAACCACACACAAATGGAGGAATTTTTACTTGTTAAGCCTTCCATTTTGCCGAGGTAGTTATTACCTTATTTCTGTGGCGATGGATGTTTGTTCAGCCACAGAGTGTTATGGTTGAGTCTTTGATCTCATCTCCGAAGTTAATTGTAAAACTTTTGCATGATCCTCTGTATTCCTGGATTACTAAATGACACCATCAGGCAATTCTTTTTTTTTTTTTTTAATTTAATTAATTTATTTATTTATTTATTTATGGCTGTGTTGGGTCTTAGCTCCTGTGCAAGGGCTTTCTCCAGTTGCGGCCAGCGGGGGCCACTCTTCATCGCGGTGCGCGGGCCTCTCACTATCGCGGCCTCTCTTGTTGCGGAGCACAGGCTCCAGACGTGCAGGCTCAGTAATTGTGGCTCATGGGTCTAGTTGCTCCGCGGCATGTGGGATCTTCCCAGACCAGGGCTCGAACCCGTGTCCCCTGCATTGGCAGGCAGATTCTCAACCACTGCGCCACCAGGGAAGCCCCCAGGCAATTCTTATTGTCATGGATAATTGCCATAAAGAGGGGAATAGGATAGAGAGCTAGAATAAAGAATGAAAGTAAACACGTATGGGGAACATTATGCTTTAGAAAAAGGCATTGCAATGTAACAGTATGATGATTTCAATCCCAGATTTATAGTGATTTAATGAAATAAGCAATATGCATTGACTCTAAACATATGTTGACAGAGACAAATTGAATGTCAGAGATTTCTATTGTAAAGTGATTTTTGTGTCCAAAATGTCATTATCTTCAAAAGATACATAGTCCTTTGAGGTCTGAAAATACCGATAGTTTCATTTTAATGCTTCTTGAGCTTAGCGCTCATTGTTTTATCTTGGAAGACACTTGCTATTGCCACGTATGGACATTGTAATAGAATTTACATTTCAGCAGTCAGCAGTCCCAAGACTGATAGAAAGGCTTGGGAAGAATGAGAAGACTTCTTATTCTGGCTGTCATAGATGAGGATTGGGTTTACAAAGGACTTCACATATAATGACAGGGAGAATTCATAACCTGATGCTTTCAAGTCATTTCTCTCTTTTCATTTGCCAAGGGACATACCTTTCCTTAATTTCTTGGGGGAGAAAAGTCTGCCAAAACTGGATGAAAAATGGTTGATTTGAAATCATGTCATAAAATAGAACTAAAGGAAAGGGTTGAACTGGCTGCTTCAGCCTGAAACAGCTCTCCAGGGTTGGTCCCGCTGAACGTACTGCTGGTGGCAGAGAAAGCCAAAGCAAACACAAAATTGTGTTAAAGTGGTAACTAGTGCAGTCCTAACTTTGAATATCTGCCAAAGCTGGGATGTAGGATTTCACTTAACCCAACTATATATTTTATCCCACTGATGTAATTTGAAATTTGGGGCCCTTTTCCACACAGGACTAGGAATCCCCCTTTGTTTGGTTTTAGGAGAATGATCACCTCATTATATATTGATCTGTGGCTTCCTTGCAACCCTTATCTTTGGTCCATAGCCTTCCCTTGTTGGGCCTTGGCTTTCATGCATTACGAGGGTATTCAGTGTTTTAAATTATACCTGTACTTACTCATGTTTCTTTGAGTGCAGACCTAGGAAATTGTTACTGAATGAAGAGATTCAGCAGCTCCGTTTTAATATTTTCCTGTTTCTAAGTCTTGAATTCTTCTGCTTACTCCAGCCTTCATTTATCCCAGCACTAGGATACAAGATTTCAGAGGTCACTTTTTCCCTTGAAATTCTCCATGTTTTTGACTTAAAGAAAAATGCTCATATTTCAGTAAATAATCCATCCAAATTTGAAGAAGGGGATTAGAAAGTTCAAATGTTATTCCAAATGGGTGTTTTTCCAAAAGCCAAACTATCAAAAAATGAAGGTAAAATAGAACTAAATAGAAAGCAAAATGCTTCCAGTTTGAATAAACAAAATTCACTAGTTTATTTCCTTGGCTATCAGCCTTTTCAAGATTTGAGTATCTAGTCATTGGAAAGCTTTGCCCATTTTCTATCCTGGTAACATATATAGAGATTGCAGTAGCTAATTGCAATTATTAGACAAAGACCAAAAAAAATGCATTTTTCTTCTTCCAATTTCTTAGTTTGTGTGCAAAGTTGCCATTCCAGATGGGGCCCATTATGTGATGTTGTATTTCAAAGGGAAACATTTCTTAAAGTTGCTGAAAAATGTCTATTAAGAAAATAAGAGCCACTGGAAAAAAAAAAAAGACAGGTGTTACATATTTCTTCAATTAGTGGCAAACTCCTGGTAGTATTGATACAGAACTGTGGAGGTTCTAAGTGAAATATTTGAATTCTCTCTCCTCTCCAACCCACCCAGTGCTATTGTAAAAAGGGAGAAAGAATCACAGGATTTAATTCTGGGGGAGAAACCATTTCTGATTTTGTAGCTATGAGAACATAGTTGCACTCTTGCTTAATATGTCATTAATTACAAGTTTTTCTCAGTAGGACAGCAAGCAATTATGTGAAGCAGCTGGGTTACAAGAAGGACTGATCACATGTTATTACACGCAGAGGAATTATGGCTTACGGAAAGATGAACAATGTAATTATGCTCATGGAGTGTCACTTATTAATTTTTAAGGTGAGATTTGTAATAATTTCATAATAGCTGTAAGAATCAGAGCAAATGTCTGGATTTCTAAGGGTCTCCAAGGTTTAAAAACTGGTCCACGGGTTTAATTTTGTCAGAATGTGGTCCAGTGCCCAGCAGTGCTCATTGTTTCAAGGGGCATGAAAGCCTACAAATGCTGAAGACAAAATCTAGAACTTTTAATCTCAAATTTCTCATTTCATTAACTCTCATCTGTCACAACCTCATTCCCTTGCTGGGTACATGTAGAGATGGACTCAGAATAGGATAGCCCACAACTGCCTTGCGTTTACTCTGAGTAACTATGCAAAGGTGAAAAGAGGCTGTAATCATGGAAGTCAATTAACACCTTTCTTGGTTCCACCTGGTAATTATTTGAGAAGCATCATCTTTCAGAAGCCCCACAATCACTTAAAAATCAGGGGCATCTTTGCCTTTCTAGAGCCCTCCCCTCAACTGTTTAAAACCCTTTCTTTCTCTTATTCTTCCCTTTGCCTCTTCCACCCTCTTTCTTCTCGTTTCTTGTTGGCAGTAGTGCTAATTAGGCCACTATTTCAAACGGGATGAGGAGTCTCTTTTGCCAGGTAAGTGGGTGGTATTTGCAGTAAGTAATTAAAAATGGATTTACTGAATTAAAAAAAAAAACTACTAATAACAGCAGCAAAAGAACAACAGCAACAACAAATGAGGGCAAAAAACTGAAGTGACCTAGAGATGAAGCTATGTTAGTAATCTGTGAAGTGGCTGGAAAATCCTGCAGTTGTAGATAAGTGAGTTGCTGGAACAGTGGCTCTTTGGCCATCTAACATAAAATAAAACAATAAAGGAATACAGACTCTTCATTATCCCAGGTTTGGAATATTTTAAAATTTTCCAGCTACTGTATAGTTATAGAGCTTTAATTTTTACCTTTAAGTATTTTCTTCCAAATGGCAATAACTTCATTTTTTTTAGCCTCTAAAAGCCACGGATACTATCAAAAATTCAAATTAGGTAAAAATCCCCGGTGGAAAAATCTGCTAAAATTTAATGCCTATTTTTTCCAGCACTTTCTATGACACATAAATATAAATCACAGATACAAATATACGCAAATACATTTTTAATGAAAATTCATGTATTCAGCATTATTTATTGAGCACCTATTATGTGTTAGGCTATGGGATACCATGGTGGGCGAAAACAGACATAGTCCCTCCGCTCATGCAGCTTAACAGCATACTGCGGGAGAGAGCCGTTAATAAAGAATCAGGTAGCTGAATATAATGTTTTGAATGTGGCAAGTGCCCTAAAGAAGAGGTACATAGTATAAGACCTTATATTAGGGGACAAGGGCTTAACCTGGAATGCCAGAGAAGGTTTCACTGAGGAAGTGATGATACTGAGTTTAGATTTCAAGGAAGAGTCGGAGTATAGATGGTACCTCGAAAAAGATGGGGGTAAAGGGAAAGGAGGGATCCAGAGCAGCTGAGTAGCTTATTAAAGACTTTGCGATAGCAGGGAGCATGTACATTTTAGAAAATAAACCGGGCTAACATCTAGAGAACAAGTTTGTTGCAGTGGGAGGAACACGCAGTGCGCTGTGTGGGGAGCCAGACTTTGTGGGGCGTTGTAGACCCTGCAGAGGACTTGGTTCTCAGCCCTAAGGGTAACGGAAGCTGTGATTCAGGCATGGAGGTGGCACGCATTTCATCAAGCTTAGCCTGGCTTCAGTGTGGAGGACTGATTGAAAGGGGCCGATTGGATGCAAGGGGCTTAAATGAGAGGCGGTCACGGTAGAAGGGAGAGAGATGCCGGTAGTGTGAACTAGAGTAATGGTGTTGTTGGAGCTGGAGAGACGAGAACTTGGTGAGGCATTGTATGTGTGGGTGAGTAAGACCGAGGAGTCAAGGGAGCCTCTGTTTCCCTAGTTTCTTCTGTGGGTGACTCTCAGACCTTCTGCCCATTTGACTGTAGCGCTCTCTGTCTGTCTCTTTCTTACTGATTTGTGGGGTATATCTATATATTGTGGAGATTATCCTTCTTCCGTTACATGTTCCAAACATTTTCTCCTGGTCTCTTCCTTGTCTTTTAATTGTATCTTATAGTATTTTTTGATAATCAAGAGTTTGTTTCGCATAGTTACGTTCATCAGTCTTTTTTTTTCTTCTACATTTTATGTCTTCTATGGTTTTATGATAATGTTTAGTTGGTTTTTAAAATTCACTTGGAATTTATTTTGAGGTACGTTATAAAGTAGGGATTGACCTTGTATTTCTAGATGGGTAAAAAATTGTATTTGTATCATTTATTCTCCTCTCTTCACTAATTTAAAATAAAACCCCATACACACACAAACACACACAGGTACGGCAGGGGTTCAGTACATTATTCTAGTCCGTTGTTCTAGTTGCCTTTTCATGTGCTAATCATGCATTGTTTTAATTAGTATAGCTTTATTTAATTAATTAATTTAAAAATATTTTGCTTTCTTTTTGTACATTTTCTTTTCCACAGAAATCCAGAGAATCAGCTTGTCAGTTCCATGAAAGGAACTGTTGGGGTTTCACTTGAGATTTCAGTAAATTTATAGATTAATTTGGCCTTTTTTTTTTACAACATTGAGTCTTCTTACCTAGCAACGTGATGTATATCTTTCCATTTCTTCAATGCTGTGTGTCTTCTTTTATGTCCTTCAGTAAAGTTTTATATTTTTATTCATATAGACCTTAAGGTAAAAGTATTTTGTTTGACTTGAGTTATCTTAGAGTTTCCTACTTCGTGACTTCGGTTAAATGTGTATATTTATAAATACCTATTCCATCTTCTCTGTGGAAAATATCTAGGCTGATAATTTTGAGAAGTTGGTATGATTGAGATGTTGAGTTGTGTCCTCTCTCTCCAAAAGGTTTGACATCTGTTCCAGGCAGGAGGACGTGGGGAAGGTAAATTTTTCTTTCCTTGGAATAAATACCTTGATGGAGAATTTCAAATCAGTCTCTCTCTGCAACTGATGGCCTGCCTTCTCTAGTACAAGGTTTAATGTGAGTGGAGGATATGTATCTATGGCTGTATATCTATGTCTTTAGAAACACACCCTATAATGATTTGGAAATATTCCAGCATAATTCCTCTGCTGGTGCATGTTCAAGGCCCAGGTGAAGAATCACTCATCCTTAACCTTGTATGTTCATCTGCTTGCTGATCTTTCTCTTGACTACTACCTCTTAGATTCATTGAAGGGTCGAGGGAGTCTAGCCATAAGCCCTTAAGGACCAACCCTAAAGTTCATCTTTTGTGTTTCTGTTTTTGTTTTTTTAATTAATTAATTTAATTTATTTATTTTTGGCTGCGTTGGTTTTTGTTGCTGCACGTGGGCTTTCTCTAGTTGTGGCGAGCAGGGGCTACTCTTTGTTGTGGTGCACAGGCTTCTTGTTGCTGTGGCTTCTCTTGTTGTGGAGCACGGGCACTAGGGCTCGCGGCTTCAGTAGTTGTGGCACATGGGCTCTAGAGCGCAGGCTCAGTAGTTGTGGTGCACAGGCTTAGTTGCTCCGTGGCATGTGGGATCTTCCCAGACCAGGGATTGAACCCACGTCCCCTGCATTTGCAGGCACATTCTTAACCACTGCGCCACCAGGGAAGTCCCATCTTCTGGGTTTTTGAAAGATGTTCTCTTCTTGCCCCTCCTGCTCCTGCAAAGAAGGGAGTTATCATTAGTTGATAACGCACACAGGGGCATGCACAAAAAAAATATCAAAGGCTCCAAACATATTTATCTGTTTGATGGATCCAGCATTCTCTGTTCACACAGCTTTGTTCAAAACTGTTCTTTCAATGTCCAAGCTAAGCTTGTGTCTGGTAACGCAGACTTGATTTAAATTAGAGAGACCTGGTCAATTCCCTGGGAGAGCTGCAGGGACAAAGCTGGGTTTCCTCAGCCTCTCTATCTCTCTATTTTCCCTCAACCTCTTTAGTTTTGCTTGCTTGTGAAACTCTATGAATGATACTTGTGTCTTGTTTTGTAGGCGTAGCCTGGGCTCTGCAATGGTGATGGCTCGCCGCTTACTATCAATTTCTTTGGGGGTTAATACTTTCCTATTATACCTATTGTCCGGCCCTCACTTTCCTGCCTGGTACTGTAATACACAGCTTTCAGTATTCTGATGGGATTGCATGGGTCTGCCATCACTAGCTTGATTTTTAACAGGAAGCTAGGACAATAAAGGCCTTGAGAAAGAAAATGTGAGAAATGCTTGCTTCTGTCTAGGGACATGAGTGCAAAATGAAAACAATACTGTCTTTTTTGCTTGCTTCTGCCACCCTGTTTTGACAGTAAAGAACTAGAGCCCTTCCCTGAACCATGAGTATGAACAAAGAAAAATGGCTGCAGCCATCAGAGGCTGCAGTTTGAGATATTAAATATGTTTTCTTGTAAACATGTAATTATCACCTGTTGTCTGCTTTCTGTCCTTCCACTCAATACTCAACTCTAAGCAAATTCCTTCTTGATTTAAGGAGTACATCTTGAATACTACTGCTACTACTACTACTAACAATATCAATAAATAGCATTTTCAAAGAGAAACTCACAAAACCTAGTGGCAGGTAACTATTAACCACTCCACTGTGCGTTAAGTGAACCTAAGCAGGTAACATAGCACAGCTTTGTTGGGACCAGCTCTATGTGGAGGTGGCCTTTGAGGAAGGGACCTCTGTTTTTCTCCAGACTCAGTTAATAATGCTCTGTTTAATAGTGACAAGTTAATGAGACTTTAAACAGGATTTTGGGGCTTCTGGGGGAGAAAAACATTCAAGAAAGGATCATAAGTTTTAACTATTCTAAAGGGAGAAAATATGGAAAGTCAGAAGTGGTTTCTATTTTAGCTTTTAGACAATGTCAGATATCTAGTTTCTAGCTTTCTTTGCAGGGTCCTTCTTCTCCTCCTTCGTTGGAGTTACCCAGTTGTTCTAGCTAATTCCTCTTTCTTTGCCCTGGGTCTTTAGTGATATTGTTCTCTGCCCTCACATGCCTTCTCTTACCATCTTGTACTGAATTCCAAAATTCTGTTCCTTCTTTCATAATTAGAGAGTTTTGGCTTGGCACATGGTTGCCTAGTTAGAAACTACATTTCCCGGGCTCCCTTGCAGCTAAGATTCTACCTATAAATTAGGTTCCACTGATAGAAGTTCTCACAGGAGACTTAGAAGAGAGACAGGGGCTTCTTTTGGATCCTGACTGTCTTCACTGACCATCCAGACTGTGGGTTTCCTGCATTGTCTTCCCACCTCCTCTAGCTTCCTGTTTGTCAAGAAGCAGCGCGGGTAGTGGCCCCCTCTTGATCTCGTGTCTAATCTCGGAGCGCTGCTTCTCATGTCCATTTTCCTGCTTACTGCTGTGGGAGGGGCCTCAGACTAGACTGTGGGCCCTGGCTCTAGTTGCGCCTTTGAGCTAGCAGCCCCTCTGCTAGGCTGGTTCTGGGTTTTTCTGGGAGTCATCCCAAGAGACTCATCTCTCACTCTTTCCAGTGGTTTTATAAATCCCTCAATCCCTGCATTAAACTCATTTTGCATAAAATACCTGGGGTGAGTTGTGGTTCCTGCACTGACCCTACTATAAGTAACATTATGTCCACTGCCATAGAATTTGCGGGCAGGGGTTGTCCTGATATTACAGTAGCCCTCCTATAGGGAATCAGTGAGTTCCATGGGCCACGCTCCTGGTGAGGCCCTTGACATTCTCTCACTGACTCATCCCAACCGCCCTGGGAGGCAGGCATCACTGCCATCATATTGAGGTCTCTCTAAAGAGAGGGTTGGGGAGCTCTGTAACTTGCCTGAGGCCACAGGGGTAGAAGTGAAATCCGCTTCTTCCTTTAGTCCTTCTCTGTCACCCCAGCTATGAGCAAAAATGGTTAGCGTGTCAGAAATAAATGCCGCCTCCTAAGATGTCAAGATAATGTCCTTCATTTTCAAATGGGGAAACTGAGACTGGTAGAGGGACTCGACCTCATTCCTCGACTCTTGATCGTGAGCTGGATGCTCTGCACGGCTGAGTTAGACTCACCCCCTGCGTCCACTGTGGAATCTTACGCCTTCATGGGATGTGATGTGTTGTTCCTTACAGTCTCCCCCTCAGGACCCTTCTTCTCCTCCAAGGAGGAGTAGGTACTATCATCGGTCCCTTATGAGAACTGCCAGTGGCTGAAGATTTTATTACACTCAATTTTTTAAAAAAAAATAAATAAAAGCAGCAGTGCATGTATTGTGAACACTTCAAAGGATCCCACAAGGCAGAAGTGGAAACGAGGATGGAGGCTACTCCCTGCCACAGCCCGATTCCCTCTCTTGCTCATTCCTGCATCCTTGGCTTCCCCTGCCTTACCTGGAGTTGTTGAAGGCCTGGGAGGCTCCCGTCTCTCTGTCTCTCACACTGCCCAAGTCCTTGCGTCCTGCTCTCTGTAACTGACTCCTCTTATTTGGTGCTATACTCAGGATTAGCTTTTCCTCAAGCCAGAGTCATGAGACATACACACTGGGTTTGGGTTTTGGGTGAAATAGGGCAAGGCTTCTATGCTGTGTTGGGATTCTAGGGCATTTCAACCATCCTAACTTAAAGGCATTTTCCTTGGGTCTCACTTAGCTTCTCAGAGTTTTTACTAAGGTTTAGGGTTGGGAGGGCAGGAAGCTAAAAAGAAAATATTAGCTGGCCTTACTTTGCCTTTTTTGGTGTGCACATATACCCAGCAGGAAGCTTGAGGAAAAGGGTGGGCAAGGCCAAAGCAGAATTTAGGGACTGTGACGGTACCGTTTTATTATCGCCCCTTATCAGCTCTCTGCACAGCCATCCCCAGAAAGTCCTCTCTCCCGTGCACAGTCCTCCCCGCCTGAGTGCAGCCTGTCTTTTGTGAAGCCTCAGCTCAGTGGTTACCGCCTCTATGAGACCTGGCAGACAGCATTAATCCCTTTGTCTTCAGCAGCCCACAAGCTTTGTTGACACAACAGAAATACTACTACAGCACTTAGCACGGTGCACTGTGAAAAGCTGTTTGCTTATCTGTGTCTCCCACTACATATTGACCTCCTTAAGGAGAGTGACTGCATCTTACTCATCTCTTAATCCTCCACAGCTAAATAAATATTTGCTAGATCAAACTGAATTCACACCCCCAATTCAATGCAATATATCAAGTATAGTGGTATCATACAGAGTTCTTGAATTTTTAGGACCCGTTGATTGTAAGATGCACCTTTGATTTAGCTAGTGTTCAGGGTGGATATATTCGATGTCCATGTGTGATATTCCCTTAAATGTATTGCTGATGAACATGGATTCTGGAGCCCAGCTCCCTAGCATGGCCGAACTCTGTGGCCTTGGTTGGGCAAGGGCCTTAACTCTTCTTCAGTTTCCTCATCTGTAAAATGGGGCTGATGATAGTATTTATCTCATAGGGTTGTTGTGAAGATTAAATGAATTACCATTTGAAGAGCATCTAGACTGTATCCTGACACGCAGTAAGTGCTATATGAGCATCTGTTGTTACTATTGATACCAGATACAGTAAAATGTAAAATCAAAAATGTACACCTTAAACTCATTAAAAATAAAAGAAAGCTGGCTTGCACAACTCTTAGTGTAGAACAATTTCCACAACACTAGCTGCCTCCAAAATTGTCTCTTCTTTCTCTGGACAGTTGAAGGGTTACTCTTGTTCCACCCACAGGGACTTTGTTGCGTTTCTTGCACTACCATTTTTCTTCCTTCTCATCAGTCTTATTTTCACCTGAAGGGCTGGCCCAGTGTCTTGTATGCTTTAACATCAGCTGGCAGGAAATCTAACAAACAGTAAGTACCTAATAAAATAGTAAATGAACCAATGAATCTCCAAGAGAACCCACACATAACACCTGGAATCAAAGAATAGCTACTATGTATTCTGATACTTGGAGTTAGAGCCAACAAATTAACAAACAAGCCCCTGCTCCAACTCTGACAGGCACATAATCACATTTTGGGGCCAGATCTCAATGGGTACCAGGTTGCTTATACATCTTGTGCCTGTTTCCTTTATTACATTACCCCTTCTCTTACTTGAGCTGAGATGTGGACCGTTTTCTCCATGCCCTTCTTCATTATTAATCCATTGGCCCTTCTTCCTCTCTGCCTCTATCTCACTGCCCTAAAATCCACTCTCCTGCTCACGGGAGTCCTTGGCCTGTACATGACAACTGTCTTATCATCTTCTATATATCCAGAATTTTCAGTCGACCATTTGTACTTTTGATGCCATCTTTCTTACTTACATGCTCTGCTCTGCGAAGGCATGAGTTTGCCTACATTATTACCACTCCAGGACTCCTCCAGGTGCTACAATTGGAAACCGTTTAATAAATGCTTTTAGATTAAACATTGGTACTAGCTTGGGTGACTTTTAATATGTGAGATAAATAATACAGATGATATGGTCAGTATGATCATTTATTCTTTTATTTATTAAGAACCTATAGAGCCTATATGATAGGTATGGTGCCAGATGTTGACAGTCTAACTGGAGAGATAAGATTAAAAGATACTAAAATACATCATTACTTGCAAAATTGTTTGATACAGCATTGTAGGTATTCAGTGAAAGGATCATCAACTGTGGAGGGCCAGAGTGGTCACAGCTGATTTTTGTGAAGGGAGTGGAACAAGACTGACCTTGAAGGACTGAACGATTCAGGCTCGTGAAGGGGAGGTAGTCAAGTATTCAAGAAGAGGAGTATGGCAGAGAGGCAGGAATGAGCATGCCACATGTGGGAGTGAGACCAGTTTGACAGGAATGGAAAACAGGAAGCTTTTTTTTTTTTTTTTTAAACATCTTTCTTGAAGTATAATTGCCTTACAATGGTGTGTTAGCTTCTGCTTTATAACAAAGTGAATCAGTTATACATATACAATATGTTCCCATTTCTCTTCCCTCTTGCATCTCCCTCCCTCCCACCCTCCCCAGCCCACCCCTCTAGGTGGTCACAAAGCACTGAGCTGATCTCCCTGTGCTATGCGGCTGCTTCCCACTAGCTATCTATTTTACATTTGATAGTGTATATATGTCCATGACACTCTCTTACCCTGTCACATCTCACCCCACCCCCTCCCCATATCCTCAAGTCCATTCTCTAGTAGGTCTGTGTCTTTATTCCCGTCTTGCCACTAGGTTCTCCATGGCCTTTTTTTTTTTTTTCCCTTAGATTCCGTATATATGTGTTAGCATACTGTATTTGTTTTTCTCTTTCTGACTTACTTCACTCTGTATGACAGACTCTAACTCCATCCACCTCATTACAAATACCTCCATTTCATTTCTTTTTATGGCTGAGTAATATTCCATTGTATATATGTGCCACATCTTCTTTATCCATTCATCTGTCGATGGACATTTAGGTTGCTTCCATGTCCTGGCTATTGTAAATAGAGCTGCAATGAACATTTTGGTACATGACTCTTTTTGACCTATGGTTTTCTCAGGGTATATGCCCAGTATTGGGATTGCTGGGTCGTATGGTAGTTCTATTTGTAGTTTTTTAAGGAACCTCCATACTGTTCTCCATAGTGGCTGTATCAATTTACATTCCCACCAACAGTGCAAGAGTGTTCCCTTTCCTCCACACCCTCTCCAGCATTTATTGTTTCTAGATTTTTTGATGATGGCCATTCTGACCGGTGTGAGATGATATCTCATTGTAGTTTTGATTTGCGTTTCTCTAATGATTAATGATGTTGAGCATTCTTTCATGTGTCTGTAGGCCATCTGTATATCTTCTTTGGAGAAATGTCTATTTAGGTCTTCTGCCCATTTTTGGATTGGGTTGTTGGTTTTTTTGTTATTGAGCTGCATGAGCTGCTTGTAAATCTTGGAGATTAATCCTTTGTCAGTTGCTTCATTTGCAAATATTTTCTCCCATTCTGATGGTTGTCTTTTGGTCTTGTTTATGGTTTCCTTTGCTGTGCAAAAGCTTTTAAGTTTCATTAGGTCCCATTTGTTTATTTGTGTTCTTATTTCCGTTTCTCTGGGAGCTGGGTCAAAAAGAATCTTGCTGTGATGTATGTCATAGAGTGTTCTGCCTATGTTTTCCTCTAAGAGTTTGATAGTGTCTGCCCTTACACTTAGGTCTTTAATCCATTTTGAGTTGATTTTTGTGCATGGTGTCAGGGAGTGTTCTAATTTCATACTTTTACATGTACCTGTCCAATTTTCCCAGCACCACTTATTGAAGAGGCTGTCTTTTCTCCACTGTATATGCTTGCCTCCTTTATCAAATATAAGGTGACCATATGTGTGTGGGTTTATCTCTGGGCTTTCTATCCTGTTCCATTGATCTGTATTTCTGTTTTTGTGCCAGTACCAAACTGTCTTGATTACTGAAGCTTTGTAATATAGTCTGAAGTCAGGGAGCTTGATTCCCCCAGCTCCATTTTTCGTTCTCAAGATTGCTTTGGCTATTCGGGGTCTTTTGTGTCTCCATACAAATTGTGAAATTTTTTGTTCTAGTTCTGTGAAAAATGCCAGTGGTAGTTTGATAGGGATTGCATTGAATCTGTAGATTGCTTTGGGTAGTAGAGTCATTTTCACAATGTTGATTCTTCCAATCCAGGAACATGGTATATCTCTCCATCTATTTGTATCATCTTTAATTTCTTTCATCAGTGTCTTATAATTTTCTGCATATAGGTCTTTTGTCTCCTTAGGTAGGTTTATTCCTAGATATTTTATTCTTTTTGTTGCAATGGTAAATGGGAGTGTTTTCTTAATTTCACTTTCAGATTTTCTGTCATTAGTGTATAGAAATGCAAGAGATTTCTGTGCATTTATTTTGTATCCTGCTACTTTACCAAATTCATTGATTAGCTCTAGGAGTTTTCTGGTAGCATCTTTAGGATTCTCTATGTATAGTATCATGTCATCTGCAAATAGTGACAGCTTTACCTCTTCTTTTCCGATTTGGATTCCTTTTATTTCTTTTTCTTCTCTGATTGCTGTGGCTAACACTTCCAAAACTATGTTGAATAACAGTGGTGAGAGTGGGCAACCTTGTCTTGTTCCTGATCTTAGTGGAAATGGTTTCAGTTTTTCACCATTGAGGACAATGTTGGCTGTGGGTTTGTCATATATGGCCTTTATTATGTTGAGGAAAGTTCCCTCTATGCCTACTTTCTGCAGGGCTTTTATCATAAATGGGTGTTGAATTTTGTCGAAAGCTTTCTCTGCATCTATTGAGATGATCATATGGTTTTTCTCCTTCAATTTGTTAATATGGTGTATCACTTTGATTGATTTGCGTATATTGAAGAATCCTTGCATTCCTGGGATAAACCCCACTTGATCATGGTGTATGATCCTTTTAATGTGCTGTTGGATTCTGTTTGCTAGTATTTTGTTGAGGATTTTTGCATCTATGTTCATCAGTGATATTGGCCTGTAGTTTTCTTTCTGTGTGACATCTTTGTCTGGTTTTGGTATCAGGGTGATGGTGGCCTCGTAGAATGAGTTTGGGAGTGTTCCTCCCTCTGCAATATTTTGGAAGAGTTTGAGAAGGATAGGTGTTAGCTCGTCTCTAAATGTTTGATAGAATTCACCTGTGAAGCCATCTGGTCCTGGGCTTTTGTTTGTTGGAAGGTTTTTAATCACAGTTTCAATTTCAGTGCTTGTGATTGGTCTGTTCATATTTTCTATTTCTTCCTGGTTCAGTCTCGGCAGTTTGTGCATTTCTAAGAATCTGTCCATTTCTTCCAGGTTGTCCATTTTATTGGCATAGAGTTGCTTGTAGTAATCTCTCATGATCTTTTGTATTTCTGCAGTGTCAGTGGTTACTTCTCCTTTTTCATTTCTAATTCTATTGCTCTGAGTCTTCTCCCTTTTTCTCTTGATGAGTCTGGCTAATGGTTTATCAATTTTGTTTATCTTCTCAAAAAACCAGCTTTTAGTTTCATTGATCTTCGCTATTGTTTCCTTCATTTCTTTTTCATTTATTTCTGACCTGATCTTTATAATTTCTTTCCTTCTGCTGGCTTTGGGGTTTTTTTGTTCTTCTTTCTCTAATTGCTTCAGGTGCAAGGTTAGGTTGTTTATTCGAGATGTTTCCTGTTTCTTGAGGTAGGCTTGTATTGCTATAAACTTCCCTCTTAGCACTGCTTTTGCTGCGTCCCATAGGTTTTGGGTCATCGTATCTCCATTGTCATTTGTTTCTAGGTATTTTTTGATTTCCCCTTTGATTTCTTCAGTAATCACTTCGTTATTAAGTAATGTATTGTGTAGCCTCCATGTGTTTGTATTTTTTACAGATCTTTTCTTGTAATTGATATCTAGTCTCATAGCGTTGTGGTCGGAAAAGATACTTGATACGATTTCAATTTTCTTAAATTTACCAAGGCTTGATTTGTGACCCAAGATATGATCTATCCTGGAGAATGTTCCATGAGCACTTGAGAAAAATGTGTATTCTGTTGTTTTGGGGTGGAATGTCCTATAAATATCAATTAAGTCCATATTGTTTAATGTATCATTTAAAGCTTGTGTTTCCTTATTTATTTTCATTGTGGATGATCTGTCCATTGGTGAAAGTGGGCTGTTAAAGTCCCCTACTATGATTGTGTTGCTGTCGATTTCCCCTTTTATGGCTGTTAGTATTTGCTTTATGTATTGAGGTGCTCCTATGTTGGGTGCATAAATATTTACAATTGTTATACCTTCCTCTTGGATCGATCCCTTGATCATTATATAGTGTCCTTCTTTGTCTGTTGTAATAGTCTTTATTTTAAAGTCGATTTTGTCTGATATGAGAATTGCTACTCCAGCTTTCTTTTGATTTCCATTTGCATGGAATATCTTTTTCCATCCCCTCACTTTCAGTCTGTATGTGTCTCTAGGTCTGAAGTGGGTCTCTTGTAGACAGCATATATATGGGTCTTGTTTTTGTATCCATTCAGCCAGCCTGTGTCTTTTGGTGGGAGCATTTAATCCATTTACATTCAAGGTAATTATCGATATGTATGTTCCTATTCCCATTTTCTTAAATGTTTTGGGTTTGTTATTGTAGGTGTTTTCCTTCTCTTGTGTTTCTTGCCTAGAGAAGTTCCTTTAGCATTTGTTGTAAAGCTGGTTTGGTGGTGCTGAACTCTCTCAGCTTTTGCTTGTCTGTAAAGGTTTTAATTTCTCCATCGAATCTGAATGAGATCCTTGCTGGGTAGAGTAATCTTGGTTGTAGGTTTTTCTCCTTCATCACTTTAAGTATATCCTGCCACTCCCTTCTGGCTTGCAGAGTTTCTGCTGAAAGATCAGATGTTAACCTTATGGGGATTCCCTTGTGTGTTATTTGTTGTTTTTCCCTTGCTGCCTTTAATATGTTTTCCTTATATTTAATTTTTGACAGTTTGGTTAATATGTGTCTTGGCGTGTTTCTCCTTGGGTTTATCCTGTATGGGACTCTCTGTGCTTCCAGGACTTGATTAACTATTTCCTTTCCCATATTCGGGAAGTTTTCAACTATAATCTCTTCAAATATTTTCTCAGTCCCTTTCTCTTTTTCTCTTCTTCTTCTGGGACCCCTATAATTCGAATGTTGGTGCGTTTAATGTTGTCCCAGAGGTCTCTGAGACTGTCCTCAGTTCTTTTCATTCTTTTTTCTTTATCCTGCTCTGTAGTAGTTATTTCCAACATTTTATCTTCCAGGTCACTTATCCTTTCTTCTGCCTCAGTTATTCTGCTATTGATCCCATCTAGAGTACTTTTAATTTCATTTATTGTGTTTTTCATCGTTGCTTGGTTCCTCTTTAGTTCTTCTACATCCTTGTTAAATGTTTCTGGCATTTTGTCTATTCTATTTCCAAGACTTTGGATCATCCTTACTATCATTATTCTGAATTCTTTTTCAGGTAGACTACCTATTTCCTCTCCATTTGTTAGGTCTGGTGTGTTTTGACCCTGCTCCTTCATCTGCTGTGTGTTTTTCTGTCGTCTCATTTTGCTTATCTTACTGTGTTTGGGGTCTCCTTTTCACAGACTGCAGGTTTGTAGTTCCCATTGTTTTTGGTATCTGTCCCCAGTGGCTAAGGTTGGTTCAGTGGGTTGTGTAGGCTTCCTGGTGTAGGGAACTAGTGCCTGAGCTCTGGTGGATGAGGCTGGATCTTGTCTTTCTGGTGGGCACGTCCACGTCTGGTGGTGTATTTTGGGGTGTCTGTGGCCTTATTATGATTTTAGGCAGCCTCTCTGCTAATGGATGGGGCTGTGTTCCTGTCTTGCTAGTTGTTTGGCATAGGGTGTTCAGCACTGTAGCTTGCTGGTCTTTGAGTGATGCTGGGTCTTGATGTTGAGATGGAGATCTCTGAGAGATTTTTGCCGTTTGGTATTACGTGGAGCTGGGAGCTCTCTTGTGGACCAGTGTCCTGAAGTTGGCTCTCCCACCTCAGAGGCACGGCCCTGATGCCTGGCTGGAGCACCAAGAGCCTTTCGTCCACACGGCTCAGAGTAAAAGGGAGAAAAAATAGAAAGAAAGAAAGAGGCTATAATATAGTGAAGTAAAATAAAGCTATTGTAAATCAAAGCTATACAGACAAAATCTCACCCAGAAGCGTATACATATACACTCACAAAAAAAAGGAAAAGGGGAAAAATTAATATATCCTGCTCCCAAAGTCTACCTCCTGAATTTGGGATGATTCGTTGTCTATTCAGGTATTCAACAGATGCAGGCACATCAAGTTGTTTGTGGAGTTTTAATCCGCTGCTTCTGAGGCTGCTGGGAGAGATTTCCCCTTCTCTTCTCTGTTCGCACAGCTCCTGGGGTTCAGCTTTGGATTTGGACCCGCCTCTGCGTGTAGGTCGCCTGAGGGCGTCTGTTCCCCGCCCAGACAGAACGGGGTTAAAGGAGCAGCTGCTTCGGGGGCGCTGGCTCACTCAGGCCGCGGGGAGGGAGGGGTACGGAGGAGGCGGGGCGAGCCTGCGGCGGCAGAGGCCGGCGTGACGTTGCACCAGCCTGAGGCGCGCAGTGCCTTCTCCCGGGGAAGTTGTCCCCGGATCATGGGACCCTGGCAGTGGCGGGCTGCACCGGCTCCCGGGAGGGGCGGTGTGGAGAGTGACCTGTGCTCACACACAGGCTTTTTGGAGGCGGCAGCAGCAGCCCCAGTGTCTCACGCCCGTCTCTGGTGTCCGCGCTGATCGCCGCGGCTCGCGCCCTTCTCTGGAGTTCGTTTAGGCGGCGCTCTGAATCCCCTCTCCTTGCGCGCAGCGAAACAAAGAGGCAAGAAAAAGTCTCTTGCCTCTTCGGCAGCTGCAGACCTTTTCCCGGTCTCCCTCCCAGCCAGCTGTGGTGCGCTAACCCCTTCAGGCTGTGTTCACGCCGCCAGCCCCAGTCCTCTCCCTGCGATCCGACCGAAGCCGAGCCTCAGCTCCCAGCCCCGCCCGCCCCGGCGGGTGAGCAGACAAGCCTCTCGGGCTGCTGAGTGCTGCTCGGCGCTGAGCCTCTGTGCGGGAATCTCTCCGTTTTTCCCTCTGCGCCCCTGTTGCTGTGGGGTCCCCGCTGATAGCTGCGGCTCGCGCCCGTCTCTGAAGTTCGTTTAGGCGGCGCTCTGAATCCCCTCTCCTCGCGCACCAGGAAACAAAGAGGGAAGAAAAAGTCTCTTGCCTCTTCGGCAGCTGCAGACTTTTTCCCGGGCTCCCTCCCGGCTAGCTGTGGTGCACTAACCCCTTCAGGCTGTGTTCACGCCGCCAACCCCAGTCCTCTCCCTGCGATCCGACCTCCGAAGCCCCAGCCTCAGCTCCCAGCCCCGCCCGCCCCGGCGGGGGAGCAGACAAGCCTCTCAGGCTGGAGAGTGCTGGTCGGCACCGCTTCTCCTTGCGGGAACCTCTCCGCTTTGCCCTCCGCACCCCTGTGGCTGCGCTCTCCTCCGTGGCTCCGAAGCTTCCCCCCTCTGCCACCCGCAGTCTCTGCCCGCAAAGGGGCTTCCTAGTGCGTGGAAATCTTTCCTCCTTCACAGCTCCCTCCCACTGGTGCAGGTGCCGTCCCTATTCTTTTGTCTCTGTTATTTCTTTTTTCTTTTGCCCTACCCAAGTACGTGGGGAGTTTCTTGCCTTTTTGGAGGTCGGACGTTTTCTGCCAGCGTTCAGTGGGTGTTCTGTAGGAGCAGTTCCACGTGTAGATGTATTTCTACTGTATCTGTGGGAAGGAAGGTGATCTCCGCGTCTTACTCTTCCGCCATCTTCTCTCCATAATCCCAACAGGAAGCTTTGAATGCTAGGTCCAGATATTTGATGTAGACGATGTAGACTGAATCAGGTTTCTGAGAGGGGATGGATGTGATGGAATCACAGTTAGGAGAAGGTAATCTAAGTTTTGAAAATAGGGTTGAAGAACAGGAAGCATAGCCTGGGGGAGGCCAGCTGGGAACCCCAGTGTGAATGAGTCAAGATGGCGGCATGGGGATGGAGAGGAACTAGGAACATGAAGACATTAGGAAAGAAAAGCAGAGCCTGACAGATCACCCTTCTTGTTATTTGATTAGACTTCCAGCACATTTTCTTGCCTGTGGGAATTCTGTGGTTGCTTTTACATCACATTTCTGTAATTACTCTGGGCCCCATCTCACCTTACCCTTCCTTATAAACTATTCACATAGAGTACGACCCCATCATGATGTGATAGGTGGTGTGATGGTAAGGGTTCTGTGTCAATTTGCATGGGCTACAGAATGCTCAGATAGCATATTAAAAATTAGCTCTGGGTGTGTCTGTGTGGGTGTTTCTGTATGAGATTAGCTTTTGAGTCTGTGGACTCGGTGAAGAAGATTGCCCTCCTTAGTGTGGGTGGCTGTCATCCAATCTGTCCAGGGCCTGAATAGAACAAAAGGCGGGGGAAGGAGGAATATGCCACTTCTTTCCTGTCTCCGCGTTGAGCTGGGACGTCTCATCTCATCTTCTCCTGCCCTCGGACTGAGATTTACACCATTGACTCCCATCGTTTTCTGGCCTTTGGACTCAGGCTGAATTACCTCACTGGCTTTCCTGGGTCTCAGGCTTGCAGCCTCTAAAAATTGCTTGAGCTAATTCTTCAAAATCAATCAATCTCTTTCTCTCTCTGTCTCTGAAAAAACCAAAATATATATATTCAATTTCTGTTTCTCTGGAGAAGTATGACTAATACAGGTAGGGAAAAATTCAATCATGTAAAACACAGGTCTCTGTTATTGGGTTGTGTGGTGGTGGTGGTGGTGATGGTGATGGGTGTTAATGAAATGACCAGAAGACCCTGCACAGCTGGCCCGGCTGGCCCGGGACTTCAGGGAATCGTCCTCGTTACAGCTTTGGTATAATGAATGACAGATATCTGACACCCTTCCCCTCTCTGCCACACCCCTCCCCACTTCTAGCAAGAAAGTAAGAAGGGAACGGAGGCACACGGAGGATAGAAATCAACCAATCATCAATTCCTTCTCCCCCTCCCCCGATTTCCTTTCTGTACATGTGTACTAGAGCTCTTTGTGACGTTGTTAATTGTCTAGAAGACAGCTTAGTGAAGCTGCTCTGGTAAGGACTCAGCTCTCTCAGTCACATTTAGGAACTTGACAAACATCATTGATACCTTCTCCCATTACTCTGAACTTTAAAGGTATTTTAGCCTGACATATTTGTTAGCCCTCAATGAAGCTGCTAGTATTCTTTGCTGTTGTTCTATGGTGATCGGTTTTCTTGAGGTTCAGCTTCCTTTGAGGGCCTGACATGTCTGGCACTTTTCTTTATGTCTGACAGAGGTGCTCACTAAGCAGTGGTTGAAAGAATAAATGAATAAATGAATTCCTTGGAGTGCTAGAACCAGTGAAGAACTCATAAAAACAACACAACTAAAAAAAAAAAAAAAAAAAAACAAAACAAAACACAACACAACTTTGCGATTGATCATGATTTTTGAAGAACTAAACATAAATGGATTCACACGTAGGCAGATAAAGTAATTTGTAATAGGAGGGTAAATGTAGCTTAAGCATCAAGTATATTTACATAGACTTTAAATGGTAATAAATGGAGGCATGGCAAAGCTGGAGCAGTGTCCTGGTCACAGAACTGTAGACTTTAGGGTATCTACTCTACTCAGATCCTCCCACTTTTTTTTTGTCTGCACCACACAGCTTGCAGGATCTTAGTTTGAACCCACGCTGCAGTTGAAGCACTGAGTCCTAACCACTGGACCGCCAGGGAATTCTGAGATCCTCCTGCTTTTTTTTTTTTTTTTTTAGTTAGTAATCTTTTATTTATTTATTTATTTATTTTTATATTTACTTTTGGCTGTGTCGGGTCTTCGTTTCCGTGCGAGGGCTTCCTCCAGTTGCGGCGAGCGGGGGCCACTCTTCATCGCGGTGCGCGGGCCTCTTCACTATCGCGGCCTCTCTTGTTGCGGAGCACAGGCTCCAGCCGCGCGGGCTCAGTAATTGTGGCTCACGGGCCCAGTTGCTCCGTGGCATGTGGGATCTTCCCAGCCCAGGGCTCGAACCCGTGTCCTCTGCATTAGCAGGCAGATTCTCAACCACTGCGCCACCAGGGAAGCCCCCTCCTGCTTTTTAAGCAATGTTTAGAAGAAAGAAGTGATTTGTCCATGGCACTGTATCTGGTGGTCATGCCTGAAATAGAATCCAGAATGGATTCCCGAAATCTGCCTTTAGGATGCTGCTTTTGAAGCCACATCCATCAGGGACCCCTCCAGAAGATCTGCAGATGCTCTTAGAGCTTTCAGTGCCCAAAATACTATTGTTTCAAAGTCTTTGGCGAACAACTCTTCCCGAGGCTTTGCTGGTTAATGAAGCAGAGAAAAAGAAGTGCTAGCAGCAGAAGAAAGATTAGGAATGTAAGAAGGAGAGGGCCAGGAAATGTGGGGACACTGGTGATGGTGGTGGGGGAGTATGCCTGAGAACCAAGGCGGTGGTGACACAAGTCGTTATGGACTGAATATTTGTATCCCCCTCAAATTCACATGTTGATGCCCTAACCTTCAGTGTGATGGTATTTGGAGATGGCCTTTGGGAAATAATTATATGAGGTCATGAGGGTGGACCCCCATGATGGGATTGGTGCCCTTACAGGAAGATGAAGAGACCAGAGCTCTCCTCCATATGAGGACACGGTGAGAAGACAGCTGTCTACAAGCTGTCAAATCCACTAACACCTTATCCTTGGACTTGCCAGCCTCCAAGACTGTGAGATATAATGTCTGTTGTTTGAGCCACCCAGTCTATAGCATTTTGTGATAGCAGCTTGAGCAGACTAATACACACGTCGATGCTTTGAGAGTTTGGAGAACCCCTTTTCTGCTGCTGGAGCAGAAAATAGATACAAGTTTCCAGTGAACCAGATATTCCAGAGAGTATTTACAAACCTATTCAGAGGTTCCTTTTTTTTTTTAGGGATGTATTTGAACTGGGACGTGATATAAAGTGGGACATTTTTTTTCCCGTGAGTATGGAGAGGCAGAGAAAATTACCCTCAGAGAGAGAAGAAGCAACCTCACAGAGCAGAGCAAAGGCAAGAAGTGACCCCCAGTGCTAGAGGGTAGAATATCTGTTCCTGCTCGCTTCCCCATCTAAGCCTCATTCTTCCTGTTCCTCCTACTTTACTTAAGCTAATTTAAGTGAGTTTTTGTTCCTTGCAATCAGATAGTCCCTGGCTAATATCTAGGGTGATGAATTGCAATTTTTCACCTTCCTTCTCCCACAACAAACCCAAACACCTAATCCAAGAAAATAAAGAAAAACAAAATAATGATCAATTAATGCAGCAGCGATTAAGCACTTATGTGAAATTCTGCCGTCATTACTTGTTTGCAAACTGGTCTTCCAGACTGTCATTTATAATGATAGTTAACGTATCAGAACACACTTTGAGTTCTCAACACCCAAGTCAATAATTTTAAAACTTGTTTTAAAGTTAATTTCTGTGTGTATATGTGAAATAACTTGGTCCATTTGTAGGTTAATGGTATATATAGTGTAAAGAATATGGACAGTTTTGCTCTCTGGTGGCTGAATCCCTAGTAGCTGTGGGATACTGGATAAGTCAGTTAAGTTCTTTGGATGTCAGTTTCTTTCATCATTCCTAAAATGGGGACAAAAATATTCTCACCATCGGATTGTTACGAGGGGTAAATGACTTAGTCTATATAAGTTACAACTGTTTGACTCATAATGGCTCTTAACAAATGGTTATTCTTTACTTCTCTTTTTTTTTTTTTTTAACCATGGCCAGGTGAGTTCCATCCATTGGCATAAATGTTAGTCCTCTACTTAGGTGAGAACTTCAAACACATCAATTCTTTGGTTTATTTTTGCTAAGCTCCAAATAGATGACAGTTGACTTTTGTATTACTCATAACCCTCTTTCAAAGTGTATTGCCTCATATTATTTGAAATGAATTATTTCATTATTCCCTAAGAGAAGAGGGATTTTTCCAAAAAAGGCAGTTAACTAAACATACATCTTAAAGAGTTGCCTGTAAATAATCTCTGTATTTTATAGAATGATGACTATAGCATGAAGGAAAGAGTAAGATCTCTTACTCTTTAGGAAAGCAACAGGGACGGCACCCTCTTAGAGTCTTTTTATAGTCAGCTAGAGGGATCCTGACTTGATTTCAGTGTGATTTAGTTTGTAACTGGATTAAACTTTGCCCTCCATTAAAAACCAATCAGCTGACTTGCCCTGCAGGGATTTTGCTTTTATGAACAAGACTTCATTTCAGAGCTCCGTTTTTTTCCTTCTGGATGAGTTATTTAGCCTACAGCTTTCCTGGGTTTTCCTTATTGGTGTCTCCTTATCTTAATTTGAATATGGACATGTGTAAATTATAGATTCCCTGTTGGCTATGGCTTTGTTCTTTGGAGTGGAGGTGAATTTCTCAAAGTTCTTTTCATCACATATCCTGTGAATTCTATTGCTGGAGAAGTTGAGAATTACTATGCAGAGTATGAATCTGGGTTTAAGAAGAGATTGGAATATGTTTTAATAGCAGATGTAACATAATCATCATGCAGACTATTGGGAGAAACGGCTCCATGACTCACATGGGGCATCAGAGTACCCATGATTAATTCTGAGAATGTAAAGCCCATACCCTATTTCTTCTGTACTTATTATAAGCCTATACACATGTACAGCTTGATAAGTGTGCTTTCTAATAACATTGCATTTTAATGCGTGGACGGTAGTCAAACTTTTACACGTGAGTGTGCCACAAGGCATTCATTTTAGGAAATCAGCTCTCATAGTTTTGCAACAGTAATATTATTAACAATAGAAATAAGACTGAAAAAACAACAAGAATAATGGGATTACTACCTCCTGAGCACTTAGTTTATGCCCAGCATTGTGCCAAGCATGTGACATGCTCATTGCCTCTTAACACTCAGAGCCACCTTTTAAAATAGGTTCTACTGTTATTTCCTCTTTACCATTGCTAAAGTCAGATTCAGTTACTTGCCCAGGGACACATAGCTGGTATACGGTGCAGTGAGATTCAAACCCAGGCAGTCCATTCTGCTGGGTAATTCCACCAATACTTGGCATCTAATTCCACAGAAAAGTATTAGTTTAGCAAAGTCAGATTGAACTTATTAGTGATGTGAGAACTATTTAGCAAATAGGAAATTTAGAACAGTTGGAAATATCTCAGTTAGTGACAGATGTTGTTGAACACAAAAGTTCTTACAGACTGCTTGCTTCATTGGTCAAATTCAATTTTAGAAAGGTGCTGATTCACTGACACAGTTGTTTTGCCTTATGGCCAGATGCTTATTCAATACTTGAGAATGTTTCCTTTTGATTCAGTCTAATGGGAAATTAACAAGTGACTTTTGGGGAAAGCAAAAAATATGAAAGGGCTGGGGTAGGTTACAGATAATATTGTTCATAAAGGAGCTGCCAGCCCCTCCCCCCCACCCCATCCTCAGCCTACGGCATCCCAGTGATCGCCAGTTGCTTTGTCTTGGTTGACACAAAACTCTGTTGTTTGTCCAACTGTTGCCAAGTGACACTTTGTCATTTGCATAGCCAGGAAGTTCTGGAAAATAGGGCTCCAACATTTCCCTGTATTATTTTTATAGTAATTAGGAGTAAAAATTATTTTTAGATTGCTGGCAGGAATTATTTATTGCAGCTTCTATTTTAACTTTGTAAATAAAGTTCTATTTCCTGGTTGCTTGGAATAAGAAGTTTATGACTTATACTATCTCCTGGAAGATGAAGGGGATTTCTGTATGCCTTTTATGAGACAACTTCCAGGACTGAGTAGCAATGAGTACTTCATGGAAAAGCATTTTCAGTGGGAACATATATGGGAAGAATTACTCACTATCACTCACTATACCTGCAAAAGTATAGCACTTTTCTTGTTTTCATTGTTTAAAATGTATAAAGGTTGGTAATTTCTATGGAATCAGAAAAATCCCTACTTTGTTCTGATAACTTAGTAGAACAAAGGACTACATGTTGCTTTGGCTCTAAATCTTTCTTGGTTTCACATCCAGCTCTGGTTCTTCCTCAGTATAGTGAGTATATTTCACCTTTGAATTAAGCCAGAATTCATTAGGAGGGTATTACAATGTGCCTATGTATTACTTCTCTTGCTTTCTTAGAATATTACTCTTTTTAAATTTTACTGTTTATTGTTCTCTTTCATAGGATCTCGTTAGGTTTGGCTTGGAAAGGAAGGGCTTGATTTAGATCAAATCATTTGACATGTCTTGTATATGCTTGCATGGTAATAAGCAGTGTGAGAAGAATTCAGAAATGAACTAGACATAATCTGTTCCTCCAGAATATAGTAGCAGAAAAGTCACCAATGAGAGTCTTGCATGGAAGGAGGAAGAAAGAAAGAAAGAGGAAAGGGCATCTTAAAATATACATCATCACTTAGAAATCTACTGTTTCTCTCCAAAGTTTAGGGTTAGAAATACTGATTTCTTGCCTATAGAATCAGCACCAGAAATATCAGTGAATTAGCCACTATTGACCTCTACCTTGGGAACTTTCAGAATTGAATGTATATTCTGTTCCCTTGGTAGGTTAAAAAATGTTGTTCGTACTTGGCATATTGCGTAAGTTAACAGTTTCTGAAAAGCTCTAATTGACTTATCAGAAGCAATCTCTAAATGCACAGAAAATGCAAAGTCATATTCAAATGAATCTACTGTAAGCAATTTGGTGCCATGTGATTTAAACATTCCTCTAAAATGTGGGGCCTGAGTTTGTAGTTTTCTCCTGGATTAAGAAGACATGTGAGCTTGAAGTGGGAACAGAACAGAATCGTTGATGGTTTTGTTTGTCCTTTACCCCATCCTCATGGCCTCTAAAGTGCACTTGTTTGTAGTTTGGTTGAACACGGGAGATGATTAGTCTTTAGCGTGTGACCCTCTCAGTTTTAAGTCTATACCCAGGCTTTTCTCATCTCTGTGAGGTCATGGAGATAGGTCCTCTACCAATAGTGACTTGATATTGGGAGTGTAGGGTGTACCAGTCAAATCTCCATCCACTCTGGTGGATGCTAGCATGCCTCAGTTCCTTGCTGGCTCTTGGCTGGAGGCTTCAGTTTCACTTCCACAGGCACCTCTCACAGGTCTCTTCACAACATGGCAGCTTGTATCCCCCAGAGGAAGTGATGAGGGGAAGGAGAGAGAGAGAAAGATTGAATGAAAAACAAGAGTACCCAAGAAGCCACATTCTTTTACATCCTAATCTCAAAAGTAAGGTATCACCACTTCTGCCATTTTCTATTGGCCACACAGACCAAATCTGATACAATGTGGGATGAGACTTCACAGGGGTGCAAATCCCAGGAGGCAGGGATCATCAGTGACCATTTGACGACTGGATATCATAGGATGCTGTTTATGATTTGGGTAACTTTCTGGTAAAACTTTACTGTTTGTGTTGTGTTGGTAAAGGATAGAGTAAGAATAGGGTGTTCAGTGGTGTCCACACTAACTGTTGTCTTTACTTGTGACATTTGAAATAATGGCACTATGTTTTATTATGCTTGCAGTCTGATGCTTTTGAACATATGATTAAATTTTACTAAGAGTTGACAACACATCTCAGAGAATGTAGATTTATAACTGGTTGCTGACACATGCATAATATTAATGGTGTAAAGTATCCGTGTAGTGCATGTATACTTAAAAGTAGCTTTATATACTCAGAGACTTTTGGTCAGTTTTAATATGTGGGATTTAAACTTGCCTATTCTTAACTCCTTCTGAGTTATTAGATTTTTTTCTCTTGAATTGTATCCTGTTTACTATAATTCTGCATAAGAATAAATATGCAAATAGCCTGTCTATAATGAAAATACCTTACTTTAACCCATTTGATGGACTTAAGCTGCTTGAGACCTCAGTGTCCCTATTATGCCTTGTACAGCAGAAAGGAATATGTGTGTTAACAGGTCCTGACACCACACTGTATTTCATCAGCTACTTTCTTTTGTGAATTAACATCCTTCGGAATATGGTTTATAGATGGGCTATGAAAGAAGTAGAGCGGTTGAGATCTAATAAAATCATGTTAGGACACTAAACAAAACCTGGTGTTTGTACAGAAGAATACTCAAGTGTTTTAAGGAATGGAAGAAAGAATGTGTTCTAGTGATTAAGTAAATCATAATGAGCTTGGTTTTCATGTCCTTATTTTATCCTGGAAGTTAGGAGGAGCTTGGCATCCTGGTGGAATACAAATAGGGATTCAAGGTGATAGGGAGAGGCTCCTGGATTTGACACCTCATACTTGAGGTTCAGTGATAACAGAATTTAACCAAGTGAATGTGATAGATTATCACAGTTTCTTCAACAGGGTACTCTGTCCAGCCCTTGGAGGATGACAGCATTGGTGGGAAAAAACATGGCACATAATTTTTTTTAAAAATACATTTATTTATTTATTTATTTATTTATTTATTTATTTATTTATGGCTGCATTGGGTGTTTGTTGCTGCGCATGGGCTTTCTCTAGTTGTGGCGAGCGGGGGCTACTCTTCATTGCGGTGTTCGGGCTTCTCATTGTGGTGGCTTCTGTTGTTGTGGAGCATGGGCTCTAGGCACGCAGGCTTCAGTAGTTGTGGCATATGGGCTCAGTAGTTGTGGCTCGTGGGCTCAGTAGTTGTGGTGCACGGGCTTAGTTGCTCCGCGGCATGTGGGATCTTCCTGGACCAGGGCTCGAACCCCTGTCTCCTGCATTGGCAGGCAGATTCTTAACCACTGCACCACCAGGGAAGCCCATGGCACATAATGTTTGATCCTAGGAAAAACTGGGCTCTCCTTCAAGGATACTTTTTTTTTCCTATGAAGAGGGTGTTTATAGTGAAAGATCTTGTTCAGAATCCAGTGAAGAACTGGTCAGGCAGGGTTAGTCAGAGCTACACCAGAATCTCTAGCAATGTTGATCATATACCTCTTTCAGCCTCTGAAATCTCAGGTTCCAGAAAGTTTTGCTATACTAACCCTTTGCCTACTGTCTATGATGCTATCTGGTGACTTCTTGGACACCACCTTGAGTGACTGGCAGGGATGAACTCTTTAGGAAAAATACAACACAGCTACAATATAAATTAGTATGAAAAGAAATATTCATTTAGAATGCAAAAAGAAATCAACAAATTATACATTTCAAAAGGCTATCAGATACCATAAACATCAAGAAATCTGGAAAAAAAGCCAGAATATAGCTTCTGGCTTCATGCATTGCAAAACTTTTTTCTCTTTTACCACCCACTAACTTTTGGTGCTAGGCACTGTGGGGCAAGTTCATATCACAGTATTACTTCAGACCATGTGCCTTCAGGATCCAACTGGGTGAACTGGACCTGTGGGTGAGAGGTCCATTACCAGAAGTCATTGTTACTCTGCGATTAGTGATAATTATGCACAGAAATCACTGAAAACCTCATAAATATATCATATTAAACCCAAGCCAAGGGATCCCCGACTCGACTTCCCGTTATCAGGTATTCAAAATACACATGGCCACTCTGGGGCCTCCCAGCATGAAGGATGTGTGATGGAGGGCAAGTCAGAGTGGAAAGAGACAGCAGTCTGTATCCATGGTAATTAAATTATCTTACTTTTACAAGTTTTAGAAAAACACATGGCCATAAGAACACATACTTAGGAGTCCTCTCAGAATCTGTGCAAAGTGAGGGGCCCTGAAACTTAAGTGTCCTGAGCGTCACTGGAAATCTACCTCTGACGCTCAGACCTGAAACCATTATTCTGAAACATGTTGGCTGATCCAGACAGGCTGATCACATTTTGCCTTGACCTTAGGTTTTAACCCTTTAAGACCTGGATTGGTAACCTTAGAAATGTGAATACTTCAGCTGTCCTCATGTCCCTGGTCAGCTGATCCGGATTCAATATACTTGTCTCTGTTGTATTCAGCATTCAGGCCCTGTGTTTTGGAAAATGAAATGATGGTATTGATAGAGCCAACGCCGGAATTGGCTGTAACATCATTTTCTTTCTTTCTGCCTCTTCTCCAGTGGACATTGAACCCTGCAAGGGGCTAGGAATGCTAATTCAGGGCTTGCTTGCTATCATTTTACACCCATGGAAATGACTTAAGGGTATTTTAATTCTCTGGAGACGGGATTGAAACAACTGACATCTTTCCAGTGGAGATAGCGAACTAAGCATGATCAGAAAGTGAAATCATTAGCCCTCTGGATCTTGAGTAACATGAGCATTAACCTTATGAATTTTAAAAAGCAGGCTTGACTCATCTCTGCCTCCCATCATAAACATTTTCTACCAACTCCATATGTATTAAGCTTGCATCTTGCAATATAATGGATATCCCAGGTTGGATTTTAGTTTAATCCATCAAACATGTCCCTAAGCATACGGAACTCTGTGTTACACCCACCCTGGGAAAAATTGTGCAAGATCAGGCAGTCATGACAGGACAAGCAGAGCTCTGGGGATTCTGGTTTTTCAGGCTATCACATTCCTGTCTTGCTTTTCGTTTTCCTAATTTCAAGTAATTATCATCCTCACTAATCTAACACGTAGCACAAAAGCTTAGCCATTCCCCCAGATCTGCAGTTCAGATTTCCTCCTGGTTTTTATGTCAGTTCCCTCCTCCTTTCTTTCATGAATCAATTCCTAGGGGAACAAAAGTCTTGTCTTTCTGGTCCAATTCTGAATTTTCACTCTGTGTTGGCAAGATTGTCTTATCTATCCTGGTGGGAGACTTGGGCAAAAGTCAGACCTCCTGCTGGTTGGAACACCTGGCTGAACTTGGAAGGTAAACCAGGTAACTTGTGACCAACGTAACCAGTAGGCTGGGCGATGTTTTTGTTTTCCTTTCCTCTTCTATTCTTTCAAGCTCTCCTGTGCTGTATAACCCAAAATAAAATCATGCACAACTTATGTATATGTTTAATTCAAAAGCATTCCATGTAAAGATAAAACTGAAATTTCATCTTAGAGAGGTCTATTCATCTAGTGCTTTGGAGGCCAGCCAGGAATGAACTCCAAATGTGAGACAGCAACTGAAAGCACATGCTCTATGTGACTTAAACCTATATTTTCAAATGGCCAATAGAGCAAGCTTCAAGTGCTCTCAAGCTGCAACTCGGCTCTTATGGAGAGATAAACAGAGGCCCCAAACTGTGCACTGAATATATAAGTCATCAAAACATTTTAAAAATCAATTCAACATTTGACCAGGAGCCAGTACGTTTCCCCTGTGATTAGAATGACATGCTCAGCCTACTACTACGGGTAAAATTCTGATAGCAGTGTTCTGTACATGCTGAACCTATGCAGGACATCCCCACCCCTTGCTCCCCCCTCCTAGGAGAACCATAATGAAGCATTACAACGGTGTATCTGCAAGATCACAAACACATGGGCGCCAGTCAACTGTGAGGGCATTGATCAATATCTAGTGACTGGGCAAAAGAGCCCAAGACCCCAGAGTGGATGGTATGGTTCCAACCACATTTATAACAAGCAAAAGGAACAATCATCTTTCAATCTACAGATAGTTGAAAATAGGCTTCTTCTAAGGATGGGGATGTGGGGAGAGGACAGAAGGAGAATAGCAGTGACTAAAACACCATTGCATGCCCTCATATTTTTAATCTTTATAAGGGAAAATATAACAAATCTTGCTCACCAGAAGCCCCTTTACCATTGATATTTTCCCTCTTTATATGAGTTCCAGTTCTAAGTCTCTTTTTCTTATTCTAAGACGTTATCTTGGCTCTTCAAGGTTTAGAGAAGAAGACCTGGCATGAAAATGGGGTGGAGGAAAATGGGGGCTCGATATATCCAGTTTTGCTTTATCATTTAACTTCTGCTTTGGCTCTTTCATTTTTTCCCACTGAACCTTCAGAAATTTAACCTGTTTCTTCTTGGGGAAACCAGAAGAGACCAGTGTCTCACAGCTGTGATTCTGATGAGGCTCAAAGCCGAATTTTCTCCTCAGCCTTCATTTCCCCATCTTTCAACCTCATGCTCATCATCTACAACCATTGCTTTTGCACCTTGCCGCCCTCTGGCGTCTCCAGAGCGCCGCCCTCCATTTCTTCTCTAGCATCTCTGTATGGCGCTCCAGTCATAACAGGCCTCATTGGCTCTGCCCTGGTCCACCACCATCTCCTTGGTCTTCATGCTCCAGGGAGAGACAGGTGACAGAGGGAAGGGGTCCCTACACAAGCAGTTACACAATAGAGACTCTGTTCTTTGTTAGGCTCAGTTCCCTCTGTTGGACCACGTGCTGTGTACATTTCTCTCCCTGGATAAGTAATACCTAAAATTGCTAAAGATGCTGGAGCAAAGCCCAGATGAAATGTTACTAAATGAAGGTCACAGATATGATTTGGCCAGCTCCCTGTGGAACCTTCTCAGGAAAGGCACAGTCATGGAAAACTGCTTTTCTTGCCTCCAAGGGTATGAGGAACAGGCTTGGACCACCTCTAGGGGAAAAAAAATATCTTCATGGTCAGATCATGCCAATGTCCTGCTAAACATCCAAACTCTCTTTCATGGGGCCCTATGTGAGCTTCCCACCTTTCTGAACTCACCCCCAGGCTCTTTCCTCCCCTCCCCTTTAAGTCCCATATACACAAGCTATCTGCATTTCACTCTTCTCTCTGCCTAGAATATTCTTCTCACGTATTTTGCCACCTTCTTGTCACCTAGTTTTTAGCTTAATTATTACCTCCTCAGTTGGTTGCTTTCACTTCTTACTCCATTTTTTCCCTTGGCAATTATACCTATGTGCATTTATATTTTAATTTTATTTGTTTACTTATCTTTGTCTTTCCCTGGTAGAGCAAGCTCAAGGCAGGAAGCTTGTTGTCCTGTTTGCTGCTGTATCCCAACACCCAAAACAACTCCTGGCATGTAAGAGACACTCAGTAAGTAGTTGTGGAACGAAAAATGGATGGATGAACGTGGCATGACCCAACAATAGGCCTTTCTCGAAGTGATCTTCCTGTAGAATTATTCCTTTGAAAAAATTGTGCCCTATTTGGCATTATCATGAATTAAGTTTGCCTACTAAAAATTAGGTGTTTCGGCAAATTCAGCAAAAGCTTATTTAGGCTGTGCTTATGTAAGATACCACTGAAGGCAACATGAAGTGTCTATAGCTGATTGAAGATTGTGCCTATTATCAGGGACTTTAAACTTTGTTGAGGGTAGTGCTACCTCTTTGGGTGCAGTTTATATAAAATACGACAAAAAAGGAAAAGCTAAGTGGAGACTAGCATTTATCCTTCTTCCTCTCTGTTCACATTCAAGTCTACCATTTGAAGTTTCTACCTAGTATATTTTGAGTCTGTTAACCAGTCTTTGGACCCATTGCCAAATCTATAGTTCTCCGTCAGCCTCAAAACAGGTCTCTGTCTCTACTCCAAACTGGCTCTCGTCTCTCCTCCAATCTGTTGCTAACATGGTATTTCTAAGTTGAAAATCTCTGCAAGTCAATCCCTTGCTTAAACCCTGCAATGACTCCCACACACTACTGAATAACTTTTAAGGTCCTATCTGAGCTGACCTCAGCCAGTTTCCCAGCTTTGTCCTCACCCTACCCCATCCTCAAGCTACAAAGAAGACACAAAGTTAAATATTCACTTCTCTAAATGGCCCATGATCTCACTTGTCATATGGCTTTTTCACAGATAACCCTCTCTGCCTGGAGCTCCTGCTTACATCCGGACTTAATTTTAATGTCCTGTTCTCTGTGAAGTGTTCCTTGATCCCAAAGTCTGTCTGGTTAGACGCCCGCCCCTCACACCCCAGGTTCCCACACCATCTCCCTTTAGAGTGCTCATGATTCTGTTTGTTCTTTGCTTGTCTATTTCTCTCATTAGCTTGGACCCTCCTTGAGCACAGGGACAGTATCTGGTTGAAAAGAAAAAAAAGGGCAAAGAAATAATTAATACGTGAATGATTCAGTAAGGAAGTACAACTAATATGCTGTAGGATTTCCAAGGAGGAGATCATTGAAGACATCATGGAGAAATGACATTTACTCCGGGCTTTGAAGGATGACCAAAAACTCTCTACAATCAGGGAGGAAGTATGAAATATTTGAGGCTGAGGACAAGGGCACGGGGTCTGGCATGGTTGGAAGGATGTAGAGGACAATGAAAATGGCTTAAAGCTAGATCACTGAGAGCTTTGAAGGCTAGACCATGGAGTTAAGACTTATTCTGAAGGCCAGAAGGATTGTTTCTCTATAAGCGTGTGATGTGAACTGGTTTATGGATCAGAAAGGGTGAATGGGGTGAAAGATGGGTGGCAGAGGTGAGGGGCTGAAGGTAGTAAAGCCACTGGAGACCACTTCAATAATCCAGGTGAGGGATAATGAGGCCCTGGACTGAGGCAGGGGTGGGGAGGGGGTGGGTGAGGTGGGGGGAGACATGAGAAACATTGTGGAAGGAGAACAGACAGCGTGTAGTGTGGGAGAGGAGGAGGGAGGGTTGATCAGCAGGGAGGTTGGTAAGGCGGATGTGCAATGGGGCTGCCAGTCTGAGCGTTGCAAACAATAGTCCACTGTACGGGTCGCTGGTCAGCACCAGCGGGGAGGGTGCAATCCACGCTGTGCCCTGCAATTTAAAAGAACATTCAAAAAATGTAGCAGATTCTGCGAAGGGCAAGGAAGAGGCCTGGAAACCTTGACTAATGAGAAGTGGACTGAAAAAAACAGAGTCGTTTAGTTTGGCACCAAAAAGAAAAAAAAATGTCAAGGGGAGATGTGATGGCTGCTTTCATGTGTTTGAAGACCGGCCTATAGAAGAGATATTACGCATGTCCAGAGGGCAAACTAAGGCTGAGAGTGAGCTAGAGCTTAAAGCAAAGGCTTGTTGTGGCTCCATTCAGGGGGGACCTTTCTAAACTGTAGAGTTGGAAGCGACCTTGTCATCTGAAGAGCTTACAGATGACAAAAGGCCAAGCAGAGAGTAAAAGATCTTGTTGGGACACATAGAAGAGGGTTTGGGGGATAAGATGGGAGATTAGAGTAAGGTCCTACAACCTCAGAGACTTGATGTTTCCCTCCATTGATGTCCTAATTGACACCATCTTTTTATCATATAGTATTGAAAACAGAGACTGTGGCCAGGAAAGCTAGGCAGGGAAGAGGAACTGTATTAGAAGGACCACTCTGGTGCTCAGGGAGAGAGGGCTTGGGCTGCGAAGTACCCTCTGGGGTACTTGCAGACTTCCACACTCCTTGCTCCCTCCCTTTCTTCTTCTCTCCA
Source organism: Eschrichtius robustus (assembly GCF_028021215.1). Classification (NCBI taxonomy): domain Eukaryota; kingdom Metazoa; phylum Chordata; class Mammalia; order Artiodactyla; family Eschrichtiidae; genus Eschrichtius; species Eschrichtius robustus. Next base: position 95,740,752 of record NC_090825.1, read on the forward strand.
TACACCATGGAATTGTTCTCTGAGCTGATATGGCCGTTTTGCTCCCTATGTGCCAGCCACGTGGCAGTCAGGAAATAACCCCACTCATTAAACCCTGAATTCTTCTTTCTTCAGTGTTTTCAGACATAGAACAAGGCAAATCCAGCGTTGGGTCTCTGTCTACAGGGAATCTCCATTTCCCTCTCCTGGGGTTCTCTTTCCCATTTCCACCTTCTCTTTCCCACTTACCTAACTAACTAGGTATCCTTCTCTCTCTCATCCTAGGGCTTTGTCAGCCATTGATAAATTAGATCTTTTTGGAGGATCTGGAGATAAGGGAATATGCCAGACTCTCGATTAAAATATCAATGATAGTAAAGATTTTATAATTTATGTCATTAGAGCTAATATTTCTCTCTTGCTAATTAGGGCTAGGCCTCAAAACAACCCTATGAGGTGAAGAAACGGAAGCTTGGAGAAGTTAGGTAAATTGCCGAAAGTCACACCCCCTAGTAAGAGGCAGAGTCAAGGTTCTGTGTCTGACTTCAGAGCCTCCTCGACCCTAAATCCTAAACTATCCCACCTCTTTTTTTCTGGTATAAGGCTTCAGATAACTCTACCTCATAGACAGATGGTCTTCAGACTTTCACTGTCTCTTCAGACTGAAGACTCCCTGGAAGCAGGGAACTTTAATAACTGCATTGTCCAATACACAGGATGAAAAAAATAATTAATATGGTTTATAGGTTGAAATGATGCTATTTTGGATATATTGGGTTACAAAGCTAATGAGTTTAATTTCACCTGGTTCTTTTTACTTTGTAAAATGTGGTTATTAGAAGACTTAAAATTACATGATGTGGCTCTTATTGGACAGCACTGCTTAGGAAGGGGGGGTCCAGGACTCTTCCCTGAGACCAACTCAAGTGTTGTATTAAGGAGCTTGCAAAGGGAGGAAATGAGGGGGAAAACTGGAAAGTAAATCCCTGTAAGTTCTATGAATGATATTACATATGACCAAGACTGCCACTTCACCACGACTCTATATTCCTGGTCCCTTTCCTCCCCTAGACTCTTAAAGGTTTTGTTTTAAAAAATGACCTCATGCTCACAGGACAGGTCCCTTTGTCCTGCCCTGCTTACCAGAGAGCCTGTTCTGAGGCTGAGAGCACAGCTGCCCTCCCAGCTCTGCTCCTTTTGTCCACGTGGTTCCCATTCTGTACTGCCCAGGGCTGAAGGGCTGTCTGGGGTTTTGATATATAAGGGCCCAAAAGCATCCCTGGAGATGTAATGAGAGGGGGAAATTCATACTGACCAGAGTTCCTTTCTGGGTGAGAATTGTTTGGATTGAATTGTTGGAATAATTTGGTGTAGTGCCCTCTGTGGAACAGGGTAAGGAACCTAAGGGCCTTCAGCAGGACCTAAAGTTACTAATTTGCCTTCTGAAGAGCATAGATTTGGTCAATTGCTGGGCTTTTGTTCTGCTGCGTTGCGAGTGCAAGTTTGAGGCAAGAGGTGAATTGCTCAGGACAGTGGAGAGGTGGGAAGCGGTCACAGGGATTCTCCCTCTCTTCTTAATTCATCCAGCAGGCGTTCTTTTGTCAAGAATTTAATGAATACCCATTGGCTGAGAAAGCAAATTATTAGTCCCTGGGGCACCCACATGTCTTAGCCTGGCACTGGCATGCTCTGATGAAAAGCATTTTCCTTATAGTTGCTTTCACTGCCTGACCTGGTTTGGTTAGGACTGCATGTGTCCGTGGATGAAGAAATGACAGAGCTGTGTGTGTGTGCATGAGGTTTCCCTGTGCCTTGAGAGACCATCTTCAGGAAAGCAAGGCAGGAGCCAAGTCTGCAAACTAGACTATTGATTCCTTGGATTTAGTAAATAGAACTTTTGCATTAATGAGAAATGCAAACGAATACATCCTCATATGAGCCTGTGAGCCCAAAGTAACAATGGAAGATGTAGAGGGAAAGCCAAGGAAATATTTGCTCAAACTATAATCCATCCAGTCAATATGAAAAGAAAGGAAGTCTGTGACAGACTTAGAGAACGAACATATGGTTACCAGGGGGGAAGGGTGGGGGGAGAATAGAGTGGGAGTTTGGGATTGACATGTACACACTGCTACATTTAAAATGGATAACCGGCAAGGACCTACTGTATAGCACAGGGAACTCTGCTCAATATTATGTAACAACCTAAATGGGAAAAGAATTTGAAAAAGAATAGATACATGTATAACTGATCACTTTGCTGTACACCTGAAACTAACACAACATTGTTAATCAACTATACTCCAATATAAAATAAGTTAAAAAAAAAGAAAGGAAAAAAAAAAGCATTCATCAGTCTGGTCTTTTGATCCACTTCTAACCCAAGAACCATAAGCAGATTCTATTCTTTTCTGTACCCAAGGAATAGCACCATCTTTAACTCTTTTCTAATAGCCCCTCTCCACCCTCCCCAAGCACTTAAGCTGGTATTCTGCATCCAGTAGATAAAGATAAGGGGCTACTACATAAAGACAAGGGGCTGAAAAGGAACTTCTTGGCAGGGCCTGGCAGTGAGGGTCCCTCCATGATCAATCCTAGTCGGCCTGGACCCCCAGGACTGATTCAGAGTTACTCTCTGTCTAGAAGCTGAGTGTGACTTGAACAGACCTATGGCCATTTGCCATTTGCTGAGCCTAAAACTGCAGGACCTGATTGTGCGTGTGATCAGGTAGAAGCAGGCTGTCTGAGCCGTGGGGCCCGGCTCTTTGAGTTGTGCCTGGAGAGTGTGTGAAATACAGCAGCTCTGCACTTATGGGCCACTTAGCTCCCAAAGCAGATGTGGGTTGATGAGTTTGCCGAGCTGCAGGGAGTTGTTCTGGACTTTCTTAAGAGATCTAAAGGACACAGAGTCACGCTTCTCCGGAGGGTGCCTGGGCATCAGCCCAACATTCTGATGGTGACTTGTCGTCTTTGTGACCCTTGTGTGGGTCTGCTCTGTGGAGATGCTGTTCCTATCATTTCTATGTAGGGAATCAGAAAAGTGCCAAGGGGGATGCACTCCTTCCAAAAATAGAGTCACGGATTAGTCTATTTTAGTGAACACGGTAGCAGCAATTTCCGGTGATATTAGTCGTATTAACAAATACTTAAATGGGGCTTGCTGTGTGTCAAGTACCATTCTAGGCACTTTGCATATACCAAGTTATTTATTTCTCAGAATCCGTTATTATTGTTGTCCCCATTTTGTAGATGTGGAAACCAAGGCACAGAGAGTATAAATAATTTGTCTAAGATCACACATTTGATAAATAGAATAATGTGAATTCAACCAGAGTCTGGACTCTTAATCACTATACACTAGTTTGCCTTTCACTGTGTACTTACTCTCTAAAACACTTTTTCATACTGCAGTGGGGGAAAATGTGTGGTGGTATTTAGCAGTCACAAGCAAATTTATCACAGGGACCCGAAAAAGATTCAGCCCTAGGCAGAGGCCTCTACATCTCTGCACAGAACTTAGGAATGCTTAGTAACTTAGTGACTTAGGAATGTTCCTTAGACCAAAAGGATGACGGATGTGAAATGTGTATGCCTGTCTTGGTGGTATGCACATGGTGGTAAACTAAGTGGGCCTCACTTGCATAGGCAGGTCTCTTTGGCCCTGGCTGTGTGCTTGTGGCCCCTGACACAGGGTCTGTGTAACTTCATCTAAATGCAAATCCCACAGTTTGGATTTTGATAAAAGAAAGGAGTCTTAAAACATACTGAACTCAAAATCTCATGATCATCCTGTGCAGACTTCGAAGGTTTGATAAGGCAGACCAAGGGGAGAAGGAAAGAGCAATGACTCCACAAAGGGTCACCAAACCAAGAAGCAGCGATTTCTTATCAGGTGATCTAAATCTTCCTTCTGAAAGAGAGAGAAAAATAAATTCAGGGAACTATTTCTTGGGTAGAAAGATTAAGAAAGTTTGCCCAATGTAAGCATGTCACTGAAATAGTGTGGCTTAATGTTTGTGAGAGTGTGCCCTGCAGACCTAGTTAATTTATTTAGATTTAGCATGAAAATATGGAGGTCGTGTGTGTGTGTGTGTGTGTGTGTGTGTGTGTGTAACTTAAAACAATGTTAGTAACGTTGGGGATTAGGCCAAAGGGATGGATTGTGTAGACTCACATTCTCTCCCCCGTCAGCCATCTCCTCAAGTCCTTAGAATGAACAGACACAAATTTTAACTATATGTTAAAAAAAAAAAGGGGGGGGGGGTAATGTTAGTGGATCAGGAATTATGAGGAATCTCTGCAAGTTTGAATTTAAATGAGATCAGATTGAAGAAGGAATCCACAGCCCACAACTGGTTCAGGAGAGGATGAGGAAGGACGTGACAATGGCCCCAGAGGAGCTGGAGCTGAGAGGCAGTGGGTGGGGACAGGAGGGGAGTTGTGTGAAAGCATCCTGGAGGTGAGCGTCTTCCTTCCCTCTTTTACATAATAAATAGCTGCAAATCTGGGAGGTGGGGTGATGCCCAGGGTGGTTGATGAAGCATACAAGGGACGATGACCCCCGTGCCCAGAAATCCAGGTTGGTCGTGGTTTGGAGGCAGGCTGTGATCATAGACAGGCTAGTGGGAAACAGCTATTAAAATGATGACCTCATAACCCCAAATCAGGACACATTAAAGGAGGACGGTCATGAAAAACAGGCATAGTGTTTTACAGGAAAAAAAAAAAAAAGGAATATCTGAAGGGATATAATTATATGTATAATTAGTATTTTCAGCGAGCTGTTTGAAAGTAGTATTCTGTACCCTATCAACCTATCATTCAACTACGAAGGTAAAATAGGACATTTTAAACAACGAAGCACTTTATTATTATTTTTTACATACTTATTTATTTATTTGGCTTCACCGGGTCTTAGTTGCGGCATGCGGACTCTTAGTTGCGGCGTGCGGACTCTTAGTTGCGGCATGCGGGATCTAGTTCCCTGACCAGGGATCAAACCCGGACCCCCTGCATTGGAAGCGTGGGATCTTAACCACTGGACCACCAGGGAAGCCCCCAAAACACTTTAAAATATGCCACTTGTGAACATTAGGTGAAATAATTAATAGAGAATATACTCTAGCAATATTAAAAATAATCTCAGAAGGAAGATATGGAAGCAGTACTGAGCAAAAAAGCATAATTTGTAACTGAGTATTAATTATTTAAAATATAATAAAATTATATTTTAGATTTGAGAACTAAAATCTCATAATTTCAACATGGAGCTCGGGTAAAGGGAGAGGACAGGAGGTTATAAGTATGGATTAGAGCTAGGTAGGCTTCAATAGATAAATGTAAGTTTTACATAAATTTCACATGTTTGAATATATATGTTAGACATTTGAGTAAAACTACTCAGATAGAAGAGATAGGAGATATCACTTCTAACCAATTAAAGGAAGAACATGGAAAAAAAACAATACGTAAAACAAATATAATCAATGTAATAAATTTATCAAATAGTAAAATAAGAATAAATAATGCACAGTAAATATAATACACACAAAAATAATGATTGGGACAAATACAAAGTATGAAAAATAAATGTAAATGGTTTAAGTAACTAACTGTTAAAAACAAAGAACTACAGCTAAGAAAAATGAATATCTAGCTTTATGTTTTTTATGAGACATAAAATGAAATGACCCAAGAAAGATGAAAATATATGGATGAGTAAAGATATTCTAAGCAAATACAAATAAAAAACAATAATGATAAAAGCTACTGTAAGGTATTAATATTAGACAAAATAGAATTCAAGGCTAAGATTATTTAAAGAGAAAAGCAGTACACACCATGTTGAGAAAGGTTCAAACCAACAAGTGTACCTGTCATGAGCCTTTATGAGCACCAATGTAAAATTACCTAAGGCAGAAATCACTAAAAGTAGGAGTAAATATACATTCAGATTGTTTTAGAAACTGACAGGTCAAGTAAGCGAAGTTTAAAATAAAACTACAGTGAGTTTGAATAATAATTATCAAGCTTGATGTCCTTCAACTATCAGGGTCATGAGTTGGTACTTGGGGCTATACAATACAGGATTAAAGACACATTTTGTTGTTGTCACAATTTGTACTGTCACAGGGGCCCTTCCTCCATCCCTCGGTTCTTCGATTTCTGTCTTCCTTTCTTTCTTCTACCTACCTACCTATCTATTTTAATTGATTTGTCCTAAATGATTCAAACAGTACAAAGGAAAGGGAGGATAAAGTCTCTCTCCTCCCCCATCACTCAGTCTCCCAGTTCTCCACTCCCGACTCAACTACCATTTTCAATTTATGTATCGTTCAGGATAATCTATGCAAATACAAGTTATACCAGTATGTATGTATCTATGTATTTAAGTATGTATTTCTGCTTTTTTAAAATGCATGCATTAAGAGGGAGGGGATATGGTGATGTATGTATACATACAGCTGACTCACTTTGTTGTACAGCAGAAACTAACACAACATTGTATCACTTTGTTGTACAGCAGAAACTAACACAACATTGTAAAGCAATAATACTCCAATAAACTTGTTAAAAAAATAAATAAAATGCATGCATTAGACATATGCATTTCCCCATGTTAGTAGTTTTCCATAGCATCATTTTTTTCACATTTAATATAATTAGATTTATTTCTTAATCCTTTTTTTATTTTTAATTTTTTAAATTGAAATGTAGCTGATTTACAGTGTTTCAGGTGTACAGCAAAGTGATACATACATATTCTTTTTCAGATTCTTTTCCATTATAGGTTATTATAAGATATTGAATATAGTTCCCTGTACTATGCAGTAGGTCCTTGTTGTTTATTTTATATACAGTAGTGTATAGCTATTAATCCCAAATTCTTAATTTATTCCTCTCCCACCCCTTTCCCCTTTGGTAACCATGGTTACCATAAGTTGTTTTCTATGTCTGTGAGTCTATTTCTGTTTTGTAAATGAGTTCATTTGTACCATTTTTTTTTTTAGATTCCACATATAAGTGATATCATATGATATTTGTCTTTGTCTGACTTACTTCACTTATTATGATAATCTCTAGGTCCATCCATGTTTCTGCAAATGGCATTATTGCATTCTTTTTTATGGCTGAGTAATATTCCATTGTATATATGTGCCACATCTTCTTTATCCATTCGTCTGTTGATGGACATTTAGGTTGCTTTATGTCCACAGCATCATTTTAAAGTTCTAAATAAGTTTTTCTTGCATGAGTGTGTCATTTTTTGTGGCCATTATGAGTAATGTGTCTATGACCATCCTTATATATATATTGGTGACCAGTTCTAAAAGTGGAATCAAATGTAGATCAATGGAAAGAAACATTTTTAAGACTTTTGAATATGTGTTGCCAAGTTGTTTTCTAGAATGTTTTCTTGTATTTTTATTGTGAATTCAACATCAGTTACCCAGATACTAGCGTAAGTTTGTATTTAACAAGTGAATAAAATCTTAGCTAAGAAATTTGCTAGTGATGAACTGAGGGTTATGGTCTACTAAACCGCTTTCAAGTTGAAGACTCAGGCCTGTTCTTGTGTATTCAAATTTATCAACCAGAATTTTCTATAGCCAAGACCAAGCTTAATGTGTGTGCATTTTTTCACCCTAAACTTGAGGATAAAAAGTGGGAGGGAGATGAATGAAGAACTCAGTATTCCTTGGCTTGCTCTGAAGTTTAGCCTTAAATGTACTTTGCACCTTACTAATAGGGTGAAGAGAACTACTCTTTAGAGGGAGTGACAACATGGCAAAGTTTTGTTTTAGAGGGTTTTTCAACTCTTTTAAATGAGTAAAGCAAGAAGGCAACCAAACTTGTTTCACAGCATAAAGCACCAAATTTAGGTTTGACCATGGGACTATGTCAGTGGTTCCAAAAAGACAATTGTCCCTTAATATAACCCTAATATATTACCAACAGAAGGATTTCCTAGAAAAATGAACTTGGAATTAGAAACTACTACTTATTATATCAATATCCTGAAGATTCATAATTCACATTAGCATATTAATGGCTCTGAGAAGCCCAATTTAAAAACCCCTTAGCTTCATTTCTCTCAGCATTTTTGAAGTTTATTTAATCAATAACTCACACCCCTTTAAAAAATATGTAATACCTGTTAAATGGCCTCATAATCAGTGTTCTGGAGAACATATTTTTAATAATGTTGGTCTATAATGTGGTAGATTCATTGAAATAATACCAAAATATTTTGTTGGTACAATTTCCTAGTAGCTATCTTCAAACTATTGAATGGCAAGACTGGTATTTTGGGACCCGTCATTCAGATAAGTCATAGAAACGAATCATGCTGAATTAGATGGCTTTAACTTCTCTTGTCTCTGTTGACTTCATCTTGATACTGTTATAATTAGCTATTCTCTCTAATTACAACAGATGTTAAAGAAGTTCCGTGATTTTCTTCAAACACGTGTGAACAGATATAGGCTACATGACTTAGTAATACTTTTTTGTAGACTTGCCATTTCTACATTCAGTCTGATCAAAGTCTATCAATATCCATTTATCCTTGAAAAGACACGTTGAAGCAGGTAAGAGGATTGCTAAGAGAAGGAAGAGGAAGCGATTGTAGGACACAGCCCACCTCACACAGCCCATCTATTAGTCTGACAGCCGTTGTATTACCTGATCAGTAATGGCTGACAGAGACCCCTTAATTCTGCTCACCGATAACTGACGGGAAATACCTTAATTATATGCCACGATTTTAAAAATTGTAAATAGCATAGATCAATCTTCTTCTCACTTCACTCACTACCTTTGTCTCACTTCGATTCTATATTATGCTGTAAATTACTTCTGTTAGAAAGATTTAAAATGAAGTTTTATTTTATTAATTTTTACGTCTTTATCACTTGCTTTTGATTAAAATGGGCAGATATTCATTATAAAGAATTCAAACAATCAGAAGCACCTAAAGTAAAAAGTAAATGCTCACCCTTCCCCTAACCCTACTATTCAAGGAGTAAGCAGTGCTAATAGTTTGCTGTGTATACTTTCAAATCTGGATAAACATTTATATTTTTATACATTTATCCATATATAATTTTTATTTTCACAAAAATCTTATTGCTGATTGTATGTTCCTAGAGCTTATTTTTTCCCCCTTAATATTTTTAACACTGTCCCATTTTGGTCTGTGTATTGGGCTGACCAAAAGGTTTGTTCGTTTTTTTCCGTAAGATGACTCTGGTAGCACTTAGCTGTCTTTAGCTTCATTCGAAAGAATTTTGTTAGATCGTATGGACAGCTGTCATATCAGCGTGCATTTAAAAAAAAAGACATAAAAGTGGTGAATTTTTGTGTAGCCATTTAAATATTGAAGATGGAAGAAAAAAAGCAACATTTTTGGCACATTATGCTTTATTATTTCAAGAAAGGTAAAAACGCAACTGAAATGCCCAAGAAGATTTGTGAAGTGTGTGGAGAAGGTGCTGTGACTGATCGAACGTGTCAAAAGTGGTTTGCGAAGTTTTGTGCTGGAGATTTCTTGCTGGACGATGCTCCATGGTCAGGTAGACCAGTTGACGTTGATAGCGATCAAATCGAGACATTAATTGAGAACAATCAACGGAGATAGCTGACATACTCAAATTATCCAAATCAAGCGTTGAAAATCATTTGCACCAGCTTGGTTACGTGAATCTCTTTGATGTTTGGGTTCCACGTAAGTTAAGCAAAAAAAATCTTCTTGACCATATTTCCGCATGCGATTCTCTACTGAAATGTAATGAAAACGTTTCGTTTTAAAAACAAATTGTGAAGGGCGATGAAGAGTGGATACTGTACAATAATGTGGAACAGAAGAGGCCATGGGGCAAGTGAAATGAACCACCACCAACCACACGAAAGGCCGATCTTTATCCAAAGAAGGTGATGTTGTGTATATGGTGGGATTGGAAGGGAGTCCTCTATTATGAGCTGCTTCTGGGAAACCAAACTATTAATTCCAACAAGTACTGCTCCCAATTAGACCAACTGAAAGTGACACTCGACGAAAAGTGTCCAGAATTAGTCAACAGAAAATGCATAATCTTCCATCAGGATAACGCAAGACAGCATGTTTCTTTGATGACCAGGCAAAAATTGTTACAGCATGGCTGGGAAGTTCTGATTCATCCGCCGTATTTACCAGACATTGCACCTTCAGATTTCCATTTATTTTGTTTGGTCTTTACAAAATTCTCTTAATGGAAAAAAATTCAATTTCCTGGAAGACTGTAAAAGACACGTGGAACAGTTCTTCGCTCAAAAAGATAAAAAGTTTTGGGAAGATGGAATTATGAAGTTGCCTGAAAAATGGCAGAAGGTAGTGGAACAAAAGGGTGAATATGTTGTTCAATAGAGTTCTTGATGAAAATGAAAAATATGTCTTTTATTTTTACTTAAAAAACCAAAGGGGGCTTCCCTGGTGGCGCAGTGGTTGAGAATCTGCCTGCCAATGCAGGGGACACGGGTTCGAGCCCTGGTCTGGGAAGATCCCACATGCCGCGGAGCAACTAGGCCCGTGAGCCACAACTACTGAGCCTGCGCGTCTGGAGCTTGTGCTCCGCAACAAGAGAGGCCGCGACAGTGAGAGGCCCACGCAGCGTGATGAAGAGTGGCCCCCACTTGCCACAACTAGAGAAAGCCCTCGCATAGAAACGAAGACCCAACACAGCCAAAAATAAAATAAATAAATAAATAAAGAAGCTTTCATTAAAAAAAAAAAAAAACCAACGGCACTTTTTGGCTCACCCAGTAGATCTACATTATTCATTTTACAGCTGCTTAGTAGTTATATGTATATAATTACCAATCCCCCATATATGGATAGTTATATTATTATATATACATTTTTGTTTTTACAAACAGTGCACAGTGAACATCATTTAACAGCGCAGTTGCATCTTAATTCTAAACTCAACATGTAAGGTAACAAACCCTAGAAGTGAAATGAACATAAATTCATTAAATCATAGTATTTAGTTTACCATGTGTAATATATGTGATTTATAATATATATTTAGTCTTCCTCCCTGTTTCTGGCAGAGAGCTCCTAAAACCCTTGGAATTTCCTAAGTGATGAGAGCCTTAAAGGTATTTTTTGCTATGTTAATAAGTTGACTTTCAGAAAACATCTAAGAATGGGGGCTGGTTGCCCAGAGAACCAGTCGTGTGATTAGAGAGTTGGCACTTTAAGTCCTACCCCCAGACCCCTGGAGAGGGAAGAGGGCCTAGAGGTTGAGACCAGCTGCCAATAGGTAAGATTGATTAAATCATTGGTCTTATAGTGAAACCTCCATAAAAACCCACAAAAGAGAGAATTCAGAGAGTTTCCAGGTTGCTGAACATGTGGAGGTTTGGGGAGAGTGGCATACTTGGAGGGGAAGCATGGACGTGCCATGTCCTCTCCCCATACCTTGCCCTGTGCATCTCTTCCATCTGGCTGTTGCTGAATTATTTCCTTCTGTAATAAATGGGTAACCTAGTAAGTAACATGTTTCTCTGAATTCTTTGAGCTGCTCTACCAAATTAATTGAACCCAAGGAGGGCGTCATGGGAACCTCTAATATGTAGCTGGTCGGTCAGAAGGACGAGAGACAACCTGTCCTTTTGACCAGTGTCTGAAGTGGTGGAGATGGGCGCAGTCTTGTAGGTCTGAACTCTTAACCTGTGGAATCTGATGCTATCTCTGGATAAATAGTGTCACAATTGAGTCAAATTCTCGGACACCCTGCTGGTGTCCAAGAATTTCCTGTTGGAGGTATGGAGGACATGTTCCCACAGTGGAATTGGGTCCAGAACAGCTTTTGCCATGTGTAGTACAAATCTGCCCTTGTCATACATATGTATGAATGTAAAATATATACAGTCATGTATCGTATGTAATACATTCATATGCAATATATAATTTACAGTGTTTTAATTATATAAAAAAGAAGTGCAGAGATTTTCTTGTACATATGTTTTTGTGCACATGCACAAGAACTCAACATAATTTTCTACATAGTTTTCCAGCCAGGAGGATTTTTACTAAGATGTAAATTTGATTATGTTGCTTCCCTGCCTAAAACTCTTCATTGGCTTTCACGTGAATTTAGACAATATCCCACATCTCTAACGTGGTCCACATGGCTCTACCCTATTCACCTCTGCCAACCTCTCCAGCTTCATCTGACACTCTTCCCATCACTCACTGACCTTGGGCCATCCTGGTCTTCTTCAGTTTATTGGATGTGCCTTTGCATATCCTCTTCATTTTGCCTGGAAGATTTTTCTTCCCACCGATCCTTGGATAATCGTTCATGACTGCCAATCCCTAATGTACATCTGGGACCTCCTTTGTTAGTTCTCATGTCAACCACAGTTTTTCTATTAGGATAGTTATAATTTTAGGAATATGTGTATTTGTTGATTTAGTCAACAACCTACATAATTTCTTCCATTAGAACATAAGCCTCATGAATTTTTTACCACTGTATCCTCAGCCCCTAGCACACAATGGGAGCTCAGTAAATAATGATAATAATAATAAACGCTTGCAAGGCATTTTTCAACACTACTCCAAGTGATATATTTATGAACACATTTAATCCTCACTACAGTCCTAAATTGGTATTACTATTTTCCCCACTTTACAGATAAGAAAACTGAAGTGTTGAATGGTTAAGTCACCTGCCCAAGGTCATACAGCTGGTAAGTGGCAGAACTGGGACTTGAACTTAAGTAGTCTGGCTCCAGCATCTGTACTCTTAATCTGCTGTAGTGTCTCAATATTTTCAATAGGAGAGCTTTAATACAGGTCAGTAAAAGAAAACCCCTTGTGCAAAAGTGCAGCAACTCTCCACCATTTTTATTTTGTCCAAAGGCTTACTTATTAGTGTAAGACATATTTGCACTATTGGGGTTTATTTTTGAGTTATTTTATCTCTGATCATTAACTTCATCATGTTCAATAAATGTAAAAACAGTGTAAATGTTAGAAAGTAACATGGGTCTATTTATTATGGAAACAGTTTGAGTTAATAACATAATTTAAGAAAAAGATGATTGTAGAATCATTTTGGACTGCCAAATTGCCCTCTAAAAAGTTACATTGGTTATTTTTTTTTATTCTTCATAGTTTATGAAAGTGCCTTTTCCCCACACTCTCCCAAACATTGAATACGATTTGTCTTTTACATTTTTGTCACTCTGATGTGTTTCCAATGAAGATGTCGTCAGTTAAATGAAAATTGAGCATGTGTGTGCGCTTGATATGTGCTTTTTTGCTAAGAGGTTGCTATTTAACAAACTGCATAAATCACTTTCTTTAGGCTTAATAACTGTGTGTGTGTGTGTAAGCGTCACGTTGAACAATTCTAGGGTTCTATTCACCCAGCACTTACTGTGTTCTTAGTTGTGTGTTAGTAGATCATAAAGATGTATACCTCTTGGTTTCTAACCTTAAGGAACATGTAATTTAGTTAAATATGCCAGACTAACACTTAACGACTTAGAGGTAAACAGTATAAAACAACAAATGATTCAGTACTAAACTGTGTACTACAGACCACAGATGACATATCATCAACTATATGTTTTGAGTGCCGTTGTATGCAGGCTACTAAGAGAGGCCTTGAAGGGAACCAAGAGAGAAGAGGTGAGGTGTATGTAATCAAGAAAGCAGTAGGCAGGTAGAGGTCAGTGAAGGCTGCAGAGGCAAACCTGATTAGACCTTGAAGAATGATTAGAATTTAAATAGATTGGGGTGTGGCTCTTCCAACAAGGACCATAACAGAAGTGAAGGTATAGTGAGTGAAGAATTAATGTGACCTATTTTGGAGACTGACATTCTCTTCCATTATGAAAAATGATCCCACAAATAAAATCACCTTGCTCTATCAGAAAATTTAATGCATAGCTGGAAGTAATTAATGAAACACTGTGTAATCGCTGCTTGGTAGAGCAATCAGGAATCATATAGCAGTATTCGCTAATAAGATAATTTAAACTCATTTTCAAGGATGAGAAGAACTGAACTCTGAAGGACTTGTTGATATGATTCCACTTGGCCTCGACAGCATCCTGAGTGTTCTGCTACCCAAGGCATATGGTGCATATTTATACGGCTCCATCTCAGGGCTTACATAAATTAAGACTACACGTTTGCCCTTAAGAAAGTAAAATAAGCAATTTGCTCTGAAAACCGTAAGAAGTTTTCCAAACCCTACCTCTGTGCATCTAGTTATCTACCACAAACACAGAATTCTGAAAGATGAATTCTGTAAACAGTGAAAGTGCTGATCACTCTTCTTTAACAAGCTGACTTTTTCAGAACTTATGTAAAACACATAAAGAGTGCACAGTTTAAATTAAAAGTTGGGATTGACATATACATGCTACTATATATAAAATAGATAATCAACAGGGACCTACTGTAGAGCACAGGGAACTCTACTCAGTACTCTGTAATAACTTATATGGGAAAAGAATCTGAAAAAGAATGAATATATGTATATCTATAACTGAATCACTTTGCTGTGCACCTGAAACTAACACAACATTGTAAATCAACTTTACTTCAATATAAAATAATTTTAAAAAAAGAGTGCACAGTTTAGAACCATCAATCTTCACTTTTGCAGATTCATTTCAGTGTGTCCACAGAAATCTCTGGATGTTCCTTTTTGACCAGTTTGGGAGAGGAGGTAATCCTCCTTTTAAAACTTGCTATCTAAATTGTGGGCAATTTCCTTAACCTCATATGTAACATGAGGATAATTATATGATCTGTCCCACAGTGTTGTACAAATTAGAGCATATTTAATGTACAGTGGTTTCCACAATGACCACATATACTAAACACCAACTGAAAGGCACTTCTTCTTCTTCTTGTTATTATTTTTCTTTTTCAAACTGGATTAAATGAATTTGAGAGAAAAAGATAAGCCCTCAGGGAAAAGGGAAGAAAACTAACATTCATTGGTTGCATATTATGTGCTCAGTGGCTCAAGTGGCTTATAGATAGATTCATCTCACTTTTGGGCTGAAAAGTGGTGTTTCAGCCATATGCAAAGACTGAGCTTATATATTACTTATAAAATCTAAAGGATTTTTAACAAAATAAGATACCTGATTAACATTAAAATGTACACCTCACTTTCTGCTATCATTTCAACCCTAATGGATTTGACCTGATGTTACAGGTTTTAGAGAGCGATAGAAAAATCCAGTTTTTAAAAATCTCTTAAGCTGGTGACAGACTGTAAGATCAAGTGGTTATTATGACCTTTGCTTGGGTAAATATAAGCAAGTTATTTTGGAAGTCTCTAAAATGGTGTTATTTAAGCAAGTCTTCATTTAGGCTGTTGCCCTTGAGGAAGGAGTTTGCTTTTTGCTTGAAACTGCGGTTCTCTGATGGCTTTCTGTGATTAGCACGTGTTGGACACTTCAAGTATTTCTTATTGGGAAGATATAATATGATCCCCTCTGTTTTGTGTCTTCAAATGTATCTCTGAATGGCCACCTGAGAAGGCATTTAGCAGAAACACTTGTTAATGGATTTTTTTCTTATCCTGGGTTTATTTCTAATGGAAAAAATAAGCACATATATTTCCAAAGTGCTTTTTATCCCCACATACTGCAGAGCTTTTTACAAGCTAAATGTAATTCTGAAATCACCTGTCCCATCTCAACTATGCAGTTCTCTCTGGTGTAGAATAAGAGCAGCAAGGGAAAGGAGTAATTCAGAGAGGATTCCAGGATTAAGACAGGACTTGGGGGGGGGTAGGGGGGTGGTGAGGGCATGGAATTGTTTCTGTTGGAAATGCTGACTGCATGGCCTTCAAGCTGAATGCAAATCAGTACTCCAGGAATGAACCATTCTGCTCTGGGCCAGAGTTCATGCTCTACTCCTACTCTCTTTTGTTCCACATTCATGGAGAGCCTTTGGCAATCAAGCCAGGAGACAGTTTTAGTTATGGAGAAGAGTACAAATTGGGCTGAAGAAAAATCAGGGGAATTGGTTGCTTCACTATAAAAACATAAATATTATTTCGTTATTTTCCTCTTCCACTCCTGATTATGAAAACCATAAAGTAACGTTGCTTATTTTTAAAATTTTGTAAAAGTGAATCACATACTATGCACTATTTTGTGTCAGTTTCTTTTGCTTAAAATTATGTTTGAGATTCATCTAGGCTTTGCATATAGCAGCAGTTTATGTATTTATACTTGTTAATAGTATTATATTATGTAAATATACTAGTTTATTTTACACAAACACACACACACACCCTCTGTTCGCCTGTTCAAGGGTGTATGTAACGTATAATGGCATTTAACTTAAATACATAAAACAGATTTCATGTTAACCAAAAGAGGATAAAGTTAGCTCCATGCCAGTTTTTAAAATGGATGAGGTAAATTGCAGAATATCTACAAAACAGGGTACTTCATAATCAGATCAGACAGGGAATATTATCAAAAAGCGTTTTTCTTTTTATTTTTGACTGGGTGGTGTAGAAGAAAAGATATAGAGGAGTTAGGCTGCCAATAGGTAAAAGTCCAATTGTGCATATGTTTCTTGGTAGCTACTTCATGAAAGCTGTCCCTCATTTTTCCTATATACCTTACCGGTACGTGCAAGGTGTGTAGGATGTCTAATATATGTTAAAAATAGCAATAGCACACAAACTGGAAAATAACATCCCAAGCAACTGTTTGCCTTGGGAACAAAGCAGTATACAAGATACTAATTTATCACTGATACGCTTCAAAAAACACATTGAAACTACCAACTAAACAGTAACATTTGACTGAGAAATGTCAGCATACATAAAGTCTAATTATATCCTGATGAATAGTCAAGGTGTATTTTCAGTGGAGAAACATAATTTTTCATATTCAGAGAAGCTTTCTGTGATGTAGTCTAAAGTTTTATTTTATTTTCCCACGCTGCTATGCTGCCGCCATTTGTAAATTTTGCTCCTGTAGTTAGTTGTCTTCTGAATGTTTCTTTGGATTAAGCCTGTGCTTATTCAGGGTGGAAAATGGGTATGCTGAGCTTTACACAGGCTAATAAAATGAAAACATTGAATCAGGTGTATAGCTATTTTCAAACAAAATTTCTAATGTAAATAAACATACATATTAAAAAAAAGAATAAATCGTAAGGGTATAACAATGGATTATCACCAGATGAACACATCTATGTAATTAACCTTGAAATCAAGTAGAATATTACTAGCACCTGGGAAGCTTCTCTTTTGCCCCCACCGTGATTCGTTCCCTTTGCTGTTCCTTCCCTGATTGCCAACAACATAAATTAATTTCGCCTGTTTTTAAAATTTTATAAAAGTAGAGTTGTGTACTCTGTATTATTTTGAATTGGCTTCCAGGTTTTGGACAGAGCTGTAGTTAATCGTGTTACACTGGTGAATAGCATACATTGTATGAATATACCATAATTTATTTATCTCTTCTACTGTTAATGGATATTCAGGTTGTTTCTAGTGTTTTGCTATTACAAACATTGTTACTACAAACATTTCTTACACCTATCTTTTGATATACACATATCTTCATTTCTGTTCGTTCTATAACTTGGAATAGAATTGTTGGACCTAGGATATTTTTTATCAATTTTAATATTAATAGATACTGCTGGAGAGGACGTTCAAGATGGTGGAGGAGTAAGACGTGGAGGTCACCGTCCTCCCCACAAATACATCAAAAACACATCTACATGTAGAGCAACTCCTACAGAACACCTACTGAACGCTGCCAGAAGACCTCAGACTTCCCAAAAGGCAAGAAACTCCCCATGTACCTGGGTACGGCAAAAGAAAAAAAAACAACAACAGAGACAAAAGAATAGCGACGGGACCTGCACCAGTGGGAGGGAGCTGTGAAGGAGGAAAGGTTTCCACACACTAGGAAGCCCCTTCGTGGGCGGAGACTGCGGGTGGCAGAGGGGGGAAGCTTCGGAGCCACGGAGGAGAGTGCAGCCACAGGGGTGCGGAGGGCAAAGTGGAGAGATTCCCGCACAGAGGATCGGTGCCGACCAGCACTCACCAGCCCGAGAGACTTGTCTGCTTACCCGCCGGGGCGGGCGGGGGCTGGGAGCTGAGGCTCGGGCTTCGGAGGTCAGATCCCAGGGAGAGGACTGGGGTTGGCTGCGTGAACACGGCCTGAAGTGGGCTAGTGCGCCACAGCTAGCCGGGAGGGAGTCCGGGAAAAAGTCTGGAACTGCCTAAGAGGCAAGAGACCATTGTTTCGGGGTGCACGAGGAGAGGCGATTCAGAACACAGTCTAAATGAGCTCCAGAGACGGACGCGAGCTGCGGCTATCAGCGCGGACACCAGAGACAGGCATGAAATGCTAAGGCTGCTGCTGCAGCCACCAAGAATCCTGTATGCAAGCACAGGTCACTATCCACACCTCCCCTCCCGGGAGCCTGTGCAGCCCGCCACTGCCAGGGTCCCACGATCCAGGGACAACTTCCCTGGGAGAACACACGGCGCGCCTCAGGCTGTTGTAAAGTCATGCCGGCCTCTACCGCCATAGGCTCGCCCTGCATTCCATACCCTTCCCTGCTCCTGTCCTGAGCGAGCCAGAGCCCCCTAATCAGCTGCTCCTTTAATCCTGTCCTGTCTGGGCTAAGAACAGATGCCCGCAGGTGACCTACACACACAGGCGGGGCCAAATCCAAAGCTGAACCCCAGGAGCTGTGCGAACAAAGAAGAGAATGGGAAATCTCTCCGTGCAGCCTCAGGAGCAGCGGATTAAATCCCCACAGTCAATTTTATGTGCCCTGGATCTGTGGAATACCTGAATAGACAACGAATCATCCCAAACGTGAGGCTGTGGACTTTGGGAGCAACTGTAGACTTGGGGTTTGCTGTCTGTGGCTGACTAGTTTCTGATTTTTATGTTTATCTTAGTATAGGTTTTAGCACTTGTTATCATTGGTGGATTTGTTTATTGGTTTGGTTGCTCTCATTTTTTTATTACTTCAGAAATTTTCTTATTTTATAATATTTTTTATTTTGTATTTTAATTATTTTTTTAAATTTTTTCTTTCTTTCTTTTTTTTTCTACCTTTTCTTCTGAGCCATGTGGCTGACAGAGTCTTCGTGCCCCAGACAGGTGTCAGGTCTGAGCCTCTGAGGTGGGAGAGCCGAGTTCAGGACATTAGACCAACAGAGACCTGCCAGCCCCATGTAATATCAGTCGGTGAGAGCTCTCCCAGATATCTCCGTCTCAGTGCTAAAACCCAGCTCCACTCAACGACCAGCAAACTCCACTGCTGGACACCCCATGCCAAACAACTAGCAAGACAGGAATACAACCCTGCCCATTAGCAGAGAGGCTGCCTAAATTCATACTAAGTTCACAGACACCCCAAAACACACCACTGGACGTGGTCCTGCCCACCAGAAAGACAAGATCCAGGCTCATCCACCAAAACACAGGCACCAGTCCCCTGCACCAGGAAGCCTACAATACCACTGAACCAACCTTACCCATTGGGGGCAGACACCAAAAACAACAGGAACTAAAAACCTGCAGCCTGCGAAAAGGAGACCCCAAACACAGTAAGTTAAGCAAAATGAGAAGACAAAGAAATACACAGCAGATGAAGGAGCAGACTAAAAACCCAGCAGACCAAACAAATGAAGAGGAAATAGGCAGTCTACCTGAAAAAGAATTCAGAGTAATGACAGTAAAGATGATCCAAAATCTTGGAAATAGAATGGAGAAAATACAAGAAACGTGTAACAAGAACTAAAGAGCAAACGAACAATGATGAACAACACAATAACTGAAATTAAAAATTCTCTAGAAGGAATCAATAGCAGAATAACTGAGGCAGAAGAACAGATCAGTGACCTGGAAGATAAAATAGCGGAAATAACTACTGCAGAGCAGAATAAAGAAAAAATGAAAAGAATTGAGGATAGTCTCAGAGACCTCTGGGACAATATCAAACGCACCAATATTTGAATTATATGGGTCCTAGAAGAAGAAGAGAAAAAGAAAGGGACTGAGAAAATATTTGAAGAGACTATAGTTGAAAAATTCCCTAATATGGGATAGGAAATAGTTAATCAAGTCCTGGAAGCACAGAGAGTCCCATACAGGATAAATCCAAGGAGAAACACGCCAAGACACGTATTAATCAAACTATCAAAAATTAAATACAAACAAAAAATATTAAAAGCAGCGAGGGAAAAGCAACAACTAACATACAAGGGAATCCCCATAAGGTTAACAGCTGACCTTTCAGCAGAAGCTCTAAGCCAGAAGGGAGTGGCAGGACATATTTAAAGTGATGAAAGGGAAAAACCTACAACCAAGATTTCTCTACACAGCAAGGATCTCATTCAGATTCAATGGAGAAATTAAAACCTTTACAGACAAGCAAAAGCTAAGAGAATTTAGCACCACCAAACCAGCTGTACAACAAATGCTAAAGGAGCTCCTCTAGGCAGGAAACACAAGAGAAGGAAAAGACCTACAATAACAAACCCAAAACAATTAAGAAAATGGTAATAGGAAAATATCGATAATTACCTTAAATGTAAATGTATTAAATGCTCCAATCAAAAGACATAGACTGGCTGAATGGATACAAAAACAAGACCCGTATATACGCTGTCTACAAGAGACCCACTTCAGACCTAGGGGCACAAACAGACTGAAAGTGAGGGGATGGAAAAACATATTCCATGCAAATGGAAATCAAAAGAAAGCTGGAGTAGCAATTCTCATATCAGACAAAATAGACTTTAAAATAAAGACTACTAAAAGAGACAAAGAAGGACACTACATAATGATCAAGGGATCAATCCCAGAAGAAGATATAACAATTGTAAATATTTATGCACCCAACATAGTAGCACCTCAATACATAAGGCAAATGCTAACAGCCATAAAAAGGGAAATCAACAGTAACACAATCACAGTAGGGGACTTTAACAGCCCACTTTCACCAATGGACAGATCAACCAAAATGAAAATAAATGAGGAAACACAAGCTTTAAATGACACATTAAACAAGATGGACTTAATATTTATATGACATGCCATCCAAAAACAACAGAATACACTTTCTTCTCAAGTGCTCGTGGAATATTCTCCAGGATAGATCATATCTTAGGTCACAAATCAAGCCTTGGTAAATTTAAGAAAATTGAAATCTTATCAAGGATCTTTTCTGACCACAATGCTATGAGACTAGATATCAATTACAGGAAAAAACTGTAAAAAATACAGGGAGGCTAAAGAATATGCTACTAAATAACCAAGAGGTCACTGAAGAAATCAAAGAGGAAATCAGAAAATACCTAGAAACAAATGGCAAAGAAAACATGATGACCCAAAACCTATGGGATGCAGCAAAAGCAGTTCTAAGAGGGAAGTTTATAGCAATACAATCCTACCTCAAGAAACAGGAAAAATCTCAAATAAACAACCTAACCTTACACCTAAAGCAATTAGAGAAGAAAGAACAAAAAAGACCCAAAGTTAGCAAAAGGAAAGAAATCATTAAGATCAGATCAAAAATAAATGAGAAAGAAATGAAGGAAACGATAGCAAAGATCAATAAAACTAAAAGCTGGTTCTTTGAGAAGAGAAACAAAATTGATAAACCATTACCCAGACTCATCAAGAAAAAAAGGGAGAAGACTCAAATCAACAGAATTAGAAATGAAAAAGGAGAAGTTACAACTGACACTGCAGAAGTACAACAGATCATGAGAGATTATTACAAGCAACTATATGCCAATAAAATGGGCAAACTGGAAGAAATGGACAGATTCTTAGAAAAGCACAACCTTCTGTGATGGAACCAGGAACAAACAGAAAATATACACAGACCAATCACAAGCACTGAAATTGAGACTGTGATTAAAAATCTTCCAACAAACAAAAGCCCAGGATCAGATGGCTTCACAGGCGAATTCTATCAAGCATTTAGAGAAGAGCTAACACCTATCCATCTCAAACTCTTCCAAACTAACGCAGAGGGAGGAACACTCCCAAACTCATTCTATGAGGCCACCATCACCCTGATACCGAAACCAGATAAAGATGTCAAAAAAAGAAAACTACAGGCCAGTATCACTGATGAACATAGATGAAAAAATCCTCAACAAAATAGTAGCAAACAGAATCCAACAGCACATTAAAAGGATCATACACCATGATCAAGTGGGGTTTATCCCAGGAATGCAAGGATTCTTCAATATATGCAAATCAATCAATGTGTTAAACCATATTAACAAACTGAAGGAGGAAAACCATATGATCATATCAATAGATGCAGAAAAAGCTTTTGACAAAATTCAACACTCATTTATGATAAAAGCCCTCCAGAAAGTAGGCATAGAGGGAACTTACCTCAACGTAATAAAGACCATATATGACAAACCCACAGCCAACATCATTCTCAAAGGTGAAAAACTGAAAGCATTTCGACTAAGATCAGGAACAAGACAAGGTTGCCCACTCTCACAACTGTTATTCAACATCATTTTGGAAGTGTTAGCCACAGCAATCAGACAAGAAAAAGAAATAAAAGGAATCCAAATCGGAAAAGAAGAAGTAAAACTGTCACTGTTTGCAGATGACATGACACTATACATAGAGAATCCTAAAGATGCTACCAGAAAACTATTAGAGCTAATCAATGAATTTGGTAGAGTAGCAGGATACAAAATTAATGCACAGAAATCTCTTGCATTCCTATACACTAATGATGAAAAATCTGAAAGGGAAGTTAAGGAAACACTTCCATTTACCATTGCAACAAAAAGAATGAAATACCTAGGAATAAATCTACCTAAGGAGACAAAAGACCTGTATGCAGAAAACTATAAGACACTGATGAAAGAAATTAAAGATGATACAGACAGATGGAGAGATATACCGTGTTCTTGGATTGGAAGAATCAACATTGTGAAAATGACTGTACTGCCCAAAGCAATCTACAGATTCAGTGTAATCCATTTCAAACTACCAATGGCATTTTTCACAGAACTAGAACAAAAAATTTCACTTTGTATGGAAACACAAAAGACCCCGAAGAGCCAAAGCAATCTTGAGAAAGAAAAACGGAGCTGGAGGAATCAGGCTCCCTGACTTCAGACTATATTACAAAGCTACAGTAATCAAGACAGTATGGTACTGGCACAAAAACAGAAATATAGAGCAATGGAACAGGATAGAAAGCCCAAAGATAAACCCACACACATATGGTCACCTTATTTTTGATAAAGGAGGCAAGAATATACAGTGGGGAAAAGACAGCCTCTTCAATAAGTGGTGCTGGGAAAATTGGACAGGTACATGTAAAA
Organism: Eschrichtius robustus; assembly: GCF_028021215.1. Classification (NCBI taxonomy): domain Eukaryota; kingdom Metazoa; phylum Chordata; class Mammalia; order Artiodactyla; family Eschrichtiidae; genus Eschrichtius; species Eschrichtius robustus. Next base: position 95,764,118 of record NC_090825.1, read on the forward strand.
GTATGAAATTAGAACACTCCCTGACACCATGCACAAAAATCAACTCAAAATGGATTAAAGACCTAAGTGTAAGGGCAGACACTATCAAACTCTTAGAGGAAAACATAGGCAGAACACTCTATGACATACATCACAGCAAGATTCTTTTTGACCCAGCTCCCAGAGAAACGGAAATAAGAACACAAATAAACAAATGGGACCTAATGAAACTTAAAAGCTTTTGCACAGCAAAGGAAACCATAAACAAGATGAAAAGACAACCCTCAGAATGGGAGAAAATATTTGCAAATGAAGCAACCGACAAAGGATTAATCTCCAAGATTTACAAGCAGCTTATGCAGCTCAATATCAAAAAAAGAAACAACCCAATCCAAAAATGGGCAGAAGACCTAAATAGACATTTCTCCAAAGAAGATATACAGATTGCCAACAAACACATGAAACGATGCTCAACATCACTAATGTTAGAGAAATGCAAAGCAAAAGTACAATGAGGTATCACCTCACACCAGTCAGAATGGCCATCATCAAAAAATCTACAAACAAGTAATGCTGGAGAGGGTGTGGAGAAAAGGGAACCCTCTTGCACTGGTGGTGGGGATGTAAATTGATACAGCCACTATGGAGAACAGTATAGAGGTTCCTTAAAAAACTAAAAATAGAACTACTATATGACCCAGCAATCCCACTACTGGGCATATACCCTGAGAAAACCATAATTCAAAAAGAGTCATGAACCATAATGTTCATTGCAGCACTCTTTACAATAACCAGGACATGGAAGCAACCTAAATGTCCATCGACAGATGAATGGATAAGGAAGATGTGGCACATATATACAATGGAATATTACTCAGCCATAAAAAGGAACGAAATTGAGTTATTTGTAGTGAGGTGGATGGACCTAGAGTCTGTCACACAGAGTGAAGTAAGAAAGAGAAAAACAAATACCTCGTGCTAACACATATATATGGAATTCAAAAAAAAAGAAAAAAAATGGTTTTGATGAACCTAGGGGCAGGACAGGAGTAAGGACGCAGATGTAGAGAATGGACTTGAGGACACGGGGAGGGGGAAGGATAAGCTGGGACGAAGTGAGAGAGTGGCATGGACATATATACACTACCAAACGTCAACTAGATAGCTAGTGGGAAGCAGCTGCATAGCACAGGGAGATCAGCTCAGTGCTTTGTGACCAACCAGAGGGGTGGGATAGAGAGGGTGGGAGGGAGATGCAAGAGGGAGGAGATACAGGGATATATGTGTACGTATAGCTGATTCAGTTTGTTATAAAGCAGAAACTAACACACCATTGTAAAGCAATTATACTCCAATAAAGATGTTAAAAAAAAAATAGATACTGCTAAGCAGTTTCCCATATTAATTGTACCGATTTACACTTTCACCAGCAGTGTATGAGCATTCCCCTTGTTCTCCATGCTGACAAACACTTGGTATTGTGAGTCTTTTTAATTCTAGTCATTTTGGCTGTGTAGTAGTATTTCACTGTCATTTTATTTGTATTTCTAAATTACTAATGAGGTTGCATCTTTTCATATATTAATTGGTCATGTGGATATTGAGAATGATAAATTTTAACTTATTTATCTTTTAGTTATTGGAATAAATTTTACCGCATGTATTACTCAACTCTCCAATATGCTTTTGTCCATGCAAACACAGGCATACGAAAACGTTACCAATTCTTATTCTTCTACAGCCATCTTACAGGTGTATGAGTAAAAGATAGCAGAAGACACAGTGCCATTGACCTTAGGAAGTGGCCACACCACAGCCACAGTCTTCAATTATTGCTCGCCCAAATAGTCGCTCCCCTTGTGATAAGTACTATAAAGAAAAAAAGATTCGCTGTTGAAGAAGATAGAGAGTAATGAGGTCAGGGGGATGGGGCTTTTTTCTAGGAAAGGCTTCTTTAAGTAGGTATTATTTGACCAACAGATTTGAGTGTCCTGAGGGAATTAAGTGAGTGAAAATGGATTAATTTGGATTGTATTCTGAGCAATAGTATGAGTTTGGAGCATTATGATTAGGAGAGTAAAGTGATGAGACTTAGGTTTTTGAAAGATGACTCAGGTTGGTGGGTGAAGAAAGACCTCAGGAGATGAAAGTGAAAACAAAGAGACCACTTAGGAAGGAAAGACAGGTGAGTGATGATGGTGCCTTGAGATGGGTTGTAATAGTGCAGGCAGTGAAGAGGGACCAAGTTCTAGATACATGATGCAGTTCGACTCCGAGTACTTGCTGAGGGATGGGTTGTACAGTTGGGGGAATGGGAGTTGCTGAGGATGCCTTTTGTGTTTAAAGCCTGAGAGGGACTTTTTATTGACATTTGGAAAACTGAGGGAAGAGAAAATCTGGAGTGGGAGGGTAGGCTAAAGAGTTTTCTTTTGAAAAAGTTAGGCTTGAGATGTCCATTTGACATCGGACTAAAGAGTTCTCTTTTGAAAATGTTAGGCTTAGGAAATCTATTAGACATCAAAGTGGAAATGTTGATTAGGCAATTATATGTATGAGTATAGAGCATTGGTGAGAGGTCAGGGCTAAGATGGGAATATGGGAATCTTTTAAAATTTAATTAACGTCGTGGAGTTTGATAAAAAGGCTTATGATTGAGTCAACATAGAAAAGAGGGGAAAGGAGGAGACTGCAGATTGAATGCTGGGACGCTCCAATATTTAGATGTTTGGAGGAGGAAACTACAGCAAAGGAAACTAAAATACAGTGGCTCATCAAATTGGAAGAAAACAAGGAGTGTTTTTTCCTGGAAACCAAGTGAAGAACATATTTGAAAAGGAGGAGAGCAAGCAATTGTGCCAAATGTTGATGAAAGGTCAAGTAAAATGAGACTGAAATTTGAACATCATGTTTGGCAAGATGGAGCTCCTTGGTGACATCCACAAGAGTGGTTTCAGTGTAGCGGTTAGGATCCAATCTGTCTTGGAGTGGGTTGGGGAGAGAATGTGAGGAAGCATAGCCGAACATAGACAATTCTTTCATGAAGTTTTGATATAAAAAGAGGCAGAGATATAAAGTAATAGCTGGAAGGGTTCTATGTACTTTTTTAAATAGAAGAAATAACAAAATATTTGTGTGCTGATGCAAATGATTCAGTGGAGAAGAAGCTGATAATTCCAGGAAAGATAATGAAGGGAAACAAGATACAGATTTTTAAGAGAAACAGAATTAACACAGTTTGCTCAACTACAGTGGACACTAGCCAAAAGGATATGATACATAAAACTTTTACTGTTTGAAACTAGGAAAATACTTTTTCCTGCCCCTCTGAAACATTATTTCCCAAAACATAAATCATGGATCTTGTGTTTTCTTTTTTCTTTTTTTTTTAAATCCTTGCCGTACATCTTTTTTTTTTTTTTTTTTTGTGCTATTTTTTTTTTTTAAAATAGCTACTTTATTTATTTATTTTTGGCTGTGTTGGGTCTTCGTTTCATGCAAGGGCTTTCTCTAGTTGTGGCAAGTGGGGGCCACTCTTCATCGCGGTGCGGGGGCCGCTCTTCATTGCGGTGCGCGGGCCTTTCACTATCGCGGCCCCTCCCGTTGTGGGGCACAGGCTCCAGACGCGCAGGCTCAGTAGTTGTGGCTCACGGGCCCAGTTGCTCCGCGGCATGTGGGATCTTCCCAGACCAGGGCTCGAACCCGTGTCCCCTGCATTAGCAGGCAGATTCTCAACCACTGCCACCAGGGAAGCCCTTGTGTTTTCTTAATGGCCCTGTTTGTACATATATATAAAAGTATAGAACATTTAGACATTCATGATCCAGAGATTCTATCCCTGGTCTAAATATTTACTCACATTGTCCATAGCTTCTTTTCTCACTAGTCATCCATAAAACCAAAGATTTTCTAAGTAGCAGGATCACTATAAAGAACATTCCATCAAACAAACTAGTGAAAGAAAGGGGTTTCAACTAGCATTTCAGTATTACCTTAACTTCTTCACAAAGCAGTTGTGTCACTGGCTAACTATCTCAGCAGTTTAAACAATTGTGAAAGTTGACTAAAATTCTTTCCTAGTTGCTTTTTTCAGAGACATGCTAGAAGGAATTTGTGTGTGTGTGTCCTCTTTTTCTTCCTCTTTACTTCTGGAGGGTTTTATGTTTGTGCATAGAATAGAAGGAGATGTGTCTTCTGAGATTTTTAAATGCTTTCATCAACATATTTCCTACATTTTCTGGGATCTGTTCACAAGATAGGAAAGGAACAGTGTAAGCAGTGGAGCTATTTCTTGTTCTATAAATAAAGACAATAAGTTTAATTTTGTACAAATATGAAGAGGAAAAAGTATACAAAACAAAATGGCTTTTCTCAGCAGTGAATACAGCATACATGTTAGACGTTCTTTTCAAGTAGCAAACAGTGAACATCAGCTATCTACACACTTTGGATTTTTTAAGAAAAGAGTTTTGCTGAATGTTTGTGTTTCTTGCAATTTTCCATTTATGATTAATCTTATTCTTTATGTGCTTGGTGTCATGAATGTAGGTGTTACACTTTACATTTTGAAACACTCATTTGTACTGTGCAGTACTTTCTAGGTTTCAAAGCCTTTTAATCCATTGTCTCATTTGAACTTGTCTGTGACACATGCATGGCAACTGCTGCTTTACAAACTAAGAAACTGAGGCTTAGGTGGAGGAAGTGACAGCCAGCAGGGAGCCTGGGTCTGAAACCCGAGTGCTTTGCTGTCAACCTTATGGGCTTTCCATCATGCCTCACTGCTTCTCTAGGCACCGTTGCTTCCTCTAAGCCCATCACAATTTCTGAAAGTCAGACTTGATGTTCCCCTTTGCAACTGCTAGGCTGGCTTTGGCAGGATGATCTTAAAATGTGATTTCTTTGTAAACTTTGAAGAATTGAAAATTCAACTTTCTTTAAATTCACTATCAATATCCTTTTCCATAATTTGTTTAAAAATATGTATGGGTGATGGATGTAAACTGGACTTATTGTGGTGATCATTTTTCCATGTATACAAATACCAAATCATTATATTGTACACTTGCAACTAATATAATGCTATATGTCAGTTATCTCTCTCTCTGTCTCTCTCTATATAGAGAGAGAGACAATGACATTTAGTATGAGCCAGACATTGTCTGAGTTTCTGGACACAACATGGAGAAAAAGACTGGATCCTATAGCTCTCATGGAAGCTGCAATCCAGCTGCAGAGCTTTTTCCAGTGTAGAGTGAATTACCAAATTCTTCTTGGGTCAGTTGAAGAGAGATTTTTTGCCAGTGCCTTATTTGGGAAAGTCATTTGCATTGTATGCTCGAGGTTGTTGTGTTGACTTTGTCAGTGGTTCAGGTGAAGCCCTTTCATCAATTTTCTAAAATAGTGTACAATTGCAATAATTGGAACATGGCATCATTGATCATCTTCATAATTGATTTAGGTTGCTTATTATAAAAGGCATGGACAGTATTACTCTTGAAGAGCTTGAGGACCAGATATTGAAGGGCTTGAAAGAAACCATGTGAAAACCATTTCTATTTAAGACTGTGCTAAATCAAGATATGACGCTTACAAAATATTATCTAACAATATGCAATATTTATTGTCAGGTTTGTGATGAATGCTTTGAAAGAACCATTTCATCTAATTCTAATTATGCATTTTAAAATTAAGGAACTGAGCCTTAGAGAAATTACTTAGTTTATCTAGGAAGTGTCAGAGCTAGAATTTGAGTATAGGAGGTCTAATTCCTTAGCTTTTGCTTTAACCACTATGCTATACAGGCCTACCTTGGGGATATTCTAGGTTTGGTTCCAGACCACTGCAATAAAGCAAATATTGCAATACAGAGAGTCAAGTGAATTTTTTGGTTTCCTGGTGCATGTGAAAGTTATGTTTACAACTGTAGTCCATTAAGTGTGCAATAGCATTATGTATAAAAATGTGCCTAACTTAATTTTAAAAACTTTATTGCTAAAATATGCTAACCATCATCTAAGCCTTCAGCAAGTCGTAGGAGTAACATCAAAGATCACTGATCACAGATGACTGTAACAAATATAATACTAATGAAAAATTTTGAAATATTTTGCGGGTTACCACAGAGACACAAAGTGAGCAAATACTTTTGGGAAAATGACGCTGATAAACTTGCTTGATGGAGGGCTGCCACAAACCTTCAATCTGTAAAAAATGCAGTATCTGTGAAGTGCAGTCAAGCAAAGTGCAATAAAATCTGGTATTCCTGTGCTCATAGTGAAAGACACCCAAAACCATGTATGGTCAAGTAGATGAAAGGTAGGTTTGGTTTCCCTAAGAAAGTTAGAAAAGTTAAGAAAGCACAAGCTACATCAGTATACATATGGCAGAATCCCTGCCTTCTTGTGTTTTTACAATTGTAATATCACTCCCTGGCCCAGACAGTTCAGGAAGTATTCTAAAAGATTGTTGGAATCCACTGAAAAGCTCAGAAAACTAAAAACAACTCCACATTTGGAAATTCCTGTCTCTTTATTTCAAAAAATCTGTGATTGGTGCATCTGAAAATGAAAAACAACTCTGTTTGGAAGTTTTTATAATTACACAATGGATGTGGCCCTAGCTCTTGCTTTCATTTTGTGATTGACTAGTTAGCAATAGTCAAATCCAGCCTCTAGTCTTCTGTTGTTGTTTTTTTCCCCCAACTTGTCAGAAGAGGGTAAAGTTCTGATTTTGCCTTTCCAGGCTTTCACTTTGGAGGTTGATTTAAAATCTTACAAAAATCTTTGTAACCTTTCTTTATATCCCTTCACACAATCCATTGATGAAAACTGACTATTATGCTTTTTATGCGGAAGAATGGGCATGTTTGGCTTTGGTGAATTGTATATGGCACTTTGCATAATCTCATTCATGTTTTCAGCCTTTACTATCTTCTGAACAAGGGCTAATTGCCTTTCAGTGATACATTATCTAATTAATCCCTGTAAAAGGACACTTTTTCATAGAAAGTCAACCATGTTTAAAAATGCTTCATAAATCATGGAGAGAAAAGCTTGTTGTGTTTGGAGGTCTTGAGCAAAAGTTTAGTGTGATTTCTGTTTGTCAAGATCTTGTTCAAGGTAAACTGGGCCAAAAACAAGTACAAATTTGAAGGATTTAAATGACATGATTAACCAACTTTGTTATATTTCTCTATTTAAACTCAATAAAGAGGGAATATATATACATTTTCCCCTTATGCTTATAAAGCATGTACAACATTTAATTATATGCTTGGCCTGCAAAAAGCTTTAACATTTTCTTCCCAAAATAGAAGACTCTGACCAAAAAACCAAAATATTAGATTTCATTGGTCCAACAAAACAATAAAAACCCACTTAGAATTTGGAAAAAAATTTTTTCTAGTTTTTCTGACCTTCAAGATGGCAGAAGATTAAGACGTGGAGGTCACCTTCCTCCCCACAAATACATCAAAAATACATCTAAATGTGGAACAACTACAGAACACCTACTGAACGCTGGCAGAAGACCTCAGACTCCCAAAAGGCAAGAAACTCCCCACATACCTGGGTAGGGCAAAAGGAAGAAGAAAAACCAGAGATAAAAGAATAGGGATGGGGCCAGCAACTCTGGGAGGGAGCTGTGAAGGAGGAAAAGTTTCCACACACTAGGAAGCCCCTTCACTGGTGGAGATGAGGGGTGGCGGGAGGGAAGCTTCAGAGCCACGGAGGAGAGCGCAGCAACAGGAGTGCAGAGGGCAAAGCAGAAAGATTCCCTCACAGAGGATCAGTACCGACCAGCACTCACCAGCCTGAGAGGCTTGTCTGCTCACCCGCTGGGGCAGGTGGGGGCTGGGAGCTGAGGCTCGGGCTTCGGAGGTCAGACCACAGGGAGAGGACTGGGGTTGGCTGCGTGAGCACAGCCTGAAGGGGGCTAGTGCGCCACAGCTAGTCGGGAGGGAGTCCGGGAAAAAGTCTGGACCTGCCTAAGAGGCAAGAGACCATTGTTTCAGGGTGCGCGAGGAGAGGGGATTCAGAGCACCGCCTAAATGAGCTCCAGAGACAAGCATGAGCCGCGGCTATCAGCGTGGACCCCAGAGACGGGCATGAAACACTAAGCCTGTGTGCAAGCACAGGTCATTACCCATACCTCCCCTCCCAGGAGCCTGTGCAGCCTGCCACTGCCTGGGTCCCATGATCCAGGAACAAATTCCCTGGGAGAACACACTGCACGCCTCAGGCTGTTGCAATGTCATGCTGGCCTTTGCCGCCGCAGACTTGCACCGCATCCGTACCCCTCCCTCCTTCCAGCCTGAGTGAGCCAGAGCACCCTAATTAGCTGCTACTTTAACCCTGTCCTGTCTGAGCGATGAACAGATGCCCTCAGGTGACCTACATGAGAGGCGGGGTCAAATCCAAAGCTGAACTCCAGGAGCTGTGCGAACAAAGAAGAGAAAGCAAAATCTCTCCCAGCAGCCTCAGGAGCAGCGGATTAAATCTCCACAGTCAACTTGATGTACCCTGCATCTGTGGAATACCTGAATAGACAACGAATCATCCCAAAATTGAGGCGGTGGCCATTGGGAGCAATGATATGTATATATTTTTCTTTTCTCTTTTTGTGAGTGTGTATGTGTATGCTTCTTTGTGTGATTTTGTCTGTATAGCTTTGCTTTTACCATTTGTCCTAGGGTTCTGTCTGTCCTTTTTTTTTTTTTTTTTTTTAAGTATACTTTTTAGTGCTTGCTATCATTGGTGGATTTGTTTTTTGGTTTGGTTGCTCTCTTTCTTTTTTGTTTTTTTTTTCATTTATTTATTACTTTTTAATTTTGAACAATTTTTTATTTTAATAACTTTATTTTATTTCATTTTGTTTTTCTTTCTTTCTTTCTTTCATGTTTTCTCCCTTTTCTTCTGAGCCGTGTGGCTGACAGAGTCTTGGTGCTCTGGCCGGGTGTCAGGACTGTGCCTCTGAGGTGGGAGAGCCGAGTTCAGGACATTGGTCCACCAGAGACTTCCTGGCTCCACATAATATCAAACAGCGAAAGCTGTCCCAGAGATCTCCATCTCAACACTAAGACCCAGCTCCACTCAACGAACAGCAAGCTACGGTGCTGGACACCCTATGCCAAACAACCAGGAAGACAGGAACACAACCCCACCCATTAGCAGAGAGGCTGCCTAAAATCATAATAAGGTCACAGACACCTGAAAACACACCACTGGACATGGTCCTGCCCACCAGAAAGACAAAATCCAGCCTCACCCACCAGAACACAGGCACTAATCCCCTCCACCAGGAAGCCTACACAACCCAATGAACCAACCTTAGCCACTGGGAGCAGACACCAAAAACAACAGGAACTACGAACCTGCATCCTGAGAAAAGGAGACCCCAAACACAATAAGTTAGCAAAATGACAAGACAGAGACACACACAGCAGATGAAGGAGCAGAGTAAAAACCCACGAGACCAAACAAATGAAGAGGAAATAGGCAGCCTACCTGAAAAAGAATTCAGAGTAATGATAGTAAAGATGATCCAAAATCTTGGAAATAGAATAGAGAAAATACAAGAAACATTTAACAAGGACCTAGAAAAACTAAAGAGCAAACGAACAATGATGAACAACACAATAAATGAAATTAAAATTCTCTAGAAGGAATCAATAGCAGAATAACTGAGGCAGAAGAATGGATAAGTGACCTGGAAGATAAAATAGTGGAAATAACTACTGCAGAGCAGAATAAAGAAAAAAGAATGAAAAGAATTGAGGACAGTCTCAGAGACCTCTGGGACAATATTAAACGCACCAACATTCGAATTTATAGGGGTTCCAGAAGAAGAAGAGAAAAAGAAAGGGACTGAGAAAATATTTGAAGACATTATAGCTGAAAACTTCCCTAATATGGGAAAGGAAATAGTTAATCTAGTCCAGGAAACACAGAGAGTCCCATACAGGATAAATCCAAGGAGAAACACGTCAAGACACATATTAATCAAACTATCATAAATTAAGCACAAAGAAAAAATATTAAAAGCAGCAAGGGAAAAATAACAAATAATATACGAGGGAATCCCCATAAGGTTAACAGCTGATCTTTCAGCAGAAACTCTGCAAGCCAGAAGGGAGTGACAGGACATATTTAAAGTGATGAAAGGGAAAAACGTACAACCAAGATTACCCATCAAGGATCTCATTCAGATTTGATGGAGAAATAAAAACCTTTACAGACAAGCAAAAGCTAAGAGAATTCACCACCCACAAACCAGCTTTCCAACAAATGCTAAAGGAACTTCTCTAGGCAGGAAGCACAAGAGAAGGAAAAGACCCAAACAACCCAAAACAATTAAGAAAATGGTAATAGGATCATACATATTGATAATTACCTTAAATGTAAATGGATTAAATGCTCCAATCAAAAGACATAGACTGGCTGAATGGATACAAAAACAAGACCCATATATACGCTGTCTACAAGAGACCCACTTCAGACCTAGGGACACATACAGACTGAAAGTGAGGGGATGGAAAAAGATATTCCATGCAAATGGAAATCAAAAGAAAGCTGGAGTAGCAATTCTCATATCAGACAAAATAGACTTTAAAGACTATTACAAGAGAGAAAGAAGGACACTACATAATGATCAAGAGATCAATCCCAGAAGAAGATATAACAATTGTAAATATTTATGCAGCCAACATAGAAGCACCTCAATACATAAGGCAAATGCTAACAGCCATAAAAGGGGAAATTGACAATAACACAATCATAGTAGGGGACTTTAACACCCGACTTTCACCAATGGACAGATCATCCAAAATGAAAATAAATAAGGAAACACAAGCTTTAAATGACACATTAAACAAGATGGACTTAATTGCTATTTATAGGACATTCCATCCAGAAACAACAGAATATACTTTTTCTCAAGTGCTCATGGAACATTCTTTAGGATAGATCATACCTTGGGTCACAAATCAAGCCTTGGTAAATTTAAGAGAATTGAAATCGTATCAAGAATCTTTTCTGACCACAACGCTATGAGAATAGATATCAATTACAGGAAAAAATCTGTAAGAAATACAAACACATGGAGGCTAAACAATACACTACTTAATAACGAAGTGATCACTGAAGAAGTCAAAGAGGAAATCAAAAAATACCTAGAAACAAATGAAAATGAAAACACGACTACCCAAAAACTATGGGATGCAGCAAAAACAGTTCTAAGAGGGAAGTTTATAACAATACAATCCTACCTCAAGAAACAAGAATAATCTCAAATAAACAACCTAACTTTACACCTAAAGCAATTAGTGAAAGAAGAACAAAAAAACCCCAAAGTTAGCACAAGGAAATAAATCGTGAAGATCAGATCAGACATAAGTGAAAAAGAAATGAAGGACACAATAGCAAAGATCAATAAAACTAAAAGCTGGTTCTTTGAAAAGATAAACAAAATTGATAAACCATTAGCCAAACTCATCAAGAAAAAAAGGGAGAAGACTCAAATCAATAGAATTAGAAATGAAACAGAAGTAACAACTGACACTGCAGAAATACAAAGGATCATGAGAGATTACTACAAGCAACTGTATGCCAATAAAATGGACAACCTGGAAGAAATGGACAAATTCTTAGAAAAGCACAACCTTCTGTGACTGAACCAGGAAGAAATAGAAAATATAAACAGACCAATCACAAGCACTGAAATTGAGACTGTGTTTAAAAATCTTCCAACAGACAAAACCCCAGGGTCAGGTGGCTTCACAGGCGAATTCTATCAAACATTTAGAGAAGAGCTAACACCTCTCTGTCTCAAACTCTTCCAAAATATAGCAGAAGGAGGAACAGTCCCAAACTCATTCTACGAGTCCACCATCACCCTGATACCAAAATCAGACAAAGATGTCACAAAAACGAAAACTACAGGCCAATATCACTGATGAATATTGATGCAAAAATCCTCAACAAAATACTAGCAAACAGAATCCAGCAGCACATTAAAAGATTAACACACCATGATCAAGTGGGATTTATCCCAGGAATGTAAGGATTCTTCAATATACGCAAATCAATGAATGTGATACACCATGTTAACAAACTGAAGGATAAAAACTGTATGATCATCTCAATAGATGGAGAAAAAGCTTTCGACAAAATTCAACACCCATTTATGATAAAAACCCTCCAGAAAGTAGGCATAGAGGGAACTTACCTCAACATAAAAAAGGCCGTATATGACCAGTTCACAGCCAACATCATTCTCAGTGATGAAAAAATGAAAGCATTTCCACTAAGATAAGGGACAAGACAAGGTTGCCCACTCTCACCACTATTATTCAACATAATTTTGGAAGTTTTAGCCACAGCAATCGGAGAACAAAAAGAAATAAAAGGAATCCAAATTGGAAAGGAAGTAAAGCTGTCAGTGTTTGCAGGTGACATGATACTATACATAGAGAATCCTAAAGACTCTATCAGAAAACTACTACAGCTAATCAATGAATTTGGTAGAGTAGCAGGTTACAAAATTAATGCACAGAAATCTCTTGCATTCCCGTACACTAATGATGAAAAATCAGAAAGAGAAATTAAGGAAACACTCCCATTTACCATTACAAACAAAGAATAAAATACCTAGGAATAAACCTACCTAAGGAGACAAAAGACCTGTATGCAGAAAACTATAAGACACGGATGAAAGAAATTAAAGATGATACAAACAGATGGAGAGATATGCCATGTTCTTGGATTGGAAGAATCAACATTGTGAAAATGACTCTACTACCCAAAGCAATCTACAGATTCAATGCCATCCCTATCAAACTACCACTGGCATTTTTCACAGAACTAGAACAAAAAATTTCACACTTTGTGTGGAAACACAAAAGACCCCAAAGAGCCAAAGCAATCTTGAGAAAGAAAAATGGAGCTGGAGGAATCAGGCTCCCTGACTTCAGACTATACTACAAAGCTACAGTATTCAACACAGTATGGTAGTGGCAGAAAAAGAGAAATATAGATCAATGGAACAGGATAGAAAGCCCAGAGATAAACCCACACATGTATGGTCACGTTATCTTTGATAAAGTGGGCAAGAATATACAATGGAGAAAAGATAGCCTCTTCAATAAGTGGTGCTGGGAAAACTAGTACAGGAATGACAGCTACTAATGGATGATAGCTAATGGATGATCTGTCCATTGGTGAAAGTGGGGTGTTAAAGTCCCCTACTATGATTGTGTTCCTGTCCATTTCCCATTTTATGGCTGTTAGCATTTCCCGTTTTATGGCTGGTAGCATTTACCAAGGCTTTACAGCTACATGTAAAAGAATGAAATTAGAACACTCCCTAAGACCATACACAAAAATAAGCTCAAAATGGATTAAAGACCTAAGTGTAAGGCCAGAGACTATAAAACTCTTAGAGGAAAACATAGGCAGAACACTCCATGACATAAATCACAGCAAGATCGTTTTTGACCCACCTCCTAGAGAAATGGAAATAAAAACAAAAATAAACAGATGGGACCTAATGAAACTTCAAAGCTTTTGCACAGCAAAGGAAACCATAAACAAGGCGAAAAGACAACCCTCAGAATGGGAGAAAATATTTGCAAATGAAGCAACTGACAAAGGATTAATCTCCAAAATTTACAAGCAGCTTATGCAGCTCAATATCAAAAAAACAAACAACCCAATCCAAAAATGGACAGAAGACCAAAATAGACATTTCTCCAAGGAAGTTATACAGGTCGCCAACAAACACATGAAAGAATGCTCAACATCACTAATCATTAGAGAAATGCAAGTCAAAACTACAATGAGGTATCACCTCACACCAGTCAGAATGGCCATCATCAAAAAAATCTACAAACAATAAATGCTGGAGAGGGTGTGGAGAACAGGGAACCCTCTTGTACTGTTGGTGGGAATGTAAATTGATACAGGCACTATGGGGAAGAGTATGGAGGTTCCTTAAAAAACTAAAAATAGAACTACCCTACTACCCAGCAATCCCACTACTGGGCATACACCCTGAGAAAACCATAATTCATGCACCACAGTGTTCATTGCAGCTCTATTTACAATAGCCAGGACATGGAAGCAACCTAAGTGTCCATTGACAGATGAATGGATAAAGAAGATGTGGCACGTATATACAGTGGAATATTACTCAGCCATAAAAAGAAATGAAATTGAGTTATTTGTAGTGAGGTGGATGGACCTAGAGTCTGTCATGCAGAGTGAATAAGTCAGAAGGAGAAAAACAAATACCGTATGGTAATGCATATATATGGAATCTAAAAAAAAATTGGTTCTGAAGAACCTAGGGGTAAGACAGGAATAAAGATGCAGTCGTAGAGAATGGACTTGAGGACATAAGGAGGGGGAAGTGTAAGCTGGGACAAAGTGAGAGAGTGGCATGGGCTTATATATACTACCAAATGTAAAATAGATAGCTAGTGGGAAGCAGCCGCATAGCACAGGGAGATCAGCTCAGTGCTTTGTGACCACCTGGAGGGGTGGGATAGGGAAGGTGGGAGGGAGACGCAAGAGGGAGGAGATATGGGGATATATGCATATGTATAGCTGACTCACTTTGTTATAAAGCAGAAACTAACACGCCATTGTAAAGCAATAATACTGCAAGAAAGATGTTAAAAAAAATTTTTTTTCTAAATGGCTCTTGATTCAAGAGGAAATAAAACACTGAGATTATAAATGCTTTAGCAGTTAATGCAAATGAGCCCTTGTCATTGAGAAATCTCCATGATGTGAATAGAGCTGCACTCAGAGCAAAATTCATGACTTTAAACTTTTTAATTATTTTAGTACAAATGAATCAAGCCCTTCACTTAGGAAACTAGAAAAAGAATAACAAAATGAACCACAAGTGAAAGGAAGAGAGCAAGAATTGAACAAACATAAGGCAGAAATTGCTATATTTTACAATATTTTTTTATTGAAGTATAGTTGATTTACAATATTGTTTTAATTTCTGTTGTACAGCAAAGCGACACAATTATACGTATATATACATTCTTCTTCATATTCTTTTCCATTACGGTTTATCCCAGGACATTGAATATAGTTCCCTGTGCTATATAGTAGGACCTTGTTGTTTATCCACCCTAAATGTAATAGTTTGCATCTACTAACCCCAAACTCCTACTCCATCCCTCCCCCCACCTCCCCCTTGGCAACCACAAGTCTGTTGTGCGAGTCTGTTTCTGCTTTGTAGATAGGTTCTTTTGTGTCTTATTTTAGGTTCCACATACAAGTACAACTCTTTTTAACAATTACCTTTCTCATGTACTGGTGGCCTTTTGAACATTCTAGAGTTTCATATTCAATTTAGAATTGCTCTCAAGTCTTAGATATTATATACTGTTAGGTGACTTGGAGAGCAAGTTTCTGTGTTTTGTTTTTTTTTTTAACGTCTTTATAGGAGTATAATTGCTTTACAATGGTGTGTTGGTTTTTGCTTTATAACAAAGTGAATCAGCTATACGTATACATATATCCCCATATCTCCTCCCTCTTGCATCTCTCTCCCACCCTCCCTATCCCACCCCTCTAGGTGGTCACAAAGCACCGAGCTAATCTCCCTGTGCTATGCAGCTGCTTCCCACTAGCTATCTATTTTACATTTGGTAGTATATATAAGTCCATGCCACTCGCTCACTTTGTCCCAGCTTACCCTTCCCCCTCCCCATGTCCTCAAGTCCATTTGCTAGTAGGTCTGTGTCTTTATTCCCGTCCTGCTTCTAGGTTCTTCAGAACCATTTTTTTTTTTTTTTTTTTAGATTCCATATATATGTGTTAGCATACGGTATTTGTTTTTCTCTTTCTGACTTACTTCTCTCTGTATGGCAGCCTCTAGGTCCATCCACCTCACTACAAATAACTCAAGAAATTGATATGTTTTAAAAAACCTACCCCCAAAACCTCCGAAAGCACTGGACTTAATCAGTAAAACCAAAACAAAATTTTTTTTAAACAAAGATGCTTAATGGGTAGACTTGCCAGATAAACTAAAATATATATACAGTACATATAATAAGTTTATACAAAAATTATTGTTCATTGTCTGAAATTCAAGTTTAACTGTGTGTCCTATATTGTTATTTGCTGATTCTGGCAATGCTCTTAGTGGAAGAGAATAATTATTTTACTTTGAGAATCTAGATGAATTAGATCACTTTGTAACAAAATTAAAATTAAACAGACTGCTTCAAGAGAGGATGATAAAGACAAAAGCTAAACAAAGAACTAAATACTGAAGAAATGAGGGTCTAAATATCTATCATCAAAAAGGCACCAGGAATTCTGCTTTCATCCTTGAAGGAGTAACAATAATCAGATTTAACTTTCTGCCGTAAAACTGGAAAAAGTATATGGAACAACTACTTCTAGATACTGGACGACAGGCAGTGCACAGCATGGTCTGTGCGAGAAGGGAACAGATGAGGTAAGCCCTAAGATCTTCTTGGCTTAATGCTTGGAGGCAATTTTCAGACACAGGCGCAGGGAGAAGAAACCCCTACAAATCCTTGTTGAGCTGTGGAGATGGAGTTTGGAGTTTGGGGAGGCAGAAGCAACCAGAAATTATAATGCAGAGTTCCAGAAATGAAGCCCTGCAGAGAAGCAAAGGCCCCCAAACCTATATGGGGTTCCTTTAAGGCTTTGCTGAGCATGCATGACCTGAAACTCCACTAGGAGGTGCAAAGGATGACTGGGGAGGTATAATCTGAATGATTCCCACAGCACTGGTTGGATGGGAAACTTCTGAGCTCAACAGCAACAAGGGCGGCACCTAAACTACAATTAGTTTTACTTATGACTAGAGGTGCAGAAATGTAAAACAGTACATTTAAAATTACGTACAGAAATCTCTCACGCTCAAGTGAGATTTATTCTAGGAGTGCAAGGGTCCTTTCAATTATATTAGCGAATAGAGTAGAATCAAATGGGATTTATTCAAGGAATGCAAGGATAGTCCAACGTTAGTGAATCAGTCTATCAACTTAGCATCTGTTCTTGGTGGAAGCTCAAAAACTAATAGAGGTGAAAAATTCCTGAATATGGAAAACAGTATTAGACATAAATAATAATCATATTAAATAATAAATGTATTTTCTTTAAATTCAGGGAGGAAGGTAGATGCTATTGTCATGTGATTCACATTTTTTTGAATATTCTAGTTAATGCAATAATACAATAAATGACATCTATATTAGAAAAGACACAATTATTATATATAGAAAACATGACCTTATGCATAGAAAATCAAATAGATCTAAATGAAACAGTATTCAAACGCATAATAGAATTCACAGAAGTATTTGGAAGCAAGTCAAATATATAAGATAGTTTAGTTAAATCAGCAATAAATAGTTAACATTAAGTTTTTAAAATGTATTAATGATAGCAACAACAACTGTGAAAAAGTCTCAGACTAAATGTCATAAGAAATGTATAGGTCTTCATGAAGCTAGAGATGGCATTTTGCCAAAGAGATATGGGCCTGAATAAATGTAGTCAAACTATCATCTTTCTCAAATTCATATATCAGTCTTCTGAAACTCCCATCACAACCCTAATATGGTTGTGGTAGGAAGTCAATAGAAGGGGACTTGCTAATTTTTTAAAAAATATTATCGACTGTGTGCATGTGCAAATTCACTCAATAATTTTTTGAAAGTGATTTTATTAAGATGAGATTTAACTTACTTGGTATTAAGGAATTCTATAATAATATAATTGAAACATTGTCACCCTGTCCCATATTGGACAAATAAATAAATGAAACAGTAAAGAGGGTCTGTTAAGATATGAAAAAAATGATTGCATTTGAAATCTACAGAGCAGGCATGTCTTTTATAATAAATGATGATAGGACAATTGGATTTCTCCTTGAAAATAAAAACTTAAATATCTACCTTGTATCAAATATAAAATAAACTCTATTAAATGAAAGATCTAAACATTAAAAAATAGAACAATTAAAGTACTACAGGCAATATTTTATTATCTTTAGTAACTAAGGCCTTTTAAATATGACACAGAACTCAGAAATCGTAAAGAAAAAGATTAAGATGTATTACTAAATAAAATTTTGAAATCTTGGTATGGTAAAAAAACAATGACAGATCAAGGAATATATATTTCCTTATTTATAGTCATATATGTCTACTACAACATTATATTATATATATAATGTATTATATATATCACAGGTTACTCTTTGATGCATATGGATATAATATAATCATATATAAAGTATCATATCAATGATATATAAAGAGCTTTTACAAATCAGTGAAGTAAAGACAGTGACCAATAGGAAACCACACAAAACCAATGAACAGGTGATTTGGAAGAGTTAATTTAGATGACCAACAAATAAATGAGAATATTCTAAACTTTGCCAATAGTTAAATTTGAATTAAAATGAGATATGATTTTTCATGTTTTGTCTATCGTATTTACAATCATTTAATAACTGATAGTATTCCGAGTTGGTGGGGTTATAGGGAAATAATAATTTCCATGCACTTTTATGCTTATAAACGATTATACTTTGGAAGGCAATTTGATAGTATTCATCACATTTAAAAATATTTCTACCTTTTGGTAGGAAAATAGTACTTCTAGGATTTATTATATTGAAGCCTCTTTACTAATAGGCTAGATGAATACAAAGGCCACCTTGATTCCTTGGTCACCTGCTTCTTCTAGGTATTGGATTCTACATGCCCTAGACTCAATCTACGAGGTAGCTTCCCTTCTAGTCTTTGACTTCTACAGGTCAGATCACTACCTCATATCTCTTTAGATGAACCCATTCTCTACGGTTCCTAGAATATTTTGCGTTAGTAAGTTTATTCTCTTCTCTACTATTATCCCTTTGTATAAGATTTTTCAGAACAAAACCCTTTGCCTTCTATCTCTAAAGATTGTGTTTCTAATGTGAAACTAAGCCCCTGGGCTGTGACATCTTTATTACGGTGAGGAAGGTCCTCTATTCATCTAAAATCCAGCTCAGAACAGATCACTCTGATACCTGAAGTTGATATGGCCCCTCAGTGCCTCCAGTTATTGTTAAACCCCTCCCTGGTGTAATATATTTAAGCACTATATTTCATATATTTTAAAATGCAAAATATTTTTCTCCATAGAGCATCCCTATACTCATGACATGTCTTAAAATCAGTGTCATACTGCAGTTTAATTGGCAGTGTTTTTTCTTTTCTAGTAGGACAGAGGGTAATAGTGCATCTTATAATCAATGGTATTTTAGTTACAATAAAATTTAGTTGTTGTACCAGTTTAATGAAACTGTCAATCCAGTGTTGTTGTTGTTGTTTTAAATTATTTATTTATTTATTTTTGGCTGTGTTGGGTCTTCATTTCTGTGCGAGGGCTTTCTCTAGTTGCGGCAAGCGGGGGCCACTCTTCATCACGGTGTGCGGGCCTCTCTTGTTGCGGAGCACAGGCTCCAGACGCGCAGGCTCAGTAGTTGTGGCTCACGGGCCTAGTTGCTCCACGGCATGTGGGATCCTCCCAGACCAGGGCTCGAACCCGTGTCCCCTGCTTTGGCAGGCAGATTCTCAACCACTGCGCCGCCAGGGAAGCCCAATCCAGTGTTATTTTATTTTGCTAGTGAGATATGTCACATCGAACTACATCAGAGGTCTTGCTATTATTATTATTATTGTTATTATTATCAGTAGTAGTAGTAGTAGTAGCACCAGCAGCTGCCTCTCCTTAATCTATAATCTCGTCAGTATTTTAGGAGATTTTTTTCCTAGTCTGAAGGCTGTTGTTTACCAAGAGTAGGTATTTGCAAGTTAATAATCTGCTTTGGTATTAATCATGAGCCTACAAGGAAACTAAGATCTGGGTTTTAGGCATCATTTTCTGTAGCATTATTTTATTTAGATTGTTTCTTCATTTTCTCTCTTTCTCCTACCCCTCCAAACTGTTTTCCCTTACTTTGGAAAGATTTATAGGAACTGAGATTCAGATAAAGTATTTCTTCTTCTTTTTTTTTTTTTTTAATTTTATTTTGGTGCGCTGGGTCTTAGTTGCAGCAGGTGGGCTCCTTAGTTGCAGCTCACCAGCTCCTTAGTTGTGGCACGTGAACTCTTAGTTGCAGCATGTGGGATCTAGTTCCCTGACCAGGGATCGAACCTGGGCCCCCTGCATTGGGAGCATGGAGTCTTAACCACTGTGCCACAGGAAGTCCCCCAGATAAAGTATTTCTGAGAGAGTGTTTCTGAGAGTGGCTAAATCCAGGTTATGTTACTTAGTAGCTATATAGACTGGGCAGGTTATTGCAGTTCTCTCAGCCTCAGTGTCCTCATTTGTAAAGGCTTGTTTACCTCAGGTTTCTTGGGAAGAGCAGCTAAGGTAATGCATGTGGATGTTCTTTCTTAACTCTAAAACTATAAAATTTCTGGGGGTTATTAATAGTCTCAGAGGGCACCTTCAATAATAGCTAGTTTTAACTAATTTCCTGGGCAATGACGCAAGGCACCCCCATATATTCAGTAAATCTAGGATAAGTTCCTTTATTTCTGCTATAGCTCATTATTGTGTCTTCTCATCCCTGATGGCACCTGCTCCCGTGTTCAGATAGCCTTCAGACAAATGGAGTTACGTCAAGGTTATATATCATGAGCCTATGAGAAAGTAAGGGGAAAATTCACTTCTCTCATAAACCAGGTTGCTCTATCTTTACTAGATTAATAGCTTCCCATGCATATGGTTTTCATTCTATGCATATTTCTCAAGTGAACATTCTGCTTCTGTAATCTTGTAATCAGTCTGCAACTACAGGATCACGTGCAAATTGCTAGCCAACCCAGAGCTCTATTCACTACAGTATTCTATGAACGATGGAACTGTAAGTCTGGAAGTGACTTGGAGTCAATCCTGTTCCCCTAACGGCTAATCACATCTGAAGCATCTAAGACAAATTATAATTTAGTCTATTCTTAAAGACCCCCTCAGGTGATTTGCCAACCTCTCTCAGGAGCACATTCCAATATTGAGCAAATGTTACGGTCAGAAAATACTCCTTTGTACTTCAATGAAGTTTCTCATGGCACAGACTAACCAAGGTTTTACTTTGTTTTTACCTCAGTGAGATGAGGTAACACTGAACATACCATCTACTTAAGCTTAGCACTGATTTGTTTCAAACCCTGTAATAAAGAGCTCCCTCTTGCCTATAAAGTCACATTCGAATTCCTCAGTATGCTGTACAAGACCCATCAGAATCTGCCACTGGCTATATTTACAGTATCTATTCCTGACATGCCCTTTCATGCATTTGTTGTTTAGTTTTGCTAAAGTACTTTTCGAACCCCAGGAATACCATGTTCTTTAATATGCCTTGTTTTTGCACACACCCCTTGTTTTGGAACGTGTTACCCTCTCATCTTCCTAAGTGACTCTTACCTTTATTTCAACATTCAGTTCAAATAGCACCTCTTCTGGGAAGATTCCCTCAGCCTCCAAAGCAGTTGGTCACATTGTCCTCTTTCCAAACTTCCATTACAGTATTTGGCTATTTAGGCTAATACTGGTTTTTTAATTATTTGCTTGCTATTCTTCACTGCTCACCAGACTGAGGATTGAAGGCTGGGATGAGTCTTTTTCATGTATTCTCTGTGTACAATAACTGGCATCCAGTAGGCGATCAATAAATGAATGCTCCTATTTTTTAGGGAACCAGAAGGCTTTCCTTGCCATAAATTAGGAGGAATGTGAATATAAAAACGTGAAAGACCTGCCAAAAGCATCAACATGCTAAATATCTGTAAAGTTATCCTCATTTACGTTACCACTATCAGAAATTGTTGAAGGACATTTACGATTGTGTATATCTCTGTGAGAGACATCCTAGTAGGTCCCCATTTGCCATCCCTAATGTGAAAAGACTTTCCTAAGCCAGAAAGTCAAGGATTGATGTTTTATTATCAAAGAGTGATTTTTCCATTAGCTTTTCAGTACCCGTCAGCAGGACATTTTGCAAAAGCATATGGATGTTGGCAACCAGTGATGTATCAGATGCATGCCATTAAAAACATTCACGCAGTTTACCAATCCCATTAGAGGTTCTGATGGCCAGAGATAAAAGACCAAAGATCTGCTTATACAAGATGCACTGACACTGGCAAAGAATTGTGATATAAATAACGAGTGCGACATCATTACGTTTTCCTGATTTTATTAACAGGACAAAAATATAACTTCCCAGTAAGCATGTCCTAGGGAAGATAAAGTGAATCAGTACTGGGAAGGGACCTGAGGTTGTATAGTAATTTTTGTTACAAAGGTAGGGGAAGTTTCTTAAACTCCCCTTTATAAGCACTTGTAATTTTGTTTTCTTACCATAATCTTTTCTTCATAATGTACAGGTTGCTGCTATTTCTAGATGGCTTTTTAATCTTTTTGTGTCCTATACTTCCAAAAGGATATATTTTTTGATGTTGCTTAGTTGGAGTTAGTGCGAACAGAAGAAAAAAAAAAAGGGTTTGTGTAATTTACACACTGGAAACATCTACTCCCCCTCTCTCCACCCGCATTACTGTGGCTATTGACGACATGTGTTAGACACCTGTAGGTTGCCCTTCTCTGGCCGTACATTAGCATTTAGGGCATCTGTTGGGATTTGAACTAGCTATTAAAGGAAGAGATTGAGATATGTCTTTTTATTAATGGAGGATATAGAGTCTCTTGTATGTAAACTTTAAAAATAAGTGGGCAACAGTTTTCTTTCTTCCTTTTTTTCCTAAAATTGGCTTCTGAGGGGTTAAATAAAGACTACTTCCAGCTCTCTATGACACATGTCTTTATTTTTAGGAATGCCATTTCCATCACCTAGTTTCCCTTTGTGAGTAGTAGTATTCTATCCAATTCTCTAATGATGTTTTTAGTAAAGTTCAATTATTGATTTTGTGCATCAGTCATGGCATAGCTGTTATATCTGTATTTGGGATGGTTAAGAGTCTTGGGTTTGGAGTCCTGGATTTGCTCTGTTGTGTGACCTTGAGAAGAGTATTTAAACTCTTTAAATGTTATATTCCTAATCTGTGATAAGAGACATGGCAGTTGTAACGACTTCATTTCTTAATAGTACCTATTCCATAGGGTGGTTGTGAGGATTTAAGGAGATAATGGCACAAATAAAAAAGTGTGTATGTATATTATATGTATACATACATACATGTATACATATACATACACTTGATCTTTAGCATTCTTTTTAGATCCTGGGGCTAGAAGGCAGGTTGTAAGGTAGAAGGTATAAGAACAGGACCTGACTTCATTTCTCCCAACTTGGCTATCCTGGCAGAAAACTGTGTGTATATCATCTCTCCAGGTGATTCTGGTATGTCAACATGTTTGAGGACCATTGGTCTAGAATATTTTCTTGCCCTAAAACATAGCTGGTTTTAAAAAGTAAGGGTTCCCATCCTACATTTACAGTGTATCAGAGAACTTGAGTTTGCAACCTTTCCTAGTAATCTGTTCCCAATATGTCTTGTTGTCACTAAATCCTTTCTTAAATTGTCTTTCTAAATCATCCATGCTTCAGGTGAGCATAAAGCCCTTATTATAGCCTGTGTGAAGATGAGGCTATTTTACATAAAGTTCTATCATATGTGGTTATTTGTGTATGTCTGTGTACCTCTTGACTGTATGGATATCAGTGTGAGTCACAGAGAATGCCTTATTATGTATATTTGTCTACATCAAGGTAAAATGAATGTACAAGCATCTTATTGAAATTTACAGGAAGGAAGAGCCAGCAAAAGTTTCTAGTGAGAGATTACAAATGGAAATTAATGGCAGTTTACTCATTATTGCAAAATTAGATTCTATAAAGCATCACAGATATTCTCGACCTTAATGTGTTGTCTTGATTGATTGATGTGGGAACATATTTATGAAGTCTTTTATAAATTTCCTCATGAACAGACTTGCCCTCACACAATTCTTCCACTGTGTTAGTTAGGACTCTATTGGTTGCAACTGATAGAAACCCAATTCAAACTAAAATTTAAAAGGAAGGATGAGTTTTTTGGTTCTTACAATAATCCAGAAATTAATCTGTTGACCTGTCTCTGGACTAGCTAGACTACCTATATCCAGGGGTTCATACCGTGCTTTTAGGACCCTGTAACACCCTTACGTCACTCAGCCTTACTTTCCTGTTAGTTGGTTTCATTCTTAAGCAGGCCCTTGAGTCCATTTCCCCCAGCTTAGCCATTCCAGCAGAAAGAGCACTTCTCTTTTCCAGTAGTTCCAGTAAAAATCTCAGGGCCAGGTCTCATTGAGTGTAATCTGGATCACATATCCATTCCTGACCTAACCACCACAGCTAAGGAATAGAGTACAGTGATTTGGTAGGCCTAAATAACATGCCAGTCTCTCTGTGGATGGGATCAAGCACATCCTAAAAACACACAGAAATTGGAGATAGGTGATTCCCTCAAGGAATGCTGAGGGACAGTTATCAGAAGAAGAAACATGCTGAGGAGCCAAAGGACAATAAATGTCCACTACATCTCATGAGGTCCTAAGTCCCTTAACTATGAAACTTCCCACCTTGGAGATATTCACCACTAAGTCTTAGGAAGGGAAGACTAAGCTGGGGCCTTTTCTTTTGGTGGGGAAAACTAGTAGTTTTAGAAAGATGTCAATATGATTTTCCCCCAGCCTCTTCTTCTACCAGTTTATACAGTTCTTGTCTAATTTTTTGCCAGTGTGATGGGAAAGAGAGTTGAAGTCATCAGAAGGCTTTTACATTGTGCTAAAGTGCCATATTTAATTATATTTTAATTATCTTCCTAAAAATATTTGAGTGGAGTAAATTGAGCTTACATATAAACCCAGGGAGAGCAAACCACAGGAGAGAGATTTGTTTTCTGAGAGCCTCTCTGTGCCATTAGGTCCAAATTTAATAATATTTAATAATAGTCCATACATTACATGCAAGGTCTTCTATTATGCAAAAATAGACATCCTATTTGGGTATTAAACATGCTTTTAAGCAGGCAGTGCCTCTCTCTTTGCTTTCTATACTTTCCCAGGAAACCAATCTTCAAGAATCAATGCAATTTCTTGAGTTTCCTAATTTGTAATATTTTGGACTTTATGGCGTAGCCCCAATTTCATGCATTTATATCACCTCAATAAAGGAGACTTGTGATATGCAGTTAAAAGGTTTTTTAACTATTTTGCTTTGTGAATGTTTATATATAAATACATTTTTAAAATCCCAAAATAATTATATCATGATTCTAATTCGTGCTTCAAAAAATGTGATTTCAGATGCCCAGTGACCCATCTTCCCAGCACCACTTGCTGTGGATGAGGTGGTGAGCAGAGATGTGACACAACCATCCTTTCTTGGTTAGAGATTATTCCCAGTAAAAAAGAAAACCCTGTTGATTGTCCTTCATGTTCACAGTCCTATGTTTGGTACCATGATACATTAAATAGAAGACAGCCTTTGCTCTCAAAGCCGTTAAGATTTAGGACAATTCACAAAACATAAACAGGCACTTCAAAGAGTAAACATACAGTGTCCCTGGGAGTATAGGTTGGTATAATCCCTTTGCAAGACAATTTAGCAATATCTATAAAAATTTTACATGCAAAATCTATAAAACCTTAATATCAGAAAAAGATATAAAAATAATTAAAACAATAATCTCCAGGTGGGGAAGACATTTCAGAGTATGACATAAAGCCCTTAACAGCATAGACTGATGATTAGACTATATAAAATCAAATTTTCTGCATGACACAAAAAAAGTCAATGACAAATATCAAACAGTAACTTATAATTCACACAAAGAGCTGCTTTCTTTAGTGTATAAAAAATCTGCTAAAGATCAATAAGGATAAGGACACCAAACCAACAGAAAAAAAAGACAAAGAATATGAAAAGTTAGATCACAGAAAAGGAAGCATAAATGTTTTTTAAATATATTAAATCAGATTGATACCATAATGAAATACCATTTAACCTCTCAGTTTGGCAAAGGTCAAAAAGTTTCTTAATACATTATGTATGTTTTGGTAAGTTGAGAGTATGGGGCAACATGTAAGTTTCTGTTGGGAATGTAAATGGGTACGACCTCTTAGAGGGCAATTTGGCAATTGTTACCATACTTTAAAATACAGCTACCCTTTGACCCAACATTTTTATTTCTAGAAATATATCCTCCTCTGGACGTATTTGTTCTTTTGCCAAATGATCTGTGTAGAAGATTATTTATTGCAGCATTGTTTGAACTAATAAAAAACTGGAAATAACCTACAAATCCATCAAAAGGACTGGCTAACTGAAATTATGGCACATCCCCGTGTAGAATGCTACTCACCGTAAAAAAGAATGAGAGCCTTTCTACATGCTGGTATATAGTCATATAGCCAAGATATATGGCTAAATGAGAAAGGAAGGTATAGAATACTGCATTTCTCAGCACATATAAAGGAAGCTGGTAGCAGAAAGTTGCCTCTGGAACGGGAACTGAATGGCTTTCAAACAGTGGTACTCAGGAAGCTTACTTTTTCCTAAATACACACATACATATATATATATATTTTGTATAATGTGAATATATTCAAATCTTTAGAATTTAATATAATTTTAAAAATACAATAAAACACACATTGGAATTTATGAAACAACTCTACCACTAAAAATTAATCTAACAGCATCATTTATAATAGCAAAATACAGTCCATCAGTAGCAGCTTTAAAAAAGAATCTCATGAGTGGTGGTGTGGAATGCTTTCTAAGACATAGTGTTCAAAAATAAAAGGCAAAAGCAAGTTGCAGATATACTATAGTATAAATATATACTATGTGTCCTTTATGGAAAAAGTGAAATATGTATATAAACTTCTTGTATAGGCAAAGGACATGCATGTGTGTGAAAAGACACACAAGGTATTTAACAGTGACAGACTCTGGGCAGGAGGCCAGGGGGTACTTTCTTTGCAATGTATCCCTTTATATACCCTGTGTATTTTAACTTTCCATGTCCAGATAATAATTAGTCAAACAAAAAGGAAAACATAAAGACGAGGACAGACGTGTAGCTTTATTGGTTTGTGAACAGCTGAGTTGACCTTCTGGATGAAGAGAACCATGCCGAGTTAGAATTAGTGTTCAAGGAAGACCCAAGCTCATAATGAGCAGAGCCGAAGTCCTAGAGTTACATTTGGGTTCTCTTTAATTCCAAAATGACCAAATAGAGAAGGCAATCACAGATGATAGACGACTTTACATTTTGAGCAATATTAGGCTTAGTTTAAAAGACATTCAGCTATACCAATTTCTTTTTCATAGAAATTTTGCACTTTTTAGATCCTCCATGGAATTGGCAGACAAGAAAAGAAAAATGTTGACTTTTCCACGTTGCCCATTGTGCAAAATTCTGAAGTATTCAGAACACAAGAGACACATGCAACAAATACAGTGACCTTAAAACTTTTCAGGCAGATATATCAGAATCCGTTTCACATTGCTGATGTCCTTGGCCAGCGGGCCAGCATACAGCTGGTTAAATGCCGCCTCCACGGCAGCCGGTGAGGGGTGTGCATTAGCTTTTGATTTAAAGGGAAGCAAGGGAACATGATGGTGGAAAGCAAGGCATGTTATTCAGAGTCAGGTGGCAAACAGGGGAGGGCCTGAAAAACACTCTGATGGTGCCGGTAGCAGGAGGGCTCAGAGTGGGTAGAAATACAGAGATGGGGTTCCGTGTCTGGATGTGAAAGCAAAGTTCAAGTTACCCTTAGCTGCCACATCAGAAGCTCATTCGACCACGTGGGTACTGTTTATGTCAATCAGTAGCTGCTCTTGCTGCTTTTTCTGTAAGAGTTGCAAAGTGGCACCAAGTAGGGACACATTGGCTCATTACCATGTCCTCATGTTACCTGCTGTTTTCAATCAGGAGTCTCTCTAGTCGTGCTTCTGTCATCCTTACCTGGAGCACTCATCTGCTTACTTCTTGCTCTAAGCCTGTGTCTAACCGCAGATTTCCTGACTTCTGAGTGGGTATGTGTGACCATCCTGCTCAGCTTGCATTCTTGCTTTCTTAGTCCCCTGGGTGAGCCATCCCCTTCTTGCTCTGTCTCTAGTTCAGATGCTGAGGTTCCAGGACCCGAGGCCGGGATCAGAGCCAGTGAGGACTCCAGATCCCCTTGGCCACAGTGATTGGTTTGTGGGTGCACATGTGACCCAACTGATCAAAGCAGAACGAGTCCTGGAACTGGCGTGAGAGCTTCTGGAACATGCTCTTGCCCACTGAATTTGAGCAGGGGAGAACGTGAGCTGGAGCAGTCTTGTGGCACTGCATGGAGCCTGAGAGTGAGGGCACGCAGCTGACGGCGGAGCCCAGAGCTGCGCAGAAAGTGAGTCTGAGGGCATGGTGTGATCCTTGAACCCAGCTAGGCTAAAGCTGCACCTACCCTGGTCATTTTAGCTACAACAGTTCCCCAAACCCAATTCCCCTCTTTACTCCCATGTCCTTAGGCTGGATTTGGTATCATCTGCAAGAGAGCGAACTCTTGACTAAAATACCTCCCACGATGTGAATAATAGCAACAAACCTGGACAGGGCTTTACTCTTTCCAAAATTTTCATCTACATTAGCTGATTTGTCCTTCCAACAACGCTCTGCAATAGTTGGGATAACTTATATTAATTTCCTTTTATATTTGGGAGAACCAAGGCTCGTAAAGGTTGAATGACTTATTTGGCATCATAGCTAGTGATAGAGCCTGTTCTGTAACCCAGGACTCTGGATTTCATGCTCTTCGTAGTGCCTCCTGCTGCAGGTAGGGCGTGACTCAGGGTCCTGTGATTGGCCTCTTCTGTCTGGTGCACTGCTGGCCTGTATTTCAGAGGACCTGTCACCCCCCCCCCCCGAGGACTGCCACTTGGGCTCCTGCAGACTCAACCAGGAAGGAGAGTGTCTGGGGCCTCGGGAGCAGAAAAGGAACCTTTTGCTGAATGAATGGGAACTAACTGGTCCTCATCTCAAAGGAGTGCCAGGGTAGAGATTGGTTAACTGTCAGAAATAAGCCACATCTGGGTGCGGACGGCACCCAGGGACAAAGCCAAGGAAAGGGAGGCTGAGGGGAAGTGACTTCCTTGGCCATGGAGTGGATCTGGGGGAAGCAGACTAGCGGGGAAGCATAGGTGGCTGCGTTTCCATTTGCTGTGAGCATCTCAGCAGACTGGGCTCTCCTTCCCTGGTACCCGCTTACCTCATCTTTTTCCATTGCCATTTGTGTTCAAGAATGATATAAATATCAACGTGCTTGCTGGTATAAAAGAATAGAATATAAAGAATATAAAGTCTTTCTATTTTTTTTAAATCAGAGAATGGAAGCCATTTTGTATATTACAGAAAAAATTAAATTTCTGGATGAGGTTTGAAGTATTCTCTTTACATTTATCACTGTCTTTGAGGCAAGGGGATTCAAGACTTGAGGCACCAACCTAATTAAAACAGCTGGGATGGAGTGAAGAGGAAGCAGTATCTGTTAGCATGCTCTGTAATTAAGGTATTTTTTTTTTTCTTTTGAAGGATCACCTCCACTGCCTGCAACAGTGATTGCCATTGATTCAGGATTTCGTGGGTTCCTGGGGAGTGGCAAGGCCATGGGTGAGCTCATACTCTCCCCGTTCCCCCCGCATCTAACCTCTGCCGACCCCTCCACCCGCTCGTGGTTTTTCTCCTTCAGGTCTTGGCAGGTATTTTGTCACGCTGATCTTAATCAGATCACTGTGTAATTACAGAGGGACTGTCAGGATATTTTTGGTTGTCATCTTCTAACAAAATGCAGATTGCGTGGCATGTATACATAGAATTACTCTGTAATTCAAAGTAAATTGACATTTAATTTCAATTTAATTACACAGAAATTACAGACATGACAGATACAGTCTAATTAGGAAGCAAAGTATACGAATCTGTTTATGGAATGAAAATCCATATCATGTCACACTTTTAACAGAATCAAAAGAACTTCTCTGCATTTTTGTAGAGGGTATGTAAGAACAACAACAGCAGCAGAATAATTAAAGCTCCAGTTCTGGCCTGTCCACCATTTGCACATATTTTATTTCATCGAGGGGTAAAGGTGACTCTGTGAAGCTGGTGTGGGCATTCCCATGGCGCACGTGAGACTGGCAGCTGGAGAAGTTAGGAAGTGCGTGCCCAGTGTCACACCTTAGTAAGAGGTCACGGTGAAATGGAATTCGGTTCCTGGGGACTGAAAGGCTTAGGGTCAACTCTGTGCTGCCTCTTCTCCGTCTTCCTTTCTAGGAAGAGGTGCGGGAGGCCTGGGATGAAATGCTGAGCCCCGGCCTCTGCTCCCTGAGCTCTTTGGGTTCTTGGCCTGGAAAACTGGGCTTTTCTCTGCCTTCCTCTCCCTGCCCCTCTCTCCCTCGCTGCTTCCTTTCTTCTTCATCTCACTCACTTAACGAATGCCTCTGGGCACCCACTCTGTCGGGCCCTGTTCCAGGCACTGGGTGCTAATTTCCAGGGGAAGCTGAGAGCGTCGTTGCCTCGTGGGGTTCACCCTGCTGTTCTGTCCCCTTCCATCTAGGACAGCTTGAGCTGCCCACACAGCAGCTGGATGTGTAATGGACCCAAACCGCCTGGCTGCTGGTGCCAGGCCTCTTCAGGGTGCAGCCATGTGTGGACAGGCCAGAGCAGGGGTGTGTGTGGGCCAGGGCACAGAGCCTGTCTTGTGCTGTGTGTTTACCCTTAGGATATTTGTACTCAGACTTGGGTTCTACCTAATCTTCTCTTTTCTCCTGGTGGGTCTTCACATTGAAGCGATTTTTGTTTTGTTTTGTTTTGTTTTTTGGCTGCGCCACGTGGCTTGAGGGATTTTTGTTCCCTGACCGGGGATCAAACACGAACCCTCGGTAGTGGAAGTGCGGAGTCCTAACCACTGGACCGCCAGGGAACTCCCAAAGCAAAGTTTGTTTTTTGATTTTTTAAATTCCTCTGACCCCTACCCTTGTGCAAAACAAATCACACCGTGGGTTGCTTCCTTCCTTTCCAAGCCCCAGGCCCATGCAGCTCCAGCGATAGCAGAATTTTCTTTCTAGCTAATGAACCAGTTTGCTTCAACGTAACTTCCTTTTATCCTCTCTTATCCCTCCCTTATCACTCATTTATTATGATCATCACTTAACACGGGTATAATACTTTACAATTAGTAACAGCCTTTTCCTTATAATTTCTCACTTGATCCTTAACCAAAAATCTGTGAATTAAGTTAATATTTTTATTATATTCAGCTTAGCGGTGGGGAAACCAGTCACCAGATGTTCCTTAATGGCCTGTCATTAAGAGTATTAGTCTCAGACTCAGCTCTTCAGGGGTTAATACCAACTTTTTTCTCAGGACAACAGCTGCTTTTCTTTCACTGAAGGCCCTTTACCTTTTTCCTCCTCTTACCCCAAATGTAATCATTAATGTATCAGCTACACAATTATTTATTTAATTTTTTCTTTAAATCGATTAAAAAAATACTTGAATACATTTATTTTTAAAGATAACTTTATATCACTACTTCAGATGTTCAACTAGCATCACTTGATAGAAAGAGAAGGTAAAGGTAAATCTGAATACAGCAGAAGAGGAACATGATTGCTAGATTGTAGCTGGCTGCTGTGACTTGCCCGAGGTTCTTATCCTGATGCTGGCTCTTGGGTGACAATGGGACTTAGCAGGAGTGAGAGGGGTGTTAAATATCTACTAACATTGAGCAGAGACTTTACTCTAATTGGAAGCACTGAAAAAGAATTAAAAATGAAAATGAAAGCAGAGAACAACTTTCTTACCATGCATTCCAAGTTTTCTGATGTTCTTTGTTAAATAATCTCACATACAACCCTTCTGGCCTAACCACTCTATTTCACATGAATTTAACTTGACTTGTACTACAAAGGATGCCCAGAAGGTCATGTCCTGACTGTGCAGTTCAGCAAAAGGATACTTCTGGGCAAACCTTTCTCACCGGGTGCAGAACAGGCCTTGTGCCCAAGGTCTGTGGCTTTCAAGGCGTCTTCTCTGTGTGCTGGGGGTTAGGTGGCTGTCGTTCACTAATAGAATTTTTTTAGAAATTGTGTAGACTTATGTATCTTATAGAGAAGTGTACCTAATGGAAGAAACACAGATATTAAAAAAAAAGTGGGCTCCTCCAGAGTTTGTGAAAGCTTAGTGAGATTACGCCACACTTAGATTTCAGCTACCTGTCAGTCAAACTTCCAAGGTTCAGATTTCCTTTGCTTATGGAAAATAAAAATTCCCCACGCTGAGAAATGGAGCATTTCGAGAAGGACATCAAGTGTCTCCTTGAAAACATGTCATGATGAAATGTAAATGATGATGGAAATGAATCAAACCCCATGGATTAATCAAATCATTAACATATCAATCATTAACAAGTGGATTTGATAAAAAAAAAATCATATGGAACTGCTCCTACACATAGATCAGAAATTCATACATTATGCTGCCTTAAATCTTTCCTGGAACAAAGCAGATATAAATAAACAAACATAAGTTAATAATAAAACAACAAAAATCTTGTCCCTCATTGTAATTTCAGATTTTGAAGTGAAGAAAAGAGGTGCCCAGGAAAAGATACTTCTGTTTGTTGGATGCACCCACTCTGAACACAGCCAGAGTGTCGCACATATCTGATACCTGGCCGCAGTTGTGGTTCCTGCAAACCTCACTTCTTGTGCAATTGCTTTCTTAGCCTCATGGAAATGAAATCTAGGAGCAAGTAAGTCCCTTCTAGAAAACACACTTTGCATTCATCTTCCATCTGCAAGAGATGAAAATCAAAGAATGCATTGCTTTACCTTTGCCTTTTCATCAGTTTAAGAAGAGTGTAGACAAACATCAGATCTGAACATGCAGAGGGGTGAGCTAATCAAAAAGAGATCAGAGGCAATAAGAGACTCTCCATGTGGTGCAGAGTGGGCAGAGGAGCAGGGATGCTATAGAGAGACCATTTGTCATGTAGCAGGTAGAGGAGAGAGCATTTCCATAAAGGAGGAAGGTAGTCACCAGGTCGCACGCTCCCTGCTTTTGGGATTAGGAGAGAAATCTATCCTTCTGGCCAGTGCTGGTTGCCAATCCCGTTCACATTGGTGCTGGACGTGGCGGGGCAGGTAGGAGAGAGGGTGAGGGACCTCCTCTTAGTGATGCTGTTTGATGCTGAAGGGTCAGCTCGTTTGCAAAGGAGCAGTGGTGGGAAGGCTAAAAGCTCACTGTGGTGGTTCTCTTCAGCAACATGGTCAAGTCTGTATATTTTTATTGTATCTCAGTAACCTGTCTCAGTTGGCAGACACCCCTTTTCAGTCTTGCTCTACAGCTGGGTTACCTCACAGAGAAGATGCCCCCTTCTCTCTGGATCTGAGCCTCTTGCCTCCCTGTGGTCCAGCTCTCATCAGAAAATATCCACGCCTTGTCCTAGGCCCGTGACACAAGAGGTCAGGGGGACAAGCTCAGACAGCTGTCCAGACAGGCAAGCGGTGGTCCCCTCTGGCGGGAGCACGGGTGCCGTTGTGTACAGGGGAGCAGGCCCTCCGTCTGGAGCAGCCAAGTAGAAGGCGCTGCTAACTTCAGAGCTCGCCCAGTAAAACACTTCTGTGGAGAGGCGTCCATCAGCTGCAACGGCTCCCAGTTTGAAACCTCTGCCGGGTCTGATAAAGAGTCTGCTACAGGCAGTGGAGTTACAGTGTTCATGAGTATGATTTATACAATGTGCTCCCTCTCTCTCCCACCCCCCCCCTTCAAAAAGAAAATAAAAAGGATTTGGACTCTGAAGGGAGTCCTAATCATGTGAAGTCAAAATAACATGCGGTGGAAGTACTCAGGACCGGAAGGCAGGCTGGTCAGAAAACATGCCCCTTCAGGTCACAAAGACTCCGCATAAAGCAAAAGCCACACATTGATTCTTGAGTCGCACTCCCATCTCCCGCACTTGTGCGCTGGCCCATATGCCTGGCACTTCCACTCACGGATCTTAGAGTAATCGGCCAAAGACACCTTTTCCACGTGGCACTCCCGGCGGTCACCCTGCTCTACTGGGATTGGCAGGGGAGATGGAGACGAGAGGCGATTCCTGTATACCCGGAGCACGTGCCGTTTGAGGCTGGGTGGGGAAGGGTCTTGGAGGTACACTCAGCCCCTCAGAAGGAATAACTCTCCAGCACCACCATGGAAGTCCACTGTTAAGAAATCTCTCACTCACACAGGCCAGTGGCCACCAGACCCCATTGGAAAGTTGGATTCAGATGGTGAGTGTGATCAAAAAGGACTGAGCTGGGAGTTGGAAAGTCTAAATTCTAGCTCCGGTTCTTCCATTTATTAGTCATGAAACTTCGGTCAAATTGCTTCGCTTCTCTAGCCCCTGGTTTTCTTGCTGTTAAATGACTTTTCCAACTCCATCATTGTGGTCAGGTCCAGAAAGAGAGTAATTAAGCTTAAATCACAGAGTTATGTCAGGCCCAAAATGAGATGCTCTGTGTAAATGTCTTGGGCAAACTCAACAGCACCTCCCACATGTGCAGTGATTCATTTCTGGCTATTTCCACATGGAAAGTCAGATGCCATGGAAAATTGGAGAAGTCTATTCTTGAGAATTCCTAGTATCCTCCTGAATCCAGTGGAGAAACATCAGGCCAATTGTAAATCCATATATTTCAGAGAGTAGAGTTCTTTTAATGCTAAAATAAAAATTTTACTTACCCCAGAACTTGATGGAAATAAAATGAAGGCTGCAGGAACACTGAGCATTTAACCTGTCATTTGCTTGCTCTTGCGAAATATTAAAAAACGGATGCATTGTGTTGTAGTGTCCTGTGTCTATACATAATTAAAGATCTCTTTTACCATCCAAGATAATTTCAAGTTCAGTAGGAATAAATATCACCACTCTTGCAAATGTGATAAATTGATGTTTTAATAAACTGAATCTTACGCTGCTTGGTTCTTGCAAAATTAGGAATTAAGAACATATGCTTTCCAGGAAAAGCAGTCATTTGCCGTGCTTTCATCTGGACTAGAATATGATCATTTCCCCAGCAAAGAGAAAAACAAAAAAGGCTGGCCTGTGTTTAGCACTGCTTGATGACCCTGGGGCCAGCTGGCAGCATAGAAAGGAAGAGATTTGGGTGTTAGGAATGGAGGTACAGCTTCAAGACTGCAGCTGTTAGGGAAGAACCCCAGGGACTGCCCCGCTTTTGGAGGTCTGCAGACTACATCTATCTTTCCTCCTTGAGTTTGTCCTTAGAATTTCCAAGTGTCTCCTGAAGTAACTTTAACTTTCCTCTTTCTCTTTTTAAGAAGTTAATTCCACTCAACACATTTTCACTTTTGATTTCAAGTCAATTGTTTCTCTGTTCATAATTTTTGTATATTCAGAAGAACCTTAAGTTTTAATGATCGCTGGGTCCAGTAGCAACTGTCCTCCAGAACGTAATGTGATAAGGGTAATCCTGAAAAGCCAAGCAGAGAAGTAAATTTTATCAACATAGTCATGTTTTGTATGCACTGAGAGACTTCTTTATAAAAATTACCTGCCACTTGCAAGTAATAATTCTTCTTGGTTTTTATAATTAACATATCTAGATTAAAGCTATAAACATGTCTGAAAAAAGTTGTCAGTGGATAGAAAAGTATTGCTCGACAAATAAAAATTCTGTTTACAATGTGGAGTCACATTGCTGTCCTTGCTGGAAAGTAACTGTAGCTTCTGTTTTAATAAAATGCACCAGGTGGGTCCCTGAGGCGGGCTTCCAGTAAAGAGAGGGTGTGTCTGAGAGGAGAGGGCAGAAGCGGCTTCCCAGAACTGAGCACTGTTTACCTGAACGACCTGCTTTCTAGGAACCCCTACATCCAGCTGGTGAGTCCCAGGGAGTGAACAAATTGTGTGTGTGTTTGTGTGTGTGTGTATGCACATGTGTGTTTGTATATGCAGACCTTTGTGTGCATGCATGTGTGGCTTGCACACATGTGTGCAGGCATGTGTACTTTGTGGGTTTGCCTGTGTGAGTGTGTGCATGAGTGTGTATGTGTGTGCATGCATTGGGGCTTGCATCTGTATGACGGTGATGTGTGGACAGAAGAAGGGAGGAAAGCTCTCTTTATATGCTTGCCTTCAATTCAGAGTCACTTCTACAGCTGCAAAGTTAACGACATCTAGCGTGATGCTTATTCTAAAGTATTACTCAGGTCCCACATTCACAGAATCCGAGGGATGGCAAGGAAGAAAAAAGATTAACAGGTTTGGTAGAAGGTAAGTTGCTATGACTATATTCTGAAAACATGAAAGTTCCCCATTGAAATGATTCTGAATTAGGATGATAACAGTCCTAAGGAAAAAGGATTGTGAAGAACCTCTTCAGGCGCAAGAAATGCCCCATGAGTAGCTAATATTGATGAGGAAGCCATGGCCTGGAGGACTGGGGGCTGTACATGGCTGTGGGAGCGCATCTCAGCACATCACGGTGCATGCTGAGCGGTGAGATGATAAACAGTTCTGCGCGAGAGGGTGGCTGGAACGGGGCTGCACCACGCGGTATCTGGAGAGATTGCACAGCTTGGGGTTTAGAGCCTGGGTTTTACTTCAGGGGCCTGGGATTTGAACCCCTAGCTCCATCATTTACTTGCAGTGGGACTTGGGGCAAGCTACTAACCTTCCTGAATCTCTGCTTCCCCATCTGTAGAGTAGAAATAGTGGTACCGTCCTCTCAGTGGGGCTGCGAGAAATTGAATGAGAAGTATCAGGCTTCATGAGATGTCTTCTCCATTCACTTACGAGTTCTATCCTGAAGTGAGTGGTTTTACAGGAAATAAGTGTCAAGAACTGGGTTCCCTTAGATCAACTAGTTATCCCTCCCCTCTAGGTCCAGTTATGAAGTTGAGGAAGATTGGAGTCTTGAGTTATGAATGTCTGCAGTCGAATCAAGGTCAATGATGAACCACGTAGGCCCTGGTGCTGGCTGTGCTGTGTCCTGAGGGGTCGTGTTCCCGGTGAACCCCGTTCAGTCAATGGTATGTAAGTAAGGGGAGGTCAGGAGAGAAAGGGCATTGTGATTCCAGGGTCAGGAGGTTCCACTGGCCCTTCTGCTCTTGATTATTAATCTCTCTAGATTTCTGTCCTCAGAACAGTGCCTTTGACAGAGGACACTCAAGTTTTCCTATAGTGTACGGGTTACAAGCATACTTTTTGCCCTAGACTGCCTTGGTTCAAATCCTGGCTCTGAGAGTTACCAGCTTATAGCGACCTTACCAAATTACCAGCTAAGTGACCTTAGCAAATTACTTCGTCTCTCTGGGCCTCAGTTTCCTCACCTTTAAAAGTACAGGGATCATGCTTACCTTATATGGTTGTTGTGAGGATTAAATAAGTTTGTATATGTAGACTGGCTGGCTCATAGCAATGAATAAACATTGGCTTTGATTATTATTAGATGATGATGGTTATTATCGTAGAATATTGCTTGATGCTGGATTCTGGGCATATCCTTGGTCTGCTGAACGTACTTCAGAAGACATAGAACTGTGAGGTCTGGGAGCCATTTTGGGGTCATGAATCCCACAGTCCTAGGACCAAAATGTTCAGTTATCCAAGCTGAGAGCCTTGACAGTAATGCCTAGACCCAAGTGACAGGAAAAAGTCACGAGAGAATCTTGTTTCTTTATGGCGTTCTGGCAATATCAGTTTATATTCTCCTGTGTACTCAGTGGGGGAAAAAAAGACTGTTTTTCTATGACTTTTAGCTTTCCAATCAGTCCTCATCTCCAAACTCACAATCAATCAGCACATCAATCATGAATCTTACTGCCAGTGAAATGAAGAACATGTTTTCCTTTTATAATCAAGCTATATGGTCTGGTGGCTAAAACTACATGTTTTAGAGTTAACGGCATCTGAGTTTGATTTGAGACAAATTACTTGAACTCTCTGAGAGTCCATTTCCTCCTCTTTAAAATGGGGGTATGGGCTTCCCTGGTGGTGCAGTGGTTGAGAATCTGCCTGCCAATGCAGGGGACACGGGTTCGAGCCCTGGTCTGGGAGGATCCCGCGTGCCGCGGAGCAACTGGGCCCGTGAGCCACAACTGCTGAGCCTGCGCGTCTGGAGCCTGTGCTCCGCAACAAGGGAGGCCGCGATAGTGAGAGGCCCGCGCACCGCGATGAAGAGTGGCCCCCGCTCGCCGCAACTAGAGAAAGCCCTCGCACAGAAACGAAGACCCAACACAGCCAAAAATAAATAATAAATAAATAAAAAATAAATTTAGGGGCTTCCCTGGTGGCGCAGTGGTTGAGAATCTGCCTGCCAATGCAGGGGACACGGGTTCGAGCCCTGGTCTGGGAAGATCCCACATGCCGCGGAGCAACTAAGCCCGTGAGCCACAATTGCTGAGCCTGCGCGTCTGGAGCCTGTGCTCCGCAACAGGAGAGGCCGTGATAGTGAGAGGCCCGCGCACCGCGATGAAGAGTGGCCTCCACTTGCCACAACTGGAGAAAGCCCTCGCACAGAAACGAAGACCCAACACAGCCAAAAATAAATAATAAATAAATAAAAAATAAATTTAAAATGGGGGTAGTGATGGTGCCTGGGGTAATGATGCTTTTGTGAGGATTATATGATAAAAGGCACATAAAGTGCTCAGAACAGGGCCTGGAACGTACTCAACATTCAGTAAGTATTCATTTCTACAGTGTTTCCAAATACTGCCAAAGGGGGCTTGGTAAAAAAAAGGAATGCATCACCGTGAGGTTGTGAGAACCCGGCTGGCCCCCAGAGCCCTCATCTCTAAAAACCAAACTCAGGAGGTGTTTCAGCAGAGGTTGTCAGGATCCATAAAGGCAGGAGCAGGACTGGCTACGTGATTTGCAGGGCCCGGTGCAAAATGAAAACGCAGGGCAGTAGCGAGAATTTCAAGAAGACGGCAGCAGCGAAGCAGGAAACCACGTGTGGAGTCCTGCTGAGCCCGGGACCCTGTGCAGCTGCTCAGGTCACTGGCCCTGGCAGGGACTAAGGGGGTGGTGCTGAGGAGGGGGCCCTGCCCTAGAAAAAAAGTGTTGGTTTTAGAGCCCAGGAGCCACGTCGAGTACACTGACATCCCAGGCCAGGACACGCTTTTATAAATCTGCTTCACAGAAGGTGTGCTCCACGCTTTGAGGAGGGGAGGCAAGCTAGTGGCTGCACATTTGTTTAGCTCTGTGGTTGCCAAAAGCCAGGCCAGCATTTTAGGGCCAAGGTGCAAGGTAACCATTTTCAGGCTCTTTCCCCGCGCAGTGTGCTTTACTTAGGGTTAATCCGGTTCAGTAGAGGAGTAGCAAGGACATGTGAAAGACGCCTTGGAAGGGCTTCACGTTGCAGCCTCGACTCCTAATAAAACGGGCTGTCTCCACCAGTCCCTGGCCCAGTTTCCCACAGATCCACCGGCCCAAGGAGGCAGAAGCGGGCTTCCCGCCAGCCGCTCAGCACTCACTTCATTTGCTGTGGCTTAAGCACCAGCCCTGCCTCCCCCTAGAGCTTCCAGGCCTTGAAGCGAATGCCTGGCCTGGGATTGAAGGGAGCGAGGGCTTTGTGGGAAAATGGGCTGGGAGAAGGGGGGAGGGGCCGAGGAAAGAGAATGAGGCTGGGCAGAGCGAGTGATTAATCAACGCACCGCTAAGAAGGTCCCCTTGCCAAGAGCACTCACTCACTCCTAAGCTGCCCAAAGACCTCGTGGAAGAGCTGCTCTCTGAACTCCAGGCAAGCCTTCTCTCCTGCAGTTAGCTAGAGCAATTAACAATACACACGTTACCGTCCAGAGAGGGTGATGCATTGCATGATCCGCGGTCCTTTCAAATACTGGTGATGGATGACGCGTAGTTCATTTGTGTCACGTGAGGGGTGTTTTTTCAGTGCTCCAGAACGTGGGGTTTTCCCTCCCCCGTCTTATCTCAGGAGCTGCACAAAGAAAGAAGTAACCGCGTGCCTCCTTGTGTCATTTTGTCATCTGAAATGGATTGACGAGGCCCAGTACAGTTCATCTCTTCTTCAGTCCTTCGTGGCAACATCCAGGGGATTCAGCTGTGCAGCTGAGTCAGTGAGCGATGTGTGCTAATCCTGGTTTACGGGGATCTGAAATCCGGGTGTGTGATTCTGAGTTTATGTGCCTTGGAAATTTTTCTGCCGAGTACTATGCAGTCTGCGTAGGACAGAATTGGAAAAACATGTCTGTGTAAATGACACGTGTCATGAAATAGACAGCTAGGCCTCTGTGTGGGAAGGACAGCAGGCATTAGTGGCTGGGCAATGGATAGAGATGCTTACCTCTTTTTCCACCATTGTAATTTTGTCTCTGAAGAACTTCCAGGGGCTTTTAAAGAATTTTCACTCCTGCCGAGAAGAAGCAGGTGAACATTTCTGAGGCTTTTGACTTTGCCAGTTCTGGTTTGTTTCTCTGTTCATTTTTCAGGAATTAGTCTCTTGCAAAATATTTTAAGAGAGTTTCACTTCAAAGATTCTTGCTTCCTTAATACAGAAATTTACGGCTGACAGAGATTATATAAAACCTTTAGAACTTTTCTGAATATAAAGATGCTCAAGACCATAACAAATAGGATGAACCTAGGGAAGATTTGCTTTTAAATCATGCTATGACTAAAAGCTATTTAATAAACTCCCTGATGAAAGATTACTGAGAAAAAAATCCTTTGGATTGGTTTGAACATCCAAAAATTAAATATAATTTACACTAATAAATAACTTTAAAGTGAGAGACTAAGTCAGAACAACCAACTACATAATCTGTTAAAATATAAATGGTGATAAAATGTGTTTTTACATCCATTGTTTATCATAAGGAGCTGAGTGAATTGAAAAGGTTTTTTAATCCAGCTCTGCTGACCAGAGGGAGGGTAAAGTTGATCAAACCCAGGAAAGAAGTTGGGGGCCTGGGGAGGCCCTGGGGTGGGCTGTGCCTGATTTATCGCCTGGACAGCCAGCTCTCCTGACCTCAGGGTCAGTTGACCCCTAGAACTGATCCTTTGCAGGGTGAGCAGGGCAGAGCTGGGCTGAAGAGTATTTTATGATGGGTTTACTATAAATATATTTATTTTAGCATGTAATGATGAACGTTTGATAATTTTTGGTCTTTTGCTACTATAAACTGTTAAAATGAATAAGACTGTACGTATGTCTTTGCCCACTTTTTGGATTTATAAATCCTTATGAGAGCCAAATTCTTGTTGAGTCAATGGATATGTGTATTTCAGACTGCCATTTTGCCTTCCAAATAGGTTGTACCAATTTATACACCTGCCAGAATTTTATGAGAATATCTGCTACTTCACACACATGCCAACACAGCACGCTATTCAACTTTTTGATCTTGATTCATCTGTTAGGTGAAAATGACATCTCAGGTTAGTATTAATTCGCATTTGTTTTCTGATGAGTAAGGTTGGATATCTTATCTATGGATGAAAAGGCCATTTTGTAATTAGTTTTTCTGCAAACTCAGTTCACGCTGTCTTCTTAATTTTTTGGTTGATGGTCTTTTTCTTATTAAGTTTCAGAAGTTCTTTATATATTAAGAAACTTATCCTTTTGTCTATCATTTATGTTGCAAATACTTTCCCCAGTTGCTCACTTGTCCTGTTACCCTTTTTATGGTACTAGTTCTTTATTTTACAGTGCAGAAATTGAAAATGTCTTATGTATTAACGCTTTCAGTGGTACTGAATGTGCTAATTTTTCAGAACGCTGTGAGATCACTGTGGGATAATTTATAGGGAAATGCCAGGAATCCAGGGCCTCCCAGCCACCTTTGGTGTGTCTTTTCTGCCCTTAGCGCATTTTCCTCAACGCAGTGCTTTCCAGAAACACCTGGAGAAGGCTTCAGCACATCTGCCATTTCATACAACATCCCTGGTGTTCAGCTGCCTTATGTTTGGGTTCTCCAGGACACAGATTCTGTGGCTGTGCTTTACACATAGTGAGTCCCCTGGGGAGTGGTCTCAGTGTTTGCGAGAGAGTGAGGGAGGCGGGGAAGAGGAACAGTTGAACTCTGCTGCAGTTGCAAGCAGGGACCCCGCCACGGAGAGCTTTGTAATTGGAACCATCCTTCAGAGATGCAAGGTGGAAGGGGCTTGTACCCCACATAGACTTGTCATTGAATGGCGGTTACTCCTCGCGTTACCAAAGCAAACTTGGGTCCACTTGCCCGCGAGCAATAAAGGCAATCTGCTGACACCGGGTTGCGGTGAAGGAAGGCGCAGCGTTTATTGCAGGGCGCCGAGCAAGGAGTCCAGGCAGCTAGTGCTTAAAAGGCCCGAACTTCCCGAAGGCTTTCAGGGAAAGGTTTTTAAAGACAGGGTGAGGGAGAGGGGTTGTGGTGTGTGCGTAATCAGCTCATGGACATGGGCGTTTTTCTGATTGGTTCATGGTGAGGTAATCGGGCGTCAACATCATCAGCCTTCTGGTTCCAGCCAGTCTGGGGTCTGTATGCTGGTGGTCAGCATACAGTTAACTTCTTCCACTTGGTTTCAGTATCTGCAAAACAGCTCAAAGGACGTGGCTCAGAAGATTATCTAGAGCCCTTGAGGAGGAACTCAAGGTCCTTGACTTAGTTTAATGGCTAAGCTATTATTATTTTGTCTTGCTTGACTGTTATCCTTTCTGCATTTGCTCACTTCTCTGTTTAAATGTACTCTTTGGGACTCAGGGAAGGCCTAGGAGGCTAAAGTTTTTCTACAGGCAAGAGGAAAGTGGGGGAGGGAGAGAGGGCGTCTGTTCCGGGAAGGGTCCATAGGGTCCTACTTGGTTACACAGGGAGGGGAGGGACCCTTGGGCACAGGTGCTCCCTTCAGCTAAGATAATTCCCAAAGAGGAACCAGGCTATGAGCTGTCAGCCCGTAACACTCTTTGGAAAAGAAGCCCTAGTTTCTGATGGGAGGATCTGATGACATATCCCAGTCCTCACTGCACAAACTACTCTGGCGGTCCCTCTTGCAATTCAAATCTAGTCCTAGGGTCCCTCCAGCCTTAGTGCTCTGCCAACTTATGCCCCCTTCCATTTTGAGCGGTTTAAATACCTTTCCAGTGACAAAGAGAAAGGACCAGCAGCACAGTCATTGGCCTGAGTGAGCGTTTCCCCTCCCCCCATCCCCAGGGTCTTTATGATTCTTTCACACCTTGCACCAAGATGTGAAAATGCTGTAAAAAGTTCCCGTGATTGCAAATAAAGTGAACCAGACACAGTAATTAAAGAGATGAAGATGGCTGCAAACTTAGGGCTTTTTAGAAGATTCTGGCTGATGTGTTTCAGCAGTGAAGGAAGGAG
Source organism: Eschrichtius robustus (assembly GCF_028021215.1). Classification (NCBI taxonomy): domain Eukaryota; kingdom Metazoa; phylum Chordata; class Mammalia; order Artiodactyla; family Eschrichtiidae; genus Eschrichtius; species Eschrichtius robustus. The sequence goes on from NC_090825.1 coordinate 95,807,529, forward strand.
AAAAGGGATTGCATTTAATTAGCTGGAGGTCCCAGGAGGCCTTCCCTTTTCCATGCCTGTTACCCACTGAACGCCATCACACCGCTGAGCTGGAAGCTCCTTTCTGGATGGTTTGATAGGCATTGCAAATCCTCTCAGAGGACCCTTTCCAGAGCCCACAATAGCGCTCCTAGCAAAACATCACCACATGTTCGTAGTACCATTTCCTTTTTCGGTGCTGCTGGCTCTTACTGGAATTGGGTTTTCCTGGTGCTTGCTTTGGCTCCTGGCCACCAGCTGCTCCTGTGCCTGGAACAGGGCATCCAGTGAAGAGCGGAGGTTGGAGCAGATACTGCTCGTGCCCTGCCTGTATCTCCTCAGCAGGCACTGTACTGCAGACTCCCACAGCCTGGCTCTATCCTCAGAGTTAATGCCCCTGGAAGCAGCTCTCACTCAGGAACTGTGAGTAAATACCCCAACCTCAATGCCCCTGGAGTGGGCCAACTCTGAGGCTTGCTGGAGTCTGGGGGGCTCCAGAAGGACCGAGTGAGTGCCAGTTGCTCCCAGAGCAATCCTGCATATTAACTCATTATATTCTGGCTCCCTTCCTTCCTTTCCTCACCTCACTCTCCTGCTCCCCACTGCTGTTTCCTGGGATCACTTCCCAGCTCAACTACTAGCATTCAAATCCTTATCTGCCAGTACCAGGTGAGCTTCAAGGTGTTAAAGTTGCCAGGCAAAGGGTTCCATCTGGGAAATCAGGCTCAAAAGTGTATGTCCTCCCTTCTCCATCATCTTGTCCATCCAAAGGAAAAACAAACCACCAGACAAAAACAAGAACAACAGCAACAAAATACTAGTGGCACCTGTTATGTTGCCCACAGAGGACTTGTCCTAATTGTCCGAATTGGTCTTTGCAAATGTGTTAGTTTTTACATGGCGGGCTTCCAAAACTACTTTCCAGGCAGGATTCCAAGCCATTCTGCCTCCTGGTTCTTCACTTGCCATTTGCACAATCTCCTTGATTCTTGACATCACACCTAGCACATTGTCGGTCTAAACCCACTGGGATTGGAGAAAAGGGGGTTGTGGGTGAGGAGTCAGAATTACTTCCGGCTGCCCAGGACCCGGTTCTGATGAACTGCATCTAATTTTGGATGGGCAGTTATTTTCCCTATGTCTACATCAACAGCGTGATCTAATAAAGATGAAAAGGGGGAAAACAGGGCTTGAGAGCTTTGCAACTCCTACTGGAGTTGCAGTGCATTTTCCTATCTGTCCGTTTGATTGGAAATTTAAAACATCTCACATTTCAGGAAATTGGTAGCCTCATAAGATACGAAATCTGACAGTTCATGGCTCAATCTGTGTCTTGCTGTCTTTAAAGGAAAGGTGGTAAAAGTTGAAATTCAGGAAAACAAATAAATACCCTAGTCCTCTGATGGTGCACTTGATAATTATCACATCTGCTGCGAAGCGTCTGAAAAATGGCTCTGGAAGGCTGCCGGCGCCGCAGAATGGCTCGCTCTGTTAAGAGGAGCTGGGCAGGAGAGGATGTGGAGTAATGGGCTTTTTACACGAGAGTTTAACCTTGCAACCACGAGTATGACTGGTCTTTCTCCCTTCTGTTTTGTTTGTGTTGCAGTTGCTCTGCATCTTTCAAAGCACATGAGATTCCTGTCCCTCCACACCCTTGCCCTGGGGTTCCCGTGTCACAGCGCAGGAAGGAAATAGACAAGAGCAGTCAGCAGGGCTGGTGTGTGCACGACCCTGAGAGAGGGTTGAGGAGAAGCCAGAGAAACAGAGCAGCAGCTCTGACCTCTTGCTGCCCTTTGCTTTGGATCTTGGCTCCTTGGCAGGTCAGGAGGACAAATAAAAAATTCAAGGCTTACCTACATTATTTAAAATTAGAAAGATAATCATGAGAAAGTATTAATTCATAATAAAATAGTGGTTAAGTTTATCGTGTCAGACACTGTGCTTAGCAGCTTATGTGCAATATTTTATTTAATTCTGACAACCTTCAGAGGTGGGTGGTATTATTTTTATTATTATTCCCGTTTTAAAAGTTAAGAAATCAAGGTTTAGGGAAAGCACCGGAGCTGCTAGTGAAATCAAGGTGATTGGCCTCATTTGCAGCGTTCTGATTGGCGTTAGAGCCATGTCCACTCTAGGACCACTTTTCCCAACCGAGGGAGGGCGTGGCGGGATGAGGGCCCTCCTTCCCCCTTCCCGGGTGCGCCTTCCTCCACGCTCCGCGTTCGCGCCCATCCACCCAGCTTGCAGTCACAGCCTGTCTGCCTATTAAGATATAAATAGCCTGCAGTGCTTGTCAGGAGGCTTCCCTCAGGGGCTCTGCGTTTTCACCTGACCTCATCCTAAGACCAAGGAGCTTCAAAGACCAAGCCAAGGTATTAGGGGGAAGACTGTGTTGGGGGAGAAGAGGTGGCTGGAAAGCTAGAGCTTTGTATTAGTTTGCAATAAGCCAGCTCTGAGTCAGCAGTTCTTTGGAGGTGAATGAGTCTCTGGCAATGGACTGGGGGACAAAAAACAGGAAAGGGGAGCAGCCACTAAAGCTTGCTTTATTAAGCAGTGACCTCAGAGGGCTAGCAGAACTTCATCCCCACTGGGGACACTTATGGAAGAACATATGCCCCAGAATCATCCTGTTCAAGGGGCAAGGAAAACTTGGGTATTTATATTCTACTCCCTTGGTCGCTGGTTGGTTGAGGGCGGTTCGGTGGGGGAGTGTTAGTTCCCTGCTGTTTTGGCCTGCCGAATAGGCAGGAAAGCAGGCTTCCATGGTCAGAGAAAGCCCTCAGGCAGAGAAGTGCAGGTGCTGGCACTTGGAAATGAGGCCAGAAGTTACTGGCAAGGAAAGGGCAAGGAGATGGGGCAGGGCGCTGGGGTCCTGCCCGACCTACTACAAGCTTCCTTGGTCTTTGAAACCAGTGGCCCCTGAAGTTTGGAGTTTTATCCTGAATGGGCATCTATCTAACTGAGCCTCAGGTTCACCAGAAAGTGTTTCCTTTCTAGGTCCAGATAGATAACAGAACAAAAAGTGATATTGGGTTCAAATTGGGGCACTATTATGTGTGTGTGTGTGTGTGTGTGTGTGTGTGTGTGTGTTTATATAACTGTCTTCTAAACCCTAGAGGAAATCATGAAAAATTATACCTGTTTTGTGTGGGTTAGGTATTTTCTATAGCTTCCCTTTTCTTCTTTGATTTAAAGAAGCTTTGATTTAAAGGCCACAAGATCCTATTATGCTTCTAAGTCTCTAAGTAATACAATTGAAATTGTCTACTGCTCTGCATGGCAGTAACCAATTCTAGTTATTCTACTGTTTAATGCACATATTTATTCAAGTGACAGGAGTACAGGGTCTTGGTGCATTATTCTCCATGACTACTTTTTCTTTTTTGCCTTGGGGGAAAAATGTTTTTTTATTAGTTATCTATTTTATACATATTAGTGTATACACGTCAATCCCAATCTCCCAATTCATCCCACCACCACCCCGTGCCCGCTTCCCCCCCTTGGTGGTCATACAATTGTTCTCTACATCTGTCTCTATTTCTGCCTTGCAAACTGGTTCGTCTGTATCATTTTACAAGATTCCACATATATGCGTTAATATACAATATTCGTTTTTCTCTTTCTGACTTACTTCACTCTGTATGACAGTCTCTAGATACATCCATGTCTCTACAAATGACTCAGTTTTGTTCCTTTTTATGGCTGAGTGATACTCCATTGTATATATGTACCACATCTTCTTTATCCATTCGTCTGTCGATGGGCATTTAGGTTGCTTCCATGACCTGGGTATTGTAAACAGTGCTGCAATGAACATTGGGGTGCATGAGTCCTTTTGAATTATGGTTTTCTCTGGGTATATGCCCAGGAGTGGGATTACTGGATCTCTATGCCTGCTTTAACTGATAGTTACAGCACGTTTTTGTCCACTCATTCTAATGATCCCTTTGTGAGACAAATGGGTAGCAAGTATTCTTTACACGGAGAACTTTGCAGCTTCTATATGCAATCCAAATGATTTTTTTTAAAGAAACAAAATAACTAATTCATTCACTTTACAGCTATTTCTGGAAAGAATAGTTCTTTGGCTGAATTCAGAGCTTCCCTCATCTGCCACTTAATTTGTGTGTGTGTGTCTGTGTGTGTGTAGTTCAGATGGATATCAGCCATTGTTATCAATTAACAGAAAAAAATTCATTGAGAGAGTTTTTAAAGAGTATATCTGTACTGGATGTCCGTGGGGATTTAGGGAGGATTATTCTCTCCAAAATCTATCTCCTTTTTTTAAAAATTAATAAAAAATTTTTTAATGAAGTATAGTTGCTGTACAATATTATATGCTACAGGTATTCAATATAGTGACTCAATTTTTAAAGGTTATACTCCATTTATAGTTATTATAAAATATTAGCTATATTCCCCATGTTGTACAACATATCCTTGTAGCTTATCTTACTCCCAGTTGTTGTACCTCCTAGTCTCCCACCCCCATATCACCCCTCCCCCATGGCCTCTTCCCACTGGTAACCACTGTCTGTTCTCTCTCTCTGTGAGTCTGCCATCTCCTTCTTATTTTGTGGGAGTTTCCCCAGCGCATGTGAGTATTTGTAGCAGGGTCTTCTCTCCCCCACAGGTGGGAGCCAAGGCAGTCACGTGAGTTAGGTGATCAATCAGAAGCTCCAGATAATCTCATGCCTTGCGCCAGCAATGCAAGGATAAAGCTATGGTGCATATCTTCCATGGGAGTACTGGGGCCAGGAGTGATGGTGGAATATAGTGGTGACAGTCACAGCAGCAGCGTCCACTTGTGAGGGTGTTCTGGCAGATTTTGCGTTTCCTGTTTTTTTGCCTTTTGGAGTTTCCTCTATTTTATTCTTTTAAGAAGTATTTATTGAGAGCCTGCTCTGAGCAGGTCACTGTTTTAGATGGTAGAGCTATAGAAGTGAATAAAAGAGATATAGTCCTTGGGATAGTTTGTAAAAATAACCACAAATTCCTCTCCCTGCATCTAGGACCAAGCGATGTTGCAGGTCCTTCCAACTAAGAGGCAGAATCTGTTCTTCTACCCTTTGAATCTGGGTTGGGCAATGGCACTGGCACAAATGTGACTCACTCACAAGTGCATAAAAAGCACTTGTGTGTTGGAACCCTGACCACCACAAGAACAAGCCCAAGCTAGGCAGCCAGAGGGTAAGAGGTCACTTGGAAAAGAAACAAAACAGGCCAACTGAGAGCTGGCCAGCCTTCCACTGACTCAGTTAATGAATGCACAGATTTGAGTAAGGTTCAGTCAAGATCAACCAAACCTGCCCCAGACTGGAGAACCGCCCAGCTAAGCCCAGCCCAAATTGCCAAACTATAGTATTAGGAGCTAGATACATGGTTCTGTTCTTAGTGACTAAGTTTTGGGGTGGTTTATTAACTCAGCAAGAGTTAACTGATAGCGTCTCTGCCCTCATGGTATTTACACTCTAATGGGGAGAGATAGTCTATAAAAATATATAGCATAATCTCAGCTTGTGAAACTGCTATGTAATTTGTAAAAGAGAAGCAGGTAAAGCAGTCAGGGAACAGTCAGCTGAGAAAAATACTTGAATGAAGTGAGGGATTGAACATTGTGCAGACTTGGAGGACTGCTATTTCAGAGAGAGGGGACAGTAAATGCCAGTGCTCTAGGTGGGAATGTGTTTGTTGTATTCAGGGAAGGTGAGAAGGCCAGTTGTGAGTCAAGAGAAAGAGGGTAGGAAATGAAGTAGGAGAGGCAGCTGGGGGCCAGGACTCACTGCAAAGGATGGAGCAGTGAATTCAGATTTTCAGAGTGAAAGGATCTGCCGGGACACACTGGGTGCCTGTGTACCGCCTAGGCTGGGCCAGCTCAGAAGGAGGAAATGACCAGGAAGGCAAAATGAGCAGGTCAGGCCATCTGGAGGAGTACAGAAGTGGCATTTAGAAAAGAGGGGGAGGTAATGAAACAGCCAAGAGAAGAGCAATACAAAAATATGATGGACAAACAGCTTTTTTTTAGGAGCACAATAAATATTTATTAATTGACTGACTGATTAAAACTTTGTATTTTTACAAGTCATGATCATAGAAGAGTTGAATTTATGCTAATGATCTTGATGAATTTCAAGAATTTTGAAAGTATTTTGACTTTGAAAATTTTTAAATATGCAGAAAAGTTGAAGGGATAGAACAATAGTATGACCTCCCCCTAGATTCACCAACTGTTAAATTTTACCACAAGTACTTTATCTGCTTTGCTGAATCATTTGAAAGTAAGTTATGACAATATGACAGTTCATCCCTGAATACGTAAGCATTCATCTCCTAGGAATAAGGATATTCTACATCCTGGACAATAGGTTTAATTCTATACTATTAGCTCTTTGCTCCCTCTGTACAAATCATCAGTTTTGTGGATGTTTTCCCCCCAGGAAACCTTAAAATCCCATACTCCCTGCTCTTTTCTGACATGCAGTTACATTCTTCCCCACCTTTCCTCTTATGCAGTGATAGGTGCATAACAAGGGGCATGGTTCTTAATTTTAGCCCAGGCATAAAGTAATTTGGAAGATAAATATGTTACATGAAAGAATCAATCCTTTTACTCATTCTAAAATCAAACTGAAAGTTTTTTTGTTTTTATCCAAGTCATCACACTCTTCCATTATGAGAGATTGTACTGAGTTTGCTGCATTGTTTTCAAGTTGCTAATTAGAAACAGGAACAATTAGTCCAGTGTGCACAACAGTGAGTTCATGTGTCAGAAGTTCAATTCTGCATGATTAGCCTCTTTCATCTGAGACCACTTTGAACATGAATCCAGATACCATATAGTTTTTTGTTTTTAAATTGAAGTATAGTTGGGACTTACCTGGAGGTCCAGTGGTTAAGACTCTGTGCTGCCAATGCAAGGGGTGTGGGTTTGATCCCTCGTCGGAGAACTAAGATCCCACATGCCACGTGACGTGGCCAAAAGATAAAAAAAAATGAAGTATAGTTGATTTACAATGTTGTGTTAGTTTCAAGTGTACAGCAAGGTGATTCAGTTATACATACATACATATCTATTTTTTTCAGGTTCTTTTCCCTTAAAGGTTATTACAAAACATTGAGTATAGTTCCCTGTGCTATACAGTAGGTCCTTGTTGGTAATTTATTTTATATATAGTAGTGTGTATATGTTAAACCCAAACTCCTAATTTATCCCTCCCCCCACTTTCCCCTTTGGTAACCATAAGTTTGTTTTCATGTCTGTGGGTCTATTTCTGTTTTGTATATAAGTTCATTTGTATCATTTTTCTTTAAGATTCCACATATAAGCGATATCATCTGACATTTGTCTTTCTATGTCTGGCTTACTTCACTTAGTATGATCATCTCTAGCTCCATCCATGTTGCTGTAAATGGCATTATTTCATTCTTTTTTATGGCTAAGTAATATTCCATTGTATAAAATACCACACCTTCTTTATCTATTTATCTGTCCATGGACATTTAGGTTGCTTCCATGTCTTGGCTATTGTAAATAGTGCTGCTATGAATATTGGGGTGCATGTGTCTTTTCGAATTATGGTTTTCTCAGGATATATGCCCAGGGGTGGGATTGCAGGATCATATGGTAGTTCTCTTTTTAGTTTTTTGAGGAACCTCCATACTGTTCTCCATAGTGGTTGTACCAATTTACATTCCCACCTACAGTGTAGGAGGGTTCCTTTTTCTCCACACCCTTTCCAGCATTTTTTATTTGTAGACTTTTTGATGATGGCCATTCTGACCAGTATGAGATAGATACCATATAGTTTGTGACACAGAGATTTACTAAAGAATATCCTGGTCTTCTGAAATAGTTGATGCATCTTGACTGTTCCCTGGTGGTATGAGACATTCAGCACCAAATGGCCAGTGAGGGCCGGAGGTGTGTACAAAGTGGTTTCTGAGACAGCATGCCAAGAGTCAAAGCTGGTGATATGTGTTGAGGCACAGTAGCAAGGCAGAAAGACCTGGATTGGTAAAATAAAATGAAATGTGAGAACCACAAGATTGGGGCTCCATGGAAAAACCACAGTGGTGGACCCACAGTGGGTTGAAGGGTAGTCGGAGGAGAATGGGGTTTAGCAAAAAGGTCTTTTTATTCTTTGCTTGGTGCTTAGCCAGATAAGATCTAAAGAAGGAGCTGGAGGGGCTAGAGGGGATGAGGGATGCTTTTCCAGGGAAGAAAATTCAAATGTAGGTATACGTCTCCCTACTGCCTGAGGATTATTCAAGGAGAAGAGTTAGTGTAGAACAGGGCAGAGAACGTCCAGACTCACAGTCCTAAATGGAGAGCACATTTGGGACAGTTCCAGCAGATGAGATGGCTGTGGACATGCTGTGACTCCACCCCAGGTGCTGTAGGTCTGTGGCCATGTACATGGTTTCAGCTTGCAAAGCTTCCAGAGACAGCACTGTCCAGTAGAACTTTCTCTGATGATAGAAATGTTCTATATTTCTACTGTCCATTAGGGTAGCCACATGTGGCTATTGAGCACTTGAAACGTGGCTAATGTGACTAGGAGCTGAAATTTAAATTTTATTTAATGCTAATTAATTAAAATAAAATTTTGAATTTTAACAACCATATGTAGCTAGTCGCTACCAACCCTTTTGGACAGCACCATTCTAGAACATTTGGTCACAAGGTCTCTGCCTTTGATCTGGTGATGGGAATATTGTGGGAGGTCAGGGGACCCATGAGAGCAGAGACTTGTTTTGTTTTATTCTAACACCTAGAACAAAGCCTGGCACAGGGTAGGTACTCAATAAACATTTGTTGATATGTTAATTACTTAATTAACGAGAGAGAAAGATAACCAATCAGACTTAACACTCTTAGATCAATATTCATTTTTTTACCAAATTGCCACCATTTTGGTTTCCCTTCTGGGGCTGACTCCATGGTTTGGGATGATCTATGTCAAAACTTCTCTTTGAAAGCCCCTTGCTAAGGACGGGACTAAGACAGAGTCTCCATCCAGTCTGTCTTCAGATGATTCTTTCACTTCAGGCTTAGTTGTTACATATCAATATTTTAAAAGGTGTATTATTTTTTGCAAAGTTTATAGAAAATAAATCATTGAAAAACTAACTAATACATTGTAAATTCTCTCTCCTCAGAGGACCATGATCTAGTTTTTTACCATATGAAAACAGTCACAATAGCTACTCTTGATTTAGACATACTGTGTGCTGAGCATACTTTGCAGATAGTATTTCTAATCTTTACAACAGTCCTACCAGTAGGAATTTCCATCTCCATATTACAAGTGAAGAAGCTAAGGCTCAGAGATACTTGATTTACTTGTCCAAGGTCACACAACTTCCAGATGTCCCACTTTTCACTGTACCATATTGACTCAATACACTGTAGTTACATCCTTCAAGAAGCCCAAGAGCATTGGAATGTAGTAAAGAAAGTTCATTGCAAATTGCTTGTTTTTTTGAATACACAACCCAGAAGAAAACAACCCATTATTTTAACTAGCTCCTTCTTCCTGGAGCCCAAATTTAATTATGCATCCCATACAGAAATGACAGCCACCTGAAGCACAGGCCTGCCCTGTGGAAGAAGGTGGTATTTAGCCTAGATGATGAATTGCCCCGCATAGGTAATAAATCTGAGAGAGCTTCATGAAGGATAACTACTGAGAAGAAAGATAAGGGTTTCCATTGGGAAGCTGGAGAAGGGAGGTGGATAATTATTGTGGTGAGGTTATTTATGTTGCCACTTTGGGCTTTCATGGGAAATCCTAAAAGCTACATCTCTGGAGCTGGAAACTTGGCAGGAAGACAAAAGAAAATGTTGTCCCATTTCTATCCAAGTGGTTACCAACGTGATGGCAATGGGAGTCATTCTCTTTCCAGAAGTGATTGAACCCAGCGTACAGTAATCAAAAGGGGAAAATGAGCCTAGCATCAAGTCAGGATGACTCTCATGTCTTCACTTTCTGCCAGCTTGTAGCACCTGCTGGGAAGTGGTAGCAAGCTGGTTTAAGGAGAACAGGCAGTGCTCTGCCTCATTTTCATCAGAACTTAGCCAACAGAGACCAATGAGCAATGCAGAGTCAGACTCCGAATGGCATTGCTGAGAGGAATTAAAGATGGTTAAGAAAGAGGAGACCTTAAGGTCATGGGTCCAGTTCTTCCTTTCGTATGAATTAAAAAGCGTTCCAGGGGAGCGGATGCGCTGTCGAAGGACCCCAGGCCAGTATCCAGAATCCAAGTCCAATCCATTTTGAACAACCCCACTCTTTTTTAAATTTAATTTTTATTTTATATTGGGGTATAGTTGATTTACAATGTTGTTAGTTTCAGGTGTACAGCAAAGTGATTCAATTACACGTATACATATATCCATTCTTTTCCAGATTCTTTTCCCATATAGGTTATTACCCCACTCTTAAGAGCCAATCTCACCATGACTCTGCTCCCTATGGCCTCATTCCCCTCACCCTAGCCATAATTATTGTCATGGTCTTTATTTTTCTCAGTACTTTTCTGGAGGCATAATTACCTGTAAATTTAAGTCCTGGGAAAATGCTTGCCTGCTATTTGTCATGTCACTGCTATCTTCCTTATCGCTGCCCACACCTAGCACCTAGCAGATTTCTGTCGAGGAGAGACTATTATTGCGTGATAAGCCTGCTGAGATGTATTTGGAGTAAGCTTGTGCCAGAGAACTCTAGGAGGCTTCTGGAGGAGGAGAAGGAGGAGCAACAAGAATAGGTTTAGTGATGGAGTGGTGAGAGCAGTTGTCTCACCATTTATTGAGCACTTAGCGTGCACCGTATGTGATGTTAAACATTTTATGTGCATTGTTTCCTTTAATTCTCACATTATACTTATGAGATGGCTATTGGTATTATTTGCCTTTTCTGACTAAGGCATCTTAAGCTGAGAGAGCTTAACCACTTGTCAAAAGTCATGCTCTGCTGAGTAAGCTTAGGTCTTTCCATGACTTTATTCAGGGAGTTGTGTGCCAAGCATGGAAATTTTTTTTTTTTCACTTGAAGCCCCCCTGTGAAATGTGGGACTCCCTGGGCTTTCCCCCAGATCTCTCAAGAGTCCTGCTGACACCTGGGGCTAGAGTGAGGTGTCCAGATTCCACGTTCCTTCCTGGGTCTGCTGGAGTCCCACTCTGGGTCTCCCCTCCCTGCAGGGGCCCTTCTGATTCGTTGTCCCCCTGGTCACAAGGATGCATGTGAATGAATGCAGGGAGTTTCCATGGTCGAAATGATCAGCTGACCATGTCTGTAACTGTGCCTTAGAGTCTACCATTAGCTTCATAACACAAGCTAAACTCTACTGTTTCTAAATACCCTCTTCAAGGTGCTAGGAGAAGTTCCCAGCTCAGAAGCCAGCAGTCTTGAAAGTTCATTCACTGTTTGGCATTTGAAGTGTACTTTCCTATCAAAGCCATGGTACAAACAGTGGGTAGATTTCTACATTGGCCCACAAATCCTTCACTTTAATGTAAATGTCCTTTGGTATTTGTATTACCGTGATGTTATTTTAACTCCATGTAACTACTGTCTAAAAGTTATTTCTTTTAGGAAATGAGGGGAGTTTCTTTCTTTTTTTTTTTTTTTAGTACTATATAGGCATGTTCAGCACTGCTTTTGTCTGTTTACTTTTTTTCTTATTTATTTGAAGTATAGTTGATTTACAATGTTTCAGTTGTACAGCAAAGTGATTCAGTTATACACACACACACACACACACACTTTTTCAGATTCTTTTCCATTATAGGTTATTACAAGATGTTAAAAATAGTTCCTTGTGCTATACAGTAGGTCCTTGTTGTTTATCTATTTTATATATAGTAGTGTGTATCTGTTAATCCCAAATTCCCAATTTATCCCTCCCCCACCTTTGGTAACCGTAAGTTTGTTTTCTGTATCTGTGAGTCTATTTCTGTTTTGTAAATAAGTTCATTTGTATCATTTTTTTTTAGATTCCATGTATAAGTGATAACATATGATATTTGTCTTTCTCTGTCTGAGTGACTTCACTTAGTATGATCATCTCTAGGTCCATCCATGTTGCTGCAAATGGCATTGTTTTATTCTTTTTAATGGCTGAGTAATATTCCATTGTGTGTGTGTGTGTGTGTGTGTGTGTGTGTGTACACACCACATCTTCTTTATCCATTCATCTGTCGATGGACGTTTAGGTTGCTTCCATGTCTTGGCTATTGTAAATAGTGCTGCTATGAACATTGGAGTGCATGTATCTTTTTGAATTAGAGTTTTCCTCTTTTCCGGGTATATGCCCAGGAGTGGGATTGCTGGATCGTATGGTAACTCTCCTCCAGACTATTTTCCATAGTGGCTGTACCAATTTACATTCCCACCAACAGTGTAGGAGGGTTCCCTTTTCTCCACACCCAATGTGAGGGGAGTTTCAATGCAGGAGACACACATCCTTGTCCTTTCAACAGTGGGGCTGGGGACCGACTGCCTGGGCTTCCATAACTGCGACAATAGTGTTTCTTGCCCAGCCAGGATAATTGGCAACCATGGCACAGGGCCCTGGCTGCACTGGGGTTTCCAGCCTTGGCACAGGTACTGAGCAGAAGCTGCTATGGGCCACTGTGCATGGAGCTTTGGGAATATTCAGGGAGGCACTGTCTGGGGAAAAACAACCTAAAGCCAGGCAGAGTCCAACTATATACTCTGACAAAACTTTTTTATTTTCTTTGTTCATTTTTTTTTATTGTGGTAAAATATATGTAACATAAAATTTACCATCTTAACCATGTTTAAGTGTGCAGTTCAGTGGAATTAAGTACATTCATACTGTTGCCCAGCCATCACCACCTTTCATTTCCAGAATGCTTTTCATGTTGCAAAACTGACTCTGTGTACCCATTAAACAGTAACTCCCCATTCTCCCCTCTCCCCAGCTCTTGGCAACCACCATTCTACTTCCTGTCTCTCTAAATTTGACTACCCTAGGTACCTCATGTAACTGGAATCATGCAATATTTGTCTTGTGACTCGCCTATTTCACTTAGTAAAATGTCCTCAAGTTTCACCCATATTGTAGCATGTGTAGGAATTTCTTTCCTATTTAAGGTCTAAGATATTCCATTGTACATATAGAGTACATTTTGTTTATCCATTCATCCACTGATGGACACTTGGGTTGCTTCTACTTTTTGGGTATTGTGAATAATGCTGCTGTGAACATAAGTGTACAGATATCTCTTTGAGACCCTGCTCTCAATTCTTTTGGGTATATACCCCAAAATGGAATTGCTGGAGCATATGGTAATCCTATTTTTTAACTTTCTGAAATTTCTAGTTTCCCTTGTGATTTCTTCTTTGATCCATTGGTTGTTTAAGAGTGTGTGGTTTAATTTCCATAAATTTGTGAATTTTCCAGTTTTCCTTCTGTTATTGATTTCTAACTTCATTTTGTTGTTGGAGAAGATACTTTGTATATTGTCTGTCTTTTTAACTCTATTGATACTATTATTGTAAAATTGGCTATTTTTCTCTTTAGTTCAGTAAATTTTTGCTTCTTATATTTTTTTAATAGATCTTTATTGGAGTATAATTGCTTCACAGTACTCTGTTAGTTTCTGTTGTACAACAAAGTGAATCAGCCATATGCATACATATATTCCCATATCCCCTCCCTCTTGAGCCTCCCTCCCACCCTCCCTATCCCACCTCTCTAGCTCATTGCAAAACACCGAGCTGATCTCCCTGTGCTATGCTGCTGCTTCCCACTAGCTAACTATGTTACATTCAGTAGTGTGTATATGTCGATGCTACTCTCACTTCGCCCCAGCTTCACCCTCCCCCACCGTGTCCTAAAGTCCATTCTCTATTTCTACATTTTTATGCCTGCCCTGCCACTAGGTTCATCAGTACCATTTTTTTTTTTTTTAGATTCCATATATATGTGTTAGCATACAGTATTTGTTTTTCTCTTCCTGACTTACTTCACTCTGTATGACAGACTCTAGGTCCATCCACCTCACTGCAAATAACTCAATTTCTTTTCTTTGTATGGCTGAGTAATATTCCATTGTATATATGTACCACATCTTCTTTATCCATTCATCTGTCGATGCACGTTTAGGTTGGTTCCATGTCCTGGCTATTGTAAACAGTGCTGCAATGAACATTGTGGTACATGTCTCTTTTTGAATTATGGTTTTCTCAGGATATATGCCCAGTATTGGGATTGCTGGGTCATATGGTAGTTCTATTTTTAGTTTTTTGAGGAACCTCCATACTGTTCTCCATAGTGGCTGTATCAATTTACATTCCCACCAACAGTGCAGGAGGGTTCCTTTTTCACCACACCCTTTCCAGCATTTATTGTTTCTAGATTTTTTGATAATGGCCATTCTGACCAGTTTGAGGTAATACCTCATTGTAGTTTTGATTTGCATTTCTCTAATACTTAGTGATGTTGAGCATCTTTTCATGTGCCTCTTGGCCATCTGAATGCCTTCTTTGGTGAAATGTCTGTTTAGGTCGTCTGCTCATTTTTTAATTGGGTTGTTTATTTTTTTTTTGATATTGATCTCCATGAGCTGTTTGTATATTTTGGAGATTAATCCTTTGTCCATTGTTTCATTTGCAAATATTTTCTCCCATTTTGAAGGTTGTCTTTCGTCTTGTTTATGGTTTCCTTTGCTGTGCAAAAGCTTTGAAGTTTCATTAGGTCCCATTTGTTTATTTTTGTTTTTATTTCTATTTCTCTAGGAGGTGGGTCAAAAAAGATCTTGCTGTGGTTTATGTCAAAGAGTGTTTTTCCTATGTTTTCCTCTAAGAGTTTTATAGTATCTGGTCTTACATTTAGGTCTTTAATCCATTTGGAGTTTATTTTTGTGTATGGTGTTAGGGAGTGTTCTAATTTCATTCTTTTACATGTAGCAGTCCAGTCTTCCCAGCACCACTTATTGAAGAGGCTGTCTTTTCTCCATTGTATGTTCTTGCCTCCTTTGTCGTAAATTAGGTGACCATATGTGCGTGGGTTTATATACTCCGACAAAACTTAATAAAATTCAGTAACATATTCTTTTGACCCAGTGGTCTCTGCAGAAATCTAGCCTCAGAAATAAAAGAATCTGTATATAAGGTGACACACACACACACAGGCTGTGGCACTCTTTTTTAGCAGCAAAATCTAGAAAACAAGTTAAGTGTCCATCAACAGCCAAATAATGGTACATGTTTAATATGGAATATTATGCACCTGTTTAAAATTCCAGTTAGTTTTGGAAGGATGGCCATGAGGTATTGTTAAAAGGGAAGAGAAATGTAAATGATATGTATATTCTAAGTCAAATTTTGTCACATGGCATCAGCAACAACCCAAAGCAAGCAGACTATGCCCTCTCTCTGCATCTGTAATGAGAGTTGGTCTGAGAGTGGAGAAACAGGTGGGGTGACTCATACTGGGGGTCAACAGTGGTGACCTCAAGGAAGGAGTGGCATGGGGGGATTAGAGATTTCATTTTCTTTGTGCTTCTTTGGCTTGCTTCACTTGTTTTGGAAGCACATGTTGCTTTTCTAAGTATAAACATGGAGATAATAGTAGTTCTTAGAATAGAAGAGAACATACCTCTAAAAGCAGAGGAAGTAGGAATGAAATGGGGGAAGGCGAGGCATTCCTGAGGAGCAGCAACTTCTCCACCCTATAATTCCTATAGGCAGAAAAATAATCTTATTTTGTACCCATAGCTCCTAGCGCCATATCTGGATCGAACATCAAAGGGTGTTGTGATCTGGAGAGCAAAGGCCATTTCCAACTTCTGTCCCCACCCCCACCTTCCTGCCACCCAAACACACACACACACACACACACACACACACACTGGATAGTGGGACAGGCAGGAGTCTGACAGCTGTAGAGGATATTATTTTTGTATATAAGGCATTGAGAAGATGGGCATGGGGTCTTAAGCTAGGGATAACTTTCTGGTAGGGGTTCCATTAAGTCATTTGCACCAAAAATTCAGACCTAGCACATGGGGACATTCTCATACTCTGTGTTTTGGCAGAGTGACCCAAGAAACATGCCAAGTAGAGACTGCATAATAGTTCTGTCAGATGATTTATATCTTGTTGAACAAACATTCCTCAGCTCTGTTAGCATATCAGAGTCATCTGCCTGTTTTGATACTTTGATATCATAAATATCATCATCATCATCATCACTAATGCACCTTGAGTGCTTATGTTCCAGGCACTCTGTAAAGGCTTTACATCCATTATCTCATTTTATCTGTGTAAGAACCCTGTGAGGTAGGTTCTATTATTATCCTATTTTACAGAAAGGGAAACTGAGCCAGGATTCAAACACATGATCTCCGACTTCAAACCCACACTCTATTCTAATAAACTTGGGAGGTCAGTTGTTACCACAACTATTTGATTTCAGATTGTTGGTTCGAGCCCCCAGATCTGTGGTCACAAGCTGAGTCAACAGTGTCAACAGTCCCACATGGCTTTAATAGAAGTCCAGGGTCGTAATGTAATTAAGTAATGGGCCCGTTGGACTCTGTTGTTCAAAACCCATCGGGAACAATTTTTCCTTTGGACAGTACATTTTTAAAATAAGCATGCACAAACAAGAGTGTGTCAAGAGAAGCATGACAAGGAATTTTCAAGCTACTCTTAGTGAGAACTGACTCTAGGCCAGGCTCTCTACTAAGCATTTTACATGCATCCCATGCATCCCATTTTTCAGTCTCATAAGGCTTTAAGAGGTGTGCTCTCAGTCTTTCACAGAAGAGAAAATCGGGCTCAGAGTGCTCAAGAATCTTGCCGCAGGTCATAAAACTGATAAAGTCAAGCTGGGATTTCATACCAGGCTTATCCAAGACCAGAGCCTAGGACTGGACCGGAGCCTAGACTGCCTCTAGCTGGGACCCAGGACACTATGGTCTGCAAGCAACTGTAAAGGAAGTTCAGGATGAGCCCAAAGAAGATGGTACTTTGTTGAAAACGCCAATAATTATATTCTGCCGTCTGGATAAACATCTTACAAAGACATGTTTTGTTGGACCCACAGAGTTGTTGCTATTGTTGTTTTCTTTTTAAGGAGAATTTTACATTGCGATCCTTATTTCCTACTTTTCTTAAAAATTTGCAAGCAACGCTAGACTTGCATGTTTAGCCTCTGTAGCTGCAGAGTACCTTTGCAAATGAAAAGGCATAGGCTGGCCAAGTCATTACAGTGCCCACAATACCTTATGCAATCTCCTACCTACTTGGTTCCCTTAAGTGATCCACCTGGCTCCAGGGGAGAAGAAAGGAACATTTGTGTTCTGTCCAGCCCCTGAAAACAGTGAGCAGAAGGGATGCCAGTTCCCACAGCAAAAGCTCTTTCTATCAAGTAGAGCTAGTTGCCCATTTAAACCAAGAACCTCAAGAGGCAGTGAGGTTCTCATCTGTAGAAGTAATCAAGTGCAGTTTGAATCTGTCAGATTGTGTGTAAGGCTAAGATACCGGAGTAGATGACGTCTATCATTCCATCGTTCTGACTTTCACTTAATAGGTTCTTAATATCTACCTTTGGGTTTCAAGTCCCAGCTAGAACATTTTCTTGCAGGGCTATTTTTCTTTTTAGGAAAACAATACCCATCAAATAGAGAAGAAAATTGGTACTGTGTTTGCATGTCCCCCACCAAACAGGTATTATCTTAATGATAAAATATTAGCTAGAAAGAGCGGATAACTGTAGCCAGGTATTTTATTCAGTCAGGATTTTCTTTGCCTACAAGTAGCTGGATATTGTTTTCTGCCAGTTAATTTCCATGTAAGCTATTGCAAGATTCTTGCAGGTGGACATTTACAAATAACGGTTGAATTCCCAGGGAAAAGGGGGCTTCTTGACAGATCTAACCCTAGCCTTTTACATTCACACTAAAGTAGAAATGACTGGCCATGGTTCTATTATTTTAAAACAGTCAAGTATTAAGATAAATCAATCACTTAGAAGGCATGGTGGTGGGTTCAGAAGAAATACAGTGATCCTGCATCCCCTCTCCTCCAAAAAAGGAAAGTCTACTTGTAAACAAAAAGTCTAGATACCACAAGATTTGACGTGCAGTAAAATCAGAATGTAATAAATGCCACATGTAGGCAACATGCATTTGTGAAGTCAAGACAGCACAAGATAAGAGCAAGCAGTGAAGACTCTGGGGACCCAAGAGGGACTGACTAGTGGCACTCTGACACTGTGTGGGGAGTGAGAGAGTGCTGGCATCATCTAAGTGGTCTGACAACAAGTCAGCTCTATGTGATTCTTGCCCTGCAGGAAAGAGGACTCAGTGTTGGCAGATCTTGAACACAACAGAAACGCAGACATTTCAATTAGCGCCACTATAGTATCTTGATTCTGCAAATAATACTGTGATGGTTTCCAAATTTTGAGATTCAAACATCTTTTGGGCCACCAGTTTGAGACCTCTGCTGGGGAGGATATTGCAGAGCTACTTGCAGTAGAATCAGGAAGTTTCTGGAGGTCTTGCCTAGACCTGGAGTCTTGCTAGGAGGCCCTGGGTCAGACTGTGCCAGCAGCTTTAACTTACCTGAGTGGAAGGTCCGCTGCAGCCCCTTCTCATGATACTTTGTCCATATCACCATTGGGAAAGCTGAAATCATAGGGCTTAAACAGCAACGTGGCCAGCAGATGTTGTGCTGCCTCGTCCTGCCTCTTGCATGTTTTTTCAAATTTACTGAAAACATTCTCAACCATCACAGCCTGGCTGGGGTGCTATGGGACTCAGGGTTGCAGTAAAATAATCGTCATTACTAAGTTAGATGGGCACTTAGAGAATAGTTGACTTTGTACATTTAGTGAGTAGAGCCTTAGGGGGTAGAACCAGACTCTCCCCTGCTGATCCAGTGCCTGGGAGTCAGCCCCCCAGACTTGCATTCTGGGGCTCTCGGCCATCCATGCCTTCTGAGGCTGAGCTAGGCCTGTAAAGTCTTTTCTCCCAACAAAGAAAAGCAGGCTGAGAGGCTCAGGCGCTGGATGATTGTGTGTCCCTCGGCCCCTCTAACCCATGCTCCCAAAGCCCAGTGAGCAGGCAGGCTGGAGGGGATCCCCAAGAAACCACCTGCCCTGCTGTTTCAGGATTAATGGAATCAAGTGATGCAGCAAAAATGCCATGACAGAACCTTATGCTTCCAACCCTCTCGGTGTCATTTAGCTAAAGAAACCGTCAACAAAAACGAAGGCGAAGAAAACAGCTGGTGGTATAATCCTGCTTTATTCTTCAGAAAAAAGCAAAGCAGAGAGGGAGTCCTTATTTTCACATCTTAGAGGACTCTATTGGCAGAAACTTCTAGGGAACCCGCTATGTGTGTGTGTGTGTGTGTGTTTAGTTGTAACTCCAACTTGATTGTGAAACGTTAGAGCTGGGATTTAGCTGCAGCCCCTCCCTCTCCAACGTGGCCCTTTGTGGGCCTCGACAGAGTTTTACTTCAAACAACTCAATTTCAGGGATTTCATAGCTCTTTATAAATCCAGCAGTGAGGAGCACATTTGATTTCCCTGCTTCAAGAAAAGAGAAACCAAGGCACTGAGTAAACTCAGGCCTATTGGTGTGGTCGGGGGGGTAAGGGCATGGGCAGAGTCTGACATTTGAGTTCCATCCACTGGCAAACAATACTATTTCTTGAAAATTTCAAATTTTGCTCTTGAGGGAGGAACTGTAGTTGTGACTTTGTTCCTTCAAAGACATGGAATCAGGCACTCAAATGTGCCCTCAATAATGCAGGGGTTTGCAGGAGGTGACAGCAAATGGGACAAGTCAAGGATGTTAACGGCTAAGGCAGATGAACAGGTGATTCACTTTCTTTTTGAACTCTCCACCTCTCCACCTTCTGGGGATTAGATCTCCCCCTCCTGAGAAAGCAGATTGGCTGTGGTGGAGAGCCCAGATGCTGGCTGGAGTCTCATTAGAGACAGTCTGCTGGTCCTGCTGTCACTTAGCTCTAGGCTTTTTTTAAAAAAAAAAATATTTCTCAAGCTTGTGTACAGAGCTAAATGGACCTGGAGTGGTGGAGAATACTGGAGAATTGGCGGCTGAACCCAGGGTGAAATGATTACAATGTAAAATAATCCTTTTTAGAAAGCCTCAAATTTTAAAAGTCTTGTCCTGGAGTTTGGGAATTACAGAGCTGTGATGAACAGTGGCTGAGTCATGACGTGGCAAGTTAGCATCCAGCTTTTCCTAGTATATATTATCAAGGTCTTCTTCTTCGTTAAAAAAAAAAAAAATCAGAAGTAATACTTACTCACCAGAAAATCATTTCTACATCCAAAAACCAGGACTTTTGTGGCTTAATACCAAGTGCTTTATTTAGGTTAATAAAAGTGAATATTTATCAAATGTTTTATCACGTGCCAGGGACTGCACTGAATTAGCACATAACATAAATTGACTTAATTTTCACAATCCTATGAAAGAATATGATTATCCTTAGCTTAGAGATGGATAAATTAAAGCATGAAGAGGGTAAGTAATATGCCAAAGACGGCACAGATAGTGAGGGACACAGCTCTCAGTAGGCAGAGCTGGGACTCAAACTCAGGGATCTGGGGCAAAGGCTCAAGTGTTGACCTCCTGCCACCTCTAGACCCATTGTTTGGAGTGTGGATTCCTCCATGTTTCTATTACTCCATGCTGCACCCTGTCTCTGGGCTCCAGCTCTACTTCTTGGCAGAATTTTAGGTTTCCTATTTGAGAGCCCTTAGAGGTGGGCCACTGGGTCTGAGTATGTCCCCTTTGCAACGATAACACCCTAGGTACCACTAGCAGCACAAACTTGGCTATGTACTTGCTGTGCTCTCTGCACACTTTTGTTTCAACACAGTCTAGCACCTGTAAGTGGAATTAATTAAATTTAACACAAATTAGACCAGCCAAAGTTCAGAGTGAGTTAAGGAAGAATCTATTTCACCAACTTATGTGAATGTTGGAAAAGTACTCAGGGAAACTCTTCTGTCAAATGAGGAGTGAGGGTGGTGGTAAACAAAGCCCAGGTCCCATAAAATCCCCAAGTGTAACTTTTTCCATGAGTATTCTTACTGATTTTATTATTTATTTATTAATTTTTTTAAACATCTTTATTGGAGTATAACTGCTTTAAAATGGTGTGTAGTTTCTGCTGTATAACAAAGTTATTCAGCTATACATATACATACATGTATATGTATAGCTGCGCCTCCCTCTTGCATCTCCCTCCCACCCTCCCTATCCCACCCCTCTAGGTGGTCACAAAGCACTGAGCTGATCTCCCTTTGCTATGTGGCTGCTTCCCACTAGCTATTTATTTTACATTTGGTAGTATATATAAGTCCATGCCACTCTCTCACTTCATCCCAGCTTACCCTTCCCTCTCCCTGTGTCCTCAAGTCCATTCTCTACATCTGCATCTTTATTCCTGTCTGCCCCTACGTTCTTCAGAACCTTTTTTTTTTTTTTTTTAGATTCCATATATATGTGTTAGCATATGGTATTTGTCTTTCTCTTTCTGACTTACTTCACTCTGTATGACAGTCTCTAGGTCCATCCACCTCACTACAAATAGCTCAATTTCGTTTCTTTTTACAGCTGAGTAATATTCCATTGTATATATGTGCCACATCTTCTTTATCCATTCATCTGTCGATGAACACTTAGGTTGCTTCCATGTCCTGGCTATTGTAAATAGTGCTGCAGTGAACATTGTGGTACATGACTCTTTTTGAATTATGGTTTTCTCAGGGTGTATGCCCAGTAGTGGGATTGCTGGGTCATATGGTAGTTCTATTTTTAGTTTTTTGAGGAACCTCCATACTGTTCTCCATAGTGGTTGTATCAATTTACATTCCCACCACCAGTGCAAGAGTGTTCCCTTTTCTCCACACCCTTTCCAGCATTTATTGTTTGTAGATTTTTTGATGATGGCCATTCTGGCCGGTGTGAGGTAATACCTCATTGTAGTTTTGATTTGCATTTCTCTAATGATTAGTGATGTTGAGCATCTTTTCAAGTGTTTGCTGGCAATCTGTATATCTTCTTTGGAGAAATGTCTATTTAGGTCTTCTGCCCATTTTTGGAATGGGTTGTTTGTTTTTTTGATATTGAGCTGCATGAGCTGCTTGTATATTTTGGAGATTAATCCTTTGTCAGTCGCTTCGTTTGCAAATATTTTCTCCCATTCTGAGAGTTGTCTTTTCATCTTGTTTATGGTTTTCTTTTCTGTGCAAAAGCTTTGAAGTTTCATTAGGTCCCACTTATTTATTTTTGTTTTTATTTCCATTTCTTTAGGAGGTGGGTCAAAAAGGATCTTGCTGTGTTTTATGTCATGGAGAATGTTCTGCCTGTGTTTTCCTCTAAGAGTTTTATAGTGTCTGGCCTTACATTTAGCTCTTTAATCCATTTTGAGTTTATTTTTGTGTATGGTGTTACGGAGTGTTCTAATTTCATTCTTTTACATGTAGCTGTCCAGTTTTCCCAGCACCGCTTATTGAAGAGGCTGTGTTTTCTCCAGTGTATGTTCTTGCCTCCTTTATCAAAGATAAGTTGACCATATGTGCATGGGTTTATCTCTGGGCTTTCTATCCTGTTCCATTGATCTATATTTCTGTTTTTCTCCCAGTACCATACTGTCTTGATTACTGTAGCTTTGTAGTATAGTCTGAAGTCAGGAAGCCTGATTCCTTCAGCTCCGTTTTTCTTTCTCAAGATTACCTTGGCTATTTGGGGTCTTTTGTATTTCCACACAAATTGTGAAATTTTTTGTTCTAGTTCTGTGAAAAATGCCATTGTAGCTTGATAGGGATTGCATTGAATCTGTGGATTGCTTTGGTTAGTATAGTCATTTTCACAATGTTGATTCTTCCAATCCAAGAACATGGTATATCTCTCCATCTGTTTGTATCATCTTTAATTGCTTTAATCAGTGTCTTATAGTTTTCAGCATACAGGTCTTGTGTCTTCCTCGGTAGGTATATTCCTAGGTATTTTATTCTTTTTGTTGCAATGGTAAATGGGAGTGTTTCCTTAATTTCTCTTCCAGATTTTTCATCATTAGTGTATAGAAATGCAAGAGACTTCTGTGCATTAGTTTCGTATCCTGCTACTTTACCAAATTCATTGATTAGCTCTAGTAGTTCTCTGGTAACATCTTTAGGATTCTCTATGTATAGTATCATGTCATCTGCAAACAGTGACAGTTTTACTTCGTCTTTTCTGACTTGGATTCCATTTATTTCTTTTTCTTCTCTTGGTGCTGTGGCTAAAACTTCCAAAGCAATGTTGAATAATAGTGGTGAGAGTGGGCAACCTTGTCTTGTTCCTGATCTTAGTGGAAATGCTTTCAGTTTTTCACCATTGAGAACGATGTTGGCTGTGGGTTTGTCATATATGGTCTTTATTATGTTGAGGTAAGTTCCCGCTATGTTTACTTTCTGGAGTGTTTTTATCATAAATGAGTGTTGAATTTTGTCGAAAGCTTTTTCTGCATCTATTGAGATGATCATATGGTTTTTCTTCTTCAATTTGTTAAAAGGTTTATCACATTGATTGATTTGCGTATAATGAAGAATCCTTGCATTCCTGGGATAAACCCCACTTTATCATGGTGTATGATCCTTTTAATGTGCTGTTGGATTCTGTTTGCTAGTATTTTGTTCACGATATTTGTATCTATGTTCTTCAGTGATATTGGCCTGTAACTTTCATTTTTTGTGGCATCTTTATCTGGTTTTCGTATCTGGGTGATGGTGGCCTCATATGTAGCATGAGTTTGGGAGTGTTCCTCCCTCTGCTATATTTTGGAAGAGTTTGAGAAAGGTAGGTGTTAGCTCTTCTCTAAATGTTTGATAGAATTTGCCTGTGAAGCCATCTTATCCTGGGTTTTGTTTGTTGGAAGATTTTTAACCACAGTTTCCATATAAGTGCGTGTGATTGGTCTGTTTATATTTTCTCTTTCTTCCTGGTTCAGTCTCGGAAGGTTTTGCTTTTCTAAGAATTTGTCCATTTCTTCCAGGTTGTCCATTTTATTGGCATAGAGTTGCTTGTAGTAATCTCTCAAGATCCTTTGTATTTCTGCAGTGTCACTTGTTACTTCTCCTTTTTCATTTCTAATTCTATTGATCTGAGTCTTCTCCCTTTTTTCTTGATGAGTCTGGCTAATGGTTTACCAATTTTGTTTATCTTAAAGAACCAGCTTTTAGTTTTATTGATCTTTGCTATCGTTTCCTTCATTTCGTTTTCATTTATTTCTGATCTGATCTTTATGATTTCTTTCCTTCTACTAACTTTGGGGTTTTTTTGTTCTTCTTTCTCTAATTGCTTTAGGTGTAACGTTAGGTTGTTTATTTGAGATGTTTCTTGTTTCTTGAGGTAGGATTGTATTGCTGTAAACTTCCCTCTTAGAACTGCTTTTGCTGCATCCCATAGGTTTTGGGTCGTCGTGTTTTCATTGTCATTTGTTTCTAGGTATTTTTTGATATCCTCTTTGATTTCTTCAGTGATCTCTTGGTTATTTAGTAGTGTATTGTTTAGCCTCCATGCGTTTGTATTTTTTACAAATTTTTTCATGTAATTGATATCTAGTCTCATAGCGTTGTGGTCAGAAAAGATACTTGGTAAGATTTCAATTTTCTTAAATTTACCAAGGCTTGATTTGTGACCCAAGGTATGATCTATCCTGGAGAATGTTCCATGAGCACTTGAGAAGAAAGTGTAATCTGTTGTTTTTGGATGGAATGTCTCCTAAATATCACTTAAGTCCATCTTGTTTAATGTGTCATTTAAAGCTTGTGTTTTCTTATTTATTTTCATTTTGGATGATCTGTCCATTGGTGAAAGTGGGCTGTTAAAGTCCCCTACTATGATTGTGTTGCTGTCGATTTCCCCTTTTATGGCTGTTAGCATTTGCCTTATGTATTGAAGTGCTCCTGTGTTGGGTGCATAAATATTTACAGTTGTTATATCTTCTTCTTGGATTGATCCCTTGATCATTTTGTAGTGTCCTTCTTTGTCTCTTGTAATAGTCTTTATTTTAAAGTCTGTTTTGTCTGTTATGAGCATTGCTACTCCAGCTTTCTTTTGATTTCCATTTGCATGGAATATCTTTTTCCATCCCTTCCCTTTCAGTCTGTATGTGTCCCTAGGTCTGAAGTGGGTCTCTTGTAGACAGCATATGTATGGGTCTTGTTTTTGTATCTATTCAGCCAGTCTATGTCTTTTGGTTGGAGCATTTAATCCATTTACATTTAAGGTAGTTATCAATATGTATGTTCCTATTACCATTTTCTTAATTGTTTTGGGTTTGTTATTGCAAGTCTTTTCCTTCTCTTGTGTTTCCTGCCTAGAGAATTTCCTTTAACATTTGTTGTAGAGCTGGTTTGTTGGTGCTGAATTCTCTTAGCTTTTGCTTGTCTGTAAAGGTTTTAATTTCTCCATCAAATCTGAATGAGATCCTTGCTGGGTAGAGTAATCTTGGTTGTAGGTTTTTCCCTTTCATCACTTTAAATATGTCCTGCCACTCCCTTCTGGCCTGCAGAGTTTCTGCTGAAAGATCAGCTGTTAACCTTATGGGGATTCCCTTGTATGTTATTTGTTGCTATTCCCTTGCTGCTTTTAATATTTTTTGTTTGTATTTAATTTTTGATAGTTTGATTAATATGTGTCTTGGCATGTTTCTCCTTGTATTTATCCTGGATGGGACTCTCTGCGCTTCCTGGACTTGATTAACTATTTCCTTTCCCATATTAGGGATGTTTTCAACTATAATTTGTTCAGATATTTTCTCAGTCCCTTTTTTTTTCTCTTCTTCTTCTGGGGCGCCTATAATTCGAATGTTGGTGTGTTTATTGTTGTTCCAGGGATCTCTGAGATTGTCCTCAATTCTTTTCATTCCTTTTTCTTTTTTCTGCTCTGCAGTATTTATTTCCACTATTTTATCTTCCAGGTCACCGATCCGTTCTTCTGCCTCAGTTATTCTGCTATTGATTCCTTCTAGAGAATTTTTAATTTCATTTATTGTGTTGTTCATCATTGTTTGTTTGCTGTTTAGTTCTTCTACGCCCTTGTGAGACATGTCTTGTATTTTCTCCATTCTATTCCCAAGATTTTGCATCATCTTTACTATCATTACTCTGAATTCTTTTTCAGGTAGACTGCCTATTTCCTCTTCATTTGTTTGGTCTGGTGGCTTTTACCTTGCTCCTTCATCTGCTGTGTATTTCTCTGTCTTCTCATTTTGCTTATCTTACTGTGTTTGGGGGTCTCCATTTCACAGGCTGCAGGTTCGTAGTTCCCCTTGTTTTTGGTGTCTGCCCCCAGTGGGTAGGCTTGGTTCAGTGGGTTGTGTAGGCTTCCTGGTGAAGGGGACTGATGCCTGTGTTCTGGTGGATGAGGCTGGCTCTTGTCTTTCTGGTGGGCAGCACCATGTCCAGTAGTGTGTTTTGGGGTGTCTGTGAACTTATTATGATTTTATGCAGCCGGTCTGCTAATGGGTGGGGTTGTGTTCCTGTTTTCCTAGTTGTTTGGCACAGGGTGTCTAGCACTGTAGCTTGCTGGTCGTTGAGTGGAGCTGCGTCTTAACATTGAGATGGAGATCTGTGTGAGGGCTCTCGCCGACTGATATTACGTGGGGCTGGGAGGTCTCTGGTGGACCAATGTCCTGAACTCGGCTCTCCCACCTCAGAGGCTCAGGCCTGACACCTGGCCAGAGCACCAAGACCTGTTCTTTAGGAATTCTGGGGTATTTTTTTCTTTGTTTTCTTTCTTTCAGGTATTTTTTTTTCTTACTTAGTTGCAATGAAATTTCCAGGAATGAAGCCATAGGCAGGTGAATGGTCTCCAATTCAAAGCCAGGCATTTGTTAAGCTCTTGCTAGTTCTTCTTTTCTTGGTGTCCCTGGAGGGAGAAACAGGAGGTGGTGCCCAGTAGGCGGTCCCTACTGCTTCCCCGTGCAGACCAGTGCACACATGTCCTCTCGCTGCCTCTGCTCTTGGACTGGCAGCCTGTGAACACACTTCCCAGTCCAGGGCATGTATGGCCGTTGTACAGACCGTCTGTGTATTTCTCACTCTGTCCCGTCTGCCACAGATCGGCTGCTTCACCCTCTTCTGACAGCCTCAAATGCTTCCCTTCCAGTTATGAAGGGAACTTTATAGTCCTTTTTGGTGTCCAAGGTCTTCTGCTAGTTTTCATCCGGTGTTCTCGGAGAACTGTTGCATCTGTAGATGTATTCCTGATATATCTGTGGAGAGAGATGAACTCCACGTTCACCTACTACTTCGCCATCTTGAATCCTTACTAATTTTAAATGATGTTATGCTAGCCTCACTTCTCTTCACTCCCCAACCCTCAGCAATTAATTTTCCCCTTAAAGATTTTCTTTTTACAACTTCCCTTTGTAAATGCACATCAGCTTTTAGCAACAAATGCAAGCAGAATCCTTTTTTGGTACTTTCTTTGTTGCTTTTTCTCAAAGTCTGGTACTCTAATCTTATGTTTCTAATACATTAATTAGATTCTTTCTTTGCCGTGATTTTGACCAGTTACCTAGATTGAAAAGAAGACTGAGAAAGAAACTCACCTGTAAGGAATATTTCAGGTCAATCAGTAGGGAAATGGCAAAAACAAACTTTAGTATATTTATGCTATATAAGTGATAGCATAGTTAAAAATGATGAGATACAAAGTAAGTTCTAACATGGTAGAGCAAAATCACAGTATATATGTATAAAAGCATTTTACATTTCATTTATGTAAAAAGCAGTCACCAAGCAATGCTATATCTTTTCCCTGTGAGGACACATACGTGGATGCAAATGAATAGAATAAGGTCTTCAGATCTTTCAAGATGCATTCCAAGCCATACCAACACCCTCAGGAAGGAGAGAACAGAAGTACCAGGAATGAGCAGTGTTAAAGGGGATTTGAGTCTTATCTACATTGCTTTAATGTGAAAAGAAAAATTAATTCATGGATTTCTTCTATAATTAAAGATCAATTTAAAAAATGTAAAAGAATAAGTTCAGCCTTAGGAAAGGCTACGGTGGTTCCCAGATAGACTTTTACTTATTTCTTGGTGCATACAATCCCTTATTGCCTTTATTCACAACTACAGTTAGAATTGAAATGTATATTTTCCTGGACTAGGACACAAGGAGATCTCACCTTCCAGTAGAATGTAAATGAGTGAGAGTTTCCTTGAGATCATCTTTTGTTTGGGAGGTGGCAGGGCTGCAGGCTCAGAGCTGAGGAAGCATTGGTTTTCCTGGGGTGTAATACTTAGTCAGCTTTACATTTCCTCTGGGGGTTGCCCTGGTTAAGTGGTCAGTCTCTCAGCAGAGTTTTCCCAGTTTTTAAAATTTTATTATTATTATTATTTTTTTGCTGTAGTCTACACCCAAAGTCCTGTCCAAGCAGCTTACCTCTTTGGTAAATTTTTATGGAGTCCAGACTTTTTGGGAAGCCAAAGCAAAACCAAACATCAAGCCAAGAAACAACCCCACTGCAGTGGTGACAGTATGTCTCCTTATTAATGACCTCAAAAATCTGTAAATTCTGATGACTAAGAAACACGTCATCTCAGTTGAAGTACAATCCAGAAACTGCAAACCTGCATGCATTTAGCACCCAGTCTGCCAGGGAACTGGATCTCCAGGACCTCCTGGTGGAAATGACCTGGAGATAAGTTAGTGACCCCACATGCTCTGTGTACTTCAGTGCATCTGGGCTGATTCACGGTCGTCGCAACGCCTCAAGAGGATTTGCTGCAAAATCTCTGAGCTCAGGGAAATGAAGGAATTGGAGAAATTGGGCAAAAGTTGGGGCTGGTTGGTCTAAGAAAAAGCTGGGCAGGGGAGAACGTGGGAAAGTAAGATGAAATGGTGCAAGGAAGAAGAGTGGGCAGCAGAGAAGGTGAAGGAAGAGCCGAAAGCTGCAGAGGGTCTGGAGGAGAAGAGATGGTGAGCAGGCTAGAGTGAGTTCTAGATGTGCAAGTTTGTTGAGATGGGGCCTCGCTGTATCCCTGAGGCTATTTCCAATTTAGGTTCAGCTTTCTCTCTCACCCAAGACAATCATGCCCCAAAGCTACTTCCATAAACAGATACTCTAAGTGGCCACAAAGTACTTTCTGTGTGAGCTGAGCTGCGGGACTAGCTCCACTTTCAACCAGATGGCTACCCTCTGACTCTTCTTAGTAGACAGAGAGCTGCCGCAAGGGCCACATTTTGACTTTCCTGGGTCCTAGAGACCTTTTGCTTTTGTGTTGCCCCTCCTCCTAAAGATAGTGTTAAACATTACATTTAACGATCGTGTTGGAATAAAGGTAAATATATTATATCTTAAAACTCTTTGATTTTAAACTTCACTTTTTTCTTCTGATTTTAAAGGAATGAGAACATTTTTGTTGACTGCCCCCCTGGCCCTCCCCCCCCACCCCGCAAAAGTACTGTGAACCCTAAGCACTCTGGCTACAGTGCCTGATGGAGAAGTCATCCCTGCCCCAGATGATTGACACCTTTTTTGTTTTCTCCTATAAATAAATTTAGCCTTGAATCATAAGCTTTCCAGGAACTCCTAATCTGGCTCTTCTCTGATTTTAAGTTTCCTGATGTTCTTTTGGCTGTGCCCCCTCCTCAAATAAATAAATAAATAAAAGCATAAAATCTGATTTTAAGATCAGAGTTTAGTGGCCTTTAAATCTCAAAGCGTTTGTCAAGATAAGATAGAAAATCAAGTCCCTTTTAAGGAGCAATTACCATGTGCCATTTAATAAATAATCCTATACGTTCCTGCGAGTTAGATAGTGCAACCCTTTCAAAGGATGACCTTTCACAAAGGGCCTCGATGTGTAAAGGGACATGTTTGAAGTCACACGCCAGACCGAGTTGGAGATCTCCGAGATTGAAACTCCCTGTCTTTTCCCTCTGCCCTCGCTGGTTCCTCTGCTTGGAATTCTCTTCCGCCAGATTCTGACCCCGGCTGGCTCCTTCTTTCCTTCAGGCTCAATTTCTGAAGAACCTGCTCGGAGGGCAACCCTTAGGTCCTTCTTGATTATATGACACAATGGTAGTATCTGGCATGGTGTTTTCCATTATCCAGCATTCTTTCTCATTTTCTTTCTCCCTTGTATGTGTGTTCATATTACATAACGGTCTCTTTCTCCCTTCCTCTCACCCCCATCCAAGTATATGAACTCTGTGACAGCAAGGATCTTTTCTCTCTTGTTTACTGTAGGCCTGGCACACAGCATGAGGTCAGTAAAGAGTTATTGATGGAATGACTCAGAATCCAAAGCCTGTATGCGCATAACCAGCATACTATCCTGCCTCTGGGGAAGGCTTTTTTTTTTTTTTTTTTTTTTTTCTCTTTTCTTTAAATTTGATACAACCAAGCAAATTTTAAATTGAGGTGGTGTGACTTACTGAACAGGAAGCACAGGCTCAAAGTTCACAGGCTACATGAATTTTGAGAAATTGTTTGACCTTCTTATGTTTTGATTTCTTAAAAAAATAAAACCCAAGAACGAGAGGACAGTACCTCCCACTCTAAATATAAGAAATAATCGAAAAATGAAATGCACCTTTAAAGTGTACAGATGATAATACTGATGAAGGTTAAGGTAGCCCAAGGAATGTTGTCTTGCAATACTCGAGACATGGCTCATCAATAGCACAGCATGCAGTGAGCCTTGAGACGGTCCATTATGAGGTGCTTTCTGGAGAGAGCTCTGAAAGGCCAGAAAGAAACAGTGACTCAGCCAGTATTACTCACCTCTGATGCAGAGAACTGCGAGTTCTGGGCATTCTTTTCACATTCAGTGTTGCCATCACCTGATGCTACAGGAGGTACGCCTGGGGCCTGAGAGTCCTGTCCATGTGGAAAACAAGACTTTGCACAGAATCGAATGAAATCAAAGCTGTGGGAGGTTTGGGGAGCTTCTCTGGATCTTTTACATCATTTAACCAAGTCCGATAGCTAGACACCAGAACTACTTCTGCCCCTTCTGTGTCAAGAGGGTAAAATAAGAATCAGAACCTGGGCAGACACTTGTGTCAGCAGCCTTTGGGGTCCAAGGTGGGAGCTCTGCATGGCTGGGGAGCATCCTGGAGTCCTGGCAACGATCCTCTCATGGTAGAAACCATCTCTAGGGTCCAAGGCTGTACCTCTTGACACTGAGGACCTAACGGCTGCTGGATTTTCACTTGCACGGTCATTGCCCTCTCAGCGTCCAGCTCATCACTTTGCAGAGCACTTTGGGACAAGTAAGGTCGAATTCTGCCCCAGAATAACAGAGACTGATAAATATTTAAGGCTGTAATTTTATATTGCTTTATGGAGGTTTACATATATAACTCTTTTGCAATCATATATGAGTATATTCAGAGCAGGTATTTTCCAGTTAAACACACGCATCTATGTATATTTGACTCTAAAAACATCCTTTTGTAATTGCAGCCTTGAAAGAAGTTGGCCAACATTAACCAGACAACGATGTTGGCAGATGCCTTTTGTTGTCTAAAGAACATAACTGGGGAGGCTGAGCGACTCCTCTTCTGTGTCAGGTTGGAAAGCCCCTCTTGGCAGTGGTCTGGCTGTGCTCTGTTTGCCTTGCTTACAGCATAGCACACCCTGTTCTGTAAGAGAAGGCTTGTGAAGCTGTCTGCATCAGCACTCATCATCTTCAAGCCTCAGCTTTTTTTATTCAGAGTGGTTAGGGCATCAACACACTTGGGACCCATTTGTTCATATTTTGCATAAGGAGCCTTGTATTTTGTTAATTCATCAGAAAAAAATGTGCTTTAGTGACTGATTCTTTGGGAGGAAATTCAGCGTCTCATTAGAGATCATCATGGTAGCCTAATACAATTATGTATGTCAGACTGAATGACATTTGACATTATGGGGTGAGGGATTCTCTCTAAATGGGACATGGCTTAGGACAATGATAAACCCAGGATAGTCTCTGTTTCATTTTTTTTCCCCTTCAAACAGAAATGTAGATCCATGAGGAATGTGAAAAATACAAAACCTTAGGGCTCGCTGGTATCTCCTTAGTAGCTGACTCAAGTGCACTGCTCACTAAATTCTCTTGTTTAAGGCTATGACTTGGTGGTGGAAAAAGAAGAGTTAGAAATTATGTTTTCCTCTATTTAGATGTCCAGGGCTCCTAGGAAAATAATATCTCAAGCAAAGCTCTATGGCACAAAAAGTTTAACCGAAAGACCAGTCCAGACTCAGTTGATAGGCTCAAACAAACAGGCTTGTATATGCATGTCAGTGAAGAAGAAGTGACCCGCATATACATTAAAGGTGTATCATTATTTAAAATTCCCCATTCATTTAAAAGAGGCCTGCCAAATTGTTTGATACGTCCATTGAAGTTTTGCTAGTCTATCCTGTTAACCAACACCTCACTTCACCTCTTACCAGACATTTAGGCCTCTTGTCTTTCACTTTTCCTTATGTTTAGGACACAGGTCTAAAGGTTTGCTGTGGCTGAAGTTTTGTTACCGAACTGGTTGACTGGACCAGTGCCAGGGAGGTTATTTTTCCAATCAGTTTCTTGCAGCCAATAATGAAACTGATGCTGAGACTGGGACAGTACAAGCTTTACTCAGTGGCCAAAGAATGGAGAAGTGGGATCCTAGTTCACAAATCAACTTCTCATTTCAATTCTGGAGGAGACACGATATATATAGGAAGGTCGAGGTAAAAGGGAGGGAATTGGAAAGGGTGGGAGGAATATGCATGGGTGTGGTTTGGACCCAGAACTGATGCAACACTTCAGTCCTTGTGTGGGCTTTTCTCGTTGTTGTCATGGCAGTCGTCAGTTGTCATGGCCCTGGTGGGTGTGTCATTTAGCATGCTATTATATTACAGTGAGCATATAATGAAGATCAAGGTCTGTTGGATGTCAGATCTGCCACCATCTTGGGCCTTGTTGGTTCTAACCAGTTCTTGGATTTTTCTCTTTGCAACTTCCTCCCAAAACTTAGATAAGAGGAATTCGTTTCTATCTGAGGGAGGGGCAGGGGGATGATTCTGGGGCAACAGCCTTGGTAACAGTTTGACCAAAGACCAAAGCAAAGAAGACCAATGACAAAATTCAAGAAGTGTTTGAGAGGTATTGTGGTACAGCGAATTTGATTAAAAGCCAGACTGTAATGGACTTGCTTTCCGATCTTGGGAAAAATCATTTAAACTTGATATCTTCAGTATTACCTTCTGTCTGCTCAGATGACCAAGGGCTCCTCCTGCACAAGTATGAATTACCCTTTCTCCCTCTCCCACATGGTGCCCAGCACAAGCTCTTTGTATGGCAGGGGTCCAGCAACATATGACTGTGATGTTAGTTCTTAAAGATAAGTATTATTCTGTGCTCAAGGCATTTGCTTAGCTTTATTTCTTAGCATTAATAAGAGTAAAAATATTTCTCTACATAGGTAGATCTAGCTTAAGACACTAAAGAGATTAGGAGAAATTTTGACAATTTTGGCTAATATAATCAAATTTTAAATATAAATGAGAATACTTTCACCTTCAGGAGTTCTGTTATAAATGGTGTGGTAAAGCAGGCAAGATCCTTTTGCAAATGAATTCACACCATTTTTCACATCCACATGTATTTTAATAAACTACCTTTGCTTAAAATAGGATACACCTGAAACAGGAGGGAAGGGGGCAGGGGACAACTTTTAAAAGAATGACATAGCCATAGGACATGACAAAAACTGGTTAGAACCAACTAGGTCCAAGATGGTGGAAGATTAGACTTCCAGTAGACCTCAAGCCTCATTATACTCTCATTGTAATACATTAGCATAAGCTAAATGACCCACCCACCAGCGCCATGGCAGTTCTGAAGCCAACCATAAAAGGTCAAAAAGTGGGCAGTGGCCCAATTCCTGGAAATCTCTGCCCCTTCCCCCAAATAACTGCAATAACCCTCCCACTCATTAGCCTATAAACTTACCCAGCCCATAAAACCTAACCATGCCATATTTCGGGGCCCGCTCTTGCCTTCTGAGATGGCCCACACTCTGTCCGTGGAGTGTGGTTCTCTCTAAATAAGTCCACTTCTTACCTATCACTTTGTCTGTCACTGGATTCTTTCTGCGATGAGACATCAAGAGCCTGAACTTCATTAAGTCCTGAGACCAGATGTGTGATCTCAGTGAAAAAACTGTGGGTTCAAGTCCCAATCTGGATTTTGCCTGGGTTTGGGTCCCGGGATGTGGGTTCAAGTCCGAATCTGAGTTGCACGGTTTCACATCCGTGTGAACCAACATCTTATACCCACATATTTAGAATTCACCTAGAGATGTCCATTAAAGAGAGGGGGAATACCAAGATATGTCTGATTTAGAAGTTCACCCACCTGCATGCCAGGAGAGAGACCCTCCTAATTGCTAAGCCTTTCTAATTTGCATCCGCTTTGTTTCACAGCAGATCAGACTGTCTGGAAAGCAGGGGGGAGAAGTGAGTGTATTACACTCGCCTCGGAAGGCACTCTTGATGGTAGCAGAGCAGAGGCCAAGCTGTTTCTAACAAATGTGCTTAGTTGCTATGAATGTTTTTATGAAACCTCCTGTTCACCAACATTTTTAGCTCTCCAGGGATCTTATTAGTTATCCCTGAGAAAGCCAGTGACCAGTAGCTCCTCTGGGGAATCTCTGTTCTAGCTTTAAGCCAAATTCCCTGTGCAGGTCCAGAGGAACTATGGACAATGGCTTTGCTAAAAAACACACCTTGGACCTGTAGGTTTATCTCTTAAGAGGTGAATTCTCTTACTGAGTTCTCTGGAACAAGCTGTAAAGTTCTTTGGCTACAAGACACTACTCTTTCAACAAGAACGACATTAGGGTTTGCCTAGATGGAAGACCTTTGTGAAAAGCTAGCTTTAAAGTAAATACTGTAAAACATTTTTTAATGCCACTTGGGCGTGAGAGAGTGTCCTCTTCACTGTGTGTGGCCAAACCATGCTCAAGGACTTTTCCTCCCTGCTCTGAAAAGGGGCATGTGGAAGTGATTGTCAGGAGAAGGGAGCAGCTGTAGACACAGGGTGAAGATTCCGCAGCAACACCCCAAACCAGTTCTGGAAGCCAGGGAACAATGTCAGTTCTGTTGTCCAGGAATGCAAACTCAACACAGCGATTTCCTGAAGACCCCAAGAGATGCAGGCAGCAAAAGGCTGAAGTCCAGACTACAGGGATATCTCTGCTGTTCTGTGCAGACAATATTCATGACTCCCTAGTGATGCTTTAAACGAATATGCAGCGTTCACACACGGACCACGTCTAGTTAGATAATGTTAGCATGAGGGCTAGATTCTACTTGTGAAGGGATAGGATATACACAACTTTGAGTAATTGACATCCCAAGGTTAGAAAATATGTTTGAACTGTGAAAATGTTAAAACAAAGCAGAAATGTAAATTGGGTGAAGTTGTGATTCAGTGGTTATGAAACCCTGAACTTTTCACTGAAAATGCACGATGCAGTCCTATTATGAGAGACAAACTAGATTAAGCTCCTCCGACATCGGAATCCTTTCCAGTGTTTAAAGTCTTAATAGTTAGTAATAGGGTAAAGACGGCCAACTGGACTCTGGGTTAAATGACAAAGTCACTAGCCCATCTTAGTGTTCTTTATTTTTTCACTTTTAGAATGTTTGGGTGCTGGACAAACAGTCTGAACTCAGGTTATCTACTCATTCATGTTAATATTTATTATTTTTTCTTTCTCCAGACCATCCCTCCAGCTAAAACTGCAGTGGGTCTGAGACAGGGGGAAATAGCTGCTTCTGACATCCCTCCGGAGAGCTGAATTTGCAGATGGGATCTATTAGTTGCATTTCTAAGCTTGAGAGATCATCTTCCCTTTACCTTAAAGGTAAAACTTTCCTCTCTGATAATCCACAGAGTGATTTTCTAATCTGCAATTTAGATTACTGGGACCATCTGGGTACATTTGCAAAGCGTGCTGTGTTGTTTTGGAAATAGGTGTCTGGCTATATACATCTAAATGTTTCTCCTCCTCCCCCCGCTTTATGGACTCTGTTTTCCAAGTCCCATTTTAAAACATGGAATGGGTTAAGCTCAGCATAAATCAGAGACAGACGATTGCTAAAAAGAGGCTTTCGTTTAGCCACCGATTTTAGTGTGGAACTTAAAATGGGAACGTCTTTAGAAGTATTTTAGGTCGAAGAATAAAAACAGACACACCAGAGGGAGACTGGCCAACCATATAAATACATAGGCGTTAAGCCCCCTATACGGAAACCAAATATGAATGGAAAGACAATGAGTAAACTGCACATATAAACAGGCAAAACCCCAGTGGATAACTCATAAAGATCTGACAGCAAGGACCATATGTCTTTAAAACTCTCAGCTTTTCTACTCAAGTAATGTGTTATTTGTCCCAGGTTCGCAGTTCACTCATTCCACTCAACATCCTCCTTGGCACTGTTCAGTTTGTCTGCTGTCTACCCGTTTGGGCTTTTGGCAAATGGAGATGCTCTCGAGAAGAACAGCTTTTGAGTGTTATTCAGACCCCTGATGGGCCTCAGATTGTATAAAACAAGGATTTGTAGCTCTTGAGGGATGTAGCTCTGTTTGAAGCAAAATATCTTCTCACTTCTTGCCAGCACTTACACGTGGGGAGCTAATCCCAGAGCAGGCACTTTCTTTCTTACAGTACCAGCGCATAAGTCATTTTCCCAGAGTTTGGGGAGTAGGTGAGCAAACATTAGAAAGCTGACGAATGGTCTCTGATCATCTACTTGAGCAAATCCTGAGCTGTGTTTTCCCATATGAAATAGTCTCAGGTAAATACAAGTTAGGAATCCCTCAAACCACTTTTTTTTACTATCAAATGAAATGACATATGTGAAAGTGTTGTAAAACTGTAAATCGCTATGCAAGATTATTATTGTTAGAGGGAAGAGAGGGGCTGTAAAAATTGACTTCAGAAGTCATGACTTGGGGCTGATGGCAAGCTAGAAACCACTTAGGTTCTTAGAAGACGTGTTCCCACGGCACTGAGCAAATCTTTATTCTTCACTTAATGGTCTAGTCACATGATGCCCAAACTTATTCAGTTTTTGGTCAACAGATATTAAAATGTCATTCCACGTTATGATCTCTGGAGTTGTTATGTGTCCCATCCTGTCTTGGAAACAATTATTACTTTGAATAGCTCTCATCCCTCGAGCTCCCCAGTTTCTTTGACTTCTTTGGTGTGCCAGGACCCAGGCTGTGACATGTGAGCATGTTTAGTTTGCAGAGAAGGGCAGGGAGCCCCGCAGGGGCTGTGGACAGACAGGCCGGTGAACGTTGTGGCACACCCCAGTACAGCTGGCCATCCGGTGGCCTTGCTGTGAGCGATTGCCAGACAAACCTTCTAAAGTGACAGCTGTTTACACGAAGAAGGTGGAATATTCAGCCAGAGCAAGGACAAGGGGCAGCATGATCCCTTACAAAGGGGTCGGGAGGCAGGGCGCTTTACCTTGCTCGGAATTATTCAGGAGGCTCAATAGCTTTGCATAGCAACGGAAGGCTTATTGACAGGAGTTAAAGGCTGGGGACAGCCACACACAAAGTCATTAACACCCTGCGGGAAAGTGTGAAATTATCCTGTATTGGGGGCTGGGTTAACTTGTGTGGCCCTATTGAGGCCATTTCCCCCCTGGCCAGTTGAGAACCAATCTCCCCCTTCTTTCTGAATAATTAGTGAGTTTTGGGCCCTGTGTCGCCAAAACAGTTGAGGTCCCAGCTTTTTCTTCCTTCCTCAGGGGGCCCTCATTCCCCTCCTCACAGAGTTGTGTAGTTAGCTACTGTCTCTACACCCTGCTGGGAAGTGAGCTCTCACAAATCCTCCCACCTTGACTTTAGGGGGAAATGCTTGCTCCTCCCCTTCTCTCCACCCCCCCCCCCCGCCCCCGCCCCGCTGCCCGCTCCCCTCCCCCCCCCCCCCCCCCCCCCCCCGACCCTGCCAGAAGGAGCTGCAGAAGTCTTATTTCTCCTTCTCCTCCAGCAAGGAACTCTTGCATTTGGAGGGGTTAGATTTTTATTTAGTACAAAGAAACGAGGGGAGTCTTCTCTAAGTAACTTGTTCGTAACCACATGAGCCATTCTAACAGTAGTACTTTGGACAAGTCACTTAGCCTCTGAGTCACTTTCTATGGAAGCAGTAGAAAGAAAAGAAATTCCTAGGGGAAGGTATCGAGGGAACAACCAAAAGTCTCTCCCAGCTGGTTGGCAGACCTCATGCCTGGGGTTAGCTGGGTAAACATCCAGTATAACGGAAAGAGCAGGGACTTGGAAATTATACAAACATGGATGTAGTGTTAGCTCTGGTGCTTTTTTAGCAGAGCAATATCAAGCAATTAACTCGTTTATCCTTTTTTGAGCCCTAGTTTCCCTCCTTGTAAAATGGAGTGGCTAATGCCTACTTAATAGAAGAAAGTGGAAACAACCTAAGGATTGCAAATAGGGAAGCAGTGAAATAAATTGCGGTACATCTACAGTAGGCAGTACTATACAAACTCTAAAAATAGATAGAGATGTATATACTGATGTGGAAAGACGACTAAAAATAATAAGTGGATAAAAGCAAGATGGAGGGCAATGTGTATGTTAGCGTTCCCTTTCTGTAACTATAAAGGAATTTTACCTAGGGACATATGCATCCTAGTATGTACATAACAAGCAGGGGGTGGTAGGAATCATAAGAAACAGTTAAAAGTTAGCTTGAGGGAGAGGGATGAAAAGTTAGGTGTCAGGAGGAAGGTTTACACTATTTATATTTTTATCTGTTGTTTAAGTTCTCTAGCCAGGTCCATGTATTACTATTAATTTTTTAGCATCAACAGAGTTTATTTGCATAGTAAGATTGTGGATATTTCTTCCTTTTCATGTTTTTCTGGATTAAAAAAATGAAAACTTTTGAAACTGATGTGAGAATAAAATTACACATATCAAATGCTTGAAGCACAGAAGGGGCTTGGTGAATGTTAGTGCAATAAAACAGAAAGAATGACCTGAAAGTTCTTTTTATCAACCTTTTTCATAAATAGATACAATTTTTTAAAATAGTGATCATTACTATCTATTAGATACAATTTATTATTTTTATTACTATTTTCTAGAGAGCATTTTCTGTCTACCTGTTTCTCTGTCATCTTTGGTCTGTGGATGTGGGGAAAGGTCACTGGATTGGTCGTAGGACCAGATTTGCCAACAAGTATCGTGATTTGCGGCAGGATGGTCGTCTAATTTTTCTGAGCTTCAGTTTCTTCAGCTTTCGGTTAGCCAGGAATCTGGATGATCTCTAAATTCCCTCCAAACTTGAAATTCACATATCCATTCGCCGATGACATCGGCTTAACTCAAAAGCAAGAGCGTGCAGTGGTGGACTGTCTGGAGATCCAAGGCAAGAAAGAGAAGAAATGTCATAAAGATAAGCTTGAGGTTGGGAAAGTTTCCTAAGACGGACCCAATCTTTTACAATCCACACAGCCACTAACTCACTTACTCTGTTTTTTTGGTCGGAAATTTTAAGCTATTTCTACCAATGAAGCCGTAGAAACAAAGCTCTGTCCCTGCTATAAAAGGCGGCTAGGATAATTTTATATTTCCTTGGGTTGTGTTTTGTTGGCTGTTTTTTCTTTTCAATGATTTGTTTAAAATCTAAAAGACAAGGTAAACGTTTTGGTATACATATTTATTTTCTCCATCTCCTATTTGGTGGAGTAGATAAAGTCAATTCTCTTATCCAGAGCAGTCCCTAGTAGGCAGCAGGCCTGTCCAACTGAGGCCTACTCTGTCATATATGGGGGATATGTATGTATCTAATCTATGTAAAATAAAATAAACCTATGGTACAGAGTACTGTGGGCCCCCCACCAAGAGCAGGGTACAGGACAACTATCCCACTCGCCCCTTTCCAGGGGAACAGCTAACCCTCATCCTTCTCTTCAGCAGCCGAGCAATCCGTGAATCAACCTGCAGGCTTTTTCCAAGCTGCAAATGTGTGCAGGGATTATGTCCTTCCTTCCTGTCTTGATATTGTTCTGGCAGCCTGGTGGGCTCATGTGTGTGGCTACAGGAAACTGGGAAAGACTTTGTTCCCTCCCTGAGCCTGGCTTCCCCGGGAGCGGAGATGTGTAAGAGCAAGCAGCGGGCCTGGAGACTCTGCGCTGTTGCCATGGTCACTTCCCAGCGTGCCAAGGACAAGTCCCCGCATCCTCTGTGAGACTTCATTAGGGACAGAGCAGCGTGTGACTGCAGGCCTCGACACTTCATAAGACTGGGGCCTGGTCTTTTTCCTTCATGTAGTTTTGACTCATGAGTGGAATGGAGGTGATCTGAGGCCAGTAGACCAGTGCGTTCCTAATGCAGAAATAAGCACACTAACACTTAAAACACCCTTGATAGGACCAACAAGCAAAATTGTGACAATGAGAATATTGTTTTATAACCAAAACAATAATCTGAACAAATCACTGACATGATTTACGTCCTTGTAATCATCCTATACCCAGGATTTTTGACTTTTTTTCACATAACATGACTTGGTGAACTTTTTCCCATGTGACTTTGTGGCCTACATAATTAGTTAGGATTTAAAGGAAAATCAACATGGTTGGTCTTAGACCCCCCCAGCTACTAGCCTCCAAGACACAGGACACGGTAGAGAAAGACTAACTGGATCATATAAAATGTCTCTAATTTGGATTAGATTGTATTTTACGTACGAGAGAGTTTGCCCCTGCTTATGAGGGAGTCCCAGACTTTATTATCTTTTCCTTCAAGGCAAGTCCATGTATCTCTCTGCTTGTCTCCATGCAATGTGCTGAGAGTGGCAATTG
The DNA here is from genome assembly GCF_028021215.1 of Eschrichtius robustus. Classification (NCBI taxonomy): domain Eukaryota; kingdom Metazoa; phylum Chordata; class Mammalia; order Artiodactyla; family Eschrichtiidae; genus Eschrichtius; species Eschrichtius robustus. The sequence goes on from NC_090825.1 coordinate 95,848,456, forward strand.
CTTGTCTCTTTCTCTTGTCCTCAGCCGGGGGACGTGTTCCTCATTAGTTGGAAGTAACACCCCACCACCTGTCTCACCAGACACGTGACCAGGGGCCTCAGGTAGGATTTCTCAACGTGCCAGCCTCTTTCCCCGAAGTCATTAAGAACTCCCATCAGAAAGAATGAGGCTACCTTTTTTTAATTTCAAGGGTTCTGATAAGTATGCAGAAGTCGGAGAAGGTACGCAGAATTCAGGCAGATTAATCACTTGGTTCCCGAATGTAGGAAATTTCCATGACATTGATTCTCATTCCGTTTTGAGTGGCTCAGGAGGAAGGGCAGTTCCTGACTGTGGGACAGACACAGGGAAATCTCCATTTCTCTGAGCCGAGCTCTGATTCTCCCTGCTGTTGACTGGCTTTAACGTGTGAGGTCCTGGGCGGGCCTTGGGGGAGAGACGTGCATCTGGGTGAAAACTGTGTTGTGAGGGCAGAACTCCCACAGCCAGCCAGGGCCCTCCTTCCTCCCCTCTGGAACGTTGCCACCAGCTCGCTGGATCCCTCCTCAGTGCCCCTTGGCCGCAGTAATGCAGGCTCTCTGTGTGGCGCCTGTCAGCCATGTGCACCGGGGCTGTTTGTCACTGCTTGGAGCCCACCTGCCCCTGAGAGAGGGAGGCTCTCTGAGCACGAGGTAGCCTGTGTGAAAACGTGGACATGGCTGAGAGCATAGATTCCCACTGGGGGTCCTGTACGTCCCCCAGGAGAAGCAGTCCCTGGATTCCTAGGCACAGAGCAAAGAAAAGCCTCTTGTGAGACCAACCACACCTAAGAAAACTGGGAGCCCCGTGTGGCTAGTACACAGGGATGTCCGACAGAGAAGGGAAGCAGGGATTGTTAAAAACACTGACAAAACTTTCAGGTTCAATGGCTCTGAATCCCATCTGAATAGTAGAGCCAATGGTCATGGCAACAGCAGTCCTAATTAAGGGTTCACAATTTTATTCGAGTCAGCCGGGGGAGAAGGAGAAGGGTGATTTTTCTTGGTTTGATTGTTTTCAGCTTATAAAACAAATCCTGCTTCCCCCTACAATTATGTGAAATTACTGTCTCCAAAGAAATACTTTACGTATGGACGCCCTCTGATCTGTCTTCCCAGACCGACTGACCTGTCTTTCATGCAGCCTGGGAGGGTCCTTCGAGGTACCGCAGGGGTGGGAGGCAGGAGGTGGGCCCAGGCCCACTGACAACTAGCTGGTTTAAAGAGTATAATCTGACTGTATCCTGCAAATAGTTACTGTGATCTTTTCTACCAATAATCATGCTTGTCAGAAAATACGGGGGGAAATCACTGCAAGTCAAAACTGCTGAAAGATAAGATGTTATGATCTTCTGCTGATTACGTGCGTGCAATTAAGAAGTTGGGGCTGATCGCTCAAAGCTTCCAATACATAAAATCAGCAGCCATTGTAGTTGAAATGCTGCATCCTGTGACCTGTTTTTAATTGACTTTCCTCCTCCTCACTCTTCAAAGCAGGGCTCTGCCAAAGCCACCAGCTTCTGACTTTGAAGCTCTCTTGAAAACGAGAGAAAAAACAAAGGACAAGAGTCAAGGGCTTTCAACTGCATATGGTTTAGGCCAAATTTACAAATGTCTTTTTTTTTTTAAAAATTCCCAAAAGGTTACTTTTAGCGAGTCCTTTGATCTAGAAAAACAAAAACAGAAACTAAGACACCCCGTATTGATCATGTTTAAAAACATTATTTAACAATTGGTCTAGTCACAGATGTCTGCTTTTCTAATTTTTTCCTAAAGATTGAGGCTTAACATTTCTGATAGGTACAGAATAGCAAATCAAATTTTTTTTTTCTTTTTCCTTCAAAATACCTCTTTCTCTAACGTAATGATCACATCCGGCCAATGGCCGGTGCTATTGGACAGACTCTTTGCCGAGCCCTATGGGCAGCCAGCTGTGGCTCAGTTATAGTTCTGGGCTCGTGGTCTCTGTTCAGGGAACACATCATTCTCTACGACCACCTTAAATTATAATATTTATATTACAAAAATAAAATCCCAATGATTTAACATGAAATTGATTATTTGCCAAATTCAGACATACATGAAAAATGTTTGTAAATTCATGGAAGGAAACAAGATATACTAGCCCATCTTGGAAGGAATATTTTGCAGACAGACTCAGATAAATGCTCAAAGCTTAAAAAAAGGGCCTCCTTGGAAATGCTAATAAGACTTGCAAAGTCTTCATTTTGTAAGGGTTAGGATACACTGCAGCCCACTTAGTTGTGATGCCTGTTCATGGATCTTCAAGTCAAAACTAACATGTGTTTTTATCTTGGCATCACCTTCTCATTCTGACATATAGAAGGTCCTGGGTTCTGTATAGAGCAATAAGCCACATTTGGATAATGCTTTTCCATTTCGGACCCCCCCTCCCAAATTTTTCAGATCACCTTAATACTTAATTCCGATCTTGTGAGGTAAGTACTGTTGTTATCTCTATTTTATAGATGGAGATGCTGAGCTTCACACAGATTTTAGTGCGTTTAGTTAAGTAGATGAGCCAAGACCAGATCTTCTGATATCACATCTTTGTATATACTATGTGCACCTCTTCCCTCAATGCTTCTAGGCTTAGTGTCCAAAGGAGTAGGGTGGGGCAGTGTCCATGCTGTGCCTGTATGCTGATACTCTAGTCAAAATCCTATACATTCTTGGGAATTCCCTGGCGGTCCAGTGATTAGGACTCCGTGCTTCCACTGCAGGGGGCCTGGGTTCAATCCCTGGCTGGGGAACTAAGATCCCGCAAGCCTCGCAGCATGGCCAAAAACAAACAAACAAAATCCTATACATTCTTTACTCTGGGAAACTTGTGTGTCCCATGTTACCGAAAAAGGACATTATATGACCTTCAAATTAATTCATTCAACTTTTTTGGTCACCACTGTGAGCCAGACTCTATTCTAGACATGAGGATACAGCAATGAACAGTTAGAAAATGTCAGTCCTTCTTCTTAGATGGGGGAAAACAGAAAACAGATGTGTAAAAACAAACACTTCTTGATTGTTATAAGCATTATGAAGGAAGCAGAGCAAGGGACTATATTAGGGATGTCTAGGGAAGTGAGTTGGAGGTGGCGGGTAAGGTGGTATGGGTGGTAGTATTTTTAATAGGGTGTTTATTGTCAACCTGCCTCAAAACATTCAGAGTCATGTATTATAGGTTCTGTGCCAACATATGGATTCAGCTAATGCACTGCATGAGATCTTTCATACGGAATGGTTTTTATTTTACAGATTAAAAAAAAGAAACTAAGAGAGAGGTCAAGGAGCTTGGCCAAGGTCACACAGGTGATTTGTGCAAGGTTAGGGCCAAGGTCTAGGTTTCCTGACTCCCATGATCAAGCTCCTTCCATCACACTGTACAGCGTTTATCTGCAGGAGCCAAGCACCCTCGACACGGCAGCTTAGCCCGGTCTTTCTGCCTTATGCCGAAGGCCAGGGAAACCCAAGCAGGGAGACAAACAGCGTGTTCTTGGTAGCTCAGAGCCACACTCCCTGACAGCGAGCTCACCCTGAGCGTGCTAGTGTGCACGCAGCTTATCACAAGTTTCCAGATTTTTGGTTGTAAAAACTGAGTGTGCATGTGGCAGTAGGGCATGGATTTTTCTGGGACTCTGAGGACCTCTGGGCTGTGGTGATTCTTTGTGGAGAATTATAGACAAAGAGTTTGGCAAGGCTGATAGTTCTCAGGCCACGTGTGCCATGGAAACCCAGCCAGGTCAGCTTAGATTGAAACAGTCTTTTGGTGCGATTCCCAACAGCTCACCTCTCCATCTCTGTGGAGGAGACCTGGAAACACAGACTGGCCTCAAACAAAGCCACTCAGCCACGTGTGTCAGTCCTGTTGTTTCAGCTCATTTCATCATTTTTGGCTCTACCCTTGGAAAAGTACTTTCATATAATTGCGACAGCAAAATGTTTTATTTTCTTGCCATAGAAAAAAAATGCATGTTCATTGCAGACAATTTAGAAATTATTGAAGAACACAAAGAAGAAATGTAAATCACTCACTCTAATCTGATTACCTGACAATGATCATTAGTAAATGGAAAGTAAAGCCCCAGTCTATTTTTCCATGACTTAAGATACCTTTTAAAAAATAGAAAAAAATTGGACCCTACCATAAATTGCATTGTAATTGGCTAATTTTTAATTTTCTTAATACCATCATCATAATGATTTAATCTGAATTTTTATCGACTGTCTACTACAACTCAGCTACAGAGATTCTGTGCAACAGCTGTTTCAATTCCTATTTTACTGCTGAAGAAACAAGGATTCTGAGATTGTTTATTCTTCCTCTTCATTGTCTCATTAGATGACCTCATTCCTGGCCGAGTCTCACAGTTCATTTGTAAGCTCTAGCTCGAAATTTGATTGTCAGCCCTGACCTTTCCTCTCAGCTTTAGACTTTTATATCCAGTTGCCTACTTGACATCTCAATTTGGATCTCAAAGGTACCTAGGACTCAACCCACCCAAAGTCATGCACCGATCCTCTGCGTTGTGCAGTGTGAGGGCCTGCACCTCTGTCATCACAGCTTTGGTCTGAGCTACCATCTTAGCCGGTCTCCAACAATACACTCTTGACCTTCTTGAATTTATTCTCTACACAGAGCCAAAGGATCTTTTCAAAATGCAAATCCTATTATACTACCACACACTTACAGCCCTTGAATGACTTTCCTCTGCTCTTCAGGTAAAGACCAGAATCCCTAACATGACCTACTAAGCCAGCATGATCTGCCTGTCTCCCCTGGCTCAGTTCACACCGTGCTCCCCACACTCTGCATCCTAATCATGTGGACATTATTTTAGTTCATTTATTGACCAACTAAACCTCAACAGGGTTTTTGCACTTGCTGTTCCTTCTAACTGGAATGCTCTTCCCACCACCTTGTTTATTCTTTGCCTGGATAATTCCCACTTTCTCTTTAGACGTCAGCTGCCTCAGCACATGAAATAGAGGAGGGAAGACTGCATAACTTGCCCAAAGGCACAGGGCCACTAAATGGCAGCTCTTGGCCTCGAATTCACATTCCCAGACTCCAAGTTTGGTGACGTTTCCTTTGCCTCTTGCCTCTGGGTTAAGTGTAAGAACTTGAGCTGTAGTTCTCTGAAATCTCTGTGAAGTTTCCCACAGAGGTGGAGGCTCATCTTCCAAGTTTAAGAATGTACTAGGAATAATGCAGAACCTGGTCTGAAGCGTCCCTGACGTCTCCTAGGCTCAGTCCTTCTCGCTCTCAGCATCAGGCAGGATGCCAGATCTCAGGGAGCAGTGATTCTGTGACAAGTTCAGCAGGGAGCATTGGATTAAGATTCTCATGTTGACAGCAATTTTATCTTGTGAAGATGCACAAAGCCTGCCTTATGCATTCCTTTCACACCTGGAAGGATTGAAATATATTTCTGTTTGCAAACATATATACCTTGATACATATATCATAAAAACAGAAATGTGGTTTCTTTGAAAATATTCACAGTTACTCTTCCATTTCTATCATTTAGTGTGTTTTGAATGTATTTCTCTTTCCAGAGTCCATGAAAAGGTGTTTGTTTTCCTCCCTCTTTTAACTAGCTTGGTGCCAACATTTTCTTTCCTTCCCTTGATCTGACGTAAGTTCAGTGTTTTGCTTCTGTCTGCTACTCCAGCTGGTAACCTGTAAGTAGTTGAATAAAAGAAGCTTTCTCTCAACTCAGGCAATGCACCAAGTCCCACCCCAAACACAGATACACATACTCACACATAAACACTGTGGAGTACAATAGTTTGACGTACAGGATGCTCTGCAGAAAGAGGGCAGTTCACTTCCACCCACAGTCCTCTGCAGGCCAGTTCAGGGCAGTGAAATTGGCTGCTATTCGTGCAAATCAGCATGCTGGAAAAGGAAGGTCTGGGTCAAGAGGAAGGAATATCCCATCCTGAGGAAGAAAGATTAGGTTTGTTCTGTATGATTGCTTGGGGATAGCTTCCAGATTTACAATGCACTGAGGCTCTTAATTTAGCCTGCTATCAGTCTGAGACTGCGAAACTCTATTTAGAAAAAAGACACATTCATTATTGTTATTAAGCAATCTAATTTTAGAACTATTACTAGAATAAAACGCAGGAATACGATAATATTTAACTAAAAATGTGACTAATAAAGCTCCCCATGTTTCCACATTTAGGTATTAAAGACTGTAATTAAATGTAAATAGTGAAACGGAAAATTCTTTTGGGTGGTATGGTGAAGAATGAATTGCTTTTAGCAAGCATTGTTTGATGGAGCGAGTTACTCAGATGACAGATTGCCTTTTCAGATTTGGTCACATGTTTTTTAGATTAGAGACTGACTATAAAACATATTCTTTTTATTTAGGCTGGGTGGAGACAAGGGATTACTTCTAGTTATCACAGGACACACACAACTACTTCATTACAGATCAACTAGGAACCACCTCGGACCCTGTGAACATAGGGTCAGAGACACAAATGAGATGTTGAGACTAGGAATTTCAGGTGACTTGAGCCTTCACTCAAATCTAGTATATAGTAGTATTGTTTATTAACCTGATAAATTTCCCTCCCTCCTTTCTTATATGCATACAACTGGTTTTTTTTTGTTGTTGTTGTTTGTAATTTTGTTTTCTTCTCTAATTGCTTTGGCTAGGACTTTGGCTAAGACTTTCAAAACAGCATTAATTAAGGATAATGATTGTAGTTATTTTCATCTTCTTCTTGACTTTGATGAGAAAACTTATGGTTTATGGAGAAAACTGATTAAGTTTGTATTCTCTCTCTATCTCTGAAAGTTGCTGCACTTACTGGTAGTCCTTGAAGAGACTTCTGGAGTAAAGCATTTTATGACCTTTATGATTTAAGACCTGTGTGGTTTGCAGTCACTGCAACCTTACCTTTGTCTGTGCCTAATTAGCCTTGTCTAAGTCTCCGGGACCAGTTCCTAACCTGAGTCAGAAGAAACTTTTGGAAGTCTAGCCCAGCATGCTGGGATGCAGCACTAAGTTATCTTTGATGATAGTCTATCACTGGACTTATGCTTTGGCTCTGACATGTAGATTTCTGCCTTGTGCCCAAGACTTGGTCTTTACCTTGTACCAAGCGCTGGTAAGTGAATTTCTGTGCTTGGGTTTCTGTCTCTATAAATGCCTATGACAGGTACTGGTTAGTGCAGTGACTCTAGACCATAGGGCCTGGGTTCAAATCCTGGGTTTCTTCTACTTATTAGCTATTTAACCTTATGCAAGTTATTTAATGTTTTTGTGATTTCTCAATTGTCAAATTAGTGTAATAGCAGTACTTGTCTAAGAAGGTTGTTATGAGCTTTAAATTAAATAATGCATATAAAGGTGTTAGAAAGATGTTGGCACATAGTATGGTACTCACTAAAGGCTTGTATCATTATTGCTAGTGAAAAACGTAGTAGTACTGTATCCCTTTGCATGTTACCTGACTTCCGTCTATCACCCTCCTCTCAGGGTTGGATGTCCATGACTTGAGTCTCATCTTGGTGGTTGGGGATCTGTTGCCTACTATTAGACTTGCCTTTGTAGGGCACCACACAACAACATATTGACCTTTGAATAAAGAGTGTTTTAAAACTATCCTACTGCCTGACCTGAGGTTACAGTATTCTATCTGGTGGGTGAAACTCTCTTCAAAGCCTCACTTCTGACTTTAATTCTACTGGTCACCTTCCATCACACTGAGCCTTCTCCCATCTAAAGATTTTGATTGCATATTCGTGGCCTTTTTTTTTTTTTTTAACAGCATCTGACACACTCATATAACTTATGTTAGTGCTTTTCCAGAATTGACATTGATTTGTGATTAGGCATATTGTTCCAACTCTGCAAAAATTCCTTCTATTTATCATGAGCCAGAGTTCATAAACATAAAATCGTGTTAATTAATTAGTTTGTTTATTTAGCACATATTTATTTAACCTATAATCTAGGGATAAACTATGTCAAGACATAAAATAAATATGAAATAATGTAAGACATGGCCACTGCCCTTGAAGAACTTACACTTTAGTTGAGTAAGACAAAGACCACGACTGTATGAGGCCCAGCTGTGGAAGTGAAGGTGTGAATGGACAGCCCAAAAGGGAAGTGAGATCTTAGTTGAACCATGCAATTTTTGCATACAGTGCGTGAGTTTTGCATTTTTTTCCTAGAGTCCATGGAAAAGTGTTTTCTCTTCTCTTCTTTTGACTAGCTGGATGACAACATTTTCTTTCTCTTTCTCTTGATCTGAAGAAAAAGGAGGGCATTCCAAATGGATTACTAATACTGTCAGTAGATTCCAATTTGATGATATTAATTACAACTGACGTAATGCACTCAGTTGACTAATTAAGCTATTCTTGTACTGTTTTCATGATTTTCCCTTACCTGTATATTATCTGCACCATTATTTACTTAATAGTTTTAACTCCCTGATTTTTCTTTAAATAACTTTATAAAGTGTTGTCATCATTATCTTAAAATAGAAAAGCAGTATACCTTGCCATACAAAGATAACACAAAAGATATACACAACTATTTAAACCCATAAGTCACCTAAAATTGTCTCCATATTGCTACTGGGAAGCTCCATCCTTGCCATTCTGATGTTACTTTGGGAAGAAACCCTGGACAGTTTATTGAAGTCTCTGTTTCAAACACTCCTCCAATTCGAGTCACCTGTCACTTGTTCCTGACTTTGTTTTATTTTCTTCACAACGTGTGTTATTTTCTAAAATTGTATTGTTTATTTCCTGACTTATTCTTTGTTCTTTATGGCTAAAATATAAACTCCAGGAGAGTGAGGACTTTGTCTTGTTCACTACTGTTCCCCAGGACTTGGTGTGTATTAAGCACCCAATTGCCTGACTTTCATGGCAAAATGGTAAGAAACTGCAAAAATCTGGGTTTAGATAAAATAACCCTACTTGGTAGCTCAGCACATTATGGCTTGATTTTTTCTTTCCTGTGTCTTTGATGGTCTATTATGACTTTGCACTTTATTTACCCACCTGGGCTCATGGGACCTTTTTACTTTTCAGGAATGTTTTACTTTCTTACACTCATTTACTTCTTCTTCTTAAAGTCAATCTGTGGGCTCCAATTCCTTTCCTGCCTAGACTACCTAACAGGGCACTGATTGGATTCCTCTGTTCAGGTAGCTTCCTGGACCGCCCACCATTATGCATCTAAGTGGCCCAAAAAAGCCATATAGCATTTGTCCGGGAAAGGGTAGCTATAACAATTCAATCGTCCTGGATGGTATGTTCTAACATTTAAAAAATAAACAATAGGACAATGGCAAGTATACTTGTCTGTGCGAAGAATAGCTTTAACTAAATCCTTAGTTATGTCCCTTTATTTTAGTTCTGAAGACTGTTTGGATATTTCATTCTTAAGGCGATGGGTGCATAATCATCAAGGTTGTTCTCCCAATAGATGAGATGATTTTAAATAGATTTGGTTGGAGCAGAAGCATAAAGAACTACAATCCTATAGCTTGTGGAACGAAAACCACATTCACAGAAAGATAGACAAAATGAAAAGGCAGGGGACTATGTACCAGATGAAGGAACAAGATAAAACACCAGAAAAACAAAGTGGAGTGGAGATAGGCAACCTTCCAGAAAAAAAATTCAGAATAACAATAGTGAAGATGATCCAGGACCTCGGGAAAAGAATGGAGGCAAAGATCGAGAAGACACAAGAAATGTTTAACAAAGACCTAGAAGAATTAAAGAACAAACAATCAGAGATGAACAATACAATAACTGAAATGAAAAATACACTAGAAGGAATCAATAGCAGAATAACTGAGGCAGAAGAACGGATAAGTGACCTGGAAGACAGAATGGTGCAATTCACTGCTGTGGAACAGAAAAAGATAAAAGAATGAAAAGAAATGAAGACAGCCTAAGGGACTGCTGGGACAACATTAATTGCACCAACATTTGCATTATAGGTGTCCTAGAAGGAGAAGAGAGAGAAAGGACCTGAGAAAATATTTGAAGAGATTATAGTCGAAAATTTCCCTAACATGGGAAAGGAAATAGCCACTCAAGTCCAGGAAGCGCAGCGAGTCCCAGGCAGCATACACCCAAGGAGAAACATGCTGAGACACATAGTAATCAAACTGACAAAAATTAAAGAAAAAGAAAAATTATGAAAAGCAACAAGGGAAAACGACAAATAACAAACAAGGGAACTCCCATAAGGTTAACAGCTGATTTCTCGCAGAAACTCTACAAGCCAGAAGGCAGTGGTATGATATATTTAAAGTGTTGAAAGGGAAGAACCTACAACCAAAATTACCCTACCCAGCAAGGATCTCATTCAGATTTAATGGATCAAAATCTCAAAAGCTTTACAGACAAGGAAAAGCTAAGAGAATTCAGCACTACCAAACCAGCTCTACAACAGATGCTAAAGGAACTTCTCTAAGTGGGAAACAGAAGAGAAGAAAAGGACCTACAAAAACAAACCCAGAGGCTCTTTGGTGGGGCTAATGGCGGACTCCGGGAGGGCTCGCGCCAAGGAGTACTTCCCAGCACTTCTGCCAGTCTCCTTGTCCCCGTGCTGAGCCACAACCACGCCCTGCCTCTGCAGGAGACCCTACAACACTAGCAGATTAAATTTATTGATGAGCTTAAAATGTAAGAAGAGAGGGAGGACCTTAAAGATGGTGGAGGAATAAGACGTGGAGATCACCTTCCTCCCCATAAATATATCAAAAATACATCTGCATGTGGAACAACTCCTACAGAACACCTACTGAACGCTGGCAGACCTCAGACTTCCCAAAAGGCAAGAAACTCCCCACGTACCTGGGTAATGCAAAAGGAAAAAAGAAAAAACAGAGACAAAAGAATAGGGACGGGACCTGCACTTCTGGGAGGGAGCTGTGAAGGAGGAAAAGTTCCCACACACTAAGAAGCCCCTTCACTGGCAGAGACGGGGGTGGGCGGTGGGGGAGGCTTCAGAGCCATGGAGGAGAGCGCAGCAACAGGGGTGCAGAAGGCAAAGCGGAGAGATTCCTGCGCAGAGGATTGCTGCCGACCAGCACGCACCAGCCTGAGAGGCTTGTCTGTTCACCCACCAGGGCGGATGGGGGCTGGGAGCTGAGGCTCGGGCTTCGAAGGTCAGATCCCAGGGAGAGTACTGGGGTTGGCTGTGTGAACATAGCCTGAAGGGGGCTAGTGCGCCACAGCTAGCCGGGAGGGAGTCCGGGAAAAACTCTGCACCTGCCTAACAGGCAAGAGACCATTGCTTTGGGGTGCGCAAGGGGAGGAGATTCAGAACACTGCCTAAACAAGCTTCAGAGATGGGTGAGAACTGCAGCTATCAGCACAGACAACAGAGCCGGGTATGAAACGCTAAGGCTGCTGCTGCAGCCACCAAGAATCCTGTGTGCAAGCACAGGTCACTATCCACGACTCCCCTGCCAGGAGCCTGTGCAGCCTGCTACTGCCAGGGTCCTGAGATCCAGGGACAACTTCCCCGGGAGAACACACGCACGCCTCAGCCAGTTGCAACATCATGCTGGCCTCTGCTGCTACAGGCTCGCCCCGCATTCCGTACCCATCCCTCCCCCTGGCCTGAGGGAGCCAGAGCCCCCTAATCAGCCGCTCCTTTAAGCCCCACCTGTCTGGGTGGGGAACAGATGCCCTCAGGCGACCTACACACAGAGGCGGGGCCAAATCCAAAGCTGAACCCCAGGAGCTGTGCGAACAAAGAAGAGAAAGGGAAATCTCTCCCAGCAGCCTCAGGAGCAGTGGATTCAATCCCCACAGTCAACTTGATATACCCTGCACCTGTGGAATACCTGAATAGACAATGAATTATCCCAAATTGAGGAGGTGGACTTTGGCAGCAACTGTAGACTTGGAGTTTGCTTTCTGCGACTGTCTAGTTTCTGATTTTTATGTTTATCTTAGTTTAGTTTTTAGAGCTTGTTATTATTGGTGGATTTGTTTATTGGTTTGGTTGCTCTCTTTTTTTATTACTTTAAAAATTTTTTTATTTTAGTAATACTTTTGATTTCTAATTTTAATAACTTTATTTTATTTTACTTCTTCCTTTTTTTTTCTCCCTTTCTTCTGAGCCGTGTGGCTGACAGGGTCTTGGTACTCTGGCCTGGTGTCAGGCCTGAGCCTCTGAGGTGGGAGAGCCGAGTTCAGGACATTGGACCACCAGAGACCTCCCAGCCCCACGTACTATCAATCGGCGAGAGCTCTACCAGAGATCTCCATCTCAACACTAAGACCCATCCCCACTCAACAACCACCAAGCTCCAGTGCTGGACACCCCATGCCAAACAACTAGCAAGATAAGAACACAACACCACCCATTAGCAGAGAGGCTTCCTAAATTCATACTAAATTCCCAGACACCCCAAAACAGACCACCGGACACGATCCTGCCCACCAGAAAGACAAGATCCAGCCTCATCCACCAGAACACAGGCACCAGTCCCCTCCACCAGGAAACCTACATAACCCACTGAACCAACCTTACCCACTGGGAGCAGACACCAAAAACAATGGGAACAACGAACCAGCAGCCTGCGAAAAGGAGACCCCAAACACAGTAAGTTAAGAAAAACGAGAAGACAGAAATACGCAGCAGATGAAGCAGCAAGGTAAAAACCCAGCAGACCAAACAAATGAAGAGGAAATAGGCAGTCTACGTGAAAAAGAATTCAGAGTAATGATAGTAAACATGATCCAAAATCTTGGAAATAGAATGGAGAAAATACAAGAACTGTTTAACAAAGACCTAGAAGAACTAAAGAGCAAACAAACAATGATGAACAACACAATAAATGAAATTAAAAATTCTCTAGAAGAAATCAATAGCAGAATAACTGATGCAGAAGAACAGATAAGTGACCTGAAAGATAAATTAGTGGAAATAACTACCGCAGAGCAGAATAAAGAAAAAAGAATGAAAAGAATTGAGGACAGTCTCAGAGACCTCTGGGACAACAATAAATGCACCAACATTAGAATATAAGGGTCCCAGAAGAAGAAGAGGAAAAGAAAGGGACTGAGAAAATATTTGAAGAGATTATGGTTGAAAACTTCCCTAATATGGGAAAGGAAATAGTCAATGAAGTCCAGGAAGCACAGAGAGTCCCATCCAGGATAAATCCAAGGAGAAACACGCCAAGACACATATTAATCAAACTATCAAAAGTTAAATACAAAGTAAATATATTAAAAGCAGCAAGGGAAAAACAACAAACAACATACAAGGGAATCCCCATAAGGTTCACAGCTGATCTTTCAGCAGAAACTCTGCAGGCCAGAAGGGAGTGGCAGGACATATTTAAAGTGATGAAAGGGAAAAACCTACACCAAGATTACTCTACCCAGTAAGGATCTCATTCAGATTTGATGGAGAAATTAAAACCTTTACAGACAAGCAAAAGTTAAGAGAATTCAGCACCACCAAACCAGCTTTACAACAAATGCTCAAGGACCTTCTCTAGGCAGGAAACACAAGAGAAGGAAAAGATCTACAATAACATCCCAAAACAATTAAGAAAATGGTAATAGGAACATAAATATCAATAAGGCATAATTGATATCAATCATAATATCAATAAAGAACATAAATATCAATAACATAAATATCATAAGGCAAATGCTAACAGCCATAAAAGGGGAAATTGACAGTAACACAATCATAGTAGGGGACTTTAACACCCCACTTTCACCAATGGACAGATCATCCAAAATGAAAATAAATAAGGAAACAGAAGCTTTAAAAGACATATTAAACAAGACGGACTTAATTGATATTTACAGGACATTCCATCCAAAAACAACAGAATACACTTTCTTCTCAAGTGCTCATGGAATATTCTCCAGGATACATCATATCTTGGGTCACAAATCAAGCCTTGGTAAATTTAAGAAAATTGAAAGCTTTTTTTTTTTAAACATCTTTATTGAAGTATAATTGCTTTACAATGGTGTGTTAGTTTCTGCTGTATAACAAAGTGAATCAGCAATATGTATACATATATCCCTATATCCCCTCCCTCTTGCGTCTCCCTCCCCCCCACCCCCCCATCCCACCCCTCTAGGTGGTCACAAAGCACCGAGCTGATCTCCCTGTGCTATGCAGCTGCTTCCCACTAGCTATCTATTTTACATTTGGTAGTGTATATATGTCCATGCCACTCTCTCACCCTGCCACATGTCACCCCTCCCCCTCCCCATATCCTCAAGTCCATTCTCTAGTAGGTCTGTGTCTTTATTCCCATCCTGCCACTAGGTTCTTCATGACCTTTTTTTTTTTTCTTCCTTAGATTCCATATATATGTGTTAGCATACTGTATTTGTTTTTCTCTAAGAAAATTGAAATCTTATCAAGAATCTTTTCTGACCACAATGCTATGAGACTAGAAATCAATAACAGGAAAAGTAGTGTAAAAAATACAGACACATGGAAGGTAAACAATGCACTACTAAATAACCAAGAGATCGCTGAAGAAATCAAAGTGGTAATCAAAAAATACCTAGAAACAAATGACAATGAAAACACGATGACCCAAAATCTATGGGATGCAGCATAAACAGTTCTAAGGCGGAGGTTTACAGCAATACAATCCTACCTCAAGAAACAAGAAACATCTCAAATAAACAACCTAACCATACACCTAAAGCAATCAGAGAAAGAACAAAAAACCCCCCAAGTTAGCAGAAGGAAAGAAAGCATGAAATCAGAAATAAATGAAAAAGACATGAAGGAAAGATAGCAAAGATCAATAAAAGTAAAAGCTGGTTCTTTGAGAAGATAAAATTGATAAACCATTAGCCAGACTCATCAAGAAAAAAAGGGAGAAGACTCAAATCAACAGAATTAGAAATGAAATAGGAGAAGTAACAACTGACACTGCAGAAATACAAAGGATCATGAGAGATTACTACAAGCAACTATATGCCAATAAAATGGACAACCTGGAAGAAACAGACAAATTCTTAGAAAAGCACAACCTTCCGAGACTGAACCAGGAAGAAATAGAAAATATAAATAGACCAATCACAAGCACTGATATGGAGGCTGTGATTAAAAATCTTCCAACAGGGCTTCCCTGGTGGTGCAGTGGTTGAGAATCTGCCTGCCAATGCAGGGGACACGGGTTCGAGTCCTGGTCTGGGAAGATCCCACATGCCGCAGAGCAACTGGGCCCGTGAGCCACAACTACTGAGCCTGCGCGTCTGGGAGCCTGTGCTCCGCAGCAAGAGGCCCTGATAGTGAGAGGCCCACGCACCACAATGAAGAGTGGCCCCCGCTTGCCGCAACTAGAGAAAGCCCTCGCACAGAAACGAAGACCCAACACAGCTAAAAATAAAAAAAAATAAAAAAAAAAAATCTTCCAACAAACAAAAGCCCAGGACCAGATGGCTTCACAGGCGAACTCTATCAAACATTTAGAGAAGAGCTAACACCTATCCTTCTCAAACTCTTCCAGAATATAGCAGAGGGAGGAACACTCCCAAACTCATTGTACAAGGCCACCATCACCCTGATAGCAAAACCAGACAAAGATGTCACAAAAAATGAAAACTACAGGCCAATATCACTGATGAACATAGATGCAAAAATCCTCAACAAAATATTAGCAAGCAGAATCCAACAGCACGTTAAAAGGATCATACGACATGATCAAGTCACGTTTATACCAAGAATGCAAGGATTCTTCAATATACGCAAATCAATCAATGTGATACACCATGTTAACAAACTGAAGGAGAAAAACCATATGATAATCTCAACAGATGCAGAAAAAGCTTTCAACAAAATTCAACACCTATTTATGATAAAAACCCTCCAGAAAGTAAGCATAGAGGGAACTTACCTCAACCTAATAAAACCCATATATGACAAACCCACAGCCAACATGGTTCTCAATGGTGAAAAACTGAAACCATTTCCACTAAGATCAGGAACAAGACAAGTTTGCCCACCCTCACCACTATTATTCAACATTGTTTTGGAAGTTTTAGCCACAGTAATCAGAGATGAAAAGGAAATGATCCAAATCGGATTTGGATTATAAAAGGAATCCAAATCGGGAAAGTAGTAAAATTGTCACTGTTTGCAGATGACATAATACTATGCATAGATAATCAAAGATGCTACCAGAGAACTACTAGAGCTAATCAATGAATTTGGTAAAGTAGTAGGATACAAAATTAATGCACAGAAATCTCTTGCGTTCCTATACACTAATGATAAAATATCTGAAAGAGAAATTAAGGAAACACTCCCATTTACCATTGCAACGAAAAGAATAAAATACCTACCTAAGGAGACAAAAGACCTGTATGCTGAAGACTATAAGACACTGATGAAAGAATTAAAAGATGATACAAACAGATGGAGAGGTATACCATGCTCTTGGATTGGAAGAATCAACATTGTGAAAATGACTATACTACCCAAAGCAATCTACAGATTCAGTGCAATCCCTATCAAACTACCACTGGCATTTTTCACAGAACTAGAACAAAAAATTTCACAATTTGTATGGAAACACAAAAGACCCCAAAGAGCCAAAGCCATCGTTTTTTTTTTTTAATTTATTTATTATGTTTATTTATTTATTTTTGGCTGTGTTGGGTCTTTGTTGCTGCGCGTGGGCTTTCTCTAGTTGTGGCAAGCAGGGGCTACTCTTCGTTAAAGTGCGTGGGCTTCTTATTGCAGTGGCTTCTCTCGTTGTTGAGCAGGGGCTCTAGGCATGTGGACTTCAGTAGTTGCAGCACGTGGGCTCAGTAGTTGTGGCTCACGGGCTCTAGAGCACAGGCTCAGTAGTTGTGGCGCATGGGCTTAGTTGCTCCATGGCATGTGGGATCTTCCCGGACCAGGGATCGAACCCTTGTCCGCTGCATTGGCAGGCAGATTCTCAACCACTGCGCCACCAGGGAAGCCCCAAAGCAATCTTGAGAAAGAAAAACGGAGCTGGAGGAATCAGGCTCCCTAACTGCAGACTATACTACAAACCTACAGTAATCAAGACAATATGGTACTGGCACAAAAACAGAAACATAGATCAATGGAACAGGATAGAAAGCTCAGAGATAAACCGATGCACATATGGTCACCTTATGTTTGGTAAAGGAGGCAAGAATATACAATGTAGAAAAGACAGCCCCTTCAATAAGCGGTGCTGGGAAAACTGGACAGCTACATGTAAAAGAATGAAATTAGAATACTCCCTAACACCATATACAAAACTAAACTCCAAGTGGATTAAAGACCTAAATGTAAGGCCAGAGACTATAAAACTCTTAGAGGAAAACATAGGCAGGACACTCTATGACATAAATCACAGCAAGATCCTTTTTGACCCACCTCCTAGAGAAATGGAAATAAAACCAAAAATAAACAAATGGGACCTAATGAAACTTAAAAGCTTTTGCACAGCAAAGGAAACCATAAACAAGGCGAAAAGGCAACCCTCAGAATGGGAGAAAATATTTGCAAACGAAGCAACTGACAAAGGGTTAATCTCCAAAATTTACAAGCAGCTTATGCAGCTCAATATCAGAAAAACAAACAACCCAATGCAAAAATGGGCAGAAGACCTAAATAGACATTTCTCCTAAGAAGATATACAGATTGCCAAGAAACACATGAAAGGATGCTCAACATCACTAATCATTAGAGAAATGCAAATCAAAACTGCAGTGAGGTATCACCTCACACCGGTCAGAATGGCCATCATCAAAAACTCTACAAACAATAAATGCTGGAGAGGGTGTGGAGAAAAGGGAACCCTGTTGCACTGTTGGTGGGAATGTAAATTGATAACAGCCACTGTGGAGAACAATAAGGAGGTTCCTTAAAACACTAAAAATAGAACTACCATATGACCCAGGAATCCCACTACTGGGCATTTACCCTGAGAAAACCGTAATTTAAAAAGAGTCATGTACCACAGTGTTCATTGCAACACTGTTTACAATAGCCAGGACATGGAAGCAACCTAAGTGCCCATCGACAAATGAATGGATAAAGAAGATGTGGCACATATATACAATGGAATATTCCTCAGCCATAAAAAGAAACAAAATTGAACTATCTGCAGTTAGGTGGATGGACCTAGAGTCTGTCATACAGAGTGAAGTAAGTCAGAAAGAGAAAAACAAATACCGTATGCTAACACATATATATGGAATCTAAGAAAGAAAAAGAAAAAATGTTTCTGATGAATCTAGGGGCAGGACAGGAATAAAGATGCAGACGTAGAGAATGGACTTGAGGACACGGGGAGGGGAAAGGGTAAGCTGGGACGAAGTGAGAGAGTAGCATTGACATATATATAGTACTAAATGTAAAATAGATAGCTTGTGGGAAGCAGCTGCATCGCATGGGGAGATCAGCTGGACCTAGAGACTGTCATACAGAGTGAAGTAAGTCAGAAAGACAAAAACAAATATTATACGTTAACCATATATGTGGAATCTAGAAAAATGGTACAGATGAACCAGTTTGCAATGCCGAAATAGAGGCACAGATGTAGAGAAGAAATGTATGGATACCAAGGGGGTAAGCGGGGTGTGGGGTGGTGGTGGGATGAATTGGGAGATTGGGATTGACATATATATACTGATATGTATGAAATGGATAACTAATAAAAAAAATAATAGATTTGGATGAATTTTTATCCTTATTTTTTAAATGTTTTGCTTGACATTTATATATCAGTCAGAATCATTTAAAGAGGTAATATGATGTATGAGATAGAGAAATGTTATTTAAAGTATTTCAGTCTAGTTTTTTATTCTTCAAAGAATCTGTTTACAATTTCCTTCCTAATTATATAATGAGTAAGTCAAGGGGATGAAAGTACATACCTACTTCCTGTGACAAATCCAATGCCTGTTAAGGCTGGTTGATTAAAGAAGCCATAGTTCTTGGTCATAAATGACTCCGAGTCTACGATAAGGCTCATGTACTTCCAATGAAGTCTTTCCTGTCGTGGAACAGGAAACAAGATTGCAAATTTGAGCATGGATGCTAATGATTAGTATTGGGTGCTATTTATAATCAGTGACACAGGAAGTTAATTAGTTGTTTTCAATACAGTGACTGAGCTGATCCCAATAGAAAAAGTGCATATGATTTTGTAAATGAAACCTGTTTTTAAAAGGGCTGAGACATTTCATGGTTTTGGTAAGGTTAGGAAGAAAGCATGCTGAGTAGTTAAAAATGACACAACTGGCAATTTTGATTGTAGTCAGAGATGATTATTTTAAACGTATTTTAATAAAATAAGCAACAGAGTATTTGAAGGAACTTGGGTATGTATTTGTAGAAAAAGAGACCTTTCTACTTTGGTACTGATTATCATCATAAAATAATGTTATATTCTCTACATATACAAAGCATTTACCCTGTGGGAATAAGTATGAAATGTGTTAGTAACTGACCTAAACTACAAAGATACTCTTTAATGCACTATGGGAATATTTATTAGTGAATACCCGTGTGACCTGAAAGAGCT
The DNA here is from genome assembly GCF_028021215.1 of Eschrichtius robustus. Classification (NCBI taxonomy): domain Eukaryota; kingdom Metazoa; phylum Chordata; class Mammalia; order Artiodactyla; family Eschrichtiidae; genus Eschrichtius; species Eschrichtius robustus. The sequence goes on from NC_090825.1 coordinate 95,868,042, forward strand.
GATTGATGTTGTTTGCTAACGGGCCTAACTTGTTCCCAGAGAGCCATTCACAAACTGGCAGCATTTGGCTGATTATGGGAAAGCATGACCCTCACAACAAAAATGAAAACTGCAAGTGCTGCCGATAAAGAAGTCCAAGGTCAGAAAAGGGCCGGTCTGATTCTAAAATGCATACTATCTGGACAGTAATTGGAAGAATCACCTAGATGGTGGCCCGGCGTCGGGACATAACAACTTGTGTAGTGCTTCCTGTACTTAGTGTCATTGATTCTTACACATCAACAGGTTTAAACCATTCAAGTAATTTAATTCAGATGACTAGTGATGATATTTCTTTATTGACATCCTACAATGGGCCAGACCTTTTGCTACAGGATTTACATGCCTTATCTGACTCTATTCTTGCTAGAGCCCTTAAGAGGTACTTCTAATACACGCATTTTAAAAAGGAGGACAGTAAATCTGGGAATGAGGATCCGAAACTTGTCCAGGATAGCAGAGCATGGCGGTGGCACAGTCAGGACTGAAGCCTGGGTATGCCGAGTTCTGAGGTGGAGATCTTCTATCACTAAGGTAGGTCTTGGAACTTAGTCTTCAATATACAAGTCCACTGCTCTTTTTTCCACTTGGCCCATCCTAATCCCTTCTTTCTTCCAATAGATAATCAGGTTTGCAGCATTTGGGGGTTCCGGGTTTTTGTCTTAATTTTGAAAATTTTGCGTGTGTATTTTATAATAGATTTGTATTTTTTAGAGTAGTTTTAGGTTTACAGGAAAATTGAGCAGAAAGTACAGAGTTCCCAGTTACCTCTCCCCTCCCCATACAGTTATTATTTGCCCCTTGCATTCTTCTTACAATTGATGAACCAATAGTTGATACATCGTTATTAACTAAAGTCTATAGTTTACATTAGGATTCACTGTTTGTGTTACACACTCTCCGGGTTTTGACATGTGCGTAATGTCATGTATTCGCCATTATAGTATCATGCAGAATAGTTTCACTGTCCTAAAAATCCCCTGTGCTCACCAAATTCATCCCTCCTTCCCTCCTCCCAGGGCCTTGGCAACTACTGATCTTTTTACTGTCTCTGGAGTTTTGCCTTTTCCAGAATGTCAGATAGTTGGAATTATACAGTATGTAGCCTTTTCAGACTGGCTTTTTTGGGCATAACAATATGTATCGCTCCATGCTTTTTTGTGGCTTGAAAGCATAATTATTTGTTTCTTTGCTGACCTACACAGTAGACTGGCAGAAGCAAAGTCCTACTCGGAGTTTGTTTTTTCCTGTACCAGTGTCTGCCAGGTAGGAGGTCTTTAAGACGACAACACTGAATATTGACTCCATCTTCTCAATTGTTTTCTTTTACTCATGTGGTCTTGTTACTCCTTTCCATTTGAAGAATAAAAGAGGACCAGGATCACAAGATGAGAAAAAAGAACCCAAGTCAAAGGGATGCTGGGATAGTTTCCCCTTTAGCCATAGCTGAGCATGGGGCTGAAAGGACCATGCCCAGTCTATCAGGGCACCTTAGTCACCTTAATGATCCACACGGTTAGTAGCATTATGAATTGGGCCACTGGGAATATTATTGATCATAGAGGTGGCCAAAATAATTGGAGCAGCCAAATTGTGGTTCAGTCCAGTAAGTACTTGCCTATTTGATGAGTGTTCCTGTAATCTGGTGATTTTTCTTTGTTTTTTACAGAATCTCAGTGTTAGAAAGAATCTCAGAAAGCATCTAGCACAACATTCTTATTTTAGAGATTAAGTCATTTAGTTCAGAAGTTAAAATCTAGACCCAGGGCCAGTGGCTAGTGTTGGAAACACTGGTCCCCAGGCTCCTAATGCCTTTTCCTTTCAACAGCACTCTAGTACCAGTGAGTAGTAGAGTGAGAAATAAGCTTCTGTTTTTATATGTCTCTTGCATTTCTTTTTCCCTGTGACTGCAGTGTATCCTAGCCCAGGCTGTCTGGTCCCTGTATGACTAATTTTATGAATAATAGAGTTCTGTGGACATGTAAGGTTCCTCTGAAAGGAAGAGGTGGGTGTAGCACCAAACTCATACCTCCATGCACTGGTGTTGACTGTCTACTGTTTTAGAGCCTCTTAGGTTAAGTGTATGTGTGTGTTTGTGTGTGCGTGTGATTGTTGTTGTTATGTTGTATTTAATTTTATAGATATTACACATCTTTCTTGAGATTGAGAGCTTTTTGGGGGGAATTTGTGGATTGGGAGTTTATTTTCTTGAAGAATAGTTAGTAGAATCAAGGAAAATAATGTAGACCTAGAATCTCAGCTATCATTCCTTAATTATGAACAATGTGTTGGAGTAGAAAAACCAAAGGAGGGTAGATTGAATCATTCAACAACCTTTCATTTCTCTTTTTAATGATCAAAGGTAATATATAAGAATCTCAACCCATTGAAAGAAGTTAATAAGAAACTTAAAGGGAGCTTTGGCAAAATAGACTGAACTGATAGTATTTGAATGGTGTACATTTCCAGCCAAGCTGACTCATGTTACCTGCAAGCCTGGAGATCCCACAGCTCTTAGGTATAGACCTGAGTGTGCAAAGGGGGGCAGAAAACTGGCTTGTGCCCTCGAAGTGGTTGAGACTGGGTCCCACCAGGGGAAGACCTGTTCCAGTCCAGATTCTTTTCTTAAGAAGCAATGGAAATGATGCCTGGATGACAGTGATGGGACCACAGCTCAGCACCCAGCTGGATACCTGGTCTACCAAATCAGCTCTTCTGGAAACAGACACTTGAACAGGAGGTAAGATTTTGTTGCTGTTAGGCTTAGGCTTCCCAGAAAAAATGACATGTTCTGAAAAGCTTCGTTAACACTTTCAGAAGTTCCAGTAATTATTTCAGACTCTGTAGACTCTGCTAACAATAACACAGACATTGGAAACATCCCAGGAGCTGTTTGCCAAAAGGAACACCCTAAGTGCACCTTATGATTCACATCTGACTGTTCACCTTTCCAAATTCCACAGGCGATTCCCCAACCCCTGCTTTTGCTCCTCCTCTTCCCAGAGCCTGGGTGGCCTTTAGTTCCTTTTCTACCTCATCCTTCAAGGTTGAGTTCAAATGCCCCAACTTTCATAGTAAATACCCACAAAAATGTTAAAACCCACACTGACCTTATAGCCCAGCAATTCATTCTAGTTATTTACCCAATCAAAGTGAACATGCATATTCACAAAAGACTTGTTACAAGAATGTTAGTAAGAGCTCTGTTCAAATAGCTAAAAACTGCGAACAATCCGAATGTCCATCAGCAGATCCAGGATAAACAGACTGTGGTGTATTCATACAGTGGAATACTACTCAGCAATAAAAAGGAAGCAATTACTGGTTTTCATAACATGTGAATACATTGTGCTCCATGACAGATGTCAGAAACAAGAGTGCATATAGAATATTTCCATTTGTATAAAATTTAAGAACATAGGTAGGTGATACTAATCTATGGTGAATAAAATGAGAACAGTGACTGCCTTTGGCCAGGTGTGCAGTGGAAACTGACTAAAAAGGGCTGGAGGAAACTGTGTGGGATGATGGAAGAGTGTTTGAATTCATGAAACATCAAACTGTAACATCTAAGATCTGTGCAGTCACTGTAGGTAAATTAAAACAATTAAAAAAAAAAAAACATTGGAAGGAACCACGTCATTTTTTTTTCTAGCTCTTAGTATTGCTTATTTCTTATTACTTTAGGCATTATGCTTTCCCAATCACCTCTCTGCAAACTTACTATCAGAAAGACAATAGAGTATAATTACACTTTAATGTTTATTTCAATCGATGGTTTACATCTCCTAGTTTTCAAGTCTAATAGTGGATTTAAAGTATTTGTTTTCAGGTCAAAGTATTTCAGACATTACACAGAAGACAAGAAAGATATTCGGGGGTATTGCAAGGCTCTTTTTGGTGCTTCTGATATCACAGCCAGGTGGTTCATTCACCTATGATGGTTATTGCTAATACCTATGTAGTTATATGTTAAGGATAGTTTTCTGTTTGCCTTTCTTTTCCATTTCTTCTCACTTACCCCTACACAGAAGATTGTATAGGTGTGTTTGTAAACACACATTATCTTCCTTTAAAACCCACTCTCAAAACTTTCTGCTGAATCTTTTTCTTTTATGGAACTTCCAAATTATTTTATGATTTCCCTTGGCATGTGTCTCTCCCCCATTGAACTTGGAGCTCTCTTAAGGGTGGGAAGTATCGTAAAAAGTCATTGCAGCAGTGCCCAGCACAGGATCTGAAAAAATTATAGGCATTCAATAATGTTTATTGAAAAAATTAATAAATGACACTATTTTTTTCCTTATGTGGCTGGTGAAGTGAAAAAGAGCTACATTCAGAGAGGCAAGAACTTTTGGATGGTTTGTGTTTTACAGTTATATTATCTGTGCTCTCAAAACCATCTCGTTTTCTTCTTACTCTTACCCTCGCCTCCCCATATGACTATTTTATGACTGAATCAGTGTAGTATAAGTGTTCCTACTAATTTCATACTAGAGAAGTCTTTGAAAAAAAATGACGTTATAAAATGAAAGCAAGTTGAGTCCCAAAACAGGATTTCTTTTCAAACGAGATTACAGAGTTTTACACCTTGGCCTTTTACTTTCTTGAAGTCAATGTTTTTTTCACCATGCTTCTCAAAACACAATATGTTCGGATTGGATTGGGCTTCAAATGCAATATTTAAAACAGCAACATGTCTGACAGATCCCAGAAATGAAATATGTCCCTTTCTTTAGCAAGGAGCTGAAGGCAACATAAAGCAGCTGCAAGAATTAATTCACCAAGATAGTTGACATTTTCGAGCTGACTGCCTCTTAGAGAAAATGATGTCATCCTCCAGCAGCCTAATGACAGTCCTCAGCCTTAGAGGACACATGCTAATAAGGTTCATTGCTTACCTACTTCTCTTTGTTGTTCAGCCAGGGTGAACTTGGACGCCCATAATTTGGCTTTGTGCTCCTAGAATAATTTCTAAGAGGGACTGGAGTGTGAAACTCAGGGAATGATTTTTTTTTTTTGGTCAGAAAAGGGAATTAATAGATTTCTTCCTTCTTCCACTGACTCAAAGTTCTATTTCCAGTTTGCTCATAAATAACCACATTCGGGTTGACTTGTCTTTCTAAGGTGTTGGAACCAGTGATTAAAATGTGAAAGACCATTGCTTCTGGATGCTGGGACAGTTCTGACAATGAAGAAGAAAAGGTGGCATAAAAATCGAAAATTTTATTTTCAACCATAATGAACATTACATCTGAAACGTCTAGAATACCCAGGGTAGGTGTCCTGGGTTTGGCTTTACTCCTGGACAAAATTACAGTTTTCAAAGGAGTTTTGAGATGAATTTCCACAGACCAGGTATGAACAAGGGAACAAACAATACCAGCTTAAGGGAATGAACTCTGCCAGCTCACCCACAGCTCTCTGACAAGGGCTTTCAAATCTAGTATCAGGACTCACCTCGAACAAAAGACTTGTTAAGTTTCCCAAGCCTTTCTGTCTTTATCTCTTCCCTGGTACACAGCACCAGCATAGCCTCTTCTGAGCAATTTTGCACTGGGGACATCCTGATACATCTAATGGCACCTGTATATAACTCCCTTCCCTAGCAAGGCCCACTGGAAATCGTTCAACTGAGAACTGTCCTGAACAAGTAAAACATGTTGGCTAGGGGCCAATAAAGAAATTGAGCCCTGGGTTTTGGAGGAAATCAGTGAGTTGCAGGTATCAAAGGACTGTAATTCAGAGTAGTGTTTATTGCTAAGGAGGTTTTATTGGACCCTACCTTTGGCTTCCTAGTCTCCCTAGAGAGGAACTTCTGGAAAAAGAAGCACTTCTCCACTTGGATGAATGCTTGAGAGTTAGACATTTAGACCCAGCTGACAGGAGAAAAACTATCTCCTTGGCAACTGAGGTGCTCCAGGTGATTTCAGGGCTCCCTACACTGGAGGGCAGGCCGGTCACTGACCAAATCAGTGGTCAGTGGTGTTTTGTTGATAATATAATGAAAAAGTCAGTCTTCATTGAATCTGTGGAAGCATAGATTCAATAAATTTAATAAACTAGATAATTTATATCCTCTGGATATGATGTCTGACATCCTTCAAATCAGCTGTATGTTAATTTGGTTAATGCTTATTTAGCACCGATTCCGTGGAAGGCCTCTTCGAGGCTATGGAGGAGGGAAAAGATAAAGGAGATACTGTAGTTGCTTTCAAGGGTATGCACTCCAAATTGTGTGTTAGCATACTTACACAAATAACTTACGTTTCATAAGGCATATGTCACATATATTTAATCATCACAACGATCCTGTGAGTTGGGTACTGTTATTAATTATACACCTTTACCTCAGTGTGAAGTTTTTCTTTTGTCTATGCCTCAGTTTGTTTTCTGTAAAATGGGAATGTTAGATTAATACTGATAATAACATTGGCTAACATTGATTATGTACTATTTGTCAAGTGCTTTGGAAGCATTAGCTAATTTAATCTTCACAGCAGCTCTGTGAATTCTATCCCCTTTTACAGAAATGCAGCAGGGTTAAGCAACACACCCAAGGTCAGTGTTGCAACTCAAATCATCTGGCTCCAAACCCAGTGCTCTTTCCAAGATGCCATGCAGCTTTCCTTCGGAGTGGTAAGCAGCATGTACGATAGGTAAAGGGCACATGAAATCCATGGAGGGGGCATTACTTCTGGCTGCAGAATTCCAGGGGCTCTATGGCAGACTTGGCATTTTAGCTGTACACCTGGAGGCTCAAGTTTGACCATGGACTGAGGAGGCAGCACAGTGAGCCCCCTTTATAGGTGACCTTCTGGTCCCTTGCAGATGTTATCTTTTTATTCTTTCTTAATTCCAACACTTATCCTTGACAGCTTTCCAAGTAGGAAATCCTATTTCCTATTGATGAAATTGTTGCAGTTTTTGTCCAATGCAGGACTAATCTTTTATTTGTTTATTTATTTTATTGAAGTATAGTTGATGTACAATACTATATAAGTTACAGGTGTACAACATAGTGACTCACAATCTTTTTGAAGATTATACTCCATTTATAGTTGTTATAGAATATTGGCTATATTCCCTGTGTTGTACAATATATCCTTGTAGCTTATTTAATAGCTAATAGTTTGTACCTCTTAATCCCCTACCCCTATACTGCCCCTCCTTCTACCAGGAGGAAAGAACTCGAGGTTGCATTTGGGGCAGAGTTAGGTGTGATGGTCATTCATGGAGAGATGCAGATTGGTTTCGGATGAGGGGTCAGGGATGTGGGTTATGGTCTTGGCTTTTCTTGTTACTGTTTTTATGTCTTTGATGAGCATTCTCCTTTCTCTAGGCTCATTTCCTTCCTCATCTGTAAAACCACTCTATCTTCTGGACTTCAAAGAACTGTTGGTAGTTTCCAGTGAGACCAGGGACGTAAGAATTCTTTGTGAATGACTCCACCAGTGTAAGGTATGGCCACAATCATTCATGATTTTTCTCTTAAGGAGTATTGATACACGTACCCTCTGGATTTTTCAGACATCGTGGAAGGTTCTTTTTCTCCAGGGAAAAAGAGAATCCTGAAATATCAATTAAAATCAAACTTTTCACAGCAAGTAAAGTATCTTTGTGTTATCTAAGTATGTAATCTCTTTTTTTTTTAATTCACTTAAGGAATTTTGAAGAACTAGATCTCTTTGATATCTTACATTAATTTTTTAAGCCATGCATAAAAATACTTAGAAAGGAGGCTGTAGGCAAAATGAGTGCAGAAGAGGCATGATGGAATTCCTTTCCTTATAGGTCAGGTCATTAATGTTGGAAGGAGAGAATCAAGTTCAGTGACTTTGAGACAAAGAGGGAAGAGATGGACTTGACTCTCCATGTTGACAGGTAAGAAGAGACATTTTATGGCCCAAATGATAAAGCGGAGTGTTCAAACCATTCTAGTCAAGCGGCCCAGACAGTGGAGTACCAAAGAAACACTATTCTGAAGCCTCTTGTTAAGTGATAGTCCTGGTCATTGTCAACATGGAAATCCCACAACAGGGCAGAAACATTCACTCTCTTCATTAACATTCTCCTTGCTCTCAGTTTGCATCTCTCTCTCCATTTTCTAGCTCTGAATGGAAGTTTCCTGGGAAACCTTTTCTATGAATGGAATGTATGAGGTTTGTCCCGTGAGAGAAAAATAAAAAAACACAAGGAACTACAACAAAAAACTTCTTCCCCTGAAATATTGCCTTCAGGAGCAGATAACACCTATCTTTTTTCAAGGATGGGTGAAGAGTCCCACCCTCTGGTATTCAGTAGTACCAAGTATGTTGCTCCCTCAGTTTAACGGCAGAGCTTCCTTTCCTACTGATTAAAAAAATTAAAAGGGGTTTAAAATTACTTAGGTAAAAAAAACTATGGTGGAGCCTTCTCAGTCACAGATAAGCATCAGCTCTTTCTGATCTGCTCTATTGTCAGCTAAGGAATGGCTCACTTTGTGCATTATTCTCTCTGTGCCAAACAGAAGGGAGAGTACACCTTATCCACAGGCTCCTGTTACCAGCAGACACCCGCTCCCATCAGAGGTGGGCTCTGGGGACACAGCACATTCACCAATTAAAAGAAGGGGAGCGGCCAACATTTACACAAGTTACTGATATACCCTATCCCAGCTAAACCTTGAGTTTTTGTTTGTACAGTGTTGTCTACTTTGTTTTTAAAAAAACAATGAGAGAGAGAATTTATAGACTACTGAGTTGGATTGCAAACACAAGGAACACTTGAGGGGTGGGGATGAACCACCGCTAATTAAAATCGGGTTTTTGTTTGAAACCTCTTACTACTTTACTATAGCAGCTTCCTTGCTATAGTAAGCATTCTGTTCCTGAGCTGGGTAAGGCATGTCTTAAAAAAAAAAAAAAAAAAAAAAAGAAAAGAAAAAGAAAGACAGCTTTACTGAGATATCATTTACATACCATTAAATTTACCTAAAATATATAATTCAGTGGGTTTTAGTTTATTTATGAATTTGTACAACCATCACTATAATCTAATTTTAGAAAGTTTTTATGGCTTCAAAAGGAAACCCAGCACCCATTTGTTGTCACTCCCTGTTCCCTCCTCCCCCCACCAGCCTTAAGCAACAACTAATCTACTTTCTGTCTCTATAGATTTGTCTATGGAATCTTTCATACATGAACATGCAGTACACGTGTTTTGGTGACTGGTTTCTTTCACTTAGCATAATGTTCTCGAGGTTCATCCCTGTTGTAGCAGTACTTCATTTCTTTTTAAATCACCAAATACTATTCCACTGTGTGGATAGAACACGTTTTGTTTATCCATTCATCAGTTGATTGACATTTGGATTTTCCCCCCTCTGGGGCTATTAGGAATAACACAGCCATGAACATAACGTGTACATGTTTTTGTGTTGGCATATATGTTCATTTCCATTTGGTATTTAACTAAGAGTGAAATTGCTGGGTCATATGGTAACTTGATGTTTAATATTTTGAGGAACTTCCAAACTGTTTTCCAAAATGGCTGGTCCATTTTACATCTCCACCAGCAATGTATGAGGGTGACACCTATCTTTTTGCAATTTTCTCCTGTTTCTAGGGATCTAAAGCCCTGTGATAGATTAGAAATGTAGCAGGTAGTTCATTTTGACACTTATTTAGGAAGTCTCCTTTCTCTTCCCAAAATACAAAGCATTTCTGTTGGTCTAATGAGGAGGTGCTATCGCCTATGAAGCAGGAATACAAATTTCTTCTTTGATTTATAATCGTCTTTAATAATTACAGAAGAATCTGTATGTATTTAGCTTTCTATGTATATATGTTCTAGAGTACTAATGTTCCTTTCTTTTTAAAATGCACATTCTTCAGTGTTTCGCTATTTGCTAATTTGTACCTTGATTACCGGTCATTAATGCCTGTTTTAAAAGCAAGTTCATGTTCGCATTTCAAGACATGCTGTTTATTTCATACCGATTCCAAGCAATTCGATTCTTCATCCATAGAAACATTTAGGCCAAGTTATAAAACAGCTACTGTAAGCAGACTAACATTTAGTCTTTGGAATTGAAGTGTATTTATCTTTTATTTGTACTTGACCTGAAGGCGTTAGGTATGGAATGAATTTTTGTGACTCAAATGTTGTTCCACTGGTAAAGCCCTTCTCTTATAAACATAATAGATAAGGCTACTAAGATAAAGCTATCTTTAAGATAAAAAAACATTTGTACGTTTAGATTGATTTCTTCATTGTGCTTACTTAACGTGAAGGATGGTTCAAGAACTAATCTTTCCCCTGTTTCAGACATTAGTTGGCATTTTAGTTTCAACATTTGCTAAGCAGTTAGGGGTCCAGCTCATCTGCATGGACCAATTTGGAGGATCATCTGTAATGAGCAGGGAGCTTTCCCTCGATACTATCACCCCTGCAACTTGAAACCAAGGCTCCTAACGACATGTGTTGAAGGACAAGGCCTGATTGCAGGTTTCCCTTTGGCTTGTTTCATCTCCGTTTGCTGACCCTGGATTATGCAGATAGTATCCTGCTTTTAGTAATCTGGCCCCCTGTGCCAGACCTTGGCTGTCATACTACATTATAACCGATGGTCCAAACACTTCTTTTACGTAAGGACTGTCTTCTTCCCAGCGATCCCTCTAAGATATTCATGGCTAACTAAAAATACTGCTGAATCTCGTTCTTGAGTAGAGTTTCAAGGTTAACATGAGAACAGTTATCACTTGCTTATGCTGCATAAAAATCCGCTTTATCTTTGTAATAATCCTTTTATTTAAAAAACCATTGCCATTCCTCTGCTACATTAGTGTTTTCTCAGATACCAAGCAGACTGTGGCTTGCTGGCAAGAAAACAGGTTGTGATTATTTATATGCCAGTATGCATTTGTTTCCATCTAGTTATATACGATTAATTTATGATACTCAATCGTGACAGCAAAAAGAATTTCTACCACACTAGCTTATCTTTCCAACAACAGAGGAACACAAGTAATTTTGATAACGTCTTGTGTGTCCAGTGAAGTAATTTCCCTACTACTGGTTTTTAGCAAGACCTTATAATTAAATCAGTGAAAAAACACTGACAGCCAACGTTGTGTCACATTTATTTCAAGTGTAATGTCAAAAATTTCGTGGATGGTTGTTGAGGCATTGAAAAAGCACAAAGATTAGAGAACAGAAATGAGGCCATGAGGGTTTATATTCATTTTCCTGCCTTCCCAAAATAAGAAGGGTAAACATAAATAAAACCATTTGCTTAACAAGGCACTTGAGTTTCTTTGTAAATGAACAATTGATAAGACAGAAATCCACCCTCAGATTTTTTCAGATAAAGTAAATCTCTTAAATCTGTTCTTTTTTTTAAAGAAGTTGTCTGTATATACAATACTCCTATGTCTATATATAAAATCTTTAAAAAATGGATTTAAGAGAATTACTTTATATATTTTATATATGTATAAAATATACATATACTTATGTATGTATACATATATATGTATAAAATATATAAAGTATACATATAATACAACAAATGTGTATGTCACTTGTTAAGGATTTGAGAACGTATTTATGCAGGTTTTTCTTTCCCATGTCTGCCTATGTACTTTTTCAAAAGGCTACCGACAGAAAGGGAAAACATTAACAGCATTGCAAGATTAAAACTATGTTTTATGGCAAACGGTTTAAAACTTTAGGAAACCATCTTTAAAGTCTGCAAATGAATGCCTGCTTTTCGCTTAGGCCAGTGGTGATTGTGTATCACCTAGAAATGCAGAGACACTCTGTAGAGCATGTGTACTAGTGTGCATTCCTGTCCTCATTATAACGTGGCCTGGGGCTTGGAGCTAAACATTTTTCTAGAACATAATGAGCTGTGTACTGTAATGAAGGTGTTTGAAATTGATTTGACTGTTGTTTAGTATAAAAAGTCCCAGATCAAAGACTCTGGCAAGCCCAGAGACACATAGGCGTCCACAGACAAAGGATGTCGTATGATGGTCGAGGGGGAAGTGGAGAGGTGTGGTGGCTTAAGCTGAGCCAAGGAATCTATCAAGCAGTTATTTGCTCGTTTTTATTTCAAGTCACCATACATCGCTCGCAAACTGCCATATGGCACTAGATGATTTTGAGGATTATTTTGAAGAATATTACAAACCCAATTTAATTTCCCTCTTGTTTCCTAGTATTTTTGCATTGCTCCTTCATCACAGTCATGGACACCCTCCCAAGCTAATTTGTAAGATGAATTTTACTGAATGCCATTTAGTCTTATTGCCATAGTTACAAACCAAGAAATCAAAGATTGCTAGGCTGAGCTGAAAATAGCTGACTTGATACACGGAAGAGGACTAATTCTTATGCAAAGCTCTGTACTGGCATACAATCTCTGATTCAAAGAACAATGGAAAGTTTGATCCTTGAAAACCCGACCTTCTGATGCCTTTTCACTCTTCAACACAGAAAAATCATAGGTTTGAATGCAATGTGTAAAAACTATAGATGAGGTTCTGCTTTGCAACTTGCTGTTTTAGCTTCTATGTTATTATTGCAATGAGTTTTGATATTTGTCTTGATATTTTCATAGGCAATACTGGGGATTTTTATAACCACTTACAAATTATAAAGCTAGGAACCCATGTAATGTTCATAATTTAAGAAAGGCTTAAATTATCTCTGAGCATTAGTATTTACAATTGACAAATTATCTATATCTATTTGTCTATCAACCTGACAAATCTGTCTTTCTTTCTGTCTATCTGTCTATCTATCTATAATTCTGTCATCATAAAGCAAACCCATAACCTGGGTAAATACATGTACTCAATGGGAGAGGCTCAGGATTTGTTATATGAAAAGAAATTGAGGTGCTAAACACCAAAAAGCTTACTTTTGTAGATATATGTATACCAAGATTATACATACCCATATACATATATTGAATGTAAAGGGATAAAAAGGTTATCAATATAATTAAATATATCTGAAGGAGAGTTATACGCTTGTTTGATAAGTAATCAGTTTTTAAGATTTTTCTCAACACCAAGGGTCCTTTAATCTAATATTCAGTATACTAAAAACCCATTCTATGTGCTAATGATTTGTCACCATCTAGTTCGTGTTATTCTTGGTCCTTAAATCAATTTCTTCTGACATTTAATATTTCATTTCCTTGGCTTTCCATTCTGTCACCTGTAAAATGAAGGGTTTAGACCTTTGAGATCTTTATCAGGCAGAAAATTCTGATTTAATTGTTATTTAATTTCACTAATTCAACCTGCAATTTATCCAGTTTAATTTAGATGACTAAGGCTTTGGTGTATTTGAATATAATTTTATGGTATTTGACCAACAATTCAAAAACAACCATAGTCACTTAAAGATTCTGAGTAAATAGGAAGCACAGCATGTATTGAGGGAGTCAGCACAATGAGGTTCACTGCACTTGCCAGGGCAGGAAGCCAATAGGCCAGAAGCTGTATAGCTATTACCGTATAGTGCTTTCTGACTGTCCTGGGGCTTCTGTACACTCCTTTTTTATATGCAAAAGTCTCCAGAGGACTTTGGGAGTCCTGGAGAACTGCTTGTTGAATGTGGGAGGCACAGAGGCTACCACGGTGTTTTCTTTCCATAATCACCCCGCTCAAGAGGCTGTGTGTGCAGACTGGCCTCACCCATGTGGGATAAGGAGTTGCTAAAAGAGGATTTTGCAGTGTACGTTCTAAGGGACCTTCTGTTACTTTGAAAGTGTGGGAAGTGCTGGGTTAAGCACAGGAAACAGGCTTCCTTACTGTAGGACTTCTCTAGGTCTTCAAAACGCCAGTTTCCAAAAACGTAAGTCCCCAAAAGTGGGATGGGGGATGCAACACTGCTTACTTTTCTTGATCACGAAAGCTTTTCTCCTCTGGGCCACCAGTATTGTGTGGAATGATTGTGTCATTAAATGCAATTGGGCAGAGTAGCAAATAGGTATTTTCTTGAGTGCCACATTTGATCAGTCGGCAGAGACTTCCTGCAGTTATTCCAAGAAGGGCTTGGAGTGCTGGCTCTGGTTAGAAGGAAAGAGAGGGATAGTGGTGATGGATGTATATGGATTTGCCATCCCTGCTCTTGTTCTCAACCCTTTCCAAGTCTTTCACACATCGCTCATAGATACATCCATAGCCTACCCTATTTGGAAATCCTGGAGATTCCAACTGCAGTTTGACTGAGTCTAAGATACTCTTGATTTCACATAAGTTGGAAGGTCAGAAACTACCATGGAAGCTCTCTAGTTGGCTGCAGGCCCACCAGCTGGGGCTCTGTCCAGTGGAGGTGCTGCTTTTAGGGCAGGGGCTATTAGAACCAAAAGGGCAAGAGCCCGGGATTCTAGCTCTAAACTTCATTCACACAAGTACAGTCAGTGAACCACTGCACACATTCAAGGCATGTTCATCTATTTATTATGAAAGAGGAATTATGTTTTGGGCTATCTTTTTCTGAAAAACCTGTTGAATAAAACCTTATTAGCTATTTGCTTGGAGCAAAAAAACCATTTATTATACACTATGTAAACTCTAAAATATTTATTAAGCTTCACTGGAAATGTAGTTTCCACTCCTTGCATTCTTGTGAATATATATTATCACATTATATCCAGACCAATTAGACCAAGTAAATATAATCCAATGAAGTTTGGATGATGTTAGCATCAGTCATACTGAATTATTGCTTGAACCATCGTGTACAATTCAGCATCAGAAATGTGATAGATATGGTTTGTTAAAGACAATGTAGACAAATTTTAAAGGTAAATGACCTGTAGCTAATGACAAATAATAAAATGTCAGCGTTAAGTTAATCCCCCCAAATGTCTATGAGAAGAACCGAATATAAGAGCAGACAGTTTGAACCAGACAAAAAGACAGGAGCCCAGTGCCTTTGAAATAGAAGGCTTGTGTGGGACCCAATGTCTTGCAGGCTTCAGTGTATGCTTTGCCCTTCAATTAATAGGGGAAAAGGCGAGAACACTCGAACTGCTGTAGGATGCTTAGTACAGCTACAGATATAACAAAAAAAGATGCTAGCTCCTCCCTATGAGTTCTTTACCCAGAACTGTTTATGGAAATCATTATCAAAATATTGGTACTTCAATTTCAAATTCTTTGATCAACCTACCATTGTCGGGAGAGTTGGGTAATATGGAAACTTTAATAATTTGAGAAGAGCAGTTTTTTAAGAACTAATGGCATCTATATTACTTATGTTTGGAATACATCTGTGGTTCGACATCATGCCTTAGGTAGGTGTTTCTTATAAACAGAAACAACCAATTATAGATCTCTATCTTTATTTCTAATCATCTATCTATCATTTATCATCTATTTATTTTTTTCCCCAAACAACAAATTATGGATCTCTATCTTTATTTCAAATCATCTATCTACCTATCATCTACTGTTTCCCAAATAGTGGAGCTGACCCACTTCCTAAGGATTGCTTAAAGACAAACTAAAACTCTATGCATGCTACACCCAAAGTAAAAATCAAATTTTTTTTAAAAATTAATTAATTAATTTATTTTTGGCTGCGTTGAGTCTTCGTTGCTGCACGCCGCCTTTCTCTAGTTGGGGCGAGCAGGGGCTACTCTTCGTTGCGGTGCGCGGGCTTCTCATTGCGGTGGCTTCTCTTGTTGCGGAGCACGGGCTCTAGGTGTGTGGGCTTCAGTAGTTGTGGCTCGTGGGCTCTAGAGCGCAGGCTCAGTAGTTGTGGCGCACAGGCCTAGTTGCTCCGCGGCATGTGGGATTTTCCCGGACCAGGATTTGAACGCGTGTCCCCTGCATTGGCAGGTGGATTCTTAACCATTGTGCCACCAGGGAAGTCCCCCAAATCAAATATTTTTGAAGAAGAAAAAGGCATCATATTAAACAGGGTTACCAATATTTAAAAATGTGGAATATAAAAAGTCCGTTGCACTTATGGTCGCGAATGAATGTGTGTGACCGTGGCCCTCTTTCCAGCCTGCCTTTTTGTGTCTCCTCGACAGATATTACGGCAGAGACTGGGCTCACATATGCAGTCTTGAGAGTCAACATCCAAATGTTTTGGGGAAGATCTACTTGCATCTCCCAGGCCTGACCCATAGTGATCATTAAAGAAAAAGTTTTTGAGCAGTGAACAAATAGAAAGTGGGTAGGAAAGATACATATCTAGGATCTTTGCAGGCATCTCTGATCTGTGGACTTTGGGGGGAGTTAAATCTCAGTTCTGAGCACTATGATAGATCCCCTTATATTTTGGAAAGGTAAACTTCATAATGAGGTAAAAGATGATTTTAATTAATTCAGTTATTTAATCTTTATCAAAGCCTTTGTTACTGCATTTTTCTTTTTCTTAGAGCAAACGTTGGAAAGACACAGTTTTACAAAAAAGTTTTTATATGATACTGTGGTCTGGAATTTCCTAAAACATTTCCAGTTAAGAAATGTTGAAAGAATTATTTCTCATAAAAAAATCAAAATGGAACATTTTTTGAAAAGACGACTAATGAGCAAAACCAAATCTTTCCCTCTTAATAAGTAATGTAAAGTGTTAAAAATATACAGTGTGTCACCAAATGCTGGATCCAGATGTGCCCCATATCGACATTTTGGCATATTTTGACATAAAATGACTAAGAAAAATTTTAAAATCCCTCTAGATGGCTCAAGTTAATGAACAAGTAATTTAAAGTGAGGCCAGGATAAGTAATGCCCCAGGAGGAAGACGAGAGTAGAAGAAAATGACATGTGATTTTGTCCCTTGAAATGAGGCCAGCTGAGCACAGCAAAACCCTCGGAGCCACGCATGTTGAAAAGGCAAGGATTATTGCTGTGAAACTTCACTGAGCCTCATCCTGAGCACTGTGACTTCCTACTACTCTACCTTCCTATGTCTGTATGTCCTTCATGGTCTAGATTAATTTAATCAGAGAGCCTCATTTAACAGTCTTTGGAATACTGCCTACAATAGAAGCTTTTTATCTGAAGCAGTGGGGACTGGCAGTGGGTCAGTGAATTAAAGTCAAAGCAGGGAATCACACAAAAATATCCTCTTTAACTTGAGTATTTTATTTTAATCTGACATATATAAATATACGTTCATTTATAATCTTTGATATTGGCCCACGGGCCCCTCTTTGGAGTTTTCCATAGCTTTTCTCATCTAAACTAGACCATAATGCATTTCATTGACTTCCATTATCAGGGATTTGTTTAAAATGGAGCAAGAACTCAAGTATACATGCAAAGCAGTTTGAGTGCAGAAATCTGTATTTTTCCCTGATCATTTACATTTGTCTGGCCCATAACTAACTTAACAGCATTTTTTTTTCTTGGTGACTCATCTTTATCAAGTTTTTCAAAGCATGCCTTTGATGTTCATGAGAATGACAATGATTTCTCTTATCCCACTTTTATTTCTTTATTAAGGATAATAAAATGTGCAATTGGTACAAACAGGTGCAGAGGGCAAAAGTCTACCAAAGTCTAAGAGGAGTACCACCTGCCTGGAGCATGCCGTGTGCTCTGGCATGAGTCACTCCATTAAGGGAGCTTCGACTATGGGTGTGACAGGTTTTAGGAGGTGAGAAAACAAAGGGGAATAAGATGCTTTTATGGGATAGTGCAAGAGGCCAATTAAACATCAAATACACACACACACACACACGCATACACATATATATGTATATGTATAATTTAAAAAAAAATACATACAAAGCAGTATAAGAGAACCAAGGACTAATTTGTGTGTTTAAAGAAGCTTTCCTTGATCAACACAGTTCACACTAATCTTTCTCTTCTCGTGTATGGTTATTTCAAATATGCTTCATATGAATGATAAGGAAATGAGAACAAAGTCACTTCTATCAAATTAAGGTTTATTAGAAAACATTGTAAGTTAGAGATAATTGTTGCATATAGTGTGTATCATTGAAACGCTCTGCTTTGGTGGTGCCATTTCTATGGGGGATGGATATGGTGAGTCGTGTCTAAAGGGGTAGGGGGGAGGCAAAGGCGTCTAGTATAAACTACTTTAAGGCTGAACTGAGAATGTTCTTATAAATCTCTGACAGAGTGGCTGCAAACTTTTCGATATTTCCAACTATACTGAATTACACCAGGCTAAACTTGGTTCCAGAATATCTATCCTGTCAGTGGTCTGCATGGTGTGCTTGAATTGATGATTTTCTTTTTGATGACATTTCTAGGCCATAATAATGACTAATCAAGGAAGCAATCAATGAAATGTGCATAGTGCATTTGATTCAGTAGGATTAGAGTAACTGCATAATGTGACAGGGTATTGTGACATTTAAAACATTTAATTGAATTAAACACATGGCCATTCTATTTACTGGCTGCTGTTAGAACCCAAACATCTACACTGACAAGCCAAAAAAAGATTTGGTCATAAAGACTGGACATCATCATTGAAAAGCAAATCGTGTTAATAGAAAAGTTTTAAATCAATAATGTACAAATTTAAGGTATTTTTTTGAGTCAGGATATGTTTGTTGGAGAACAAAAATAAAAGTGAGAGAAGCACAAAATCTCTTTGGAATTTTTGTAATGTTGGGACCTTATGTATAAAACATTTGAGTGACTGTTACTCTTATAGTGAAGTTTTCTTTGGCTGAGGTTACTGTGAAAGATAAAGATTTAACAATAGCCCCTTAGATAAATGAGAAATGAGACAGAAATTCAAATACTGAAAATATTAACACTTAGGAAAATAAGGTGAAATACAACTTTTACATTACATCAGTGGCAGGGAAAATAATCATTCATCACATACAAGGTTGTTTTGTTACAAAAAAAAAGTAATAAAATCATTCAAATTGTTCACTGCTACCTTGGCCTTTAGAAGTAACTTTTGTCCTCGGTTAAACAAAAGCTTGCAGTTGGTAATAAGCAACCACGAATGTCTGGGGGGATGTCTTTTTAGCTGGAAATTTATGAATTAAGACTTGAACAAATCATTATCGTTGGGGTTTCAGTTAGGTTGTTGTACCTTGGAAAAATACAGTACCGATCTGCCGGAAGCCAGAGAATTAACCTTTTTCTATTTGTTTTTAGAGGCACGTTCTCATTTTGTACTTAGCAGTAATTACTTCCACTTTTCGCACTGATTCCCTATTGTTGCCAGTTGTAAAATTTCTGTTACGGTGTTTTGATTGCAGTGTGTTACGCGGAATGTGTTCAGATGGGAAAAAGCTTTACTAAGGCCTTATTCCCTAAGGTGTGGGCTGCTAATCCTGAGTTTGCCAGGCTGAGAGTCAACATTATTAATAATTTTTAGGGAATGTCCACTTTTCCCCAGATGTCTATAGTTAGCAATTCTAATATGAGGTCCTTTATCTAAAGTTTTATTTAAATGTAAAAAAGGACTGGTTGAAAAATGACGGACCTGCTCTTTTGAAACAGTAATAGGTAACATTTATTGAGTGGTTAATGCATGCTAAGTTTTATAAACATCACTTCACTGACAGAGTGGCTGCCTCTCTTTGATACTTCCAACTATGCTCAATCTTCAATTAGCCTTCTGAGATTGGTAATGTTCTTATTTCTGTTAAGAATCATTTTCAAAAAAGGTAAAGTCATGACTATCATACACATATAAAAAAGAATGTCTATTAAAGATTTTATTCTATTCATTAATCAATGAGAGAGCCAGGCAGATGTTACAGGTGATGCAAAAGAGAATCCAAACTACAAACACATTTGCAGATCAGAACCATTGAAATGAGTGTACAAATAGAAGCAGAACATTTTTTTTCCGTAGCAGGGTGAAGAAAGTCCATTGAACTTGTACTTAACTGAACAGAATTTACATGTCTACAGACAAATATACTGCATTGCTGTCAGTTATTTATGACGTACAGAGTTGTAGAACAGCCCCCTGGAGGGGTATCCCCTAGATAATGCACAGTTTTCCACTTAAGCACATAATTTCCCCTCCATGCCCATCTCTGTGTGTGTGTGTGTGTGTGTGCGCACACGTGTGTGTGTGTGTGTGCTCATGGATTGGAAGAATTAATGTTTTTATTTTAATTTTAATTTTATATTGTAGTTGATTCACAGTGTTGTGTTAGTTCAGGTGTACAGCAAAGTGATTCAGTTATACATATACATGCCCATTTTATAGGTGGTGATATCAAGGTTCAGAGGGGATGGGTTTTTGAATGGGTAATGTTCATTAGTAGGAAAAATCACCATATTGTGGGGAGGAGGAGATTTCTGAGTTAGTTAGTGGAAACAAAATACATGAGGTGAGTGAAGTCACTGAAAGATGTCCGCAGCTCCAGAGCCTTGTGGAGAAACTAACCAAATAATGAGTGGAAGAGGACTGCAGAATGTTTACATTTGACCCATTTGAGGTCTGGGCAAATGAGGCAAAGGATCCAAAATGACAGTTTGTGCCCTGCAACTGTTTCCTGACAATGGGAACCCCTCTCCAAATGCATGGCATTCCAATGAAAACAAATGCACAAACTATACAAATGGTGCTTAGAGCCGTATTCATTTTTCTTCTTAGTTTCACCTAATGTGAAAACCTGGGGAGGAGCTCTGGAAGGGTTTGTGATGCAGATAAAGAGTGAGGTTATTTTGAGCCTATAGTCAAGACAGCTTCTGGGCGTGGTGCAGGTTGCTCTTGCATCTCTGGCTCTAATACAAGTTAAGATAGTTGACAAACTGTGTAGTTACCCTTTGTTATGTCATCACTGCCTGGAAGGAAGCTAGGTAGGACAGGGATATGACACAGGCTCGTTTCCTTGGTGCTCTGGTGGGTTGTCTCGAGGCTGGAGCAGTTGCTCACATGGCTCTCATCCCTGCCACTTCCCAGAACTTGGGAGGGTTGAGCCAACGCAGAGGAGGTAGTAAGGATCAAATAGAGAGCATACATGACATACTGATGGACACAAAAGTAGTAAGTGACAAAGCCCACATTCAAACACCACTTTGTCTAATTCCCAGTTGTGTTCCTAAGTTCTCCACTACACCGTTTACCCTGTTTCCTTTAAAAAGCTGCATGCCAGAGGTCCACAGTAACTGCTAATTGTTCTAGGTAATGAGCTGTTTATCGGTCTCCAGTGTCTCTTCACGGAGTCATTTGGTGGGATCAGCATTGACTGTGATTGGTGACAGTCTCTGCTCTGTGCCATTACTACGGGTGAGAGAAGTTTCATACAGCTTTCACAGCAAAGTGACTTCATTTAGAGTATAAACTGAAAGCCGATTTCCACTGCATGAGGCCAGGAAATGTCCAGGGTGGCATCACACACTGTCCACAGTGTCTTGGGTCTTACATTTATCCACTTCACCTTTAGTATCATGTTGGAAATGCATGGGCTCAAACAAGAGCAAGCAGTGGGAAGTCTTGAATATTGTCCCAGCCCTTGAACATCATTACCTTTTCTGTCTCCGTTTTTCTCATTAATGAAACAAGGATAATAGCATTTGAGCTATATAGCTTCTGTGTAATTAATTCCACGAGAGAATGTAAAATGGGGAAAATGTTTCACATGTAAGAAATGATGCTGTTTGTTGTCAACCATAGAAATGCAGATTCAGGCAATGTCTGTAACAACCAGAGAGCCAGAGTAAAGTTAAGGTAATTTGGATATTGGATAATTCAGAACAGTCCCTTAAAAATGCCTCTTGTCCCAGTGTTTTAGTTGAGTTTCTCTCCATTGCAAGTGACCAGAAACCTAATTCAAATGATCTCAAGCTAAAAAGGGCTCTGATTTTATTTTTCATTTAGGATACCTGAAAAGTTCAGGGGTAGATATGGCTTCAAGTGTAACTTGATCTAGTGGTTTAAATGTCAGTATCAGGACTTGGTTCTTCCCTTCCCTTCCCTCCCCTCCCCTCCCTCTCCATCTGGACTTTGCTTTCGTTTGCATTGGTTTCATTCTCCAACAGATTTCCAGACCAAATAGCAAAATATCTGCTAGTCACTTTGAATTTACATTGGAGAGAGAATGTTTCTCTCCACGGTTCCTGCAAAAGATATGGGGTTAGTTATGATTGGCTCTACTTGGCTGCTCAGGCCAGTTTTTGGTTCTAAACTCACCCTTAAGGCTGGGATTGGAGTCAGCCTCATAGATGCCATTGGAATTGAGATGGGGGAGGAGAGCATTCACAAAGAAAATAAGGGTGCTCTTACGAGAAAAAGAGCAAATGTTGGCAAGGCAGAAGTGGAAACATTCTGAAGGTATTTGTGATAGAAAGAAACTTGAATTATCCTGATTGACTAGATGGCAATCAATACTATAAAATATGAAAAGCACATCAATTAAAATATCATTCTTATTTTGCTATGGGGATGTTAGGGAGATTGAGGTCAAGAGAAAAAATTGCTTGGAGTTAGAATAACAGTCCTATCAGAAATACGTCTTGAAGGGGTTACAGAATGAATGTTTATTTAGTTGGATTTTTAAATTTTATTTGTCTAATAGAATAATGGAAGTTCTAGGAGTAGTGATATAAACTTATCATTTATCTGTCTACGCCTGATACTCTGAAATATGGAACCTATGTTAAAAATTATGTGGACTCAATTTGTCTTTTCTTTTTTGAGAGAGAGATTTTCATGATGTCGGCTGTTTTATTCATTTGTTCAATAATTATTTATGGAGATATATATACAAAGCACTGTATATTCCAGGAAAAATAATTTAGCCATGGTCTTGCTGTATTTTAGTATATGTTTTCCTGATTGAAAAAAATGACATGAGTTATATAGTCAATTAACAAAAATGAAATTTAGCAGGCATATGGAAAATTGCTTAACCTCAGTAGTAAATAGAGAAATAAAAACTTAAATCAGTTTCCTTCCTGGTTCATCAGTGTTGATAATATCAGGGGAGAAATGGTAAATATAAATTATACAGTCATCATAGAGGGAAATTTTGCAATCTATTAAAATTTAAATTATACACAAGGACTCACATAAAAGAAAGCTTATTGTGGTATTGTTTGTGATAGAAAAAAAGCTGTACATAAACTAAAATTCTAGCAAGGGAAAAATGGTCAAGATGGTCAAATAGGCTAAAGAAAAAGAGTCCATGCTTAGGAATGTTACACAGCCATGAAAAAGAATTTGGTATATATGTAAGCATATTGAGAACAATAAAATCTGCTCTAATTTAATCTAACATGGATATATAAATATATAGATTATATTGTATCTATATACAAATATGTTTTTAAATACATAGAAAAAATTCTGAAAATAGACACATCCAACCTAAATATAATAGTGTTTCTGCTGGCCCCCCAGAGGATGTAAGGAATGGAATTGGCTGATGGGGTGGGAGTGGGGAGGCTTCATGTTACCCTGCATTGTTTGAAGAGTTTATGAGAATGCTCTCATGTAC
This sequence comes from Eschrichtius robustus, assembly GCF_028021215.1. Lineage (NCBI taxonomy): Eukaryota > Metazoa > Chordata > Mammalia > Artiodactyla > Eschrichtiidae > Eschrichtius > Eschrichtius robustus. The sequence continues at coordinate 95,891,497 of NC_090825.1, forward strand.
AGTTTCAAAATTGAAATCCAATTAATTTTTAAATTGGAGAGATACATATAGCTATGAGTAAAATACATACTGACTTTCTGCAAGCAATCCATTTATTACTGATTCTGCATAAAGAACTTTATTTTTTGATGTAATTTTATTCTTTTCATAAATATATTTAATTAAATATAATTTTTGTATCATTGTAATGTGTATGTCCAAGAGGTGTGAAAAATCTGTGCTCTTCAATACAGTAGCCACATGTGACTATTTAAATTTAAATTTAGATTAATTAAAATTATATAAAATTAAACATTTATTTTTTCAGTTGCACTAGCCATATTTCAAATACTCAGCAACCTCATGTGATTAAGAGCTACTGTACTGGAGAACACAGATATAGAATGTTTCCATCATCACAGAAAGTTCTATTGAACAGTGATTGTCCAAACGATTTTATTTTCCAGGTTCTCTCCTGTCCTTTGAAATTGCTTTTTTTTTTTTTTTTAATAAATTTATTTATTTTCTTTTTGGCTGCATTGGGTCTTTGTTGCTGCACATGGGCTTTCTCTAGTTACAGCGAGCGGGGGCTACTCTTCATTGTGGTGTGCGGGCTTCTCATTGCGGTGGTTTCTCTTGTTGTGGAGCACGGGCTCTAGGCGTGCAGGCTTCAGTAGTTGTGGTGCATGGGCTTCAGTAGTTGTGGCTCGCAGGCTCTAGAATGCAGGCTTCAGTAGTTGTGGTGTACGGGCTTAGTTGCTCCTTGGCATGTGGGATCTTCCTAGACCAGGGCTTGAACCCGTGTCCCCTGCATTGGGAGGCAGATTCTTAACCACTGCGCCACCAGAGAAGCCCCTGTGGGTTGCTTTTGAAAACATAAAATGTATTAACTCTGACCAATGAAAGGGAAAAATCCATATATTTACAGCTATCATCATCTAACATTTCTTAAGTTAATAGAAGAAAGTTTTTTTCTCAAACCCATGAAAATTTAGTATTTGGAGATACTCATATTTCCAGTGTTTGTTTGAGTCAAACCTTTCTTTAAAGTTGCCCCAGACTTTCATAGGAGAACCCTGAAGTGCCCCAAGTGAGGGGTGGGCATAGTATTAGAGTCCACTTTGCACCAGGATGGAGTTCACCAAATTTCCTGAAACTTTATTAATATGGAAAGCAACCAGCCCCCGGTGGGAGAGATTTGCCACCTTTGCTCTTGTGGCCCACACTAGGGGACCTACAAATTTTCACTGAGTTGATTCATATGCATTGTCCTATTGGAGCTTTGGGGTTTGTGAAATTTTGTTGTGCATTTTCTAGGAAATTCTGTCTTTGCCTAGCTGTAACTGTCGTGAGCTCAGAGTGCGAATTCCTGGGCTAATATCTTCAGCTCCAAGAGAATCTGTAGGATAATAGGTATAACCATGACTGATATGACCATGTCAAGAAAACAGTGGCCGCTTCAGGTTCAGGGAGAAAGAAATTTAATACAGAGAGTAAGGGGCTGACACAACCATTGCAAATGTGGGGAGTGGGGAGGGGTTTAGGTTAGGAAGGTCGCTTTTGGGAAATCTTAATGTAACTGAGCAGGACCCTATGGGGCCTTCCCAGGACAGACCCTTCCCCCCTATCCTCTGCTCTAGCTCCTCTCTGAAGTACCTAGATACTAGGATCTGATGCACACTTACTGAGTTGTTTTATGGATGCTAAACCCAGCACCAAATGGAAGAAATTAACTACTTGATGATCCTGAGTCCCCAGGCCTACTGGTGCCTAAGGATTAATAATGTTAACCGCCCTGTTACCTCACCATCAACCAGTCAGAGAATTGTCCATGATGAGACCACTCCCCCACTCCGCCCCCATCCCCCCACATAGCCTTTAAAAGTGCTTTGCTGAAACCCTTTATGGGAGTTCGGGTTTTTTTTTATTACAAGCCACCTGTTTTCCTTGCTTGGCCCTGCAGTAAACCTTTCCTTGCTCCAAGCTCCGATGTTTTGGTCTATTTGGCGTCACTGTGCATCGGGTACACGAACTTGTGACCGGTAACATTAAGAACGCCACCATAGAGGTCTTGGGTATCTTTAGCTCCTAGAAGTTGGAGGCAAACACCATAGTCACCTATCTACCCATATCTACACACCTGCCAGGAACTGCTGCTGGAGAAACATGGCTTCTTCTTCTTTCTCATCCCTCCAAATTGAGCATAACTGCCAGACATTGATGGAGTCTAGCTGGAGCCCTGCTGGTATGGAAGGCTGAGAAATGTAATTGCCAAGCTTTCTGCTCCCGAGGGATAGATGAGAGCAATGAAGGCAAGGAAGACAGAGAATGCCACAAACAACATCCAACAGGCACCGTCCCACCCTGTATCCTAGCACACTGCCGTTGCACGTGCAGAAGTGGGAACGGGGCAATCCTTTCTTCCAACCTCTACTTTGGAACACATTTATTTCTATGATTTGTTCAGTAAGTGCAAACAATGAAGACGAGGATTTTGAAAACTCTCAAGGGTCATTTACTTCATGGGGTCCCCAGATGTGCTGCTTATCAGTGTCACTGAGAGGTGTTCTAAAAATCCCGATTCTTGAGCCCTACCTCAGAGCTCCTGAAGGGGAATCTTCATGCTGGGGGTTGAGGCTGGGGATGGGAAGGGGGATCATTAGCCATGGATGGTGCTGTCAGACCAGCATCTGGGAGACTGATGGTACATTTTCCTCCTGTTTTCTGGAAGGCCATGCAAATTTTTCTTAGAATGATGAGAATCTGTCCTCTGCTACAGCTGTAAGTTCTGGCTTTAGGATGGAAAAGCACTGTCAGATGCTGCTACGTAGTCATATCCTTGGGCGTCCCAATGGCTCTTTATGAAGTCAAAGTATCAGCCTGAGCATGGTCCCTGAGATGATGAAGACATCCCCAGAAAGGAAATGTTGATAAAACCCTAAGTATTGGTAAAGTTTTGTCTTGCAGGGAGAAGAAAAGGGAAATGAAATATTTTGAAACTGCTTATATCAGTAATAAGCATATGTTTTCTGCATTGTGAAAAGGCCAACTGTAAATAAGCACTACTGCTGTCACTGCTTATTAAAAGACACACAAAACACATACTGGGGGACTTCCTTGGTGGTGCAGTGGTTGAGAATCCGCCTGCTCTTGCAGGGGACGTGGGTTCGATCCCTGGTCCGGGAGGATTCCACGTGCCGCAGAGCGACTAAGCCCACGCGCCACAACTACTGAGCCTGCGCTCCAGAGCCCGCGAGCCACAACTACTGAAACCCGAATGCGACAGCTGCTGAAACCCGAGTGCCTAGAGCCTGTGCTCCGCAACAAGAGAAGCCACCGCGATGAGAAGCCCGCGCACCGCAACAAAGAGTAGCCCCCGCTCGCCACAACTAGAGAAAGCCCACGCACAGCAACGAAGACCCAACGCAGCCAAAAATCAATACATAAAATAAACAAATTAAAAAAAAACAACAAAAAAACCACATACTGGACTGATTATACTATTTTTTTTATTATAAAAACATATATTAAGCTGAGGCCAACTCTAAAACACAACTTGTGTCTGTGAAAGGTGCTCAGGGAACTTAGCGGTGAGCAGGTGTTGGCTGCAAAGGTATGGCAGGTACATTAAAAATCCTTTTGTTTGTGTGATTAATTGGGTATTCTCTGGGAGCATGAAATATGAACTGATTTCCAGTTTTCGTAAGGGCTCTGGTTAGTTTGTAGGGTGGCTGGAATATATGATTTACAGTATATTATAACTAAAGGGGGAGGAAGAGTGACTTGGTAAAGAAAACAAGGGATTCATCTCTGCCATCTACTGTTTCACAGCCTAAATAAATTTGCGGAGTAAATGTGTGCTTGTTGGGGTATCTTGCCCTCTCATCTTTTTTTCCTTAGCTTTTTATTTTTAAAACAGCTTTATTGAGGTAGAAGTGATATACTGAGAACTGCACATATTGAATAAATACAATTTCTTCCACCCTTATCTTGTGCCAAAATTTTAAAAATGAATTTTTGCCAGAAGAATAAAACCATGTAAAAGTCATTCGGCCACGTAGATTCTGAAATCAGACTTGCTGGTGCAATAAACTTGATAAATGATGCTACTTACAATTGATGAAATTTCCTTTTATGAATCTGTGTTAAGAATGGAAAATCTGTGAACTTTAAACATACATGGAAATTGGCTAGCTTTGCAGCATGCACTTTGAGCCATTGGACTTTGAGTGTTTAAAAAATACTCATTTCCTCCAGTGTCAAAAGAAAATTCTAGACAGTGATGTAAACATGGGTACATGAAAGGAAAGGGTTCGAGCTCTTTACACCAGGAAGAGATTGTAGACATGAACTGACACTGGAACATAGGAGCAAAGCAAAGATTAATTAAACTGGCAAAATTATCTGATTTCAGGTTCAAATTCAGGTTCAAATATCCAGATCTACCAAATATCGAAGTTTGGTTTTCAGATCTTACTGCCTGTTTGAGGCAAGGAAGAGGAAATTCTTGGCTAACCAGTCAGAGAAAACAATTGGATTAACCAAGATATTCTTCATGACAATAGTAGCAAAAATGCAACATGACTTTTAAAAATCTTGGTATTAACTTTAAGAAGTGTTCTTGATTTGGGAGAGAGTCAATAACAGGATCTGAAAATCTGATAAATCCTCTGAACATTTTATTCATAAAAATAAACATGTTTCTGGAAACTATATATATATATATATATATATATATGTTTTTTTTTTTTTAATTTCTGTAAATTGAATCATATAGTATGGATTATTTTGTGTGTCTGGTTTTGCTTTCAGTGACATGTTTGTGAAATTCATCATTGTTTTATGTGGTCGCACTCATTTACAATGCTTTATTCTCTCCTATGTTTGACTGTATCACAATTTAATTATGCGTTCTTCTGTTGGTGAACATTTAGGTGGTTATATGTTTGTTATATGAACAACATACATGAATGCATGCATTTCTGTTAGGTATATGCTTAAGACTGAAATCACTGCATATGCAAATCTTTAACTTTAGTAAATGATGCCAAACTGACGTTCAGACTTGTGAAAATTTATACTCCCATCAATAGAATATAAGATATCCTTTTGACTCATTTTCTTGCCAAAACTTGGTGATGTCAGAAGAGCAAAAAAGTGATCATATTATATTGCAATAGTGGCTTCTTGGAAGCAAGACAGACCAGTGATTGGGAGAGAGCAAAAGGGGCCTTTTGTAGGTACTGACAGTTTTCTGGTTTTGACCTGGGTTACGCTGCTTTGATGTTCACCTTGTGATAAATTGTTGAATTGTGCACTCTGTGCACATGTCCATATACTCATTATTTAACAATTAAAAAGTAAAACAAAAAAATGTTATCATAAAATTTCACATATGATTTAGGATGTTCACAGATGTTTTCTGTTGTAAATGATTAGGAAATAAATAATCTTAGTTGTGAAAATGAAATTTAATGTTTGACATTGTCCAGCCAGGAAGTGGGAGTTTCCCTCTTAAAAATGACTCCAAAATGCTCTGAAAATTAGGGGGGAATAAAATATTTGTGTTATAAATTCATGAATTTGTGCTATTTAAAAAAATAGAATCTTCATCCCTATTCAAGATGGAAAGTATTATGAAAGCAATCAGAGTTTTGACTGTGGGTTTAGTAAAACTCTGAAGTTGCATCTTGGCACCATGGGGTCCACTTACGTCAGTCATCAAGTGGGGCTTCATAATTGTTAGCGTGCCTGAGAACTAACTGAGGAGATTATCTGGGTTACAGATTTCTGGGTCCAAGCCCCCAGAGAGTCTGACTTGAAGGTTTAGGGCGGGTCCAACAGTCTGGGTCTGAACAAGTGCTGCAGGCAATTTTCATGCTCCTCTGAGCACAAGCTGAATAACGCTCATTTGAAGTGATGAGTCTCTTGGTCCATCTTTTTTTTTTTTTTTTCAGTATTCTTTTCTGTCTTTTAATTTGCCTCTAACCCTTGATCTCTGTTTATTTCTTTTCTATTTTAATTTAGAATTTTCCTAATATCTGTGAGAGTATAATTTTTCCCTTTTTTCTAACGCTTTATTCTGTCTCTGTTAACGTAATCCTTCTTAGATTGTGTTTACTCTGATTTCCTCCCTCTTTTTCGTTTCTCTTTTCTGTCATTTTACCTTAGCGGAATGTTCCACAGAATTTATTATAAATAATATTTACTAAATACATGCCAGTTTAATGGTCTTTTCTTAATTTTAAACACAGATAGGTGAAACATCTGCTGTTTCTCTTTAAATATGACAAAAGTTAAATTAGGTTGCTTTTTTTTACTGATGTGTTCATTCGTCTTCCTACTCTATTTTGCTGATTTATATATCCCTAGTTTAGGTATTACTGAAGAAAGAAACCAGGGAAGAGTTCGAGATGCCTCTGTATCAGGACAAAGGCTGGGCTATGGTCCTTTATAAATTGTTCCAGAGGAAGCTGGGCACATCTGCTGACAACTGACAGACTTTCACTCCCTTTTCTCATAGGAGACAAAGAAAAAGAAAGTAGATTGTTTCCTTTGAAAGATATGTTAATTTTTTCCTAGGAAATCAGATCACTATCTTGGGAAAAAAAATGATCAGTTGACTCTAGCTGTCTACAAGAAATCAAAATATAAATTACCTAGCTCAGTATTTGATACAGAACAGACTGCCAATAAATTTTGGATGAAAAACTTCTGGCAAAATGTTATTCCTGGTGTTTTTGCATATATGCCAAATATTAGCTATAGATTTAATGTGTGCTGTCATAAATGCCATATTTGTACACATAACATGCAAAAGAGACAGATATAAAAGAAAGTAAAATTTGAAATACATCTGTATTAGTGATCATTTGTGTGTACTCAGATTTCATTCTCATATACTTACCAGCCCAAGGCTGGGAAGCTGCAAGGCCTAGTGATTAAGAGCTATGGAGTCAAGTGGACCTGAGTTCAAATGCGAGCTTGACCACCATATAGCGGGAGACCTAAGTTACGTAGCCTCTCTCAAGTCTGTTTTTTCATCTGGATAATGGGGATAAGAATAGTAGCTCCATCATTGTCTTGTTTTGAGGCCTCAGTGAGATACGTAGGTAAAGCATTTAGCACTCTGCCTGACACATAGCAGTGTTAGACAACTGGAACTATTATTATTCTTCCTGAATACAGAACATTTGTTACTTCCCAGAAAGTCTGTGCTAAGGAAAGGAAACTATCAGCTTTTACAATAATACTCACCATTGCTTCTCATTTTAAAAAATTAAGGGCTTCCCTGGTGGTGCAGTGGTTGGGAATCTGCCTGCCAATGCAGGGGACACGGGTTTGAGCCCTGGTCCGGGAATATCCCACATGCCGCGGAACAATTAGGCCCGTGTGCCACAACTGCTGAGCCTGTGCTCTGGAGCCCGCGGGCCACAGCTGCTTGTCTAGAGCCCATGCTCCGCAGCAAGAGGGGCCACCGCGATGGGGGGCCCACGCACCACAGCGAAGTGTGGCCCCTGCATGCTGCAACTGGAGAGAGCCCACGTGCAGCAACATAGACCCAACTCAGCCAAAAAAAAAAAAAAATTAATAATCAAGATATTGTTTATGATGCCTAGAATGCCCAAACAAAACCACTGAAAAGCCATATCATTTCAAAGTCTTTGCTTTATTAACCGAAATATATAACAAATATAACCAAGCTGTATAACTTCCACCAAGGATGCTGATCTTTCACTGGAAAGTACATGGGCTCCAAAACTGCCTCTTGCCGTATGGTCTTGAACAAGTCATTCAAAATCTTTGAGCATCATTTATTTTTTCAAAATGGGGCTAAAATCCTGTGTCATAAGGTTGCTGCAAAGATTGAGACAACAGGTGAAAAGGCCTAGCAACCAGAAGTTGGAATAGATACCTCTCGGTACTTTCTGCAAGAGTATCTGTAATTCACAGCCATTGGGGTAGGGATGGGCCTCAGCCTCCCCGTCAGAACCATGGGACCCTTTCCTTCCCTTGGTGACTCAACCATGGTTGGGTGGCTGATCCAAGCTAGACCAATCAGACTCTCTTTTCTGGTCATTTGTAATTGGGACACAGAGACTCTATTGGCCTTGGGCTCTGAAGGTAAGAGGTCAATGGTCAGCCAGGGATGTGCTGGCTATTTTTTACCATCGAGGCCACTTTTCAGTAGTGCAAAGAAACCATTGGGTAGAGAAAGGACAGATAAAGGCAACACCCAGAGAAAAGTAAGAGTAACAAGAGCCTGTGTGAACTAGAATTTGATCAGTGTCATATTGGCTCTGCAGTGCCCATTTTTTGGACCTAGTGCCTTATCAGGCCCTACTCTGATGCTTGCCTTTGGGTATTCCTTACACTTGCTGAAAAAGTTTCTTTTTTGTTAACCTAGCTTAGGTATGTTTTCCTTTGTTGCAATCGCATGATTAACTTCGGAAAGCAAGCACTCACCAAATGCTAGTTTCCTTTTCATTTACTTTAAAAGTTACATAAAATCATAAACAGGGCTTAAAGGGCATGAGTAAGGTCATGGCCCCCTCATTATTCAGGTATGGAAACTGAGTCCCAGAAACGTGTTTGAATGATATGTCCAGTATTACATGAGAGCTAACAGAAGAGTCAAATTTAAACCCAAGTACTTCGCCTACCAACTGCGTGACACAAATAAGAACTGAGGTTTGTGTGTATGAGTGTGTATGGAGAGGATGGGGGAGGGACAGTGGTTTACATATTTTACATAATTTTGTTTCCATGACCTGCCCAGATGCATTTCAAGCTTTTGAACAGAGATAGAATGCTTCTTTTGGGATCAATTGCTTCTCTGTTATTCTTGGTGAGGTTGGCTAATGGTTAGTTGAGCCTGTTATCTTACGTGAACATATTCTGTAGACGTGTATTTAGGATCTTTTGAATATAAATGAAATTCATTATGAGTTTTAGAATTTCTGATGATTTAAAAAAGATGGACCCCTTACATTAAGTAATTTCAGTAACCAGAATCAGAATCACTGAAAAGTTTCTTGCCTGTTTATTTCAAGGTTCCCAAACATTGGAGGCAAATTCCTTAAGAGAGACTCCTGTTTACCATGAAACCCAAGAACATAAACAAGTTGAGAAGCATGCATTCTAAAGCCTTGCAGATGCTCAGCTTTCTTCCATTTAAAGAACAAAGCCTGAAAACATTCCTAGCTATATGAAACGTTTCCTTTCTTTAACATTGTTTTATTATTTTACTTTTTATAGTTAGGTTGAGAAACAATAATGACGTCTTGATGATAGGGCAATATGGGTCTGCTTTACTAAGTCTGGGAGCTGACACTGTGTGCAGAAGAGGTAGGTAGTGTGTGGGAATCGGAGTTTTGAGGGTCCTGAGTCCACTAGGTAATATCCGCCCCACGTGGAAATGATTTCTCCAGTGACCTCCACAACCCACACTGAACTTTTAAATGGTATTTCTCTGTTGAATTAAATTGAATTCCAAAAATGTTTATTGAACATCTATTTTATTGAAGTGGTAGTGTTGGTGAGGATTGGGGATTGGGTGATGTTCTATAGAAATGAACAGTGCACATTCTCCATCCTCAAGAAATTTACAACCTAGAAGTTTACTTAATGATGTTCCTGATCCATATTTTTATGAATGGTGGTCCTCGGTCTTAGATGCACATGAGAATCACCTGGGGAGATTTAAAAACTCTTAATGCCACAGGCTGTGCCCCAGACAAATTAACTCATAAATCTGGGGGTGATATCCAAGCATTAGTAGTTTTTAATGCTCTCCATGTGATTTCAATGGGCAGCCAATCAGTATTTCGTGAATGAGTTATAGGTATGTCCAGATACTGATCTTGTTAATTCTTTGAGCTGTTGTGCAAGGCCTGGAGTAGATGGAGCCCACAGCCTGTTAGCTCTGGCCACAAGTATTCTCCACCAGTAAGCTGTTAAAATATATTTTCTATGTACTATGATGTAGAGAAGGTTGGGGAGCACAGAAATGTCTCATTTAAACCTTATGATAACACTGTGAGAGAACCATTTGTTGTTTCAGATTTTACAGGTAAAGTATTTAAAGCTTTGAGAACTAAAAACTGACTGCACTAAAATCACAGGGTCATTCACAGAGCTGATATTTGGACCATACTTTTCTTACATTGCAACTTCTTAGGTATATTACAATGCAGACTGTGAAAAGTACTGTAGAGTCATGCAAATAAAACACTATGGAAACCCAGAGAAATAGACATTGATTCTGCTCTAGTGTGATCAGGAAAGAATTTGTCATTTGAGCTGGACCTTCAAGAATGTATGGATTTCCAGAGGTAAAAATGTGATGTTATCCTAGGTTTATATAATAAATAGTGATCTTATTTGGCTATAAAATAAAACATTAGAAGCTTACCTATCCTGGATCCCTAGTAGAATCGTTTGGAAAGCTTTCAAAATGTATTGATGCCAGAGCCCCACCATAAACGATCAAATCAGAGTAGTGGGATAGGACCCTCTGGGATGGTGTGGAAGGAAGCAGCAGGAAGTAAAACTGGTTTGGGGTTAGATCACAGAGAATATGGAATGTGAAATTTACTTGATTTATTACTTAGGTTATGGCAGGCCAGGGAAGGCTTTTTTAAGCAGGACAATGATAAAGCATCAACTTATAAACTCTGTCCAACTCCCTGCTGTCTTCTGTTTTGTTACTTTTTTAGAAAATATCAAGAATCCCAGTGGAAGTGGTTTTAAATCCAGGAGCCTATCAGGATTCCCTGGGAAGGCTTTTCAGTTACACCTTCTTTCTCTGGTTCTGGGACGATGCCAGAGTCTTGAGGACGCCTGGATAGTTCCACAAACTATATTCAAAGACAACCCCTTCTCTGGCCTACCCCAATTTTAATATATCCAATTAGGGGACAGAGAATGTGAAGTTAGGGAACAGTCTACCATCCTCACTTCTGACACCAATTTCAAATTTAGGGAGTCCCCAAAACCACCCTCCATTTTGATAATTCACCAGAAGGACTCACAGGATTCACTGAACTCTGTTATGCTCCCAGTTCTGCTTTATTACAAGGAAGGATCAGAATCAGATGAGGGGAGAGATGCCCGAGGCCAAGTCCAGGAGGGCTCCAAAGGTGGACCTTCCAGTTGTCCTTTCCCAGTGGAGCTCTGAGGGAGGGGCAGTTCCCTCCTGTGGTCTCAGGAGGGTGGGGCAAACGCTTATTGATTTTATTTCTTTCCCTGTCTTCCTACAGCTTGGCCCTGATGTGACATAGTCTCAGGAAGTGCAGAGCAGTGTAAAAAAAGCCCCCTTTTCTAATAAATGGGTCCAAAAGGGGAGTTTCAGTGAACCAAAGAGAATTGAAGATATCTCAAGAGAGGATGGAGCTTGGGAAGGGGACTCCATAAAGTTGTTTATGAACTCCTTTGAACTCTGGGGATCACGTCTAACCTACACATGTGAGTATCTTACTCTAAACAGTGAACTGTAGATTTTGAAGACTGAATTATAAGATAGAACACTGCCCAGATCCCAGACTGGTCACTGGATAGCAGACAGAGGATGGGTCCAAAGAGCATTACAGAGGCTTTGAAAACAGAACTGACATTGGAACCACAAACACAGTGAAAGGCTGGTCATAACTTGAGACTTGAATCGAACCAGGTTGATTGTCTACTGAAGCAAAAACTTCAACATTTTCCATAGAATTTAAGTAAGACCTAGAGTCTTATAATATTCAAAATGTATAGGATACAATCAAAATTACTTGGCACAGAGATAGCCAGGAAAATCTCAACTCACATGGGAAAAGACAATCAATAGATGCCAATGACAAGGTGACACATGTTGGAATTACCTGACATAGACTTTGAAGCAGCTATCATAAGAATGCTTCAACAAGTAAGGGTGAATACTCTCAAAAAGAAAGGAAATGCAGAAAGTTTAAGCAAGTAGAAGATACAAATAAGAACTGAATGAAAATTTGAAAAATACAAATTGAAAAATACAATAACCAAAGTTGAAAACTTACCTGTTGGCATAAGAGCAGAATGGCAATAACAGAGAAATCAGTGAACTTGAGGACAGATAAAATTACCCAATCAGAGTATCAGGGATAAATAGTATTAAAAACAGGAAAAGAAACAAAGTCTCAGAGAACTGTGTGTGTGGAAAAATCATACTACCCAATTTTAAGACTTACTCTAACGCTTCAGCATAAAGACAGCATGGTATTTATGAACAACTAGGCCAGTGGAACAAAACAGGGAGTCTAGAAATAGACACACACACAAATATAGCTAATTTGTTTTTGACAGAGGTGCCAAGCAAATCAATAGAGAAGGCATAGTCTCTTGGTGTTGGACCTCTGTCTGTAAAAAGAAAACCTTTGATCTAAATCTCTCATATTATTCAAAAATTAACACACGATGGATCTAACATGTAAATGTAAAATATAAAACTGTATGATGTTTAGAAGAAAACATTAGAAATCTTTATGACCTGGAGTTAGACAAAGAGTTCTTAGAGATGGTACCAAAAACAGATCCATAAGAGAAAAAAACCCATAAATTAAAATTTATCAAAACCAAAAACTTTAAGAGAATGAAAAGACAGGCTAGAGATAGGGAGGAAATACTTGCAAATTGCATATCCAACAAATAGCTTGTATCAAGAGCATATCAAAAGCTCTCAAAACTCAACATGAAGAAAACAAACAATCCAGTTTAAAAGTGGGTCTGAGACTTGAACAGACACATCACTTAAAGAGGAAATATGGGTGATAAATAAACAGGAAAAGATACCCCATGTCATTAGCCATTGGAGAAGTGCAAATTAAAATCATGGCATACCTGTTACAATGACTAAAAAAAAACCCTGATAATATCAAGTGTTGGTGAGAATGTAAAGTAACTAGAATACAAAATGGTACAGCCACTCTGGAAAACTGTTTGGCAGTTCCTGATAAAGTTAAACATATACTTACCATATGACCCAGCAATTCTATTCTTAGATAATTTTCCAAGTGAACTGAAAACGTATGTTCACATAAAATCCTGTACATGAATATTTACAGAAGCTCTGTTTGTAATCACTAATAACTGGAAATAACCCAAGTGTCCTTCAGTGGGTGACTGGATAAACACACCGTGCATGGTGCCTTCATATAATGGAACACTAAACATCTCAGCAGTAAAAAGGAAGAAACAATTGATGCACACAAAACTAGCATGAATTTCAAAGGCATTTTGCTTGGTGAAAAAAGTCAATCTCAAAAGGTTACATACTCTATGATTCCATTTATATGACATTCTCAAAAAGACAACCCTATAGTGATAGAGAACAGAGTAGTGGAAAAAGGAAAACATGAAGAGGTTTTGGGGGTGATGGGATTGCTCTGTAAAGTGTAGTTTATACATGCTTTCCCCACATAGATTAAGTCAGCTGCAATGATGATTCGATGATTTCATTATCAGAGCTTATAATAGAAGCAGGGCATAGGTTTTCTTTTTCTATCTTCCAAAAATTGAATAAATGGAGAGAAACCCACAGGCTTCAGGAAAAATGGTCTTTGTCCACTGGGGTAGTACTGTCCATGTTATCTTAGACCAGGGGTTAGCAACCAATAGCCCTCAAGCCAAATCCTGCATGCTTCCTGTCTTTGTAGAGCCCCAGAGCTTAGAATATTTTTTACATTTTAATGGTAGGTAAAAATCAAAACAAAAATATTTCATAGGACATGAAAAGTCAAATTCAAAAGCAAATTCAAATTTCAGTGCACATGAATGAAGTTCTGTTGGAACCTGGCCATGCTTGTTCATTTACATATTGTCTGTGGCTGTTGAGTAGTTGTGACAAGGACTGAACGGCCCTCCCAAAGCCTAGAATATTCTTATGTGGCCCTTTATGGAAAAAGTCTGCCAACGATTGTTTTAGAATACTCCTTAGATAACGTAAGTATTTTTATTTAATAGCAGAACCCTAAGTGGATTAAGATCTAGTTATACTTTGACTCCATGAATAACTTTTGACAATTTTTTCAGAAAAATAATTTTTCTTACATAAACAAGAATCTTAAAAAGATCCACAATATTTCAGATATTGTCCCTTTTTCCCCCTTCAAGATCTGATATTTGATCAAGGAAAGAAAGTTCAAAAGTGTCCCCTCACTGACACCAAAAGATGGGGAATCTATTATCGTTTTTATTATCTGTGGGCTGCTTATGGTATCTCTGTATTAGAGGTTAATTATAGCAGCCCATTCCTGGGTGATGGGTTGTGAAACCAGAAGTTATCAGAGATAAACATTGCAGAATCTGATTTACTTGTTCATGAGTATACCATAAAATCCTCAGTTAAATTACATTTTTATGACTATGGCCTCCAAGTTTTTAAATACAGCCGTTTGATTACTTCATCGTTGTAAAGGCTGACTTTCTTTTTCCTACGTGGCAGTGAGTAATTTATAACGTCTGTTAAGTGAACAATATTTACCAAGTGCTATCAAAGAAGATAAAGATATATTTCACTGTGTCTTTACAGCAGTGTAGATAGCTAGAGAAAATATATTCACTACTTATGACTGCACTCCATGACATTAGAGTTCTATGAAGCAATTTATGTCCTACCTCTATTTATTCCTTGCTTAGTGTGTTTTTGAAGACCACTTTGGGTGTCTTCTTTGAAAGGAAAAAAATGATGCCTTAAAATATGATTTTCTTTAAATGCAGCTTAAATGACTATTCCGTATGTTGGGGAATTTATGTGCCAATCACATGTGATATATTGAATCATGTCATGACTTCTGTTCACAGTGTTAAAGACTGTATAAAATAATAACTTGTCTATTTGTGGTGGTTTCATAATTAAATGTAATAGTGGGTGCAGAATGTTTTGCAAAAATAGAAAAATATCAACTATATAGTTTCCCAAACATGGTCTTGTACATTGTCTCAGTTGATTATAATATGAATATAATTGCAATATGAAATATACAAGGCAGATATAATCATCTTTATGCTACAAAGGAGGGAAATGAGATTCAAATAGGCTGAGCGACTTACCCAATGACACAGTTTATGAGTGGTGGATTGAGGAATAGAACAGAGATCTTCTAATTCCCAGTCCAGAGATTGTTCTGCTGCAGTATATTTGCTACCTTATTCCTTATTAAGAAAAACACTCTTTTGTCCTATAAATGGTAATGTTCTTTTTAAACCAGGGAATGACTTCTATATATTAAAATTCAGAAGTACAATCCTTTTGCATAAGTGTTGCCCTTCACCCTATCCTCCTAGATTTCTAGATCCCAGCTGTATAATGGAGTTGATTTATACATAATTTCCTGCCTGAATTTGGTAGTGAAAATACGAAATGAAAGTGTTATATGGGTGTGGAAACATGTAACCCCCCTTGTGGAGTTAGAACAAATTGCTTTGGGGGTTTATGTTCGTGCGGTGTGGTCAGGACCGTTTCTATATTGATCTTTTCTCAGCAGCACTAAACCTCAGACAGTAGGAACACCACTGCAGTTTTACTTAGCACCAGAGGCAGGATGGGTCTTCACAACCGACTCATGCAGTTAACGTCATAGAATGTATTGAGGTGGCAGATTGTACTTTCTTACCCAACAGTCTGTAAATATTAGATAAGTGGGGGGCTGTGGCATCTATTACCTCAGAGCTATATTATATTAACAGTTTATTTTAAAACGACCAGTTGAGCTGTTGGTACATAAAACCAGCTACCCTTTTCCTTTATCATTTCCATGAGGCCAAATTTCTGATCCTGGGTATAAGTCAGCGCCTATGGCCAGGGTTGCCTATGGTTAACATGTGTGTTTGGGAGAATCCTTGTACTCAAACTCCTCAAAATGTTTTTTTTCCAATTCTCTTTCTGTTGGCTTCTGTATTAGTGCTTTTTCTCACCCTTCTGTGATCCACCTTTCTCTGCCTTTTGGGACCTTGACTACTTCAGTGGATATACTCATTTATTCATTCATTTATTCATTTATTTATGGCTGTGTTGGGTCTTCGTTTCTGTGCGAGGGCTTTCTCTAGTTGTGGCAAGCGGGGGCCACTCTTCATCGCGGTGCGCGGGCCTCTCACGATCGCGGCCTCTCTTGTTGCGGAGCACAGGCTCCGGACGCGCAGGCTCAATAGTTGTGGCTCACGGGCCTAGTTGCTCCGCGGTATGTGGGATCTTCCCAGACCAGGGCTCGAACCCGTGTCCCCTGCATTGGCAGGCAGATTCTCAACCACTGCGCCACCAGGGAAGCCCGATATACTCCTTTTTTAGTTGAGTTTATCATGTGCTTGTTGCACTGAGCCTTTATTGGTTTTGCAAATGGAAAGAGAGCTGACTTTGTTTCCTTGAAATTCACCTTCTCTATTTTACCATGCTAGATATATCTGGTTTCCACTTTGACCTTCACATTATTCTCTTCTTTAAAAAAAAAATTGTATGTATTTAAGATGCACAGCATGATTTAATATACATATACATAGTGAAATGATTACTACAGTCAAGCTAATTTATGTATCTTCTCACACAATTGCCTTTTTTTTTTGGTGGTAAGTGCATCTGAAATCTATTCTCTTAGCATATTTCCAGTGTTTAATACAGTATTAATTTAACTATAGTCATCATGCATGTAATTCTCTAGACATATTCATTCTGTGTACTAACTGCAACTTTGTACCTTTTGACCAACATCTCCCCATTTCCCCCATATCCCCAGTCCCCAGTAACCATTCTACTCTCTGCTTCTATGAGTTCAACTTTTTTTTTAGATTCCACATATAAGTGAGATCATACAGTACTTGTCTTTCTCTGTCAGGCTTATTTCACTTCAGTAATGCCCTACAGGTTCATCCATGTTGCAAATGGCAGGATTTCCCTTTTTCTCTTGGCTGTACAGTATTCCCATGTATACATATACCACATCTTTTTTATCCATTCATCCATTGATGGACACTTCAGTTGTTTCCATATCTTGCTATTATGAAAAATGCTGCAATGAACATGAGACTACAGATAGCTCTTCTATATACTGATTTCATTTCTTTTAGAAAAATACCTAAAAGCGAGATTGGTAATTCTATTTTTGTTTTTTTGAGGAATATTCCTACTGTTTTCCATAATGGCTGTACCAATTTGCATTTCCAACAACAGTGTAGGAGGGTTCCCTTTTCTCCACATCCTCACTAACACTTGTTATCTTTTGTCTTTTTGATAATAGCCATTCTAACAGTTGTGAAGTAATATCTCATTGTTGTTTTGATTTGCATTTCCCTGGTGATTAGTGAGGTTGAGCATCTTTTCATATATCTGTTGGCCATTTGTGTATTTTCTTTGAGAAATGTCTACCCAGGTTTTTTTGGCCTGTTTTTTTAATTCTTAAACTCGATTCTTGCTATTGAGTTTTTGAGTTCCTTACATATTTTGGATATTAACCCCTTATCAGATGTATGGTTTGCAAATATTTACTCTCATTCATTCCATAGGTTGCTTCTTTACTTTGTTTCCTCTGCTGTGCAGAAGCTTTTTAGTTTGATGAAGTCCCATTTGTCTATTTTTGCTTTTGTTGCCTGTGCTTTGGGGTCATATCCAAAAAAATCATTGCCCAGGCCAATATCAAGAAGCTTTTCACCTCTGTTTTCTTCTAATAGTTTTATGGTTTCAGGTATTACATTTAAGTCTTTAATCCATTTTGCATTGATTTTTGTATATGAAGTGAGATAAGGGTCAAATTTCATTTTCTGCATGTGGAGAACCAATTTTCCCAGCACCATTTTTTGAAGAGACTGTCCTTTCCCCACTGTATGTTCTTGGCACCGTTGTGGAATATCAATTGATCATAAATGTGTGGATTTATTTCTGGACTCTATATTATTCTGTTCCATTGATTTATGTATCTATTTTTATGCCAGTGCCATGCTGTTTTGATTACTTTAGCTTTATCGTATATTTTGAAATCAGGTAATGTGATGCCTCCAACTTTGTCTTTTTTGCTCATGATTACTTTGGCTATTTGTAGTCTTTTGTGGTTCCATATGAATTTTAGGATTTTTTTTCTGTTTCTGTGAAAAATGCATTGGGATTTTGATAGGGATTTCATTGAATCTGTAGATGGCTTTAGGTAGTATAATCAGATTAACAATATTAATTCTTCTAACCCATGGACACAGGATATCTTTCCATTTATTTGTATCTTCTTCAATTTCTTTCCTCAATGTTTTATAGTTTTCAGTGTACAGATTTAACCTGCTTGGTTAAATTTATTTTAAATATTTTATTTTATTTTATTTGATGCTACTGTAAACGGGATTGTTTTCTTAATTTCTTTTTCAGATAGTACATTGTTAGTGTGTAGAAAGGCAAATAAATTTCACACATTGATCTTGTATCCTGCAGCTTTCCTGAATTCATTTATTAGTTTCAACTGTTTTTTTTCTGTGGAATCTTTAGGGCTTTCTGTATATAAGATTATGTCATCTGCAAACAGAGACAGTTTCACTTCTTCCTTTCCAATTTGGATGCCTTTTATTTCTTGTTCTTGCCTAATTGCTCTGGCTAGGACATCCAGTACTATGCTGAATAGAAGTGGTGAGAGTAGACATCCTTGTCTTATTCCTGATCTCAGAGGAAAAGCTTCTAGCTTTTCACAGTTGAGTATGATATTAGCAGTTGTGGGTTTGCCATATATGGTATTTATTTGTTGAGGTACATTCCTTCTATACTTAAATTGTTGAAAGATTTTCTCATGAAGGAGTGTTGAATTTTGTCAAATTTTTTTTTTGAATCTGTTGAGATGATCATATAATTTTTATCTTTCATTTTATTAATGTGTTGTATCACATTATTTATGTATGTTGAACCATTCTTGCATCCTATGGTTAAATCTCACTTGGTCGTGGTGTATGATTCTTTTAATGTGCTGTTGAGTTAGTATTTTGTTGAGGAGTTTTGCATCTGTGTTCATCAGGGATATTAGTCTGTAGTTTTCTTTTCTTATAGTGTCCTTATGTGGATTTGGTATGCAAATGATACTGCCCTTGTAAAATGAGTTTGGTAGTGTTCCCTCCTCTTCAATTTTTGAGAGAGTTTGAGAAGGATTTACATTAATTCATCTTTAAATGTTTGGTAAAATTTACCAGTGATGCCATCAGGTCCTGGGCTTTTATTTGTTGGGAATGTTTTGATTACTGATTCAGTCTCTTAGTCATTATTGGTCTGTTCAGATTTTCTATTTCTTCATAATTCAGTCTTGGTAGGTTGTATGTTGAACTTATCCATTTGTTCTAGGTTATCCAACTTGTTGGTATATATATGTTCATGGTAGTCTCTTATGATCCTTTGTATTTCTCTGATGTCAGTTGTAATGACTCCTCCTTATTTATACAGGCATACTTCATTTTATTGCACTTCACAGATTTTGGTTTTGTGGGTTTTTTTTTGCTTTTTTGTTTTTTTTTTCGGCTGTGTTGGGTCTTTGTTTCTGTGCGAGGGCTTTCTCTAGTTGCAGCGAGCGGGGGCCACTCTTCATCGTGGTGCGCGGGCCTCTCACTGTCGCGGCTTCTCTTGTTGCAGAGCACAAGCTCCAGATGCGCAGGCTCAGTAGTTGTGGCTCACGGGCTTAGTTGCTCCGCGGCATGTGGGATCTTCCCAGACCAGGGCTCGAACCCGTGTCCCCTGCATTGGCAGGCAGATTCTCAACCACTGCACCAGCAGGGAAGCCCTCGGTTTTGTTTTGTTTTGTTTTGTTTACAAATTGAAGGTTTGTGGCAAACCTGCATCAAGCAAGTCTATTGTTGCCACTTTTTCAATAGCATCTGCTCACTTTGTGCCCCTGTGTCACATTATGGTAATTCCTACAGTACTTCAAGCTATTTCACTAGTACTGTATTTGTTATGGTGATCTGTGGTCAGTGATCTTTGATGTTACTGTTGTAATTGTTTTGGGGCACCACAAAACATGTTCATATAAAATGATGAACTTAATAAATGTTGTGTGAGTTCTGACTGCCCCACTGACTGGCTGTTCCCCAGTCTCTCTCCCTCTCCTTAGACCTGTCTATTCCCTGAGACACAAGAATACTGAAGTCAGGCCAGTTAATGACCTTACAGTGGGCTCTAAGTGTTCTCGTGAAAGGCAGAGTCAATCGATGTGGCAAACTTCGTTGTCATCTTACTTTAAGATATTGCCGCCACCCACCCCCACTCCCCACCTTCAGCAACCAGCACACTGATCAGTCAGCAACCATCCACAGCGAGGCCAGACCTTCCACCAGCAACAAGATTACAACTCACTGAAGGCTCAGGTGATGGTTAGCATTTTTTAGCCATATAGTATTTTTTAATTAAGGTATATACATTGTTTTTTAAAGACATGATGCTATTGCACAGTTAATAGCCTAGAGTATAGTGTAAACATAACTTTTATATGCAAAATTTGTGTGACTCACTTTATTGCAATATTTGTTTTATTTCAGTGGTCTGGAACCAAACCTGCAGTATCTCTGAGGTATGCTTGTACTTTTATTTATTTGGATCTTCTCTCTTTTTTTCTTAGTTAGTCTAGCCCAAAGTCTGTCCATTTTGTTTATCTTTTCAAAAACTCTGTGTCTTATTTTCATTGATCTATTTTACTGCTTTTCTAGTCTCTATTTTATTTATTTCTTCTCTGATCATTCTTCCTTCCTTGTGCTAAATTTAGGTTTAGTTTGTTCTTTTTCTAGTTCCTTGAGGTGTAAAATTAGGTTATTTATTTAAGATCTTTCTTCTTTTCTTAGTATAGGTGTCTATTGCTATGAACTTCCATCTTAGAACTGCTTTTGCTGCATATCATCAGTTTTGGTAAGTTCTGTTTCCATTTTCATTAAGTCTCCAGATATTTTTTATTTCCTTTTGATTTCTGATTTCTTTTCTCACCCATTGCTTGTTCAGGTGTGTTTGTTTAATTCCACATACTTGTGAATTTTCCAATTTCCCTTCTGTTATTGATTTCTGGTTTCATACCATTGTGGTGATAAAAGATTCTTGATGTGATTTCCATCTTCTTAAATTTGTTGAGATTTGTTTTAGGGGCTAACATGTGATCTATCCTGGAGAATGTTCCATGTACACTTGAAAAGAATGCATATTCTGTTGCTATTGGATGGAATGTTCTATATATGTTTATTATTTCTATTTTACCTATAGTGTTGTTTAAGTCTACTGTTTTCTTATTGATTTTAGGTCTGGATGATCTATCCATTGTTGGAAGTGGTGTATTGAAGTCCTCTGCTATCATTGTCTTGCTATCTATTTTTCCCTTCTGTTCTATTAATATTTGCTTGACATCTTTAGTTGCTCTGATACATTACTCTTTCATTTAAATATATGTATTAAGCCTCTATCACATGCCAGGTATTATTTTAGCTTCTTGGGATGCATCAAAGAACAAAACAGAAAAATACAAATTTCTCTAGTGGAATTTATATACTAGTGGGGAGTGGGTTTGGCAGGGGATTTGGGAAAGAGAAAGACAATTAGTGCTGAACAAAATTAGCAAGTACATTGTGTAGCATATTAAAATGAGGAGAGGGGATGGCTGTGCAAATATCAGGGGGATGAACATTCCAGGTAGAGGTAGCAACATCCAATGTTGAGCTATTCCTGGCGTGTTTGAGAAATAGCAAGAAGGCCAGTGTAGTGGAGTGAGTAGGTGAAGAGGAGAGCAATAGGAGATGAGGCAGAGATGTAAGGCGTGGGGTGGGGGAAAATCATGTATGGCTTACAGGCCACTGTAAGCCTTCCACTTTTATTCTAAGTGAGGAGAACCATTGAATAATTTCAAACTGAGAAGGACATGGTCTGATTTACATTTCCATAGCCATGTCGAGTCTGATGAGCCCATCAAAGACAGTCTTCATTTCTGTTGCAGTATTTTTGCCTAGCATTTCCTTTTGGTTCTTTCTTACAGTTTCCATCTCCCTGCTTACATTATTCATTTCATCTTGCATACTGTCCACTTTTTCCATTATAGCCCTTAATCGAAGTTATTCTAAATTCCTGGTTTGATAATTCCAACACCTCTGCCATATCTAAGTCTGCTTCTGATGCTTGCTTTGACCCTTTAGACTGTGTTTTTTGCCTTTTAGCAGGTTTTGTAATTTTGGGTTGAAAGCCAGACATGATCCTGCTAGGAGTTAGGCCGTGTTTATTGTTTGTTTTACCTGCGGAGTCAGAGGCTAAAATTTCCCCTAATGTCCTTGGTTTTGTCTTCTCTGTTTCCCTTGGGTATCACTAGAGAGATCTTAAACAGAGTCTGGATCTTGGAGTACTTTTAGCTGTAATCCCCTATTATGATAAAGAAGCCCTATTGATATGGTGGAAAGACGTGCGTGAGAGAAAGCATCTGTAGTCCCATGACTCTCAGGCTTTTAGTGAGTCTGAATTGGTTATTTCCCTCCCCCCAGGTCAATTAGGTTCTGGTAAAATAGTTTCCTTTGAGGGCAGGCCTTGTTAAGAAAGGTGAGGGAAGAGAAAGAAAACAGATGAGAGGAAGAGCCATGCCAGGGGAGGACTTGTGCACAGGTTGAGGAGAATGCCACCTATTCCTTGCCCATCTGAGTCTGTAGAATGAAATTGCCCATCTCACTAAGAGATGACTCTACTTTTCAAGTTGCTCTAGCCAAAAATCAGAGAGGGTTCATGACTGCTTTCTTTCCCTCATAACCCACATCCAACCCACTAGGAAATCCAGACTGTTCCATATTTGAAATGTTTCCAGAATTCAACTGCCTCTTACCAGCTCTGCTACTGATGCCACAGAGCTGGTCTCCATCCTCATTTACCTACATTATTGCCATGGGCTGCTGACAGCTTCCTCCTCTTTCTCTCTTCTAAATAGTACTCTTGTACTCCAGACCCTCCCCTCATAGGCCACAAGGGCCTGTACAATATGCCCCAGCACCATCTTTCTCACTTACCTCCTTTCACTCTCCTCTTCACTGTGTGTTCTCCAGCCAATCCACATGTTTTCTTTCTTTCTTTCTTTGCCGCATATGTCTCTACCTCAGAGCTTTTTCACTTACCGGTCCGTCTTCCTAGAATGTGGTTCACCTATACAGATTCGTGACCAGTTTTTTTCACTTTTTTCACTTCTCTGCTCAAATGTGACCTTACTGAAGAGGACTTATTGACCGTACTGTAAAAAAAATCAATCTCCCATCTTTCTCTTTCTCTTACTACTTGGCTTTATTTTTCTTAGCATTTAGCACTACTTGGCATAATATATGTATGTTTATTGTTGGCCTTCTCTTACTAGAATATATGTTTGATAAAAATAGTCTGTTTACAACTGTATCAGAGACACAGTAGCCTTTTTGTTGAGTAACTAAATGAATGCGTGAATACCTATACTTCTTTTCAGAGGCTTTGGTAATCCAACCGCTAGTACTACGTATTCTTAAATTGTGAAACAGTCTTAGTCTGGGTTCTCTCCAAAGCAGAGTCTCAGATAAAGACTGTGTATAGACAGCTTACTGGGAACGCGATCTTGGGAGCAGGAGTGAGGGGTGCGGACACTAAGCAGTGAAGGAGGGAAAGCTGTTATAAGAATAACTTATCCACAGCTACCAGCATCTGATGGTACCGTCCCACAGGACCTCCTGAGTAAGATCCGTCCCCAACTGGTTTAGCACAGTCTCTGAGGCATTAACTCCCCTGAACTTCTGGGTCATTTGCATATGAGTGCCAAGTGAGTAACCACTAGATTTTCACATGATGATATCAGGGAAGCCCTGAGGTAAGAAGCCAGAAGTACATGTCACAGGCCAAGGTGAGGTGCTGGTAAGTTACTCGTGCACAAACTTGGTCATAGCCCAGAACTAGTTCCTGGAGCAATGACTGGAATAAGAGGTAAGGCCAGGAGGATTTGAAGTGATACATAAGAGGTGTTCAATATAGTCCATTTCCTCAGGTTCACCATGTTCTACAGTAAGTCCCTTCACGTTGGTGAGTAGTCACAGTATCAGCAGAGACTTAATTAAAACAAGAAAAATGACTACAGTCTCTGCTCCTTCACCCACATTCTAGATTTCCTTTACTTTTAACCAACAGTTTGACTGGTCTAAGTTGCTTGTCTGTTAGATTGACCCAGAACTTCATCCCTGAGGGTATGAGGCTTTAGCTGCCTTGGTCTTATTGGGCTGTGATCACTAAAATGCCCATGCACCATTAACGCCCGATATGGGTCCTAAAGCAGCATCTTTGTTGCTTTCTATCCCATCTTAAAATCAATGCCACATATTTTAGGTTTTGTCCCAGCAGCCCCCTACTTATAGATACCATTCTTTACGACATCCAGCTTTTACAGCATTTTAACAGCTACAGAGCTCCAGTGGCATACAGCAACCAGCATGTATTTTTTCTCACATATCTTTGGATCCAGTTGGGATAGTTCTGCTTCGTGTGTCTCATTCTGGGACCCGAGTTGAAAGGGAAACAGGTAAACGGGTATGTTTTTTCTCATGGGGATGGCTGAAGCACAAGAGGGAATATTTCAAGCTTCTGCTGATGTTACGATCACCAATATCCCACTGGCCAAACCAAAGTCACATGGCCAAGTTGAAAATCAAAGTGCGGAAAAGATAATCTACCCGCGATGAGTACCAGCATGGATGTGGATATACAAAACTACTAAAGAGGAGTGAAGAATTGAAACCAATAGCTCAGTCTACCACAGGGAGTGAAATAGTAAGTGAGAGAAGGCTAATGTAATAACCTATTCCTAAGTTGGCCATTGCTGTAAGCAGTCAGTGTGAAATTCTACAGGACCTCCTGAGAAGTACTGCAAAAGATGCCTTAGGACCATTTGCTCAAGTGAAAGAAAGGGAAAGGGTCTCTCCATAGTTCCTTCTGGGTTGCACATGTATGAGTGCTGAGCTGGCTCCTGGGGGTGCCCCCTCCCCTGGTATCACAGAAGCCCTTGAGCAGGAAGTAAGAGGCCAGCAGTTTAGTCCTACAACAACACATTGTCAGTTTTCAACTGTGAAAAGGGGACGACTGTGTGGAATGAGTCAAGTCAAGGAGACTTGAAATGCACAAAGGGTTTCTGGTAAAGCCACTATCTTCACCTCCCACACCAGTATCACCTTTAATTCTGGTGTTCAGCTTTCCGGCCCCCAGGCCCCATACACCAGTGAATATCTAATTCTGGGTCTCATTTCAGCAGAACCTTGTTCTTAATGATGCTTTAATCTAATATATTAAACGT
Organism: Eschrichtius robustus; assembly: GCF_028021215.1. Taxonomy (NCBI): domain Eukaryota; kingdom Metazoa; phylum Chordata; class Mammalia; order Artiodactyla; family Eschrichtiidae; genus Eschrichtius; species Eschrichtius robustus. The sequence goes on from NC_090825.1 coordinate 95,916,744, forward strand.
TGGTTGATTGAGGCTTTGGGTATTACCATGCAGATATTTTTGTTCTAAGAAAGGGTATGCTGCGATGTGTGCTTCTGGCAAAGATGGAATAACGGGGATTGAATTTATAATCCTGCCTGAAAGAACTAAAAAAAAGACAAAATATCTCAGACAACAATTTACAAAACATTGGCTATCAAGCAGTGAAGGACAGTGATCCCTTTGAGAGAAGTCTTGTAATTGCCCCAGCTCACTGCCTGGAGAGAGTTTACAGGACACAGCACAGGCATGGAGAATGCAGGTAAAGCCTGGCAGTCTCCTTGATTTGAGGAGACAGAGCTAGAAGTCCAGGGAGGCCAAAGCAGGTAGGGTTTGCAGGGAATAGCAGTCAGGAGGAGAACACTGTACAGAAAGAGATAACTTCAGAGAACGGTTGAAGGTCCAACTTGAGTCTTAGCTGAGTATTACTCAGTGCATGCCAGGGAAAGAGCCATGTGGAAAGCATAAAAGGAAAAATCTCTGGTGTTCACCCAGGGCAGAGCATATAGTTCCTGTTATCACTAGTCAAAGCAGAAAATCTCATAATTCATGGGGCTTCAAGTTTGAGTATTTAGAAGGGTCTTGTCTTAGTAGGGGAACAAATATTGTTCTGTACTAAACACTGATCTATCTGGTCCTTAAAAGCAAGACCTGAAAGGATCAAACTGTTTCCAAGTATCTTAACTGTGTTCCAGAACAAAGCTCAAGAATCTTTATGGAAAAAAATATTTTCTAACACCTAAAACTGTGAAATTCACAATTCACAATATCCAATAAAAATCACCAGACAAGCAAAGCAGCAAGAACAGACAGCCCATAATGAAAAGAAAAATCAATCAAAACTGACTCAGACATGACACAGATGATAGACTTAATAGACATGAACATAGAAATCCTATATTCCCTATGTTCAAAAGTCATCAAGGCATGGAAGATATTAAAAAAGACCAAAATTGAACTTCTAAATGAAAAATAGAATGTGTGAGATGAAAAATATACTGGATGAGATTAATGGAAGATAAATATTGCAGAAGAAAAGATTAGTGAACTTGAACAAATAGCAATAGAGACTATTGAAAATGAAATGGAGAGAAAAGAGAATTAAAAAAACACCTGAGCTGTGAAACAACTTCAAGCATCTGGCCCTTGGAGTGGGCACTGCTTCCCTGGTGCCCAGTGCAGGGGTTCCTCCTGCAGCAGGCTCCTGAAGCAGGGCGGTCTTCTCTCATTCCTGGCTCCCGCAGTACACAGTGGTCAGCAGCACTCTGTGGCCAGTAGATTCCCCCTCAGCAGTTTTATAGTAGAATACCCCTCGGGAGACGTGTCTCCATGAACTGTTTTCCCTGGAGGGTAGATCTCTCTCAACTTTTACTAATGTGTACCACAGTGACTAGTCTGTCATTGATGAGCTACACCACGCCTTCTCCACCAACGTCTGGATTTCAGCCACAAAGCAGGGGTGAATCTTCCTTGGGTGCTCTATTTCAGCGCTAAGGATTGTTGGTTGCTCCTAATGACTGCTATCCCTATCTAGACTTCCTTTACTTCTTATCTGCCAGTACCTCATTACTCCATTCCCCTGTTTTAGGTAATTATTCCTAATTTATTTTATTTATTTATTTATTTATTTTTGGCTTCATTGGGTCTTCAGTGCTGCGCGCAGGCTTTCTCTAGTTGCAGCGAGCGGGGGCTACTCTTCCTTGCGGTGCACAGGCTTCTCATTGTGGTGGCTTCTCTTGTAGAGAACGGGCTCTAGGCGCACGGGCTTCAGTAGTTGTGGCACGCGGGCTCTAGAGCACAGGCTTAGTAATTGTGGCGCACGGGCTTAGTTGCTCCGCGGCATGTGGGATCTTCCCGGACCAGGGCTCGAACCCATGTCCCCTGCATTGGCAGGCGGATTCTGAACCACTGCACCACCAGGGAAGCCCTAATTATGCTTTATATTAAACTTCCCTGTTTAAATATGTGTCCTCATTCAACCTTGAATATTACACTTTCCAACTCATTCTGTTAGACCATCATTGCCCTGACACTAAAAGCCAAATAAAGATATTATTAAAAAAAGAAAACTAAAAAATAATATCCCTTATGAACATAGAAACAAAAATTCTAAATAAAACGTTAAGAAATTAAATAAAAAGTGTGACACATTATGACTAGTAGGGTTTCTCCTAGGAATGCAAGGGTGGTTCAACATTTAAAAAAATCAATGTAATTCAATGTATTATCAAAGTAAAAATGAAAAATCATGTCATAATCTCAATAAATGTAGAAAAGAAAATTGACTAAATCCACCATCTACTCCTGATAAATACTTTCAGCAAACTAGAAATAGAAACAGAATTCCTCTATGCTAAAACCATAGAGGCATTTATGGAAAATCTAATAAAGGGCATCTATAAAAAATCTACAGCTAATATCATACTTAATTGTGAAGACCGAATAATTTCGCCCCTGAGATCCCTAACAAGACAAGGATGTCCACCCTCACCAGTGCTACTCAACATTGTACCAGAAACTGTGGCCAATGTACTCAGGCTGAAAAAAGAAATAAAAGGCATATCTACATGGGAAAGAAAGAAGTAAAACTATCTTTACATTCAGATGATATGATAGTCTATGTGGAAAATATGATGGAGTGTACAAAAAAGCTACTGGAGCTAATAATTGAGTTTGGCAAATTTGCAGGATACAAGATTAACATAAAAATTAATTATATTTCTGTGTACTAGCAAAGAACAGAAATCCAGAAAGTGAAATTAAAAATGCCACTTACAATAGCATCAATACATGAAGTACTCAGGGATAAATCTGACAAAAGATATGAAAGACTTGTTCCCTAAAAACTACAAAATACTGCTGAGTGAAATTAAAGAAGATCCACAAAAATGGGAAGATATACCATGTTCATGAGTTGGAAGACTCAATATTGTTAAGATGTCGATCTACCCAGATTGATCTATCGATTAAGTGAAATGCCCATCATAATCCCAGCAGGCTTCTTTGTGGAAATTGACAAACTGATTTAAAATTCAAATAGAAGTGCAAAGGCTCTAAAATAACCAGAACAACATTAAAAACATCATTATAAAAATGTAAATTGCTTTTTTTTCAAGAATGATTTCAAAAGGACACAAGGAAACTTTTTAGAGTTTTAGATATGTTCATTATCTTTAATTGTAGTGATGGTTTCACATATGTACATATATATCAAAACTGATCAATTTATATGCTTAAATATTCTTTTGTACTTGAATTAAACCTTAATAAATCTACTTTTAATGAGGAAGCTATACAGTGAGAAGTCTTTACTAAGAAATGTTTATGAGGCAGAGCAATTTCTAAAGATAGAACTTAGACCCTGGGACATATATGTGGAGATATAGACAGCTATTTCAGTCTCTTTGAATTATGCTCTTTTATGGCAAACATCAATGTGGCTGGTCCTTTACTACTACCATTAATCTCTAGCTTTTTTCCTTCCCATCTCCTCAGTTGCACTCATGAAAGAAAAAAATGTTTCTGGACAGGCTTATGATGTGTGAAAGATGTGAATAATTGCCTTCTTGATGGGGACAGAGGTACTTCTTCTGTCTTTGTTCTTGAAGACCCACTGTGTGCACACTTCAGTTATTTGGGGCACAAAGCACTTTAGAGATTGACTCCAGGAGGAGAAAGCATGAATGAATGGGTCATAAATAGGCTTAATCAGAGGCCTCAAATTAACTTATTTTCTTTTTCTTCCTCTGTCTCTTCATCCCTCCACCCCTTGGTCCCTCCCTTCCTCTCTTCATTTCTTTTATCCTTTTTCCTTCATTTCTTCTTTCTATTACTACAGCTTTATCATCTTTTCCTGTCTAAACACTGAGAAATTGTTGACATATTGGGGAATGAGGTGGTCCAAAGTTGGATAACTGTCTGTTTATTAATTATTTTATATAAAAATATACCTTGTTCATGGATGGATCTTCTCATCCATAGCAAATTCAGTAATGCAGATGCTTTTAGGTTGATAAACTAAAGATAAGTACTCAAACAATGTGACGGGAAGATGTTATCTCTGCATAAAACAACAAAGAACAAGTATAGTGATTATTTGAGGTTTCAAGGTTCAGATTTTTACTCTTCACACTTGGTTTAAAAGAAAAACTAACCCCAACTACAACCTTTTCTAAGTATTTTCTTTTGCTTAGATTAAGAAGAGAAAATAACTTTACTAAGAACTAATCAGAAAGGGAATACTGAATATAGCCTGAACCAATTCTAGGAGATCTGAACTTGAAATTAACTTAAAATTTCATTACAGTATTAATATTTAGTATCTATGTAGCACACTATTGCCCAGAGCTTCCTAATCATCTGAGTTATGCCCTTTCATCACTTTTAAAATTCCATTTATTCGTTGTCAAGTTCCAAGAATCTTGTTTAGTGGCTGATGTTTAATTTTACTGACAGTACTCTGATACTGCAGAGAAAAAAATCTTAGCCTCTTGAGCTATTTCTCAATAGGAGCATGGACTCTACTTGTATAGTTTAAGAAGCTATATTTTTACGTCCATGCCACAGCTGTTCTAAGGCTTAAGATAAGAATTTAGCAACATGCTGACTCACCAGAGAGATTTTACAGTAGACAGCGACTTGTAAAGACTGGGTGCCCTGGTAAAATTAACCAGTAAACCGATGCTTAGCATTCTCGGTGCTCCTGCCATGAGGCCCATTCTCTGTTAAGGACAGAGAGAGTTGCAAATTATTTGAGGCCTTGAGTAGGTCTGTGCTGATGAAAGGCACCATCACTAACATTATTCATGAAAAAATATGAAAGGCCATCTGTCTCTCTAAAGGCTCATTTGGTGCACTTTTAATGAATGACGGATGAAGTGCAGAGGCTTTGTTGTGAAGGGGCTGTGCCCTGAGAGAGGTTGGATGACTGCTGCCCTTCCGACGCTTCTCCAAACATTCTCCCAGTCTTTCCCCATCATGGATTTTTCCCCCTGATGGTCTTCAGATTCTCACATTTCCTTTTTTTCTAGGCATTTAGGAAATTTGATTTCTCTCATGCCTCTGTCTGCTAAGTCTTTTATTTCCACACCTTTTTTCCCCCCGCCCTTAGTTGCTTGAGGTAAATGACGGCTTCCTAGGGTTAAATAAATCCAAGTTGCTGTTGCTTAGGCCAAGGTTTTGTTCATGTCCCCTTTTAGGTAGCCTACCTTGGTGTAATCTTTTAACTAGTTTAGCTGATTACTCTCCCGTCCCGTGCATTCCTGCTTTCCTTCATTCTTTTCTTTTCCTCTCACACGTCTGCTCTGTTCTCCTGAAGGTTACCTTACTCAGCCACATCTCCTTCTTTCCTCTCCATTTCCAGCTAATCTTGGTTTGCTTTCCTCCTCCAGTTTATTCTCTGTTTACTTCCAGAGGAATAGAAATGGGCAAGATAGAGTCTTACCTGGGATAGTCAAGAATTCTGCAAGGTCAAGTTATTGTTGAGGGAGGAGATTCTAAAGACAGAGGAACTTACTTGGAGATGGGAGCATAGTGGCTGATGGGTCAAAAGTGTGAGCTGGAACTGCACACGTGGGTGACGAGGGGGAAAGGCAAAGTCAAGGAAGGGTGTCAAAGGGTATCGAACTGTTGAGATTGAAAGAAAGGAATTGGGAATAGGATGCACATTCAACATAAATGAATTTTAAGAAAAAACCTGGTTCACATCAGGCTACAAGGGAAGTTAGGATTGGAAGCTAAGATAGTCTCATGGATAAAATGCAGACATGGAGGTCTGGCTTTTAGTCACTTTGGGTTCTCAGGAGGGCTACTAAGTTCAGGAGCACAGCTAACTGTTGAATGAGAATGAGTCACCTGCCCCTGGAGGGCAGGATCTGCAATCTCATTAGGGGTCTGTGAACCCAATGCACCCAGGTTTCAAACTCTCACATGCATGGTGGGAGGCCAGTACAGTGAGACCAAAGTAAACAGAGCTCCACTGTGGGCATTTGGCAGCCTTTACCATCAAGGAATCAAATCCGAAGGCTGTGAAACCAACTGAGGGAAGTCAAACTTAGCAGGAGAAAGGAATCATGGAAATATTGAGATTACGTGTTTCCAGAAGTGATTTAGAACTCAATATTTTTTTGTCTTTATCACTGTGTGTATTCTTTTGTTCTTTATAGGAAAAAGAGCCAACTGTTTGCACACATAGCTTTCCTTGCTCAATATATTACTGTAAATATATACACACATATGTGTGCATTCTTGTAAGTACACTCATTTTTGTGTGGGCAGGCGGAGGCATCATATGTGCAGGGCTGTGCATATCATAGTAAAGAACAGCTGCTTTTCAGAGCTTCTTTTTTTGTTCAGTCACGCTGGTGACAGATTTCTGTGATCCTCCTTAGAGAAACACTTGGCCCTGCCTCCCTGCCCTGCTGGAGTCCCTAAACTGCGATAGCTTTTCTTGTTGCCCGTCCAGGTTTACCTTCTCATACCTCGGTGTTTCTAGGTCCTCATCTTCTCGTGCAAAAGTCAAAGCAACCACATGGCAGAGCAGGGCAAGACTGTCCTAAACAAAACGATGCTACAACATGGAATAAGTTTGTCTTCTGTGTTGCTCTCCTCCCTCCACACACCTCACTCAGTCTTCATGCTTCTCACCGATATTCTCATTCTTTCTCTTCTTCCCTCTCTCTTCATTCTCCCCCGCCCCCAACGCACACCACTTCCTAGTTCAGTGCTTTCTGGCTTTTGATTTCTGCTAGGTAGTCCTAGGTAGCTCTGGAGGGTAGGTATTCATCACCTCTGCATAGTGAGAATAGATATTAACAGGTTAAACATTTCCCTTTCCAGGTAATGTCTTTGCTTAACTATAGATGCAATGTTTTAACCAAAGACTGGTTCAAAGATGGACCTTTTGAAAAATCTGACACTGTAATGTGTTGGGGCTGGAGAGAACAGACATTTGAGGCAGACCGCCTTTCCATGGCTTCTGATATCATACCATAAAGGCTCAGTGGTCCATGATTGAAATCAACCCAGCAGATACTTGCCTGATCAAGTGGGAGATTATGCTGCTTTTGAATTATACAGGACCTCCTGCCCTCATCAGATGAATCAACACTGATGCTCAGAAACCTGTCAGGGTATCTCCTTGCAGGATAAATCGATAAAGGAAGATCACAGAATTAAGCCATGTGCACCAAAGAGTTCAGCTTTCTTTCATGGGAAAGCCGTTCTAGGTTTGTGATCATAATGGGGTATTAATTTGCTTTATGGTGTACGCTGGGATATTTTTCTTTCTCCTGACAGAGCAGGCATCTGTCTTTACCAATAAATCTTGCAAAGTTTGCCACTTTTGAGGAGTCATCTGGTTCAAAGCAGAACTGTTCTTAAAACCTCAGGAAAAATTTTCAAAATCCTCTGCTCTCTCTTAAATATCCTTAGAACAAGACATGTTAAAATCTTATTTAGTATTCCATGCCACACATTCTTGCAGTGAAAGTGTCCCGCCTAAGAGGTAACTCACATCTTTTTTGGCCACAATTTCAGCCATTTTCTGAGCATGGCTAAAGTGAGTGTCCAGAACTTAAAATTTTTTCTACAGCTTGAGGGAGACCAATATGTCTGCAGAGACCTGAGCAGAATGCGAAGTGTCCTTAAAACCTTTCTGGTCCTACCATCTATCCATTTGGATGGCTTTTCCTTGTGGTCCTTCGGGATTCTGGGTCTCCCCATCAGTGACTTCTGAAAAAGAGACAGACAGCAGTAAAGATGCTCAGTAATCCTTTTGGCTTTTCTGGCCACTGTAGAATTGAGGATAGCTTTTTAGGAAAAGAAGGCAATGAAGGTAATCCTCAGGGGCCCTGGGTGGATCCGCTGTGTGATGGGGAAGGACTGGGCATGCTCCTCCACTGCAGAAGGAGAGCGCTGTGCCGGGGGACAGATGAGGTTGGCTCAGCTCGGCCACTATCCGTGGGTCCCCAGCCTCGGCCTGGCCTCAGTGTTAACCTCAGCGCTGCTTTTCTTGCGACTGTTTCCTCCACCCCATTCCCCACTTGGCCCTGTGCTGGGACAGCCTAATTCAGGGGTTGTGTGGAGGAGGCGGCCTGCCACTGAGAGCCCGGGCTGCGACCGCAGAAGAGCTGATTAGCTTTTAAGAGCAGACCCCCAGCAGACAGGCAGGGGTCTAAAGAGTAAATAGACGTGCTGGCCCTGGAATCTTTTTTTAAAGGCCCCAGAAGAGTTTGTTCACTGGCGTTTGAATTTCTATAGAAAAGCTCTGTGAAACTCTAAATTAAACCAAGCTGACCCCTTTCACAGCCCGAGTTATTTACAGTTCACAGGTCTTCGGAGAGTTCTAGTTTGCATGGCAGTTGAAAATAGGTCCCCGGTTGGCAAAGGTAGCCTACTGTGGGGCTATTTGCATCACACTACCTTGCTTTCCTTTGGTGTGGGTAAGAGTTCGGCAATGGAAGCCAAAAGATGTGGTCTAGCTGTAAACAGGCCTTTGTTTTTCAGCAAAGGAAAGGCGCCGCCAGTAGGAATATCCACAAAAAAGAGCCAGTGACTAGAGAGCAAGTAACCGAGTTCTCTCTATAATTAAATGCATTCCTCAGAATAACAACCAAGGAGTAGGAAGGAACCCAAGTAACACCCCCTCCCGCTCCGTAACTGATTTCCTTTGCAGTTTAACAATCAGATCAGTCAAGAAGACTGGCCCTGATTGCAGTGCCTAGTTTCCCCTTTTGCTCCTTACTGGAAGAGTAATTAAGTTAGAGAGCTCTCAGTGCCTGAGATCTGGTTTGTGTCAAACTCAAATCAACCACTAGTTCAGGTTTGTTGATCGGTGCCTTGAACTTACCTCGGGCCCTCCCTTGGAACCACGGTGGGGTTTAGTACCAGGGCAAGTGTTGGATGGGGAGGTCCTGAAACCCCTCCCAAACCTCATTTCCTGTGATTGAGAATGTGCCTCTCTTTCTCAAGATTGGTAAACTTGCTTTGGCCCATATTTAGGAGAAACTTTTTGCGATTTACCAAATAAAGGAGAATAGCTTGCCAAGAGTAAGTCTGAATTTAGTCACAATTTCTGAAAGCTGGATTTCATCGTCAAAGTGTAACAATAAAAGTTGTAGTCTAGAATCAGGCAGAAGGTGAGAGTAGAAGGCCTGACTGAAGAAAAAAAAAGAGGTCATCTGCAATTCAGTTAAAACACGTCATACTCCCTTTTCTATGTAGGAAAGCATACGCGGTATGGATATTGGTAATGATGGTGGTGACTGCGAGTGTGGGGAATGATTAGAGTGGGAAGGATGGCCAGCAAGTACGATGATTGCAGAAGAGAGAGGAGCCATCAGTCAGGTCTTTAAATTGTTTATACTGTACTTGGAAAATAGGACAAACACATGAAAAAGACGTGAAACCATATTCATGCAGAAGAATGTGTCAGAAGTACTTGATACAGGTCAGGCACTCAAACAACATTCGTGAAGTACAGGAATGAATGGGTAGAGCGAAGATGGATGGATGGGTAGAAAGTCAAGTACTTCAGCAGCAAACACTGTCATCACGGAAGTATTCTGCCGAAATGGAATTAATTGTCCATCTCCCGCTGGGAAGAACACCGTGGGCCATATTTCTTAGTCGTACAGCTAAATTTGAACAAATGTAGGTATTATGTGAATAGATTAGGCAGTGTATGATGACTAAGCCTCTATATTCCTATGCATTAAAATTATCCTTATCTAAGGTGTAGGCAAAAATTTATGCTGTGATATAGAAATTATATCAAATGTGGAAATTTTAGAGTACCAGTTTTATATAAGTCTAAGGAGAATAAGGTAGGTTGGCAACAGAGAAAGCAGTGACCAAGAGGATAGGAACTGAGCCCTAAAGATGGGAGGAGAAAATAAGTCTACAGGACATGTTTAACGTTTAGACTGGAGATACGCATATGGGAGTCCACAGCATTCTGGGTCTGTGTGGGAGCCGCTCTTCAGTCTTTGAAGATCCAGGTCAGATGCTGTTTTCTCTGGGAAACCTTCCTGACTGTGTAGTCATTCCTTTCTCTGCAATCCCCAGGGCTTCGTACTGCCTTGCAATTATATTCCTCCTTTTGCAAGAGCAAGAATCTAGCATATGTTAGCAGTCAATCAATGCTTGTTCATTATAGGCCAGGAACTGTGCTAGTTTCTTTCAAATAAAGCATCTTATGCAATCCTTGCAGCAACCTGTTCATTCTCATCATACATACGAGGACCTTGAGCTAAGTGTGATATGTGTGGTAAGAGGGAAAGGCTTCAAACCAGAGGTCTCCAGACAACAGGTTCACTGCTGTTTCCGCCATAGCAGCTCCACTCTCTCGAGCAGTGCTTTATAATAGGATAATTTTAGACACGTGTGAAATGTAAACATTTTTTAGTAGCCGTGTTAAAAAAATGAAATGGGTGAAATTAAATTTTTGTAATAATATTCCATTTTAGAATAGTTTTAGAGTTACAGAAAAGTTGTGAATATAGGTAGAGATTCCTGTATACCCTGTACCCCATTTCCCCAACACTAACACCTTACATGAGTGTGGTATATTTGCGACAACTAATAAATCCATACTGATATATTATTATTAAGGAATATCCGTGCTTTATTCGGATTTCCTTTGTTTTTACCTAGTGTCCTTTTTCTGTTCCAGGAGCCTATCCAGGATATTCATCATGTCTCCTTAGCTTCCTTTATGACAGTTTCTCAGACTTTCTTTGCTTTGATGATTTTGACAATTTTGAGGATACTGGTCAGACATCTTGTAGAAAGTTCCTGAATTGGAGTTTGTGTGATGTTTTTCTCCTGATTATACAGGGATTGTGATATTATTGTCTGTAATAAGATATATATATATATTTGATCTTCGTCCCATTTCTGGCAGAGCTCCTAAAACCCTTGGAATTTCCTAAGTGATAAGAGCAATAGAGGTGTCTCCTGGTAACAAACCCCTTTCTACCACACCTCCGTTTATGTTAATGAGGTGACTTTGGGAAAGCACTTAAGGATGGGGGCTTGTTGCCAGGGGAACCAACCATGTGATTGGAGGGTTGGAATTTCAGTCCCACCCCCGACCTCTAAGGAGGGGAGGGGGCTGGATGTTGATCTCCAATGTCCAATGATTTACTCAATCATGCCTTACAATGAGCCTCCATAAAAACCCAAAGGAAGTGGTTCAAAGAGCTTCGAGGCTGGTGCAGCAGAACTCATCCACTTGCCCCAAACTCCACGAGGACTGAAGAATCTGGCTGTTCAGTCCTGTCCTTTAATATATTTTGTAATAAATTGGTAATCTAGTAAGTAAAATGTTTCTCTTGAGTTTTGTGAGCTCCTCTAGCAAATTAATCGAACCCAAGAAGAGGGTAGTTGGAATCTCAGATCTATAGCCGGTTGGTCAGAAGCACAGGTAACAGTGGGGACTTGTGATTGGTGTCTGAAGTGGGGTGGGGGAGGGCTCAATCTTATAAAACTGTGCCCTTAATCTGTCAGATCTGATGCTATCTCCAGGTAGATAGTATTAGAATCGAGTTAATTGCTTGATGGTAGTGTTGCAAAGCACACGTGTCATAGGGGTTGTGGGTGTTGGGGAGAAGACCACTGAAGTATATTGCCATTCTCATCACATCCTATCAAAGGTATATGCTACCTACATGACTTACCACAGATGATGTTAACCTTGATCACCTGTCAGGTTTCTCCACTGTAAAGTTACTCCCCCAGCCCTTTCTATACTGTACTCTTTGGAAGGAAGGCTTAAGGGGTGGGGAGTTATGTTCTGTTTCCTTGAGGGGGGAGTATTTACATAAACCATTTGGAATTCCATGTGAGAAATTTATCAACTGTCCTTCATTTCTTTCTTTATTGAAAATAAATAAAAGCATCATTTATCTATAGCAGTATAGATACATGACTATTTAATAAAATTAGTTTAGATATATATTTTGTTTAACCCCATAGATAAAAAATTATCATTTTAATTCATAATCAATATGAAACATTTATGAGATATTTTTCATTTTGTTTTCATAAAAAGTCTTCAAAATCTGGCATGTAATTTACACTTATAGCACATCAAATTTGGATGTTAAATTTTCATCAGCAATACTTGATCTAGATTTAGATTTCATAAAATTTGCAGTTGAAAAAGTAGATTCACACACCCAAGTATCTAAACATACCTAAAACTTTTTCAGTAATTAAAGCAGGTGCACAAAAGTCATTTTCCTTTAATGTTTGCATCTATTTGACAAAATTATTTTTTTTAAAGAAGAATTGATTTGACATAGTTTCAAAACTATGTCCAAGTTAACTAAATTCACTAACTCCTGTGTCAGCTCAGTATTATCACCATCAACTTCTACAGTATTGCATAAAATGAAAAGCATCTTTAAATTTGTCACAATTAACAAAGCATTATTCAACTATTCAACTTTTCTTTTAGTTTTGGCAGCAATTTACCTAACACTGTTGGTTATGATTAAAATCTTTGCTAAATCGATTCATATTGGAAATAACTGCAAAGTAAGTATTATTGAATTTTACTATGAAAAGCTTCTATTTCACCACAAATTCCCATACTGTACTGCTAGGTCACGAATTAGTTTTACTTTCTTTGGAGCATCAAATTTAGCTCATTTATATGCAGTGTAATATCAGTGAGGAAACATAAATCACACTTATTTTTTGTAGCATGAAGCATATTGCCATTTTTTTGTCTTTGATTATTGAATATTTGGCAAGCATTTCTTTTGTTTCAAGAAAATCTTGAATTAGAATTAACATTATAGCAAATCTCTGTAAAACTCTTCCACAACTCAACCCATGAGCATTTGCAAAGAATAAAGATCATTAAATTGTTTTCTATTTCTTTTAACAGTTTCACAAATGGATGATTTTTCATTTGCTATGTACAGAATGATTTTAAGAACTCTATACATGACATTTTTCATGAAGTCTGCCTCGGAAAACTGATGACAGATACTTTCAATATGTATCATACGTTAGTATAAAACAGTAAAGGAAAGGAAACCAGTCTCTTGTTTTAAAATTCCCATAAATCCAGATTTTTTTGACCTATAATATAGCTAGAACAATGTCTGTCATAATAGGAACTAATTTTTTTCATATCCAGCTAAAATTCTTTGATAATTTTAAAAGATTAAAAAATACCTATGCCATGAATTGGATTTTTTAGGCTGGGAAATAACAATTTTTTTTGTATTTTTGGAAGTCCTTGGAGATAAAATACAACCAAAATATTAATCAGGCAGTGACATATTATATAACTCAATAAGTAATAAAAACTTGCAATTTAAAAAATTTTGAATCAGTTAATCTTTAATATTGTTTGTAAGATCTTGGATTCTATGTGCAATCATTTGGTGGCTTAACTGAAGATCTTTCACTTTTTGTAAAACATCTTTTAAACCTTGTTCCTCATAGTTTTATTTATTTACTTATTTATTGAAGTATAGTTGATTTACAGTGTTGTGTTAATTTCTGCTATACAGCAAAGTGATTGTTATACATATATATACATTCTTTTTCATATTTTTTTCCATTATGGTTTATCACAGGACACTGACTGTAGTTCCCCGTACTATACAGTAGTACCTTGTTGTTTATCCATTCTATATATAATAGTTTGTATGTGATAACCACAGATTTTTTTCCTCATAATTTTCTGATAAAATTTTAATAACAAATAATAATTATTTTACTATATCTTCATCTAAAAATGGTGTTCTATTTTGTATAAGGATCCAAATGGGTATATAGCTGGTCAGACTTACAAACTCACTTACACTCACTCACTTATACAAACTCACTCACTCACTTATAAACTCAGATGCCACTGAAAAATCATTTAAAACTTTATTGGACATTAAATCTGATGTCAGTAAACTAATCTCGCTGAATACTTTTTGACAGTTTCAAATTTTTTATCAAATTAACAATGTATTTGCTGAAAATGGCTCTCAACTTTGCCTGCTTAATTTTGTATAATTTTTTTAAGACAGCAAAGAAGCAGATTTTTCATTTTGCTCTGCTGCAGCAAATTGTAGTTGTCATTCTTTGTGAAAACTCTGACATATTCTTCCAGTCTCTTTTTCCTTCCTACTGTTACGGTCATAATACTAACTCCTAATTTCCACTTGATTTTGTATGAGTAGTATGTCTTCATTTTAAATTTGAAAAATTTTCCATACTTATTTTTTTGTACTAGAAATGTGATTTAATTCTATTATGTTTTTTAAAAAAAAAAGTAATTTAATTATCAAATGGACTTCCATAGATATAACTGTAATTTATGCTGTCTATATAAAATATTCAAATAAACATATTACAATGTTACATCAGTCCATAGGAAAAAAAAAATTATTCAAACTGAACCAAACTGTTGACACCTAGGAGATTGGTCGTGCATTTCCATGTATGCTCGAAATGGCGCATGAGCCAGAAACACGCACTACCATACAATAATTATATCCTACAAAATGCAGTGATTAAAGCAAAATGTAATCTGCTAAAACAGTAGTGTTTAATGGAAACAGTTTACACTGCTTTAATTTTTTAATTTAAACATTAAATAAAAATTCAGTTCTTCAGTCACACTGACTATATTGTAAGTGTTCAATTGCCACATGTTTCTGGTGACTACCATATTGACAGAGCAGCTCTACAAGCTACAGTCTGAATGGCCTGACTTTTACTCCAAGGTCAAGGTCTAAAGAGAAGCAAGCCCTTAATCCCTTAACTAGGGGCTGAAAAAATAACTAGAGATAACTTATAGAAGCTTTCTGCCTCAATACGCTTTGTGTAGTTTTGTTACAAGGGAAAAGTAAGAGAAAAACAGAAAAAGACAAAGAGGTTGAGAAGCACATATCCATAAAATAATGGTACTTAATAGCTGATAGCTCATTGGAGGTAAATTTCCCTGTCTTTTACGCCAGAACTCATCCTAAGGCAGGAGGTGTCTGATAGCAGATATGCATCATTGGATTTTAGGTTGTAAAAGAGAAATTTGACTTGCCCTATGAATGGATGCTGATGAAGGGGAAAAAGATTTGGGCCTATTTTCCAGAAGGACCTTGTAAAAATCAGAGCCAGACCATGAAGGTATGCATTGCCTTAGGTGGGCCCAGGGTCTCTCACTGGACATGTTCAACTACAGATTGAGTACAGAATCTAGGGCGTTCCAGCATCAGATGGAAAAATAGATTTAGATGACCCAGAAAGTCCACTCCAATCTTTATATTTTGTGAGTCACAATCAGCAAGGCATAATTGGCTCTTTTTCTCTTTCAAATTAGGAAGCCACCAGGTGTTACAGCTTTTCTGTATTCTTTTTTCAGTTTGTGAAGTGGGTGGTACTTTTGTATTTCATCCTAAATCTTAACCAGCAGAACTGTTCTGGCCACATAGATAAGCACAATCCTTTGACAATTTCTCTATTGACTAATACATGACTCACTTTGCCTCTATTTATGGACTTATTTTCTTCTTACTCCCAGAGAAGATTTGAAGTAGCTCACAGTAAAAACAATATACTTAGGCACTTTAGAAAACAGGGTCTAACAAATGATTGTATCAGGTTACAATAGTCGTTATTTCCAAAGAGAGAAGAATCCAGCTCCCCTATGTCTTTTTTATAAGATTGATTGGTGACTTGAGCCCAAGGTGTTTAAATTTAAATCAGCAGTCTCTTAATGACATGAATGAGATGATCTTACTTTTAAAACATAGTTGCAGATTAAATTATCCGAACACTGGAAGAACTCGCTGCCCATCCTTGAAGCTCTATTTCTAAATGTAAATGAATAGCCAAAGTCAAAACAGAGGAAAGCAACATGACAAATTTCAAATTAATTTTGCCCAAATGCACAGTGTTTTCACATATTTAATGGATTTAATGCACAGCCATTCTAAGCAAGAATCTGCTTTATTAGAAAACCACATCAAATCTGACCCAATATAATTAAATTTGTCTACTGCTACCGTGTGAGTAATGTAAGATGTGTTTAATTCATTGATTTACTCTAAGGGTCTCAAGCTAGTATTTTAAAAATAACATTTCAAAGTGATGTTTTACATTTAGAATTCACTCCCCTTTTATCCTTCCATAATCAATAAAATGAGGATGTTGGGCTAGATAACCTCTGATGCAGTGCTCTTTGTAATTAATAATTTTCAATATTTCTTCTCTCCTTGCCTCTTTCATGAAAGAATCTACCTTATTTTCTACCCTAGAGAAGTCTTGTGGTTCCCCACCCCATGCCACCCTTCAGCCTTCACCTATAATCTGTAATGGTCCCCCTGACCATTCTTTGTTGTGACCACTACATACATGTAGTTTACCCAGAGAGACACACACACCCATCTCTACATAATGAGGCAGAGGTAGAAACTGCAGCACAGAGAGAGAAAAGACAAGGCACAGCTCCAGAGTGGTTGAGTCCCCAGAGGGAGAGATGAACAGCAGTATCAATGTGTGGTTAAAACTTACAAAGTAATAAAAAGCTGGATTCCTGTCCACATTTCCCCCCAATTGTTCCAGTGGGCAGTTGCTACAGAGATCAGTCAATGCCTGTCCAGGAATTCTCTTCCACTGAGCTCTTGTACCCCATGTGATTCTTCTCAACATCCAAATCCTTCTTTTGCTCTTTACCCCTCAGGCAACTGCTATTAGGTACTGAACCAAGACTTCTTTCCGTTCAAGGATTTCTGCCTTTGTTCTCTATTTCTAACAAACTTGAATGTCCTCTACTGTCCTAATGTTCTATATTTCAACTTATATTCTAAAGCCAAAGAGGCAGGTGGCTTAAGAATAAAATATGTGGCTCCCCTATTCAGATTTCTCACTCTCCTTTTTCTTCTCCTTGCTTCCATGGCATAAGAAGCTTTGCTAATTTTAACTCGATAGTGGTTTCTTCTTTCAGTTCTCTTCAATTGTATAGGTTGTCATGAAGGTTGATAAGTTTGAGGGCAGGTTGTAAGAGTTCAGTGAAATGCATTTTCTTGGTGTAGGCTGAGAGGTTGAAAACGATCAAATCAGAATGAATTAATTGGATAGAGAAAGAAGCAATGTGCAGATTGAGGTAAGATATAATCAATAGAGAAAACAGATCTTAAATTAGGTTGGGGTACACTGGAATGAGTTTCTAGGGCAGTGTCCTTGTATCCATGGGGTGCTAGGGAATGAGTAGAGGCAGAGAAGGAGAGATTTAGGTGAATTCTTTGAGAAGCTATCCATTTCATTTTTATTCAACAAATATTCACTGAATTTTTATGTGTCAGTAGTGTACTGAACAAAACCACAGTGCATGTAATAGACACAGCCCTGTTCTATGAAGCTTACTCTTTGATATGAAGGTAGACATTAAATAAATGGGCTACAAATAAAGTATGTAATTACAGAGTTATTCACTCTGCACACAGAAAGTGATTCTGACCATTTGGAAGACAACATACATCTCAAAGAAACTTACCTCTCTCCAAAGGACATGAGAAGGTGTCTGTTGGTTTCAGAATTAACATTAAGATGCCACAATACAAGTGCTCAATTGTCCTGGTATGACTCCTAACTCTACCTACCTATGTTGCCTTGAGCATGTTATTTAACATTATGAATCCACTCACTAATTTGAAAGTGACAACAACCTACCTTACGATATTGTTCTAAATACATAATGAAATCATTTATGAAGTGTCCAGTAGAAAAGTGGTAGGTAATACCATAAATGAATGTTTGACAAAACAGTCACAGTGCTTAGTCACATAACCAAATTTTTCATTTAGCAGAAACATATGTTAGCAAATGTAAAATAGGTAGCTAGTGGGAAGCAGCCGCATAGCACAGGGAGATCAGCTCAGTGCTTTGTGACCACCTATAGGGGTGGGATAGGGAGGGTGGGAGGGAGATGCAAGAGGGAGGAGATATGGGGATGTATGTATATGTATAGCTGATTGACTTTGTTATAAAGCAGAAACTAACACACCATTGTAAAGCAATTATACTCCAATAAAGATGTTAAAAAAAAAAAGTGACCCTCTCTAAAATTTTGGGTCCAGAAAGGATTTGCAGGGAAGAGAAAAATGGTAGACCATGGGTCTCTGTTTAAGAAAATAGTTGTACTGATACTTGCACCAAAGAATTTTTAATAAAACCAAGTCAACAGACGGGCTTCCCTGGCGGCGCGGTGGTTGGGAGTCTGCCTGCCAATGCAGGGGACGCGGGTTCGGGTCCTGGTCTGGGAGGATCCCACATGCCGCGGAGTGAGTAGGCCTGTGAGCCACAATTGCTGGGCCTGCGCGTCTGGAGCCTGTGCTCTGCAACGGGAGAGGCCGCGATGGTGAGAGGCCCGCGCACCGTGATGGGGAGTGGCCCCCACTTGCCGCAGCTGGAGAGGGCCCTCGCACAGAGGCGAAGACCCAACACAGCCATAAATAAATAAAATAAAAAAAATAAAAATAAAAAAAAAAACCAAGTCAACAGAATTTTAAGTGGCTACTGTTGATGTGTCAAAGATGAATAACAAGCTTTTTTGGACCCAAGAAGTCTAAAATTTGTTGAGGGGGTTGCTGTAAGACAAATATTCTCAAAATAATAATTTTTGATATTTCTTTTATGTAGCCTGCATATTTTTCTTTCCAGTTTCCTTCCCCCACAACCTCAGAGAATAGGGCTGTGACAGTGTATCAGTTAGGTAGTGCTGCCTAACAAACTACCCCCAAACTCAGTGACTTAATATAATAATTATTTCCACTCATGTGTCTGCTGTCAAACTGGGGGTCTGCTGATAGGGGCTGAGCTCAGTCAGCTAGGCAACTCTGCTTCAAACTGAGGGTCCAGCTGGACATGAGTTTTTGATATGGGTTGTGCTTACTTTTGCTGCCTGAATATTCATTTTGGGGCACAGCACGAAGGGACATCAGCTACTCTGTGAGGGACCTTTTTCATGGCACTTGCAGAGGCATGAGATTGCAAGCAGAAATACATGATGTAGTGAAAGCCTAGGCCAGCACTGGCATGCTGTTACTTCTGCCCATAGGCTGTTTGGCCAAAACAAATCACACAACCAGATCCAAAATCAAGAGGCAAGGAAATACACTCTACTTCTTGAGACCAAGACACTGCTTTCTCAAGTGACAAATATTAGGGATTCTAAAAGTAGGATGGGATTTATGTGCAAGGTAAGAACATGCACATCTAATTTTAAAGAATTTTCACTGATAGATCAATAGGAGAAAAAGAAGAAAATGGTAAGGAAGTATTATTGAATTATGAATTTCTCCATGAGAAATTCTAACATACCTTTCAGAGTTTTGAAAGATTCCTTTGCTCAATTGTTAAGCACCGCTGGATAGTATTTTGAACATTTCAAAATAAACTGTTTCAGTGGAGCTGAAATGTACTAATTTTGAATACTTAGCCATCTGAAGCATTAGATGTTTAATTACAGTTAAAAACTCATGAATGAACAGTATGAGGCAGTTTTTCTTTCCAGTGGATCCCAATTGTCTTTGTCTTTATTTTCAGTAGAGAAAAAAAAGACAAAAGATGCCAGTGGTCATATTGTCCTATTTCTTGGGCTTTGTTCTTTTCTTCTCTTTTTGTGTAAGCTGATCTTAAAAACATTGTCAAACCTTGCCAAGATCCCTGTCTCATTTCATAAAACATCAACTATAAACGCAAGTCTATCTGTTACGTAAAATAACAATAGTCATAGGAAAGTATTTTATTATGTCAACTTCATTTAAGGTCAGTTTCCTCAAAGCTTAGGAGTTTATATTTCTTTTGGAACATATTCCTCCCTGTTCAATCTATTTAACACTCTTAATAACTAACCACAGTCATAGACATAAAAGAAATGATGGCTCTATTTTCAGTATGAAGCAAAATTATAACAATTGAGCTAAAAGTTAAGAGGTTTTAAAGAAATTAATCAGATGAGATACTATATTTAAAATTTCATAGCATTTATAACATTATAGATTTTAGGCATCTCGTTTTTCCATTCTCTCCTGAACATACTAAAGGTCGGTAAAAGCCAACTCGGTAAACACTATTTAATGCCCCTAAGGTATGTGCAGCCCTGGTCAGGTAGTGTAGAACTTGTCGATCTAGTTTAAGACCCTTCCCTGCCATTGAAGAGCTTGCAGTCTGGTTGAGAAGCAGAGAGACTGGTATGAAATAGTCAACTGCAAATCTAGCACTGCAAATCTAGCAGTATATTATATGCTACATTACTCAGGATTAAAGGTAACCTCCCCTTCTCCACCCTATTTTAATTAGCTCTGTCCTCACCATCTGTTATTATCTCTTAGCACACCTTGCTTATAACCCTCAGAGCATCTATCATAGCCTGTGATTCTATATTTGTATGCTTGCTTATTGCCTGCTACCCCCATTAGATCAGAAGCTCTGATAGCAGGTGCCTCGTCCCATTGATCCGCTGATATTAACACCCTGTGCTTAGCGGTAAGGGCCAGCATCCGTAAATACTGTTGAGTGGATGACTAAGTGAAGGAGTGAAATAAAAAATAAATGAATAAATATCACTGCCTGAATAAAATTAGAGGGTTTCAGTTTGATTTGGTGCATTAGTTGGAAGCACATAGTTTTGGGGTGTTGTTTTTGCTGTTGTTTGGGAGGTGGTATGGTAGACGGAAGAGAAAAGGGCGGTCAGGGAAGCAGATGTGGAAGAACTGTGTGTGTGACCATCCTCCTTCTCTGCTACCCTAGAGATGCGAGTCCACGCTTCGAGGAGCAGAGAGTGAGGCTGTGGCCATCCCGATCTCGGGCTTCTTGTTCTCAAAGGTAGGTCTTTGGGAGTCAAGTGTGTCATAAGAAGAGTTCCTCGTTACCGAGCATGCAGTCGTAATAGCAGTTACTGCCTACAGAGCACTTGCAATGTGCTGCAGCCTGTGGCTAAGGACTTCTACAGTGTAATATCTGAACAGCAGCCCCAAGAGGTAGATAATATTACCAAACCCATTTTCCATTGATGTGACTCAGGATCAGGAGGGGCTGAAGGGTACCAAAGCATCTGTGCTGGGATTTGAACCCAGGTCTTGCTCTAAGAGTGCATGCTCCTAGCCCATGCCTCTCTCAAGGAAAAGAGAAAGGAAATAAAAATATTCTCCTGATTAATTTCATTTGGTTCCCTTTCTTGTGCATGAAGACAACTTTGGGACAGGCATTTATGCATTCATTCAATCCATCAATAGTTATTGAACATCTAGGTCCTTTAAGATACAAAAAATTCACTCATTCACCTGGTCAAATAGTTCCTGAACACCCCATTACGTGCCAGGTACAGTTCTAGGTGCTTATACTTTATCAGTAAGTTACAGTTAAAGACTCCTACACTCATAAATTTTATATTTTAGGTAGGGAGATAAACCATCATCAATAAACAAAATAATAAGTAAATTATATTGTGTTTTAAGAGGTGTTAATTGAAATGGAAAAACAAAGGTCAAGGGGCCTGGCCAAGGGGCTCAAGGAAGGAGGAAAGCCAGGTTGTACATGTAAACAGGGATTTCAGATGAGACCTCAGCAACAAACTGACATTTGAGCAAAGATGTGAGGAAGCAGGGAGTGAGCCATGAGGATCTCTCAAAGAAGAATGTTCCAGGTCAAAGGAACAGCTGGTCCAAAGGCCTTAAGGTGGAATAAGGACAATGCCTTCCAGGAGTTCACACTCTTGTGGCAAAAAAACTAATAAACAAACAAAGTAATTATAAATCATTGTCGTTGAGGGTAATAAATCTTAAAGAGAAGGTGTGCCTCATGCGACGAGATCACAGAAGCAAAGGAACTGAGCGCCCAGGGGCGTTTGGAAGAGCCTTGCTGAGCAGGTGGTGTTTTCATTCCTTTCCTTAAACACAGGAAGTATTCAGGAGGATGGGGAGGGCTGCCAGAGGCAGAGGAGTAGCTCAGTGGAGCATTGCACATTCAGGAAGAAAGAGGAGCTTTGCCTGGTGCCTAAAGGGGACAAAGGAGGTGATGGGTTAGAAAGGTGAACTGGGGTCAGATCATCAAGAGCCTTGCTTACCGCTAGAAGAACATTTCACTTCTTGAAGATGGTGTGGAGGCCCTGAGGGATTTAAGAGGGAGTGTATTTTTATAGGTAAGAAAATTGAGGCTCCTGAGAAGGTAAGAAACTTCCGGGAGAGGGCCACAGAGCTACTAAGTGGTGGGTCCAAGACTCAAGCCCAAGCTTGTCTGACCTCTGAACCATGATGACACCAGAACTCCCCCTACATATGTAAGGGTGTGATGTTAGTTACTGCAGAGCAGTTAACTTTGTGAAGTGGGCGCTGTTCTGGTTAGGGAAACCTGGTCAGTGGTTACCTGCCTTGTCTTTGGGAGGTGCAGAATCCACTTTGCCTAGCTCTCTACTTTTCCAAGGAACCCAAAATTTATGTCACCAGTTATTTTACTAACATCTACATTACAGACAGAAGTGGCTGTAATATATCTCCCTTTTAGTAGTTGAATACATGGTGTTATAGGTATATTGACTTCACTGAAGTCACCCGGCAAGTCACTCCCAGACCTGCGTGAGAACAAGACCAAACAACCTCAAATAAAGATACACCATGAATGTACCCAGTCGACAGGTATATGTTAGGCCCTTTTTTCAGGAGTTAGAGCTACGTGTAAAAACAGTTATGTTGAACAAACTTAAATTTGGTGTTTAATTTTTTTTAATTTATTTTTTAAATACATTTATTTATTTAGTTATGGCTGTGTTGGGTCTTCGTTGCTGCGCACGGGCTTTCTCTAGTTGCGGCGAGCGGGGGCTACTCTTCATTGCGGTGCGTGGGCTTCTCATTGCAGTGGCTTCTCTTGTTGCGAGCACAGGCTCTAGGCGCACAGGCCTCAGTAGTTGCGGCACGTGGGCTCAGTAGTTGTGGCACACGGGCTTAGCTGCTCCATAGCAAGTGGGATCTTCCCGGACCAGGGCTCGAACCTGTGTCCCCTGCATTGGCAGGTGGGTTCTTAACCACTGCACCATCAGGGAAGTCCAAGTTTGGTGTTTTAAATTGGAGGTGTATTGAAATTAGATGAGTAAATATTACATCAGTTGTGCAAGATACTTACAGCTGGTTCTCTCTCTCTTTTTTGAAAAAGTAAATATAAAGCTACTGATACAACACATTGTTCTTTTCAGAGATGTTTTTACATCACGATTGTTAAAGAAAAGTCATGTGTTAGCCTGAATGTCTTGTTTTGTTAATGTAAGTGTGAATATACATAAGCTTAAAGTAAGGCCTGCAATATTTACATCCTCTCTACTGATGTGTGCATGTTCTCTAGGGAAAGATTTATAGAAGTATCAAACTTTCAGAATATACTTTTAAAATGTAAGAACACGTTCATGTTCAGTATTAGTTGTCGGAAGATAGATCATGGACCTGAGAAGCAATATATTATTTAGGACAGGTAAACTGAGGTTTAAAAAAAAAAAAAAAAATAGGTCTCTAGGGGACTCCCCTGGCAGTCCTGTGGTTCAGACTCTGTGTTTCCACTGCAGGGGATGCGGGTTCGATCCCTGGTTGGGGAACTAAGCTTTCAAATGCCGCGTGGCATGGCCAAAAAAAAAAAAAAATCTCTAAAGCTCAGTCACTTAAAGAACAAAAAGTTGATCTCTTTCTCATCTTAGGTTCAGGCTGGGAATTCAGATGTAGGGAAGCTCTCCTCCATGCTTTGATTCAGAAATCAAGGCTGCTGGCTGCTTTGACGTCTTTAACGTGTGGCTTCCAGGTGGTCCTGAGTGTTGCCACTGCAGTCTGTCTGAATGGGGAAGGAGCATGGCGGGGCACACTTGGATGTTGTTTATGGGTCTGGTCTGGAAGGAGCACACATCACTTCCACTAATATGTCCAGGGAGAGAGTTCAGCCACATGCCACACCTAACTGCAAGGGAGGCCGGGAAATGTAGTTGTGCCCCCAGAGAAGGGGAGAGTGTATTTTGATGGACAGCTAGAGGGCTCTGCCTTAACTGCTTACCGCTTTCTATTGTTTTTTTACATGCTGATGGGAGAATGATTCCATTAGCAAAAAAGTATCCCCCCTTTATTTGCTGCAGATTCTGTGCACTAAACATTCATACTCAAGAAAGCCAAGTCTCATGGGTATCGGCTTGCTTGACTTAACATTTCTCACTTTATTAACTTTCCCATAATTTATATCAGTTGAATTATAGGTCTTATTCACATTCAGGGTGATACCAATTTGCAATTATTAACCACTGATTCTCAAACTTCAGCAGGTTAAAATCAGAATTTTTTAGACTTCAGATGAGAATCACCTGGAGGGCTTGTTAATGCGCAAATTGCCAGGCCTCACTCCCAGGAGTTTCCTATTTAGTAGGTTGGAGCCGCCCTGATAATTTGCACTTCTACAAGTTTCACGTGATGTTGATTTCGCATCCGGGTCCACGCACTTTAAAAACCACTGCCTTGCCCTCTACTAAGGTGCCTGTCTTTCTCCGGCGGGCGTTCTCTCCCATCGTCTTACATCAAAACCAGCGTTCTCTGACCCCCCAAAGGACGTGAAGAGATATCTGCCCACCTTCTGTAAGGCAAAACTGAAGTTCTTCTTGAGCTGGTAAGTGTTTTTGGTTAAATGTTTTAGTCTCGAATTGTGCTTTGAATCACTTTTAATTGGAGGGGTAACTATGACTTGTTTTATCGCAGCTCTGAAGGGTAACTGGTAGCCTGCTACTCCTCTACCCCAGACTTCTTTTTCTTTTGCTTGGGTTTTCTTGTTGCGCTGTCTGAATTCCAGTGTTGCTGTCCACTGGCTCACAAATGATATTTAAACAGCCTTACTCAGAGGCTGCAATGCGTTGCTTTCATCTCTGTAGGAAGTGAAATACAAGTCAGCGTTACTTGGGAAGTTGTGTTTGTTGTATCAAATGGCTAGCTGGTCTGGGACTTTTAAGAAATGTTTTTAAGTTAACAACCTAATAATCTTTGGGATAAGTAAAAGAATGTATTTTTTATGGTTTGACATCTTCACTTTCACTTTTATTACTTGAAATAATAGGCTTGCTATTGGTTGCTTCAGGTTGCCTATATAACCCCAAATTAATCACACATTAAAATTTGTTGTTCTTGTTGTTGCTACTCAAAGAGTTATCTCGGGCAAACAGGAGTCTACATGAACTACAGTCATATCCTTTGACCCAATTTGTCTGCTTACTTCTCTTGGTGATTTCACAGTAAGACACAACAGGTGCTAATCTGCCTGGGGCAGGAAAGTGCAAAACAGATTTGAGACAACAGTTTTAAGTCTTACAGGTAATTAACTCAGCACGATTTAGCTGGATTTGTACCGAGTGGTTGTTTGCTCATGCTGAGAAAAATAATGCTTCGTCCCTTTCATCAGTGGATCTCAGAATGCTTCACAAATGTTAATTAATGCTTATCACACACCCCATCACCCCCATTTCCAGATGAGAAAACTGAGTGATAGGAGCCAGCAGAGTCATTAGCCTGCAGCCCTGAGGCTGGGTGCAGTGAAGTGAAGGGCGGAAGACTCATTCGGTCTCCTGACCTTGGGGTCATGCTTTTTCCTGTCGCCACATCTTAAACTTGGACAACCAAGTCTAGCCCTTGCGTCAACCTAACCTATTCAGAACACAAGAAAAAAGTGGGAATTGGGGAAAGATATGTTGTTACGTGTTTTTTTTTTAAAGTATTTTTTAAAATTAATTTTATTTATTTATTTATGGCTGTGTTGGGTCTTCGTTTCTGTGCGAGGGCTTTCTCTAATTGCCGCGAGCGGGGGCCACTCTTCATCGCGGTGCGCGGGCCTCTCACTGTCGCGGCCTCTCTTGTTGCGGAGCACAGGCTCCAGACGCGCAGGCTCAGTAATTGTGGCTCACGGGCCTAGTTGCTCCGCGGCATGTGGGATCTTCCCAGACCAGGGCTCGAACCCGTGTCCCCTGCATTGGCAGGCAGACTCTCAACCACTGCGCCATCAGGGAAGTCCCTGTTGTTACATTTTATACAGATAAATCCTGAAAGGAGTGTGGGCGTGTAAGCACAGGTGTGTATGCTTCTGAACACATATCTAACCTTGAGATAGGATTCTTTCGTGCTTAGCATTCTGTAAGTTTATTGGACTTTTTGCCCTGTGGAGAGGGTGACCAGTGAATGCCCTGGAGTAGGAACGGTCACCTTTTTTGCATATGTTAGGTCATGAGTTAGCTGGGAACAGAGGCTCACCTCAGGGAGGGGCTACACCTCAACTCAGCTTTCCACGGGACAAGAAGCTTTCCTCCCAAATGGAAGGGGTACAGTTAACTCAACTTCACAGCAAGTGCCAGCACCTGGCATTCCCAAGTAGCTCCCTGAAAAGCAGGTGCCTGGCCCAGGCTGCCTGTCTGCCGCTTGCAAGGCTACTCTCCCACTGGTCTTAGGGAAAGGGAGAGCAGCAGTGGGGTGGGCTCCTCTCATGGAGCATACCTTGAGTGTGGCCCTGTGTAGGCACAACTCTAGTGGCCGGGCACCCCTCCCTACAGGGAGACCTGTGCGCCTTCTCAGGGCTCTCCTTTGAGTTCCAGCTTGCACCAGGTGACACTGCTGGTGTTTGCCCCGGCCCTTAGCGCAACAAGCCCATTCTAGGAGGTAGAGAGAGTTCTTGATTCTCATTTGGGCCCTCAGTTCGGGCATCTACATCAAACAGTAGGAATGTTTTTGTCTTTGAAGATGAGGACGAAGCAATTGAGAGTCCGAACTCTGTGCATTTTACAGGGCATCAACATTAGCATAGTATACATTTAATTAACATTTCATGTACACATCTATAAACACACCCACATGCATAGTGGTGGACATTGAGCAACTTCAGGTTTTCCCTATGAAAAAGCCTTCAGGGGCTTCCCTGGCGGCGCAGTGGCTGAGAATCTGCCTGCTAATGCAGGGGGCACGGGTTCGAGCCCTGGCCTGGGAAGATCCCACATGCCGCGGAGCGACTAGGCCCGTGAGCCACAACTACTGAGCCTGTGCATCTGGAGCCTGTGCTCCACGACAAGAGAGGCCACGATAGTGAGAGGCCCGCGCACCGTGATGAAGAGTGGCCCCAGCTTGCCGCAACTAGAGAAAGCCCTCGCACAGAAACGAAGGCCCAACACAGCCAAAAACAAATAAATAAATAAATTTAAAAAAAAATGAGTGTACTTAATTAAAAAAAAAAAAATTGTTAAAAAAAAAAAAAAGCCTTCAGATACCTTAAGGTGGTAAGAAACATAGTTGCTGCTTTCCTATGTTTCATCTGTATGTTTTTCTTTTTTGTCTGAGATTTGGGTTTCCCCTGCTATAGCTGAGGTCATTGTTGCTCTATGCTGCTCTGTAAGATGATGTAGAATTTTTATTACTGCCTCCCTGTTAGTTTGGTGGTTCTCAAGTGATAGTGTTCCTTGGAATGATCTAGAGATCTTGATTTAAAAAAAAAAACCCAACAATTTCAGCTTCCTGGCCCCAGCTGCAGAGATGCAGGTTTAATAGGTCTGGGAGGGGCCCAAATTGCTGTGTTTTTAACCGATATGCCTAGATCATTCAAATGCATGTGGACCACACTTTGAGAAACATTAGTTGCTTTATTGTTTAAATTTCATTTATTTTTTAAAATTTATTTATTTTTGGCTGCGTTGGGTCTTTCATTGCTGTGCACGGTCATATATTATTTGTAATATATGACTTAAAATTAGATACCAACTTGCAAAGATAAGTGGGTATATACATACACTCTTGAAATTCTTTTTTTTTTAAAATAATTTTATTTATTTATTGGCTGTGTTGGGTCTTCGTTGCTGCGCATAGGCTTTCTCTAGTTGCTGCGAGTGGGGCCGCTCTTCGTTGCGGTGTGCAGGCTTCTCATTGAGGTGGCTTCTCGTTTCAGTAGTAGTGATATGTGGGCTCAGTAGTTGTGGTGCATGGGCTTAGTTGCTCCATGGCATGTGGAATCTTCCCGGACCAGGGATTGAACCTGTGCCCTGCATTGGCAGATGGATTCTTAACCACTGCGCCACCAGGGAAGTCCCTAGTTGCTTTACTTTTTGCATTTGTGTATTTTGAGTACAGCCTTTGCCAAAGCTTTACTCATATAAAATAGCGGTTGCTTACTTTGTTGGTTAAACACCAAGAATAGCTTTTGCCACTTAACTGGTCTCAAAGCCTCTCTCTTACTTGATGTCCTCTCCTGCCTGTGACCTCTTTATCCTCATGTGTTCATTTTGGTACACAAAGGTAAAAGAAAAAAAATGTGTGTTCTACAAGAAGCATAACTTTTGGTAGGAGTCCTAATTTAGAAATCTCCCTGTTACACATGGTCATAACACTATTAAGCACCCCTTAGGTGGCAATTAATGAGTTTTTGTTTAAATAACTAGAATGGTATGCTTTTGGGTGGCCCAGTTCTTAGGAAATGATTATTATCGATCAATCAAAAAGCTGTTTCTGTGTCTACATGTATATACATATATATAAATATACATTATACTGTACATGATAAAAAATGAATGGGCAGTCTAAGTTTAGCAAGTTTGATTCCAGTCCGTGGCAGCAGCTAATACTATATATTACTTTAGAGATGGGCAAAGTATGACCTACAGGCTAAGTCACGTCTATGGCCTGTTTATCAAAACAGAGCCAAGTCCATTTGTTTACGTATCATCTATGACCGCTTCTGTGTTACAAAGGCAGAGTAGTTTTAACAAAGGCTCTGTGGTCCACAAAGCCTGAAATACATACTATCTGGTCCTCCACAGTAGAGTTCGCCTTCACCGGCTCTACATGATATGATGGGCCATTTCTGTGGTCACTGCCCACGTGGAATACACACGAGCATAAATGAAATTTGTCCCTGTGGGGCATTATATTTCCTATTGGCCTGTCCGGAGAATTGGGATCACTCACTGGTTGAGTATTCTAGTGGATTCCCTTGGGCGTAAGGGTGGCGAAGCCACATTTAAAGTACACATGCAATAGGTTACAAAAACTTGCTATTGTGTAATGCCTCAAAGTGTCTTACACCACGGTTTTGCAAACTGTACTCTGAGAAATGCTAGTATACCTTTAGATATGACTGTGTATATAAAAAAATAAGTTTGGTAAATGATGTAATAGACTCGTAATTCTATACAATCTCTCAGATTTAATATCCTCCATTTCTAAAAAGAAAATACAGCATGGAGTGTTTTCCAAACTTTTTTAACCCAAATGGTTTTTTGAGGAATAATGACTTTTTTGTGGGAGCATGAATTGGGACATGCTGGCCTAAGTTAAGCCCCTGCTTTATTTTACTACAACATGGTTCTAAATAATTCTAAATAAGCAGGATTTGTCTTTCTGCACAGTTGGGTCAGGAAATTCCATCCACTTAGTTGCAGCTCTGCTCACCTTGTTGAAACACTATTAATTTGTGGCTTCGAAGTCTACATTCACACCATTCCACTGACTAGAACTGCTCATTCTAATTGTTTTCAACACTGGTGCTGTTTAAAAAAGCAGCCTCCAAAGACTGCCTCCAGAGCTGGGTCAATTATTTAAGATGCTGATGCAGAACAGCAGTACATCCTAAGAAAGATGTGCCATTAATTAACATGTCTTCTAACTTATCATTGTCCTTCTTCCCTTCTTATCCCACTGTCAACTTTGTTTAGTTCATTAATAACTAAGGAAGAATTTTACTGCAGTGTTTGTGGTCTTATAAAAAATGTGCATTATATACAAAAAGCGTTGTTTTTTTTTCCCACCTTCCCTGTGTGTGTGGGTGGAGGAAGTGGTGTGACACAAACGTGGAGAAGAAGCTTATATCCCGTGCAGTGTTTTTTGGCTGTATTAGGAAGTTTATCTTGAAATTCATCAGCGGCGTGAATTCATGATAAATATGCTTGAGCAAGGGTCTCTCACTCTGTGTGTGTGTGTGTGTGTGTGTGTGTGTGTGTGTTTTGGAGGTTATGGGGACTTAGCCTCCAAAAGGACTTTTTTCCTAATCACAAATCACTTACTGTGCTTAGAACTGTGATTGTACTGCCCAGACTGATTCATCCCAAACCACTGATTCACTCAATGACTCTGGGATACACGTTACCCTTCTACTCTGAGCCAACAGTTCCCTGTTCACGTTTGGTAGTTTCTGGAGACGTTTATGAGACTTAGAATGTATTAATTTTAATACATTCAGAAGATGTTACACAGGCATTTAAACTGCTTTCTCCAAGCTAGTTCAGATGGTGATCTGGAAGCCTAACCACCTGGAGCCATAAATGAGCAGGTGTGGAATAGGCAGCTTGAATCCACTGGCTCAGGACAGACAAGTATAAAATTAACTTGAAACACAACAGAGAAATTTCACTTGTACCCTGAGACCTGAGCTCCTTCCACAGTGTTCTACAAGTGAGTTTGCTCTTCTGAAAGCAGAGCTCTAATTTGTATTAACTGTCTGTGATGTATCTGTAGGTGTCCGTCAGCAGGTGTCTATGTGGATCAAGGCAGCAGTGACCGAAGGTGTAGTGGCTGTTCTTTTTTTCCCATGCTCTCTTTGTGAGGAAGTCCTAGCATCTTAATCAGGAACAGCACATGCCTGTAGGAGTCTGATGTTTTTCTCATTATAATTCACACCTGTGCAAACAGTGCCTCAGTCCTAGGAGGTAAGCTCACCAAACACTGCTCACCAGTGCTTCTCTTTCCACTCCCTGACTTTGAGTTTTTCCAGGGGTGTGTTGGAGGTGGCTCACAAAAGACAACGCTGTGCACATCTCCTAACGCCATGTTCAGTGATGGCAGGTGGCCGCCAAGTTGGGAGTATTTGCAAATAGGGCTCTTCCCCCCAAAGAAGACCGGCTGTTAAACCTTTACTAGCACGCCACTGGGTTCTTTCTGTCTAATCTAGTCTCCCAGGACTGTTTTTTTTGGCAGGTACAACTTCAGTATGTGTAGAACTCAATCTAAATTGTTCTACTTCTTTGGACTTTATCTTTGATTCATTTATCAGTATATTTATATTTGAGTACATCCTATATACTAGGCACTGTGCTAGGTTGTAGGGAAAAAATATAATGTCTTATCCTTTAAAGAATAGATAAAATTAATAAAAGTGTCATTTTTTAATACATAAATATTTAATAAATACTTGATAAAACTGGCTTTCTTATTATTTTCATAATATTGCACAAACATCACTGTTTAACTCCAGGATATTTCTATCACCCTCAAAAGAAATAGCAGGTCTCTTCGTCTCTTGTCAACCACTAGTTTTTCTCTATGGATTTGCCTATTCTACTGGACATTTCATATAAATGAAACCATACTGTAGATGGATTTTATCTGCTTTCAGTTAGCATAATATTCTCAGGATGCATCCATGTTGTAACAACATGTGTCAGTACTTTATTCTTTATGGCTGTATAACATTCCACTAAATGTACTACATATTGTCTATTTTTCTATAATGGACTATTTTCAGTGTTCGGCTATCATAAATAATGCTGCTATGAATATCCATGTATACTTGCTTTTATGACCATCTTTTTTTTTTAATTTATTTTATATTCTGGTATAGTTGATATACAATGTTGTATTCCAGGTGTACAGCAAAGTGATTCAGTTATACATATATCAGTTCTTTTTTAGATTCTTTTCCCATATAGGTTATTATAGAATATTGAGTAGGGTTCCCCATGCTATACAGTACATCCTTGTTGATCTATTTTATATATAGTAGTATATATATGTTAATTCCAAACTCCTAATTTGTCCTCCCCACCCATCTTTCTCCTTTGGTAAGCATAAGCATAGACATTTTTTTCTCTGTCTTGTGTCTGTTTCTGTTATATAAATAAGTTCCTTTGTATCATCTTTTTAGATTCCACATATAAGTGGTATATGATATTTGTCTCTCTCTGTCTGACTTCATTTAGTATGATCATCTCTAGGTCCATCCATGTTGCTGCAAATGGCATTATTTCATTCTTTTTTATGGCTGAGTAATATTCCATTGTATATATGTACCACATCTTCTTTATCCATTCCTCTGTCGATGGACATTTAGGTTGCTTCCATGTCTTGGCTATTGTAAATAGTGCTGCAGTGAACTTTGGGGAGCATGTATCTTTTCGAATTAGGGTTTTCTCCAGACATATGCCCAGGAGTGGGATTGGTGGATCATATGGTAGCTCTGTTTTTAGTTTTTTAAGGAATCTCTCTACTATTGTCCATAGTGGCTGCACCAACTTACATTACCACCTATCTACGGATTTGCCTAGGCCTAGGAGGGGTCCCTTTTCTCCACACTCTCTCCAGCATTTATTGTTTGTAGATTTTGATGATGGCTATTCTGACTGGTGTGAAGGTGATACCTCATTGTATTTTAGAATCTTTTGGGTATATACATAAGAATAGCACTGCTGGGGGTTATGATAACTTTATGTTTAATTTTTTGAAGCAATGCAAAATTGTTTAAGTGTCTGTACTAGTACACATTTTCACTTATACTAAGGTTACAATTTTAATGTATCCTTGCCAACAACTTTTATTTTGTAATTTTTTAAAATTACAGCTGTCTTAGTGGGTGTGGAGTGGTATCTCATTGTTGCTATTTTTTTTAATCTCCCTGATGCCTAATGATTGAGTATTGTTCATGTGCCTATTGGCTATTATGTGTTGTATTCAAATCCTTTGTCCATGAATCCTAGACTTTCATCAAATATCTTTTGTAAATATCTCTTTCTTGATAATGTCCTTTATGTGTAAGTTTTAATTTTGATGTCTGATGTATTTTTTCACTTGATTCTTTTGTTTACTTGTCATATTTAAGAAACCGTTGCCTAATCCAACTTTGTAGATTTCACCAAAGTTTCCTTCTAGGAGTCTGAGATTTTTTGTTGTTGGAAGTTTTTGACTTGACTCGATCCCTTTACCTGCTATAGGTGTATTCAGATTTCCTCTGTTCCTGAGTCAGTTTTAGCAGTTGGTGAGTTTCTAGGAATTTGTCTGTATCATCTAGGTTATCTAATTTGTTGGCATACAACTATTTACTATTTTCTCTTTATTTCTGGAGAGTTTATAGTAATATCCCCACTTTTATTACTGACTTTAATAATTTGAGCCTTTGAGATGGGTGGTTAGGTTATGGACTTAAAATTAATAAGGGTCAGATTTTTTTCCTTACAAGCTAATAAGTTAGTCTGCCACAGTTAGGTGGATGCTAGTTGAAGATACAGTGCTCCTGGGTCAGAGACAAAGGACAATTAGCATTAGCGAGAACAGCAACATTTTTTGGTGCTACTTCTGTAGGGCAATATGAAAAAGATGACACTTACACATACAATGGGTTGTGTCAGAGGAGAAGAACCCGGAGCTCATGGAACCCAACTCTTTTATAATGGGAAGTAAGCATGCCCGCCCTTTGCCCCACAGGGAGGTACTCTTTAACTTTTAAACCTTAAAGTATTTAACACCTTAAATGTAGTACAATGTACTCTTTGCTATACGAACACCTTAAATATCGTCTGGAACAAAGTGCAGTTTGTGCCTCACATGCAAAGACATGCAGAAAAAAAAAAACCCGTGGAGAAGTGTCTCCTTCAAAGTCAGAAAAGTACACAGAAAGTAGGGTATGAGAGGTGGCAAGGACTTTGGATTTCACTTTGTGTAAAGGGATGTCATTTTAGGGTTTTGAGGAAAAGTGGCACATGTTCATTTTTGTTTTGAAAGAATCACTCTGCTTCTGTGTAGAGGTTAAACTGTATGGACAAAAGAGTGAGAGCAGTTAGGCTATTAAAATACCCAAGACAGATTATAATGATTAATTTAGTGGTGGAGGTAGGGGTAAATGGTCAGATTGACAATTTTGATGGCAGAATCCACTGGATTTTTGGTGGGTTGGATAAAATTTGGGAGGAGAAGAGTCCACTGGGATGGACAACACTGGGGTACAAAATAGGTTGGGGGACTATAATCAAGAATACTGTTTTGGGTGTCCAGTTGACATCTAGGGGAGATGCAGGGGACATCACTGGATATAGAAGCTTGTGGTTAGGGAGAGATCAAAGCTGGAGATGAGCTATTGACTCCCAAATTTTATATTTGTCATTTAAAGTCCTGAGGCTTTGTAATATTTCAGTTTCTTTTTATACTCTGTCCCATTGTAGTCAGAATACTGAACCCTGGTGTCCTTCTGACATTCGGAGGTCAGAAAGAAGAGGATTCAGCAAATGAGAGGAAAAACCAGGAGACAACTTGACCTTAGAGCTAGATAAATAAAGATGACAGTGATGGTGATAAGGGTGACCCCCAACACTAGGTGGGGAGCTTTGTTTACAAGATACGGATTCCAAAATAACTGTCAGAGTCCCGTTGGTATTTAAATTGGAAACAATGTAATTGCTAATCTGCTGTCCATGGAAGTTAAGAAGGAATTTGGAGGGATGGGGAGAGTTTTGGTGAAGGGAACTGGGAATAAGGGGAGAGTGGATGTCTGGACCACGTGGTGAGGTGGCTAGAGAACTTGTAGAGTTTGTTATTTTAATTGTTAGGAAGTAAATCCATCTCTTTGCCCAAGCCTTCAGTAATGTGTGCTACACAGAAATGCTTTTAGCGTCTGTGTATGTTGTTGTGTATGAGAACAAAGACAGTTGTCTACATCTGATGGAGAGTGGAGGGGAGGGGCAGAAGAAGCCACAAATCTAGAGAGAGGAGTAAGATGTAGATTTCTGTAGGAATGGCAACTTGAAGCTAGAAGGGACAAGGGTAGGGAAGTCACAGGGAATGCAGAGACCTTTGGTCAGAGGATCAAGCTGGGATCCAGGTTACACCTAGGTAACCTAGTAGCTCCCTGATTCTTCCATCATATTAACTGCTTTGGACCGGGACCTCTTGCCATTTAACTTTTAGTATTCATGCTGATTTTCATAATTGCTTGGACTCTTAGTCTTGGCTGCCACTGGACAACACCATTGTGCTGTCAACCTTGCTCTGGCCTTGCCCTTTACTTCTGAAACAGGCCAAGTGAGATTGATGGTTATTTCATGCTTCTAACTAAGTACAAATAATTACATTGAATAAGGATGTAGCCTTCTCTGAAACAAGGACGAATGTATCTTTATGTTTTCAGCTGCCAGATTTTCAAAACACACTATCTTTTCCCTCACTTCTGGGTTCTTCTTGTTGTTTTTTGTAGATGGTGGTAATTAATTCTTGTCATCACTTAGACAAGTTAACTCCATATTTAAAGAAAAAAAAATTGTTCTTCCTAAAAGGAAGTTTTGACAAACCTCCTGTACCTTTTAGATAATGGTTAGTTGATAACATTTTTGATAGAATCTGAATCCTGGTTTCAATATTTGAATGCTAGAGAGAGAACACAGAAATAAACCAATAGTGTTGAAGTAATGGAAAGAAAAACTGGATTTATGAATCTAATCTTCCAAACTCTCCAATAATTCCTCATAAATTAATAAGTTAGGTAGTGCTACTCCTCTGGTCTGCACTTGACTTTATCCTTCTTCTCTAACCCTCTCTCCACTCTCCCTCCCTTCCTTTCTTCTTTTATTCCTAAATGTACCCCATAAACCCCAAAGCTAAAAAAAATATTGAACCACAGTTGAATCTGAGTCCAGATCTCATAGAAGTTCAAATCTCACCTTTAGCACCTTCCATCCTTGTGAACTTCTTAAGGTAACTTTTCTGCCTCGGTTTCCTAACCTTTCAAATGGGGGTAATATTATTACCCTATCACATAGGGCTGTTGGGGAAATTAAAATAGACAATAAATACCAAGTGATTACAACAATGCCTAACATACTAAGCACTCAGTAAATGTTAACTTTTGTTATTCTTCAAATAGACTCATACTTAAACAAGAAACTAGAGAAAAGTGTTTTGTAATGATGTCCTTTTGTATAGAAGAAGCTGGAGCTGGGGGGAAAAAAGGAGATCAAGATAAAGGCCTATCTTCTCTGAGCGAAATCAAGAAAGACTGTGTCAGTTGGTTTCTTTCTTTATTGCTCCTCATCTACATAGCTCTGCCCTTTAGATGCTATTGAAAGAGCATGCGCTTTGATACCTGCAGGCCTACCACTGGCCTTGAAAGTAACAAAAAACAGTGACTGAGTAATTAATTTAACTTCTGGAGTTCTGATTTCTTATATCTAAGACGGGAATAGTAACTTGGAATCACATACACTATGGAAATGTACCTTGAAAACATTACCAAGACTCACCCTGGGTTGGAAGCTTTTTAACATTCTACTGTAAGTAAATGCGGGCTGGGTATGATTTCACAAGGTTCATCTGGTCGTTGCAGACTGACTTAGCCACACAAGTTCTACTGTTTCTAGGGAAATTACTTCAATTAATCCCTGAATGGCAGCTCTCTCCCCTGGCACAGCAGACAGCAGCTGTTCAATACCCCAGAACAGGAGACAGCAGTCTTGGTTTGTGAAAGGGAGGACAAATTTTTTGTTCAACTGTAATCACAGAGGACTTAAGGAGGGGGTAGAAGTTTTTCCAGAGCGGAATAATTTCCTCTCCTTTATTCAAAACAGAACGCAAAAACAGATGAACGACTCCTACCTGTGTCATGACAAAAGAAATCCAGTTCACTCATGGTCCTTCTCTCCCGGCTACCCATCCTTAGGACCAAGGCATTCAGTCTCAGAATCACCAACAGACTAGAATATAATGGCTGTTTTGGAGAAGTTATGATCTATCTTGTCAGAGGCCTTCTGGGGACACTTCAATCCTTGTATTAATACACAATACCCTGGAAATGGTTCTTTGGAAACCATCTGAATATATTACAAAACCCTGAGGTTCAGCAATCCCAACTCAACTGACTGAAAATTCTTTTGATTTTGATAATTATTTCAGGGTACAGACAACAGTACACCACCTTGAAGCACCTTTCTTTTCCCCCTGGAACTTGCAGGGAGCCATACACCTACATTAGAGACCTGTCTCGCACAGGATTTCATTGGAATAACCAGAGCTATTATAAATAATCTCTCGGGCTTCCTTGGTGGCGCAGTGGTTGAGAATCTGCCTGCCATTACAGGGGACACGGGTTTGAGCCCTGGTCTGGGAAGATCCCACATGCCACGGAGCAACTAGGCCCGTGAGCCACAACTACTGAGCCTGCGCGTCTGGAGCCTGTGCTCCGCAACAAGAGAGGCCGCTACAGTGAGAGGCCCGCGCACCGCGATGAAGAGTGGCCCCCACTTGCCGCAACTACAGAAAGCCCTCACACAGAAACGAAGACCCAACACAGCCATAAATGAATGAATAAATAAATAAATGAATAAATAAAAATTAAAAAAAAAAGAATAACTAGCATCACAGGCCCACATGACAATACCAGAAAACTTTATAAAAAAAAAAAAATAAAAAATAAAAAAATAAAAAATAATCTCTCATAGTAGCTAAAACCGTAAGCTTTTTTTTTTTTTTATTTTTTTTTATTTTGCAGTGCCTCTTAGAAATGGTCAAACTGCTTTATATTTAATTCTTACGAAAACAGTTTGCCCTTGGACAGGTCCTTGGTTTTCTCTCTGATGTGTTTGTGTAATTTTTTCCGTTAACAGATTCAGGCATTTTGGCATTAAAGGCATTCAGGCATTAAAGGCAGATTAATGGATGTTTAATTCAATAAACAGCGTAGGATTAAACCCAGTACCCGAAGTGAGGTGATGTAACATATTTTAGCAAGGGTCTTAGTTTTTCCTCTTTACTCCCAAGCCCCAAATTGGCTTCTACTTTGACAAAATTATTTGTATATTTTTTGGAGCTATTTTCCTGATTGTGCAGGGTTTGAATCCAAGGTGGCCTATTTGATCCATCTGTGTTTCTGTTGAGGTTGGTTCCTGGCTGAATGATTTTCTGAAAAGCATTAAGTAAAGTTCTTTAAATATAGAAAATTAGTCCTTTCAGCTGGGATAGGTAATGCTTTCCTCACTATTTTTTCCTGTGGTTAGTCAGAAACAAGTTAGAAAAGAACTAGTAGAATATGGGTGGGAATAAGTTGTATGGGGGGTGCTCTAAGTTGTCAAGATGACTCTCTGGAGAGGAAGTTAAACGTAGATCAAAGAACTAACCATGCAGGTCAAAGGAAATGAACAAGGACAAATAAAGCTCAGGAAACAATAAATTAGAAGAAAAAAAGAGTATCGTAATCTATTTTTATAATAAAACAGTTAAATCTTATTTGTTACCATTAAGTCATTAGCTCATCTAATCAAGAAAAAGAATACCCAAACGCATAATTAGGAATGAGAAATGTGAAATACCTACAATTAGAGAATATAGCCAAAAATGTATGCAAAAATAGGTGAATTTATGTAGATGAAAAACTCCTTTTCAAGGAAAATATGGATTACCAAAACCAAGAAAAGTTAAGCTTGACTAGACCAATAATCATAAGGATGAGAATATTAAAAAAAAAAAACCCCAAAAAAACCTTAAAGATTTGAACCATATGATTTCACAGAGGAATTCTTTTAAACATTTAAGCAACAAATAATCCCTATGTTATTTCTACTGTTCTCCTTTTGTTTTATCTGGTTCCGGCCCCACCCAACTCCACCCAGGAAATCTACCTTGACCACATCAATACCCACCCACCTACCCACTCCTACATAGAATAGATTACTCTTACTCACAAATGTTGATAAAACAACTCTAAATAGAAAAATTTCAAATAGAATTTAAGAAAAAATTTTAACCCTAATCAAATAGGGTATATTACAACTTTTGTGATTGTATGTGAAGGACTCGACTGAGATCCTTCAAGATTTCATATTGGTTTATGGAATCAGCAGGCCCAGGCTTCAATGTGGCTTTAGACATAAAAGTATCCATAGGCTCAAACAATGTGTTCTTTTATTTATCAGTTCTGCTTTCCCTTTGTGTTAAAGTAATTGAACAAGGAGGCCATTAGCCTGGGGTGGTTCTAATGCCTTGGTAACCTAGGTTTTCGTTGGCTTACATAAGCCAGAGTCAGTGCACTCCAATCTAGGAAAATGAAACTTAAGAACAACCAGGACAAACAGCCAACTAGGCTTTCCCAAATAAGGCAACTGCCTAAGTGATAGGCAGTCGAATAATCTCCTTGCTTTGCTTCTACATAGTCTCTATAAAAACCTCTTCCCCCGTTCCTATCACTGAAGGGTTCCTAACCACTTCTGGTTTGGTGCAGTCTGATTGGAATTGGTGTATGCTTAAATAAAACTCTTAACTGTGGCACATCAAAATTTATCTTTTAACAGTTGATGACACCTTCCTTTTTTCCTTTGTAGGGAAGGGAAGATGGCTGAAAGCAACTTGTTGCTCATGTTTTCTAACCTAGGAGAGAACTCTGACCTTAGTGTCGCATGCTCGCTTCTGTCTCATTAAACCCACTTAATTTTTTTCTAGGCTTTGTCTCTGTGCCCTTCTCTATTGGCAACAATTGAGGGGCAAAGTAAACATGTAAAATAACATGGAATGGGGGAGAGGTAGCCTCTCAAAGAAAGGGATGCTGGTGCATTAATATGGTATGTCCATTATCAAGGGTTTGTTCTAAGAATACATATCTGGTTAGATATTAAAATGTTTCTTATGACTTTACTGTATTTACTATATTATGGTCTTAGGTGTGAACAGACATTAGATCAGCTCTTTAAATGCCACAAATGCATTTAATATAATTGAATATCTATTCTCAAAGTAATTTTAATTAAAACTGTAATTGAAAAATTCATTAAAAAATAGGTATCTCAAACTAACCGGTAGTGTAGAGCTTAATGGTGAAACATGTGATGAATTGTCAATAGTAAGTAGTTTGAAGAGAGCTTGTTATCAACACTGTGACTTACCATGTTTAGGGTATGCTTGCTAATGCACTTAGATACTATAACAACAAAAGGGATGATAATATTTGAAGAAAGAATCAAGTTATTATTGCAAGCCGATTATTTAACTGAAAAATTAAAAGGATCAAATGAAGATCCGTTGGGTACTATATTATGGCCCCCCTCCCATTTCATACAAGTCTTATCCATCCCAAAGCTTTATATAAGCTAGTGATTCTCAAGAGTTTCCCAGGAAACTTGTAGGGGGTCAAAACAGTCTTTATAGTAATACTAAGACCTAACTTGCTTTTTGCTTTGTGTAGACATTTGCACTAATAGTATAAATCCAATGGTGGGTAAAACTGTTGACATCTTAGCACAAACTCAATATTATGTACTCATAGTACAAAAAAGGGCTAGTTTGAAGTAATGTCTTGATAAAGCAGTCTAAAGGATTAATTGACACATGAATAAACATCTTTGTAATATTCTGTGTGACAAAGTGGGAAGTACACAAACACTTCTGCTGCAAGTGAAGTATGATGGTTATCCTGAGGAAGAGACATCTGATTTTTTTTTTTTTTTTGAGTTGTGAGTTGAACTAGCACCTTCTTATTTTTAAGAACCATATACTCTTTTATTTGAAAGTGTAACTGACAAACTATGGTTACTTAGACCTAGGTTTATTTTTTTAAATAAAATTTATGCAAAATACCACTTCAAAGAAAACAACTGACAGTGTTGCTGATGATAAAAATTTAAGCTTTCAAATAAAAATTATTTGAAAACTTGAATCTATCACTATGATAGATTCAAGTGGCATTCAAAAATGAGCTTGACATTTTTGAAATACTTAAAGCTTTTTCCTATGACATTGATGTTAATATTAACAAATGTGATTTCTGTTGATAAGGTATAATTGATAAGGTATAATATGCTAACATTTGGAAGATCTACCTCTGAACACAGGGATCTAATATTTTCAAAGTGGCCGATGCG
This sequence comes from Eschrichtius robustus, assembly GCF_028021215.1. Classification (NCBI taxonomy): domain Eukaryota; kingdom Metazoa; phylum Chordata; class Mammalia; order Artiodactyla; family Eschrichtiidae; genus Eschrichtius; species Eschrichtius robustus. The sequence continues at coordinate 95,957,626 of NC_090825.1, forward strand.
TGACTTCCAGAACCTATCAAGTAGATATAAAGGATCCATTCCAAGTGCAAGACAGACAAATGGATTTTCATATAATAAAGCATGAGAAATTAATTTCTATCACTTCAAATTTCCAAATTGCAACTACCACTTGCCAGGTTTTAGTGGGGTATCCAAAAATAATATACACAATTATTTTTCTAATAAGGCTATATTTTCTTACACTTCCATCAAAGCAACATGTTGCAATAGACTGAATGCAGAAGCAAGTAAGAAAATACAATAGAAAGCTATCTCTTATTAATGCAGACATTGAAGAAATTTGTAAAGATGTAAATAGTAAAGCAATGCCACCCTTCTCACTAAATTTTTTCATTTTGAAATACTTTTTATAAAAAGATCTTATTTGTGGTAACATAGGTTTATTAAAATTTATGAATAAAAATTTTAAATAGTTTTTATTTCAAATATGGTAAATACTGAGAACCCATGTAAAAATGCTCTTTGAGGAGCCTCAATAACTTTAAGGATAAAGACAACTCCAGTCCAAGGAGTTTGTGGTATTAGCATGTGCTAGCAGGTCTCAGTTGCAAATCTTCCCTCCCATCTATACCTCTCTAAGCCCTGACTGCATGATTCGGTCTGAAATAAGGTCCCCCACCTCCCAGAGAGAGTTATGCTGCCTAATAAGGAGCTCCCATGAATTCCTGAGTTTCTCCTCCATGTCACATGGACCTCCCTTCAGGCTGCATTCACTCCTGCTGCCATCTTACTATGTTAAAGAGGTCTGTTTCTTGGGCTTCCTCAGTGTTTAAAAGGGCATTCGAATCTAGTTTTAAAATCTGGAGCAGAGGGCAATGTTAGCCTTGCTGTTAATTAAGTTTTAGATCCTCTCAGAATACATGGGTTTGGTTTTGGAGTATAATTCAAATACCAAACTGTGATGATTATAACTGATATGGTTCTATTTCAGCCTCACCTTATTCTGTTATTGGTCACAAAGGCTTCTTTCTTCCTTCTTCCCTCTACCCTCAGTAGTAGTGTTATCAAGTGTTGGAGTATCACAGCACAAAAAATGAGGTTCAGACTCATGGTGGTTAAGTCAAGCCAATTTGTATAAGCATCAGGGACTAGAGACTATTGCTTCTTACCTTCTCTACCGTCAAGTGCAGGTCACTTAGCAACCTGGAATAGGTACTAAGAGTCTATGGAGAGAAAGCAATTGGTTAGTTTAGTTCTGATGATGAGATTACCATGAGTTAGTGAGGCTCTTACAAGGATTCTCTACCATCATTTTTCTTTTCTTTTTCTTTTTTTTTTAAAATATACTCCGTCATCCCCATTTCCAGCTTTAGGTTCTTTTTTTTTTTTTTTTAAATTATTTATTTATTTATTTATTTATGGCTGTGTTTGGTCTTCGTTTCTGTGCGAGGGCTTTCTCTAGTTGCGGCAAGTGGGGGCCACTCTTCATCGCGGTGCGCGGGCCTCTCACTATCGCGGCCTCTCTTGTTGCGGAGCACAGGCTCCAGACGCGCAGGCTCAGTAGTTGTGGCTCACGGGCCTAGTCGCTCCGCGGCATGTGGGATCTTGCCAGACCAGGGCTCGAACCTGTGTCCCCTGCATTGGCAGGCAGATTCTCAACCACTGCGCCACCAGGGAAGCCCCATCATTTTTCTTAATAAGCTTCTTGCATTGTGAATCAGAGGGCTCTCCCACTCTTAATGTACCCTGATAAATGAATTCGGGTGGGTGAGCACATTTCCGCCAGGAATAAAAGTCTCACTTAAAAGTGAAATGAAAACCGACCAATAACAAAGACATGATTAATTTCAAGTAGAAGACATAATTCACAAAGCTAACATCTGTCACTTCTCATGGGTAAAGTATTTCCTTTTATATACTTTGGTAACCCTAGTATATATTAGTATACAGGAACCAACCAGAATAATATTATTTAACGCTTTTAGATTTTCAACACCACCAATCCCATGAGCTGAAAATGCTACAAACTTCAAAGTGTACCCATAGGTACATCATTACTCTTCAAAACACCCTTCCTCAGTAGCCCACAAACTTCCCACCCCCTGGGTAGGTGAGCAGCAGTTACACCATATGTAAGTTCTTGTCTTCTTGGCAAGGTGCCACCTCCTGTGGTTGAAGGAAGAAATACAAAAACTTAATAAATACTTGTGAAACTGCATCACTCAGTGTTTTTTTATCATTTGCATGGAAATGAATCATAACATAGAGTAAATTTTCCCTCAAATTCAAATTATTTGAATGAAATGAAAGAGAATTGTATATGGCACAGATGTAAGCTCCATGTAAATTCTTTCAATTAGTTTTTATGAGAACTCACCATTGTCTATTTTATTCACTCCCCAAGAATAAACTTAGAATATGATTTTTAAAGTCAACCCATAAGACTATTAGTTTTTTTTTTTTTTCTTAAAGTCAGATGTACTGGTGTTTCAAGAACACTTCACTTAAAAATCTGAGTATCTTGGTCTTCTGCGTCTTACTTTGCTTTTTCAAAGGGGAAGATTTAGTTCATTGCTGAAAGTTACTTGAAAGTTGATGTTGAAGACCATTCCATGTGGAACTATATGTTGTTGCACACATGTTTATGTGTATATGTGTATTTAAAATATGCATATACATATAAATGTACAGTATGTATATTTTTCCTTTCTCTTTCATGTTTATTTCAAGGGCTTGATAAACCTTCCAATGTTAACTTCTAAGCATGAGCTTCCATAAAATGAAATGTCATCATAACAGATTACATACTCAAATCAAGATTTCTTATAAGCTTGTCCTTCTGAGTGTTTGAAGTATTTCTCCAAAGTGTAGTCTGTTTCCGATATGTTTCTTGCAAAGGCTGCAATTAAATGGAATATAACACATAGGGGATCTGAACTCTTTGGCTTATTATTACTCTAAAGGCTTTAAGACCTCCTTTTATACAAGTCAAAATATGCAGCATGGTGAATGGTGAGTGACACTTTGTGGTCTTGACGCGACTTTCCCCTGATCATCAGATTTTGAAATTGCTTTGCCAGAATCCTGAATAGCCCCCGACCCTTTTTCGTTTAAGCACCATATGGGGGAAGACTGGATGTTTGATACCCATACTTCTTGTCATCACGTTATGTACACTGGGAGAAACTGACTCTGAGGTTGCCTTTTTCCTGGATAGAAATAAGAGCTCACACATCTAGATCCCCATCATCTCTCTGCTAGAACTTAGATGGGGGCATATGTTTATATACTGACTTGAAGAGAGAACACAAACACATATGCTTTTCAGTTAAGTGTTTCTCCTGCACCTGCTTGATGCAATTCAAATCGTGAATGTATTGTTCGATGGCTTAATCTTCTTAGAATGTTGAGATTATGTCTCCTAAGTCAGTGTCAGAACTCCCTCATTACTGAACACGTAGGAAGTTGAACACAACTCCTGAGAAACTTATGTATTAAAAGGAACTCATCCAAGCGCAAATAAAAATAAGTCATGTGAGCTTCTCTGTGGTTACTGTGGGTATCAGGTTTGAATGAAAGGAGTTTTGGTGGCTGGACTGTACAGTAGGAAAAATCGGATCAACTCAAGAAATGAGGTCCTGAGAGAAACGGTTCTAAACTACATCACAACAAACTAGGTTGGGTGGGTAGGATACACAGTTGACAATGTTGAAGAGCTTGGTTTTGGGACTGTCAGTATTAATACCAAAAGTTACTTTAAAAGAATCAACTTAATGCTCTTAAAAAACAAAACAACCCCCCCCCCCCCAAACTGAAAGGACAGCTCCCTTCTGATGGTCTGCTTGGTAATTCTTTAATGCTGTTTTGAGCTTGACATATTTCTGGCTAAAGACACTCTTAAAAGAATATCTATTCGTTTGAAATTTCTCATCCACCCCATTTCTTCCCGTTTGCATAGTTGCTCTCTGCCCAGGGAAGGGTATTCTCAGCTGTGGCTGACAGCTCTCCTCTGTCTTAAAGATGCTCTGGCGTCTCACTCAGGGCTTTGAGCCACTATGTGCAGGAAGGGAAATGCGGGAAGTATGTTAATGTGGGAGAAAAGAGATTATTTCAAAAGCAGCATGCTAGTAATTTATAAAAAGCTACTTAAAGAGCCAGTTTCCTTCAGTGCCTAAAACACTCCCTTGAGTGAGTTAAGAAGCAGCTTTCTGGTTTTGTGTATGTGGTTTCTTAGCCTGAAAGAGTTAAAGTTTTTGAGGAAAAGCGGGCATGTGTGTGCTCACATGTGTTTTAGTTATACCAATTGACTGTTTTAATCAAATATAATAAATACCGTCTTAATTTCTACTTGACAACACAGACCTAGTCTTCTCTAACAGAATGTTTATAAAAGGTTCACATTTTATCAAGTATCGTGTGTCATGAGAATTTAAACATATTTAAAACCAATTATTTCACTGAACTGATAACAATGTATTCACTATGTGCTAAGCACATGTGGGTTTTGACAATCTTCCTAATTTTATCTGCAAACTGCCTTATTTTTATAATCAGAACTCAGGTCAGATTAGGTAGAATACGGCTTGAAAAGTATTAACACGTGGAATATGTAGCTTCTTAGTGACTTTGAAATGAAAAACCTGTCTCTTCTATTTTACCTGTTGGTTCTAATTGTTCATAACCCCTCTGGCTATACAATAACAATGTTACCTTCAGCAGATTGATGGAAATAGAAGGTAGGAAATGCCGGTTTTAGAATTGCCTTGAAGTGGATTGAAATAGAAGAGGGGGTGTAAACCATCAGCCATGCCTGTCCTTCCTCTCCCTTTGCTAGTGCCCTTTATCTCCCATTAGTGTCCGGTAGAAGTCCTGTATGTCTTGGAGCTGTCTACCATAAAGGTGCTGGCTGTGATCCACAGTGGTGAAACCAGCTAACAGGGGGAAGTGTGGAATGAACTTAGGTCTACAAAGTCTTATCCTCTACCTGAGGACATCCTTGTGGGTGCAGGTTGCAGAAAGCATCTTCAGTGAACCTGCTTTAGGTTATTCTGTCTTTTCAGATTTGTTGCCTCCACCGTGCTAATGACTTTAAAAAGCCAAAGAAGATTGTGTTCTCTTGTGTATTAACTAAAGATAGAAGTATGGGCTAAGAAAGCCAGAGAAACTTCAAATATTAGCTGACTTTTTTTGGGTTTTTTTTTTTTTTTTCAGAATAGCACTCTCCTTCTGATTTGGTATCATTTTTGTCTATAGAAGTAGATCTTTCAGGGTCCAGTGACCTGAGAAGTGCTGTTCGTTGTGAGGTGGTTGGTGTCTCAGATCAGCCTTGTTGGCATGGAATGGAATGTCCCAGCGATGGCAGCTGTGCTTGTCTCTTTGCTTGGTCTGCACAGTTTTTGCACATATATCTGGTGATTTATTGCAAGCCCAGCTGCTTTGCTTATTTTTTCATTACTTGAAATTAAAAAATTCATTTGTAATTGAGACTCAGAGAGAAATTATATTAAAAATGACTTTCCCTCAGCCAAGGAGCAGAATGTACAAGTTTGTCTCGTGATTTACAGCCATCTGCAGACAGATGCATGGTTATTTAGAGTAGACCTCTGGATGCTGGCTGGAATGCATTTTTAGCTGTGGAGGTGCTTACTCTTGGGACTTAAGCTTAAAAACAACTGTATGGTTTTCTGATTAGCATGACTAGCACTAGCAATCCAGAAATAAAATGAGACTTTAAAACACATGTGCAGACATTTACGCCTACACACCTTCGCTCCTGCCTTTACACACCCACCCACACGCACACAGTTACGGTATTGTGTGGATTCAGAACTAGAGTTAAAGAGAACCAAGTAGAAACATTTCCAATAGATCTAAATGAAAGGAACAGTTGAGGTCAAAAGAAAGATGTCTAGGAAAGGAGGGGAAAAGCTCCAGAAGCCTCTCTCTTAGCAGTTTTTACAATTACTGTGTTCTTCACAGTAGAGAGTTGGTGTCCCATTGGACTCCATTCAGGCATTTTTTTTTCAAAGCACCATTCAGTTTCTTCATTCATCCATGATTTTCATTTGTTTGTGTATTTATCCTACTTTAACAGTTCATTTTAATGAGAGCCTTAGGTGTTCCTTCCTCTTTGCAGGCTCTGTGGTAGTATCTGGATGACCCAAAATTGTTAGGACTAAGCCCCTGCTTTGTGTGAGTGTATGTGTGAGAGACAGACATAATACATTATTTTTGTGATGACTGCATGTAACTAGGAGAATAAACAAAGTGTTATGGGACCACAGGAAAAAGAGTGACCAGCAGCTTTACGAAAGAGAGCAGTGGGTATGGTTCTTTTCACTGAATTTCCCTGAGAATTCACTTTTTCATACAATCCTAGGTCCTCTTTCCACTTGATCCTAAATAACAGGAGAACCTCTTCTATTTTCCTGTATCCACTCATTTTCCTTCTTCCCTTCCTTTCTCTAGGCTTTATTTCCTTTTCTCATTCATTGAAGACTTAAAGACTTAAGAATTGACTCTTTTTTTTTGGTGGATATTCTTAATATCAGCTTCCAGTATGGCCAACTTCTGGGCATGGTCTGTCTTTTTTAAAATAAATAATTAATTAATTAATTAATGTGGCTGTGTCGGCTCTTTGTTGCGGCACTCGTGATCTTTCATTGTAGCGCAAGGGCTTCTTTCTATTTGTGGTGTGTGGGCTCCAGAGTGCACGGGCTCAGTAGTTGCAGCACACGGGCTCTCTAGTTGTGGTGCACGGGCTCTAGAGTGCACGGACTCAGTAGTTGTGACATGTAGGATCTTAGTTCCCTGACCAGGGATCAAACCCATGTCCCCTGCATTGGAAGGCAGATTTTTAACCACTGGACCACCAGGGAAGTCCCTGGCCATAGTCTTTCAAACATCTTGTCAGGTTTCAGCCAGGACAAACAGTAAACATCCCTGGAAGAGTATTGAACAAACTCATGGATGCCAGAGGCATCCTTAAAGAGATACAAAAGATGCTACCTTCCCAAGATCCAGAGCCACTCCCAGAGATAACCAAAAGAAAGAAAATTCTCCTGAGAGCCAGCAACAGTCAGGAGGACCTGAGCCACAAATGGGGTGCAACCCACATTTCTCTTCATATTTCTGGGGCCCCCCTATCTGATGTGCCAGGTCAAGTTCTCAGGACACAAAGTGAGACCAGAAGGCAGTACTGTCCCTGGGAGAGAAAGGATTGATAACCAGTGGGTACCCGAAAGCAAATTCAAAGATCTAATTTTTAATTTTTTTTTGCCTGCCAATCTGAATTTGGGAAGGTAGGGACAAGTGAAATTTTACCTTTTTCTCCCAACCAAGCTCCACAGATAAAGATCTGGAGAGAGCTGACTTTGGTAAGAATTTTCACTCTTTGCTAGCTTCTGCAAGTTTTCCCAGGATCCTGTCTACAGCTTTTGAGTGAGTGGGGTGTCCCAGAGGGATTCCTCCTTATCTCCAGAAACTGTAGAGGAGGAAGAAAAATTTTCCTTCTGCTCTTTATGGTGAGGGCTTTGCTGAGACTCCTTTTTCTCTAGGGCACCTCATAAATGGATGAATTACCTGGGTTGAAAGTTCTTCACTGTGGCCACTGTAGTCCAAGATCATCCTTGGTAAGGTTAATCTACTTCTTGAGCCTAAAAATTAAGGCTCCCTTGTGTTGGGCCCCCTTGTGTCATGCCCTCCTGTGTCAACAAGAAATGCTCCAAGTTTGTAAGCTCGTAACACAAAAACTGAGAAGTTAGGGTCCATGAGGGACTTGGCCACCACCTCCAGTGGCAGTGAGCAAGCTGTGAGCTCAAGGGGCTCAGCATGTACCTTCACCTGGTTGCTCATTGCTTCTGGGGGCCATTGCGAGTCTGATGTTTCTAGAACTGTTCAAAGAAACTGAGGCATATTAAAAATCTTAGTTTATTTGAGCAAAAATTAATTCAGTCAAGAAGCATCCCATCTAGCAGGTTGAAAGGAGCACTGACTGAGGAGCAGTATGAAATGGAAGACTTGTATAGGCAAAAGGAAGTGGGAACAAGGAAGCTGTCATAATCAACCTACTTCTGATGGTCTAGGGTAAGGTTACTTTCTTTAGGGGATGGCAGGGGGCTATGAAGCAGATTACCTAGCTAGTGCTGATCGGGGGATTCCTGATGGACTCATTTAAGTTTCAGTTTCTCAGAGAGTCAAAACTGTAATTAAGTCTTGGTTTGGTGACGTGGGGTTTAGCATCAGTGACTCAATTTCGGGCCTGGTATCTTGTTTTTAACAGTATATATTTTGGAGATTAACCCCTTATCAAATACATGATTTACAGATATTTTCTCCAGTTTCATAGGTTGCCTTTTCATTTTGTTGATTGTTTCTTTTGCTGTGCAGAAGCTTTTTAGTTGGATGTAGTCCAACTTGGTGTTTCGCTTTTCTTTGCACTTTTTGTGTCATATCCAGGAAAGCACTGTGGAGACCAGTGTCAAGGAACATTTTCCCCTTTCATTCTAGGAGTTATATGATTTCAGATCTTAAATTTAAGTCTTTAATCCATTTTGAGTTCATTTTTATGAGAGGTATATAATAAGGAGCCAATTTGATTCTTCTGCATGTGGTTATCCAGTTTTCTCAACATCATTTATTGAAGACTATCCTTTCCCCCACTGAATAATCTTGGCTCCCTTGTTAAATATTAGTTGACCTGAAAAAATTCTGGAAAGCTATCACCAAGAGACTGTTGAAATAAGGAAACAAGCAAAACCACTATTCCCTATAATAAAAATAAGGAAAGGTCTAGAGATAAGGGACTCCTTTGGGTTCAAATGCAACATCTCTGTCACTGTGTACCTACCCCTTATTAGCTACCTGAGAATGAGGAAAGCATTTCTTCAGCCTCAGTTTCTAAATCTCTTAATTGGGGAGCTTGACTAAATCAGACTTCGAACTTACCTTTTCTGCAGCAAATGAGAAGTATGATGACCTGCCCAGTGCAAGTCTCAGGGCACTAACTGTACCTGAAGCTCTTTCTCTCCTATAAAGGAAATCTTAGCAGAAAGCAATCAAGTACCACTACTCTTGGATGGCATTGAATTCTCATTAATTTATGTAATTGAATTTTGCGATTTTAATGATTATTAGTACTAAGTTACTTGGGATCTTCTCACATTTTTACAGACTACGCCTGAAAAGGAGAACTCCAAGAAGCTGAAAGGAACATTCTAGATATCATATTTTATTTTGCCAGTGCAGAAAAAGGTTAACATAGCCAGGCCTGAGATTGCTGTTATTGAAAGGTCTGTTTGTAAGGGTGGCCTTTGGCTGGCATCTGGGAACTTGACTGGAAAAGAGTTCCCTACACTGATTAGGAGGACTTTCCTAAATGGTAAGGGTGGCTCAATGTGTCTAGACTGTGCAAACAACACACTTTATGTGGAAAAACTGCTTTCTTTCTGGGAGTCTGGAATTGTGGTCCATGCTAGTAGGTAGAGGATATCTGTGCGACCAGCCTCCAATAAACCTTGGATGCTGAGTCTCTGAGCTTCCTTGGTAGACAACATTTGGTAGCTGTTGTCACAATTTGTTGCTGGTGGAATTAAGCATGTCTTCTGTGATCTTGCTGGAGAATTCTTGGAAGCCTGCACCTAGTTTCCTCTGGACTTTACCCTATGTGCCTTTTCCCTTTGCTGGTTTTGCTCTGTATCCTTTCACTGATGTCTTTGTGCTGGGTCTTGTGAGTCAGCTGAACCTGGGGTGGTCTTGGGGATCCCTGACACAGGACAACTTAATGATTTCTGTTTAAAAAATCATTTCTTGAACAAATAATGCCTACGGAATTTATTTCGGGATGAGAAGACAGAGTAATGGGAGAAGAACAAAGATGAATAACACATAGACATGCCCTGGTTCAGTGGATGAGATTGACTGACTTATTCAGGGGGACAAATGCAGTGGGAACGATGGGCAGGTGGGCAGATGAGAGGGCCTGGGGGGCTGAATGTGGGCTGAGTATCTTGGAAGCTAATAAGATTGAAGATGGAAATAAGAGGGCTGTGATAAGTGCTTCTTTTAAACTGTGCTACAATGTCTAAGTGATCTAGAAAGCCTGACCTGAGTTTGGGTATAAGGAGAAACCCCAGGAGATGTTAGGGGAGAGTAATGTTATGTTTGAGAAGGGCTACCCAGGATTGTATTTAGCCTTCTCCTACCTGAGAGAGAAGGTATTAGCATTTAGTGAGGAACACCTTTTGAAAGAGTCTTCAGGGTGGGGCCCCAGGAATTTCAAGTCAGTGGGAAAGAATCTATATCCTTAAGTGCAGTAAGCATTAGTTTGATGCTTGTGAAAACAATGACTAAACTTAGTGAGTGCTTGCTTTGTGCAGTTACTGTTCTAAGTTTTATACACATTAAATATTTGAATCATCTCAACAACCTAGGACGTAAATACTTTTATCATCATCGCTATTTTATAGGTGTAGAGTAGAGAACCAAAAGTTGTTTTTCCCTGGGTTATAAAGCCGGTGGACCCCAACTTGTAACTTCTGTGCTCGACTGCTCTGCTGGAAGTTAGCAGAGGGTTCATTCATGGGAGGCAGAACTTGTTTCCTGTCAGCATACGCCTTTCCTTGGAATACTCCAGAGCCCATGCAAGAGCAATGGAGCACTGGGGAGAAAGAAGCAGTCTCTCCTCCTGCCTAAGACCACGGTGATAGAGCTGTAGGGAAGCAGGCAGTGCACTGTTTAAGTGCCTGGCTTGGAGTCAGGAAGCTGGATTGGATCTACTCTGCTGTTACTGGCTGAATGATTTGGGACAGGTTCCTTAGATTTCTCTGTGTCTCAACTTCTTTCCTAAATCGAGGAAACCTAGTGTCTACATTTATGTGGATGATGGGAGGACTAAATGCCATAAAATGATGGCTCTAAGTCCTTGGCACACTGCCTGGTACATGGTAAACACTCAACAAATGGTAGCTCTTATTAATCCATAGGGGATAGGTTATTCTCACACCAGTTTCCATTTCATGGCCACTTTGAATTTACCACTAATTACATTTTGATGGCATTTGCATACAGTATTTAGTTGATGGAAAAATCCCATTAATACTTCATAACAAAGTACACAAATTATATGGGGAAAACATTGTTAGGATATTACAAAGGAAGGCCCACTTTTTCCTTTTATTAAACATTTATGTCTCATGAAGATGACTGTATCGCAACGGTAACTTTTATTTAGTGGGACCATTAGGTTCCTCATGAGCAAGGGATGCAGTCATTTCCTAGCCTTACTCCATTCTTTGTGTACCACCCGGAAAAGTGCAACTCCCCAATTCAACCCCTTCTCTACCCCCACCATTACCATGTCAATCGGCTCCCTCCCCTACGGTGGTTTTTTGAGTCACATCTTTGTTCACTTGTCAGCATTACTCTTAGCATTCCGATAGGCCATCAGCTCTCATCTTCTGAATCTTAGTCAGTTGCTGGTTACACACACATGAATTGGTTTTCTACCATCTTCATGCTGCTTCTACCAATGTCCTGAATGGTGTTTCTTAACCACATGTCACTGGCTGCCTTCTCCTCCCCATTCTCAACCTAGTCTTGAAAAAGGTGAGAAAAATTGTGCCTAGACCCACTCATGGATTTCCAGTTCTTTCTCTTCAGTGGCATTTGGTGACCTAAAATTGTGTGCCCACCCTTGAATCCTCGTCACGTGCATCAACATCGCCTCTCACAAGGCTGGAGGGGAGGGGTCTGAAATGAGCTTGCTAACATTTCCACATAAAGGGACCTTTTGAATATCCATTCTTGCTGTTATTTAAGTCCACTTTGTTGCCTAGATATTTTCCACCTGTACTTCTGTATAGCCTTTATTTCTTAGTCTACTATTTGCACTGCAGGTGTTTGTCTTTAGGTATTACTTCACGCTTGTCCTGACTGAAATCCATCAATTGTTATTGACATTTAAAATATTTTCTGTTCCAGAGTTCTAACTATAGCACTTTATCAAATATTATATGAAAATTTTATGAGAAACACTGGGAAAATTTTATGGAAAACATTGTCTATTATTTCATTCATTCATATGTAACATCTTGAAAACTCTTTGCTGTATACACATACCTCCTGTACTATTGCTTAATATGTTTAAAGTCAAATGTCCCCGGGTGGGCAGAATTGCTGATGTGATTCACACACATAGGGGAGACCCACGCAGATCTCCTTGTCTTGATACTTACTCTTTTAGTTCAAATCTCGGGTTGGTTAGTCACATCAACAAGACTGTAGTTGGACCATCCTTACTTGTTCTGTGATTGAAAAGGTCACATGAGACGTCAAATCAGACTGCACGTATTGTTTATGGAGGCCGTCATGCTGTCACAGAAGGAAACTAGATAGGTTTGCTAAGATTTATCGTCTTGTTAGCTATGCAGTATTTAAATCAGTGGTCTGTTCTTAGAGGGGCTAGAGAGGAGCTATTCTTTGTCTCCCTTGATTCATCACAAACAGAATGGGACCCTGACACGGAGAGGTGCTACCGATTGCCTGTTAAGTCATGGGAGGGGTAGACAGATCACAGATCAGCAGATGCTACTGCAGTCCTTACCTTGTTTCTAGGTTCTGCAGCTGTTCCTGTGATAAGGCTGATGCAAGGAAAATAATGCTCTTTCCCTCTCTCTGGTTCTGTATTGGTATAAGAATTTGAAATATCATAAGAGAAACATACTCATCCATACAATTAAAAAATTTTTTTTTTTTTTTTTTTTTTGCTTAAGTCACATTTGGAAGTGGATTTGGGAGGTCCCCTGAGGCATCTGTTCTCTAAGTGCTTACTCAGGAATCTCAGTACTGCTGCCTTTTTGACTATGTAGTGAGAGCATCTTGGATCAAGAGCTCTGAGAAGGTCATCTGGGGTATTTCGGGCCAGGCTTGGAAGTGGCAAACTTGACTTCTCTCCATAATTCATTGTCTAGAATAGTTTACCAAGATGTAATATGGGTAAAACATACACTTTTTTTCTTTTCCTCCTCTGGAGGAAAGGAAAATTCTAAACAGATAGCATTGCCTTTACCCTGCTACCTCCATGTAAAGACGTGGTCTTGCCTCTGGGTTTGGGACTGATGACTTTAAAAGTCAGGGGAGAAAGGAGAAAGTGTAGTCCATACCCACAGTATAGACTCAACATGTATCTCATTCTTCTTACCGGCTCCTGCCATATAGCTGAGTCCAAGTCCTCACCTTGTAATAATCACAATGTATTTTCTATTGTCGCTGTAACAAATTACCACAAACTTAGTGGCTTGAAATAACACAAATGTATTACTTTATAGTTCTCTAGGTTCGAAGTTAACACAAGTCTCACTGGACACTACAACAAGGTGTTGACAGGGTTGTTCTTTCTGGGGATTCTAGGGTAGAACTAGTTTCCTTCTCCCAGCTTCTAGAGGCCACCCACATTCTTTGGCTTGTGGCCCCTTCTGTCTTCATATTCAACAGTGTTGTATCTCTCTCACCCTTCTTCCATGGTCACATCTCCCTCCCTCCCTGACCTTAGCCAGGAAGGGTTCTTCTGAGGACCCAAATGATTAGGTAGTCTAGGATAATCTTTCCATCTCAAGGTCCTTAACCTTAATAATACCATCAAAGTCCCCTTTTCCATATAAAGTAACATATTCACAAGTTCCAGGGATTAGGATGTGGATATCTTTGGGTGGGAGCCTTATTCTGTCTACCACTCCCAGCAAACACTTACATAGTGGTTACTATCTAGCAGGTTGTTAATGTTCCTTATATATACTTCTCTCATTTAAACCTCATAACAATTCTCTGAGATAGATCCTAATTATATGCCCATTTTCAGGTGGATTTTTAGATGAGTAAACTATGGTTCAAAGAGGTTAACTCATCCAAGTTCATAGAGCTAGGAAGTACAAGAGGTCAGATTCCATCCTAAGTAGCAGACTTCAGAATCCAGGCACTTAATCATAACCTTATACTACCTATATACTGTAACATAGTAATGTATAGTATATAATATATACTTCATAGTGAGTATATAATAATATATAATACATAGTGAATCATACTAGAGATCTGGTATATATTCTAACTTATCACTGGAACCCTCCCTGTTTCCTCTTCTGCTACTTTGCTTCCATTCTTTTGCAAACCAGCCCCCTCCCTTGTTCTAGAGCCCTGCTTATCTACAGGCCTGGAGTCCTGATACTGACTTGGCGTGCATGCAACGTGCTACTTCCTGACACGCTTGTTAATGCTAAGTCTGGAATTTCCCAAGTGTGGATTGGGCAGACTATTGATGGTCCACGGATGGACATTGTCTATTTCAGTTGGCTTTTAACATTTCCATATAAATCCAGGAGAAAGTTGCTGCTCAGCTTATGTTTTTCAAACACTCTAAAACCTGTTAATCTCTTGTTCACAAAGAGAGAAGATCTCATTTTGTTAGAGGTCTATAGAGCAGGGTAAAGGCCTGCAGAAAAACAGGGTTGGCCAGCATTTAATAACATTGGTTATTTTGGTTACCTACTAATGATGGCAGGTAATTCTGTGTTCTCATTTACAAACATAAAGTTCTTTAAAATTTTATTTCAATAAAGTATACCTATTTCAAGAAAATAGTAAGTACTTACAGTGTGGAAAAGTAGGTACATGGTGATGACAGTAATTGTGAGGGAGGCATATGAGTGGATGCCATTTGCCAGATGAAGTGCCTACGGCCTTCCTGCGTCCTGGACTGTCCCATGCTTCTAGATAACCATTGCCTGTGGGATCTTCCTGGCTATTTGGATCATAGGCTCTGGGTACCTGTCTGCCTGACAGGACTCCCTGCCGTGTCCTGTATTGCTTCCCGGATGTCTGCCCCACCTCAACTCCAAATCCCAGCCACTCCCACCCTCATCACTCAGTTACACAGTCCCTTTTCTGGTCCTCTGTGTGACAAGATATGGCAGCTGTATGGGCTCAAACTGTTCTACTGGGATTATAGTCTGCGATCTCAGACAATGAACCATGACTCCCCAAAGTTACAAGCCCAGACATTCCAACGAGAAGGAATGTTGGAAAATGCCTTCTCATGTCAGATGAGATTTTGCAAATGCGAGAATATACTTTGAGAGAAATGTGAGGTTTTATTTTTAAAAGTATGCCTGTTACAGATGGAGTTATAACTAAAATAAGGAGATTTTCTCCATCAGCAAAACCCAAAGCCACTCTCGCTACAGTCTGGTCACCCCTGACAAAGATGAAAATGTAAGAACAGTTTTGACTGTTTTCATTATGAAGTTTATAGCCAGGTATTTGCATAACATAGTGGGCTTACATAAAAACACTAAAAAACCCAAACAAACCCACAATTGTTTGTGTGAAGATAATGCGAAAGAAAATCTTAAACTCAAAAGTTGCATTTTTACTCTCAGCAATGTTTTTTTCCTTCATGAAGAGGGCAACAGTTTCTCTGCATCTCTCGTACTCATCATACCTAGAAATACTGTTGTTGATGTTTTATATTTTGCTTAATCAAATAAAACTTGATGTTAAGCAAAATTGTGAAAGAGGCAAAATCTATATTCTAGCCACCCCATTCCTCTGCTTTTAACTACACGTCTAGATTCATGTTTCCCTCAGATGCAACTATTCTAGAGCTGTCTTTGTAGGATGGGGATGCTGTCGATCAAAGGTAATGGGTGTGGTTTCTTTGTAATCCTCCAGTTTGTCTACACAGGGATTTTAAAGAGCAGGGTGTGAGCAATAAATGTTGGTCCCATTGATGTCTGCTTATCCCTTGCCTATTGGCTTTGTTTTTATTGCCATTCGGGGAAAAAAATTATCCAGTGAACCAAATATACATCAAGGTGTTAGGGGACTAATATGTTGCTTCCCTTAGGAGAAAATTTTTATGTCCTTTACAAAACTAGGATGTTTTATTTCATGTTAAGCTATTTAGAAGAAAAAGCAACTGAAAACTTTAATTCCATATATGTATTCGAAACTGAGATGGCTCGGAGCACACCAGCCTATGGAGGTTAATAATAGACTAGCAGCAATCATAAGAAAACTCGAAGAAAAATTTTTTTTGTGGCAGGGAGGCACTTCGCCCTCTCATCTTTGTATTCAGTAACTTTGGGGTTCCTCAGGGGAATCCTTCCAATCTTTGTCCTCATGGCCATTAGGCCTGCTGTTTATCCTGTTTCTGGAGCCAGTAAGGTCCTCTAAGGCCCAATATCCGATAACCCTTAGCTTCTGATTTTAGAGGTTTTCTGTCCATGTTTTCACATGTTCCAATCACAAGCCCCAAGCAAAAGAGTCCTCTTCTTCCTCAGCCCTCTGAGCTTTGGAATGCTGTTCTTTAGTGAAACAGATGCTGTAGTGAGTTGAATGGTGGCCCCTGCAAAAGATATGCCTATGTCCTGATTTCTGTAAACTGTGAATGTGACCTTACTTTGGAAAAGGGTATTTGTTAAGGATCTTGAGATGCGACCATTCTGAATTACCCAAGTGGGCCCTAAATCCAATGACAATATCCTTATAAGAGACAGAAGAAAAGACACAGACAAAAAAGAAAGGCCATGTGAAGACAGAGGCAGAAATCAGAATTTTGCTGCCACAACGCAAGGAATATCTGGAGCTGTTGGAATCTGGAAGAGTTTCGAGAATGTTCTCCCTTAGAGCCTTTGGAGGGAGTGTGACCCTGCGGACACCTTGATTTCAGACTTGTGGCCTCCAGAACTGAGAGAATCAACTTCTCTTTCAAGCCACCGAGTTGGTGAAAATTTGTTAAAGCAGCCCTAGGAAAGTAATACAGGTGGACTTTTCAGACATTATTTATTTCAACCTCTTGGCTCCATTCCTGGGGATTGGGTTTAGGGCATGGTATATGACAGTCTCAAAATCAGGCCTCAATCAGATGCTGACTCCTTGACCCTGAGCCATACTATATGCCTCAGTTTTCTCTTCTTCCCTTAGGTTCAAGTTTTTGTGATTACCCTTCAGGGACTCCCCTAGAACCTGTGAAGGGACTCTGGGTGTCCGTACAGGGGGTGTGTCCCTAGCAGCCATGGTGACTTACCCTGCCTTAATAGAGAAGTTCAGAGGTAGACACCTGACTCTGACATAGCCAATCAACTGAGATGGGGGAATTGGGACCCAGAGCAGTGGGCAGATGGAGTAGTCACGTGTAAATTCAGGAGTGGGTAGGACCACATTGCATGGAGTAAACTGAGGCACAAAGGAAGTGTCTGCAGATTAAAAAAAAAAAGTGGACCCACAGATAGGAGAATGAAGCATGTTCCCAAGGCTGTCCACTTTCTGGTCCTTCCTGAGGCCTGTATTTTGGCTCTTTGTTCCCAATCATGAATGTAACAAGTTCCCATTTTTTTTTTTTGCTTACATAAACTTGATTTGGTTAATATTATTTGTCATGAAAGAGTCCTACAGACCCAAACTGTGGGTTCTTCAGTCAAGCCTAGGAACAGTGAGGCTCAGACCGGTTCCCTCCTGGCTAGCATTTGCAACCTGCAAAATATTTTTATCACATTATCTCATTCCAACCTTGCACGGGAGGATGAGCTACGAGGCACTGGGGGCAGGAGCTTTGACCCATACTTGGCGTACGAAGACACTGAACTTAAGAGAGTGGTAGCAGCTCTGGATTCCCAGTGCATTCTGCTCAGTACAATTCTGTTGTATAAAACAAACGCCCACAACCGAACTAAACAACCCCAGCAGGGCCGGGTTATGAAAGCTGCTTCACAGTAGAAGGTTCTGAGCAGGAGAAATAACGGGACCAGTGCATTTTGTGACTAAATTCAGGTCAGACAGTGGGAAGGAAGGGGTTGGAGCAGGACAGAGAATGGCCCAGGCTGAGAGCTGTTACGAGCTCTCAGCCCCGCGCCCAGAAAGGATGACAGGGAGCGCTAAAGAGGTAATTAGGCCCCTGATGTGAGAAGCAGTCACAAATAAGCCGACAAAGCCATAAGTAAGCCAGAGGCATCCAGCGAGGATTAAGTACCATTAGCTAACCTGTTAGCTTAGAAGTATCTGGCTTTTAGAAGACAGTTTTACTTTAACTCATGCGTTGACCTATACCAGTTAATTCTAAAATGGAAAGCAGGCTTTGTGGTTACATGTTTCAGGTTTTAACATTTTAAAAAGAGTTTGGGAGCACAAATGATGAATATCAGAAAGCTCCTGCAGTTTCTGTCCTACTCATTTTCAAACCTAGCTCAAATTCTTCGGGGTTTTTTTTTTTTTTTTTTTTTTTTTTTTTTTTAACAGTATAATTATCAGTCACTACTCTTTTTGCTACAGCCTGTTTTTCCTCTCTGAGCTTTAGATTTCTAGCTGTTCGCCCAGCAGGAACAAGGCAAGTACAATGAAGAATCCTCCCAGTGGTCTGGTCATTCATTCAACCAACTATGTTCTAACAGCTCGGGATATATCAGTGAAGAAAGATTGCTGCCTTTTTGGAGCTTACATTAAAAAGTTTGGTAAAAAGGAAAAGTGCAATAGAGCAGGAAAAGGGATGGGAGAATGGGTTGGAGTTTTCCGTAGGGTAGGTTATTTCTATTTTGACTCACACCCACTCTGCTGATCTTATGTAAGATCTCCTTTGATCGGCCCTTTGATCTGCTCCTCTACAACCCTTAAGGTTTTACGATGGAACCATGCTCCTGATTTTAGGTTTCCTACTTAAATCTATTGGAATTGAGGTAACACTTGCCATGGGCTCAGGATTCGGGCTATGTGGCAAGTAAAGAAATTCTCAGCCATGAGGCTGATATAATATTGTGTCCATGTGTTACCTACCTGTATTATAATTATTCCAAAGGCTTAGAAAAGAGAAGGACAGCCTTCTTTCCTCTTTATCATATTACAGTTGACATTAATTATGCTGCCTATTTGTCCTCCATTCACCTTATTAGGAAAATAATTCAGAGTAGAGGAAAAGTCTGTCTTAAATAATCAATCTGGCTATTTCTGACATGTTTAACAGGAACAAAATAACTAAATTATCTATTTTTCAGAAATAAAAAGAATTTTCCATTTGTTTTACCTTTCTTGCCTTCTCCACCTTCTGAAGAATTGACACTAGTAGGGAACTTCCTTTGAAGTCAAGCAAATGAATCCTTGAGATTTCAGAGTGTGAACTTTGTTAAACTTCACTATTTGGAAAGCCTTTCTACCTTTGAGTTCTTAGCTTGCCCTGGAGGACCAGCTACATAATTTTCAGAGCCCAGGGCAAAATGAGTACTTGGAGCTGGTGTTCAAAATTAAGAATTTCCAGATGGCAATAGCAGGGCATTAAACCAAATGTGGGACCCTGCTGACCTGGCCATCAAGCTGGCTGTACCAATTTGTATTACTACCAACAGTACACAAGGATTCCCTTTTCTCCACATCCTTTCCAACACTTGTTAGAATGGCTATTACTAAAAAGACAACTAAGAGGTGTGGGGTGATACTTCATTGTGGTTTTGATTTGTTTTTCCCTGATGATTAGTAATGTTGAATGCCTTTTCATGTACCTCCTGGCCATTTATACATCATCTTTAGAAAAATGTCTGTTCAAATCCTCTGCTCATTTTAAAATTTGATCACTTGAGTGGTTTTGCTACTGAGTTGTATGAGTTCTTTATGTATTTTGGATATTAACTCTTTATCAGATACATGACTTGCAAATATTTCGTTCCATTCAGTGAGTCGCCTTTTCATTTTATTGATGGCTTCCTTTGCTGTGAAGAAGCTTTTTAGTTTGATGTAGTTCCACTTGTTGAGTTTTGTGTTTGGTGTCAAATCCAAAAAATCATTTCCAAGACTGTAGTCAAGGAGTTAACTGCCTGTGTTTCCTTCTAGAAGTTTTATGGTTTCAGATCTTACATTCAAGTCTTTAATCCATCTTGAGTAAATTTTTCTGTATGGTGTAAGATAGTGGTCCTATTCACTCTTTTGCATGTGGCTATTCAGTTTTCCCAGCACCATGTATTGAAGAGATTGTCCTTTCCCCATTGTATGTTCTTGGATCCTTTGTCATATTAATTACCCATATATGTATGGGTTTGTTTCTGGGCTTTCTTTTCTGTTCCATTGGTCTATATATCTGTTTTTATGCCAGTATCACGCTGTTTGGATTACTATAGTTTTGTAGTGTATTTTGAAATCACTAGGTAGTGTGGTGCCTCTCACTTTGTCCTTTTTGCTCAAGATGGCTTTGTCTAGTTACAGTTTTTTGGTTTCATATGAATTTTTGGGTTTTTCCTTACTTTTGTGAAAAATGCATTACAATTTTGATAGGGATTGCATTGACTCTAAAGATGACTTTAGGTAATAAGGACACTTTAACCGTATTCTTTCAATCCATGAACATGGGATAGCTCTTCATTTATTTGTGTTTTCTTCATTTCTTTCATCAGTGATTTCGAGTTTTTAGTATAGAGATCTCTCACCTCTTCAGTTAAGTTTATCCCTAAGTAATATTTTATTTTTTTGATGCTATCGTAAGCTAGATTTTTTCTTAGTTTCTGTTTTGTATAGTTCATTGCTAGTGTATGAAAATAGATCTGATTTTTGCTTGTTGATTGTGTATCTTTCAACCTTACTGAATGTATTAGTTCTAAAGAGTTTTTTGGTGGAGTCTTTAGGGTTTTTCTGTATATAAGATCACACCATCTTCTTCCTTTCCAATTTGGATGTTTTTATTTCTTTTTCTTGCCTAATTACTTGTTATGACTACCAATACCACGTTTAATAAAAGTGGCAGGAGTGGACATCCTTGTCTTATCTCTAGTCTCAGAGGAAAAGCTCAGCTTTTCCTTTTGGGTATAATGTTAGCTGTGGACTTGTAATATATGTCCTTTACCTATTTTGAGGTACATTCTCTTTATACTCCCTGAGAATATAGTATTTATTTATACCCAATGAGAATTTTTATCATGAATGAATGTTGAATTCTGTCACATGCTTTTTCTGCATCTATGAGATGACTGTATGATTTTTATCCTTCGTTTTGTTGCTGTGATAAAGCTCATTGATAATGCAAATGTTAAACCATTCTTGCATTCCTAGAATAAACCCACTTAATCATGGTGTGTGATCCTTTTAATGTACTGTTGAGTTGAGGATTCAACGATTAAGGAACTGAACCTTTTTGTTTAACCCTGCCTAGGTGTTGGTTGTCTCTCCAACATTTGTGATGACCCAAGCAGCCTACTTTGTTGCTAGTAGTTGAGGGTGTGCCAAGACCTATCATTGTTCCTCAGGGGAGGATCTCAGTAAGCATATAGACTCAAGCTAATTGGTTGTTGGATCCTCAGGCTGCAGCTTATAAAGTTTGCAAATATATCTATTTCAGGGCAAGACTGGGAGATGGGTGTTTCTGTCTGTTCCTTCTGCACTGAGCCCTGGTCTGATAGCTGGTTAAGAACTGTTTCCTTGTTTGCTCCCATCCCAATGAACCCAAGTCCTGCTGGCCACCAGAGCCGGGCTATCAAGGAGTGTGTCTTTTGGACGGCAGCCACAAAAGCTAGGGTGCCAGATATGTGTACAAGCTCCTTTCTTGGAGATACCACTGACCTGGGGTAAGGCAGAGAAAGAGTGCAAAGATGGTACTTGCTAACCTCTGCTCTTTTGGAGAGTATTTTAGTAGGCCCCTAGTTGTGTGTTGAATTGAATGCCTGCAACTTGGGCCGAAGTGTTGAGATAAGCAAATAGGCTTCTTCCACAGAAAGATGGCACATTTCAGTTTGCTACCTCTGTACTGGGCCCTGAGGGGTAGCCGTGTGAGCCCGTGCAAGCCCCTTAAGAACTGTTCCTCAGTTGACTACACATTCAGTTCTCTCATAACATGTTCCTTTGATGTCATGTTGATATCTCTTTTATTTAACTTAAAATAATTACTTAAAACTAGTTCATATTTATTTAAAATTTTAATAATTTTTAAATAAAATTAAAAAAATTTTTTTGGTAATCTAAGCATTTAACATTACTTAAAACTACATTATTCAAGTTTTAAAATTATTATCTACTAGGTCTGTCAAATGTGTATAGGGATCTGCTAAAGATTGTTTTCTCTAACTTTGTCCATATATTTTGGGGCAAAACTTTTCAAAATATGAATTTTCATGGCTTTTAAATTTTTTGAAACAAATCATCATAGATGTATACACCTGTGTAACTACCACCTCAATCAAGATATAGGGCATTTTAATCATCCCAGGGAGTCCCTTTATTCTCCCTTGAAGTTGATCCTCACTTTCATAGTCAACTACTTCTTAACTCTATCACTATAAATTAGTTTTGTCTTTTTTTTTTTTTTTTTTTTTTGCTCAGCTTGTCTTTAAGAATCATTCATATTGTGGTGTGTATAAGTAGTTTCTTTTTATTGCTGAGTAGTATTCCTTTATATGAATACCATAAAGTGCTTATGCGATCTCCTATTGATAGACATTTGGGCTATTTTCAGTTTTTTGCCATTACAAAAAAATCTGGTGTAAACATTCTTCTACAAGATTTTTTACAGACATGAGTTTTCATTTCTCTTGGGTCAATACCTATGAGTGAAATTCTGAGTTGCAGGAAAATGTTAACTTTATAAGAAACTGCCAAAGATTGTTTTAAAGTTTTCAAAGCAATTTAAAATCCCCACCAGCAATGTATGAAGGTTACTCTACATGCTTGTAGGTAAAAGACGCTTGATTCTGGTTGCCCTCAGAAATGATTCTCAGAGTGTTCTTTGTGTCAGTTGGTTCTTTTGTTGAACTCAACAGAGATAGGTTCTTGGTAAATTAAGGAAGAGGGAACACAGTCAACACTGTAAGTGGCTCAAAGAAGCAGTGGGATTGGAACGAGCCACAGTAACAGGCTGATGGGAGGAGCCATCAACTGATGGCAGGGATGGAAATTTCAACCACCCTCGAAGATAGAAATACCAGGCAAGAGTATCTAATTTATCTTAACTGAGTCATAACTTGCCTCTTGGCTAGGGACCAGCAGGGCCCCCAAACACATTTTCTGCCACGAAGGTATTAGTTCCTCAAATGTTAAGGGGAGATCTGTTAAGGAGAGGAATTAGATCTTTGGTAGTCAAACCCAACAAATAGCCATTATAATCTTCTGAATTTTCAGGATGATAGTTCTCTCATTGTCCTAATGTATATTTTCTTAAGTATCTTTTTATTTTTGCTCTTTTCTTGCTTATTCATCCTGGAATGAGGGAGAATCTCAGCAGACCCAGTGTTTGCCAATGGACGTAATAGCAACTTTCCTTCCCATGTTAACACCAGTTCTTTGGCAGTCTGATCCAGCAGAGCATCTGAAAATACATCATCTCAGGAATGTCCTGCTGTGAGGCTTTTAAAAAAACTCTTGACTTCCCAATTCTTTGGGTACTCTTCAGGAATTAAACCTATGCACACATAAGGGGACATGACCCCTTCCTCCCTTCACTTCCTATTTTATTATTATGGGATTGTTGAAACTGTCCAGTGGCTATAAGAGGGATTTCTATTAGATGGTACTTCTCTAGCCACCTCTTGGCTGTGGGACAGTGGCTGAACTGACTGGTACAGAGCTGGTTTACCTAGTTAGGGGACAGGCAAAAGAATAGCCCAACTAAAGGAGTCTCCCTGACTGCTTTCAAGCTGGTGAATCAGATTGCTTTCTGCTTGGGAAGCCTGTGTCCGTTGCCAATAACTAATCCAAATTCACTCCATAGATTTTATAGCTCTTTCTTATTTTTACTAGTTTTTCTCCCAGTGTTAAGAGTTTGATCTCTCTCAATGATTTTATACCTGTTATATCAGAAAATTGGAAGGGATAGCAGTAGCTGACAACCATTTTGGACTGAATATGCATTTATCACAGATTGTGTATATTAATAGCACAATTAAACATAGTTGTTTAAATAGTCTTCTGTATCAATTAGTGGTACCTTCAGTATTGCAAAGAAAAGTTGAAAACTAAAACATTTCTACATGGGAATCTTCTAGAGTGTGTCTACTACTTCCCTGGAGAGTGCATTCAATGGTTCATTCACCAGACATGTATCCTGACAGGCCTGTGATCAGCTTTCCTAGAGGCATGAACACCAACAAACTATAACAAGATTTTGGACTCTAATTTTGGAGAGATGGTTATTTTCTGAAGAATAACAATTTATTTTAGGTACATTCATACAGCTACCTCAATCAAATGGTGTGTTTATGCCATTGTCTTCCTTGTAACGGTATTTAAATCTGTTCTATTTAATAATAGAAGTCTGACTATGTGTTTTTTGTACATATAAATTGCTATAGAGGTTTATCAAAATAAGTAGGGCTACAAAAAGGGCAAAAACTAGACTGACAAACTCATAGCAGGATGGATGAGAGAGCAGCAAATGAACAAAGTGAAAAAGCAGGTTTCTCTGGTTTCCCTGACTATTCATAAGTAGCTAATACAATTTGTTCCAGTGCTGAGGATAATCAGAGTCTATATCCCTAAACTCTTTGACTGAAGTAAGCTGTAAGCAAAGAAAAAGAGACAAGATATAACTCAGAGAAATTTAATCCATTCATCAAAATTAATCCACATGAATAAGTAAAGCTAGGCATAAAGAAGAGAGAATACATGTCATGTTTATCTTTTTCTCCAAGTTTGAAGTCACATGCATGGGAAGAAACTCGGTGCATTTCATTTGTGATGCTTTTGAAGTCTTTGCTTGAAACTGCAAATTATTGCTTTGCTTCTTAACATCAAGCTCTAGAAGTGATTGTTGTTAATTTTGAAAATATTTTGTTTATTTTCTCTGTCAAAGAAGAATAAATCCTGATCGACAGATGACAGGAACTACTGCTCCTTCTTATAGAGACATGTACCAACATGCTTCTGAGTAACCAAGTGACCTCCAAAGGGAACTGATTAAAAACGTTCCATTATGGCATCCGACATACCACATTGGAGAGCTAGTTTGGTAGGAACCGTATTGGATATCTAGCATTTTTTTTCTGCACAATAACAAATAATAAAAATTATCTGATGTTTTCCATGGGAAGAACTAGAACTGAAGGATTTTCTGAGAGTTGAATGACATCTGACAGGGACTCCCTAATCCCTTCCCTCTAAATAACTTCTTGTGAATTCAGGGTTTTGACCCAGCATTTGTCTGCTTTGTGTGAGCTTCTGAATAGAAAGATGATATCAGGTAATATGTGATATGGGGATTAGCTCACAAAGACAAGGTGGCACAGGATTTTTGTAGCCATATATTACCATAAAATCTACAACTGAAGAGCCCAGGCATAGAGAGAAAGTTGATCATTTTTTTTTTTTTTTAATCTTTATTGGAGTATAATTGCTTCACAATACTGTGTTAGTTTCTGTTGTACACCAAAGTGAATCAGCCATATGCATACATATGTCCCCATATCCCCTCCCTCTTGAGCCTTCCTCCCGTCCTCCCTATCCCACCCCTCTAGGTCATCGCAAAGCACCGAGCTGATCTCCCTGTGCTATGCTGCTGCTTTCCACTAGCTGTTTTACATTCAGTAGTGTATATATGTCGATGCTACTCTCACTTCGCCCCAGCTTCCCCCTCCCACCCCATGTCCTCAAGTCCATTCTCTAGGTCTACATCTTTATTCCTGCCCTGCAACTATGTTCATCAGTACCATTTTTTTTTTTTTTTTTTTAGATTCCATATATATGTGTTAGAATACGGTATTTGTTTTTCTTTTTTTTAAAGAAGAATGTCTCATTATTTTGGATACACTCTTGGGAATCTGAGTACTAAGGTCAAGTTCAAGAAATACTTTTTACTTTGGTTCTGTTTTTTATTCAGTTATTTCAAATGACTTTTGAAAACCCTCTGCTCCATTTGAAAGGATTCCTTTGACCATGGTGCATGGGAAAAGGGGGAAGTTCTATTCCAAAAGGGAATAAATTGAAAGTACTTAATCCTAATTCATAAAACTTTAAACTAGAAGCAACCTTTGAGATCATGAGTCTAATCTCTTTCTGAAGATAATCATTTGGTCTCACTTAAGCATTTCTAGTGATTAGAAACTCATTATGTTTTAGAGGATTATGTTGTAGAGGAAATGACTACAAGTTCTTACCTTCAGATTAAATCTGCATACCTGTAATTTCTACATCTCAGAGCAATACAAAAGATGATTAAGCCGTTCATATAAAACAGCAGTTGTTTTAGGGCTCTTCAAATATTTGAAGAAAGCTTGTGTCCTCACATAAGTGTGAGAGCATAGCTAGCTAATAAATATATGACCAGGACTAGATGAGTCTTGAAAAAGCGTATTAAGCATTTTAGGAGAAGGTAGTATTTACCATTTATAAGAGGTGTATTCGGTGCCTGGCATCAAGCTTAAGTATGAATTCACTTAAATATAAAACTTAGTTACTTTGAGCCTCACGTTCTTATTCCTAAGTGACACGATCAAGGTGATATTGCCAGGAACAAAGAGGCGAGGAGCTTCCACACCAGGCTCTCTGGCCCTTGAACTAACCTCCTTCCTGATCACTTGGCTGTGATCTAATTTGTATCCTGCACAGTGCTAGCCACTTAGACTCTTTCACTGTAAGCTCCTTTATGTTATACTCTAAGTATTCTAGTTAAAACATAATCCATGTTAAAAATAGGTATATGTGGATTGTTAAAGGAGCACATGTAACTATTTTGCCAGATAAGACAGCTACAAATTCTTTTGTGCTCCTCCCATTGGGAGGTGGGGTCTTTTTCCCTGCCCTTTGTTCTGGTTGGGCTCTGTGACTAAGGTACTGGCAGCTTGCCTTTCCTGTCTGGGAAGGCTTACACTTGCAGTGTATCCTCTGGGCAGCCCATCTGCCATGATGTGAGAATCTCAGTTCACCTAGTGAGACTGTGTACAGGTGCTTTCATCACCAGCCACAGCTGAACTCCCATGTGACAGCCAGAATTAGCTGTTGGCCATGAGAAAGAGCTATTTTCAGTGTCCTGACCAGGTGGACCTTTCCATGACTGCTGCCCTACTGACATCTGACTGCAACCTTGGAGGACATTCTGCATGTGAACCATCCAGCTAGCCCAGTCAACCTACAGAAACATGAGAAATAATAAAAACAATCTTGTTTTAAACCACTAAAAGCTTGTGTGGTTGTTTTGCTAAAACAGACAACTGGTCTACTTATTCAAGTTTTAGGGAAGGTTTCTTAGTTAAAGGTATATCACTTAACATGACCTTCTACATAAGTAGGTCACTTATTTTGAGTTAGACGATGAGTTTGAGTTATCCATAGAAGAAAGTCAAGGGAATTGGTAGGAGCAAAAGTACAGAGGTATAAACATTCTGATATGTTTAGGAAAATATAAGCAGTTTAGTTTTACTAAGACTGAAATGATAAAGAAGGCTGGAAAGTGGAAAGTTGATCATGGAGGTACCTACGTACTTGTTGAGGACCCGTGTCCGTGACCTAAATTGTCCTCAAGAAGCTAACAGTCTTAGGTCATCAGTTAATTGGCTAATGAACCTATGGGCTCATTCCAGATTATCTACAAATATATTAATTAGCAATGAATAAGGCTCATTCATCCAGCCATCCAAAGATTTATAGAGTATTACTTTGTACTAGATGTTAAAGGGTTTAGGAAACCAAAAAGTCATGCTTCCTTGAAAAAGCTTGGAGTGTCTTTGAGATCTAAATGTTGAAGTAAAAACATACAGAACAGCAAATGATAGATGGAAAAATAAACCTTCTAAATGATCTAGGAGTTGAGAGAAGAAATCATGATTGTAAACTCCAGCCCAAGAGGGATTGTGGTTATTTATATCTTAGGAAGGAACTACCACCACCACCCCAAGCCAATACTACAGCAGTACTCATCTCCAAAAAAGACTGACTTCCTCAATATTTTATGAAATAACAATGAAAGCCAATACTTAAATAGCATTAATAAGCACCATTCTAAGTGCTTCAAATTAACTCATTTAAAGATAATTCATATCAAAGCAACTCTATAGGGTAGTACTAGTATCATTGTCTCAATTTTAGAGAGAAGCCCCAGAGAGTCATTACCTCACCTAAGGTCACATAGCAGTAAGTGTCAGAGCTGGGATTTGAACCCAGGTTGCCATTACTAACCAGTACAGTACTGCCTCTCATTAAAATGCAATGGGTCTATCTAAATGTTTTATGAAAGATTACTTTTTTTAAAAAAAATTTATTTTATTTATTTATGGCTGTGTTGTGTCTTCTTTTCTGTGCGGGGGCTTTCTCTAGTTGTGGCAAGCGGGGGCCACTCTTCATCGTGGTGCGTGGGCCTCTCACTGTCGCGGCCTCTCTTGTTGCGGAGCACAAGCTCCAGACGCGCAGGCTCAGTAGTTGTGGCTCACGGGCCTGTGGGATCTTCCCAGACCAGGGCTCGAACCCGTGTCCCCTGCATTGGCAGGCAGATTCTCAACCACTGCGCCACCAGGGAAGCCCTGAAACATTACTTTTGAACGGCAAGTTGGTGACCCACTTTTGCTTCCTTTATATATTACCTATGAATATTCTTAAAAAACAATAATAAAAATGTTACTTGGTCAAAATATCAGTCATTCTGACTCATTTATACCATTATTACCTCGTACTTTAATGCAGCACTAAATTGATTTTCATTGCTAAGAATACTTTATTAAGCAAAAGAGAATTGGGACTTTGTTTTTATCACTGAGGGCATTTGACCCAGCGCATATGTCCATTTTTTCATCAAACACTTCTTATAAAAAGCCAAAACTTTAAGCTCTGAAGGCTTAAATGCATAAATGCTGAGGGTTGAAAGCGTGTCTGTGCCATGGTTTTAGTCTTTCCTTGATCCTTTTGTTTGAACATACCCATCAAGTTGGCCGATTTGGCCAAAGAAAGCAGCTGCAGTGAGAAGAATGTGGGTGAGGGGAGAGCACACACAGTCAGTGGCAAGAGTGAGAAAGGATTGAGATTGCTTTTGCTTGTGTAGTAACGGTCAGCAGAGTCTGTTTCCAGAGACCTATGCACACACGACTGTCTTTCTGAGTTCTTTTATTTTGTTCTGGTTTTTTTTCCCAAACAAAGCTACATTCAACTTAGTGGTCTTCAGAAAATCACTGCCTCATTAGCTTCCAAGGATAATTGGGAATAAATAGACCACCAGTACTTTAACTTGTCATATGTACGTAGATTAGACCTAGAGGGACGAATTGTTTGGAACATACTGACAGAAATAATAATAAGCTGCGATTTACTGAGCATATACTATAGGCCAGGCCCTGTTCTAAGCATTACCTCCTACCAACCCTATGAGATAAGAACTACTACAATCCCATCGTAAACAGTGGGTTCAGAGACTGTCAGTAACTTGCAAGGGCCACATAATTGGTGTGTGTTGGAGCCAGGTCTTGAACTGGTGGGGTTCTGAGAGGAGTGCTTTGTGACTCTCTGAGGACAAAGTGCCCATTAGAGTTAGGTCAGCCTGCCCATTCTCTTGTTTGATGCTGGGAACATTCTCTTTTCTCTGAATGAGGCAGTGCCACACTCACAGTTAACCTTACATGCATTTTTACCTCCCCTCTCTGGAGGTTCCTCTTGGGAATTTTTTTTCGCAGTCACCGTCTGGTGATAATTGAATAATCCCCGTCTGCCTCAGAGTCTTTGTACTGGCATACCATCCTCCAGATTTTAAGCAGCCTATTCTTTAGGGTCTTCCAGCCCCTGCTAGATTTAAAGGATAGAACACGGCGTGCCCTTTCCCGGAAGAGTGCTTGAAAGTGGATCCGGCTGACCAAAAGCAAAGGAAAACACAAGAAAACAACAAGTGTCAACAGATCGGCAGGGTTCACTGAAACCAGGATAAATTTAGAGAATTGGACAATGGAAATCTAATCACAGAATTCAATGAGAAATCTTAGAACTCTTGCTGAAAATGTAGATACAAGTGATTAAAAAATGACGTATAAAAGTAAACTGGGGCTTCCCTGGTGGCGCAGTGGTTGAGAATCTGCCTGCCAATGCAGGGGACGCGGGTTCGAGCCCTGGTCTGGGAAGATCCCACATGCCACGGAGTGGCTAGGCCTGCGAGCCACAATTACTGAGCCTGCATGTCTGGAGACTGTACTCCACAACAAGAGAGGCCGCGATAATGAGAGGCCCACGCACCGTGATGAAGAGTGGCCCCCACTTGCCACAACTAGAGAAAGCCCTCGCACAGAAACGAAGACCCAACACAGCCATAAATAAATTAAAAAAAAAAAAAAAAGTAAACTGGATTCTATGACCCTGAATTCAGAACTTGGAATTGGAAAAAAGAGTAGGCTGCTTAAGCAGTGGTGATCAGAGCAGCTCAGAACCCACAGGCTGAACCGGCAACCCTGTGCCTCATTGTGGGTGGAGGTGGAACCAGCGCTCCTAACAGAACACAAAGCAATAGGATAAATGGCTATTTTGCAGCCTTGCCCACAATCCCCGTCTGAGATTTTCTTTTCCCATCAATGCCAAGTGATGCTTTAATTGGGACAAACAGAGATCATGCTTTGAAGGTGCTCAGGTTTTAGAGCGTACCGTCTTCTCTGCTGTCCATCCTCTGATTCCTCCTCTTGGCGTTTCAGAATCCAGTGGGCACCCTCCTCTTGATCTCAGACACTGAACGTGTGTATTGGTGGCAGCTGCCAAGGGAATAAACAGGAGATGGTAGTTGTGGCAACAGTTGGAATGAACTCAGTTCATTTTGAAACTGCTTTTCAAGTGAGGCTCAGCCAAACACCTCCCGGACCTATTCATGTGTGTTCCTTTGGTTAGTTAAAAGTGCAAGACATTTATACTTGAATTAGGAAGTCTTAGAAAATGTTTTAAAATGGAACGTTTTGATCTGAAGAACTAGATGGAAAAGTCAGGGCTTCCTAGCATGCCTAGCTCCCGAGGTGTATGTAATTGTCTATGTAGTCATTGACGCTGGTAAAGCTTTCCCTAGAGAAGTTTTCCTAGTTAGAAAGTAAACTAATCTTTGAGATCTTCAGTCTCCATATCACTTCACCTGGGGCTCTGAGAGCTAAACCTGGGTTCCGTTTGAGCAGAGGCAGGAGAGAGTCTCATTTAATTGGGCTGGGGTTTAGCCTAGCCATCTGGATTTTCAAAGGCTCTGCAAGTGGTTCTTACGTCCAACCAGGTCTGAGAACCACTGATGTAGATAGACTTGTCATAGGCAATCATGATGCCCTGTTGGTGGGGAAATTTGTAATCCTTTCCGCTTTGATGGTTAGGTTTATTGACATCAGCGTGAGTTGGAAGCTAAGGAAAAGGCTTAGAGAGAAAGAGAGACTTGGGATCCAAGGGTGTCTCCATCACTCTCTCTCTGTGTGATTTTGGGAAAAGTAACCTCTGTGGTTTTGTGTCCTCTTTTTAAAATGATGATAATAGCACTTTCCTGTATGGCTGCTGATAAACTAAATGAGATAATTCATGGAAAGTGTTAAGCACCAAACCTGGCACTTGGTATATGCTCGATACGTGTGAGTTTCCTAATGTCCTTCCCCCCTGAACAGCCACATTCTGAAACACATGTGTATCTGTGTTTATGTTTATATTTAATATTTAGGTTAACTCTTTTCTAGAGCATGGGTTTGCTCTAGGCAAAATAATAACTCAATAAATATTTGTCGACCTGAAGTGGATAATGAAGTTGATATATAACCCCAGGTGGAAAATATGGCTGGAAGTACCCTAACATAGAACGGAAGTACTGCCTGGCATTTTCCCTCCTGCTTCTTCTATATCTGCTTCTCTCTGATTAACAGAAGAATTCCAAGATGTTTCCTCAAAAATCAGCAAAAATAGTACTTTGCAGCATTAATACACAGCCCTCTGATTTTGGTGTCACGGTGCGTTTTACGTGGAATGAGTGGGCGCTTGACTTGGAACTGTCTTCCACATTCAGGTTTCATGTAAGACTCTGATTGGCAGTCAGCGTTCTTCTGTTATGGAATTGTGATGAACATTTCTAGTCAACCGTACTCTATTGATGAGGAAACTGAGGCCCTATCAAGTTAAATGGTTTTCCAAGTTCTCTCTGCAAATAAGTGAAGGAACTGGGTGGTGAATTCAGCTCTCCTGTCTCCTCCCACGTGCACCCACCCACTCCCACTCCACACTTCCCAGTTGTTCTCAGGGGTCCATAGGGACCCTTAGCAGACTTGAATGTGTGTAAGGATGCCCTGTGGATTTTGTACAAATGCAGATCCACATTCATTAGGTCTGGGACAAGGCCCGAGTGTCTCCATTTCTAACCGGCTTTCGGATGTCAGAATGCAGCAGCCCTTTGACTGTGTGACAGTGACATCCAGGTGCTTCACTTAGGTGCTCTGTGGAGTGAAAGCTACACCTCCACCCCACACGTACTCATCTCTTACCGTTTCTAAGCAGGCAGCTCTCATTTGGAAAGTGTCTGCTCCTCACTCCATGCATCAGAATCCCACCGCTCATCCACGCCTCCCTCACTGTTCCAGCCTTGGGCGTCTTCTTTCCTCTCCACTCTCACAAATTAACATTTAATAGTTATCTTGATGTTTCATGGATGATTTCCTGTATAGTAGTATCTTTATAACTACATCATGAACCCCTTTAGTTGGGAATTCTGTCCTGACTTTTCACAATTCTGCCTGTGTGTAAAATGACCAATAAATGTGTGTAGGCTAAGAAAATGTACCCTGGTCAGCTTGACTGGCACCTGGTAGTGGGGAATTGCAGACCTTCTTTTTCACATGTGTATTCTGAAATAGACCCTACAGTCATTATTATTTTCATGAGCATTGCTTTATTATTTTTTTCTTTCCTCAGGTGGTTGGCTAGGTCTCTGCACGACAGTGCTTTTCTGTAAAATTCTGACACACCATTCGCTTCACTCAGGCAGGGTCAGTTCTAGCCAGTTGTTGCTTAGCGATGATACTGACATGTGGAGAATCGTCTGAGGGGCTTTGAACACCCCGAGCAGAGGCTAGCCAAGGGCAGCTAGTTGGTTAATTGTGGCCTCCAGTCATCACCAGGGGACCAGCACTGATGAGGGAAGAAAAGTGCTGAAACCCCTGCAAAATGCATTTGAAATCAGATTGCTGGTACAAATACACATTTTGAAAAATTAAATAGTAATAAAATCCTTAATACATAGTAGATAATTTTCACGTGCCTGAAACAATGGAGATCTGGCCTGAAATCACATGTTCTCCCCAACAGCCCAAGAGGTGATTTGCCAGTGTGTGTGGCTCCTGCTTTCCAGAATTCTCTGTGGGTGATGGGTGGTGATGGCCATGGCACTGATGGCAGAATGGTCACCTGAGGAATAGTCACTTGTAAAATGTCACTTTTAAACAGTGCTGTTTATGAACGATTGGAATTTATGTTTGGTGCTCCGTTTTTTTAATATAACTCAGAATGAGCTGATTATGGTCCTACGCCTGGGGCCTTTCACGTCAAGTTTAAGTTGACAGTGGATCACAAGTGCCAAGTTATAAAATCCTGAAAATAGGGCTTCTATTGGAAACCTTGGAACTGCACGCTAGCAATTAGAGACTGACGAATGCTCTGGATGACCTCATCCTCTCTTTCCTCCTTCAAGCCCCAGAGCTTTGCAATCATGTTGCAATTAGTGATGTAGTGATAGTGTGTGTACAGAACAGTTGTCATTACTGATGACTGTTTCTATTGTCATCCTGACAGTATTGTTACTACTTCTTGGAACATTGAGACCCTGCAGTGTCATAGGCATAGGACAGAACAAGTCTAGGAGTCTGAAAGATACTTGAAATAAAAGGGAAGATGGACAAAATCCCAGAGAGAAAGACATCGGGGACTGATGGGAATTCCAGCAGGTGACCATCAGATGCAACATACAATGCAGGGATGAGGATATGTTTGTTTGTTTGTTTGTTTTAAATAAAAATATTCTGGGCTTCCCTGGTGGCACAGTGGTTAAGAATCTGCCTGCCAATGCAGGGGACACGGGTTCGAGCCCTGGTCCGGGAAGATCCCACATGCCACGGATCAACTAAGCCCATGCACCACAACTACTGAGCCTGCGCTCTAGAGCCTGGGAGCCACAACTACTGAGCCCATGTGCCACAACTACTGAAGCCCACGCACCTAGAGCCCGTGCTCCGCAACAAGAGAAGCCACCGTGATGAGAGGCCTGCGCACCGCAACAAAGAGTAGCCCCTGCTTGTTGTAGCTAGAGAAAGCCCAGGCACAGCAATGAAGACCTAACACAGCCAAAAATAAATAAATAAATAAATAAAATTTAAAAATATATTTTCAAGAGACTCAAGTGGGACAAAAGATGGCCAGTGACATTACATTTTGTGAGGTGTATTGCTTGGTTCTCTAGAGAAGTATCCTAATGAGATGTAGTTAACTCACACTTGGGTTAGTGTCACTGCAGAGAATCTTTCTTGTGATTCTCTGGCTTCCCTTATTCTTACAACAAGGGATAAAATGTTTTAAGGTTACTTCTGGGCATTTTCTCATTAGTGGCTAGAGTCCCTGAACTTTGAAAATGAGATGTGAAGAGTCACAGATTCTGTCTGCCTCTAGCAAATCCCTAAATAAATTTGAAGTTTGTTTTCAACCATTGCTCTACTTGGCTACAAAATATTTGTTACTGCTGTCATCACACCTGCAGCTTTTATTACTATATTCCTTTCTGGAACATCAAGGCCCTATAATGCTGGAATGCTATGCGTATGACAGGGCAGAGCCAGGAATCTCTAAGAAAACATCAAAGGAAAGATAGAAAAACCCAAAAGAGGGGAAGAGAAATTGCGCTTAAAAAATACATCTTTAAGAAAACGTGCCTGTCTCTCCATACCCAGTACAATCAGACCCATCCCTTTAAAACATTACATTTGTGAAGTCACTCCCATGCTCAAAAACTTCAATGGTTCCCCCAAATCTATAGGATAAAATATAAACACTGCATTCAGCCTTCAAGACTTGCCCAGCTAACCTTCCTCGCCAAATCAAAATGCATCTCACCCCATTTTCACTACATGTAAGGTTTTAAATTTCTGCTGCGTATGTCTTTCTTTTCTAATTAGATTGTGATTACCTGGTCAGGGATCGGTTTTTATATACCTTTATGTCATTTACAGTGTCAATGTCTGCTTTCCTTTGCCCCTACTGGGAGAAATCACTTATGACTCCCTCCCTTCCTCAGCTGACCAAAGATGAACCCATCCCCTTTCCTTGCCTGAGATGTGTCTCAGGCCATAGACTTTTCCTGTCCCAGAGTGTTCATGTGTACTTTGTACCCAGGCTTCAGTCTTGGTTTCTTTCCCAGTGTCCTAACGAATCACCCACCGGGTGGCTCAGAATTGTCAAGTTCCGTAAGTCCTTTAGCCTGCTGCCACCCCTTCCGCCCCCATACACTTCACCTTGTCAACTTGTTTTGACCTTGTAAACACTAAGACTTGTCTAGACCTGGTCCAGCTGGACACTGTGGTTTGAGCTGCTCTTCTTCCTTTGAAACTATACCCTGAGGTAAAGATATGTCTTTGCAAGCTGCTGAACTCTTTCAGGCTTCTAGGGTTTTGTTTTCCAAGGGTATTCATGTACTTTCCTCCTGTGAAGTGTGTAGCAGAAAGTAAGACTCTAGTCTACCGAAGAAAGTTTTAACTTGAGTTTGGCCTGGAGACAGGATAGGCCATAATGCCTTGAATATGCTCTGTGTATCTATGGCTTAGTGACTGAATCCAAAAGGATCCCTGAGGTGTGAAATCATGAGCAGACTTTATAACATTCAAAGGTTTTGGACAATAAGGGAATTGTGTGTAATGTGGGAAAATTTGTTATAATGTGCTGTTATTAGAATTGGAAAATTTTTTTTTCTTTTTTTAAAGTATAGTTGATTTACAATGATTTGATTTGAAGTATAGTTGATTTACAATGTTGTCAAAGTGATTCAGTTACACACACACACACACACACACACACACATATATATACATTCTTTTTTATTTTCTTTTCCATTGTGGTTTATCACAGGATATTGTATAGTTCCCTGTGCTGTACGGTAGGACCTTGTTGTTTATCCATTCTATATATACTAGTTTGCATCTGCTAACCCCAAACTCCCAGTCCATCCTTCCCCCACCCCTTAAAACAGGAAAATTTTAAGAGGAAAAATAATGATTCATCATACTTAGGGCTCTAATAATGGTGAGAGTCAATACAGAGACTCTAAATATTCTGAAATTCAGAAAATTCCTACACAGTTTGGTGTTTGCTTAAATTATGTACATGCCCAGATAAATGCCTTACTTCTGATTCTTGTCTCCAAGAGAAGAATTATATACCTGAGGTTATTCCTATTTATTGACATTTGTTTTTACAATTATAATAAAACTTTTAGAAGACTTAAGAACAAAAACTATGAGCCAAAAGAACAAAATTGCTTACCATCACATAGCCCAACGATAACTTTGATCCTTTTGGTCTCTTACTTTCCCTTTCTCATTACCATATACATAATTTTTTACCAACATTAGATCCTTCTCTCTGTACTTTTTTTGTAACCAGCTTTCTTAATTGACAAAAATTCATGAATGTATTTTCACACCAATAGATACGTACACATATCATCTCTTTTAATGGCCAGTAGAGTTCCTTATATTCATGCCCTGTAGCAGGACTAGTTTCCTATGGCTGGGTATTATAGATATTCTTCATCTTGCTATTTTTAAAATGCTGCAAAATATCCTTCAGCTCACATCTTTGAAATCTTGTTCTTTAGTATAAATATACAGAAATTGATGGCTGGCACGGAAGAATATGCAGTTTTCAGCTTTTAAATACTTATTGCCAAATTGCCCTCAAGAAAGTTTGTCATTTTGACTTCTTTCCAGCAGTATGGCACTGCTCTTTTCTTTATGTTCCACTGTGTTCTTTAGATTAGTAGAGTTCTTTTAAATTTTTGGCAAGCTGATAGGCAAAACACATTGTGTATTTTATTGTGTTTATTTGTTCATTCATTTAATAGATATTTATGAAATGCCTACTATGTACCAGGGACTGTTCAAGGGATGGGAGTGTCAGAGTAAAACAAGACAGAAAGTTCCCTTCTTACGTGAGGTAAGGATATAATTGCAGTCAGAAGGGGGAACTGAAATGCGTGCAAAGTAATCTTAGATAGCGAGAAGTGCTATGTTGCGATTGGGACAGCAAATGATTGGGAAGCTGTATTGGAAAGGTGATCAGGAAAGACTCCTTTAAAGAGATAACATCTATGCTGAGACCTGAATGACAAGGAGCTGGCTTTGTAGTGATCTTGGAGAAGAGTATTCCAGTTAGTGCAACAGCTAGTGCTAAATTGCTGAGGTCAAAAAGGGAGAAATAATCCAATTGTTCATCACCTGGTGAATGGAGAGACAAAATGTGGTATATCTCTACATTGGAATATTATTCAGCCATAAAAAGGAATGAAGTACTGATGCATACTACAATGTGGATAAACCTTGAAAACATTAGGCTAAGTAAAGGAAGACAGACACAAAAAACGCTACATAGTGTAAGATCCCATTTATATAAAATACCAAGAATAGGTAAATCCAAAGAGACAGAAAGCAGATTAATGGTGGCTAGGGTGATGGAGAGTGACTACTTAATGGGTACAGAGATTTTTTTGGGAGGTGGATGAAGATGTTCTGGAACAAGATTAGGGTGATTTCTGCAGAACATTGTAAATGTGCTGAATGCCACTGAACTGTATACATTAAAATGGTTAATTTTATGTTATGTGAACATAAAAGGCCAGGGTGGGTACATGTGACAGTCGTAAGGAGGGAGTTGAGTTCTCTGTGCCTCCCCCAGGGCAGAACATTTTGCTTCTATCCCTTGTCCAATGGCAATAGATCCTTGGCAATATCCTGTGGGAAGAAGGGCTTCCTGACCCTCCTGGAAAGCAGTGGATGACTGCCTGGGCCCTGGGGATGGGAGAGACAAAGGTTTGTGCCCTCTGCCAGCATTCAGTTCTTAGGAGAAAAGGGACAGGGGAAGTAGGTAGTATTTTGTGCCTCTCCCCCAGCAGCTGTGGATCACCTCCCACAGGCTGGCCTCACACTGGTGGTGGGAGTTCTTTTGTCTCCCCCGCCCTGCATCCAGGCTTCTTTGTGGGAAAGGAGCTAGCCAGAGAATGCAACTTCCCATGAGTCTGGAGTTTCCAGCTATTTCATCTTGAACTCTAGCCCATAGTTGGCCTTTATGAATTTTTAGCAATATCAGATGATTTCTTCTTCCTTGCTTGTATGCTGGCTATTTCTTACTCTGTCAGAGCTGAAACAGTTGATATGTTTTGCCTCTCCTAGGAAGGGCTTGGTACTCTTTGGAACTTTTTGTTCATTTGTTTGCCTAACATGTTCAGCTCCAGAAAAGTTACTGGTTTGTAGATTATCTATCTTTTTCTCACTGTTAAGTTGGGAGTGACGTTCACATACAGCTTTCTGTATTCTAAGTTGAAATGAAACTCTGTGTGTGTGTGTGTGTGTGTATTTAGTTTGTGCATAGTCAAATCAGTTCATTTTTTTCCTTAAAGATTTCTGCTTATGGTTACATTTTTAGGAAAGAAAAAAAAACTTTGTCACCAAATATTATATAAATATTTATCTGTATGTTTTAAAATATTTCATAGTTTTCTTTTCATATTTAGATTGTTCATCAATCTGGAATTTACTCTAGGGTAAGATTTAAAGTAAATAATCTTTTTTCCCCCCAAATAATTAGACAGTTTTTTAAAGCATAACTTATTAAATAATCTGTCATTTTCTCTTTTTATTTGAAATAGTACTTTCAGATATATACTTTTGGCCTGTTTATTGGTTTTCCATTCTGATCTATCGATATGTCTTCTACTTTTTTTTTTTTTTTTTTTTACTGTGTCACTGAGTTTTAATTACTGTAGCTTTATAATATGTTTTAAGCAATGGGATAATTTCCCCCTCATTTCTCATCTTTAAAAAAAGATCTAGTTTATTTTTGCATTTCTTTTTTCTAGATGATCATGAATATTATCTTTCATGTTCTTCAGAAGTTGGAATTGTGATTCTGTTAAACTTTAAAGCAGTTTAGTGAGAAAATAACATTTTAAAACAATGTCTTTCTGTTCAGGAGTGTGCAACATTTATTCCACTTTCCTTTATGCCTTTCAGCAAAACTTTAATATTTTTATATATGTATTTTTTTGTTACTTATGAACAATATTCCCTCCATATTTTCCACCTATGTATTGTTGGCATATAGGAAATTATTAATATTAGTAAGAGCTAACATTGAACTCTACTCAAGTGTGAAATACTATGGCAAGGAATTTTGTACAACTATATAATTTAATTCTGCCAACACTCTTGAGTTGGGTACAAATTTAGATCTATTTTGCATACAAAGAAACTAAAGTTTGAAAAGATTAAATTGTCTGATGTTAGAAATAAGTATATAACAGACTTTGGATTTGAAAAAGCAGTATGGCTTTAGTGTTGTATTTTTAATCAGTCACTTGTTCTAATATTTTACTATGATGATGGTGGTTAATTCTATGAGTTTTTCAAGGATACATCATATCTGAGAATACTACTAATTTTATATTATTATTATAAAGGCTATAATTTCCTTTACCTTAGTTTCTAATTTCATTGGCTAGTACTTTTAGCATTATATGAGATAATACTAGACATGATAGGCAGTGTTGCTTTGTTTCTTCTTTTTAGATAAATAAAAAAGGAATAGGATAAGGTGGAGAAGGGCAAAACCAATATGTATGAACACAGTTTTCCCCAGAGATGCAGTGAGCCTTTCACTTTGCCTACACAGATCTTTTAGTTAGCTCAGGAAGTTTTCTTCTATTATATCTGTGAATATTGTTTTTGTTCCACTCATTCCCTTCTATTCTCTAGGAACCCAAATTATCCAGTTATTTTTATTTCTCTGTCTTTATGTCTATAAACTTTTTTCCCAATATTTTCTTCTGAATTTGGGAAACATAATTGGAGTTTTCCTTTTATGTCTCAGATTTGAATTTTCACAAGCTCTTTTTCTATTTGTTGACTCCAAAGTGAACTTCAATGTTTTTCTTTTAAGACATTAGTTCCTTAGGAAAACATTCTTTTTAAAAAAAAACTTTAAAAATTTTTAATTAAAAGCATTTGTTAAAAAAAATTTTTTTAGCCCCATTCCTACCATCTCCTCATAGGGCGCCAGGACCATATTGCCTGTGCCCAGCTCTCTGCCCCCGCACCAAGGGCTGCGCAGGCAGCCCCAGAGCCCAGCCCACCACATACTCAAAGCATTCTTTTTTCATGTATCTGTTATATCTCTTAAAGTTTTATCCTCAGCTTTATTTTGCATTATTGTGAGCCAGCCAGTTTTTAGAAATTTTAATCTCCATGATACAGACCATTTTTTCAAAGACACTTTTTTCCTTTTTAATCTTCAGAATATTATTTCTTCTTTCATGGCTTGTACTTTATTTGAATAGACCCAATTCTTTATTTTGTCCTTATTGAGCTACACCTGAGTAAAACATATTTTGGTGTTTGTGAACACACAACATCTGTGGACTACCTACTTTTTGTTTATGATGGTCTCCTAAGCTTATTAAGCATTAACTGGAGAACAGGTTGATGTGCAAAACTTCTGGCCCAGTCCCTGCATTCACATGGGAACCTGTGCACCACTGAGGTACCACTTATACAGCCTCCCACCCCCAAATTGAGTGTGTGCAATAGAATTTTTTTTTTTTTTTTTTACTAGTGTCAGCACAACTCACACCTTTTGATTTCCACTCTAAAACATACACTATTTTTCATTCTACTCTGAGTGTTCATGGACAGTAGGCTACTCCCTAGTGTGTCTGCATAATTCTGCTCCCTCCCGATTATACTTATTAATAATCAATTGTGCTTGCTCCCAAACCTGTTTATTCTAGTTGTTTGTGATTAAACTTATGTAATTTAATAGAATATTATATAAACCAATACATATGTTTGGAAATAAAGACAATATTTTCTATGAAATATAATTTTGGAAAGGAAAATTGCCAATAAATAATGCTGCCAAAATAGATATTGGCAAGAAAATTGTGAAAGGTTGAAACTAGTAAAAATCTATAAAGATTTTATACTTAACACCGTTTTACAAGGGTATTAAGTTTTTCAATGTTCCTTAAAGAACTAAAACTTGAGATTATAAGTAATGTAATTATTCCAAGGTAGAAGATTAGGGAACTCTAATCAGTGGGCTCGTTATCAAAGGAAAGGCTTTGGTCTCATATTAATATTTGTGAATTACTTTTTAAAAATACGTTTAAGTTAAAAATGGTCATATGTTCAACTTTTCTGATTTTCTGCTCTAACCAAGGAATAGACCTGATTTTATCAAATGCATGAGCTTCTACACGTAGTAGCTGTTTACTATCATTGGCTTCTACTAAGGATCTTACTGATTTTTCCCTTTGTGTAACACTACTTATGGGGGTATACCCTTCAGTTTACAAAGCGCCACCACTGATACTCTACACTCTTCTCTTGTCTTTGTTTTCTGGGAGCCACTAGAGCTTAATAAATGTCACATGACATGTAAAGAAAAAAGGTAAGGTTAAAAGCATTAATATACATGTGTACACATACACACACACACACACACACAGGGAG
The DNA here is from genome assembly GCF_028021215.1 of Eschrichtius robustus. Lineage (NCBI taxonomy): Eukaryota > Metazoa > Chordata > Mammalia > Artiodactyla > Eschrichtiidae > Eschrichtius > Eschrichtius robustus. The sequence goes on from NC_090825.1 coordinate 95,999,259, forward strand.
ACCCTTGTAAGCATTTCTCCCAGCTCTGTAAGGGAAAAGGAAAGGTATGACCCAGATTTTCTTGGGGAGAGAAGTTTTAGAGGCCAACTTCCTGTGATATGCAAAATAAATGAACTCAGACAAACTGCAGTGCAGTGGGAGTTCTGCTTTCATGCTGTAAACTCATTTGTCAAAATAATAGATGCTATGTCTACATGGATGACCTATATGGCTTCTCATTAACTTGGTTTGATTAGGCAGCTAAACTATTGAGTTGAGTCTGAGGAAGATTGTAAATAAAATTGGGGGCTAAATGTTGAATGCATGCGGAGAGGCCAAAACTGAGTGGTAGGAATGTAAATTCACTGTTCAAATAATTTCAGATATATAGAGCCACAGAAGAAATCAGAATTATCTCTGGACATCTTTGTGCTACATTAACAACCACTTATCTGTGTATATCGATAAACAGCTAAAACATTGGAGGGTGCAGTGTATTTAATAACTGTGTTAGAAGTTGCTCATAACAGCTGATCATATCTGTTTAATAATCTTGGTTATTTTAGGAACCAACTTAATAAGTGTTGATTGCTATAAAGCATTAGGGATAAAATCATATATGTACACTTTCAAATACTTCATTGTTCTAATCATTGGGGCTGACTTGAATTGCATCTTCTTTTTGGCAAATGGCAGTTGGATTCATTGTAGAGAATACTCACATCTTTTACTTGTTAAAAAAATAATGACAATGGGCCTGTTTTCAGTTTGTCTCTGTTGGTTGCCGTAGTTTCCTAGGATACAATGACTCCCAGTTTCCATGGGCACACCACTGGCTAGGGCTGAAATGCTCTCTATCACGATGCAAGGGCAAATCTGGGAGTATAGTCTGCCTAAAACCACATTATTGAAAGTTTCAAAATGGAAGCATTAGGGAAAAAAATAAAAGCAGGACTCTTTTTTTCCCCAAAAAGGCATAATGTTAAAGAAACAGCTGCTAATTGGAGGCAAGTAGAAATAGCACCAAAATTCATAGAGAAAGTAAAAGGAGAGGGAGATGGGCAAAGAAGGAAGGAGACACAGACCAGGAGAGTCAGGAACTAAGGAGAGAAATCAAAACACATTGTTAAATAATGTGGGTCACATGAGTTAAACGGAATTTTTTAAAAGACGGTTTATTAGATATGCTTTAACAGTAACAACACTGAGTATATCATTTGCTTTATATTGACTCTAGCTTTTGGCACCTTTTTACCTCTTCTTTTTCAGTGTGTGTCAATTAAAAATAAACCATTACCTGAAGAATTCATGAGTATGAAGCCTGTTTCCTCTAGTTTTAAATCAAGTCCTTGTCTTTTCTATGAATTCCCAAGCTCACATTTTTTGTTTCATATGTGGATTTCCTTTGCTTCTTCTTTCCCTGTGTTTTCCAATTTTGTCTGTCTTTCCTTTGAGTTTGATTCTAGTGACACTATTTTCCACCACTGTTCTAAAAAATAGTAGCTAATATTGTTAGATAAGAGAAATAGGGTGTAAAATACTTGAAATGAAGAGAAAAGAAATAATTATTTGCAGAGCTATTGTTTACATGGAACACACCGAAATAATTGAGTGGGGAACTATTTATAAGATTAGGAGAAATCAGTAAATTAACAGTTCTAAAAATCAATCTAAAAATCAATTGCTTTCTGATATATAAACAATAATTAGTTAGAAAATATAGCTGAAAGATCTCATTTCTAAAAGCAACCTAAAAGTTAAAATATTACGATGTAAACATAACAAAAATTGTGAAGAGCTATGTGGAAAACTGCTTTGAACCTCTATTAAGAGTGTCAACTTTGTCTAAATGAATTTATACATCCATCTAATCCCTATGAAAATATCGATAGTGATTTTTCAGAACCTGAAACAATGCTAAAATTTATCTTGAGAAGTATAATAAGAAGGCCAGCTAGAAAAATTCTGAGAAGAAAATAGAGGAGAATAACCTGAACGATACTTCAAAAAAAATGACTACAACTATATATTTGACCATAGGGAAGAAATAGATAAATAGATCACGGAAAATCAGAGTGCATTAACTGGGAATAGGCTAGGTTAAAAAACAAAACAAACAAATAAAATAACAACCTGTAATCCTAGGCACATACACAGTGAGATTTCTGTCTTTGCTTGTGCTCTAAGTTTGTTGTCGGTCAGCAGAGCAGTAAGGTGGCTTCTCTCAGGGACCCCGTCTCATGTGGACTCCTGTAGGGTCTAGCAGTGTTAGTTGCAACATAGAGCTTTTCTTCCGTCTCCACAGCAGGATGAGCAAGTCTGAGGAATGGCACATAGTTATTCTCCCTGTCTCAGCCTGGAAATGAAGTCCTTAGGCCTAACCTCAGGGAGTTGAGAAGCACTGGTTAGGAATGGCATAGATACTAGGAATGTCTATGATGGAGAGGTCAGATGTAGTTCCAAATAGGTATGGGAATATAGTTTGCAATACAGGTGCCACTTCAGATCTTCAGGAAAAGAGGATATTAGTCAATGGTTTGGTTGGAAAGCATTCAGTGCTTGTGTAGATAGAAGAGAATCGAGCAACATTCCTTCCTCACTCCTATACCAACATAAATTCCAAATGGAAAAAAGTTAGAATGGAAATGACTCTGGAAGGAAGAAGGGCCAAAGAACTTGCTAAGCAGGACATCAAATTCAACCCACTAGAAAATGGTGAGAGGTTTGAACTGGCAATTTGGTGTCGGGGGCGGGGGGGAAAGGTGAATCTCAAACTCATTCAGGATTCATTGCAAATCTAAACAAGAATAAAATGTCATTCTTCTCCTTTCCAAAAAAATGCGAAATTTGTTGATACCAACTACTAGTGAGGATTTGGAGAAATGTGCAGGTTCATGTTTCATTGTCAGGAGTATATGTAGATAAAAACATATATATTAAAAATAAAAATGTACATTGATACAAAATTTACCCTATGGATATATTTGCAAAAATTATCCCAGTGAACAGTGTTCATTGAAGAATTGTTTAGAGTATCAATAAGACTGATACAATTAAAGTGTCCTTCAGAGGGAACTGGATGAATGAATTATGCTTCACTATTCATGTAAAGGTGTACCAGATACTTCTTTTAAAAAGGAAGTAGATCTGTATGTGCTGGTATGTAAATATCTTCAAAGTACATTGTTAAATGGAAACATAAGATACAGAAAATTATGAATAATATACATACTTTTATATTGTGTATGAAAATACATACACTTATACATATACACATATATAGATTATTTATCTGTGTTTACTCCCCCCACCCCCTAGATTTTACCTAGAAGGATTTATAAGAATCTTACAGTGGTTATTTTTTGGAGAAGGTCCTATCAGAGCTGTGTCTATGAGAGAGGAAGGTTTTACTTTTTTAAAAAATGAATTTACTAATCATATATACATATTTTTTACATCAAAACAGTTTATATGGTAATTTTGTGGGGTTTTTATTTCTTAATGTTTAATAGACACAATTAGAAATTTTATATGTATGTATATGAAACAAACGATAAACTTTTTGTCCAACATCATGGTTTTTCAAATATTAAACGGAAATAGGAAGAAAGTAAAAAGTGAAATTAGAAAATGATAGGTTACACTTAGATTAAACTATTAAAATCCTGAATCTCATTTCTCCCTGAGAATTTTCTTTCTTTTCCTTTCTTTTATTCTCCAGCTCTATTGGTAAATAATTGACAAATAAAATTGTATATATTTCAAGTGTACAATGTGTTGGTCTGTCATACATATCATACAAGTGAAATGATTACTACTATGAAGTAAACACGTCCATCACCTCACATAGTTACCATTTTTTTGGTGTGTGTGGTATGAACACTTAAGGTCTACTCTCTTTGATTTCAAGTGTACAATATGCTATTATTAACTATAGTCACCATGCTGTACCTGAGATCCCCAGAACTTTATCTTGTAACTGGGAACTTGTACTCTTTGATCAGTATCTCTCCCTTCCCTCACCTCCAGCCCCTGGCAATCACTATTCTCTCTGTTTATATGAATTTGACTTATTTTCTTTTACACTACATTTCTTATCAATTTCAAGAAGTCTCAATAAATAAAGGCTGTATTGCAAGGTCAAAATTCTTTGGGTTTGCATACTTATGAACACTGATTTTTTAAATATATATATATATAATTTACTACCGTAATACCAGGGTATCCGCATACTTACACAAAAATGTCTACATAAAGATATTTATTGATGCATTATTTGTAATAGCACAATGGCAGAAATATCACAAATGTTCCTTTGTTAGGTACAGGTTCAATAAAACATGGTACAGCCATAAAATAGAAACCTTGTAGAGCTTAAGAGAAAGAAGCAGGTTATATACTAAAGTGAAAACTATCTAGGCTCTATTGCTTTGTGAAAAACAAGGTGAAGAAAACAGTGTATAGTGTGCTACCTTTTGTTTGAAATAAAATGATGTCCTCCATACATTCAGGTAGTGTGTGTGTGTGTGTGTGTGTGTATGATCTTATTCTGTTGGGATATGTAACTATAAGACGTGTTGCTCTGATGAGAGTGGGAATGAGGATAGAAGACTTATTTTCCTTTGTTTAGCTTTTTTATATTGTTTGGTTTGTTTTGCCATCTAAACTATTTCTTTTTAAAAAAGTGAACCAATCAGGCAATCAAAGAAACACATTATGTTCTATGTTTATTACCTTAGGCATATGAGTAAACAAAATTAAGGTAAATAACACCTTAGTTTTTGAAATCTTGTCTTTCATTAACTTTCTGTAAGTAGTGACATCTATGTTTTTATCGTGTGGCAAGTCATTATCGTCATCATGATAAAGGATCTTATCCAGTCAAATTTCTTTTTCTTTAAACTCAATTTTCGATGACATAAATATGGTGGACAAATAAAAACCATGAAATATCCAAGGTCCACCCCTCGCTGACTCTCTTGGGTTAGGCAGACCATGTAGGTTGAGATTCAGGCTGTCTTGCCTCTGAAGTGGGCATGTAACTCCCACGCTGCCCTGTTGGATTCAGGCGTGCTATCTGTCAAATGTGATAGAAACCTACGTGAAGGGGCTTCACATAACATGATGTTGTTAGTGTAAGTTCATGTGCCCGATGCACAGTGAGGCCAAAGAAACCAAACATGGGAGTTTGGAGCAGAGAAAGGTTTATTGCAGGGCCATGCAAAGAGAGGGGTGGCTCATGCTCTAAAACACCCAAGCTCCCCGAAAGGTTTCGGCCAGGCGTTTTTAAAAGTCAGGTTGGGGGGGGTGGTGGTTCCTCACCAAGGAGGAGTGTGATTAGTTCCTGCACAATTCTCTGATTGGTTGATGGTCAGGTAACAGGGCAGTGTCAGTGTCACAAGGGTTAACATTATCAGTCCTTAGGCTCCAGTAAGCCTGGGGCTATGTGCTCATGGTCATCAAATAGTTAACACCTTCCATTTGGTGGTGGTGGGTGGATGGTGGTTCACATCTGTAAAACAACTCAGGAAATGTGCATCAAATACTCTTTTCTCGGTACTTCAGAGAGGAGCTAAGGCAGAGCATATGGGGGAAGGCCTGTCCAGGGAAGGCCCCATAGGGCCCTGCTCAGTTGCAATTCCCCCCTTTTCTTTGATACTCCTCAATCTTGAGGAGAACAAGTTTTGCAACAGAATACAAAAGTTAAACAGATCTAATATGGAGTCAGATATGTTATTCCCTATTACAGTGTTCAGTTTCAACGTAATGAGGTGGTACTGATCTTCTTTTAATGGTAGTAGGATGGATGCTCTAGAAATGTGCATAGAACATGGATGTGTAACATTAGGCTGTAAGTTGTGACTCAAGATACGGTAGTCCTGTACTCTGTTATTCCACAGGAAGAGAGATTGAATGGCTACTTCATAAGAAGGCAGAGAAGTAGAGTGTCCTTAGAGGAGTTAGAAATCTGACTGCTAGAGGCTGAGATAAAAAGTTCCTTGGCAGCAAGGTGTTCATTCATATGTCGCCTCCACACCGATGGAAGATCCAGGCATAGATCCAGAGAGGAATCACTCTCCATTAGAATTCAGTTACTGTTTATTTTGTTTAACTTCATAACCCTCTGCTATTTAATTCCAGTAGAAACAACAAAGGCAACATAAATTAGCTTTTAAAAATTATATTTATATACATAAATATATATACACGCACACTTTTGTATTACCCGAGAGTTGGCAAGAAAGAGATAATGGTGCTAATTACCTTTTTACTGTTCATGTCACATTGTGTTTAACTTTCCCTTTTGCAATGACCTTTTGTTCAACAGCTCTGGAAAATAAGGGGATCCAGTCTACTTTAACATCCCTGGCACCTTACGAGCAAACGATTAGTGATATTTTGGGTGACTGCTGGGGTAGTTACAAATATGGTGATAGTATATGCAAATCTCATGTGAGAGAAATTATAGGTCACTGCTGTTTGTATCATGCCATTTCTGTGGTGATGAAAGAAATTGCTGTTAATTACCAGATTATTACCATCCTTAATTTTGATAATTCTAGGCTATCAAAGAATGTTTTGAAACACAAATCATATTATTTAATTTTTCCAGCAAGATGGCAGCACTTGGTTCCTCAGTCATGATCCCTGCAGATTTGTGTGTGTGTGTGTGTGTGTGTGTGTGTGTGTGTGTGCATTTGATAAATTCATAGCTATTATGGGGTAAACATGGATTATTCATGAATCTTGGGAAGACAGTTTCCTTTTCACTGGCCAACATACATAGTTCATTCCCTGGAAGTTTCACTCCTGAATTCTGCATAAATATTGCTTTTCTTGTAAACTTCCCTGTCCCCTGGGGAGAAGTGAAATAAGAAACCAATGAGAGTGCATTTTGGCGTATTGAAAAACATAACAGATTCTCAGAGCTAAAACTTGTCTGTGCAGTGGACTTGACCACTGGTGTAACCACAATCACTTTCTCATTAAATGTTGGTCAGTAACATTTCTACTACCCTAGTAAGTGGGTCAGACTTCACTCAGCCTCTGGCCTGCTTTTAAAGCACTTATCCATGGAAGGTTTTTTACTATCTAGGGCCCTGGAATGACATGGATCCTTCTCACGATGTCACTGTTTGTTTATAAAGATGAAATCCTATGTTCATCATTTTAAGTGATGAGATAAAAGACATTACATACAAGGATTGGCAGCTTTATTTGACTAGATGTGGTTAATAAGGTAATCACTTTGGCATTTAAGTTCATGTCTTTTCTTGTCTGAATATAATTATTGAAATAATTTTTAGTGTTCATGGGGGAAATTCTCACTTACTCAAGACTCAGTGACTGAGGTTTAGTTGCCCTGTTCCTTACAGATAAAGCCAAAAAGCAAAAATCTGCATAACTCTTTTGTAGAATATTACATGTGTAAATCAAACCACCTCATCTATACGTAGCAACTGCATTTGTGATGTCACTCATGAAAAAGGCATTTTAGTGTTTATAGAAGCTACAGTTCAGTCTTCCATTAATCTCTCAAACTTAAACTTTCTTACACTCATAAAGACAGCCTGGCTAGTCTATAAATTCAACTTGTTTTCAAAACTCAGTTATTTACTCTTTATGGTAAAGTGATATCGTTCAGGGGAAGATTTAACTTCTGTATTGTTTATCAGAAATGTGACACATGCCTATGTGCCTTTATATTCCAAGAACAGAGAGAAGACCTTCATGTTTCCAAAGTGCCATCTTACTTACCTGTGTTCTCAACTATGCTTACTTACTGTGTGCATTTTTTTTTGAATTTTATATATTTCTTACTTTACAGGAACGTACCATACCCCTACTAACACGTTAGATGGGAAACATTTCCGAGATGGAAATCTTTGGATTCAAATCCTTTGGAGGCAGTCCTTATGGGTTCACTGATGATTTGTATCTTGGCAGATTTTCTCATGTCAATTGTTGTCCCTTTTCAGTCTTTACTACTGGTGAGAACTTTTCAAGAGTCCCTCCTTTCTCCCCTAACAGACCTCGAAGTTGACTGATTTGAGACTGAATTTTTGACAGTCTGAATTTTTAATACCACTGCAATTTATAGTGTAAATAGGAACAACTTAAACTCTTGCAGGTTGTGTAGGACACATGATGTTCTGCAACAGCCGCATTGCCTTTCCGTAATTTGAAATCCCATTTATATAAAGAGAAATTTGACCTGCATGTCATGTTTCTGGGGCATTCACACCTGTCTTACTATAAGCAGTGGAAGGAACAGCATGATGTTCACAAACCTGATTTTTTTTTTCCTTCAAACCTGGGTCTTCAAATATGTCCTGATCCGAATGAGTTTCCTTATCCCATTTATGAAGACTTTTGCTAGCTATACATGGTCAGGTTGTCTGAGAAATCATGCGATTGAAGGAAAGAAATTTGTGCTTCATTTTGCAACTTGAACTAGACACGTCAGTTAGTATAGTCACAAAGCAAAGGCTAAAGAAAAACCAAGTTTTCTTTAAAGAATGTTTATAGACAAATGTCTCCCTAGAAAGTGGCATCTTCTGCTAGATTTTCACTGACGTTTACTCAATAATCATGCAGAGAATTATGGAAGATTTGAGTGTGAAGGCTGTAAATTTAATACATTTTAATGTAGTTCTACTTATTTTAAATATTCTTGAAATTGGTATTAGTAGTAGGAGAATATCAGTCGAGAGCTCTGCCTCCCTAGAAGGCAAAGACTATATTTACCATCAAAGGTTGTTGGTTGAAACTTGAGTGCAATCAGTAAAAAAGGTGTAACCTCACAAACAACCCAATCAAAGAATGGGCAGGAGAACTAAATAGACATTTCTTCAAAGAAGATATACAGATGACCAAGAGGCACATGAAAAGCTGCTCAATATCACTAATTATTAGAGAAATGCAAATCAAAACTACAATGAGGTATCACCTCACACCAGTTAGAATGGGCATCATCAGAAAATCTACAAACAACAAATGCTGTAGAGGGTGTGGAGAAAAGGGAACCCTCCTGCACTGTTGGTGGGAATGTAAATTGATACAGCCACTATGGAGAACAGTATGGAGGTTCCTTAAAAAACTAAAAATAGAATTTCTATGTGACCCAGCAATCCCACTACTGGGCATATACCCAGAGAAAACCACAATTCAAAAAGACATATGCACCCCAGTGTTCATTGCAGCACTATTTACAATAGCCAGGTCATGGAAGCAACCTAAGTGTCCATCGACAGAAGAATGGATAAAGAAGATGTGGTACATATATACAATGGAATATTACTCAGCCATAAAAAGCAACGAAATTGGGTCATTTGTAGGGACGTGGATGGACCTAGAGACTGTCATACAGAGTAAAGTAAGAAACAGGAAAACAAATATCGTATATTTACCCATATATGTGGAATCCAGAAAAATGGTACAGATGACCGGTTTGCAAGGCAGAAAAAGAGACACAGATGTAGAGAACAAATGTATGGACACCAAGGGAGGAAAGCAGGGGGTGGGTGGTGGGATGAATTGGGAGACTGGGATTGACATATATACACTGACATGTATAAAATAGATAACTAATAAGAACCTGCCGTATAAAAATAAAATAAAATTCAAATTTAAAAAAAGTTATAACCTCAAAGACATTGTCAAGCTTTAGTGTACAGAGCAATCACTACCGTAGCTTCTTTAAAATGCAGATTCCCGGGTTCTGGGCCTCAGAGGCTCTATTCAGTGAATCTGGACTAGGGCCTAGGAGCTCAGATTTCTAATTTGTCCCCCAGGTGACTGTGATGAGATGATTCCTCAAATACTCTTTTGAAACACCATTCTAAGATAATGATAATTTGTACTTCAATTTTCCTGACTAAATGTGGTAGAAACGTGTGCGGTCCCCACCCAACCGCTCATATATGTATATACCCATTATAAAAACAAATGAAGAAATTAAAGAAGTTTAGCACCTTTTATAGTCTCAATAATATACCCCTGGTCTCCATCCCAAGATTAGAACACATGACGTGGAGTTACTTCCTTCCATCCCCTAGATGTTGATGCATAGTTACCTTCTGAAGATACATATCCTTACAAGCCTTTTCTTACCAAGTCTAGTTTGGTTCTTTGAAATGATGATTCTAATTCAAGTCTTCTAGTTTTAAAAAAGATTACCCTTGTTAGGCATCCGATAGTATCTTGAGCTCCCAACATTTAATAGTTCTGCTTATTTTCCTTTCCTTGGGAAAGGAGAGCAGAGCTGAGACCATGATTGTGGGAGCCTTGGGTAGTTCATGGTCAGAAATATTCTTCAGTCAAGTGTGGCTCAAACATGGGAAGTCCTAAATCTACATCTGTAGATTCCAGGGATCTGCTAAACTGTTTCCTAACAGTCCCAGTAGGCAATCATCTGAGACTTCTTATAGAGTATTTGTAAGGTGAAACATTTCTTCACAAAGGCAATTCCCCTGTTTTGATGATCTTAGAGATGTTCTTGTCAGAGACCTAACAGTGGGTTAAAATGTAATATTTTATAGACCCAACCCTCCCCTGTCTCTCTCCATTCCCCCCGTAGAAGAAGAAGTGAACAGATGAAAAAATTAGTCCAGGAATATCTTGTATGTCCTCCTAAAGTCCCAGAAGAAATGGGCACTATCTGTCCCTTTGTGTGAGCAGGTTCTATGGGACCTTACAGAAATTGATTTTACAAAAGGGAGGCATGTATCTTCCATTTGAATGATGGCTGTGTCTTAATTTTCCCACTGGATGCCTGTTGTGTTGTTTCTGCATCAACCATGACCATGATTCTGGCTGGAGTTCTTCAGTTTATTCTTCATCAGCCTGGCCAAGAGAAGGATAAAAGGGTTAAAAGAGACACTAAAGAAACTTTGAACATGTGATTCTTATAAACCTGACAGGAAAAGCAAATCCTAAAGATGTACTATATCTTGTTCAAAGTTAGCCATTGGGTCTGAGTCAGATTTGGAGTAAAAATTTCAATAACTTTTGCTTCCCAAACCAGGACTGGAGCTGTCGAAAAAATCACATGACCCTATGAACTTAATGAGAAAATTCAATAGAAACTGGTTCTCATTCAGAAGACCACTTAACAGTGGTATAAACTAGAGATTTTAATAGTTGAAAACTGTTGTATCTTGGATTGAAAAATTGATTTACAGTAGATTTTAATGCTCACGGCAAGAGAATTTTGGCATTTTATGTCGTACTGTTTGTCACGCTTCTGTACTGTTTGTCACGCTTCTGTACTGACACAGCTGTAAATCTTGATTATAGCTCCACTTCCAGTTAATATAGACTTTATACATGTAATCTTCATCTTTTTTTCTTGTGAAAAGTGAGAACATATTAAAACTAATCTTAAAGTTTTTGTAAAGCAAAAATATCAAAAGTAATCATAATGACATATCCTGTGTGGTGAAGGACAAAATAGTATTAAAAGAAATACCTAGATTTGTGGAAGTCACAATGAATATAAAAGAATACATGGCTCCATGAAAAATTGACCGTTACATTTCTAGTTAACTTGGCCTTATGTATTGTTTCTGCTCTGTAAGAAAGTACAATTTTTCCATTAAACTTTTTATTTAGGGATAATCATAGATTCACATGCTGGTCAAAGAAATAACACAGAGAGAGCCTATGTGTCCTTTTCTCAATTTCCCACAGTGAGACATCTTGCAAACCTATAGTACAGTATCATGACCAGATAGTAACTTTGATACATTTAAAATACAGAACATTTTTATCACCACGAAGATCCCTTACACTGCCCTTTTGTAGACACAACAATTTTCTTTCTGCCCTCACCCGCGCCTTAACTAATGGAAATCACTAATCTTTGCCTATTTCTATAAGTTTGTAATTTCAAGAATGCTTTGTGAATGGAATCATGTGGTATGTAACTTTTTGGAATGGGCTTTTTTTACTAAGCATAATTTTTGGGAAATTCACCCACGTTGTTTTGTGTATCAGTAGTTCATTCCCTTTTATTTATTGAGTAATATTCTATGGTATGGATATAAACCAGAATGTTGAATTCACTCACTGAGGGGTGTCTGGATCATTTCAAGTTTTTTAGTTGTGACGAATAAAGCTGCTAAAATATGCAAAAAGTAAAAATTTCATGTGCACATAAATTCCCCTTTCTATGAGATAAATGACCAGGAGTGCCATTGCTTCATCGTATGATAGTTGTGTGTTGAGTTATAAAGAAATGGTCAAACTGTTCTCTATAGTGGCTGCATACTTTTACATTCCCACTTTCTTTACTTCTGGGTGGGGTTGGGAGTGCAGGCTCTCCACTAGGCTCCACTGATACCCCCCTGCCGCTTGGTAGGGACAGGAGTGTCTTGTTACTGCTCCCCACATGGCCTCCACTGACCAAAAGGGGCCTATGATGAGGTGCGAGTGGCCTCATTACTACTAGGCAGCAGTGAAAATCCTTACTCCTTCTTAGATTTGTCTGATACCACCCAATCGGGGAAAGGGATGGCCACTTTATTGCTGCTAGGTGGGGATGTTAAGTCCAGGCTCTCTATTCAACCTTACTTAATGCCACTCTGGCAGGGGAATTGCGGTGCTTCGTTATGTTTCCGAACCAGGTCCATTTATCCCATGTGCAGAAAGCCACGTGCTGAGATGCCAAAGCCTGCATCCCAGAAAAGTTTATTCACAAGGCAGCCAAGCGAGGAGATGGGTGAACACATCTTTGATCTGCCTCCCTGAAGGTGAGGCTGTTGGAATATTTATAGGATAAGAAGGGAGGGTGGTCTTAGGCGTGGGGAAAGGTTATGGGAGGCAAGGGGAAAGGTAAGGTAATTGGAGTTCTGTGCAAGTGTATCTAGGTGACATGCATAAGCAAAAATGGAGGCACTTAGCATGATCTGAGCGTGGAGTTTTCCGGCCCTTCAACATCAGAAGGCCATTCACTGGACACCTGCATTGGCCCAGTTTTACGGTTGGTGGGCCCAAGGAGCTTTAGCCAGCTCACTCTGAACAAGAGCTGACTCTACATTCCTGTAAAATAACTGTGCTATGTGAAGCCAGGAAGGTATACAATTAAAGAGAGGAAAAAACAAAACTAAACTAAAGGAAGCATACAAGGCAGTTTACAAGCAGAGGGGTTCTAACAAGCTGTTCCTCTATCTGTTGCTCTGCAAGACAAACTGAAGAACTTGTGTTAGCCATCAGCTTTGTTAACTCTGTGGGGCACGGTTTCAATTATGACCTGGCCAGAGTGTAATCTCAGTGCCCTACTCAGCCTTTTCCAGCCTGGGTGTGGATCAGGACATAGTTTCTTGTGGTGTTTGACTAGAGTAAAACCGTTACTGTCTAAAAGTTTCCTACATTGTTAGGCTGTCCCTTCCTGGTCCTTTGGCTTGAAAGAGCAAGCTTTATGTTGGGACTTGATTTGTCTGTGCTTGTTGGCATTTCCAGCCATCTGGCTTCTTCAGCTCCAAGTCTGGGATATATGAAGGGGGAAAAACACCTTGGAAATCACCACCACAACTTTCCTTGGGTCTCTGAGTTCTCTGGGCTGTCTATCTTCTTCCTACTTTTCAGAATTTTACTATGTTTGTTCTCTAACAAAGATAAAGGTATTTTAGTTGTACTTGGTGAGAGGCATAAGGAAAAATACACCTCCTCCATTTCCCTGGAAGTGAAAATCCTCATACGTTTTTAACACAAATGTTTGTTCAATTTTCTATAAGATCCTTGGGTAACTAGATTGATACCTTCATTCACCCAATTAACAAGCATTTATTGAGTTGCAAGTCTGTACCAGGTACCAGGCTACCTGAGGGAATAAGAATAAGATGCCTTCCAGACCTCATGGAGCTCAGAGTTGAGTAGGAGAACAAGAAATACTTAAAAAAAAAACAAACAAAAAGCAAAACAAAACGGGATTACAACAAGGCAATAACCACAGTAATAGTGATGTGTACCAGGCATTATTTTGGGTGACATACCTTTTCAAAACCTCTAAACCCTCAGCCTATGTCTGCTACACCCAAGCAAACTTGGGACAATCTAATACATGGAGAAGACAAGGTCTATGAAATTTTCTTTATAGATCTCTTGCCAGATGATTAAATGGAAAAAAATCAACATAAAAATAACAGGCAATTTAAGTCAGATCGTGGCATATGGAAGGTAAAAATGCCCCTTCTTGCTGGCAATATTCCGACCATTCAAACAACCTTCTAGTGACTAAGGGTAGGCAACAAGTGATTCTATTATGACTTCCTCCGAGTTTTTTTTTTTTTTTTCCCCTGTGCTTTCTGTTGCAGTTTTCCTGCTTTTCTTGTCTCTTCCCAGATAGCACATGTGGGCATCATCGTCTGCTCTAGGTGGTCCTTAAGCACGTACTTAGCCTGTGAATTATTCTGAAATTGATTACTTACATATTTCTATAAGACCTGAAGCAGAAATATTGACGTTTCTGGTCTCTGGGTTGCTTTTTGCTGAAGGTAACTTAACCCCTGTATGACTCCCTCCAACCCCACCCTTTCCTTCAAGACTTGCCCATTCCCCTTCAACGTCCATCTCTCTCTTTTCTGCTATCCTTTGTTATCATAAACCAGGGTCCTCTCCGGGGACAGTGGCCCTTATTTTATTCTAATTAGCTTGCTCTCTCATACCTACTTACATGTATTTCTTATCAATTCTCTTAATCCTGCACATTGTACTTTTGGTGTCTCTGCAAATCAGTACCTCCCCCAGAACAGTTTTTTAAAATACATGTTTTCTTCTTAATACCAGCATCTCTAGCTCTTCTTTCAACTTCATAAAAATTTATTTCTTTACAATTGAAAATCATTTTTCTTGGATGGACACAGCAATTCTGCTTCTCTGAGTTTGTTGCAGAGCCAGGAGCCTAGAATTGGGAGTGTCCTAATGGGCTTCCTGCCCAGTATCCCCCCAGTTCGCTAACTCCATATACAGTAGCCTTGACAAATGGCATCGAATATTATAGAAGCAATGCTTTCTCTCTGCCTTTCCCATGTTTTGGCAGACTGTAGTTTTAGTATCTCCAGTCCTTGTCTCTGGAAAATATGCCAGGTCTGAGTGTTTTTCTGTCTCTTAGTACTTAACATTTGCACCCAATTAAGTGCTTAGCAAGCAAACACAAGGGGGAAAAAAAGGAAGAACTGATAGCTGCAAGGAGAGACATGAGAAGGAAAAGGGCAAAGAAGGAAATTAGGACTAGTGAATTGCCATGGCACATCACTTAACTAAAGTGGCACTACTTGAGAGGAAGCTTTGACTACTCAGAAAGGTCTTCTTAGAATTTTCTCTTCTCATGAAGATCATTTCAGATAAATGCAGTTTTCATCAGAATGAATAACTTGACCTCTGAATGGGCGCTTGCTGAAAGCGGATTTGTTTTGCATATCTTTTCCTAGAAGGTTAACAGAAAATAATATTTAGGTATTTTGCAAAGCAGTTTGGAAAG
Organism: Eschrichtius robustus; assembly: GCF_028021215.1. Classification (NCBI taxonomy): domain Eukaryota; kingdom Metazoa; phylum Chordata; class Mammalia; order Artiodactyla; family Eschrichtiidae; genus Eschrichtius; species Eschrichtius robustus. Next base: position 96,014,719 of record NC_090825.1, read on the forward strand.
AAAATAACTACACTTAGTTACCAATAACAACGTGCTTTATTTTACAATGTTTACTTTGTCAAAGTCAAGAACTCTTCAGCTCTCTGCAATGAGACACTGCGGTCATATGTGCTTTAGCATGATGTGTAAGCTAAGCCTGCAGAAACCAGATCCTTATCGGTATTGCTAACAGAATGATGAATCTGCCTTTGTGAACTGTAAGTTCATTGTTAGTGCTTGAGGAAACTGTTGAGTCGTCATTTTTATTATGGGATGGTATTTTGTAACGGCTTGCGTTTTGACCCAAGTTTAGGTCTGTCCCAGTTACTCTCTTTCATCCCTGCTGTTACTATTTCTTAGCTATTTAAAAAACATCTTATAAACTAAACTGCTATAACAAATATATCCCCAACTCTATAATGGCTCAACAGAATAGGAGTTTAATTCTTGCTTGTGTCCAAGGCAGGTGTTGATGGTTACAAGGTGGCTTTTCTCCACTCAGTGATTTATGAATCTAAGTTTCTTCCAACTTGCATCACTGCCCTCTACTAGAGCCTGACTAAAATTTGCAACTAGTTGAAAAGTACCTTCCCTCTTTTTTTTATTTTTTATTTTTTATTAATTAATTTATTTTGGCTGTGTTGGGTCTTCGTTTCTGTGCAAGGGCTTTCTCCAGCTGCGGAGAGCGGGGACCACTCTTCATCGCTGTGCGCGGGCCTCTCACTATCGCGGCCTCTCTTGTTGCGGAGCACAGGCTCCAGACACGCAGGCTCAGTAATTGTGGCTCACGGGCCCAGTTGCTCCGCGGCATGTGGGATCTTCCCAGACCAGGGCTCGAACCCGTGTCCCCTGCATTGGCAGGCGGATTCTCAACCACTGCACCACCAGGGAAGCCCAGTACCTTCCCTCTTAAAGCCCCTACCCTGAAGTGGTGCTCACCATTTACACTTTCATTCCCTTTGAGCAAACAAAGGCATTTGTCTTACTGTAAGAGAGACTGGGAAATGTAGGCCAGCAATGTGCCCCAGACATACTCCTACTAAAATGGAAGCAGGAAACAGTGGTCTTTCCTACATTTCTATGGATTTTTCCTTTTCTAAAGAATAATTAACTATACCCCTGGAGATGAGTCCTTTTGCTGTATACATCTAGTAGAAAGTCAGTAGCGTTTTTCTGTGTTCATAGTTTGACACAATGCAGAGATTTCTCTTTGGAAATTATCTGATTCTTTTCAGAATTGTGGTCTAATTTTATATCTGGATAAAAATTACTACAAAAGATATCAAATCTAAGATGTCTGTATTTGTAATTTTACTCTCTTCATATTTTTTGGTGCTGCTCTGAACATTTTCTCTGAGAAAAACCCATGGAATCATATATTTGAAGGAACTAAAAATAAGATGTGTAACATGAACTTGATTTTTACTGCACATGGAACCAATATTGTCAACAATTAATTTGTTATTTTTTTATTAAGAAACTATTAGGTGGTTAGCACTGTGCAAGGTGCTAATGGAAATAAAAGGCTCATCTTTTGCTTTGAAAATCCTCGAATGGGTCAGAATTTGTGTAAATAGTGGAAGAGAAAACCAAAAAGAGACTGTTTCCATGGGTAGGCCTAACATTAAAAATTGCTTCAGATTTAATAAACCAACATCCCCACTAACCTCACACTACATATGACATGGAGTATTAAGATTCACAGGTATGTCACAGGTATTGACCAGCTCTGGGAGGTCTGGCGCTGGAATACTACGGATGTGAAAAAGATCGGACTCACCTGGATTGAGTTAGTTTCTCAAGAGTCAAATAGCGGTAAAGGAAAGTTATCACATCAAAAGTGATTTTCAAATAAATCTGACAATAAAAAATCTCCACCATTAACAGTAGGTATTTCAGGTAAACATCTTAGACATTTGCATTTGTTGTATTAAAAACTTCAAACTGGTCTGCAGACCTCTTGAGTAGCAACATTCCTTTTTGGTGGATCTGTAGTTCATCAGAGGCAGCTGCAGGTGGTACAGTAAACTCTGGGTCACCAGAAAAGCCTTTGCCCAGTGACAACACCAGGATTATGGATTTAATTGTCAGTGACATAATCCTCAGTGACTGTGTACAACTCCATTATTTTTAAAAATACATCTTTATTCAGTAATGTGTTGTACTATAATGAAAGTAAGAACCATTGCTGTGATAGATGGATTTTCTTTAATCGAGGTGAAATTCAAATAGCATACAATTAACCATTTTAACGTGTATGATTCAGTGACATTTAGTACAATTGCAATTTGTGTAACCACCACTGCTCTCTAGTTTCAAAACTTTTCCATCGCCTCAGAACAACCCACCCCATCCCCTTTGAGAAATCAATCCCCATGTCCTTCTACCCCAGCGCCTGACAACACTAATTTGCCTTCTGTCTCCATGCATTTGCCTATTCTAGATATTTTGTATAAAAGAAATCAGATAATATGTGACATTTGTGTCTGGCTTCTTTCACTTCGTATAATGTTTTCGAGGCTCATCCATGCATAGCATATATCAGTACTTGGATATTTTTCATGGCTGAATAATACTCCATTTCATATATATATCACCATTTGTTTATCCATTCATCTGCTTATGACACTGTTTCACTGCTGAGGCTTTATTAATTCTATATAGGTTGGCTTAACTTTAAAAAAGATTCTGTGCAGTATAATCCAATTTTTTAAAAAAGTACATACACGTAGAGGAAAAAGAGGGAATGAGGGAGGGAGGTGAGGGAGAAACAGAAAGAAGAAACACACTTGGATAGATCTACAGTTGAGCCTTGAACATTGTGGGGACTTAGGGTCACCAGCTCTCTGTGTTGTCAACAGACCACGTGCAACATAGTCAAACAGCATCCATGGTTCCCCTGCATCTGTGGATTCGACCAACTGCGGATCATGTAGCACTGTAGTATTTACTACTGACAAAAATGCACATAAGTGGATTCACACAGTTCAAACCTGTGCTGTTCAAGGATTAGCTGTATTTCAAAATTCTTCTCGGAATTTTCGGAATGTAATCAGCATATATTAATTTTATATTCAAAACAATTTAAATCTATTTTATAACCACCAAAAAAAAAATAAACTAAACCCAGGACAAGGATATGGTTTAAGGGCTTTTTATAAAAGTCGACAGATTTTATTCACATAGTTTTGCTTTTGCTGTCCTGTTTATTATGCATTCTGAAATTGTAAGTAAGTCGCTATATATTTTTGGAATTGGGGTTTAAATTATAAACCAATTAACAATACAGAATGCAAGCAGAATAAACATTTAAAGGACACTTTATCTGAATATGGGTTTAAAAATTGCAGCTAAAGTTATTATGTGCTTTTAAAGTCTTCTCACATCCTCCTTAGGACTTCAACATTTTTCTTACCTGTCGTGAAAATATAGTAACTATATAGCCTATCATCTCTGAGTGTCAGAGGCAGATAATGAACTTTTTGGAATTTGAATAGGGAATATCTGAGTAACATACTATTTTAATTTGAAGGAGTAAGTAATAATATAACAGCAGTTAACATTTTTTATTTAAGCATGTGCCGGAGACAAATTCTAAGAAGTAGGAGTACATTAGCCCTAGACTAAAGACAACCCCAGATACTCTCAAAACAAAGAATAAAAGGAAGCCTAGAAAGGAGTCAGCTTATTTCAAGTAACTGCATCTCAGAAAAATTCTAACACTATTTAAAGTAATACAAGAAAATCCAGCAACCAAAAATAAAAAACTGAAACTGTACAACATCAAATTAAACATTTCCGTGTGTGTGTGTGTGTATGTGTGTGTGTGTTGTGGATTTACTTGGCTGCTTATGTCTCTGCATTGTTATTTTTAAAAATCATGTGTGAGACTATTTTGACTTTTTTCTTTAAATTTTTTTTCTATCTCATTTTTTTTTCTTGCTCCTGAATGCCAATTGCATGTATGTTAAACTATTACTTGGCATTGTTTTTCATGTCACTGACACTCTGCTCATTTTTTCTTTCTGTACTTAAGTTTGGATAGTTTTTATTGATCTGCCTTCAAGTTCACTGATTTTTTCTTCTGGCGTCTTCCATCTGCACTTAAGTGAATTTTCCCCTTGAGATATTTTTCAGTTGTAGAATTTACATTTGTTTGTTTCTTTTTTTAAAAAAATAATTTCTGTTTCTCTTTTGAGGTCCGTTATCTTTTCTCTTGGCATGTTCATCTTTTCCCTTAAATCTTTGAACATAGTCATAATAATTTTTAAAATTGCCTTTATCTGCTAATTTCAACATCTGTGTCATCTCTAGAATTGTTTCTGTGGATTGATATTTTCTCCCTAGTTTTAGGTTATATTTTTGTCCTCATTTGTCTAATAATTTCATTTTTTATTATCATTTGCTCTTTGTTATAGATACTATGTTATTGAGAATCTTGATTGTGTGATCTTTGTTGGGTCTTACTCTGGATAGCAGTAAATTTATTGGAGGCTTAACTTGAACTTGTCAAGACTTGATTTTAGGCTCATTTTATGGCAGTTCTAGAATAGCAATTACTCTAGGATGAGGGCAACTCTATTCAAAAAGTGCATCCTCTTTGGGGTCTGAATTACATGTTTGATGTGTTCAGCAAGGATTTTCCACCATGGCTGGTCAGAACTCCCACGTCTTAGTGCTATGAAACCTCCGGAATCTCTTTTAAGCTCCTCAACCCCAGTAGTGGTTGTTTTATTTTGGCTGCCATGCCTTATGGAGTATTGCCTACATGTGCATACATAGCTTAGTATTTAAGCCTAAGACTCAAGCGGACTCTTAGGCAGATTTTTGCGCAGCTTTTTTCGCTTCAACTTCCGGTCCACAAACTCCAGCCTTCTCAGTAGCACTGAACTCAGAGCTCTAAGTCCTCTGCCTAGCCAGACCGCTCCTGTCTCCTTCTCTGTGTTATGATTTGGAGAGTGTCCCTGGCCGAGAAACAGGATGAAGATGGAGCTCAACCCACATGCCCTCAAGGATCACACACAAGTGCCGTCCATTGTGCACTGACTGCAAAGTTGTTTTACATAGTTTTGTCAAGTTTTATAGTTACTTACAATGGGAGTTTTAAGTCTGATACCCATTAGAACTTTATAGCCAAAATTGGAGGTTGCTTATTTAATCTTTTCAAACATGCTAAATTTGTATCAAGTCCCTTTCTACTAAGTATTTATTATTTCTAGAATGCTTTTGCCTCTGTATCCTTTTTTTGGGGGGCGGGGAGTGTGGTGTTCCTTATCATTATTCAGATCTCCTTTCAAATGTCACCATCTGTGATCACTGGATCTAAAGTACTAGGAGACCCTCTAGTAACTCTCTATTTCAGTACACTGTTTTATTTCTTCATGGCCTTCATTATCACCTGCAATTATCTCATTTGTTTATTCATTGTCTCCCTGTTCTCACTAGAAGTTCAACTCCTTGAGAGATGTGAGCCTCTCAGTGTGGTTTGCCCCTATACTTGGCTAGCACAGTGACTAGCGCTGAGAGGTACTTAAACAATATTGCTTAAATGAATAAAAAGGGAAGGAAGTTGCTAAGGTCCTTCAACCCTGGGTTAAACACCTATCTATTAAATGATACTGGCTAATGTGCTACAGAGCAGCTCACCTGAAATGGCTTTAGGTTGTAAATATAGAAAAGGTTATTTCAGCCTGAATCTTCATGAGCGTATGCCCTTGTATTGGCCTTGGAAAAATGTGCTTACCTTATTTTGTAGAAATTGAACATAAAATACTTACCCTCAGTTTATTTAGTTGTATTTCATTTAGTAATTAACCTTTTAACTCTGTATTATGAAAACAGAGTATATCAGAAAACCACATTCTATAACTGGATGTGTTAGGAGAACTTTTATGAAGACTTCCACATGATTCAATGATTATTTCTGCATTCTGAATGAATATTTGGTAATTACATAATTCATTTTGACAAAATGAATTTTGTTACTGAAACTTCTTTCTAATGTTTGAAGAATAAGGAGAAAATATGTAGAAATATTTTAAAAGAAATGTAGAAAAATGAAAATGTAGATAAAAATTCAAAATTTATTTTAGTGTTTCTTGCTATTATAACTGAATTATCCATTGAATCAAAATCTATTTTACTCTTTTCAATAATTTTAATTTATCCCTTTATAAAGTCATAGATTTTGTTTCCTTATATGTCTGATTGTTTCAACTTTCTTTCCAAATGAAATTATCTTCCTGTTTTAAATAACTTGTACACCTGTATAGTCACTTAAAACATTTCTTTCAAATTTACAACACTTATTTAACTCTTTTAGGACTAAGAACTTGCAATGAATAAAAATCAAATAAAGGTAAGTAATTTTAGCACATGCTGTATATTTGACAATATAAATACAGAAGATATTGAAAATATCTAAATCTATTTTTTAGATCTAATTCTTAAAAAATGGTATAAATGAACCTACTTACAAAACAGAAATAGAGTCACAGATCTAAGAAACAAACTTATGGTTACCAAGGGGGAAAGGTAGGGGGAGGGATAAATTGAGAGATTGGGATCGACATATACACACTACTATAAATAGAATAGATAACTGATAAGAACCTACTGTATAGCACAGGGAACTATACTGAATACTCTGTAATGACCTATATGGGAATAGAATCTAAAAAAGAGTGGATATATGTATATTTATAACTGATTCACTTTGCTGTACAGCAGAAACTAGCACAACGTTGTAAATCAATTATACTCCAATAAAAAGTAATTAAAAAAAGAAAATAACATTTAGTCACAAATTAGATCTCAAAAAGGTACGAATATGCTGTAATATTAGCGTGTATAGAGAACTATTCCATGTACGTTTCTAGCCCATGATTTTTCTTGTAGTAGATTAACAGTTGAGAAAATATACTTTTCAGGGCAGTAAAATGGAGGAGCCTGTAAACAGCTATGTAAACTAAGGATTTAAAAATGTATGACTACAGGCGAAATTTTGGCTTTTCTTCTATGTACTAAATACCTTGGAGATCAGTGCATGCTTTTGTAGCATCTGTTGAATAATGGTGTGCTCTACTTGAGACATACTGAAGAAAGTGGAACAGCGTTTTCAGGCCTCTTGTATGCCCTGATGAGAAACCACAAGAAAAAGAATACAATGTGCATCCTAGGATAACATGATGGTTTAAAGGGTTTGGAAATATTGACATGAGCTGTCCTTGGATGTGTTTAGTGAAGTCAGGAGCATCTCAAAAGTTTTAATGTTGGGGCATTGAGATAAGGTATAGATTCTCCTCCCAGCATGCTGAATGGGACCAGATGTGCTTATTGTACAAGTTTGCTTAATGCACATTGCAAGGAAAACAACTTTCAGAATTTAAAGCTTTCTTTCATGAAGCCCCCATTTCAATAAGATAAAAACAGAGTCAGATTTGGCAGTGTTTCAGCAAATGAGAGCTAACTTTGCTTTCAGTGGGGACCTAGCGCAAGAACCCTGGAATTGAGGTTTTATTAAGACTTACATTCTTTGCCTATCACCTTTTTGGTGGTTAAATCCAGCAGTTGTTTCTCTTTCTGAAATTTGTTTGAGGGAGAGACCTAGTTGATATCAGTTTAATAGATACAAGTCTCATTAGAGAGGCTGAAAATATATGTATATGGCATGTAAGAGACAAATGAAAAATGTTGTATTTAGATCTCCTGAAGTCACACTGAAAAATACCCCAAGCTCATTGATTTGTCATGGGATGGCAGGTTTGTGTTTGAGAAAACTGGATCATGCCTGTCAGTATATTACAGACATAAACTCACCACCTAATCAATATTCTAAAGTTCCTCATAACTGATGAGACACATCTACATGACCTTCATGGTGGAAGGATAGGGAGTTGTTTGTGCTGTGTCTGTTTTGTAGTGTACCTTCTGCTTCCAGATCAGCTTGCTAGAAAATTGTGTAGCGATGCCAAGGTTATCTGGTTCAGAAGCATCAGTAGAGCTATTAGTCAGCCTTTTGGTCTTTCTTTGCTTATTTCTGTTGTTTGGTTAATTATCGATAAAATATCCAGTGAGGCCCCACTGAGAAGCGATAGATGAGCAAGAACCTTAAAGAACTCAGGGCACTGGTCTCATAGTTATGTGGGAGAACAGCATTCCAGGCTGGGAAAGTGGCAAGTGCAAAGGCCCTAAATCTAGTAAATATCACTGGTGTTAGAGTATGCATCATTCATTCATTCATTAGTTCATTCATTCATTCATATATCCACTTATCTTTAGGCACCTCTTGAGCACTTAATATTTATAAAGCTTTGAGTTATGTTCTAAAGGAAACCAAGGTGAACCATGGATACTAATTGTACTAAAGTATACAAGCTTTTAGGCTTGAAAATAAGCAACACGTGAATAAAAATATGAGTAGGTCACTTGTTTCCTCTGCTACAGCCACAGTAAGCTCTGTACTATTCCTAGAACCCACCAGGCACAATCCTGCTTCAGCCCTTTGCCTTTGTTCCCTCTGTCTGAATTGCTGTTTCCCCAGAGAGCACATGCTTAGTACCCTAACTGCCTTTAGGATGGTATTTAAAAAGTACCTTTTCAGTGAGGCCTTTATTTGTCACCTTATCTAAAATGTGACCCCTGTAATACTTATTTTCCCTTATCCGCTTTATTATTACTGTTATGTTAAATTTAGCACTTAGCATCTAACGTACTGTATATCATATGTGTCTTGTTCCTTGTCTGTGTCCCTCATTAGAATACTAGCTCCATGAGAGTGGAATTCTTTTCATTTATTTCAGTTTTTCCAGTGCCCAGAACAGTTCTTGATAAACAGTATGTGCTTTGTCAGTGTGTGTGGTTCAAGGGTAAATGTATTAAGTGAAAAACGCAAATGCAGAGCACAGTATACAGTACGACACTAGTTGTGTGAAAGGTGGGGAAAGTAAACATGTGTCTCCTTGTACATACATAAAACATCCCTGAAAGGGATCATAAGGAAAAAAATCACGGGTTGATGGAGGAATGAACAGGCTGGCTGGAGGGAGAGCTTGTTCACTGTATCTTGAAAACTACATTTTGACTTTGAACTATGGGAATTCGTTGTTTAAAACGTTAGTTAAAATGAAAATAATTCCAGAAAACACTGGGCAAAAAGTGACACATGTAAAGAAAAAAAGCACATAAAGTGTTGTTTTCTTCTACTTAGAGTCATGGCATTGTCATTAGCTTTGAAGGGTGGGTGGTGTATGTGTGGATGTGGGGTGATGCCAGAGGAAATGCATTTTGTGAAGAGAACAGTATGAGCTGTCCAGATGCTGAAAAAAAAAGGCTACAGTTTTGGGAACAGATGTAGTTTTGCTCAATTGGAATCAAGCACATAAGGAACTGGAAAAAATGTGTTGATAGTTTGGAATAAAACTGTGGCCGGCTCTATCTCCAGGTTAAGGAGTTTGGATTTGAATTTGTCAAATAATTTGACTCCTAGTAATAATAAAATTATGTACACTCTGGAATTCTATGGTATTTTTAAGCTAAAGATGAAAAAATGTACAGAAATTAAAGATAGAACTAGATAAGGCCATCTTGAAGGAAGGGTAGGAAAGAGACAAAATCAGACATTTAATAAACATTGTTTTTTCCAGATTTGCATTTTTCTTACAAAAGTTGTGATACATATTTATTGTAAGTGTATTAGTTTCACAGAGGTAACCATGTCCTTGTAGGCACATGTTTAGATCTTTTTTCTCTGAATTTATAAATATATATTCCTTTAAAAAATGAGATCCACACTGTGCATACTGTTTTGCAGTTTAATTTATTATATTGGCATCATTCCATGTCAATTTTTATAAGCTAAAACATTCCTTTTATAGTAAATAATGTTCCACTGGGGAGATATCGTAATTTTATTTTGACCAGTTCAGCATAAGTGGATACTGATTTTTTTTCTTTTTTTGTTATTTAAAGGCAATGAATATTTTCAATTAAAGAGATCTTTAGATATTGCTCTACTTTTATTGCTGTTGTCTTTGCATTCTCATTTTGTTTTAGTGAAGTTGCTAGATGACTTAGTACTTGAAAGGTAGCCTCTGTTATTATTTATCCAGTTTAGAAGGTCTAACAATGCTGGAGAAGACTGAAAATGAAATTATGTGTTTTAGTTATCTATTGTGGTATACCATCCCTACCCCCCAAATTCTGGGCCTTGAATAGAAATCTTTTACTCTTTCTCTGGTTCTGTGGGTTGACTGGGCACTGGTGGGTGATTCTCACTTGGGATCCTTCATGCCGTGTGGGCAGATGGTACCCGTGGCTGCAGTCATCTGAAAGCTCACCTGGGCTGGTGTCTAAGATGAGTTTTTTTTTTAAATTGAAGTATAGTTGATTTACAATGGTGTGTTAATTCTGCTGTACAGGAAAGTGATTCCTCTATATACATTCTTTTTTAATATTCTCTTGCATTATGGTTTATCACAGGATATTGAATATAGTTCCCTTTGCTATACACTAGGACCTTGTTTATCCATCCTATATATAATAGTTTGCATCTGTTAACCCCAAACTCCCACTCCATTCCTCCCCCTGACCCCACCGGCAACCACAAGTCTGTTCTCTATGTCTGTGGGTCTGTTTCTGTTTCATAGATAAGTTCGTTTGTGTCATATTTTAGATTCCACATATAAGTGATAATCGTATGATATTTGTCTCTCTCTGTCTGACTTACTTTACTTAGTATGATAATCTCTAGTTCTATCCATGTTTCCACAAATGGCATTATTTCATTCTTTTTTATGGCTGAGTAGTATTCCATTGTGTGTGTGTATGTATATATGTATATGTGTGTATATATATATATATATATATATATATATACACATATACATACCATGTAAGATGACTCCTTCATTCACTTGTCAAGCGCCTCAGTGCTCCTGGCCCTCACACTATTTATTTCCTCATCATGTGGATTGGGCTTCTTAAAGAATGGTGGTCTAGCGGTTATACTTCATGTAAGGTAGCTAGCTTCTAAGAAGCAAGAAACAGAAATTTCCAGACCAGTTAAGGGCTATACTCAGAATTGGCACAGCATTAAATCTGTCATATTCTTCGGGTCAAACCAGTCATGGGGCCCACCCAGGTTTAAAGACTTAGACATTCCAGTTCTTGACGGAGGAGTGACAAGGTCACAACGCAGAAGGCCATGCCGGATGGGAGAGATATTTAGTAACATTTTTGGAAAATACTGTCTGCCATAGTATGTTACATGTGTTATCTTTTGGGAGTGAAGGTTCTACCCCACCCTCTGTTAAGACGTCACCCGTGTCACCCTATTGTGCTATGGCTACAAAATGAACTCGGCACCGTTGCTTACTCTGTCACTGTATTGTTCATGCTCAAGTTGCTTGACAGTTTCTCCTTCTACATCATGTATACAAGCTGTATAAATGTAACATATTTTTCAATAAATTTTTTTTTTCAATAAATATTTTTTAAACACCTACCATGCATCTAGCCCTTGGGTCTACGGAGGTGAATATAACATATTTAATGTCCTTAGAATGATTACAATTTAACAAATGGGGTAGGGAAGACAGATATCCAAACATACATAGTGGAGTGTAAAGACACAATGAAAGAAGAAGTCATTTCTGGGTGGTTTGGTACAAAAGCAAGGACGGGGTGTGGTCACCAAAAGGTTAACAGTAGAAATGACAAGAGATGAGGCATGGAAATAAGTGAGATTATCCAAGGGTTAAAGTGTGGCAGGGTATTTGAGATAGAGGGAAAAAAGCCATGGAGACATGAAACAGATGGACGTAGGGGACATGAACAGCTTTGCATTTTAGAAAAACAAAATACCATGGCAGTGATGTGGAGAATGAATTGGAGGAATTTGAGATTAGAGCAGCAGATTATATTAGAATCCATTTCTTGGTGAGAGCTAATGGCCTATATTAAAACTAAAAGGCATGCACAGGAATAGAGATGTGAGGTTAGATATGCAAAAGGCTTAGAAGGTAGAATTTACAAGATCTGCTCACTGAATGCTTGGGTGTTAGGCCGAGAAAAAGGAAGTTAAGAATGACTCCTAAGTGTCTGGCTAAGACACGTAGTGGATGGAAGTGCTAGTCACAAAGAAAGGAATGAAGCAGAAGGAGCAGTATTAGAGGAATCTGTGTTTAAAACAACAGGGGGAGGTGCCCTTGACTTTAAGATTCAAAAATCTTAAACTGGATGTAATGATTTGGGACTAAGCAGACCAGCAACTAAGTAGCAACGGAATGCATGAGCTCAATTAGCTCTTAAGATATTTAAGAAGACTGAGCAATAAAGACTTGGGAGAAGAGAACCAGGTAAAAGTGAAACAGAGGAACTGGGGATGGACAAAGTTGCAAGGTGGGAGTAAGCTGTGTAGAAGCTCCAGATTGGTTAGGCAAGTTAGATCATTGCAGTGTAGTTACATCAGTTTCAGGTAGTCAGTCTTGGGTTAAATGGGTGAGGGAAAGATGAGGCAGGACAAACAATTTCTAAATGATTAGTTGCCTTCAATATTTACCTCAGTGTTTTAGTATACGTTTGTTTCTTTGGCATTCTTTTCATTTCTAAATGTACAACATACTTGATAATTTTAAGACTTGTGGCTTTAGTTATTTAATTTAGCCAAATTATTTCCTGCTAAATATTTTTCTCTAAACCTAAAGTTCTTATGTGTTTGTGACTTGTTTGGTGACCTATTTCTCGTTCTTCACAGTCTGTCTTAACATCTAGGTGAGTTTCATTGCCTGTCTCAAAACACTTGCCCCAATTGTGCTTAAAATGTCAACTTTAGGAAATTATTCTTATAGGTTTAAATGTTTCTATTTTAAGTGACCCTCCTTAAAATAGAAACTGCCTCGGTAGATGTAACACCTTGTGAATAAAACTACATTGAGTAGGAATAGGGACAGTTGTAATGGTGAAGGATATCATTTTTGAGCATGATCATGGGAAGATGGGCTATGCTGGGAATAGAATATAACTTGAATTTCCAGAGGCTGTGTAAGGATGTTGGCAACGGCACTTACGGAAGGGAATGAGGAAGAGAAATAGTTTATGATAAGCACTGAGCAGTGTGCTTACATACATATTATCTCATTTTATAGTCATCAATACCCTTTAGGGTAGGTACTATTCTCCCTACTTACAGATGGGAACATTGAGGACCTAAACGGTTGAATTATTTGCTCAAGGTTACATTGCTAACTAAAGTGCCAGAAATATATATATATATTTAAAAAAAAAAAAAAAACTTTCCCCAAACCCTTAACCTTTCAAATCCCAGAGCTTATCCTCTTTCTACCAACATGCGAGTCTTTCCTACATTCCTAGATTTTATGGCCCAATGCCTCAGATTAGAGCTCAAAGTCCTCTATCATCAGGTTTCCCCCATCTCATGTATATATTTCATTGTATCAGTCAGGATTCTTTGGGTTGGTAGTAACAGAAACTCAATTCAAATTGGCTTAAACAGAAAAGGCAGTTTATCGGCTCACATAATCGAAAGATCTGGGGGATATTGGAATACAGGCACAGTCGAATCCAGGGTGTTTGAGGAAAGCTGTCAGGAAACTGCCTCTTTCTATGCATGGTTATTATTTTAATTTGTATTGGCCTCCTTCTTGGGCAGGCTGTCCCCTTGTAGTGCACAGGTCAACACTAGTAGCTCCAGGTTTATGCATAACAAGATGAAATAGTGTGTGTATCCCCAAACTTTCCACTTCTTCCTGGTATTATTCTTATGGGTTGGTTTCAGTCCCATGCTCATCCCTGAACTAATCTCTGGGATTTTGGGGGTGTGTCGTTCCCATTGGCCAGGCCTGAGTCACATGCTAACTTTTTGAGGCTTAGCCTTACCCAAACCATGTCAATTACAAGTGGAGGAAGGGTGTTTTTCCACGGGAAAATCAGGAAGCTATTAGAAAAGAACATTGGAATCCTGGACAGTCACAAACAACAGATGTCCACTATCATTTTCACATTATTATCCTACTTGGGCCTTCTGCTCTAGTCAGTAATGCAGACATGATTATGAGATGATTTTCTCATTTGCACTTGCCTACCTGCTGTTTCCTTTGCCCTTGCTATTCTATCCCGCCAATCCTTCTGTCCTTTCAAAGACTTTCTCTCAGAAGTGCTCCCTGCATTCTGGAAGCATTAAGAGATCTGCTCATTTCCCTGAAGTATATGTTGGTAAATCTTAGTTTTTTTAATATATATAATTTTTGTCATATATCCTTGTGGAGGGTGTATCTTACTTCATTTATGTAACAATTCAGAGCCCAGGGATAGGGATAGGAATCTATGGACAAAATGGGTTAAAATTTAACTGGAAAACTATTATCCTTCCACCAGGCCATCCAATGAAAGTGAAAGGCTGAATTTAGGGAAGTCCCTTAGTAAAATTCTTTGTGGTTACATAGAAAGAAAATATTTCAGGCCCAGTAGGAAGACATGAATACTGGTTCCCTGTGGGGAGATGAGTACAGCATACCCCTACTGCCATGTTTTCATCCTGATTCCATTAAGGTCTTTATGCATGTATGTTTGTGTATGCCTGTATTTATGCTATGTTTTGCTAAAGATACTTTGGACCACTCCTTGGGATGTTTCATCTCCCTAGTTGATGAAGTACAATTCCACATGTTTTGAGCTTGACTCCCAACTTCTCCTGACTTGTCTCTCCTCTTTTCTCCTCTACCTTTCTCCCATGAATTATCATTCTTCTTTTTTTAATTTCTTGTCTCTTTCTTTTTGTTCTTACCTCATCACTCTTCTCCCTTTGTAGCATTCCTTCTCCATTTCTTGAGCCAAATAGTATTATAATTGAATCCTATTGGACTACACAGGTTTTAACCAGTCCCTAACCACAGATTGGAATGAAAATTATTAGAATCCCTACGTTCTTTCTTTCTCCAGGATATATTGTGATCACTGAGAGTAAGTAGAAAATAAGTATTGCTAAGGCTTTTTCTAGAAAGAGAATCCAAAGAAAACAAGTGAATTAGTGTAGAAATTCTCAAGAGCACCTACTTGATGGTTCTCTATCTCAGGGTAAATATGAAAAAAATGCTTCCAACAGGACATTTCCAGGGGTAATTTTTAAAATATTGTTAAAAAAAATCTTCCTTATGAAATCTTCACTCCAGAAAAAATTTCCCTCAAATAATTCCAAAATGTCACGGATTTTAATGTAATTTGTTGGAAGTCATAATGAGTATGACTTCTTTATTTGTTAATACCAACAAAATTGGCCTGAAAAATTAAAATTGCTGGTGTTACAGCAAATCTAAATAAAATTGAATGGCTTAGGTTTTTTTCTACCTCATGTGAATGTTTGTTAATCTGGTAAAGTCTATGTCCTAACACTCTTCTTTGATTAGCACTGGGCCTATTTATTTATTTAATAAAGAGAAATGAGAAAGCTATTTTATCTGTAAGTAGTACCTTAGTTGCCATCAAAACCCATTTGGCTTTTTATTCCTAAATGGTTCCATATTTTAATGCGTCTCTCTGCAAAGTATGGTAAAGACAAATCTATGTTAAAAGAAAAATGAACAAAATGAATATATTATAAGGCAAGGCAAGGTTGAGAACAAAATGCAAATAGAAATGTTTTTTCCTATTCTTTCTACAATAAGGAAGGGAAGTAGGAACTGAAGTAAATAACACTGCTGTGATGGTGTGGCAATACCCATGGTAATGCTTTTGGTGGTGAATTGAGAGCATTCATTTTGTAGACAGGATATTTAGCCTTTCCTGACATTATAGAATGCTTCATAAAGAGATTTTCCTGTACTTAGTCTCTGATATTTCATACTTAGTATCACTGAGTGCCATGTCTATGCAGGGCATAATAAGAAAGATGAGAATGGGAGACAGAACATGTGCTAAACAAAGTTTACCGTTGTGTGGGAGCTATAAAGACTTTTTCTTTATGATTTTTCTTTTCTGCTCTGCCTTGACAAAATCCGAGCTAGCTAAGATAAAAAGCAAAGCAAAATAGAAGAAAACTCTATCCCATTTCTGTTACTTGGTTGAAAAAAATGAGTATTTTTAAAAGTTATTTTCTTCTTTTTCTCTTAATATTGTTGTATTCTAATTAAGACTCATTTACTTGCAAAGATCTTGTTTCTTATAGTTGAGACTGGTGATAAAAAGATACAATGTAATGTGGCCTACAAGATGATACATAATCATATGTCAAAACAATAGGAGGAGCAAGCATATTTCCTATCAACTGAAAAGTGCTCTTGCATTATCTGTGCTGAGATCAGGAGTAATTCACATATGAAAGGTGCCCAGAACACACACACACACACACACGTATCACATACAGAGATCACTGGAAAGAATACTTTCTTGCTTCAAGCATTTACAAATGATGACCTAAAATCCCAGTGACAATCTCAGTGGTCATGCAGCCCAGTCTAAAAATTCCCAGAGGTGTCATAGATTTCTGGACAGGTCACAGGAGATCAACAGCATTGGCTACAGGATTGAAAAGTGCATGGAGAGCCTCAAAGAACACAGGGCAGAGCCTCTCTCTCACGAAGAATGAGTCATTCTTCAGAGACACACTATTATAGGTTTCTGCTGAGAGTGGTGTAAATTTTTACCTACCATTGGAAACTTTCTAAATGTCTTTCCAGTAATTTTTCATTATTACGCAACTGCTTTAGAAATGAATCAAAATTTTCCCCACATTCCATGGGTACCTTCATGTACTAAGAAACTTTTATAAAAAAAAAAAAAAAGTAAGTATATGCATGGAAAATGAACATAGTTAGACATCACCTTCAACAAATGAGTTCAATCGGGTCACCATTTTAAAAACTCCTCTTACATGTGAAGAGATCTATAATTCACATTGTACAGATTTATTTTTACCAGCAGATTTGAGATAAATCTGAATTGCTGATGCATCTGCTGTTCTGCCTTCATGCCCCACACTTCCCCTACTGGTCTGAAAAAAATGAAAACAGACCTTCCTAGAGAGCCTGTCATATGACCAGGGACTTAAACACAGGCAGCATCTTTCTGAATCTCTAGTAATTAATTATCATCAGTTGTCTCACTGACAGCTGGGGGCCACATTTAGCCACCCAGCTGCCCTGTGTTGCACAATGCTGTGTTTGTTCTAAGCCCCTTGGGTGATTCTTGCTGTATGTAAAATAGCAGCAGTTGGAGTACCATTTGCTTCCACATAGATGCTTTATGACTTGGGTGTCAGGACTATGGCAACCCTTCAGGACCAATGAATGCCTGGTAAATACCGTGAGATGCTTCCTTGGATGGGAGTGGAGAAAACAGGAAATGATTAAACTGTGAGTGGAAGTAAAATAGAAGACTCAATAAAATGGTATTAAAGTGTGAAGTAGGTTCACAACTGACTTAATGACTTTGGTTATTAGGAATTTTATGTGGGGATCTTAGGTGGAAGATCAAACCCTCAACAAGGACCCCTGTGAATGTTTTTGCTCAGCTATAGAAAATTGTTTGGTGCAAAACAGGTCTTACCAGACTGTGACGAACATAATTAAGAGTCTAGCCTGTTACTAGATCTTACTGATCTATGAATTAGCAGATGATACTCTGCAGGCAATATCCGGTACCCTTATCTATTTCTTTAAATATCAGCAGCATACTCTTCAGTAATACATCAGAATAAATCTGAGCTTTGGAAGAAGCAGAGTGAAGTAACAAAATCCTGAATTTGGTCTGTTATCCAAGCAACAGTTCTCAGACTTAAGAGGCCAAGGGCTAATATACTTATCATCTTAAAGGAAGTTCAGGAAACTGGATGCTGCTTTTGTCCTAAATTTCCTTTTGGTGTTTTCCACATGGCCTATAAAATGACTTTAAATATTTTGAATTTTTAGCACTGACTATTTTTCTATTCATAGAATGTTCTTCAGATAAACTCCTTTGTTTATCTCTTTGCCTGTCTCCTATCTTGTTAAGAGTTGTTCCTTATGAATTTAGAATTAATTCAAATGAATGCAGACTGGGGGCGGGAAGAGTCTAAGGGGTCAGTTCTGAGCTCACACCAGCTCTATCAGGTCCACATTTTTTTAAACTTGATCAGACGTATCAGAGGCAAGATCGGGCAGTGTTTCTTCTGAGACTGGCCAGTTGCTGCTAGTTTCTTTTTGAAAAGATTGCTGTCATGGATGTCAAGATTTATTAAAGCTTAATCCTTGACAACTTTGTGATTAACATTAAAAATTGTTTTTGAAATCCAAAAACGTGTGCACAAGTGCCTGTAATCTTGATATGTGTGTGTGTGTGTGTGTGTGTGTGTGTGTGTGTGTAGGTTTATGTGTGTGCTTACCAGTTGTATAGCTCTAAGCTTGGTTTCAAGCTTGGATGTGTAAAGTTGCATTACATTCATGAAGACTTCTTTGAATTATTAGTCACTTAGGATCTTAGTTGAAAAAAGACATGCCACACTAAGCAAATCCTAGTAAACACTGCAATTTTGCTCATCTTTTAGTATTTCTTTTCCTTGTTTCAATTTGACATTGTTCTGACATGAATTTGAGAAGTATTTCTCAGCTTTGTGAAATTCACATCAACATCTGTTCACCGCTATAAAAGCTTATAGATACTTAGAAATTTGAAATGTAAATCGGATATAATTTTCTGCTACAATTTTCAATTAAAAAGAAATAGCTAGATGTTTTAAGGGAATCAATGTTAGCAGAAGGATGCTCACATAAATACCTTTTTACCTAGACTCTAAATTCACGCTCGCCAATGCCATTTTCTCTTTTGGTGACATTTTGTGTCTTTGTTACAAAGTAAGAAACATGGTCCTTCTCCAAAATACTTCTGATTAGATAGGAAACACTTAAAATTTGAGAATATTGGGCCATCTGTTGTCTTAGCCGACATTTTACTAAGGATGGTACCAATGTTTCTGAAGAAATTTGGAAACAGGCTTTTTTACATTCAGAATTACTTGAGATTTCTCCATTGTGAAGGAGAGGTTTCTCTGACCTAGAACTGGATAGATTTTAATAGTAGCGACAATTTTAATGAAAAGGCTTTATACCCTGTTAAGTACTTCACAAAGTGCTTTACCTGGCATGTAGTAGACACTCAATGGTTTGGAATGAGTGAAGGCACAGAAAGAAAAATGCACAATAAAAGCAATGGAAAACCAGACTAGATCCTGGTAATGAATAGGGAGGCTTTTTACCCAATGGCATTGTATTTTCATCTCCTGATAGTTACATTATTTAATCTTTTGTTTCATCTTAACAAATGAAATGTATTGGGAAAATTATTGTTCAGCCAATATGATAAACTCAAGGAAATCAGAAGCTTAGGAACCATTCTTCAGGATCTGCTCCAGTGTTTAGAATTGAAAAATAAACAGAAGGATGCTGAAATTGATGGCATCTAAAGTTCAATGTCTGTAATAAACTTTAAAAATGTCTTAAGGAATTTCATTTTCCATTTCCACATTCAGCTAAATCAGAGACCTCTTCTTTTCTTATTGCCTGTCGTGAACCACGGTATTGCCCTAAAGTCAAGTCAGTTAATAGTTGGAAATACTCATTTATCACATTTTGACTCTAATCAATGAGATACATGATGGGCTTTGGTGTCAGAGAGACCTAGCTTTGCAATTACTGTCAACTCTCAAAATGTTTCCTAGTGTAAAAATGGTCATAATGATACCTAGCTTTTAGGGTTTCACTGGGAAATATTAAGACATATGATTTGTGAAAAGCGTTTCAGTCCAGTTTCTAAATGCATAAGAAATGGTGAGCTATTATCAAAACAGCTTTCTGTGGTCCTTTCTGGTTAGGGTGACCAAGTAATTTATCATCCAAGCCAGGGAACTTTTGAGAATGAAAGCAGAAACTATTCATAATTGCACTGCAATGCCGGGCATAAACCAGGACCGTGGGTAATCTGAGAACTATTCCTGACACATCCATCCTAAAGTAAAATATGCTTGCTAGACATTGAGAAAGAGGACATATAAACCTTTACTTTAAATGTGATAAAAATGGCATTAGGAGAGTTTTTTTTTTAATCCACTGCATAGATTACTTGTGTTATTGCCTAGATAAGAGGATGATAATTTAAAAAAAATTTTAAAAAAAGAAGATGATAATTAAGAAGGGAGAATTGTATTGGTGATAACCCTCTGAAAGCCAATGTGGAGAGAAGAGAAAGTCCAGCAAGGAAAGACTGAGCAGTAGAAGAGATCTACTGTAGGACGGAGCTGCTCAAAGTGCAGTTCTTTGAGAGGCAACGTTGGCATCACTGGAGAACTTGTTATAAAGACAAATTTTCAGGCACTTTTTTCACACCTGCTAAATGGGAATATATGGTCTGATGCCCAGGAATCCGTTTTAACAAGCTCTTTGTGTATTCCTCTACATACTAAAGGTTTAGAAGCACTGCTCTAGGAGAGCCAGAGATTTTTCAAGTTGTGAAGGCAACCTTAGATGTAGGCCAACTTGCATTTTACATACAAAGCAACCAAGTTTTGAGACAGGTTAGATACCTCAATTAAACGCACAAAGTTAAGGGAAGGGAAATGAGAGGTACGATCTGAGTTTTTCCATTGTTTCTTTCTTTCCAGTTCATTATAGTGATACATTGCCCATCTCCTTATGCCCAAATACCCCTTATATGGTTAGACTTTTGAACACAATCTGTCCCTGTTGACCAGGGACAAATGTATACTATTTAGTATTGTGTTCTACTCTCTGAATGCAAAAGTATGCCTGGGATGTGTGAGAGGTTGGTGGTTTTCACCATGAAGTATATTTGTTTGACTCTGATGAATTTATGCTTGTAATCAGTCTGATCTTCATTTGCTTTAAATGAAATATATAACTTATACAGGGACAAGAGTGGATAGAAGAAGGGTATCACAGATTAAGATATTGGACACTGTACTGAGGATTGTAGAGTATTTGGAGGTGTGTGGCTTAGACAACTCAATGGGAAAAATAAACAATAGAGTTAGAAAAATATAGGATGTACTTCAGGATAATAACAGCTGACATTAATTGACTACTAGTTACACGCCAGGCTGTATAGCGCTCCATGTGTATTATTTAATCCTTGTAGTTGTCATATGATGTAGGTAATGTCATTATTTCAGTTTTACAGAAGAGAAAACATTTTAAAGATAAAGAAAGGGTAAACTGTTGCTCTTAACGTTTGATTCCAAAAACCACTCTTTCACTATTTTAGTTTCTTCACATATACCTCAGCCTATGCCAAAGAATAATAGCAACAGCGGCAGCAAAACAAAACACATAGAAGATTGCTTGCAAAGATAGATAAAATACGGCATAATAAAACAAATTTAAAAGAAAGAAAATGAGGGAAAGTGAGCATATATTAGGAAAATAGGAGAAGCCAGAGAAAGGAGAATGAACAAAACGAAAGCAAACAAATAGGCACATTTGTTAAAAATGGGCCAAATTAGCAACCAATATGAAGGAGGAACTAAAGCAAATTACAAGGTTCATAGAGTCCATAAAGTAAAAAAAAAAAAAAAAAAAGTAACTTATGGAAAAACTCAAGTGCTGCTGATAATGAGAGGTGAATTTTTCCAAGGGGAACTCATAAATAATACTAGCATTAATCACTAACATTTAATTCAATACTTTGCTTCTATTATCCCGTTTAATCTTCAGAGGCAATTGGGAATTATTCTAATTTTGAATATGGGAAAATTGAGGAACAGAGAGTAAAGTGAATTGTTGAAGGTTACATAGCTGGTAAGTAGCAGAACTGGGATTTCAACCCAGATCTATTCTGGGCCTCCAGCCAGCCCTTTTGACTACCAAATCACACACATTCTTGAGAACTTTCATATAGTAAATGCTGGAATATATTCAAAAGGGAGCTTTCTGCTTCTTACACGTCCCCTCAATAGAGTACAAGAAAATCAAGTCAGGCAGAATTATGCAAAAGCAATCCTAATGGCCACCATTGTAGCAAGAGTCAAAAAAATGTATTTTTTGTGCTGAACTCTTCTTGGACCAACGCTTTAGAACAGAGTTTCAGTTTGCTGGGCATTTGCTTACACTGTGAATGGTTGACACCTAAGTGCTTAGGATAGCTAGTGTGTCTGGGGTAACCACAGCCCTGGGCTGTTTGCTTCAGGGCTCACGTACATGGATGGTGACCTAAACAGATGGCAGAAACTGAGAATATCTGCTGTAATTGCTCTTCAGAAACTCCCCGAGCCTGTCCAAGGAAGTGCTACTACCTTGCCATCTACGTTAGCATCCAGTGTAGAACGCACTATTGTCGATCTGTAACGAAGGCTCAGTGAAGCTTTTTCCCATATCATCGGTTGAAAAGACTATCCACTGAAATGACTTTTCAACCTTTGTTAAAAATCAGTTGTCTGCACATTCATGTGACTATTTCTGGACACTGTTCTTTTTGTTTATCTATTTGTATTTACACAGATACCACACTCTTTTGATTACTCTAGATTTATAAGTATTAAAATCAGATAACCCTAATCTTCCATCTTTACTCTTTTTCAGAAATTTTCAAAATTGTTTTGGTATCCTATGTTCTTTGTATTTCCATATGAATTTTAAAATTAGCTTATTTTTTTCAAAAAAAGCCTGCCAAATTTTGATTGGGATTTCATTGAATCGATAGATCAATTTGTGGAGAAGTGACATCTTGTCAATATTGACTCTTTCGACCTGTAACTCCATTTATTTAGGTCATCTTTAATTTTTCTCAGCAATGTTTTGTAGTTTTCAACATACAGGTCTTGCACATCTTCTTGTCAGATTTGTTCCTAAGTATTTCATATTTCCTGATGCTATACTTCATTTTATAATTTCAGTTTGTGTTTGTTACTAATATATAGAAATACAATTGACTTTTATAGATTGCTCTTGTATCTTGCTAAGTTCATTCTTTAGTTCTGGTAGCTTTTTATAGATTTCAACTGACTTTCCATGTAGATGACAACGTCCAACTAGCTCTTATTTCTATGTCTCCAATCTGGGTGTTTTTAATTTATTTTTCTTGCCTGACTGCACGGGCCAGAACTTGGAGTACAGTGTTGAAGAAAGCACTGTAAGAGCAGTCATCCTTGCCTTTTTTTTTTTTTTTTAATGGAAAAACATTTTATTTTAAATATAGCAGTGTGTGCATGTCAATTCCAAATTCTCTTATCCTTCCCCCACCCCTTCCACGCCTGGTAACCATAAGTTTGTTCTCTAAGTCTGTGAGTCTGCTTCTGTTTTGTAAATAAGACCATTTGTATCATTTGCCTTTATCCTGATTTTAGGGGGGAATCTTTGGGCTTTTCATCATTAAGCATGATGTTAGCTGTAGATTTTGTTTGTTTTTGTTTTTTGGTAGATGCCCTTTAACAGGTTGAGAAAATTTTCTTCTATTCATAGTTGGATCAGATTTTATTTATTTTTTTTAGCAGAAACGAGTGCTGGATTTTGTCAAATGACTTTTCCGTATATATTGATGATTGTATAGTTTTTTCTTTCTAGTTTGTTAATAGGTTGAAATACATTGATTGACTTCTTAATGTTAAAGCAATTCTGCATTCTCAGGATAAACCTCACTTTGTCATGATGTATTATACTGTCTATATGGAGTTGGATTTGATTTACTGAAATTTTGTTCAGAATGTTTACATCTGTGTTCATGGGGTATATTGGTCTGTGATTTTCCTTTGTTGTAATATCTTTGTCTGATATTGGTATCTGGTTCATGCTGTCCTCATAGAATGACTTGTGGTATGTTTTCACCTTGTCAATTTTCTGAAAGTGTGTAAAATTGGTATTAGAGTTGACCTTTGAACAAAGCAAGGGTTAATCCACATATTACTTATAGTCAGCCCTCTGTATCCGTGGTTTCTCCACATCCGTGGATTCAACCAACCACAGACTGTGTAGTACTACAATATTTACTATTGAAAAATATCCAGTTTTAAGTGGACACTTCCTTGGAGTTTAAACTCACATTGTTCCAGGGTCAACTGTATTTCTCTCTTAAATATATGGTAGAGTCACCAGTGAAGCCATCTTGTCTTAGATTTCTCTTTGTGGAAATGTTTTTACTACATTCTTAATTAGATACAGGTCTATGTTATTTCTTCTTGAATGAAATTTGATAGTGTGTGTATTTCCAGAAATTTGTCCATTTCATTTATGTTTTTCAGCTTACTGGCATAAAGTTGTTGATAACATTCACTTACCATCTTTTTATTGTTTGTATAATGTGTAATGAAATTATCTTTTTCATTTCTGATATTGGTAATTTGTGTCCTCTTTCTTTTTTTCCTGGTCAGTCTGGTTAGAGGTTTATTTTATTGATCTTCTCAGTAAAATTGGTTCCATTGATTATTTCTGTTGCTTTCTGTTTAATATTCCATTGCTTTCCATGGTAATTTTTATTATTTTCTTCTGCTTACTTGGGGTTTAATTTGCTCTCCTTTTTCTAGTTACTTAAGGTCATTACTATGAGAGATTTCTTCTTTTCTAATGTAGGCTAGTGCTATAATTTCCCCCCAGTAGTATTTTGGTTCATCTCACAAATTCATATGTGTTTTGCTTTCACTTTTATTCCGTTCAAAATATTTTCTGTATTGCCTTTTAATCTGTTCTTTGACTCTTGGATTTTTTTTTTTTTTGGAGTGTTATTTAGTTTCCAAATATTTAGGGATTTCTAGAGATCTTTTTGCTATTAATTTCTGTTATAATTTCATTATGGTTAGAGAACATATTTCACATGACTTGAGGTCTTTTACATACATTGAGATTTGATTTTTGGTCTAGAATGTGGTCTATTAGTATTAGTATAGCTACCTTACATTTCTTTTTATTAGTATGAATGTGATATATGTATTTCCATCCTTTTACTTTTAATCTATTTGTGTCTTTATATTTAAAGTGCATTTCTTGTAGGCAGAATATAGTGGTCTTACTTTTTTATTCAATGTAACAGTCTCTAACTTCTCATTGGGGTGTTTAGATCATCTACTTTTAATATGATTATTGATATGCTAGATTTAACTGTATCATCTTGGTGTTGGCTTTTTATTCATCCTATCTGTTTTTCCTTCACTTTTTTCCTTTTCTATCTTATTTGTGATTAATCAAATATATTTTATAATTCCATTTGTGTCTTTTTGAGGGTTATTAGTTACAAGCATTTGTTTGGACATTTTAATCATTCCTTTGGGGTTTATAGTATATATATTTATCTTATTTCAGTTTACTATTAAGCAATATTATACTACTTCATGTATAAGAACTTTGTAATAGAATAATTCCATCTCCCATTGTGGTTTTTATATTTAAACAGTCAGTTATCTTTTAGATAGATCAAAATGATAGGAAACAATTTTATATGTTTACCCATTTTCTGGTGTTCTTCAATTCTTAGTGTAGATTCTTAGTTCAGTTGGTATCATTTTCTTTCTGCCTAAAGGATTTCCATTTATATTAAGTGAGATGAGGGTGATGATTTCTTTCAACTTTCTGTCTGAAAATGTCTTTAATTAGTCTTTGTTTTTAACGACATTGTTGGTGGACTCTATGTTGACAGCTTGTTTTTTCTTTCAGTACTAAAGGATGTTGTTCCATTGTGTTTTCACTTGTATTGTTTCTGACAAGATGCCTGACATCATGCTAATTTTTTCTACTATAGTAAACATATCTGTTTTTCCTGGCTGCTTTTAAGATTATCTTTTTAAAACTGGTTTTGAGCCATTTGATTTTGTTGGTGTATTTTTTTTCTTCATGATTTATGTGTTTGGAGATAGTTGAGGTTCTTGCATCTATAGGTTCATAGTTTTTGCCAAATTTAGAAATATTAGGCCATTATTTTTTCAAATATTTTCTCTGCTCTCATTCAGGGACTCCAGTTACATATATATTGAGTTACTTAAAATTTCCCCGTTTTTCACTGATGTTCTTTTCACTTTTTAAATTAGTTTTTTGTCTGTGTTTTGTTTTGAATAATTTCTATTGCTGTGTTTTACAGTTCACCAATCTTTTATTCTGTAATGGCTAATCTGCCATTAATCCCATCCAGTGTGTTTTTCTTCTCAGACACTGTAGTTTTTGTCTCTATTGGTTTTATTTGAATGCTTTGTACATCTTCTGTGTCTCTATTTAACTTTTAAAAAATATGTAAATACAATTATAACCATTCTAAAGTTCTTGCCAATGAATTTTAACATATGTGTCAGTACTGGGTCTATTTTGACTGATTAATTAATCTTCTCATTTTAGGTTGTGTTTTTCTTCCTCTTTCAATGACTGGTCATCTTGGATTAGATGCCAAACCTTGTTAATTTTATTTTTCAGATGCTGAATATTTTTATATTCTTATAAATTTTGTTGTACTTTTTTTCTGGGAAACATTTGATCCTTTTGAGTCATGATTTTATGATTTGTTAGGTGGGTCCAGAATAGTGGTCAGCCTAGGGCTAACTGTCCCCTACTATGGGGTCAGAGTTTGTTTCACTATTCTACCCAGTTCCCTGTGAATTATTAGTTTTCTTTTATTCTTTCAGATGGTTTTCTCCTGGCTTAGGACAGTTTTCCTCCCATGCATACACTGATCGGTACTTTACTCAGTAGCTGTGTGAGGCCATCTGCAGATCGCCAGGGTTCTCTGTGTACAGTTTTATCTCTGGTGGCCTGTCTATGAACTCCAGCTGCCTTGAATCTCCCTCAGTTTCTTATCTTCATCTTCTCAACTCAGGGAGTTGTCTGCATACTACTTGGGTTTCCTCTCTCTACACCTCCCCCTGAAATTCTTTCAAGGCTGTAGGCTTAGGTAAGCCTGTCTCTCAGAGATCACTGTCCTTGTTGCCTGACTTCTGGTTTCTTGGATATTATTCCTTAATATATTTTGTGTGTAACGATTGTTTCTTTCAAGTGGGAAAGTAAATCTGGTCGCTGTTACTTCATCTTGGACTGGTTTTGCACTTTTTGTTACTGATTTGTACAAATTTTCTGATGGATGGTGACTCTCAGGATTCTGAATACATCACTATTAAAAAACTTAATTGAGAATTGCATCTAGCCATTTTAAGAATATTAAAAAGTTGTGTTCACAAAAGCAAGCTAAAGAGTCTCATTACATATTTGAAAGTTTTTTATTTAGACATTTTATGCACATCTAATAATTATTATCTTCTCTAATGCTTTGCATTTCATGCTTATAATTACATAATATAAGAAAATATAATGAATTTTAAAATCATTTGCAGCTTAGATTCCCCCAAATCCCTCAGCGTCCTATACAAAAAAATCTAATTTTCTATTTGTACCACGACATGAAAAAATGTTGGGAAGTGCTGACTTATAAAATCTGATTAAAGCATTGAGCTGTTTCTCCTGAAAAATATTCACAGAAATCCAATGTTACATATACTTTGGGGGCATTTTTAGGTCTCCTGAAAACTACTCGTGAACTCCCCCAGTTAAGTCTCTGCTTTAGTGAATGGAAAGGCTTCAGGTAATTTTTCACAAAAATTGTTTCGCTCAGCTGAGCACTTGAAAAGTACTTGGTAGGAGTGAATTAAAAATTAAGAGTAGATGCTTAAAATAGCATCTTTAAGCAAGGGTCTGGGTTCTACAGTCAGTGTCTATAGCTAAAATCATGTACAGTTACATAGACTTCTGAAAATCTCTTAAATCTCCTATAAAGTAAAATATCCATGTTTGTATATACAAGCCTATTCTGTAATTCTCAAACATACTAAAATTTGAGAACCCTTGAGTTTAAAAGGAATGAAAGGAAGGTCTATGTTTGGGTTTCTAAAATGGTCCTGTTTAAACTGTCCAATTCCTAGGTTAAGTAGGGTAAAGGTGGAAATTACTAATGTGGGCCTGGAGGTACAGGGTTCTGCTTACCTCATTTTAAGAGTAAACGTCTAGAACATTAAATGCATGTAAATAAATTATTTTGTTCTTGTAAGGATTAAGTAAAATAGTGGAGTCTATTTTGGATTGATGGATAGTAGAAGTTGTTTATGATTGAAAGTAAGAGTAAGTTAAAAGCTTCTATAATGAGAATTTTTGGTGTGGGAAAATGATCCCAAATGAGCAAAGCAAATTGAGATCTTGCAGTATCAGTCTAATATCATTTCAAATACCCCTAGACATGAAATAAAGCATGATCTTATAAATTTCAAGAATCTTTAAAGTTAAACAAAAGTTTTCATATTTTAGGAAATAAAATATAAAATCTAATCAAATGATTATTAATGTTGGTGAGAGTCACAAACTTCTCTGAGCAGAGAATTCTCTCATTCTCACATAATTCCATTATGTGCTCGAAGATACAAATCCCCCTTAAAGTTTTGAAACCCATGATACAGGGAATATAAAAAGCATTGCAGTATAGCAGTTGGTGGAAATAAGACTCTCTCTAGGTTTGAAAATAATAAGAATTGCGTAGCCATAGTTTACTGGAGTCTTCCATGAAAATGCATCTTATAACCATGGGATGATTTAGAATTATGTACAAATAATTTTAAAAATTGTATGACCCCAAAAGAGAAAAATGAAATATCTTGTTTAGAAATATATACATATGTGGTAAAATATTATATACATAAAGATAGGCAAAGGGATGATAGCCACCATCACTGTTCAAATATTTTTTAGTTTGTTTGGGCTGAAGTAGGGTGATGGGATGGGGGTGGAACTCCTAGGTGGATTTCAGTGTAGAGATCACTGTGTTGTACCTGTGACTTGAGTGGTAGGTTCATAGGTATTCATTTTTGTAACTATGCTTTACAACTAATATATTTGTTACATCTATTCAGTTAAAATGTTCAATATTGGATTTATGGGACTTCCCTGGTGGTTCAGTGGCTAAGACTCCATGCTCCCAATGCAGGGGGCCCAGGTTTGATCCCTGGTCAGGGAACTAGATCCCATGTGCAGCAACTAAAGATCCCGCATGCTGCAACTAAGGCCTGGTGCAGCCAAATAAATAAATAAATGAATGAATAAATAAATAAATATTTTAAAATATTAGATTTAAAATAATAATGAAGGTGTTTTTATCAGGTTAAGAAAAATAAGAATCATAGTACTAATCTTGTGTTAAAAAATTTTGTATATTTGATGTTTTTAGTAGTTATAAATACGTAAGAGAAAATGGCATAAACCTGGCAGCACCTGCAACTCTAATGGAAAATGTGTAACTGTGTAGTTGATTCAGTCTTAGGATTTTAAGAAATTTTACCAAGAGAATAAACAATGTTGGGTTATTAATAATATTAGAGTCACTATATTTACAAGCTTAATTATGTTCACAAGTTATTTAAATCCTGGCCATTTTTATTAAGTCAGAGAAAAAAATACTTGAAGACAGAAGGAAAAGTCACAAATTTAATAAATGCTGTTTAACGTGCTTAAACGTTTTTAGCTAGGTTTGTTAATACAACAAAATATTTAAAGACCCTTTTAGAAATAATTGATAAAATCTGCTAGATGTAAAAATAGATGGTATGATTGGTTATGTAAATTTACAATCCTAAGGAAGAATGAAGATTTAAACTTTTTAGTTTTAATAAATTTAATAATAATTGTTAAACCAAAACTAAACTTCTGATCAGTCTTTTTGTTGTATAAAAAAACTACATATTCAAACATATAACCAAGTATACCTAACTTTGCGAGGTAAATATAGAATCATGAACTTTAATCATCATCAAACCTGGGGTAGGGTTGACATCTTTCTGCGAAAATCCAGGATTCCTAGAAAGATAGGTATATGAATAGAAGGCCAGGTACTTCTGCTGGGAAGACAGGCAACCAATCCAAGCAGGCATAGTCAAACCTTTCTTTAAAAGAGAGTTTGCATTTACTACGATGCAAAGACATAGTATAATCATGGCCTCAAATTTTATAACACAAAGGAAGAATGCATCCATTTTGTCCCGGGGGGATAAAAAACAAATTAGCTGTAACAAAATAGCCACCTCCACTTTTAAACAATGAAAGTGAAATAAATTATTGACAAAGCCCAACTTAAAAGTCTATTGTTCATTTTACTAATGAGTAATTTGCTATGGTTAAACTATTAGCCATTACAAGGAAAGGTTGGGCCATGACCTTCAACTGTGGTGACTTTGGTTTGAACGTAATTCATCTTGGTCTTCTTCCTGGCTGCCGCAAGATGGCAAGACCAGTGGTCAAACAAGGCTGCTCTTGATTGTAACCATGAAACCAGCATTTGTGAATTTAAAAAGAAAAAAATTTTATATTTTCGATAGAAACAGGAGGACATCCATAATTGGTATCAAATAACGTATGAGTTTAAAGGAATGGGCACTGCAAGATTTGGGTTTCACATGAGTCTCTCTGGAATCCCAAGTCAGGAGCCCATCTCTCACAGCTGCAGGGTAGTTGAGAGTGGAGGGCAGCTTTGGATAACTGTTGTTTGGTGGTTGTGTTGTCGTTTTCTCAGGTCTTGCACTAAAGAAGTAAAATATTATATGGCAATGAACTTGGAGACAGTTTTTTTTTTCTTTAATATAGGTTTTATTATGCACACACCTAGTTTCTAGACACAGAGTAATTCAGCTCTGTAATGACATCAGAAGGACTATGACATAATGGGTGCAGGGAGTTGTAAAAATGAAACACCACTGTTATCCTTCATCTTGAAACTCCAGATCTGTTATGAATCACATTGTCATCAGTAGTCTCCTGTGAAGTTGAATGCTGTGTTCTACAGTGAGGCAATAATTTGAAGAGACTTGCTGAAGGTCACAGAACACAAAGGCTTTTAGCCTCCAAGAGGCTAGAATTAAAAAGATGTGGACACAGAGTCCTACTTTGAACTCAGATGAAGTATGGTTTACTCTTTGGGAAGAATCTTACATACCTATGGGCCTGGGATAGAATGTAAACACATGGTTAAGCATGAATGTGATAGATCAGGATATCATGTCTCTTTGAGTGTGTGTGAGGCTGAGAATGAGGGAATACTATCCTCTATGATTATGCCAAATTATTATATATTATTTTCTGTAGAAATAAATGTTATAAAAGGAATACATTGCTATATTATTATCCAAAGACTAGTTATATAAGCGTGGCAAACTGTTCATTTAATAACATGAATAGCACTTAAAGTCGTGTAACATTGTTTGAAAACGTGTTTACTTGATCTCCTTTAGACAAAGTAGAAATTCAATTTGTTTTAGCTTTGTTAGAAACGCCCTCATCTTCTAATTATCCCTGTTCGTGCATGAGTAGACAGAGCAGTAGATAACACACTGACAACTTGCAGACCAATGTGTGAATATCTATTATCACACCTCCTAGTGTTTAGACCAGATGTTAGTGAAGTCAATGCGTTTTTCCAAGTGTGACGTGGCCACCATGTTTAACAGAAAAGACTTGCCTTCTAAAAAGTAGAAGGCTGTTCAAAGAGAAAGGTATCTATACGAAAATTAATTATAACAGAGATGCATAGTAAAATACCTTAAATTAACCACCACCACCAAAAAAGCTCCTTGTGATATGTGTGAGTGAAATTTATCTTCCTGTAAACTTTTTCTGGGGAAAATGAGAGCTGAATTTCCAGCAGTGGCAGTGAATTTCAGTTGTCAGCACAAGCTGAAGAATTACTGGACATACATCTAGGATGTGAGTAAAGTAAATCAGGTTCCCCAGTGACTGATTTCTATTTAATTTTCTACTAGAAGCAAATAGTCCTGAGATTCTGATTACTCTTTTTAGTGATGTCCAGGGTCCCTGCGTTAACTTGTGGATATCAGTCATGATATTATTCTACACAACAAATACAGCTTAATGCAATGAATCACTGAGGATGACATAATTTATAATGAATATCAAAATCTGCATCAAAGTTTGCTTGGACAGTAAAGATTATTCATGGCTGCAAAATATAAACTGCAGATAATAAATTTATAACTTAAGGAAGTTTCCTTATAATGCTGTGGGAAAAAAAGTATTTCAAACATTTAAAAACCGAGTGTATGCTGGTGTTCTGAAATAAGGGGATAAATCAGAAATCTTTTATTTATTCATAAAACAAAGAGCTTTTTTATTGTGCAATGCCTGTGACCTTAACCTCGCATAAACTGAACGTAAACTCCCACCCCAACCCCTGCAATCAGCCTTTTCTTCTGTCAGAGAGAAAAGCTGTTGCCAAATTACCCTGATTGTCCTGAATAATGGACAAATAATAATGGGAATGCTTTGAACTCATGAAACACCTTTCATCCACAAAGCACAAAACACTTGAAAAAGAATAAGTCACACTTTCACATAATCTCCCAACCCCCCTCTTGCTGGGGCTGGAGGCGAGGGTGAGGTGACGTGTTCTACTTTGTTCAGGAAAAGAAATTAAAACGTATAAAATTAAAATATTCTTAGATAAGGAATAGATGAAAATACAGGGATGACTTAACTGGATTGAAAGCTTATGGGACCGAGTGATAAGCAAGTGGTTGAATGTGAATTTGGGGAAAACAGGCGTGTACCAGGGCTGGAATGGGGGTGAGGTGGAAGAGGTGCCTAGGACAACTCTCAGGGTTGCCCAAGTGCCTCATTAAATTGTGCACTGGGGGCGCCCATCTTGCTTAATCCTAGTGCCAGCAATTTTACTAGTGCTGCAGTCCTGCCTCGTGTAGTATTGCCGCACGGTCTTAGATGTGTGCTTCTGTGTGTGTGGTGACAGTGGTGGAAGGCAGATTTGGTTGACCTCAGACTGAAAGGCAATCTGGTAGGCATTGGCCATAGAGCCTGAGATCTGTGATTTGAACTCAGCTCAAAGTGCCTCCAAAGGCAATCCTCTCCCCTCTGTGATGGGCTGGGTCTGCCATCTCATCACGGTAACTCAGAGAATTGAGTTCCACTGCTTCAGATCCGTTTGGAGACAGAGCAGGCTGGTACAGCCAGCAATGGGGGAAGGAAACTTAGTCTCTTTTAATTCCCAGGTCATGGTTCAGAAAATGATGGTTTAAATACTGATTGTGAACAGGTCAGTCATTGTGACTGTTTATGATGATGATAATACTTAAATACATGACATTTAACATTTTTTTGGTCTTTTTTTTTTTTTAATTTATGGAATTGTAGAGAGCCCTCTTTGTTCCCTACTCAGTAACCATTCAGTTACCTTTTCCTTTCTAACAGAACCTCAATTTTTGTTTAGGTTTGACCTTTCAGTCAACCCATTTGACTTGAGGGATGCTAAATTCAAACCTCTTTCAGAACCTAGGCAAGAGCTAATCAGCTAATTGGAACTATTTTTAGTCCAGGCATGGGTACTAGTATAAATTGGCCCAATCAGTTTGAAGGGAAAAACTTTAATTGCATAACTGTGGAAATCTCTCCTTCTCTTCACTGAATGCTGCTATAGTTGCTACTGGCCTCCATCCCCCAATCAAAAGTGGACCTACATGATGCTATTAAAGGCAGACCAGAGACAGGAAGACAACCTGGGCTTCTTATGACACCACTGAGTCACGAAATCAACAAAGTCAGGGCTCTTTGTTGCCAGATAAATTTCTTCACTGCCTAAATTACTTGGAGTTTGAGTTTACTGTTACTTTCAGGAAACAGCTTCCAAACTGATGGAAAAGATTCAGTCAGTTTTTCTCTCCTTTGTATAAATGCCTGATGACAATAATATTTGGTGAATCATACCATTAGCTGGGATTTGGAATTGGCCGTTTTTAAAGCATACGTGTATATCTTTATGTATATATTTATGTATAAACATTTATACAGTATATAGTAATAGACAATACAGTTAACCTGTGGATAACTGTACATATGGCAGTTAATTATGTTTGCATGTTCATTTTTGTATATGTAGAGCATATGTTATTAACCATATTTTATATTAAAATATTTTTATATTTCTAGTTTTTTTTTTTAGAATATAGAAGCTACAGCTCATATTATTTATCCTTTAAAACACTCACCATCTTTCTGGTGATAACTACTGCATTCTGAAATAGAGAATCTCAATCAGGCATTCTGAAATTTGGTTAGTTTCTGGGAGACAATAATCTGGGTTCAGACTGTATGTCATAAAATAATTATGAGAGACAGAATAAATTTTGAGATAAAGTCTAGGTGATGTGCAAGTAGAAGATACAGATCAAAAATAAAGGAAAGAAATGCAATGTGCTCAGAATTCAGTGAGGTTTTTTAGTGATTTTCACTGGGCTTCAGCCCTCTTGTCTGAATTATATGCTCCTGTGGGTTTGCGCCAGTCGTCCCACCTTCCTGTGAAATAACGCTTCCTGCTCGTCCCAAAGGAGCATCCAAACAAAAAAAAAAGGGGGGATTTTTAAGGAGGGAAACAAAAATGCCTTTCAGTTTTCTCGTGGGATTTGAGGCAATGAATTCATGGAAATTTATTCAGAAGATATTCTTTGATAATTTAGGGCCCAGCTTTTGTAAATGATAAATATTACATTTTTCTTTTTTGCAGCTGTTTCTTTAAAATTTTTTGTTTCAAACTAAATCTGAACAGAAGTAGCTTAAGTAAAAAGCTATAGATTAACTACTGTGGCCAAAAAGCTCTTTTACAAAAATTTAATGTTTCTGCAGTCCCTGTTGCCCCAAACCTGGGAGTTCCGAAGTTTGATATTATGGCTATACTAAGGCAGAGTCACATTCAGCCCATGGATCCTAGAAACTAAGGACGTAAGGATGTAGAGTCACTTAGAATGTCCTAAACGAGGAGTTTGAAGGAGAGTAGAACTTAACAACATCCACAAAACAGATGAGTTTGTTGCAAGAAGGATAAGAATGATGTAATACACGTATACAACATAGGTGGACATACTACCAAGCCATGGGATACATTTTGATATTGTGGCAACTGATGAACACTAGGAAACATTTTTTATCCTATATTAAAAGCACAGAGACAAACAAGTTCATCACCTTCCTCACACCACCCTGTATGATGCAGTGTTTTCATTTCTGCATGCGTATGAGTGGGCGGCAGAATGAAAATTTGATGCAACATTTGCCTGCAAAGCAGACAATCACATGAACATGTAACTGGAGGAGAGGTCTAAGCACCCACTTGTACCAGAGTCCATAATGTGTGCTGTTATACTGTGGGGAATCATTGCTGTACCAGCTGACTAGTTGTTGTTTTAAGAAGGAAAGGAAGTCCAGTTTAATATTATAAAAGTACGTTGAACAATCGGAATAAGTTTGCATTCCATAAAATTAATGATAAGCTAATCCATTTTGCTTTCTTCTAAATACAGCTGTATTCAACTAAATTTTCTCTTTGTAACTGTAAATTTTAATTTCTTAGCAAGCCCAGCATGAATTTACCTCAGGCAGTGATCAGTAGTACTTATTAGGCGTTCTTAGAATTACTCAGTTAAATTTCTAGTTGACATTTATCACTGTTTGTGTTTCAGAATTTTTTGACAACTATCCCACCATTTATTTGTGATTGGTGAGAAATAAGTATATTTAAACGTTTGACTTTATGGTAAGATGTGCTTATAATTTCATAACTTGAGGTGGAAGCAACACTGAATTAGGGGTTAGAAAGCTTTGGAATATTAGGGAAACTTTCAAGTCTTTGTTTTCCTAATCTGTAGAAAACGATTGAAGGTCCCTATCCTGATAGAAAATGTTTGAGAGTAATGAGGTAGTGTTTCTAAAAACAATTTTTTTTAAAGTGTAATGCGCTATACTGTTGTGAGGTTTGATTATTTTAAATATGTGAGTACTAGCATGGTATGTCATTTCAGATGCTTTCATCTGCAGGTAATAGAAACCCCAGTTCCAAGTGGCTTTAAGATGAGGAGATTTATCATCTTAATTAACAAGAAGTCGAGGAGTAGGGTAGCTACAGGATTAGCTAACTCAGTAGTTCAGTGGCATGATCATGGATCCTGGCACTTCCCTTATATAAAATCTTCCCACCTTTAGCTTGCCAGCTAGCTCCCCTCATGCTCAAATATGGCTGCATCTCTCCAGGAGTTTGATGCTGTCTTATTCTGTGCTGGCTGCTATAACAAGATCCCACAGATTGGGTGGTTTATAAACAACAAAGTTTATTTACCAGAATTCTGAAGGCTGGGAAGTCCAAGATTAAGATGCCAACAGATTCTGTGTCTGGTGAGAGCCCTCTTGTGGGTTGCAGACTGCGGATATCTTGTTGTGTCCTCACATGGTGGAAGGAGCAGGGGATCTCTCTCAGGGCTCCTTTATGAAGATCCTAGACTCCCTTGTGAAAGCTCCACCCTCATGGTCTTATCACCTCCCAGAGGCCCTACTTCCAAATACAATCACATACAAATATAAACTCAACATACGAATTTTGGGAGAGGAGAAAAAACCTTCAGTCCATAGTAGATGCCTTATACAGAAGTGTCCTCCTGTCTCTTTTTAAGGTCTAAAAAGCCATTCCCTAAAATCTTAATCTCATCCCTAATAAGATTCTTTTTATGTATTTCCCTTTTTGCAAACCACTGGCAAGAGGCATTGGATGGAACGATTGGTTTAGATTAACCAGTCCCCACCCCCGGGCCCAACTGGGGATGGGGGTCAGCCTTGTCTGAATCACATGATCGTGTCTAGCAGTACTGAGACACAGACTGAGCAAGGAAGAAGGGGGTACTGACTCTTACATAGCACCCAGCAGTTGCTGCTAAAAAAAATGGCCTCAGATATGAGCAGTTCTGTATATGTTATACTTTAAGCCATTTTAGGTTGGATTTTGTTTTGCTTAATCAGCAAAAGAATTTTATTGGCTCAGTAACTGAAAATACCAGGTGTAGACTGGTATCAGGCATATTTATATGAAGAGGCTCAGGATATTATCATGATATAGTATATCATGATAATATATATAGTATATCATTATCACGAGGTTTCAACCTCATGTCTCTGAGTCTCTGGACTCTCCTCAGTTTTGAAGGCCACCTTCATCTTTGTCTTCAGGCTGGCTTCTTTGTAGCAACATTGACTGTCACAGTTTGTTTTATATTTTAATACCGTGCCATCTAGAGGAAGAGAGGGCTTCCGTTCTGGTCACCATAGAACAGAGAGGGAGTTAAGATACCGGAAACTCTGGCAAACGTCTCCCCATGGCTCATTGGCTCTAACTGGGGTTTGGACCCATTTTTCGACCGATAGCTGTGACTAGGGGATGGAATGTGCTGATTGGCCTGAGTCATCAAGGGTCCACCCCTGGAATGTAGGCAGAATCTGCCACATCTAGACCTCAGTGAGGAGGATGGCATTGGATGGTTCCTCAATGAAAAGAAGAGGAAAATGGATGACATGAAGGCAGCCATCAAATGTTCAATATGTAGTTAAGTTACAGATAAGGAAATTGAGACAGAGACATCAAAATGGCCTGTCCATTGATTACCAACTGTACCAGAATGCAAGACTTATAACTTCCAAGATGATCCTTCCAGTACATCACAATTTCTCTTTTTATTCTTCAGTATTATCTCTTCTTATAGTTTATTTATTTATTTATAACAGTTTTTATTAACATTTCTATTGGAGGCTACTTCCCATATTTGAATATTGCATATATTTTCCTAGAGCTGAGTTTGACCGACCATAAATTGAGTTTTCCAGATTTAAGCATTATTTCAAATCTGCCTCATGCAGAATGTGCTTTGTGGCATTCATGCAATTTGTTGTATTTTAGGAAATGTAGTAAATTTTAATCCTTAATAGGCTGGGAGAGATTGATAGTTTAACACTTCCTACTGTAATAAACCCTTTCAAGAGTGAGTATTATAGAGCAGGGGACACATTTTATTATCTTATATTCATAAATGCCTTTATGAATTAAGTTAAAGTTAATACTTTTGAATTAATCCTTGTATATTGGTTTGTAAAAACGATTATCATAATTTACAATCTGTCTGACATTTATTCTACATTGTAGCTATGAGGTATATTATATCACTTGACAGCTTGATTTGCCGAGGAAGACATTACATGTGAAGAAAATCTCACTTGGTTTCTTCCTTTAGTCTTAACTATTGCTTAGAAAACCATGCGTAAATAGCTAACTAGGATTTGGTTTAGATCACCAGTTCTGTCATTTAAAATTAAGTTTTCTTAGTGGGTTTAGGAGAAAATCCAGCAGACTGGACAGTGTGTTGTTTTTCACAGTAACAAGGAAAGTGTGATTTTATTATTTAATAGCAGGGAGAAACAACAGCTGCATTTTGGCCTTAGATACTTGGAACACACTTGATGGAGTGCAGACTGCATCCTTGTCAGGGGATTTTGGTTGGAGTTTGAACCAACATAATTTGAGGCCACAGACAAGAAGCTCATGTATCAAGATGATGGCAAAGGACTAATCATTATAAAATGCTTTGAATAGCATACATTTTTAAACAATAAGATCTTATATGGAGCCCACTGTATAAACAGATAAAAGCAGAAGTATTCCAGTTGAATCAGTGGAAGGCTCCAAACTTAGCCAGCATGGTTTTGCCCTCTGCATCTTTCCTCACCTTCCCTCTGCCTCTTTCCTCACCTTCCCTCTGCCACTGAAGAACTTTAGCAAGCCCCAGGACTCCAAAGAAGGTATCTTTAAAAACCACTGAAATAGATGAGTCTTTTAAAAAATAGTCATTGAGCATCTACTATGTGCCACTCACTGGGGACAAAACAGTGAGATAATAAAGCAAAACAAAGTCACTCCTCTCCTGAAGCTTATATTCTAGTAGAGAGAGAAGAAAAGGCAAGTAAATAACTAACAAGGTAACTTTGAGGATGGATGAATGATAAGAAGAACGTAAGTAGGGTACCATGGTAGCCCTTGGCAGGCCTGTGGATATCACCATTCAGTGCGGGTAGACATGTAGGTGTCACTGAAGAGGTGACTTTTTCAGCTGGGTCTGAAAGACCTTGAGGGAGGAATAAGCTTAGTTTGTTTCAGGAAGAGAAAGAAGGCCGATGTGGCCAGAGTGTGAATGAGGTGGGGATGTGGTGGAGCTAACATCTGAGATAGGGTACACAGGGACCAGGTCAGCGGTAGGCTTTATGCCATGTTCAAGTTGGACTCTATCATAAAAACAAATGAGAAAGCACTTTATTTCAATCAGGGAATTGTAATATCCTATACGCATTAAATGGTTCCTTTAGCTGTTGGAGGAGGATAGAAACAGGGAGACGAGTTGAGAGGGTTTTCTAAGGATCCAGTGAGATAACGGTGATGGCAGTATAGATGCAAAGAAATAGGAAAAAAGATACATTTTGTGGATAAATTCAACAAGACTTGCTGATGGAGTAAATAAGTGGGGTGATGGAAAAGGAAGAATCGAGGATGAAGCC
This sequence comes from Eschrichtius robustus, assembly GCF_028021215.1. NCBI lineage: Eukaryota > Metazoa > Chordata > Mammalia > Artiodactyla > Eschrichtiidae > Eschrichtius > Eschrichtius robustus. Next base: position 96,054,075 of record NC_090825.1, read on the forward strand.
TAGTTTTATACTTGAGCCGCTGGATAAATGGGATAGTTTTATTGAATTAGCTGGGGTTGGGGAAGAAAGAGGCTGGGGTGATAGAAAGAGAGGTTTGGTTTGTTTCAGACATACAAGTGGAGTTGTCAAGTAGGAAATTTGACATATAAATCGGGGAAAGGTCAGAGTGATATAAATTTGGGAGTGACTGACATACAAATGATATTGAAGAGAATGAAATGGGCTGAGATCACCTAGGGAGAGAGAGTGGAGACGGAGAAGAGAAGAGGGCGGAAGAGTGAAATCTAAGACACTCCAACCTTTAGACCTCTCCAGGAAACTCTCTCAGGTCTCTCACAGTTCTAAAAGGCCTAATTATATTGTGAAAAATGTAGTATCTTCTTTACTGTAAGGCTCTTTTCAACTGCAACTTGCTGTTATGGCCTCAGACTTTGTTTCTCTGTTGCTTAGTTCTTTCTCTCTTCCCTCGTAATTGGGGATGTGTGAAGGGCGCTGCTTAGCATGACCCCACAGGTCTATTTGTCATGCACGCCACAATTGTTAGATGGCGTCTCCTTTGGTTAGGATCGTGTGGGCTGGTGGCACTTAGTAGTGGAACAAAAGGGCTTCCAGCTGCCGGCTGTCAAGAGTTTTAAGACCGTTGGACTTTGAAGCCCATGGAAAACTCACCATCATCCAGGACTCAGCTTGCATACTGGCTGAGCTTGAATGGCAACCTAGCCGTTTATATCATACAGGTTTAGGTTCTGAAGTAAGAAAGGATAGGCACTTCTGAAGGGTCAGCGTTTAGAAAGGTGCCTCTATTTCTTATGCCAATCCAAAGGGGTAAGTATTTTATCCTCTGTTAGGGAAGTAGGCAGCCCACTGGGCGAAAATGAATTTTACCTCTGGATGCCCCGTGGGGAGGGCTAATCCGTAACCTATGGATATGGTAGACTGGGCGATTTGTTGTCCAGGAGACATTGTATTCTGTGATGATTCCTACTCTTGGCTCTCTGTCTGGTTCAGGTAAAAACAATATCCTCAGCATAAAAAATTGGAAATAGAAATCATCTGTGCTAAACCTTGTAAAATCTAAAGATTGTAAATGTGGTAAAAATCCTCAGAATGTTAAAACTAGAAATGAATTTAGAGAATGTCTGACCTGCCATTTTATAGATAGAGCATATATCCAATACCCTCTAGTCTGTCTCCATTTGGAAGTCTGAAGGCATTTCAGAATTAAAATGAACATGGCTAAAACTGGATCTCTAATTACTATTACTTTCCCCAGTAATCTGTCCCATCTTCAGGGTTCTCTATCTTTTTTTAAAATAAATTTATTTATTTATTTATTTTTGGCTGTGTTGGGTCTTCGTTGCTGTGCACAGGCTTTCTCTAGTTGCGGTGAGCGGGGGCTACTCTTTGTTGCGGTGCGCGGGCTTCTCATTGTGGTGGCTTCTCTCTTTGTTGTGGAGCACGGGCTCTAGGCACGCAGGCTTCAGTAGTTGCAGCACACGGGCTCTGGAGCGCAGGCTTAGTAGTTGCGGCACACGGGCTTAGTTGCTCCGCGGCATGTGGGATCTTCCCGGGCCAGGGACGGAACCCGTGTCCCCTGCATTGGCAGGCAGGTTCTCAACCACTGCGCCACCAGGGAAGCCCCAGGGTTCTCTGTCTTAATAAGTGGCACCACTACTCACTGAATTGCTAATGCCAAAAACATAGGAACTTTTTTGTTTCTTCTCTTTCTCTCACGTAGCATAGTCAATCAATTCAATTCAATTCTGAGGGTTCTACTTTTAAGACATAACCCAAATCTGATAATATCTTGTCTCTTCCATGGCTTTCACTCACATCTAATCCACTGTCCTATTTCCCGTGTACTAGTCGCCTATTGTTGACTCTCTTGGCTAGCTATTACCCCAGTAATGCTGTGCAACATACCATTCTCAAAACACAGTGTGTTACAACAACAAACATTTTTTCTTATGAGTATGGGTTGTTAGGTCAGCATTTAGGACCTATCAGTTCTAACAGATAATTGACAGTCACGCTGTACGTTTGTTTCATTTTTTGCCATTCTCCTGGGTTTTTATACCTGTCTACTTCTCAGATCTGCAGTTTGTTTGGGTTTGATATTTCCCACCCCCTGACTATGGGGATTAGTTCAGGGATGGCTGTGCATACGATATAATGGATATTAGGCCTCATGGGTAATGAAGCAGAAGAGGTGCCCTCTCTTCCTCCAGACAGTGGGGGGATGACATAGTATGTGCCTGGAAGATGTGTTCATTCTTCTGCTGCCTGAGGAATGAGCCTGGAGCTGCTGGGAGACCACTCATGAGCAGAGGGGGAGAGACAGAGAAAAAGCAGTTTCCTGATGACATCATTTGTTCAAACCTTGCCTGAAACCAATATCGCTTCTGGAGTTTGTGATGACAGGAGCCATAAATGTATTTATTATTTAAGTCTGCTTGCACTGGGTTTTCTCTCCCTTGAAACTGACAAAGTTCTGACTGATAGACGATCCTAGATCATAGCACCATTTGCCCTGGAGGGAATGCCCTCGCTACCCTGCAGATAAAGACGCTTCAGAGCAGAAGGGAAACAAATATTCATTAAGTGCCTTGTGCTGTGGGGAACATTGCATATATCACCTCATTTACTCCTCAGGCAATCCTCAGAGGTAAGAATTATGCTGCCTAGATTTAAGGCAGTGGAAGTTGAGGTTCAGGGACACTGGGGGATTTCCTAAACTTGAATCTCTCATTTGGCTTCAATCTTACGTGAGGTGACAGAGGAAGCTGCATGTGGGAATGGTGATGCAATTCCTAATGCCGGCATTTCTAGCCTTTGACTAATCATGCTTCATGTTGTGCTTATTTTTGTCCCCATATTTCCCATTGATTTCTCACTTCAACACATCTAAGTTTCAGTTTATTTGCTGCCGTATTATTACAGGTGCTTGTAACCATTCTGACAAGAGTGCAGACATACTGCTTGCTTGATACGTAATGTTGCAAGCATAAAAGTATCCACATTCTGGATGAAGATGGAAGTGGAAGCATGTATTTAACAGCTCAAATCAATAAGACATTTGCCCAAAGGAGCAGATTGATTTTATTTACACCTGCAGCAATGGGCTCTCTGTATCTCTCTTCCTTGGGGCTTATACTGCTCATGGCATCGACAGTGACAAGACTGCCGGAGATCAATGAGAATGGAAACCACATTTAGCTATGGTCAGCTGCAGCTGGAGATTTAGCTATCTGTAATTGACTTAAAGGCAAAACAGTTGAATTTTCACAGTGTACTCAACTCTACTTTCCTTAAAGGCATTTCTTACTAAGTAGAAGGTTTTTGTGTTAACCATGATGTTCCGGAAAGAGGTCTTTAGAGGATGAATTCTCCAAAGGGAGAGGAAGCTGAGACAGGAGCTGACTTTGTCTGTGGAGGTAACACTCACTGCAACAAGCTCAGTTGTTTTGTGGTTCTGGATGGTAAGTTCAAGGTCCAACTCTCGAGTCTCTAGATGACTTTGACAAGTCATTCCTCCCCATGACAGCTAAGCGTCCTTCCAGAATTTTGATGGTCAAGTCAATCTGTAGGTTCCTTAGGATTAAAAGAAAAAATTGGCCTTTCCTGTACTCTGCAGTTGACAAATGATAACCCCAAGCCCAATGCTTGGTTTTTCTCTTCTCAGTTTGTTAGTCTTTCAAACTTTATAATTATCTCCATAGCAACTGCTGTCTCTAACAGCTTATGCAGTTTGATCCACATGCAGTAAATGTAGCACCTCAAAAATCTTGGATTGCCATGTGACTGTCCCCAAGTCTGTTTGTGCTAGGGCTGTCCCTGGGTCATCCCCGAGTGGTACTTAGGCCAGAAATGGCAAACAGACTCTGTGTAATATGCCAACTGTGAATAAGCAAGAGTGCCTGCCTGCAACCATGGGCGGAGGCCTATAAGCCAGGCTGTACCTGGGTTCAGTTGGAAAGAATTCTGTTATTGATTATCAGGCTCTTATTTGGGTACCACACAGCGGGAGTGATGGTATCACCCTTTCTAAGTGTCTGAAATGGAGTATTAGTGGCTGCGTATTTGTATTTGTCAGTTAGGCAAGGGCTCGGGAAGGAACAAAGCAGTACTTTTCATCCTGACTCAGGCAGTTCTTTGCTTCCCAAGCTGCAGCTGTTGCATTGGCCAGATGGCTGTGGAGGTGTTCTGAAGGCCATGAAGCTGGGAGTAGCTTCCGGGATCTGGATGGACCAGTGTAAGCCTCAAGCTGAGGGGAGCTTAGAACGGCAGCCCAGACTGGGACCTGGGGCAGGGCTTCACAGGGTGTGCACACTGAAGGCTACACTGGTATTTGAACTTCAGCCTCTGTAGGCAGTTTCATTCAGGTGAAGATAACCTGTCTGCTTGTCCTGGGAGAGTTAAATGCAACTTGAGCTGTGCTGGATAAAGTTGTTTTCATGTGGACCTTACCATGTAAAATAATTGTAATCTCTAGCTAAACTTAACAAATTTTATTTTAGCCAGGATTATAAACTATTGATCCTCTTTAACCATAACTCTTGCTTTCACTGGGGATAGTTTTTGAGTGCTACCTCATCTTGAATAGTTGAACCACCATTTTTCAGATCAGCTCTTATTAAGTTTCCAATTAAGACACTTAATATAATAGATCACGGTCCTAGAATAATTCGACTATGTCAAATTAGGCTCCCCAAATTGGTCTATTTATTAGCAATTCAACAATCATACTCATATTTCATAAAATACTCTGTCATCTCTTGTCCACACCTATTACTCTTCTTGTGAATTTCAGTAACATATACCAAATCAGTATTACATCGTATTAATTTTGATGTTTTAAGTTGTCCCTATTGAGAGAGTGATGGGGCTTGGGTTTTATATGCTTCTTTATACTCTTGTAACAATTAACACAGTGCCAGATAGAGCAAAACGTGTTAAGATGTGTAAACCATTAATATAATAGTGTTGTTTTAATGAAATAATGGCTTCTTTTGCTAGTCTAGCAGGAAGAGACTAAGTACTAGATCTGGTAAAGGAGAATTCAGCATCTGATTCATTCCTTAGTTACATTTAAAGGAAACTATAGACCTAATGTGTGAACTTATCAGTTGCTGCCTTGTTCCACTGAAACTTTACAACTGATGTGGGCTTAGTTTTTTCATAGATGGTTAAGTCAGCCAGAGGAGGAATTTACAAGTCAGTGAAGAACTTGGTAGAGAGGATGAGCCTATTAACTACAACTTCACAGAAGAATTTTCTCTATTCCCTTTTATGTATTCAAACCATTTTAACTAAAGATATAAAATGTATCTTAAAGTATCTTTTTGGAAAGGATAATATAATTCACCTTGGAAAAAATGATATCAGGTTGGAATTATAAAATCTTTCTCATTTCTCTAAAAAGTTCTACTAATCAAATTTATGGAAGTAGCTTCTCATTTTAGAACACCTATTTATGCTACATGTATAGTGTAGCCTTCGTATGAGTAAAATCTGTGACATGTGTAATAACTTACTTTAGAGGAGTGAAAAAGCAAAAGCTTATCTTGAGAAACACCTCCAGAATGTTCATGTAACATTGAAGGAATTGCTGAGTGCGGTCCCACAATCTTTAAAGGCGGGAATTATTACTGCTCCACACCCAACCTCCCTCTTCTCAATTTGATGTCTTATGGGAAAGGAGAGAATTTTTCTTTACGGTTTGAATTAGGCAAACAATTTGTAATGCATTACATCGGGCCCTCTCAATAAAAATGGACCAAAAAATATTTTGCATTCCTTTGTAAATTAAACTACAAATTCTGTTATTCCAGATGTTTGTCTCCTGACTGAGGATTGTTTTCTGGGAAAGAATATTAATTTCTGAAATGTCAGTCTGGAGGTTCTCAGTGTTGTCGGTGATGGTGTTGTACTTCCCTTACATTCAGAATAAAAATACAGAGTCTCATGAGCAGAATGTTACATGGCCATAAGGAAAAGACCAGAATTAACTGACTGAGGTGTCTCAACTTATAGCAGGGATTCGTTACTTTGATCATAAAAACCTTTTTTATCCTTACTGAGTCTTCTATTAAAACACAAATACTCAGGGAAAGTTAAAATTAAAAGCACAAACTAATAGTGAGGAGTGGGAGGTGGATTATTCAGTACTTCATTACACTCCCAAGGCCATGGGAAGGGGATGCAGGCTAAGGAAAAAGAGATTTGAACATAACCAGGAATAGCCAGATAAGAGGAGAGGTTCTTGAACTTGACTGATAATTAGAACCACCTGGGAAAACTTACTTGGAATAATTGGATGGAATTAGTTATAACTCCTTGTGGGCCTTGAAGAAATGTGATCATGGGTTTTAAGTAATCATTGAATAAATTTTAGAATGTAGGTATGTGTGACAAAAGTACTGTTTTCAAGAAAACAAGATGGCTGTATCACCTTAAGACAGGTAGTGATTCTTCCCTAAAATTCACTTTTGTTTTTGTTAGAAAATAAGATATTGGCTTAGATAATGAAATAAGCAATATTTTTTCTTTTCTCTTTTGCATCTCCGACAAGCAAATATATGGTATATGTGTTCATCTTGATTTTTTTTAAAATTTATTAATTTATTTATTTATGGCTGTGTTGGGTCTTCTTTTCTGTGCGAGGGCTTTCTCTAGTTGTGGCAAGTGGGGGCCACTCTTCATGGCGGCACGCGGGCCTCTTACTATCGCGGCCTCTCTTGTTGCGGAGCACAGGCCCAGTAATTGTGGCTCACGGGCCTGGTTGCTCTGCGGCATGTGGGATCTTCCCAGACCAGGGCTCGAACCCGTGTCCCCTGCATTGGCAGGCAGATTCCCAACCACTGCGCCACCAGGGAAGCCCTTGATATATTTTTTTAAACTCTAGTAGGTAATAATTGTCCTAGTGAATTATATATTATGGTTGGTTGTCGTATAATCATTTTGACATGAGAAACATGAGAGCAACTAAAGACTTTTTTTGCATTAAAAATTAGAAAAATTTCCCTCATGTCTGTGTTACATTTAGTAATATTCAGTAATATTATATTTAGTACTATTCAGTGCTATGAAGCTTAACGAGAAGGAAAATAAAGAATTGAATAATTTGTGTTCTTTATTTTTGTAACAGTTTAGAACAGACCAGAGAGAGTGGTTAGTTTCAGGACTTGGTTGTTTTTGCAGACAGGGAATCTTCCAGATCAGAGCTGTGATTTCCTCCACTATGTAAAACATAGGTCTCCTAAAATAACATTGCTTTAATTATTTACTCTTACTTTCTTTAACCCCGCATGACCATCACTACCGGAACAAAGTCATCAGGGACAAGGACCAGATTTGAAGTCAGTTACTTAGCAGTGAACCAACGAAACCTGTGGATGCTCACTGGTATCCAGTTCTCTTTTCATGGTGATTTGAAGGCACAGGAGAATTGTTTTAATGTATTGTAGGAAGTTGACTTTCTAGTAAAGTGGTAGTTGCTAGAACACCCTGGTGTGAGATAATCTCTGATCAGATGACTCTGTTTAAGACTCTCTAAGTAAAGATACGGATTCTGGAGACAAAACTCTGCAACTAGAATGAGATATTAAGTGCTTGTGTTGTCACACGACTGGCTTTATATGTTTCCAGTGTAGAATGACCAGTTTTGTATTTTGAGAGGAGAGACACTTACATTTCCTGTATTTGTCATCTACAAATTGCTTTCAGCCCCCGGAAATCATTCTTTTCTCACAAGGACAGTATGGTGTAGAAAGAACGTGTATTACTCTGTTCCTTCTACAAAGAGAGACAAAGGATTAGAAGAGGTTAAGTGACTTATCTTAAAGTTAAGTGACAGATGGTAGACATCTCCCAAGGTGTAGAGAGAATACCCCTCCTTATCATTGCCCTTAAGGCCTAACCATGGAGCTGAAGTCCAGGAGAAGCAGGATAGAGGAAGTCTCTTTCCACTCACATGGGATGGTGGGAGGGAGAGTCTAGACTGCCTCATGACAGGTAACTGAGGTGGCTCTGGAGAGGGAATCTCCAAGGCCTTTCTGTTTCTGTAGGCTGTGGCAGGGACCCATGTGTTCTTACTCCGCGAGTGTGTCCAGGAATACAGCTGAGTTGAAAGCAACAGGACTGTCATGGAGCCTGCCTTGGTTAAGAGCAATGCGGTCATATAGCCAAGGTAGCGAGTTGAACACTCAGTTGGGAGATGAAATGGAGGTTTGCCCAAGACTTGGTGAGTCTCTGTACGCATGAGAGCCCAGGTTAGGTCCCCTTGACCAAAACTAGGCCCCTTACCAAGCCAAGAGAAGGAAGCGATACCACTACCTACCATTGCCCCAGATTTGAGAGGAACAAAGGACTGCCTGAGGAAGCATCCTCTTCTCTTCACAAGAAGGTTTTAAGCCATAGCCCTCATCTATCCCCTGTACCTCAGACATGCCCAGCAGCGCTGATGAGGGGGCGAAATCTAGAACACTTTAAAATAGATGAAACAGTATTATTTTAAAGGGTTTTTTTAAAGAATGGACAAAATGTATTTTAAATTGAATAGCTCTCTGAACTAAATTTTCGAGCCAGCCAGTAGGGGCTCAGTAAGAAAAGTAGGTTGTTCGTTGACTCATTAAGGGACCTATATAAATTGTGGTGTGAGTGGATTTGGGACCCCATTACACTTATGTATACAGAGAAATTGTCCATTGAAAGCTACTCATAATACACATGGATATTCCTTCAAAATAACTGTTCCCAGATCGTGAATTTTGGACTTTTATTATTTGCAGCTCAAGCCTGCAAATGTTTAGAATTATTATAGCTTTGATTTTACAGTGTTGAAGAGTAACTGGGTAAAAAAAATAAAAGAACTCAGAAAAAGTGCTTGCTTTATTAGTCACTTAAATGGGGAGTACTGCCATAAAGAAAAGAAGGGAAATGAAATGTTTAGCCTGAGGCACATAGGACAAGAATAGTTTACCTAGGGAATTCTGTTTCCTCACCTACTTGTGAACTGGGGGTGGAGAGTGGAAAATCTCCCACCACTACTTTTGGACTCCTGTTAAGGAGTCAACATTTTTAAATGTTCTGTGCTGATGAAAACTTAACCATTCTCCTACTCAGAATGATGTTTGCGTTTATGTGGCATTTGATCCAGAGTCAAGGGCATCTGAGAATTCAGCACGGCTACTTCATGGAAGTCTCTGGGTCGGAAGTTTGATTACACTATTGTTTTCACTGAAGCTGTAAGTTCTGTGAATTGCTTGGTTTCTTTCCCCACGTTTGGAAGAGTTGCATTGTTAATATGTTAAAAAAAAAAAAAAAAAAAAATCTTTAATTGCCCACAGCTGGAAGTTTCCTTCAATAATTATGAGATTCTTTTCTGCGTTTATATTGTTGATCATCCTGTGTGAGATCCTGTGACAGCCCTCACTTAACTCTTCTATAGTGCTTGAAAACTTATCACTTTGGAGACAGGAACAAACTCATATTAGCTACTTCTTTCCTTGTGACATTGGAGCCAGGTTCCCATTGTTGAAAGTAGGCATGACTAAACTATTTTAAAATCATTCTCGATTGTGTTGGGATTACAATTCCTTCTAGACTCAAGCTTGAAGGCTTTGATCTCAGTCTGACATTGTTTTTCTTCCGCTTTTATGAAAAGTAGCTTCACCCATTTTTAACTGTTAGAAGCCAAAAATGCTATATGTGCGCTGGACAGTTTCCAAGGTTTTCTTCCCCATTTGAAAAGTGATAAGTTAGCTAGTTTTCTATCAAGGCAGATTTATGAAATTCTGTTTACTTCGTCTATTGCTAGTTCATCCATTTTAAAACAAATTCTTTAAAACCACTTTCTGAATTTGCCTTTGGCGTACTTTAATGCAAAGCTCTGAGCCTTAGTGAAACCCACTGAGTTGAAAGTGACAGCCCTCTACAGAGATTGTACTCGCCATCCCCGCTTGGAATGAATACTCTTTTGGTTGAGAGGCATGATTGTGATTTACATTATCACAGTACTTAACACACATACGTTAATTTCTTCTCCCAAAAAGGGAGGTGAGGTTTCCCTCCAGAGTATGAGACCTTAGCTCAAAAGTTAACACATAAATCTTACACTTTTAACTTTCTCACTTTACACTTTGCGATGGCGGCTTATCTGGGCGATTGAAAGCAATTTCAGTAAGTGCTAAATCTAATCGTTTCATATTCACGCAGGATCTCTGGGGGTTTTCTGCCATACTCCACTGTGTGATATGTTCCCCAAATTCTCTTCCTCTGTACAAAGAACACTTCCCTCAGGATCTTTGTGTTGCTGGCTGGTTCACTGTACCTGCGTCAGGTTTAGTACATAGCTCTGTAAATTTGTGTTCAGTAACCAGACAACCTTTGCTCAGGAAGGACTTGGAGAGAAGCATAAAACTGCAGGAAACCAAGGAAGATGAATGTACACTTTTAACAAGGCACTGGAAGGGTCTCTTTGTTTCCCTGTGTGAGGTGTTACCCATGTAGAGTATTTTGCAGTAACAATAACGGCTAATATTTATTGAGAAATTGTTGATCTAAGTGCTTGGCATGGGTCATCTTACTTCATCCTCACCACGTCTTTATGGAGTAGGTGCCACTATTTACAACTGTGAACCTGAGGAACGGAAAACTGGAGTTACTACTTTGCCCAGGTTCCTACAGCCAGTAAGCATCGAAGGCAGTATGAATCCAGCCATTCCAACTTGAGAGCTTGAGTGCCTAAACTTCTCTGCTGTTCTTGATCTAAATCATGTCTTGGTGGTTTGAAGTGCTAGATGGTGACAGTGTGTGTCACGTCGCAAAATGAGTGCTGCCTGCAGTAATTGCAGACTGCAGTATCAAATTGAATTTGATCTTACGGTTTTCTCCCTAATTCGCTTGTGCTTAATAATTCCTTATGATGCATCTCTTTTTTCTAGTCTTCTTAAATATATGCATTGATATTACGTATCTCATTTAGACCATGAAATCACTCATAATAGAGCCTCTGTTTCCCTCATTAGCCTATTCATTCATTCATCCACCAAATATTTAGTGAGCTGACACCGAGTCCCTGGCCTTAGTATATCCTTTATTTACTTGATAACATCTGGCTTCTCAAAACAGCAGGGGCTAAGGAACTTGGAGGGAGAGAAGGGAAAACCCCAGAAACAGTACTCGGAGAAGAAGAGGCAGAGGGGGAGGACATCACAGGACCACTGGAGGCAGGGAGATGGGAGGTGCAGGATGACCCCAGCCAGCAGGACCTGGCCAGGAGACGGTGGGCACATATATCCTCATCTAGCTATGTGATAAGGCACATTCCTACTCTTGGAACTAATAATAATGTGATGATTCTTTGCATCTCTCACGGCCTGTAGTCCAGTCATCTGCACATTAGGGGTGCTTAACTAATGGTTCACTTCAGGAATAGATGAATCACGTAGAGGCACACTGGGAACATATAAATAAGAATGCAAATCAGTCAAATAAGCTGCGAATAAATTCTGCTTGATACATGAGAAGGAGTTTCTCGGTACCCTGGATGAATCTTCTTCAGGGCCTGGGTAGCTTGGATATGGGGCTGATGAATCCTTGGCGTAAGTTAAGTGTTCTCTTCTCCTTGGGAACAATATGGTAGCGGAGAGCTGTTTAAGCCTGAAGGTCTGGTTTTAGTTCATCTTGATACTAGTTTAACATCTAACCCATTCCACATACGAGAAGCAATACCTGGCTACATCTGAGTTACTATAATTTTGGTCTTGAGAGTGCCTTGTATATTGTTTTTGAGTATATTTTATTTTGCTTCCTCCCCTTGGTGGCAAACTGGAAATGTGCCCATGCATAAAATATGCTTTACTCAGTGGTCTAAAAATCACTTAAAAAATGTTTCCCTTTAAAAGACTTAATTTATAGAATTGGGCAGATAGAGGAAACAATTAATTTAATGTATTTTTAAAAGTACATAATGGCTTGCAACTCGTCCATGAAATGTGACACAAACTCTTGTACTTGGGAATTCGGCAGTGTACGTAAGATCCATGTTTAAATGCTCCACCTCCTGAGCAGTTCAGGCCGTAGAGTGACTCTGAAAAGCAGCCGCAGGCGAGTGCACCATTTGGCTCCAGAGCTTGACTTCAGCACAGGGGTGACGCGTGAACAGTTTCGTCTCCGCTCAACCAGAGCTTCGGAAGGCATGCTCTGCCTTCCCCAGTGTGTGGGGTGACTTGGACACCTGCCATGTGGACACCCAGGAGAGGAGAGAGATGAGCCCTGTGTTACAGTTTTCAGAGTTGTTTGAAGGCAACGTGAGAGGTAGACAGTAAATATTTTTAAATGCTGCAAGGAGTTTTCTCTGGGCATATCGAGGGCTAGGCATCAGGGGAAAGGATTGAGACAGATGCCCTCCAAGTTACCTTGCTGAGCGGCTTTGTGGGCTCAAGCTGCTGTTTGATGTGGCCTCCAGCTGCCTTTCATTAAACCCGTGCCTTGGGCTGACCCCCAGCACCTGGCCTCTGCTCCAGTGCCCTTCTCTGCATAGGCAAATGGCCAGGACCACAGACGGTTTTGTGATGATCTGGGCACCCTGGGGGGGCAAGAGGTGCCCTGCCGTTTTCTCCACAGGCCCTGCCAGACAGGGCAATACCCTGCCTTTGAGAGCCATTAGTGTGACCACGATGTGCCCTTGGAGAGCCTGGGCCTCTCAGAACTACCCAGAAATAGCAAGCAGCAACGAGGGCTCATTATGTCTCCAACGTTTAAGTGTTTTCAAATGGAAACAACTTAGGATCTGGCTGAACTACGGTAGCCTCTGCCACAGTCTGCTGCCCGTTCCTTGTCATTGGGTTTGCTCGGCCCGCCTGAGAGCTGCGCAGTGAGGTGAAATTTTATGACTGCATTTACTCAACCTTTGCTGTTCAGAGTTACACGAGGGGCGTGTGGTTCAGGTAGAACCAAAATTTAAGTAATGGTTGATTAGTGGAAAAATGAGCCTTGACTGTTAAGGTATTCCTCCCATGTAAATGAATCCTTGTGTTAGCAACAAGAGGGAATTACTTACTTTGCAATGCTAGAGGCATTCAACAAGGTTTTACTAATCCACATACCACACCTTCAGGGTTTATAGGCAGCAAGCATTTTCCTATTAAAAGCAGCAACATCTTGGTATTCTGTGTTGTAGGGAAATGGCGTTTATAAAGACGCCCTGGGCACTTCTGCAGGATGACATGGGTGCTCCCTGGCCATCTCATTCAGCATCAGCATCTTCCACGGAGATGGGAATTGATTGCTGTTGGGAAGATTATTGCAGCTCTTTGGGACAGTCAGAGCACCAGGCCCTGTGCAATTTACGGCAGAAACGGGGTTTTGCCCTTTTTGCAGTTTGCTGTGAAAAGGCAGACCAAATTGAGAGAGACACTGAAAATGGTGGATGAATCCAGTCCATTAGCATCTCCCTCTGCCAAATCCCCCTCTGCATCACTCTCCTCACCAGGTGAATGGACCAACTTAGGACACTTATTCTTCCCTTGTCTAAAGGGACATGACCTTCCAGGGGTCAGGGGTCAGGCTCTTTCCTCACCCCCCCCTATGCTTTGTGCATGGTCCTAAATTTTTCTAATGGGAAAACATCCAGAGATAGTGCAATTAGCATATACATTTTGGTATGTTTTTGTTTCTCAGAGTCATGGTAAAAGCAGCCAAGGTTTTTACCTGCCCCTGTTTTGGACTGACCCACTAAGTGACTCTAAGCAAGTCAGGGGATCCCAAGGGCTTCAGTTTTATAACTTGTTAATTAGGGGGAGTTGCATTTAGAGGCAACTAACACTAACATCCCATTCAGCTCTAAGACACTAATCCTCGGAGGCCTTCTCTTTCTGCCTGCTTATGTCTTTCTCATCTCTGAATTTTCACTATGTTTCTTTTCATGCTTTATAGTATAGAAGAGCAACTTTGGCTTCACCTGGGAACTTGTCAGAAATCTAAACTCTTGGGACCCCTACTGAATGAAAAAACCTCTGCAGTGGACCCAGCAATCTCTGCTGATTCTGATACACACTGAAATTTGAGAACAACTGGTCTAGGGCTCTGATTATTTGCATACTTTTAGCGTATTTGGGGCAGGGGTGAAGCCTAATACAATTTATATCTTCTGTGGTTCAGAATATGAGTGCTGAAAAAACTCTGTTTATTAAGTGTATCTGCATGATACTGAATCGACTGTTACTTCTGATACACATCTAAATTCTGAAAGTGACTTTTTCCAAGAGCTCGGTACCATGGGGTAAGAGAAATAAAATAGTTCCTGTCTTGCTCACAAACTGCTTTTCCTTTCATTCCTTCTCTCTTAATTGACCTCTTCCTTCTGCAAAAAATATTCTCTCATTTTGCATTTTCCTTCCTATGACTTATTCTTTTAATGGATAATGTTGTATTTTATGGAGCTGGGAGACAGAGATTGAAGCTTTCTTTAAATACATCATGAGGCAGAGCTTCCCTACGGCAGGGAAGAAACAAACAGAACAACAAGCAATATTTATTTTAGTATCTGAGGCCATGATTCAAAACCTGTTTACATGGCTAATTATTAAAGCATGATAAGCATACTTTTTCAAAGATACGAGGAGAAGTGCGTGTTTTAGACTACCTTCTGTTTCTACTGGGTGATGTTTCCAACAGATGGCAGGAGCATCTGGGAAGCAAGCCAGTTTCGGCGCACTGATGGGCCCTGTACTAACATAGCAACGGCTCCTGGTCATTTCTATGAGTCAAGAGTGCTGACGAGAGGCATTAGCGCTGAGCTTAAACATAAAACCTGAGCTGTCTCCCAGAGCGAGACTGGAAGTAAAAGGATCGTAGATTTGATAGAACTGGGAAGGATGGTTAACTGTTTTGCATTTTAGACGTGATTGCTGTTGGAAAGAATTAATATGTGTAGGTGTGTTCTTAATGCTACAAAGGTTATCTCGTTTGTTGAAAGGACCACAGCCAGCAGTAATTAAGCCTGTCATTCCCTGCTGGCAACTGCTTGGTTTACGTGCTGTTTTTATTCCCATTTAGCTGTTTTCTGCAGTAAAATACTCTAGAATCAACAAGGGCATATATATGACAGGGAAAACATCCACTTCTTACAATATCTCATAAAACTGTGAATGGCAGTATCTGAGAATGCAGTTAGCTTTACAGAGCATGCAAAATTTATTCATGGATAGATCTGCAAGGAGACTTGGGTAAATACTGCAAAACAGTCACAAGACACTGGATAACTTTGCAATTCTGATGACATTTCTTGCAGCCGGTATGCAACATAATGAAGAAAGCTTCACATTTTGTGAAATGAGTTGGAGGCTGCAGGATAAAAGGAGGAAAATATATTATCCTTTAAAAAGTAGAACACATTTGACTTAAAAAAAAAAAAAAAAAAAATCAGTGGCAGAGATGGCTATTCCAAAGAATACTAGAGAGAGTACCATTCTCAGCTTTAAATACCCCCACGGAATTTCCTGAATACACCTGGGAGGTTGTAAGTAAAACTGGATAAACAAATCGTAAGCAGTATCAAAGACCATGTCACTAAGAGTAAGGTACAATAAAAAGCAAAAGCTTTCAGGCGCTATTTTCCCCTATGCCCTTGTAGTACCAATCAGTACTCCTCTTCATCTATTATCAGGGCCCAACCATTCTTCTCTATGGTTTTGGCCTTGGGCTGATGAGCTATTCCGCTAAGCTTTGAGAAACAGGAAGATATTTTATCTTCTTATTTTTGAGTCCCCATTCCCCAGTCTGTAAGGACTTCGTAAGTGTTGAATGTTCCATGACTTAAGAGGTCCATAGGGAGCCTCTGGCTTAACAGACTGTTGGCTTTTTATCAAACCCAACTCCTTCTTTATGGGCTGCTGGTGCCCCCTGCTCATCTTAGGCCACTTGCCCAGATTCTGGCCTCGCACTAGCTTGGCTCCCTGTAGTGACTTTCTGATCCTTGGGGCCCACAAGAGAAGTAGAGGCGGGAAGGAAGAAGCTCCTGAGAAAGGTTCTGTTAACAAAAAGGATAATTACATGGTAGTGGGTTAATCACTTCATTTCCCTCTTTCTCATGTGAACAATCCTTAGGGCAGAGTGAAAATGTCCATCCTCCTTAAATCAGTCTTCTGTATGGCAGTTCTTTCGTAAAAACAGTCAGTTAGGTCTTTGCCATTCAGAGAAGGCAATAAAGTGAGTAGTGTAGAATGTGAAGGCAGGGCAGGAGATGGACTCCTTGGTGTTATTTTGGGGAATATGGCAGCTGGATCCTTGCTCATCCCCAGATTCTTTCCTTCCACTGTCTGTTAAGCCTACAAGTCTACAGTTGATATATTTTTTTGCGTTAGATGGAAAAACATGCAAATATTTCTGGGAGAAGTAATAAAATGACCCATCCTGCAATATATCATTATCAGAATGATAGAACATTCGAATATGTGATCATAATTCACGTTACTGTGAATAAAGTTAGCATTTCTAGGTACCTTCACTCTAAGCTTCTTTGCCATAGACATCTTCGCCACAAACATTTTCATTGCATAACTAATTGGCTGTAAGGCAATTTGGCTATGAAAGTTAACAATACCTGGTAGATAGTTTGGTTTGACAGTTTGGTTTCAACTGATTGAAGCACAGTAGCATTTCTTTCAGTTATCAGTGTTATTGATAGCTTTTTTGAGCTGACAGATGATGATGATTTGCCCCCAAAGTTGGTTTCTCTTATTTTGATTTAATTTATTTTTATTGAGGTATAGTTGATGTATAATATTATTTAAGTTTTAGGTGTACAACATAGTGATTCACAATATTAAAGGTTATATTCCATTTACAGTTATTATAAAATATTGGCTATTTTCCCTGGGTTGTACTGCATATTCTTGTAGCTTATTTATTTTATACCTAGTAGGTTGTATCTCTTAATCCCCTACCTCTATCTTGTCCCCCCCCCCGCCATCCCTCTCCTCACTGGTAACCACTGGTTTGTTCTCTATATCTCAAGTCTTTTTCTTTTTTGTTAAATTCACTAGCTTGTTTTCTTTTTTAGATTCCACATATAAATGATATCACATAGTATTTTTCTTTCTCTTTCTGACTTACTTCAATTAGCATAATACCCTGAGTCCATCTATGTTGTTGCAAATGGCAAAATTTGATTCTTTTTTATGACTGAGTAGTTTTCCATTGTATATTTATACCACATCTTCTTTATCCATTCATCTGTTGATGGACACTTAGGTTGCTTTAGTATCTTGGCAATTGTAAATAATGCTATGAACATTAGGGTGCATGTATCTTTTCGTATCAGTCTTCTTGTTTTTTGGATAAATACCCAGGAGTGGAATATGGTTTTGTTTGTTTTTTGTTTTATTTTTGCTTTTTTTAGTTTTTCTAGGAATATCCATACCGTTTTTCACAGTGGCTGCACCAATTTACATCCCAACCAACAGTGTACAAGGATTCCTATTCTTCACATCCACACCAACATGTGTTATTTGTAGTCTTTTTGATGATAGCCATTCTGACAGGTGTGAGGTGATATCTCATTGTGGTTTTAATTTGCATTTTTCTAATGATTCATGATGTTGAGCATCTTCTCATGTGCTTGTTGGCCATCTACATGTCCTCTTTGAAAAAATGTCTATTCATGTCTTCTGCCCATTTTTTAATTGGGTTGCTTGTTTTTTGGGTTTTGAGCTATATGAGCTGTTTATATATTTTGGATATTAACCCCTTATCAGTTCTATTATTTGTAGACATTTTCTCCCATTCAGTAGGTTGTCTTTATTTTTTGTAGATGGTTTCTGTTGGTGTGCAAAAGCTTTTAAGTTTAATTAGGTCCCATTTGTTTATTTTTGCTTTTGTTTCTTTTGCCTTGGGAGACAGATCCAAAAAAAAAAAAAAAAATTCTGTTTTTGAGCATTCCACCTATGTTTTCTTCTGGGACTTAAACCATAGGGTTTTCAATTTGGGCAGCCTCCTGGTAGTGTTTCTGTTTTTTCCAGCTTCCTTTTCTATAATCCTACCACAGAAGAACTGCATCTAACTTCATAAGCAGAATAATCTATAGAAATAGGTTTCCCGCAACCAAAAAAAAGGTTGGGGGGAGGATCAGATTCTCTCAGTAAATATAATCTAGGAAAAAATTAAATAGTCTATGGTGATACGTTGGAAGTGCCTCGAATTACCATATCTTGTCTGGATTTAGATTTCATATATTACAACCCATTTTTCTCTATAGGGTAATAGTACATTTGCACTTGGAAGACAAAAAGCATGTTAAGTCAATCTTTAAAGAGTGAATTTGAGTTTGTGAGAGATTGGTTTGAAAGAAGCTAAACATTATCATGAAAGAGAGTTCTAGAGTTTGGCTGGTTGAGAATTAAAAATTGGCATGAATTTCTAGCAAGGAAAGTCATTAATTTAATTGCAAAGATTATGGGCTCATCCCTATGTCTAATAACAAAGGATCTGATATCTCCTATGAAGAGAGAATTTAGCAGTACTCCAGTAACCCTAACTCCTTCACAGCCGTTATGAACATGGAAAGTCTGTTTCTGGCTGTAAATCTCATGTCGCCAGAATATCCAAAGAGAAGACATTACCAGTTGATAACTCAAAAATCCACAAGTATGTAGATAAGAAAACATATATCCTATAAAATACATTGTTACCCCCAGTTAATGCCACAGTATAATAAACGAATAAAGCATCCTCACCGCTTTCATTTATTAGGACAACTTTCCACTGAGTATTTGCACTTTTCAAGGCAGACATTTATTCTGGAGTTGAAACAGCATGAAGCAATGTTAGAAGGTGATTTTGTATCATGTCTGAGAAACTCTTAACTACTGTCTTTCATAGTGGTAAAATTCCTATATCCATGTAAAATTAAGTAAGTTAGAATATTTGAGTATTGGCTTATTTTATTTCTGGAAAAATATAGGTAGATTAATTGTTTAAATTCCACTGGGTGTATAATAGATATTGGGCGAGTTGCTTAATCTCTCTGTCTCACTTTTCTCATCTATAAGTAATACTAATAACTATGCTTTACAGTTGTTGAAAGAATTAAAATGCTTACTCTAGACATTTCTGTGATGATGAAATTGCTCTATAATTTAGCCACTCGCTACATGTAGCTATTGAGCACTTAAAATGTGGCTAATCTATCTGTGTAACTGAATTTATAATTTAAATTAAGTTAATTTAAGTTATATTTAAATAGTCACGTATAGCTAGTGGCTACCTTCCCTGACTGCACAGGTTTAGAACAATCCTTGGCATGTGATAAATAATCAGTAAGTATTATTTTCAGCTTCTGCTCAGGACAAAATGTGCCACACAAATGTTTCTTAGCACTGCAAGTACCTATGACTACTTTTTAAAGAGTTGAACAGAACGTATCTAGGAAAGTTGTTCATAACCTTTTTCTATTTTGTTGTGTGCATGTTTGATCGTTTAGTGAATTTATTACCTTATCCACTAAAGAAAAAAAGCTAGAAATTTTTCTAGGTTTTGGCTCAACGCTTTAATTGAAAATGAAAAAGAAAGGCAAAATAAGGCCATATTAAAACTTAGATATAGCTAATAAACTGGTCAAAATGAAAAAACTCAGTGTTAGCAGACTTGTGAAGAAATAGGCACCCGATGCAATCCTGATGCATTAGGATTTTCTTTTCCATTTGCCTGGAATGCTCTTCCCACAGCTATCTGCATGTCTTGATTCATCACTCCCTTCAGGTCTCTGCTTTGATGTCACTTTAAAAGAGGTCCTCTTTGACCATCTGTATCCTAACCATCCTGTATAAAATCGCACCTTCCCATCCATCACTCTCTCTACCTCTGCCTATCATTCTCTTTACCTCTTAACTGTTTATTTTCTTTATAATATGCATCATTTCTTAATATTTTTCCTGTTTATTGTCTGCTTCCCTTCACTAGTATGAAAATTCCCTGGAAGTAGGAAGTTTGTTCCAAGTATTTATTCAAGTGAAAAATGGGAAATCATCCAAATGTTATCAGACTCTCATATTAACACAATGAATTCAGTGCTATAAAACCAAACTAAGGTGTTAAAGGTTATTAAAATGGTTTAAAGGTTTCAGTGAACCATTATCTACTGCCCCTACACGTGTACACAGATATGCTTACCTTGTCTATGCCTCTTCCCTTTTACTATGTACTTTTTATTGACTTCAGGGAAAATTACAAAAATATACATTCATTATAAAAAGTCAGGCAATACCATAAATAATACAAAAAATTGATTCTGTCATTCTTTTGTCTATGAAAATCTAATGTTGTTGTTGAGGATTTTTGCATCTATATTCATTAGGGCTATTGGCCTGTAATTTTCTTGAAGTATCCTCGTTTGGTTTTGGTTCAAGAGGGCATTTGTAGGAATAGAGTCCCTGAAGGAGGTACGGTTAGAATAAAGGCTCTAGGGTGGGAGCATACTTGGTGTATTCAAGGGACAACAAGATGGCCAGTGTGCCTAGACCAGAGTGATACAGGGCAGTAGTGAGAAAGGATGTAAGAAAGGTAACAGGAACCAGTTTATGCAGGATTTTTAAGCCACAGGAAAGATTTCGGCTCTTACTTCGAGTTAACTGGGAAGCCATTGCAGTCAACTGAATTAAACAGGATGCTATTTCAACTCAGTGCTAAAAGAAGTTGAAATGGTAATTCTTAAATAGGGGTAAGTTTCTGAGGTTAAGCTATTTAGAACATATGTATAAAATCTAATACAGTGTACAGATGCATCTGTCTTTAAGAATATCAATGATACCAAATGCCTGAATCACATCAGTGTAAACCTTAACCCTAATTCCCCTAGTCCATAACTGATTTAAGAACACTTAGTTAATCTGCAGGGCTTCTAACAATTTTAATACCTGACTACAACTGTCAGGAAATTTTGATAATTTAATCTAGAATATCACTAAGGTAAGAGTGGTCAACTCTTAAAGAATAAAAAAGTAAAAAAGAAAACATTGAATTTACATATTTCTCTTAGACATTGCAAAATTTTAAATTGTGTCCCACAAAAAGAAATATATATTATATACACAGGTAAAGAATCCCTGGGATTCATTGTGTATAACTGAGACATTACATTAGTTTCATAGAACAACTCATGTCTGTGTATTCTATTTTTAATTTAATTTAATTTCACTCTATACCTATTGTGCCCTCCGGCCTTAATATTTTTTTCCCTTCTGAGAGTGATACCTTGCTGGGTCACTGAAGACCTCCTTACATCCCTGTGATCTCTGCTTTAAATTCAGCTCTAAGAACATGCAGGGATATGTTTATAATTAAATGCAAATGACTGATATCAAGTATTGTATAATATTTCCAAGTACACTATCCAGGAAAAGAGTGGAGGTTTGCCTGGAAAAAGGTCAGACAGAGATTCTAGGCAAGGCTAATTGGCAAGCAGCGCATTGGCCAGGAAGTCTTTGCAGGAGAGGTCAGAGGTCATACCCTGTAGGCAGGAACAGCAGGTGCCACAGGCCAGCTGAAGTGGAGCTTCTGCTTACAAAGGCTTTGTCACTGGCTCTGCTTTTTCAGGAGGTACAAGGTCAGCTAACCTCACTTCTGAGGTAATACATAGAATACGAGGTGGTACTAGCAACCAGGGAAAGAAGAACTCCTAGGAAAATAAGAGCCAACTTCCCCTACCTAGAAACATACCCTGTAGTTACACAGCTGCACAGACTCCAGTGTCCCTGGTTCCAATTTTTCAGGCAGTTCCCAGGATTTAGGGCAAATTCCAGAGTCAGAATATTTACTTTTAATCTTTAAGTAAACCTCATATTCACTCATTTACTAGTACGTTCTCCTATGACCAATTACATTTCCCCATGTGCCAACTATAATAAACTGCACAAAAGCGTATAGAGCATTTTTGTTTGTTTGAAGAAAGTTGGCAATAAAAATGTGCAGGGGAGCTGCTTAAACATAGCAATATGGATCTCTACCAAAACAGAAAAAAGAAAGCTAGTAAAGACCAACTGAGGGTTTGTAAGTTTGAGCACAGGGAATTGCTTCCTAAAACTCCTATGGAATCCACTTTTGATAGTTAGCTATGTGGCTTCACGTAATTTTTTCCACCTCTCTGAACCTTAATTTGCTCATCTGAAAACAAAACAAAAACTAAACAAACAACAGGTATCTGGATATGGCTATGCAAGTTACTTTCCTGCTTCGTTTTTCTAAGGTTTTGTTACTGAACTTGATTTTATATAATGGTAGCATTTCTGAGGTTCTCTTTTTCCCTTTCTGATTAATCCAGCTGGGTAAAATCCATGTAGTAAAATGTCTCTGAGAATGAAGAAGCCCACCCTGCTTACTTTATGACTGACTAATAATTCTATGTCTGATGTAATCCACAGGTTTTGAGATTTATTAGATCATGTTGCTCATCTGTGGAGGCTGTCGAACCATGAGATAAAGTTTCCCAGATTCATCTGTAAAACAGTATGATGTCAGGAGCACAGTGAGATGATTTTAAAAGAACTGAGAAAGTCATAGGGAGGACAAAATGACTAGTTTTTTTCCTATCTAAGTGTTGACATGTAAAGTCAACTTTATTACATGAATAAATTTAATACTTGATAATTTTCTGTTTCAGTACAGAATAAGTTTTTTATTATTATTATTTTTTAACATTTTTATTAGAGTATAATCACCTTACAATGTTGTGTTAGCCTCTGCTGTACAACAAAGCAAATCGGCTATATGTATACATACATCCCCTTATCCCCTCCCTCCTGTGCCTCCATCCCAGCCTCCTATCCCACCCCTCTAGGCGGTCACAAAGCACTGAGCTGATCTCCCTGTGCTATGCAGCTGCTTCCCACTAACTGTCTATTTTACATTGGGTAGTGTATACATGTCAATGCTACTCTTTCACATCATCCCAGCTTACCCTTCCCACTCCCCTGTCCTGAATTCCATTCTCTACCTTCTACATCTTTGTTCCTGTCCTGGCCCCAGGTTCTCAGAACCTTTTTTTTTTTTTTTTTTTTTTTTAAGACTCGATATGTATGTGTTAGCGTACGGTATTTGTTTTTCTCTTTCTGACTTACTTCACTCTGTATGACTTCACTCTTACTTCACTCTGTATTCACTCACTACAAATAACTCAATTTCATTTCTCTTTATGGCCAAGTAATATTCCATTGTATACGCATGCCATATCTTCTTTATCCATTCATCTGTCGATGGACACAGGTTGGTTCCATGTCCTGGCTATTGTAAATAGTGCTGCGATGAACACTGTGGTACATGACTCTTTTTGAATTATGGTTTTCTCAGGGTATATGCCCAGTACTGGGATTGCTGGGTCGTATGGTAGTTCTATTTTTAGTTTTTTAAGGAACCTCCATACTGTTCTCCATAGTGGCTGTATCAATCTGTATTCCCACCAACAATGCAAGAGGGTTCCCTTTTCTCCATACCCTCTACAGAATTTATTGTTTGTAGATTTTTTGATGATGGCCATTCTGACCAGTGTGAGGTGATACCTCATTGTAGTTTTGCTTTGCATTTCTCTAATGATCAGTGATGTCGAGCATCCTTTAATGTGTTTGTTGGCAATCTGTACATCTTCTTTGGAGAAATGTCTGTTTAGGTCTTCTGCCCATTTTTGGATTGAGTTGTTTGTTTATTTGATATTGAGCTGCATGAGCTGCTTGTATATTTTGAAGATTAATCCTTCGTCACTTGCTTCATTTGCAAATATTTTCTTCCATACTGAGGGTTGTCTTTTCGTCTTGTTTATGATTTCCTTTGCTGTGCAAAAGCTTTTAAGTTTCATTAGGTCCAATTTGTTTATTTTTGTTTTTATTTCCCTTTCTCTAGGAGGTGGCTCAAAAACGATCTTGCTGTGATTTATGTCATAGAGTGCTCTGCCTATGTTTTCATCTAAGAGTTTGATAGTGTCTGGCCTTACATTTAGGTCTTTAATTCGTTTTGAGTTTATTTTTGTGTATGGTGTTAGGAAGTGTTCTAATTTCATTCTTTTACATGTAGCTGTCCAGTTTTCCCAACACCACTTATTGAAGAGGCTGTCTTTTCTCCATTGTATATTCTTCCCTCCTTTATCAAAACTAAGGTGACCATATGTGTGTGGGTTTATCTCTGGGCTTTCTATCTTGTTCCGTTGATCTATATTTCTGTTTTTGTGCCACTACTGTACTGTCTTGATTACTGTAGCTTTGTAGTATAGTCCGTAGTCAGGGAGCCTGATTCCTCCAGCTCCGTTTTTCTTTCTCAAGATTGCTTTGGCTATTCGGGGTCTTTTGTGTTTCCATACAAATTGTGAAATTTTTGGTTCTAGTTCTGTGAAAAATGCCAGTGGTAGTTTGATAGGGATTGCATTGAATCTGTAGATTGCTTTGGGTAGTATAGTCATTTTCACAATGTTGATTCTTCCAATCCAGGAACATGGTATGTCTCTCCATCTATTTGTATCATCTTTAATTTCTTTCATCAGTGTCTTATAGTTTTCTGCATACAGGTCTTTTGTCTCCTTAGGTAGGTTTATTCCTAGATATTTTATTCTTTTTCTTGCAATGGTAAATGGGAGTGTTTCCTTAATTATTCTTTCAGGTTTTTCATCATTAGTGTATAGGAATGCAAGAGATTTCTGTGCATTAATTTTGTATCCTGCTACTTTACCAAATTCATTGATTAGCTCTAGCAGTTTTCTGGTAGCATCATCAGGATGCTCTATGTATAGTATCATGTGCAAGCAGTGACAGCTTTACTACTTCTTTTCCGATTTGGATTCCTTTTATTTCTTTTTCTTCTCTGATTGCTGTGGCTAGAACTTCCAAAACTGTGTTGAATAATAGTGGCAAGAGTGGGCATCCTTGTCTTGTTCCTGATTTTAGGGGAAATGGTTTCAGTTTTTCACCATTGAGAATGATGTTGGCTGTGGGTTTTTCATATATGACCTTTATTATGTTGAGGTAAGTTTCCCCTATGCCTACTTTCTGAAGAGTTTTTATCATAAATGGGTGTTGAATTTTGTCTAAAGCTTTTTCTGAATCTATTGAGATTATTGTATGGTTTTTATCCTTCAGTTTGTTAAATACGGTGTATCACGTTGATGGATTTGTATATACTGAAGAATCCTTGCATTCCTGGGATAAACCCCACTTGGTCATGGGGTGTGATCCTTTTAATGTGCTGTTGGATTCTGTTTGCTAGTATTTTGTTGAGGATTTTTGCATCTATGTTCATCAGTGATATTGGCCTGTAGTTTTCTTTTTTTGTGACATCTTTGTCTGGTTTTGGTATCAGGGTGATGGTGGCCTCATAGAATGAGTTTGGGAGTGTTCCTCCCTCTGTTATATTTTGGAAGAGTTTGTGAAGGATAGGTGTTAGCTCTTCTCTAAATGTTTGATAGAATTCGCCTGTGAAGCCATCTGGTCCTGGGCTTTTGTTTGTTGGAAGATTTTTATTCACAGTTTCCGTTTCATTGCTTGTGATTGGTCTGTTTATATTTTCTATTTCTTCCTGGTTCAGTCTTGGAAGGTTGTGCTTTTCTAAGAATTTGTCCATTTCTTCCAGGCTGTCCATTTTACTGGCATAGAGTTGCTTGTAGTAATCTCTCATGATTCTTTGTATTTCTGCAGTGTCTGTTGTTACTTCTCCTTTTTCATTTCTAATTCTGTAGATTTGAGTCTTCTCCATTTTTTTCTTGATGAGTCTGGCTAAAGGTTTATCATTTTTATTTATCTTCTCAAGAGCCAGCTTTTAGTTTTATTGATCTTTGCTATTGTTTGCTTTGTTTCTATTTCATTTACTTCTTCTCTGATCTTTATGATTTCTTTCCTTCTACTAACTTTTGGTTTTCTTTGTTCTTCTTTCTCTAGTTCCTTTAGGTGTAAGGTTAGATTGTTTATTTGAGGTTTTTCTTGTGTCTTGAGGTAGAATTGTATTGCTATAAACTTGCTTCTTAGAACTGCTTTTGCTGCATCCCATAGGTTTTGGATCATTGTGTTTTCATTGTCATTTGTCTCTAGGTATTTTTTGATTTCCTCTTTGATTTCTTCAGTGATCTCTTGGTTATTTAGTAGTGTATTGTTTAGCCTCCATGTGTTTGTGTTTTTACGTTTTTTTCCCTGTAAGTGATTTCTAATCTCACAGCCTGTGGTTGGAAAAGAGGCTTGATATGATTTCAGTGTTCTTAAATTTACCCAGGCTTGATTTATGACCCAAGATGTGATCTATCTTGACGAATGTTCCCTGTGCACTTGAGAAGAAAGTGTCATCTGCTGTTTTCAGATGGAATGTCCTATAAGTATCAATTAACTCTATCTGGTCTATTGTGTCATTTAAGGCTTCTGTGTCCTTATTAATTTTCTGTCTTGATGATCTGTCCATTGGTGTAAGTGAGGTGTTAAATTTCCCTACTATTATTGTGTTACTGTTGCTTTCCTCTTTTATAGCTGTTAGTGTTTGCCTTATGTATTGAGGTGCCTCTAAGTTGGGTGAATATATATTTATAATTGTTATATCTTCTTCTTGGATTGATCCCTTGATCATTATGTAGTGTCCTTCCTTGTCTCTTGTAACATTCTTTATTTTAAAGTCTATTTTATCTGATAAGAGTATTGCTACTCCAGCTTTCTTTTGATTTCCATTTGCATGGAATATCTTTTTCCATCCCCTCACTTTCGGTCTGTATGTGTCCCTAGGTCTGAAGTGGGTCTCTTTTAGACAGCATATATACGGGTCTTGTTTTTGAATCCATTCAGCGAGCCTGTGTCTTTTGGTTAGAGCATTTAATCCATTTATGTTTAAGGTAATTATATGTATGTTCCTATTACCGTTTTCTTAATTGTTTTGGGTTTGTTATTGTAGGTCTTTTCCTTCTGTTGTGTTTCCTGCCTAGAGAAGTTCCTTTAGCATTTGTTGTAAAGCTGGTTTAGTGGTGCTGAATTTTCTTAACTTTTGCTTGTCTGTAAATGGTTTATTTTCTCCATCGAATCTGAATGAGATCCTTGCTGGGTAGAGGTATCTTGGTTGTAGGTTTTTCCCTTTCATCACTTTAAATATGTCCTGCCGCTCCCTTCTGGCTTGCAGAGTTTCTGCTGAAAGGTCAGCTGTTAACCTTCTGGGGATTCCCTTGTATGTAATTTGCTGTTTTTCCCTTGCTTCTTTTAATATTTTTTCTTTTATTTAATTTTTGGTAGTTTGTTTAATATGTGTCTTGGCATGTTTCTCCTTGAATTTATCCTGTATGGGTCTCTCTGCGGTTCCTGGACTTGATTGACTGTTTCCTTTCCCATACCCCTATAATTCGAATGTTGGTGCATTTAATGTTGTCCCAGAGGTCTCTGAGACTGTCCTCAATTCTTTTTTGTTTATTCTGCTCTGTGATAGTTATTTCCACTATTTTATCTTCCAGGTCACTTATCCATTCTTCTGCCTCAATTATTCTGCTATTGATTCCTTCTAGAGAATTTTTAACTTCATTTAGTATGTTGCTCATCATTGTTTGTTTGCTCTTTAGTTCTTCTAGGTCCTTGTTAAATGTTTCTTGTATTTTGTCCATTCTATTTCTGAGATTTTGGCTCAGCTTTGCTATCATTACTCTGAATTCTTTTTCAGGTAGACTGCCTATTTCCTCTTCATTTGTTTGGTCTGGTGGGTTTTTAACCTTGCCCCTTCATCTGCTGCATATTCCTCTGTTTTCTCATTTTGTTTAACTTACTCTGTTTGGTGTCTCCTTTTCACAGGCTGCAGGTTCGTAGTTCCCGTTATTTTTGGTGTCTGCCACCTGTAGGTGAGGCTGGTTCAATGGCTTGTGTAGGTTTCCTGGTGGAGGGGACTGATGCCTGTGTTCTGGTGGGTGGGCTATATCTTGTCCTTCTGCTGGGCAGGGCCGCATCTGGTGGTGTGTTTTGGAGTGTCTCTGAACTTAGTGTGACTTTAGGCAGCCTCTCTGCTTATGGGTGGGGTTCTGTTCCTGTCTTGCTATTTGTTTGGCATGGGGCGTCCAGCACTGGAGCTTGCTGGCTGTTGGGTGGAGCTGGGTCGTAGTGTTGAGATGAAGATCTCTGGAAGAGCTCTTGTTGATTGATATTATGTTGGACTGGGAGGTTTCTTGTTGTCCAATGTCCTGGACTCAGCCTTCCCACCTCGAAGGCTCAGGCCTGACACCTAACTGGTGCACCAAAACCCTGTCAGCCACACGGCTCAGAAGAAAAGGAAGAGAGAAAACAACACCACCACCAACAACAAAAACAACCAAAAAACCAAAAAAACTAACAGACTGAACCCTAGGACAAATGGTAAAAGCATACCTATACAGACAAAGTCACACAAAGAAGCATATGCATACACATTCACAAAAGGAGAAAAAGGAAAAAAAAATATATATATGTATATAAAAACGAAGAAAAAGGAAGAGAGCAACCAAACCAGTAAACAAATCAATCAGTGATAATAAGCAGTAAATACTATACTAATATATAGTATAGTAAATACTATACTAAGATAAACATAAAACCAGAAACAAATTAGACACAGAAGGCAAACCCTAAGTCTACATTTGCTCCCCAAGTCCACTGCCTCAATTTTGGGGAGAGTCGTTGTCTATTCAGGTATTCTTCAGATGCAGGGTTTATCAAGTTGATTGTGGGCATTTAATCTGCTGCTCCGGAGGCTGCATGGAGAAACTTTTCTTTCTCCTCTTTGTTCACAGAGCTCTTGTGTTTCAGCTTAGGGTTTGGCCCTGCCTCTGCGTGTAGGTCGCCCTCAGGCATCTGTTCCCCGCCCAGACAGGAGGGGGTTAAAGCAGCGGCTTATCAGGGGGCTCTTGCTCACTCAGGCTGGGGAGAGTGAGGGATACGGTAGTCAAATTGGAATGCGGGGCGAGCCTGAGGCAGCAGAGGCCGGCGTGACGTTGCAACAGCCTTAGGCGCACCGTGTGTTCTCTTGGGGAACTTGTCCCTCGATCTTGGGACTCTGGCAGTGGTGTGGTGCACAGGCTCCTGGGGGGGGGGGTGTGGATAGTGACCTGCGCTTGCACACAGGATTCTTGGTGGCAGCGGCAGCAGCCATAGTGTTTCATGCTCATCTCTGGGGTCCGAGCTGATAGCTGTCGCTCATGCCCTTCTCTGGAGGTCACTTAGGCAGTGCTCTGCCTTCTGTGGGAACACTGGGAAGGAATCCCCTCTCCAGCTTTGGGTGTCTTACTTCCTTCACTGGTCATTTACTTTGTGTGCCTGTCTACCAGCTACCATAGCTTCTGGACCTTACTTCCTTGCTCCCAACCCAGAAAATAAATCACAGAGGGATTGTGTGGGTTAGGTCCTTTAGACTCTTTCAGTGGTCTAAAATGGGTTAGATTGAAGAGAAAGACTGGATGTTAGGC
Source organism: Eschrichtius robustus (assembly GCF_028021215.1). Taxonomy (NCBI): domain Eukaryota; kingdom Metazoa; phylum Chordata; class Mammalia; order Artiodactyla; family Eschrichtiidae; genus Eschrichtius; species Eschrichtius robustus. The sequence continues at coordinate 96,083,494 of NC_090825.1, forward strand.
GAATATTCCATAGCTCCTTCAGGTGGTGAATATGGTAGGGAGTAAGGACGTTCTGAACTAGGATAGTACAGGAATGACTCTTAAACAGTAGTGCTGTGATAAACATTACTCAAAAGGCACTTCTCAGTTATGCTTCTGATCACTTTGCATTTAATTAAGAGTAGAAACTGAATAGAATGAAATTGCTTATGAAGTTAGTAGTAACTTATGGGGAAATCGAGGTAACCCATAACAATGGACAGTTGGGTCCAGATTGTCCTGAATGTGTCTTTAGCTGGGTTTGGGATGTTATGTCATGCTATTACTACTTAGCTGTTCACCACAATCATGCCAAGGATACACAGACTTTGGAGAATCTTTTCAATTTTTATTTCATTTTCCTTGAAGATGATCTGATTTTCTCTTCACAGTGGAAAGTCACAGGTACATGGTCACAGCAGGCATCTGGGCACAGTATTTAGAAGGAAAACTATATTTATCTTCTATAATGAATGTTAGATTGATAGTCTGTGTCTTAGCTCCCCGGCCTCAGTTCAAATGGGATTTACTTAATAAGGAATTCATTGTAGAGGTAATTTATTGTAGAGAAGTGTATTACAGAATTTGAGGTAGAGATACTAGGGATTTCTTCTAAGTCACCAAAGACTCAGGGGACTTTCAGAATGCTCCATGCCGACGTGAAAATCATCTCATACAAATGCAGATAGTGACAAGATAAGACAGGACTTACCTTTGTGTTAAAATAATTACTGTTTGAAAGGATAACCTCTTCTTGTCTACAGAAAGCTGAAATGCTCTTATGATTGAATGAATTTTGCTTCATAGTCTAAGGTTTTGATGTCCCCAAACCCATCCATTGACTTCACATTGTGGGTTCTGCCCAGATTTATAGTATAACACTCCAGCATTTTGGACCTACTCTAAATTTCAAAGGGAAGTAGGAGATTATTGGATCAAATTATTCAGATATTGCTTGACAATTCATTTTATTTTGTGTAGGTATAGACTAGTATATTTGCACAGAGAACTTATTTTTAAATCACTAATTTCTCCGGAAGAGGAAAAACCTTGCATTTGATTACAAATGCCATTCAGAGAAATGTCTGGAAGGCAGATATTAACTCGGTTTTAATTTGTTTCCATTCCTTTATTACCATTTCTTCCTTTTTTTCATCCACACACATCCACAAAGTTGGAAACATGCCAATTTTTCTAGACAATTTTATAACAATCCAAATTGAAAATGTCTGTTTTCCAGAGAAAACTCTGTGGCAACAATCTCATACATTTTCATTCAATTTATTCTTTGAATGTCCGGAAGAAAACTGACTGAGCAATCACGGCAGTGATATTTCAGTGGCTAAACTTGTTATTTTGGAAACAAGATTATGAATTAAACAGAATCAAACACGTTGACCTCCATATCCCTGCCCCGGAGTCCTTGTGAACATCTCCAGACTGTCCTCTGTGTCCTCTGACTGGCAGGAGAATGGTGTCTCCTGACTAGACAACTGAGTCCCAGGGCCTCCCCTCACACTGACAGGTTTTGTTAATCAAATTAATGTATGGTTCATTACCCCAAATGGAAAATTTTCATCTAGAAGTAATTATTAAACTATGCTAAAAATGGGTTATAAATTCAATAATACTATAGTATTAAATAAAATAATAACAAAGCACCATAGAAGGCAGAGGGATCCTTGAAGGGCCCAAAACACATGCGATATGGGGGATTCTTTGAGTTAAAGAACAGCAATAAGAAAGAGGGGAAAGACAAATTGGGGACTTACAGCCAAAGAGGATGTAACAGTCATTTCCTTTTCAGGAAATCTTCAGCACTGCCTTGGAGACCATTTCCAGTTTTGATTCTTATTGGTATCTTGCCATATTAGCTTGACAACTGGCCCTGACTATTTAGGGTGTATATGAATGTGTATAATGACAAAGAAAAAAGAAAGAAAGCTTCTATTATATCTGTCTATGTTACATCTATATATTCTATATATGGAGTTTGTATTGTATGTCAAACTACGGAGTGATCTTATGTATGTTATCTCATTTAATTTCATCTATAACTCCATTATCAAACAAAGAACCAAAGGACGCCTATTTGGAGACTCTAAAAAGTACTGTGAGAAGAAATGCAATGTGACTTTTTGGGGGCAGTAGCAGGCATGGTTATTGCAAGTCTTAAAAACTCGTGGTGGTCATTTAGGAGGAGAAAAATAGACACATAAATTAGTCCCTGCCTCCTAGATTAAGTGTCTCTAGGACAGGGGAGGAGCATGACAAACTTTGTGTAGCCTGGAAAATTTAGCATTTGGTTTTATGAATTATTTTTTCCTGATCCTGTTGTCCCATGGGTGCTCCACTGTCCATATAACTGATCACACTTTTCATTTTTTAAAATTTATCTCAACCGGAAGACTAATCCAAAACTTCAAGAACAAAACCCAGAATGTAAGTAGTATTTGTTGACATAGCGATTTTAAATGTCTTCCGGTGTTTCTTCCTCAGTTGACTCTTCTTAATCCTCTCTCCAACCTCTTCACCCCTCTTGAACTGCCCTCTGCACACAGTGAGTTCTTATTTCTGCTAAAAGTCTAAGTGTTATATTCAAAGAGATGGGGAAATTGGCTACAGGCCATGTTCTTTCTCATTGCCTTCATTTATAACAGGAATAACTGATAGCGTTTTGCTTCTCTTCCTGTGAAACGTTTGTTTTAAGCATGCCTTTAAAAGGAGTTAGTTGGTGGTGCATGCTATTTAGGTCTCAAATGAAGGGTTGATTGGTTAACAGCTAGACTGGCTTTAACCAACTTTTCCCCTCTTCTACTCTGCAGTATTCTTCTCTGGCAATCCACAGAACCAACTGTCACAGCCATCCCTGATCTCCATTCTCTGCTTAAACATTTAATGGTAAAAGGCAGACCTCAGATTATACATGTGATTCATTATTAAAATGATGTAGTACGTATGCTAGTTAAAGGCTGTTTTTTTTTTTTTTTTTTTCATGTGTGGTACATGATTTTAAAAAGACAATATCCCTGACAATACCTCAAGACATAATTGTGGGCAAAAGTGTACTACTGCTAAGCCCAGGACTGGAAATTTTGAACAGTTGGGTTTGTTTGTACCGAATGTTCCACGTTGTGTCTTTGAATCAAACAAAATCTCCAGAAGTTATTAAGAGCTTCACCTGTTCTTAATGCTGGGGACAGTGGGGAGTTGAAAGGACTTGCAGCTCTAATGTCTTTGCCAGGTTTGAAAAAGCAATTTAATAGTGCCCGAACCCCTTTATGAATGTGAAGTTCCCCACTGCTTTTGAAGAGCAGCCTATTGCCCCCGAACCTTTGAACAGTCACCAAAGAAGACATTGCATGAGGGGCATGCATGTTAATGGCAGCAATTGCACACGATCCAAGATGAATGGTTCTTTTTCCTCTCCCCTCATCCCTTGTGATTAGAAAGAAATTTGTTAGGTATGTCTAGAAAACTAATTACATCATCATGAGGAATATCCCAGTGGGGAAATCTTTTCTTTACAGATCAAAAGGATGGCCAGCGGCTACTGTGTTCAATCCAGTAATCTGCGGGAGATAGTGCCAGGGATGGGAAAGCAGCTCTGCTTCTCAGGAACATCTGCTCACAGAAAATGCTGGAAATTAACCGTGTATTGGGAGGCGGCTGCAAAGCATGCAGCAAACAGGCATCAGGGAAAAGCTCACCAAGTCAGAGGAGATAAAATGGGAAAGAAGCTTATGAAACATGGAAGTTCAGGACAGTAAGAGGAATCTTGATTTATTAGAAAATGGCATCGAGAGCCAGGAGTCCTGGGTTTATGTACCAGCTGTGATTCTTACAGACCATTTTTCCTCCTAGAGTCTCCTTTTCCTCATCCCTAAAATGAGGACTGGCACTGTTACCTCACCAGCTGGTTAGTGAAGATTAAATATGTTAAATATAAGGTACCAGATAGATCTTCGTCTTTATAGAGTGAGATCCAATCTCACTTTGATATTTCAGCTAGCAGCCCCTCATTTTTCTTAGAATTACACTGTGATATGCCATTGAAGGCGTATTTTTCTTAGGATGGAGCCCTCTACATGGATGTACCCTAAGAACAGTGCTCTCCACCTGGCGGTGAAGTCTATGAGTTGTAAACATGTTATTAAAAAAATCAATGGGTAAACGATGAAATCAAAGCGGAAATGAAGGCTATGAACAATTAGCACTCAGTCACTTAATGTCAGTGACAATAAAGAGAGACATTAATGATCCAAAGAATATGTTGTAAAATAGTAGTACACAAGAAATCTTAAAATATACTCAGGGATTCAAATTAAATCCTAAAATAAGAATGTATATGACCTGAAGACTTTGAGCCATAGAACTTTCTATGACCTGGGAGAGACTATAGAGATCATCTAGTTCAACAACCACAATTTACAAAAGGAGAAATAAGGCGAGGTGGCCTAGAGACTTCAGTTACAAGGCACAGTAGAGAAGGCTGGTTGTAAATCAAAGATACCAGCTTCCCTTACACAAGGAGTGTGATTGCCAGAAAGTGAGTGCACAGCAAGAGATGTTCGTCCACTCTGTTAGCAAGATGGGGGCCATTTGGCCAGATCTCACCAATGAAATGTGAGTGGAAATGATGTCAGTCATTGGAGAGACAAGAGGTTAAGAAGCAAGTGTGCCTATCTTCCTTCCCTTGTGTGCTGACTGGGTTTCAATGCCACAGATAGCTTTGGAAGCCATATTTGAAGGTGGCGGTGCTATCTTTGGATTTCTGGATGACTGTGTGAAGCAAGCCTTTCACTCTCTCTACCCTGTCCTTTCTTTTCCAATAACTGATCTTTATGAGCTAGATAGGTATTTCTTCTGTGTTAAGGTAGAGTTTCTTTGTTAGAGTAATTCGCTTTACCTTAATGACATAGAACCAAGTCCCAGATTTTGTTTTCAATAATTTACCTGTATGATGTGGGCTGCTGTTTTTTTCCCTCCTTATGCCTGAATAGAAGTTGGCCCATGTGAACCACACCTTATTTTTAGACAAGCTTTTAGAGGTAAGTACTTCAAGAAAAGATAAACACTTCAAGAAAGATATTAAGAAATGTAACAGCGTCAGGATAAAGAGTAAATTGCATGTGAGCTCCTAAATAATTAGGTTAATAATTGAACCTCACTGTGTGCTCTTTCTTCTCCTATAAGAACCAAGGTTTAGGGGAAATTTTCACGAGTATTATGGTATGTATTTGCATTTCTTTGGCATGGTTGTTATTGCCATCTATTTGTATATCTACCCTAGACAGAATGAGAAGCAAGGCAGAGCTAAAGAAAATTTTAGTAGAGCCTAATGGCTAAGCACATAAACTTAAGAGCTCTGGAACCAGATGGTCTGGGGCTAAATCCTGATGATAACACTAGCTCTGTGACCTTGGGGATATCACATATCTGTTCTATGGCCTCAGTTTCCTTATCTGTAAAATGAGACTGTGATGGTCCATATTTTATAGAATTATTAGGAGGATGATATAAAGTAATACCTATAAATTACCCAACACAGAAACATACTCAATAGATACTCTTTTGTGGTGGAAGAGAATGTACTGTTGAATTAATGAGGTATGTAAAGTTATCCAATACTAAAACAAACAAACCAAAACCAAAACTAGAATTGTTAGAGAAGCTATATAAGGCTTTTATATATTTATTTTTAAATTGCTTTTCACATTAAAAAAAAATTTATTTATCTTTTTGGCTGTGTTGGGTCTTTGCTGCTGCGCACAGGCTTTCCCTAGTTGTAGTGAGTGGGGGTTACTCCTGTTGCGGCACATGGGCTTCTCATCGTGATGGCTTCTCTTGTTTTAGAGCACAGGCTCTAGGCACGCGGGCTTCAGTAGTTGCAGCACGAGGGCTCAGTATTTGTGGGACATGGGCCCTAGAACATTCAGGCTCTAGGGTGTGCAGGCTTCAGTAGTTGTGGCTCGCGGGCTCTAGAGGGCAGGCTCAGTAGTTGTGGCTCACGGGCTTAGTTGCTCCATGACATGTGGGATCTTCCCAGACCAGGGATCAGACCCATGTTCCCTGCATTGGCAGGAGGATTCTCTTTTTTTTTTTTTTCCTTTAGTTATCTATTTTATACATGTTAGTGTATATATGTCAATCCCAGTCTCCCAACTCATCCCACTACCACCTCCCACCCCGCTTTCCATGCTTGGTGTCCATACACTTGTTCTTTACATCTGTGTCTATTTCTGCCTTACAAACTGGTTCATCTGTACCATTTTTCCGGATTCCACATATATGCGTTAATATACGATATTTGTTTTTCTCTTTCTGGCTTTACTCTGTATGATTATCTCTAGGTCCATCCACGTCTCCACAAATGACCCAATTTCGTTCCTTTTTATGGCTGAGAAATATTCCATTGTATATATGTACCACAGCTTCTTTATCCATTCCTCTGTCGATGGGCATTTAGGTTGCTTCCATGACCTGGCTCTTCTAAATAGTGCTTCAATGAACATTGGGGTGCATGTGTCTTTTTGAATTGTGGTTTTCTCTGGGTATATGCCCAGTAGTGGGATTGCTGGGTCATGTGCTAATTCTATTTTTAGATTTTTAAGGAACCTCCATACTGTTCTCCATAGTGGCTGTATCAATTTACATTCCCACCAACAGTGCAAGAGGGTTCCCTTTTCTCCACACCCTCTCCAGCATTTGTTGTTTGCAGATTTTCTGATGATGCCCATTCTAACTGGTGTGAGGTGATACCTCATGGTACTTTTGATTTGCATTTCTCCACTAATTGATGATGTTGAGCAGCTTTTCATATGCCTCTTGGCCATGAGGCCATTTCTGCCTTCTTTGGAGAAATGTCTATTTAGGTCTTCTGCCCAATTTTGGATTGGGTTGTTTGTTTTTTTACTATTGAGCTTCGTGAGCTATTTATATATTTTGGAGATTAATCCTTTGTCCATTGATTCATTTGCAAATATTTTCTCCAATTCTGAAGGTTGTCTTTTCGTCTTGTTTATAGTTTCTTTGCTGTGCAAAAGCTTTTAAGTTTCATTAGGTCCCATTTGTTTATTTTTGTTTTTATTTCCATTTCTCTAGGAGGTGGGTCAAAAAGACCTTGCTGTGATTTATATCAAAGAGTGTTCTTCCTATGTTTTCCTCTAAAGTTTTACGGTGTCCAGTCTTACATTAAGGTCCTTGATCCATTTTTAGTTTATTTTTGTGTATGGTGTTAAGGAGTGTTCTAATTTCATTCTTTTACATGTGGCTGCCCAGTTTTCCCAGCACCACTTACTGAAGAGACTGTCTTTTTTCCATTGTATACCCTTGCCTCCTTTGTCATATATTAGTTGACCATAGGTGTGTGGGTTTATCTCTGGGCTTTCTATCCTGTTCCAGTGATCTATATTTCTGTTTTTGTGCAGTACCATATTACTGTAGCTTTGTAGTATAGTCTGAAGTCAGGGAGTCTGATTCCTCCAGCTCCGTTTTTTCCCCTCAAGATTGCTTTGGCTATTTGGGGTCTTTTGTGTCTCCATACAAATTTTAAGATTTTTTTTTGTCCTAGTTCTGTAAAAAATGCCATTGATAATTTGATAGGGATTGCACTGAATCTGTAGATGACTTTGGATAGTATAGTCATTTTCACTATACTGATTCTTCCAATCCAAGAACATGGTATATCTCTCCATCTGTATGTGTCATCTTTGATTTCTTTCATCATTGTCTTATAGTTTTCTGAGTACAGGTCTTTTACATCCTTAGGTAGGTTTATTCCTAGGTATTTTATTCTTTTTGTTGCAATGGTAAATGGGCGTGTTTCCTTAATTTTCTTTCAGATTTTTCATCATTAGTGTATAGGAATGCAAGAGATTTCTGTGCATTAATTTTGTATCCTGTAATTTTACCAAGTTCATTGATTAGCTCTAGTAGTATTCCGGTGGCATCTTAAGGATTCTCTATGTATAATATCATGTCATCTGCAGGCAGTGACAGTTTTACTTCTTTTCCAATTTGTATTCCTTTTATTTCTTTTTCTTCTCTGATTGCTGTGGCTAGGACTTGCAAAACTATGTTGAATAATAGTGGCCGAGAGTGGACATCCTTGTCTTGTTCCTGATCTTAGAGGAAATGCTTTCAGTTTTTCACCATTGAGAATGATGTTTGCTGTGGGTTTGTCGTATATGGCCTTTATTATGTTGAGGTAGGTTCCCTCTATGCCCACTTTCTGGAGAGTTTTTATCAGAAATGGGTGTTGAATTTTGTCAAAAGCTTTTTTTCTGCATCTACTGAGATGATCATATGGTTTTTCTTCTTCAGTTTGTTAATATGGTGTATCACATTGATTGATTTGCGTATATTGAAGAATCCTTGCATCCCTGGGATAAATCCCACTTCATCATGGTGTATGATCCTTTTAATGTGTTGCTGGATTCTGTTTGCTAGTATTTTGTTGAGGATTTTTGCGTCTATATTCATCAGTGATGTTGGTCTGTAATTTTCTTTTTTTGAAGTATCTTTGTCTGGTTTTGGTATCAGGCTGATGCTGGCTTCGTATAATGAGTTTGTGAGTGTTCCTTTTTCTGCAATTTTTTGGAAGAGTTCGAGAAGAATGGTTGTCAGCTCTTCTCTAAATGTTTGATAAAATTCACCTGTGAAGCCATCTGGTCCTGGGCTTTTGTTTGTTGGAAGATTTTTAATCACAGTTTCAATTTCATTACTTGTGATTGGTCTGTTCATATTTTCTATTTCTTCCTAGTTCAGTCTTGGAAGGTTATACCTGTCCAACAGTTTGTCCATTAATTCCAGGTTATCCATTTTATTGGCATAGAGTTGCTTGTAGTAGTCTCTTAAGATGCTTTGTGTTCCTGAGGTGTCCATTGTAGCTTCTTTTTCATTTCTAATTTTATTGATTTGAGTACTCTCCCTCTTTGTCTTGATGAGTCTGGCTAAAGGTTTATCAATTTTGTTTATCCTCTCAAGAACCAGCTTTTAGTTTTATTGATCTTTGCTATTGTTGGCTTTGTTTCTATTTCATTTGTTTCTGCTCTGATCTTTATGATTTTTTTTTCCTTCTACTAACTTTGGGTTTTGTTTGTTCTTCTTTCTCTAGTTCCTTAAGGTGTAAGTTTAGATTGTTTATTTGAGGTTTTTCTTGTTTCTTGAGGTAGGATTGTATTGCTATAACTTGCTTCTTAGAACTGCTTTTGGCTGCATCCCATAGGTTTTGGATCATTGTGTTTTCATTGTCATTTGTCTCTAGGTATTTTTTGATTTCCTCTTTGATTTCTTCAGTAATTTCTTGGTTATTTAGTAGTGTATTGTTTAGCCTCCATGTGTTTATGTTTTTACGTTCTTTTCCCTGTAATTGATTTCTAATCTCACAGCCTGTGGTTGGAAAAGAGGCTTGATATGATTTCAGTGTTCTTAAATTTACCCAGGCTTGATTTATGACCCAAGATGTGATCTATCCTGAAGAATGTTCCATGTGCACTTGAGAAGAAAGTGTCATCTGCTGTTTTCATGTGGAATGTCCTGTAAATATCAATTAACTCTATCTGGCCTATTGTGTCATTTAAGGCTTGTGTTTCCTTATTAATTTTCTGTCTGGATGATCTGTCCATTGGTGTAAGTGAGGTGTTAAATTCCCCCACTATTACTGTATTCCTGTTGATTTCCTCTTTTATAGCTGTTAGCATTTGCCTTATGTATTGAGGTGCCCCTAAGTTGGGTGCATATATATTTATAATTGATATATCTTCTTCCTGGATTGATCCCTTGATCATTATGTAGTGTCCTTCCTTGTCTCTTGTAACATTCTTTATTTTAAAGTCTATTTTATCTGATAAGAGTATTGCTACTCCAGGTTTCTTTTGATTTCCATTTACATGGAATATCTTTTTCCATCCCCTCACTTTCAGTCTGTTTGTGTCCCGTGGTCTGAAGTGGGTCTCTTGTAGACACATATGTGTGGGTCATGTTTCTGTATCCATTCAGTGAGCCTGTGTCTTTTGGTAGGAGCATTTAATCCATTCACATTTAAGGTAATTATTGATATGTATATTCCTATGACCATTTTCTTAATTGTTTTGGGTTTGTTTTTGTAGGTCCTTTTCTTCTCTTGTGTTTTCCACTTAGAGAAGTTCCTTTAGCATTTGTTGTAGAGCTGGTTTGGTGGTGCTGTATTCTCTTAGCTTTTGCTTGTCTGTAAAGGGTTTAATATCTCCATGGAATCTGAATGAGATCCTTGCTGGGTAATCTTGGTTGTAGCTTTTTCTCTTTCATCGCTTTAAGTATATCCTGCCACTCCCTCTGGCCTGCAGAGTTTCTACTGAAGGGTCATCTGATAACCTTATGGGGATTCCTTTGTATGTTATGTTTTGCTTTTCCCTTGCTGCTTTTAATGTATTTCCTTTGAGTTTAATTTTTGTTAGTTTGATTAATATGTGTCTTGGCATGTTTCTCCTATGGTTTATCCTGTATGGGACCCCCTGTGCTTCCTGGACTTGGGTGATTATTTCCTTTCCCATGTTAGGGAAGTTTTCCACTGTAATCTCTTCAAATATTTTCTCAGACCCTTTCTTTTTCTCTTCTTCTTTTGGGACCCCTATAATTTGAATGTTGGTGCTTTTCGTGTTGTCCCAGTGGTCTCTGAGATTATCTTCAATTCTTTTCATCCTTTGTTCTTCATTCTGCTCCTCGGCAGCTATTCCCACCATTCTTTCAACTCATTTGTTCATTCTTCTGTCTCAGTTATTCTACTATTGATTCCTTCTGGTGTATTTTTCATTTCAGTTATTGATTTGTTCATCTCTGTTTGTTTGTTCTTTAAGTCTTCTAGGTCTTTGTTAAACATTTCTTGCATCTTTTCAGTCTTTGCCTCCATTCTTTTTCCGAGGTCCTGGATCCTCTTCACTGTCATTATTCTGAATTCTTTTTCTGGAAGGTTGCCTGTCTCCACTTTATTTAGTTGTTTTTCTGGGGTTTTATCTTGTTCCTTCATCTGGTACATAGTCCTCTGCCTTTTCATTTTGCCTATCTTTCTGTGAATGTGGTTTTTGTTCCATAGGCTGCAGGATTGTAGTCCTTTTTGCTTATGCTGTTTGCCCTCTGGCAGGCAGATTCTTAACCACTGCACCACCCAGGAAGTCCCTGTAAGGGACTTTTAGAAGCCTATCTGCATACTGATGTCATTTTTGTTCTTTGAATAAGTGCTCTCCTTAAGCTTTGAATGTTAGAGAAATCAAGTTCTTTCCTTAAGTAATAGGGCAATAAATTATTTGCTATTAGCATGTTGAAAGGTGTAACTGAATTTAGAAGACATTTTGCTACTTCCACCTTTCTCCATCATTTCCCAGTGTAATTAAGTGAGATAAGCTATTGGAAGAGTTCTTCATAAGGTGTAATGAGTTATTACACGTTCACCCATTTGTTTGCCCATTTAGTATATATCTATCAAGTATGGATGAGGTATCACGTATTCAGTTAAGGACTGGAATGGTTATTTAATGGTCTAGTCATGGGTTTTGCCATCATGCAACACCAATTCTAGTGACAGATTACAGACAAGGACACAGTTTTGTAGTCTGTTGTGCTGCCCTGCAGGAATGTACAAAGCAGTATGGAAATAGAAGAAAATGACAAATGATTTTATTGCTAAAATGCCTTTTCCTTCTTTCAGAATAATTGATCCTAAATCTAAACTTTACTCCAATTAAATTTCAAGGTCAGGATAAAGAGATTATTATCACTCTCTAAAATTATAATAATGTTTACAGCAGGAAACAAAATCTAGGTTTTCTCAATATCAAGATTTATTACCTAAGGTAAAATATTGGTTTAGGCTTTACTTGGGTCAATATTTACCCAGTGCAACTCTGTTTCATGGCTGTCATCACAAAAATGTCTGTTTTTTTAACCTCACGTTAACAAACAGCTGTTAGAGAAACTTGAATTCTCTCTTTGGAATTCGTTGAAGGGTAGTAAGTAGACTCCATTACTTGTAGCACAAAGTTGGGAGTTCATACAGGAATCTTTGTAAAGCTCAGGTTTCCTCTGCCCCAAAGGGAGCTGTGTGAATCAGAGCTCTGTATGACTTGGTGCCCTGCCTTCTCCCGACCTGTTCACACTGAGGCACACTGTCTCTGCCAGGGGGAGGACAAGGTCCTCACACCGAGCACAGAGTGGTGCAGCCAGAAAGGTCCATGGCCAGAAGATATTGGAGGCAGAGCAGTCCTGAGGATGTTTTCTTCCCTGTTGACTAGTCTACTTGCTGCCTAGAGTCTATGACTAATAGCACTAGGATCATGGATGCATTTTGAGAAAGATTTGCCAGCAATACACCTTTATGTTTTATTTTAATAACAGTTTATTATACAAGAATATGTGCTCACTGTGGAAAAGATAAACTATAGATGAATGAAAACAGTAACAAAAATTATCCAATTCCTACCACCGGTGGCTTCTAGGCTTTTTCTATGCATATTTACACATATATATTATTCACATTGTTTTGTAACTCATATTATTAGGAACATCGAGGAAAGACTTAGAACTAGAAAATTCTTAAATTATCAGTGTACCTAGTATGTTTGATGTTCTCAGATATCTTCAATATATATTATGTCAAATAGGACGTTGAATAATCTCATGGGGGAGATCTACACATAGAGTCCGTCTTCATTGAGTACTGTGAAGCATTATGGTAGCGTGAAAAGACTTGAGTTTTGGAAGCAGACAGAAATTGTTCAAATTTTACTTTGTTCACTTAGTGGCTGTGCAACCTTGGCAAAATTATATAGGTTAAACATCATGAAACTGCCAACATTTGACCTTTTTTGACTTACAAGACTGGCAATTTCATATGGTTCAATCTAATTCGTAAACTCTTCGAGTATAGCTTTTTCAGGTATTAAATGTGGGATAATACTCCCTAGCAGAGTTGATGTGGGAATTAATTTAAATTAGATAATATTTGTAAATCAGTTGGCATATAGTTGATATTCAACAAATGTTAACTGCTTATCCTAAAATCTTCATTGGGAATACAGAATACGCTTGGTGGGTGAGTGAATGGGGGTCTTTCAAGAAGTAGATGCCACGATGGAATAATACATAAGAGACTTCTTAAGGTAAATGCTTCTCAGAGAAGATGGAGTGGGGACAGGCTGGTGGAACCATCAGACCATGATGGAGGTCTGACCTCAAAGAAGGAGAGAAGGAAGAAAGGAAGGAAGGCTGGATGGAAGAGTTTTAGACCATCTTGCAGTTCTGAGGAAAGTTTGTCAGGGCTATCAAGAGCTGTGGAGCCAAGGTTGCCCATTTGAGGAGTCCCATGTCTCCTAGTAGCTGGTCTGCCTGAGTCTCCCTGCCAAGCTTGATTGTTGGCTGGGAGTAATGTGGGAAGCAGAGCCTTAGCACCTGGGAAGGTGGGATTTTCAGAGGGCAGCCCCTGGGGCCTCCCACTCAGAGATCAGAGAGGCACCTTCTTATAGCCACCACTTGTGAATATCAGACATTAATCAGTGTAATGTGTTACTCATTAATCTTGGAAGATTGAAATGAGAATTTTGGGAATAATTAGTCTATAAGTTAAAATTTCCCAGCATCCTTTATGCCTTCTTTCCCATATCTACCCCACATTTCCCTCCCAGTTAAATCTTTACTGACTTGACCCTTGGTCTGCTCTTAGTCATGCCCTGAATCTCTTTTCCTCTGGCCTCTCTTCCCACTTAAATGCCTTGAGCTCTATAAATCCCTTAGAATAACATTAGGTTTTTCATAATCATTGACAAACTATCTCTTCTGTTTGTGTTTTTTTGGTTCTTTCTACTGATATTATAAGATTCCTGACCTGAGATAATCATCCTTTTGTCTCTGAGTAAGGGAGTCCCAGGAAAAGAAAACAGGAGAGAGCTGATGGGGATAATATCCAGGGACAAGAATCATCATGACTCTTTAATTATTGCCAAAAATATTCTTGCCTGTAGTTATGATAATGATGTTGTAAGTTCTGAGTATTAATAAGCTGATGAGATGGTATGATGCTTCAAGATGTAGCCACTGGGCTTTTTTTTTTTTTTTTTTTTTTTGGTCATTACAGAAAGACACAGGAAGAACATATAAAGAGTCATAGAATGTTTTAGTGTGGGGCCATTATGAAATATTATACTGTCATTTTTCTAGTTAACAAAAGTCACACGCTAATGTCACATAACCAGAGCAAAAGATGATTGACAAACCTGTCATGCGTACACATTTTTCTACCTTCTCTAGAGATTTAATACATTTCAGCAGTCATTGTAAATGTGTTAGAATTTATTCTTTGCAAAACCGTCAGAGTCAATGAGCTAATATCAAAGTTTATATTAACAAGTCAAAATAGTTCCAACCTTTAAATTGTTGACATGGAAACACATCTTTCTTCACCTTATCAGAACTCTGCACATGTGCCTATGTGGACTGGGCCCTGGATTAATCAGAAATATACTATTCGATTGTGCCTTCAAGTCAGCAAGTTAAGAAGGGAAGCATTATTATTCATATATTCCGTGTATCTACAGAAAACAATCAGTCTAATGGTGCCACCATGTTGGCTGCTTCTCAGTCCTGTTTTATTAAACTGGAACAATCTTCACACAATCTGAATTTTTTCAGCTCCAGCACCAGAGTAATTAACAGATGTTTACTTTGAAAAAGAGATGCAAAGCTTTTTCTGTCAAAGTTATTTTTGAAAGTTGAAAATGTTTTTTGAATTTAGTTTACAGTATTAAAAAGAAAATAAGATGAGGAAAAAACTATATTCCAAACAGCTGATTCCTAAACCATGTTAGAGAAAGGCAGTTAAGGGGTTTGGGTTCACCATGTAGCATCAGGAGCACAAACATCCTGAACCATTGTGGTTCATGTTTGCTTTGTTTGAAACTGTTAGACCAGTCATTTGGGAGAGGCTGAATCAGTTCATCTGGGTGGGTGCTTGGCTCTGATGGCCAGAGCGAGGATCCTAATGCCCATATGTCACTCACCTGGATTGCTTCATCAAGATAATATTTTGGCGCAAAACCATGTTTGAGAAATAATCTAGTATAACTCAGTTGTATCAGAGTTTGGCCATTTCCAGATACCAATAAAGACAGATAGGATACCTTCTTCCAAAGGAGGAGGGCAGATCAGGGATGGCTAATCTATTTACATATATCAAAATTCATTTTTGAGATTTTTCTCTTTAGTACTGCACCTAGGTGAGTATGAAATTTAAAACAGCATGGAGGAAACTTCTGGCATACTGCAGTGAAAAATGAACGAATTAATATTGTCTCCTTTGCAGATTTTTAGAAGTTTTGAATACTAGACTCACTGTGAGTCTAGCTCTAAGAATCTCATTTTTTTTCAGAACAGAACGTAATTTTTCTTTCTTTGAATTCATAATACCATCAGGGGATTAGGTATTCTGGTGCTGACAATCCAAGTCAATGAACAAAAGAAAAGAGGATGGATGATTTTACTCAGGGCCCTAAGTGGGAGTGTGGTCCAGGACAACCTGTTTGAGCCGTGGAGTAAAGGGTGTCACAGGGCCTGCCAATTGCATGATTAATCCCCTTGGGTTTCAATCTTTACTCATAAGTAAAAAGCTTCCTCATCTGTATTTTGGTGGCATGTAGTTTCACAGTCATTCATGTATTCATTCACACATCCATCTATCCATTCACTCCTTCAGTCAACCAATGCGTAGTTATGGAGCAGTTGCTATGTGTCAGGCACTGTGTATACATTGGGGGTGCAACAGTTCCTGCTTTCATGGATCATAGATGCTAATGGTAAGGGATCTAGGGGCAAGAGAGTGTTGAATCTCTCTGCCTTCTCTAACTGTATTGCCTCGTTTTAGAAGACAAGGTTCGTGTGTCCTCGGTGCCTGGCATAGGGGTAGGCATAGCAAAACTGTGTTGACTGGGATGTACTTGAAGCACTGCCATCTGTAGGTACTATTCCTTTCATTTGGAGCGTGGAAAGTCCATTTATTTAGATTCTTGCTAGCAGTCATAAGACAATCAATGTTATAGTAGTTGGCACAGATCACACTTCCCCCGTCACATTCCATCAACTCCTTCACACATCCACAGAGCTGGTGGCTAATTCAGAATTCATTCCTCATAAGCCCTTCTGTGTGAGCCCAAAGAGTCAAATATAGCCATCATGTGCTCCCACCAGCATTTTAGCAACTGGAACAAATCTGAGATGTTATTGTCAACTCTGGTAACAGCTCCTAGATTTTAATTAATTACATTAGGAATAAATCCCCATATAATTATCTTGATTCCCATGGCATTTATTTAATTTGGGGGAAAGTGTGTAAATGCCCCATCTTAGGCACATTTTCCCCCACTGGATTTGTGTGATTAATTTCATACTAATTAGTTCTCTCTTTGTGGTAAATTTTATTTTTGACATCAGAATTGTTGTTGGCCAACTAAAAGATGGCTGTCTGATTTTGTTTTGTGGGGTAGAACTGAAGAAGTAAAAGCATGTGGAGAGTCAAAGTAGAGGTCATTTTTTGTTTGATGCTGGGTTTAAACCCTTCTGATGATTATTGCTGATAAGTAATATGGGTGAATATGGTTATATCTGTTCTATCAGAGATGTGATGCCATGGAAGTCCCCTTCTTTAGCAGCACGGCATGACTCACAGGTCCTATTCCCTTAGCTAAGTCACCTCCATTTTCCTGGATATACCTTCTTTGAGTTTGTTCCTAAATGGCTTTAGTTCTGAGCCAGGAGGAGCAATGTGCATCAGAGAACTGTTAGTCCACCTGGGCAGAGAAAGGGCTCAGGGAAAGGAGTAAAGGTACAAATAAGAGAAGTATTTTTAGTGCTTCAGATATTCCTGTAGATATATGCACAAATCCAGGCGATAGAATATTATGCCCTGTGAGAGGAGTTAAGGTCCAAGTACAGCTCAGGGGCCCTTCATACTTTGATGCTCAGGGGTTCGGTCTCCTGGCTTCCCATCCTGGAGCACGTGGATTTCAACGAGCCAGACAGGGAAGCCTGAGAGTTGAACGGCCTGACATTGCTACAGATAGTTCCCATCACTTTGGCGCAACTTAAGGCGAACTCAGAAGTCACAGAAGGGTCAGGGCTTGGTAAGTCAAATGGCTATAGCTATAGCAAGTGAGTGAGTGGAGCCTGAGAATGAGTATTGTGGTACCTGGGACCCAGATAGCAATGTTCATTTATAGTAGAGTATTGTCCACCATATTGGCAACTAGATTTAGGGTTGCTAGGTCTGATTTTTCAGGATGTAAGAAATTCCGATTTTTATGTGAATCTCTGTTATTAGATGTTGGCCATAATTTTTAAAAACACACTGTTGTGGCACAAATAAAATACATATTTGAAATGCCAGGTTGCAAACTTGGTTTAAGAATTCAGATATATTTATAACCTTAGTGGTCTTGGCTCTTTGTTTTCTGGGAACATATATTTGATGGAACCAAGTACCTGGACCTCAATGATTATCTGAAGGGCAAAAACCACGCTTTCCTTTGGCAAAGGGAAAGCTGGACGCTGGTGCCAAAGATTCACATCCTACTTGAGGTAAAGCTACATTAGATTCCAAAAATATAATAGAATTTAGCATGAAATCTTTTTAATCTCTGAGAAATTGGGGATCACAGAACTCTGTGATGGAACCAATTGTCTGAACCTGAGCTTGGCAGATTACAGGTGACTGTAGATTGCCAATCTTCCACTGAGATGCCAGTTAACCACCTACCCATGCATGGCCTTAATAGTTCATAAAATCCTTCCGTATGCATCATTTTATTAGTTTCTCATCTACAAGGGTAAACATTTTTTCTTTACTACAAAGAAGTAAACTGAAGCTCACAAAAGTGAAGTGATGAAGTAAGTTGATATGGCTGGTAAGTAATGACCTGGAAAGCCAAGGGGCTTTCCATCAAAGCAACCAACCTCTTCCTGCAGGGCCATACTTACGTGGTTCAGTTCTCTTCTGCCAAATCCCTACTAGGTATTGCAAAGGAAAACCATGCAGTGACATAGCTTCAGAGACCCTGACTTATGAAACATGAGTATTTCTCCTAGCCAAATTGCTATTTTTGACAACTATTACCATATGTGTCCACTGGCAGAGTATAAAATTAAAAGTTAGATTATTAATAAAAAGCAAAGTCAGTCAATGACAGACCCTAATTTTACTAATATTTCACAGAATATATGATGTTGAAATTACCCTAATATAAACACTGATATTAATATCATCATTGATTAGGGAGCCATTTCATAGTTAAGTCAATATATCATTTTGGCAAAAAGGTAATTAAATGGTAAGATCTTCTACTAGAGAAATTTCTTACTTTATATCTTTTAAGCTTCTTCAAGGCTGCAAAGGCATATTAGCATTACCATTTTCTTCTAGCTGTTTTCAAACCTTAATGTGCATGTATATCAACAAGGGATCTTGTTGAAATACAGAATCTGATGAGTAGATCTGAGGTGGGACCTGAGAGGCTACATTTCTTTCTTTTTTAAATTTTAATTTAAAACATTTTTTTAGATTTAATTTTTATTTTATATTGGAGTATAGTTGATTTACAATATTGTGTTAGTTTCAGGTGTACAGCAAAGTGATTCAGTTATATATATATATATACATATATCTATTCTTTTTCAGATTTTTTCCCATATAGGTTATTACAGAATATTGAGTAGAGTTCCTTGTGCTATACAGTAGGTCCTTGTTTATCTATTTTACATATAGTAGTGTGTATAAGTTAATCCCAAGCTCATAATTTATTTCTCCCCCCCACCCCCAGCTTTCCCATTTGGTAACCATAAGTTTGTTTTCAAAGTCTGTGATTCTATTTCTGTTTTGTAAATACGTTCATTTGTACCATTTTTTTTTTTTAGATTCCACATATAAGTGATATGATATGATATTTGTCTTTCTCTGTCTGACTTACTTCACTCAGCATGACAATCTCTAGGTCCATCCATGTTGCCGCAAATGGCATTATTTCATTCTTTTTTATGGCTGACTAATATTCCATTGTATATATGTACTGCATCTTCTTTATCCATTCCTCTGTCGGTAGACATTTAGGTTGCTTCCACGCCTTGGCTGTCGTAAATCATGATACAATGAACATTGGGATACATGTGTCTTTTCGTAGTATGGTTTTCTCTGGATATATGCTCAGGAGTGGGATTGCTGGATCATATATTAGCTCTTTTTTAGTGTTTTGAGGAACCTCCATACTGTTCTCCATAGTGGTTGTACCAATTTACATTCTCACCAACGTATAGGAGGGTTCCCTTTTGAGAGGCTTCATTTGTAATAAGCCTCTGGGTATTGCTACTGCTGCCACTGGAAAGACCACGCCAGGAATGACAGAGTGTCATAGCTTTCTAGGGCAGGCTAATAACTTTTGAGGCACCCTTTCTCACGTTACATGTGGAAATTTACCATCTCTTTTAAGTAAATGGTTGAACGTGAAGTCCTCTCAAGAGTTTGTGTTTTGTTTTGTTTGCATGTGTATTGTAATAATGCAGAACTTCAATCAAGATGTGTTTGTAGTATTTATACTTGTTATACACCAAATCAGCTGACAGCTCATCTCACCATTTCTATGAATGTCTTAAGCGGCACGTGACTCACATTCTCTAATTTCTTACCTGCAAAAATGTTTTTTGTTGTTGTTTTGAACTGTTCATTCCAAAACGTCAGGCCATTTTGCCTTGCCTTAGCATTTTGTCCCATGGTAAGGAAGTCCCTGTTTCATGTATATGGTTCCTTGAAAACCTTTGTGGACAGCATGCAGTCATGTTGCCTGCTGGGTCTCCTCTTTTCTAGGCCATGTAAAGATTGAGCTGCAGTCCCCTCTCCTGCTTTATACTCCGAGTCCTTGTTACATGTTTTCAGTCCTTTTTGTATTTTTATACCAGTTCCCTGTTTCCTCCCTAACTGGGGAGTGGGAAAAGTGAAGAGAATGTTGTGTGTAATTGAAACTGTGCCGATGTAGTCCTTGGAAGGACTTTTCCTCAGGGAACTGAGGCATGGTGGGAAATGAAGCAGTAATTGAGTAGAGAGAGCTCTGTCTTTGTGTAGCCTAGCTACACAAAGTACTACCCACATTGGGTACCACATTGACTGTCCACATTCCCAGAAAGCAGGCAGTTGACTCTTTGTACATAAAGACATCTATTTTATTGACTACTTTTCCACTAAGATTCTTTAGGACCTTATTAAAATCTCTCTCAGCCTATTTTGAATAAGAAGTAAACACAAGTTTCAATGTTTGTATGTCCTTTACTTGTACATATGTAAGATAAAACCTAGTACAAAATGTCATATATATTAGTCAAGGGTCAACCAGAGAAACAGAACTAGTAGGAGATACATATAAGGACATTTTTGGCAAGCAGTTGGCTTACGTGATTGTGATGGCTGCCTCGGCAAGTCTGGAATCTATAGGTCAGGATGTCTGGAAGGGCAGTTTGAAAACTCTTAGGCATGAGCTGAGACTACAGTTCACAGGTGGAATTTCTTCTACAGGGAAGCCTCAGTTCTACTCTTAAAGCTTTTCACCGATTGGATCAGGTCCAGCCAGATGATCTAAAGTAATCTTCCTTACCTACAGTCAACTGATTATAAATTTGAATCACATTTACAAAATACCTTCACAGCAGCACCCAGATTAGTGTTTGATTGAATAACTGGACACTATTGTCTCACCAGGCTGACACAGAAAACTGGCAATCACATGATACATACAACTTTTTGCTAAGTTTCTGTAATCTAATGTGTCAAGTCACTTATCTGCCTATGGGGAGAAACTAAAATACTCTGATATATAGAGTAAGGACACCTTCCCTTTTGCTAAATGGTGATTATGGTTCTCTTTCTGTAGTTGAACTCATTCACATGTAAGTACCCCTGCCCATTTGTTCAGAGAATTCCAACCTATGCACAGTGGTGGGGTTCCTGGCTTCTTAGTGGCCAGAGGTATAGGTCATGGCAACAGGTAAAACCATGAAACAGGAGATGTTTCTCAGACTTTAGTCACCTTTGCCTAGTCGTCATGATTTTTAAAAGTCTACATGCCATTTCTATTTATTTCCAAATACATTATCTGTCTTTCCAGTTTGGGCAACATGGCAGATTGAGGTATTGTTGAACATCATCTCACTAAAAAAGCACAAAATTACATTGAAAAATAACCAGATTTGAAAGAAACAAAGGGTTTCATGGCCTGAGCATCAAGCATGTGACTTGATGCTGGGGAAGTTCAGGGTATATTAACTCTAAATATGAGTTCTAAGAGCAAGAGACTGAGGACTTATCCTTAGAGGGATAGCAGATGTGGTTTTGGATTGGCAGGAGGCAGAAAGCTTGACTGAGACCCTTTTCTAAGGATGGAATCCTAGAAGAGCTGCCCATTTAGTATACGAAAAAGGTCTCCAACAGGTTAAGGGAAGGAACAAGAAGGCTGGAGGAAAAAAAGATGGAGAAAAAAATCTCCCATGGGAAGTCAAAATTCAAGCCTTTTGTTACACATAGACATGGAATTCAAACGTATATTTTTTACTCGATATGACCAGTGTCAAATCTGGTCCCACATTGATGAAACGTGGAACATGGTGAAAGCAAACACAGGACCGCTCTGGAAGGACACTTTTACAACACAGGGCACACAGGAATTTTCTGGGGGGAGCGTGAGTCCAGGAGCACATAACAGTGACGATGACCTCACAATGGGAACAAAAGGTACATACAAACCATGTGAGGAATGCATGCCATGAAGAAGATTCAGAAGACGAAACATCCCAAGAGCTTGAGTAAAGCAATCTAACACTTCAAAATAAGTTAAATTGATTAAAGAGATAAAAGTAGGAATACAAACCACAATGAAAGACCTATAGACCGTTGGGGGGAAAACAGGTTTGTGAAAGATACGTAAAGAACTCCCAGAAACTAAAAAGGGGCATTAAAATTTTAAAAATTAGTGGATAATTAAAAGTTGCCAAGATTTTAATGTTCCAGCGGTTTTCCTGTGTAGAGTGGGGGTATTTACTACTACTTTTTTGTTGTCTGATGTTCAAAATATGAAGATTTTAAATCGATCAAGCACAGAAACCTAAATATTTAGACTCTGCTAATGATTGAAATGGGGACATTTGAAAAATTCTTAGGCGTGCAAACATCCGTTTCAATCAAATTTTCCAAACCTTACAAAAAATTCACAAATGAAATATGTCACGTTCCCTTCAGTGCTTCAGACATTTTATAAACAACACATAGACATACTCTTTATTTTTTTTTAACATCTTTATTGGAGTATAATTGCTTTACAATGGTGTGTTAGTTTCTGCTTTATAACAAAGTGAATCAGTACATATACATATGTTCCCATATCTCTTCCCTCTTGCATCTCCCTCCCTCCCTATCCCACCCCTCTAGGTGGTCACAAAGCCATAGAGCTGATCTCCCTGTGCTATGCAGTTGCTTCCCACTGGCTATCTATTTTACGTTTGGTAGTGTATATATGTCCATGCCACTCTCTCACTTT
Source organism: Eschrichtius robustus (assembly GCF_028021215.1). NCBI lineage: Eukaryota > Metazoa > Chordata > Mammalia > Artiodactyla > Eschrichtiidae > Eschrichtius > Eschrichtius robustus. Next base: position 96,106,101 of record NC_090825.1, read on the forward strand.
GTCACATCTTCCCCTTCCCCCTCCCCATATCCTCAAGTCCATTCTCTAGTAGGTCTGTGTCTTTATTCCCGTCTTGCCACTAGGTTCTTCATGACCTTTTTTTTTTTTTTTTTTTTTTTTTTTTCCCTTAGAGAAAGAGAAAAACAAATACAGTAGACATACTCTTGACTAATGATTACAGAACATAGTGAGCATCTTGGAACTTCACTCGTGTGATTAAGTTATGTTATATAACAAAGGTGAAGGGCTTTTGCAGTTGTAATTGGGCCCTAAATCAGTTGCTTTTGAGTTAATGAAAAAAGAGTTTATCCTGGTTGGGCTAGACTTAATTAAGTGAAAGCCCATAAAAGAGGAACAGTGCCCTTCCTGAAGAGAGAGAAATTTTCCTGCTAGAGGCAAATGGCTAAGTTGTGAACTCTCTCCATTTGTCACGGAGCTATGAACAGCCTTGGGACCTACGGGTGGACTCTAGCTGAAAGCTAGTAAGAAAATGAGGACTCAGCTCTATAGCTGTGTGGAGAGGAACTCTAGCAACCAACTGAGGGAGCTTGGGAGTAGATCGTCCCATCAAGCCTTTAAGGAGACCTGAGTCAGTCACACCTGGATTGCAGCCTGGAAAGAACCTGGAACAGAGAACCCAGTAAAGCCATGCCTGGACTCCTGAACCAGAGAAACTAAGATAATACAAATATGCTGTTTTAAGCCACTAAACTTGTGACAATGTGTTACACAACAGTGGTAAACTAATACACTCTCATTGATAGTGTTTATGCCAATCATATGGGCACAGTGGGACATCCCCTCTAGAGTAAACAGCAAGTTGTTAGATCTTCTACCTTTTGGACCTCTTTGGGTGATGGAGTCAGCCTATGCCATACTTGAGATGGCTGCTCTAATCCATTCCTGTGTGACTCTCAAGGCTAACAGATTAGAGTAGGGGCTGGATCAAGAGGTTTCTGCAGCAGGTGCAAGTTGTTGCTCTGCTGCTCAGTTTGTATCACCCAGCAGATCTAATGGCATTGAAGTTCAAGGTATGCGCTATGCATAGAAATGCCATGAGGCGTCTCTGGAAAATGTCCATAGGAAAATTCTGGAGGAAGTTCGTGCCTTCTGCAGAAAATAAGTACTCTGGGTTAAAAACACTGTTCCTGGTATGCTTCACCGTAGTAGAGACTGAGGACCTGACTAGAGGGTACCCATTGTCTATGCAACCAGAACTACCCATCAGGAACTGTGTGTTATCAGATGCACCACGTCATGAGATCAGGCAAGGCAATGGCAATCCAATGAATGATGAAAATGGCATACTTGGGATCAAGCCTGGGTAGAATCAGAAGACGCTAACAAATCACATAAATAGCTGAGCCAGAACTGTATGTTCCCCACTTGTATTAGACCAACCCCTCTTTATCAGCCCACAGTATGGCTTTATAAGGGTTTTTCTATAACCAACTCATAAAGGGGAAAACTCAGGACTGGTGCCAGCCTGGAATGAACCACTGTTGCATCACAGTTCCCCCTTAAGGCCAGTGCTGTAGGACAGTGTAAATGAAAGTCTTCGTATCAGGCAGAGATGTGAACAAACACTTGGTCATTCACTTTGTTTGGAGAGAGAATTGACTGGAGATGTAAACATATACTGAAATCCTGGGAAGTGGCAAATAGTTTGTCCAGCTGGTTAAGGAATTCTAGAAAAGCAGCCTGAGGTTGGGCTGATTGGATTGGCATGAAATATATGAATCTTTGTGTTTCATCTTAGAGGATACTCTCAGAGAACAAGTGTGCAGGGTGGCTCATTCTATGGATGTCAAACATCTTCTCTCTTCATTCATTCCTGTACCACAGTGGGCACAGAGACAGTGGCCATGATGGTAGGAATGGAGGCTATTCATGTACTGAACAATAAGGGTTTCCTCTCACCGAGGCTGATGTAGCTATTGCCACTGCTAAATGTCCTAGTGGCCAACAGCAGATATATACTGTATCCTTCATCTGTCACCAATCTTTGGGTAGACCAGACAGCTACCTGGAGTTGGGTTTCCAGAGATAGCAAATAAAAATAAAGGATGCCTAGTTAAATTTGAATTTCAGATAAATAATGTTATTTTTTAGTATAAGCATTTCGGGACATACTCATACCAAAAGTTATTCATGTTTATCTGATATTTCCATTTAAATTGGGGTCTTATTTTATCTGGCAAACCTAACCAAGAGGCTAATCAATTAAACCAGATTCCTTCCATTTATAAGCAAGAGGGAAAGCAAAGAATGGCTTTACTGGAATCAGTATCTGTTCTGGATATTAGTTGGATTTTCCTGCAAAGAGTGTGTACAGAATGCCTCATTTATCAGCAGGTATCCCACACAATATTGTCTTGGATTGATGAACACATTTTATAGCAGAGGAGGTATGAGAATAACTGCGGGATACACTGGCCTTATCTGTACTCTGTCTCCAGTAAGCAGCCAGACTAATAGAATGGCTTATTAATATCTTATCTAAGGTACTAGTTGGGTAATAATAATCTGGAGAGTTGAGGCCCTGTCTTGTCAGAATTTGGATATTCATTAAACCTGCCATCTTAGCTGTGGGAAAAAAATTATTTAATAAAATTTCATCTCTCTTCCCTCCCTCCGTCCCTCCCTCCCTCCCTCCCTCCCTCCCTTCCTTCCTTTCTTTCTTTTTTCTACTAAATTCCATTTATTATTTATTGATTTACTTTTATATTAAAATTTTTAAGTATAGTTGATTTACAATGTTATACTAGTTTCAGGTGTACAACATAGTGATTTGGTATTTTTTTTAGGTTATACTCTATTTAAAGTTATTATAAAATATTGGTTATATTCCCTGTGCTGTACATACTATCCTTGTATCTTATTTATTTTCTACCTTGTAGTTTGTACCTCTTAATCCCTTTCCCCTATCTTGCCCCTCCCCCCACTCCTCTCCTCACTGTAACCACTAGATTGTTCTATGTATGAGACTATTTCTATTTGTTTGTTCATTTATTTTATTTCTGAGATTGCACATATAAATGAAAGCATATGGTATGTCTTTCTCTGTCTGACTTACTTCACTAAGCATAATACCCTCCAACTCTATCCATGTTGTTGCAAGTGGCAAAATTTCATTCTTTTTTGTGACTGGGTAACATTTCATTGTGTGTGTGTGTTTGTGTATATACATATACACAAACACACACACACACCCCCCCACAGCTTTTTAAAATTTTTTTATTTTAAAAATTTTTTATTTTTTATAATTGCTTTACAGTGGTGTGTTAGTTTCTGCTTTATAACAAAGTGAATCAGCTATACATATACATATATCCCCATATCTTCTCCCTCTTGCATCTCTATCGCTTCCACCCTCCCTATCCCACCACTCTAGGTGGTCACAAAGCACCGAGCTGATCTCCGTATGCTAGGTGGCTGCTTCCCACTAGCTATCTGTTTTACGTTTGGTAGTGTATATATGTCCATGCCACTCTCTCACTTTGTCCCAGCTTACCCTTCCCCCACTCCCTGTGTCCAAGTCCATTCTCAAGTAGGTCTGTGTCTTTATTCCCGTCCTGCCCCTAGGTTCTTCATGACCTTTTTTTTTTTTTTTTTTAGATTCCATACATACATATGTGCTAGCATACTGTATTTGTTTTTCTCTTACTGACTTACTTCACTCTGTATGACAGACTCTAGGTCCATCCACCTCACTACAAATAACTCAGTTTCATTTCTCTTTATGACCAAGTAATATTCCATTGTATATATGTGCCATATCTTCTTTATCCATTCATCTGTCGATGGACACAGGTTGGTTCCATGTCCTGGCTATTGTAAGTAGTGCTGCAATGAACATTGCGGTACAGGACTCTTTTTGAATTATGGTTTTCTCAGGGTATATTATATGACCAGTAGTGGGATTGCCGGGTCATATGGTAGTTCTGCTTTTAGTTTTTTAAGGAACCTCCATACTCTTCTCCATAGTGGCTGTATTAATTTACATTCCCACCATCAGTGCAAGAGGGTTCCCTTTTCTCCACACCCTCTCCAGCATTTATTGTTTGTAGATTTTTTGATGGTGGCCATTCTGACTAGTGTGAGAGGATATCTCATTGTAGTTTTGATTTGCATTTCTCTAATGATTAATGATGTTGCGCATCCTTTCATGTGTTTGTTGGCAATCTGTATATCTTCTTTGGAGAAATGTCTATTTAGGTCTTCTGCCCATGTTTGGATTGGGTTGTTTGTTTCTTTGATATTGAGCTGCATGAGCTACTTGTAAATTTTGGAGATTAATCCTTTGTCAGTTGCTTCATTTGCAAATATTTTCTCCCATTCTGAGGGTTGTCTTTTCGGCTTGTTTATGGTTTCCTTTTCTGTGCAAAAGCTTTTAAGTTTCATTAGGTCCTTTTTCCTTATTTTTGTTTTTATTTCCATTTCTCTAGGAGGTAGGTCAAAAAGGATCTTGCTGTGATTTATGTCATAGAGTGTTCTGCCTATGTTTTCCTCTAAGAGTTTTATAGTGTCTAGACTTATATTTATGTCTTTAATCCATTTTGAGTTTATTTTTGTGTATGGTGTTAGGGAGTGTTCTAATCTCATTCTTTTACATATAGCTGTCCAGTTTTCCCAGCACCACTTACTGAAGAGGCTGTCTTTTCTCCATTGTATATTCTTGCTTCCTTTGTCAAAAATAAGGTGACCATATGTGCATGGGTTTATCTCTGGGCTTTCTATCCTGTTCCATTGATCTATATTTCTGTTTTTGTGCCAGTACCATACTGTCATGTTTACTGTACCTTTGTAATATAGTCTGTAGTATAATCAGGGAGCCTGATTCCTCCAGCTCCGTTTTTCTTTCTCAAGACTGCTTTGGCTATTCGGGGTCTTTTGTGTTTCCATACAAATTGTGAAATTTTTTGTTCTAGTTCTGTGAAAAATGCCAGTGGTAGTTTGATAGGGATTGCACTGAATCTGTAGATTGCTTTGCGTAGTATAGTCATTTTCACAATGTTGATTCTTCCAATCCAAGAACATGGTATATCTCTCCATCTGTATGTATCATCTTTAATTTCTTTCATCAGTGTCTTATAGTTTTCTGCATACAGGTCTTTTGTCTCCATAGGTAGGTTTATTCCTAGGTATTTTATTCTTTTTGTTGCAATGGTAAGTGGGAGTGTTTCCTTAATTTTTCTTACAGATTTTTCATCATTAGTGTATAGGAATGCAAGAGATTTCTGTGCATTCATTTTGTATCTTGCTACTTTACCAAATTCATTGATTAGCTCTAGTAGTTTCCTGATAGCATCTTTAGGATTGTGTATGTATAGTATCGTGTCATCTGAAAACAGTGACAGCTTTACTTCTTCTTTTCTGATTAGGATTCCTTTTAATTCTTTTTCTTCTCTGATTGCTGTGGCTAAAACTTCCAAAACAATGTTGAATAATAATTGTGAGAGTGGGCAACCTTGTCTTGTTCCTGATCTTAGTGGAAATGGTTTCAGTTTTTCAAAATTGAGGGTGATGCTGGCTGTGGGTTTGTCATATGGCCTTTGTTATGTAGAGGTAAGTTCCCTCTACGCCTACTTTCTGGAGGGTTTTTTATCATAAATGGTTGTTGAATTTTGTCAAAAGATCTTCTGTGTCTGTTGAGATGATCATATGGTTCTTCTCCTTCAATTTCTTAATATGGTGTATCACATTGATTGATTTGCGTATATTGAAGAATCCTTGCATTCCTGGGATAAACCCCACTTGATCGTGGTGTATGATCCTTTTAATGTGCTGTTGGATTCTGTTTGCGAGTATTTTGTTGAGGATTTTTGCATCTGTGTTCATCAGTGATATTGGCCTGTAGTTTTCTTTCTTTGTGACATCTTTGTCTGGTTTTGGTATCAGGGTGATGGTGGCCTCGTAGAATGAGTTTGGGAGTGTTCCTCCCTCTGCTATATTTTGGAAGAGTTTGAGAAGGATATGTGTTAGCACTTCTCTAAATGTTTGATAGAATTCGCCTGTGAAGCCATCTGGTCCTGGGCTTTGGTTTGTTGGAAGATTTTTAATCACAGTCTCAGTTTCAGTGCTTGTGATTGGTCTGTTTATAGTTTCTATTTCTTCCTGGTTCAGTCTCGGAAGGTTGTGCTTTTCTATGAATTTGCCCATTTCTTCCAGGTTGTCCATTTTATTGGCGTATAGTTGCTTGTAGTAATGTCTCATGATCCTTTGTATTTCTGCAGTGTCAGTTGTTACTTCTCCTTTTTCATTTCTAATTCTGTTGATTTGAGTCTTCTCCCTTTTTTCCTTGATGAGTCTGGCTAATGGCTTAATCAATTTTGTTTATCTTCTCAAAGAACCAGCTTTTAGTTTTATTGATCTTTGGTATCCTTTCCTTCATTTCTTTTTCATTTATTTCTGATCTGATCTTTATGATTTCTTTCCTTCTGCTAACTTTGGGGTTTTTTGGTTCTACTTTCTCTAATTGCTTTAGGTGTAAGGTTACGTTGTTTATTTGAGATGTTTCTTGTTTTTTAAGGTAGAATTGTATTGCTATAAACTTTACTCTTAGAACTGCTTTTGCTGCATCCCATAGGTTTTGGGTCAACGTGTTTTCATTGTCATTTGTTTCCAGGTATTTTTTGATTTCCTCTTTGATTTCTTCAGTGATCTCTTGGTTATTAACTAGTGTATTGTTTAGCCTCCATGTGTTTGTATTTTTAAAAGATTTATTCCTGTAATTGATATCTAGTCTCATAACATTGTGGTCAGAAAAGATACTTGATATGATTTCAATTTTCTTAAATTTACCAAGGCTTGATTTGTGGCCCACGATATGATCTGTCCTGGAGAATGTTCCATGAGCACTTGAGAAGAAAGTGTATTCTGTTGTTTTTGGATGGCATGTCCTATAATTATCAATTAAATCCATCTTGTTTAATGTATCATTTAAAGCTTGTGTTTCCTTATTTATTTTCCTTTTGGATGACCTGTCCATTGGTGAAAGTGGGGTGTTAACGTCCCCTACAATTATTGTGTTACTGTCGGTTTCTCCTTTGATGGCTGTTAATATTTGCCGTATGTATTGAGGTGCTTCTATGTTGGGTGCATAAATATTTACAATTGTTATATCTTCTTCTTGGATTGATCCCTTGATCATTATTTAGTGTCCTTCTTTGTCTCTTGTAATAGTCTTTGTTTTAAAGTCTATTTTGTCTGATATGAGAATTGCTACTCAGCTTTCTTTTGATTTCCATTTGCATGGAATATAATTTTCCATCCCCACACTTTCAGTCTGTATGTGTCCCTAGGTCTGAAGTGGGTCTCTTTTAGACAGCATATATACAGGTCTTGTTTTTATGTCCATTCAGCCAGTCTTTGTCTTTTGGTTGAAGCATTTAATCCATTTATATTTACGGTAATTATCGATATGTATGTTCCTATGACCATTTTCTTAATTGTTTTGGGTTTGTTATTGTAGGTCTTTTCCTTCTCTTGTGTTTCCTGCCTAGAGAAATTCCTTTAGCATTTGTTGTAAAGCTGATTTCGTGGTGCTGAATTCTCTTAGCTTTTGCTTGTCTGTGAAGGTTATTAATTTCTCTGTCAAATGTGAATGAGATCCTTCCTGGGTAAAGTAATCTTGGTTGTAGTTTTTTCCTTTACATCACTTTAAATATGTCCTGTCACTCCCTTTGGGCTTGCCGAGTTTGTGCTGAAAGATCAGCTGTTAACCTTATGGGGATTCTCCTCTTTATTATTTGTTGTTTATCTCTTGCTGCTTTTAATATTTTTTCTTTGTATTTAATTTTTGATAGTTTGATTAATATGTGTCTTTGCATGTTTCTCTTTTGATTTATTCTGTATGGGACTCCCTGCACCTCCTGGACTTAATTAACTAAATTCTTTCCCATATTAGGGAAATTTTCACCTGTAATCTCTTCAAATATTTTCCCAGTCCCTTTCTTCTTCTCTTCTTTTCTGGGACCCATATAATTCAAATGTTGATGCATTTAATGTTGTCCCAGAGGTCTCTGAGACTGTCCTCAATTCTTTTCATTCTTTTTTCTTTATTCTGCTCTATGGTATTTATTTCCACTCTTTTATCTTCTGGGTCACTTATCCATTCTTCTGCCTCAGTTATTCTGCTATTGATTCCTTGTAGAGAATTTTTAATTTCATTTTTTGTGTCATTCATCATTATTTGTTTGCTCTTTAGTTCTTCTAGGTCCTTGTTAAACGTTTCTTGTGTTTTCTCCATTCTATTGCCAAGATTTTGTATTATCTTTACTATCATTATTCTGAATTCTTTTTCAGGTAGACTACCTATTTCTTCTTCATTTCTTTGGTGTGGTGGGTTTTTACTTTGCTCCTTCATCTGCTGTGTGTTTCTCTGTCTTCTTATTTTGCTTAACTTAACTGTGTTTTGGGTCTCCTTTTCGCAGGCTGCAGGTTTGTACTTCCCATTGTTTTTGGTGAGTTCCCCCGGTGGCTAAGGTTGGTTCAGTGGGTTGTGTGGGCTTCCTGGTGGTAGGGACTAGTGCCTGTGTTCTGGTGGATGAGGCCGAATCTTGTCTTTCTGTTGGGCAGGACCATGTCCAGTGGTGTGTTTTGGGGTGTCTGTGACCTTATTATGATTTTAGGCAGCCTCTCTGCTAATGGGTGGGGTTGTGTTCCTGTCTTGCTAGTTGTTTGGCATAGGGTGTCCAGCACTGTAGCTTGCTGGTAGTTGAGTGGAGCTGGGTCTTGGCGTTGGGATGGAGATCTCTGGGAGATTTTCACCATTTGATATTATGTGGAGCCAGGAGGTCTCTGGTGGACCAGTGTCCTGAACTCGGGTCTCCCACCTCAGAGGCACAGGCCTGACACCTGGCTGGAGCACCAAGACTCTTTCATCCACATGACTCAGAATGAAAGGGAGAAAAAAAGAAAGAAAGAAAGAAAAAAAGAAAATAGAATAAAGTTAGTAAAATAAAAAATAAAAAATAATTATTAAAATTAAAAAATTTAAAAATAATTAAAAAAAGAACAAAAGAAAGAAGAGAGCAACCAAACCAAAAAACAAATCCACCAATGATAACTAGAGCCAAAAACTATACTAAAAACAACAAAACAAAACAAAACAAAACCGGACGGAGAGGACCCTAGGACAAATGGTAAAAGCAAAGCTATACAGACAATATCACACACAGAAGCATATACATACACACTCAGAAAAAGAGAAAAAGGAAAAAATATATATATATCATTGCTCCCAATGTCCACCGCCTCAATTTTGGAATGATTCGTTGTCTATTCAGGTATTCCCCAGATGCAGGGTACATCAAGTTGATTGTGGAGATTTAATCCGCTGCTCCTGAGGCTGCTGAGAGAGATTTCCCTTTCTCTTGTTTGTTCACACAGCTCCTGGGATTCAGCTTTGGATTTGGCCCCGCCTCTGCATGTAGGTTGCCTGAGGGCATCTATTCTTTGCCCAGACAAGACAGGGTTAAAGTAGCAGCTGATTCAGGGGCTCTGGCTCACTCAGGCCGGGGAGAGGTCGGGGTACAGAATGCGGGGGGAGACTGTAGAGGCTTGCATGACGTTGCACCAGCCTGAGGAATGCCATGTTCCCCAGGGGAAGTTGCCCCTGGATCACGGGACCCTGGCAGTGGCCTCGCCACAGGAGACGTGCACAGGCTCCCAGGTGGGGAGGTGTGGCTAGTGACTCGTGCTTGCAGACAGGCTTCCTGGTGGCTGCAGCAGCCTTAGCATCTCATGCCCGTCTCTGGGGTCCACGCTGATAGCCACAGCTCGTGCCCATTTCTGGAGCTCGTTTAGGCAGCACTCTAAATCTCCTCTCCTCGCGTACCGTGAAACAAAGAGGCAAAAAAAGTCTGTTGCTTCTTCGACAGCCCCAGACCTTTTCCTGGACTCCCTCCCGGCTAGCTGTGCCACACTAGCCCCCTTCAGGCTGTGTTCATGCAGCCAACCCCAGTCCTCTCCCTGGGTTCTGACCTCCGAAGCCCGAGCCTCAGCTCCAAGCCCCCACCCACCCCAGCAGGTGAGCAGACAAGCCTCTCACGCTGGTGAGTGCTGTTCGGCACCAATCTTCCATGCGGGGATCTCTCTGCTTTGCCCTCCGCACCCCTGTTGCTGCGCTCTCCTCTGTGGCTCCAAAGCTTCCCCCTTCCGCCACCCACAGTCTCCACCTGCGAAGGGGCTTCACAATGTGTGGAAACCTTTCCTCCTTCACAGCTCCCTCCCAGTGGTGCAGGTCCCATTCCTATTCTTTTGTCTCTGTTTTTTCTTTTTTCTTTTGCCCTACCCAGGTATATGGGGATTTTCTTGTCTTTTGGGAGGTCTGAGTTCTTCTGCCAGTGTTCAGTAGGTGTTCTGTAGGGGTTGTTCCACATGTAGATGTATTTCTGATGTATTTGTGGGGAGGAAGGTGATCTCCACATCTTACTCTTCTGCCATCTTACCACAGCTTCTTTATCCATTCATCTATTCATGGGGACTTAGGTTGCTTCCATACCTTGACTATTGTAAATAATGCTGCTGTGTACATTGAAATGCATATATCTTTTCAAATTACTGTTTTCATTTTTTTTAGATATGTACCCAGTAGTAGACTTGCTGGATCATATGGTAGTTTTATCTTCACTTTTTTGAGAAACCTCCGTATTGTTTTCCGTAGTAGGCTATAAAAATTTACATTCATAAGAACAGTATACTAGGATTTTCATTTCTGCACATCCTGGCCAACATTTATTATTTGTTGTCTTTTGATGATAGCACCTTACACCTGTCAGAATGGCTATCTCATTGCAGTTTTGATTTGCATTTTCCTGATGATTAGTGATGGATAGCATTTTTCTTAGGCCTGTTGGTCATCTGTATGTCTTCTTTGGAAAAATGTCAATTCAGATTTTCTTTCCATTTTTTAATCATGTTGTTGGTTTTTTTTCTATATTGACTTGTGTCAGCTCTTTATATATTTTGGATATTAATGCTTTATCATTTTCAAATGTCTTCTTCCATTCAGTTGGTTGACTTTTCATTTTGTCTGTGTTTTCCTTTGCTGTGTAAAAGCTTTTAAGTTTAATTAAGTCCCATTTGTTTATTTTTGCTTTTGTTTTCCTTGCCTGAGGAGATAGATCGAAAAAAAAATATTGCTAAGACTTAAGTCAGAGAGTGTACTGCTTATGTTTTCATCTAGAAGTTTTGTGGTTTCAGGTCTTATATGTAAGTCTTTAATCCAATTTGAGTTTTTTTTTTTTAATATGGTGTAAAAAATGTTCTAATTTCATTCCTTTACATGTAGCTGTCCACTTTTCCCAGCACTACTAATTGAAGAGACTGTCTTTTCCCCATTGTGTATTTTTGCCCTGTTATCTTAGATTACTTGACCATTTGTGCCTAGGTTTATTTCTGGGTTCTCCATTCTGTTCTGTGTTTTTTGTGCCGGTACACTAGTGTTTTGATGCCTGTAGTATAGTCTGAAGTCAGGGAGCATGCTGCCTCCAGCTTTCTTCTTTTTTTCTTAGTGTTACTTTGGCTATTCAGAATCTTTTGTGGTTCATACAGATTTTAGGATTACTTGTTCTAGTTCCTGGAAAATGTCATGGGTACTTGATAGGGCTTCCATTAAATCTGTACATTGCTTTGGGAAGTATGGCCATTTTAACAGTGTTAATTCTTCCAATCCATGAACATGAGATATCTTTCCATTTCTTTGTATTATTTTCAATTTCCTTCATCAATGTCTTATAGTTTTCAGGGTATAGGTCTTTCACTTCCTTGGTTAAGCTTATTCCTAGATATTTTATACTTTCTGATACGATTGTAAATTGGATTTTTTTCTTTCCCTTTGTGATAGTTCATTATTAACATATAGAAGAGCAACAGATTTCTATATATTATTCTTGTTCACTGCAACTTTACTGAATTAAGTTATTCTAATAATTTTTTTATGGAGACTTTGGGGTTTAGTATATAGGATATATCACCTGCAAATAGTAACAGTTTTGCTTCTTCCCTTCCAATTTGGATATCTTTTATTTCTATTTCTTGTCAGATTGCTGTGGCTAGGACTTTGAATACTATGTTAAATAGAAATGGTGAGAGTGCCTCCTTGTCTTGTTCTTGATTTTAGAGGACAAAGTTTTTCACCGTTGAATATTATGTTGGCTGTGGGTTTGTCATAAATGGCCTTTGTTATGTTGTGCTATACCACATTGTTGAGAGTTATTAACATGAATGGGTGTTGAATTTTGTCAAATGCTTTTTCTTGTGTCTATTGAAATGATCATGTGATTTTTATCCTTCATTTTATTAATATGGTGTATCACATTGATTGATTTGCATATATTGAACCATCTTTGCACCCTGGAATAAATCCCACTTTATCATGGTGTCTGATCCTTTAGATGTATTATTGAATTCAGTTTGATAATATTTTATCAGGACTTCGTGTCTGTATCCATTAGATTCATTAGATTTGGTTTTTTTTGTAGTGTCTTTGTCTGGTTTTGTTATCAGAGTAATGGTGGCCTCATACCGTGAATATGGCAGTGTTCCTGCCTCTTAAATTTTTTGGAATAGTTTGAGAAGCATAGGTATTAACTCTTCTTTATATATTTGGTAGAATTCCCCCATGAAGCCATCTGGTACTGAACTTTGGTTTATTGGAAGTTCCTTGATTACTGATTCAATTTCAATAGTAATAATCAGTCTGTTCAATTTATTTCTTCCTGATTCCGTTTTGGAAGATGGTATCTTTCTAGGAATTTATCCATTTTTTTCTAGCTTGTCCAATTTGTTTTCATATAACTGTTCATAGTATTCTCTTATCATGGTTTGTATTTTTGTGATATTGGTTGTAATTTTCCTTTTTCATTTCTTAGTTGGTTTATTTGGGTCCTCTCTCTTATTTTCTTGATGAGGTTGGCTAAAGGCTTAGAAATTTTGTATATCTTTTCAGAAAACCAGCTCTTGGTTTTGTTGATCTTTTCTACAGTTGTGTCTATTTTTTGCAATGATTTACAATTTTATTTTATTTATTTATTTATTTTTTCACACACACACTGTATTTTATTTTTACAAGAGATAAATAGACTGACACCAAGCATTGTACATGGATGACCACAACAAAAGCAACAATGATTGCAATTACCAAACATGAAACACACTCATACTATGACATAATATTGACATTCAGTCCAGTAATCCTCCACTGTAACAGCTCCTTTACTTTGCAGTGAAAATTGATTTGTATATTCTTCGCCTCTGAGTCCTTGTGGTATTTTTTTTTTTTTAATTCAAACAGAAAGTCACAAAAATTATACTCATCCTCATCAGTTCACTCAGTCCCATGTAATTAATTTTTTTTTTTCATCTTGATCTTTTGTTAGCACTTTTATGAGTTCATCAGTTTTTCAGTAGAGTTCTGAAAATGCTTATTCATTCAGTTCAGCAGTACAGTCAGTTACCAGAAACCTGTACTTGTCAGAGTCTTTTTCATACAGTTGTGTTTTTTTTTTGACGCTGTTTTATTTTTTCCTCTCTGATCTTTATTATCTCCTTCCTTTTTCTGATTTTGGACTTCTTTTTTTCTTCTTTTTCTACTTCCTATAGATGGTAAGTTAGGCTGTTTGAGATTTTTCTTATTTCTTGAGGTAGGCCTGTATTGCTATTAACTTCCCTCTTAGAACTGCTTTTGCTTCATCCCATACACTTTGGAAAGGTGTGTTTTTATTTTCATTTGTCTTGAGTTATTTTCTGATTTCTTCTTTGATTTCTTTGTTGACCCATTGGCTTTTTAGTAACATGTTGTTTAATCTCCCCTTATTTGTGTTTTTCCCATTTTTCTTCCTGTAATTGATGTCTAGTTTTGTACCCTGTGGTCAGAAAATATTCTTGATATAATCCCTGTCCTCCTGAATATGCTGAGACTTGTTTTGTGTCCTAGCACATGATCTATACTGGAGAATGTTCCATGAGCACTTGAAAAGATTGTTCATTCTACTGTTTTGGGATGGAAAGTCCTGTAGATATCTAATAAGTCCAACTGATCTAATGTGTCATTTAAGATTACTGTTTCCATACTGATTTTCTGTCTAGATGATCTGTCCATTGATGTAAGTGGGGTGTACTGTTATTATTGTACTACTATCCTGTACTATTATTGTATTACTGTCAATTGTTCCCTTTATGTCTGTTAGTATTTGCTTTATATATTTAGGCAATCAGATATTAAGTGTATATATGTTTACAAATGGTATATCCTCTTTTTTTTTTTTTTTTAACAACAAAAAAATTTATTGGTTTTAGACTGAACCACACCATTGCTAGCAAATATAGCCACTAAAAATTAAAAGTCATTAAAATTATAAACTTTAATAAACAGAAATTACTTCACCAAAATAAAAATGTATTTATTAATGATAATGTGTGAGACAATAGCACACATTATATAATCTATTTCTAAAACAGTCCTGCAAGATAACTGTTATTATATCTACTTTATAGATTAAGAAACATTTGTTCAAAGTATAATAGTTGTATGACTTTTGAAGGCAAAAAAGCCAGAAATACATATAGCATACATTTTTTTTTTCACACACACACACTGTATTTTATTTTTTTACAAGAGATAAATAGACTGACACCAAGCATTGTACATGGATGACCACAACAAAAGCAACAATGATTGCAATTACCAAACATGAAACACACTCATACTATGTCATAATATTGACATTCTCAGTCCAGTAATCCTCCACTGTAACAGCTCCTTTACTTTGCAGTGAAAATTGATTTCTATATTCTTTGCCTCTGAGTCCTTGTTGAATTTTTTTTTTTTAATTCAGACAGAAAGTCACAAAAATTATACTCATCCTCATCAGTTCACTCAGTCCCATGTAATTAATTTTTTTTTTTCATCTTGATCTTTTGTTAGCACTTTTATGAGTTCATCCTCTTCTTCTATTGATCCCTTTATCATTATATGATGTCCTTCTTTGTCTTTTATTATATACTCTGTTTTAAAGTCTACTGTGTCTGATATGAGTTTTTCTACCCCCGCTTTCTTTTCATTTCCTTTTGTGTGGAATATCTTTTGCCATCCCTTTACTTTCAGTCTGTCTGTATATTTAGCTCTGAAGTGACCATCTTGCAGGCAGCATACAGATGGGGCAGCATACAGATGGGTCTTTTTCTCTTATCCAATCAGCTACCTATGTATTTTGATTGGAACATCATTCCATTGACATTTGAAGTGATTATTGATAGGTATATACTTATTGCCATTTTATTATTGGTTTTCTGTAGTTTGTCTCTGTTCTTCATGTTTTAGTTTTTTCCTGTGTAGTTTGATGATTTTCTTTGGTGTTATGTTTGTGTTCCTTACTCTAGTTTTTGTACATCTGTTGTAGGTTTTTGATTTGTGGTTACCATTGAGTTCATACATGTTGATTTATAACTATATCTACTTATTTTAAACTGTATTCATTTTACTTCTGACTCAGTCTTAAAGCTCTACATTTTTTATTTCATCCCCCCGACATATCTCTGTCTTCTTATTTTATCCTTCTCTCTCTCTATGAAATTAGGTGAAACAGTTACCTATCTTTGTCTTGAAGACATGTCCTTGTGTGGGAGCATCCCTGTGCAGTCTGTGTGTGCCCAGTGCCTTTGGTAGGAGGGCTGGATCTGAAGTGAGCATGGGCTGTTTCTTCATCCAGGGAGTGCTGGCATTAACTGCCTTGGTGGGAAGTAGGGCTAGAGTTGGAGGGGCTAGAACCAGAACTAGGTGCATAGGGTTTCTCCTATGTTTAATGTCCATAACTGCCCAACTGCAAGTGGTGGGGGGCCAAGGGGCTACAGCAGAAGCCCTGAGGGAATTGGGTTTTCCTGGGTGTGATGGCAGTCTCCACCTTGGAGACTGGTTTGGGACGTGGCCAGGTCCTGAGGGCTTGGGGCTACATTTCTGTGGTGATTTCACTTTTCCCCCGATGTGTGTACCTTGATTAAAGGTTGCTTCAGGGCTGAAGTGTTGGTGACATACCACTGAGCTAGCCTCATTCCTTCCCAGGTGTGCACCAGGATGCATGCTCAGGCAGTGGTCATCACCACCCTGGATCTCGCCTCATTCCCTTCTAAGTGTGTGCCTACACACTGGCCAGAGGCTGGGGTCTGAGTCTGCTCCACTCCCTCCATGTGTGCACACTCTTATTGGCAATGACAGACTCTGCCTTTGTGGGGAGCAGTGACAGAGCAAGAGGGGTTGGAGCAGAAACATGGTGTGGGCTGGAGGCTGTGCTATGGTGGTCCTGGCAAGTCGCCCAGAGCCTCAGGCACTTTTAAATCTGATGTCTCTGCTGTGACCAGGAGTAAGCAATTCTGGGTGCTTGCTCTTTGAAAGCAGAGTCTCAGTTTCTTATGGCCCTCAGGTAAGCTCCACTTGTTTTCAAACCAGCTAAAGGGGCTCATCTTCCTGGTGTCAGACCCCAGGGCTGGGGTAACTAATATGTAGCTTGAACCCCTCACTCCTCAGGGAGGATCTCTGAGCCTGTGCTATCCCCCTCCTCTTCTGTGTCCCCTGCTAAGGATGTGGGTTCCAACCAGATTGCTTTCCATCCCTTCCTACCAGACTCCATGTGGATCATTTTTACAGCCTTGGTTGCAGAAGGGTTGTTCTGCTAGTCCTCGGTCAATTTGAGTGAGAGTTATTCTGTATGTAACTGTGGTTTGATGTGTTCACAAGGGGAGGTGAGCCCAGCATCCTCCTAATTCAGCATCTTCATCTCCTCCTCTTTATCCATTATTCAAAAAAAGTCTTGACTAATTTAAAACAGAATAGAACTTCTTTAGCCTGAGGTAAGATATCTACCAACAATGTCTAGTTAACATCATTTGAATGATAAAAAAAAAAAAAAAAAAATAGAAGTATTCTCTTTTCAGTTGGAAACACTCTAAGAATGCCTGCTCTTCCAATTCCTATTCAACATTGTCTTATAGGTCCTCTCTAGCACAGGAAGAAAAGTCAAATGAGATAAGGAGTGAATGTCAGGAATCCCTGTGAGATGGGGTGGTTTCAGCAGAATGATGGGGAAGGAAGTGAAATTTCAGTGGCCTTAAGGGTGTGGAGTGTCAGAGTGGAAAGTCAAGAGTGTAGATGACTCTTTCAAGAAATCTGGCTTTGATGAAGAAAGAAGGGCGTGCCTTGAGATGGGCATGGAGTTTAGGGAGATTTAAACATTAAGGTAGGAAAGACTAAAATATGTTCAAATATGGATAAGAAAAAGCCAGGAAAACAATGCCATATGCTGAGGACCCAGGAAGAGGGATATATTGCTTTTCTGATTTTTCAGCAGAGTCAAAAGTCTCATCTGTTTCAATATGCAATAAGATTTTGCTTATTTGGATTTACTAATTTATAATTAGACTACATCAGAATTTGGGATTATTCAAATAGGGACAGAGCTAAAGTTTATCTTTGACAGGTTTTATTATTATATTGTAATTGGTTTTCCCAATGAAATCAATAGTGTAAAGAGAATTTGAGAGGGATGTTTATCCCACTGAAGAAGTCTTAAAAGATAAAAGAAAAGCATTCTATTTGAATACTAGCAGTGATGTGCTAATTACAACTTGCTCTTTTGGACTATGGATATTAAATAGGCTCTTTGGTTAGTAACAATTGTTAGCCTGACTCTATCAAGTAATACAATGGCAGTGGTCCAAAAATATTATATAATTCCTTATTTTAACTTGGAGAGCCTAATACTTTCCTTCTCCCAATTATTCCAAATGAATGAGGTTTTGCTGTAATGCAGAGAGTGAACCCAGAGAACATTGCCCAATTTGCTGACCAGGACTTGAAACTTTAAGCTGTGTTTTTCTTTTTCTTTCTTTATTTTAACCCAAAGCACTTTTCCAGAGATAATTCAAGCTGAGCTCCTTTCACTCACACCTGGTGTAAGTGTTGGTTCCTGCTCTGCGTTAAGTAGAAGTCGCCTGACAGTGCAATGTCCTCCCAGACTTAGGGCCTCTGGATGCAGGAAGACAATTTACTTCTTGCTGCTTTGTCTTGGGCACCTCACAATGTGCTCTAATGACAGCTCAGCAGTTTTAATAGCCCTTTTTAATGGCTAAAAACAGACCCAGTCTGTCCAAACATAGCCTATTCACCAACTCTCGTCAAAACAATTCAGTTTTGCTATATGATGATGCAGCAGACCATGGAAACCAACCACACAGACTCTATTCAGGTCCAGAGTTGGACCCTGGGGCTAAAGCAAGTCAACCCAAGCTGTGGTCATATTAAATACTTTTTTTTTTTTTTTTTTACTGTCTGTTTCTGAAACAGGGCTTCTGTTTCAGTGGGACATGGCAGGCTCCATTTGCAAAAGCAACTCAGCGCAATTAAAAAAAACCATTAGAGAAACTTCTTCCTTGAAGGGGTGAGGGATTTTCCTTTTGAGTATAGTGTATTATTTATACTTAAACACCTTTGTTTCACAGCACAGAAAAGAGAATCTGAAGATTGCTTGTGGGTAATTTACTTCTCACCCAAGTTAAATATCTCTGTCCTTCCTGGAACTTTTTGACTTTTATATCTTTGTCATCAGGTGGTTTGCATCTCAAGTTCTTTATGGTGTCCTGACCTACAAAGGCATAGCAATAAAGGGAATACCAAATGACACTCAAAATAAAAAATAACTAGTTTCTCCAGGCTCCCTCTGGGATGTAATTTTAAAATGTAAATGTGTTAATGATCCTTCAGTAAAAAACATCTTTCCCTGCAGTCTTCATTTTTTTTTAAAAGGTGGATTTCTAGGCAGTATTTAACAAAGGCACATTTCATGATGCGGCCATAAACCGATTCACTCAACTGTTGTTTTCATGTACACAAAAATTATAAAACTGTTAGCTTGATGCTGATTGTTTATCACGGTCAATGTGCAGGGCTAGAATTTTTGTTTCAGAATGAACTGTATACGTGATAAAAACATGTGGCTACGTAGTTAGTGGAACCATATTTCAAATCGCTGCCTCCTCCACTGGGACTTTGTGTAGCAGGAACAAAGACCTTCAGACCCAGAGGACAGTGTGTGAACTCAGGACCACTCCCAATGTGACCTTCAGGGAAATGATGGAACAGTGGTTCAAAGTCTTGGGAAAGGTTGTAGAAGGAGCATCCATTAATTTTTAAGAGTACAATCGTCTTAGGTGACCTAAAGCTGTTCCTTTGCCTCTAAAAATAGGGGAATGATTGTTGAGGTCAGGCAAAAAGAAAGAATCCCTTCGGCGGGAGTAGATAATAAATGAAATCCGGAGGAAACATTAAGCCCTGTGAACAGAAAGGTGTGGCAAATGGGATAGTTGAGTAAAAGCCAGTGCTGGTAATGGGCCCCAACTGAGCATGGCTGCTCAAGGGGAATGTGTTCCAGGAATAGTCAGTGGTGGGTCCTTGACCTCAAGTCACATGCTCATGTGATCATGCTCTTCTGTGGGGTCTCCTTGTTGGACCAGGATGCCTGAGACTTGCAGGGACAGGCAGTACAAGGCAAAGAATAACTGTGATAGCCAAGAGAGGAGCACAGACCACTGCTTCCCTAGTGAAGCAGAGGGAAATGGCCCAGAGTTCAAAGACGAAGGTTTGAGACAGCGTAGCAGATGGACACAGCAGTTAAAGCTAAATTCCTTGTATAGCCTGAGTACACATAGAAGAGAGTTCTAGCCTGTGGCACAATCCGTGGACCCTCACAACTACAAAGTAAGCCCACCTAACGGGGCCTAAACCCCAAATATGAAGGACCTGACCGATGTCTAGTAACCCAACTTGAGCACATGCGCCTGATTTAAAATCTACAGATCCAACATGTCCTGAGTTTCTGGGTGTCTGGATCATTTCTGCCCTTTCTGGAATCTGAAGAGGTCTCATTTGGATATGTGAACCCATGATTTCATACCCAAGCTTGACATGGCCTGCACTGGCTTCAAGGAATAAAGATGCAAATATTTCCCCTATACCTTGTTGCAGTTATGCATGTGTCTAGTTTAGAAACAGCTAGAGGCCAGCGCATTAATATGTTAGGTTATTTTGGGAGGAGGGCAGTGGAGTGGAGGCAGGTTATTCTACTTTGTCTTGCCTTGAGTCTGCTGTCTTTTGCTCTGAAAGGGGGACGGCTCTCCGTTTCCCCAGCATTGTGATACCTCAGGCAATATATCAAGTTCACCTAGAGTTGGTGGCAAAGAAAATCACTTATAATACCTCTACTTTGTCCTTGGTGGTGAGTGTCACTTCACACGAGTTATAAAATCCAAACAGGAGTGTCCCAAATAGTGCCTAATGGGGAGAGAGCAAGTGGGAGGGATCTGGAGCGTATTTTGTGTTTTAGCACCTTTAATGAGGTAGTCAGAGTCTGTCACTCATGTGATTGACTGGCTGCCTTCAAAATGCTTTCCAAGGCATTTAAGAAGTGCAGTATTTTCTTTTCTCTGCTGCCTATATTACTGACACGAAATATTTAATCACGAACTAGGACTACAGTAGCTGCTCCTCAGAAGTGATGAATAATGAGCCCCTGTACACTTGCGAACTCCCTGTTGTTGGCTGATTAGGCTGACTTTGCATGAAGAGATTGAACGCAGATGACTTATTGCTCAGAGTGAAAGAGGAGAATGTAATGCCGAGAACACTGACACAACTGAACATGGAAAGGCTGCTTTGTCATTGCTGTGAAATTATAACAGTGGCTTGAATAATAATAGTTTTTTCAGTTCACCTAATTTTTTTTTTTTCAGTTTCATCCAAGTGTCTTTTAAATGTGTTCTGAAATTTACCCTCTTTTATTCCTATGGTTTATTCCTGTCCTGATAGATATGAGTTTTTTTATTTTTACAAAAGAAGAGACTACATCATGGAGAAATGAAGCTATTAACCTTTGATTGTACATCAGTAATAGTATAAGGATTGCAGTCTAAGTTGCAGTCTCATTGCCTTGCTCTTTTATAGAAGCAGTGGGACTCTGGCAAGTTATCTGTCCTCCTAAAGTTCTTGTTTTCTCATTAGTAAAATGGGGACAGTCACACCTCTCTGAAATATAAATTTGCTACCATGACTATAAATAATACATGTAACTTGCCCAGCCTCACTGCTGATACACAATAGGTACTTTATATATGATAGTTGTTTTATTGTTATTATTATTGTGTATATTTAACTGGTGCTTCTAATACAATGACAATATCTGAATATAATCAGTTTCTGACTATATTAGTTTGCTTAGGGCTGCCATAACAAAGTATCACAGACTTAGTGTTTTAAACAGACGCTTACTTTCTCACAATTCTGGAGGCTAGAAATTCGAGATCAAGGTGTTGGCTCAGGACTTCTGCTCCTTGGCTTGTGAATGGCCATCTTCTCCTTCATATGACCTTGAAGGAGGAGACCTTCATATGACCTTGCCTCCACACGTTTGTATCCAACTTTCTTCTTAGAAGGACATCAGTCATGTAGTGTTAGGACCCACCTTAATGACTTCATTTCAACTTAATGACCCCTTTAAAGATCCTGTCTTCAAATATGGTCACATTCAGAGGTACTGGGGCTTAGGACTTCAACATAGGAATTTTGGTGTTGGGAGGGAAGCAGGGGGGACACAATTCAGCCCATAATGTTGGCTTACAATAATAAGTAACAGTCTAGTTTACTTCATTATCTTTGGGGGATATATGTACTCTAAGGGAGGAGAGGCAAAGAATATATTTTTGTGGAATATGAAAATGCAGTTGCTGCCTCTTTTTGATGTGTAAAACTATGTCTGATTCCCAAATAGATGACTTCATCTTGTGGAGCAGCTAAACCTAAGTATTTTTTGGGGGAAAGGTGAGCCCCAGAAATGCCAGTAAGGAAGTGAAGAAGAGGAAGCAGCCAATTCAAGGAGCACTGATGGGCAGGTTCTGCTGTGGGCAGCTGGAGCTTGTTCCCACTGGGACCCTGGGGGCACAGCTTAGAATATGCCCCAGAATTCTCTTGCACCAGCGATGAGGAAGCTGGGTATTTAGACACGAAGTCCTGTCTCATTTGCTAAGGGCTGCTCCGAGGGGCATGAACCACCCTGGGAGTTCTTTTGGCCTGCCTTTTGACTCGGCACAAGGAGTACCAAGTGATTGCAGTGAAAATAATGAATAATGATGAATGCACAGGTGTTATGGGCGGAGCATTGTCTCAGTATTTTGTCTGGATTGACTCTGTGTTATGCTGTGGCTTTATGACTGTGCTCTTTTTGGTCTTAGTTGAGTATAACTTGGAGATTGATCAAAATATCACAATTTTAACAGTCATAGTACGATAGTGAAACCTCTTCAATTGTAAAGTACAATGACCTATATTGTCATGAATGACAGTACAGGGTACGAGCCGTATTGGGTTGAAAGTGAAATGAACTGGTTAACCACTGTATAACATAGTAGTTAAGGATACCAGCTTTGAAACCAGAGCTACCTAGATTCAAATTTTAGATTTGATGCTTATTAGTAGTGAGAACTTGAACAAGACACTCTGTGAGTTTTCTCTTAAGTAAAGGGAGAACACTGATAGTTGACTCATTGAATTATGTGAGGCTAAATGAAGGTCTTGTTATAGTAATTTTCAGATTGTCAATGTTCAATAGAGTAGCTGTCGTAAATATTAAGATGGTAAGAGCAACAAACAGGAGGGTTTAAGGGTTTATCTCCAGTATGTTTCGGTAGCCATGACACATGTGATCAGGAACTTGATTTCCTTATTTAGTGTCAGATAATCTAGTCTGGAGTCCTCAATAACACAGTCATTAGTCAACTCATGTGCCTTCTTCCTTTGTTGAAAGCAAACAAACAGATAAAAATCTGTGGGTATTCGCCCTCTCTATTCAAGAGATTTTGTGAGGCTCATCCTGTTAATGAAACTTTTATACTGCAGGGTGATGTACAAATATAAGCATTTTGAAATTCATAGCAGTGGTATGGCAGATTTTTCCTCTTCTTTCATTTTTAAATCAGAATTTAGATATAACATTGAAGTCTTTTCCCCTTTCTAAGAGTGTTTGCCTTCTTTGTCACGGATCCTGGACACATTTCACTCGTAGTTACCGAGTTAGGGAGCAAAAGCACTGTTTTTAAATGTGGGAAGAATGGGTGTTGAAATATGTCCAGGTAGATAATGTAGAAGTTCAGAAATTTTCCATTGACTCTGATTTGATAAATCTTACATATCAGTCTGGTTCCCTACATTCATCATCTGTGTTATCTTCCATCTCTGTGGAACCCTATCCTTTTCTCTCTGTCTTCCAGGTGTAACCTTGTGATATCAGATGAAAACTTTGTTCTCTTGCAGACGCCAGACTCTAAGCAAGTATTGGTCATTTGTGAACTGCACCTAGCATCGCTTTAAGAAAACTCCTACTCCAGGCTGCTGCTGTTGCTTTCTCTCTCTTTCTTTTTCTTTTTTCCTGGATGCATTTCCTTCTTGCTTGGATAAAAATCATTGTTCTTTTTTGATCTACTTTTATTACACAGCACCTTCTTTTTTTTTTTTTTTTTTTTATGACCACCCGCTCTGACCCACATCTTCCCACAAAATTCAGTTTCTTCACAAAAAACTGTCAGTTCAGACACTAAATTAACCTTTCTAAGACTTTCTTTCCTCGTGCTGACTTTGTCTGGTTTGAATATCAAAATAACACTGGATCTTGCCTCAAGTACCACAGATGCTGCCTGTTCTGAGATTAACTAAATTTTCTTATTTGCTGTATATTTGTTTCCTGTTGCAGATGGAACAAATTACCACAAACCCGGTGGCTTAAAGCAACAGAAATTAATTTTGTTACAGTTATGGAGGCCAAAAGTCTTAAACTAGTGTCATTGGACTGAAATCAAGGCATCGGCAGTTTTGGTCTTTCTGAGTTCTCTAGGGAAGAATCCATTCGTTGGATTTTCCAGCTTCAGGTGGTTACCAGCTTTCCTTGGTTTGTGGCCACATCACTTTAATCTCTGTGCCCATGGTCATATTATCTTCTCTGCCTTTGTCATTATTAAATATCCTTCTGAGTCACTATTATAAGGACACCTGTGATTGAATTTAGGGCCCACCTGGATAATGCAGTTAAACTCCCCATTTTAACACAGTCACATCTGGAAGGACACTTTTTCCTTATAAGGTAATCGTTACAGGTTCCAGGATTTAGGACCTGATCTCTTTTGGTAGCCATTATCCAGCCTACCACATGCTGTATGCTCTTAGGACAGCTTCCAGAGACTTTGGATGGTTTTATACTTTTAGTAATTTTTACACTAATAATTTTAATTACAATTGTTTCTGAGGAATAGGTCTGCAGATCTCCTCCCACTGCCATTACAGAAGCACATCAATACGTCTTCTTAATCTAGTACATCAGGATGTTTTTAGCAGATGAGTTTTCAGTTTATGTTCTCTGTTACATTTAGGGAACTGGAATTCTATAATTTTATAAAACCTCAGTCATGCAAACCCAAATTGATATAAAAGAGTCCCCAGTAAATGGTTATTAGACCCCAATGGCTATTCATTTATTCATCTACAGATACGTTATTACAACTTCTGGTTGTAAAAATTGGTGTTATTTTATCATAGTGGTTCATACAAACATCTTACAGAAGAAACTTTTAAAAATGGAGTAAGGTGTTTCATTATAGATAGGATTTTATAATGGTATTAGGGGGGAACATCCCTGAAGTATGCTGTGATGAGCAGAAGCTTGAAATCTGAGTTGCAAGAGATCTTAGTTTTTGCATCCCCAATATCCATTCTCCTTTCTTCAGGTAATTGCACCTTGATTTTCCTTTGGGAAGTGACTCCACCCCCATTCTATGGTCATGTGGTGCAAGTGGCCTTCTCTCTCTTCTACTTCAAGTTCTAGATGTTGGCACATGAACCAGATAAGCCAATTAGAGCATGCCACCCTTGGCACAGCGACAGGCATATGACTGTCACCGTCATATGTGGACGGTGACTGTTGTTATTGTTGGCGGTGGTGGTATTGTGGTTTACCCGTGTGTGTTTGTGTGTGTGTGTGCAAGCACATGTGTGTTCACCCCTGAGATCTAAACTTGGGAATTTTTGTTGGAACTATGTGAGAAGAGATGCTCTTTTGCTTTCATGATTGCTCAGGTAAGAGGATGTAAATCTGGAAATTTGAGAGGACATTTTCCTATTATTTGAGGAAATCTGTGTGAGAATAAAGTCAACAAAGAACAAGGTGGACCTAAGAGAGAGAGAAGATTCTAGATAACACCATTTGATATGACAGGGCAATGTCTAATAACAGCAAAAGTGTGGGTCTATCATTTACATGAGGTCATACATTTCTCCCCATTTCCAGCCCACTCCTCTCCACATGGCTCTTCTTCTCTTGCAACTCATCCAGTTTGGGTTGAACTTCTATCATTTGCAACTAAAAAGTTTCTGGGAAATACATGCATTAATATTAATTTTCCAAAACTATTTAAGTCATATGTCTCATACAACTTAGGCATTAGGCAATAAAATTAATCATTGGTTACAAGTGGATCTAGCTGCCTTTGACCTCTTGAAAATATCAGTTACTAGTTTTCCTGAGAGCTTTAGAGATTGTTGAATTAGGAATTTGAGAAGAGTAGGATGTGATGTTAGCTTCACCACTATTTAGAGGCCAATGATTACGTGTGTGTGTATTTTTTTTGATAGTATCTAGTTCTTCCAGGCAGAACCCCTCAGATTCATACTCAGGCAGGGAAAGCATGCGCTTCATAAAACTAGGTACTTAGGGAATTCCTAGGGACACCCAATTACAAAGACCCTTTGTCAGCAAGTCTGTTGCCCTATAACAGCGAAAGCCAAGAATAACCTAAGCCTTCTCTTGAGCCTTCATTATCACCAAGAACTCCAAACGTGTATACCTGAGGGAACAGAAAGAAAGGAACTGAGTCAGAACTCACACAGAGCGTGAGCATATTTTTGAACAAGCTCCAGAGTTTTTCCTATAAGGGATCACTGGGAAAATGAGACACACTGCGGGCTTAGAGGCTACCATGGAATTATTTTAAGGCATCTTGATTTTGTGTGTTGTACTTGCCTGTGGTTCTGAAGCCTTGGGAGCATAGTGTAGGGGGTGGGCTGTTGGGATTTGCGGGGACTCTCACACATCAGTGCAAGCTCCACAGTTGCAAGCCCTTGTTAGGGGACTGCCAGGGAACCGGGCCACAGGAACATAAGACCGGGCCCAGCTGGAACGACTTACTCTCTCCCCCAAGGAAGTATATGAAGTGGGGAGGCTCAGGGGAGTCTGGGTGCCTAAAAGAGCTGGCTGTGAGCAAGGGCTCGTTTTTGGAGAGAGGAGGGAATGGTTTTGCTAAATTAGGAAACTGGAGGAAAATAAGGACAAAACAACCATTTGGTAACTTTGAAATTTTTTTTTCCAGTGGGATACTTCTTTTCTAGTTTGGTGTAAAATCTTGGATGGAGGCCATTTTTCTTTACTGTTCAAGGTGTTCTTTTTTCAGTGTCCCTCTCTCATTTCTAGAAAACTTCCCTCAGACCTCGGTTATTACTTGTGTATGAGAAACATTTTCTCCTATTGTTTAGAAAGGACGGGGCCCACCTTTTCCTCATACAGATCCCCACACTGTTGGCTACCCTCCCACCATCCCACAAATCCCCATGGATATTTGCATGTTGAGTTGCCTACGCTTAACCTGGGGCAGGTAGACTCCTTAGAGGCAGATGGGCAAGAGAAAGAAGTTCCAGTTGGTTCACAAAGATTTTATTGCTTTGTGACTTTGAGCTCTCTAAGGACTGGCAATAGGGACAATAAAAGAAAAAACTGAGATTTTAAACAGTGAGATTTAAACTCCATCAGTGAGATTTAAACACCTTTAAAAATAAATGAAAGCTTAGCTTTTAATAGGTCAGCAGCAAAGTTTGAGTCTTACTCTGTAACATGAATTACCTTCCCTTTCGGGGCATACTTGGTCTCCAAAAAAGCTTTTTAAATAGTTCTTTATTTAGTTTATATGAATCTGCTTAACAAAGTATTTCTTTGAGATAGTGTAAAGGTAAACTTCAACCTAATCTATGGTAAATGATCGCCAATTCCACTACTTGAGCTGAAATTAATGAGCTTTTATGATGATAGAGTCCATTTTTAATCCCTTTTCTCCCTAATCTTTTCAAACTTCATTATTTTAGGACCTTTTGTTACTTACAGTTATTTCTGAAACCTCTAAATTCTTGGTCACTTGCCTCTTTCAATCCTTTTTTGGTTCTTTCTATCTGTCTTCACTCTGTGGCCTAGATCTTGAAATGTAATCTAGAAAAGAATCACACCAGTCCTAAACACAGGAAGAGGGTGGTTTGAGTTTCTTCTTCTTATTCCACTAATTCTCCAAGAATGTGGATCATTATTGCTACCTACAGTGTGATTGCTCTTGTCTTAAGTTCTTCCTTTGGTTTAACCCACACAATTTCTATTATTTTTGTATCTGGATTATTTTTGTTGTTTCCTAAACACTAAATATTACAATATTTCCTGAAGATTTTTGTATTTGGATTTTTTATTTTTGTTTCCTAAGTACTGTTTTGTCACTTGTATTCTCCTGTTAGTGCTTTTCTGACAATATTTCTGATGTCTATATCACCCCTCATTACAAACCTCCACTCTGCCTCTAAGGAAGGAGGAAGGAGGACCCCAGAGAGAAAGCATCCCAGAAGTAGCAACAGAAATATTGACAAGGGCTGCCTTCAAATTCCTCAGTCGGCTACTGTCCTAAAGGGGATTAGATTCATTTGACAGGAAGAGTCTATATAAGTGGATTCAATCCTGCATTTTCCTGCCAGACAAATGGTCATTCAACAGTGCTTTCATAACATCACTCTTCAGCTCAAAACCCTATGCAGGTTCCATTCTGTATCAGCGTGAGATTCCTGGCTGGCTTCCCTATTCCAGCAGCACGTATACACGCTCCTGTGTGCCCTCCTGCTACTTGCAACACAGACCGGTCAGCTGGGTTCTGCTCCCTCCATCTCGCCTTTGTTCACACCTGTCCTTTATGTGGCAAGGAAACCCTTTCCTTATCCATCTTGTCTGACCCGACCATTTTTGCCCTTGAATTTTATTCACAATTATTTTATTTTGAAATACTTTTAGACTTGAAAAATTGGAAAAATAGTACACTGAATCCCTGAATACCCTTCCCCAGCTTCCCCTAATGATAACATCTTATGTAGCTATAGTACAACCATCCAAACCAGGGCATAAACTAATCTAAAGACATTCTTTAAATTTTGCAAATCGTCCTTACTGATGTCTTTTCCCGCCAGTTCAGAGTCCAGGATACCACATTCTATTCAGTTGTCACATCTTTTTAGTCTCCTCAAATCTGGGACAGTTTCCTCATTTTAGTCATTTTTTGTCTTTGACGACCTTGACACTTCAAAAGGTACTGGCCAGTTATTTCATAGAATGTTTCTCAACTTCAATTTGTCTGATTTCCTTCTTACTAGACTGATGTTATATATTTTTGTCAAGAGTACTGCAAAAGTGCAATTGTGCCCTTCTCGGTACATTGTGTCAGGAGGTACATGCTGTTGACATGTCTTTTTACTAGTGATGTTCCTTTCAATCACTTAAGGTGGTGTCTGCCAGGTCTTTCTACTCTGAAGTTACTATTGTTTTCCTAGGGCTGCCATAACAAAGTACCATAGGCTGGGTGGCTTAAAACAGCAAATATTTATTCTCTCACAGTTCTAGAGGCTAGATATCTGAAACCAAGTTTTGCTTAGGGGCATGCCCCATGGAAGCCTCTTGGGGAGGATCCTTCCTTGCCTTTTCTAGATTCTGGTAGCCACAGGCATTTTTTGGCTTTTGGCAGTATAAGTCCAATCTCTGCCTCCATGGACATGTGGCATCCTTGTGTCTGTCTCTGTGTCTTTCTCTTCTTCTAAAATACCAGTCAAATTGGATTAAGGGCCCATCCTACTCTAGGGTAACCTCATTGTGGTTTCGCTAACTGGATCTGCACTGACCCTAAATAAGGCTGCCTTCTGAGGTCAGGAAGGACATAGATTTTGGGGAGGGATACTATCCAGTTCAATGGAGTTACTATTTTTCTTTTTGTATCTTTGCTACTTTGGGGGGAGTTACTTTGAGATTATGCAAATATCTTGTTTCTCCTTACACTTTTGCCCACTAATTTTAGGATCCGAAAATGATTCTCACCTGCCACAATTACTCCTGTGGGGCGGCAAAATGATGAGATTCAAGTTCCACCATTTCTCCTGCATTTGTCAATTAGAAGTCTGCCATAAAGGACTTCCCTGGTAGTGCAGTGGTTAAGAATCTGCCTGCCAATGCAGGGGACATGGTTTCAATCTCTGGTCCAGGAAGATCCTACATGCCGCGGAGCAACTAAGCC
The DNA here is from genome assembly GCF_028021215.1 of Eschrichtius robustus. Classification (NCBI taxonomy): domain Eukaryota; kingdom Metazoa; phylum Chordata; class Mammalia; order Artiodactyla; family Eschrichtiidae; genus Eschrichtius; species Eschrichtius robustus. The sequence continues at coordinate 96,135,549 of NC_090825.1, forward strand.
CCTGCGCCATAACTACTGAGCCCATGAGCCACAACTACTGGAGCCCACGTGCCATAGCTACCGAAGCCCGCACGCCTAGAGCCCATGCTCCACAACAAGAGAAGCCATTGCAATGAGAAGCCCCTGCACCGCAACGAAAGTGTAGCCCTCGCTCGCTGCAACTAGAGAAAGCTCCCGCGCAGCAGTGAAGAGCCAATGCAGCCAAAAATAAATAAATAAAATAAACTTATATTAAAAAATGTCTGCCATAAAAAATTTGTCCTTGCTCTCTTACACAGTTTTTAGACATTATATTATCATGAACTCATGGATTCCCATTTTGTTCTAGGGGTTAAAATCCATTATTATTATCATCATTATTATTTTTGCTCAAAGTGTCCAAGATTTGGTCCCTGGGGCCCCTTCATCTTGGCTCCCATTCTTGAAGCCTTGCCGTGTGCTGATTGGTGAAGCTTTTCTTGATGACTCTGCTCCTAAGTTTGTTGTCCCTTCTGAATTCTTATTGTGCTTTGAAGTTAGTAGCACATTATAGCACTAGTTTTAATACTTTTACTTTCACTTTACTATTTTTTATTCTTTAGTATCATCTCCCAGATAAGAAATAACTTCTTGTATTTCTTCAATTTCTCCTTACTTTCAAGATTAAACACTGAATCTCAGGATTAAGCCCATAGTAGTTACTCAAATGATTCCAGCTTGGTTGATTAGTCTATTGATTTACAAAATTATAGTTCTATTCACTCAAAATTCAAGATTCTATAGTTCTTCTTAAGAAATTTGAAAACTGAGAGCATGTTGTTTCTTTCTGAACATAGCAAGTCTCTTCTTCTGGTGTACATTTCTAAACACCTGGGTTTCTTTGCATTAAATGCTAAGTACTACTGACAATGCTTGCTTGGTTTTAAATTTTCTACTAATTTTAATAAAATACACCAAGCAGCTTTTTACCCACATCCCCAAAGCCTTAATATTAAGAGTATATCAGTACACAGAAACAATTCCTCGTTCCTTCCTGTGACAGGGTGGAGTAAGTGCATCTGGATAAATGTTTGCTGGAGGATTAAACCAAAGAGAGCCAATTCTCATCTAAATGTTTGAGTAAATGCATTTGTGAACAGCTTTTGCCAGCTTTATTTTAGGTTCAATTTGTGAATATGCATATACCAGCAATAACTTGATGAAGGACAGGGGATTGTTTGTAAACCTATTGCATCCCTTTCATGAAGCTGATTAAGAATGGAATAGTAGCATCAATTAATACTGCATATATTATGAAAAGTCAAGTTAAAGCCTGGTGTGCTTTTGATTGCATTTTTGGAATACAGTCCACCTCAGTTAAGGATGGAAAGTGTGCACTAAAAAATGTAGAACGTTTTGTTTCTTTTACGTCCTCACCCTCTGCGAAGAAGTAATATCATATGGCAGCAATAGAATTAAAGAGGATTACTGGTCACACATGACAACCTGTTTATCTACATGGATGCACAATTTCGTAAACTCTTGAATGTGGAGCTAACATACTGTGCCTGACTAGCTGGGACCTGTTTGTGGGCAGTAGACTATTCAGCTTTCGATATCCAACCTTACCATTTTCTATATAGCTACCATAAAGTATGTGTTCAATGTGTGACAAACATTTTACTAAAAATTATCTGAAAATGCTCCTTGTAATGATGTTTGTTTTCTGAAGAAGAAGGCTGTCGTTGCATGGGAAGACATTTATATGTTTAGTATATGATAAATCAGGTTATGTGAGTTTGGGAGTCACAGTGCTAAGTTTCTGCTGAATTTGGTGTTTGGAGGGTAATCTGGAAGGAAAGAGTCATCAACTGTGCAATGTGAGACTGAAATCTGGTTGGGGCAAGAAGTGTCAGGAGAGGACCAATGGGAGTGAAAACCAACCAACCAAGAAACCAAAAAGCCAAAACCCAAACAAACAAGGAATTGAGAGGACAAGGGTGTATGATGTGGAATTTGAATTTGCTTGCTTCGGGATGTGCCTCGTAGGCCCCATCTGAAAACCAGCAGCTTTTTGCAAATTCTAAGATTCAAACACTGCACAGAGTTCTGCTCATTTTTAATGCAACTGTAACCACTCATATTTAGAAACGGTTGTTCAAGAGGTAGAAGAGACCATGAGAAAGAAAATTTTCTTATCAGTTTCCTGTCATCTTGGAAATTGTTTTCAACTCTGAGGGTATGGAAATGGGCTATTGAGGTCATCTTACTTAGTTCCTGAGGGTTAGGGAGAATATGCAATAGCTGATATTTCATTTAACACAAACAATAAAGAGTTAGGCATTATTTTCCCTATTTTACATGTATAAGGATGGAAACTTGCAAAAATTATGTATAGCAAGTGGCCAAGTCAGGATTTGAATCCGGACTGTCAGCCTCCAAAGCCACTCTATCATCCTAATTTCTAGAATTTCGAATTCAGTAAGTTCTCAATAAATGTGAATAGAGTTGTATGAAAAGTATGTTGAAGGCCTCTTTTAAACCAAACATTTTACTGCCGGTAATAGGGGAATGGGGGAGAGAGGCACAGAGTCACAGCTATTAGCTCTTTGCACATATTAACTCATTTATGCCTCAGGAGAGTCCTATGTGGTGGTTGGTACAGAGGGATGGAGTAATGTGCCAAGGTTATAGAACTTGAAGTGGTAGACCAGGCAGCCTGGCTCTAGAATCTGTGCTCTAGACTATGTCATATATATTCTGTCCTGGAGACACATAGTTCCATTTGACTGAGGGGCACTAAATCCATAGATGAGTTGCCCTAGTTAGTAGTCAAATGGAACTATTAAATAAGAAAGTCTATATGTCTTTGTTTGGAGGAGAATAAAAGTAAGTTCCCTGCAGCTCAGGTAGACTCAGAGGAAGTATTCCTTTCTCTGTCCCTCTCTGTGTATAGGTCACCTCTACCCTGCCATGCTGGCTTCATTCTCATTAAGATTATGAATCATGGTGGTATTAACTCCAGCTAGGAGAATTACTCTCCACCTGATTCCATTTCAAAAAAGGTTCTGTGTTTAGCAGAAACACAGAGCAGCCCCCCTGGAAGGCGAACTTTCTGCCTTTCCAGCATGCTCCTGTAAATTTGAGAAGTGAGGAAACAACACTAAGTATCCCACCCTAGTTATTGAAGTGGATAAATCCCGGCTGTCAGGGAGTCAACCTCTTCTACTCTGGATTCTAACCCTCCTGTGAGTGTGTATCCCATTTTTTCCATCCTCAGCCTCATTTCCTTATGAGTGCACCAGCCAACACAAAGATTCTCTTTCGAATGAGCTGGCAGGGCCCTGAATCCACTGCTGGCTTTTCTCAATGACAGCTTGCACAATTGAGATGTTGGCAAGATCGACTGCTCCTCCTTAATTCCAACCTAGACAGGCTGTGCGGGGACTTTTTTGCAGAGAATAATAGACAGTCACCTCTACTAAAAATGATGGGTGCCTTTTAAGGAGTTGATTAACACCAAATGTTATTGTTCAAAACAATGGTGGGAAGGGTCTTGGTAATGGTAAAAACAGAAGCCGCTGGTTCTTGGTCTCTTATTTTACTTGGCTGCTGTCATAAGCCATAAAACTTTTCTTTTGTGTGACTGCTTGGCATTGTCATAGGTGAGAACTAGAAAGCTTGTGTCCTCTTCCCGGCTCTGCCCTTGATTTATCACAGAAGCTTTTGCTTTTTCCACTGTGTGCCTCTTTTCCTTTTTCCACTGTGTGCCTCTTTTCCTTTTCTTCTCTAAGAGGGCAAACATGTTGTCCTTACTTGGACACTTGTGTCCTGTGTTTCCTCCTGTGACCTTAACTGCCTTGCAAATATGGGCTCTAAATTGTGACCTAAAACTGGAAGCCAGTGAGAAACTGGCGCTGATGAGGGAGTTCTCTAAATAACTGACTGAATTTAGTATCTCAACTGGGCTATTAGGATTGAATTTGGCCATTCCCAACAGATGGAGGCCTGGATCCTTTGAGAATAGGGTGAGCTCTGAAATCATCTCTTCCATTCACAGCACACATGGTATCAGCACACCATTGTGTGGTCCATCTGGTCAACTCTTAGTCTCAAACAACTCTTTCTCCTCAGGGAGAAAGAGAAATACTAAAACAAGCCGTTTGGACTAGATCATTCATTCATATAACTTATAAATACATATGTGAAACTGCCTACACAGATTGTGGTTGGATTAGATGTTCATTGTGGAATGCAGGCACTTGAGAAATGCTGCTACATCTGTTCCTTTCCATTTGAGGATGTGGTCCTTAGAATGGTTCACCTCAACCCCAGTCTGTGCTATGCAGGAATGATGCTGGGTGTTGGTGGGGACAGAGGCAGGAGTGTGGTACATAATAGACTACACAAAGGTCATGCAAAGTGACTCCTCCCTGTACCTTTTCATCTGGTCTGCAAGTGGCCAGCTCGATAGGGCACTCATGCGTAGAATTGGAAGGGTTTAATGACTGGAGTAACTTGAGCCGTGGAAAATGTCAGAATAGAGTGGCAACTCAGGCTACAGCAAGCTTGTCCCATTAAGTCCCTCTGCGCATTTCATAGAAGTGCTGTAAGCCTCTCATTATGCATAATGCTACAGATGTGGGTGTTGGTACTAAAGTTGATGAGATAGTAAAACATAAAGTTAATTAAAAGTTTATATATATACACACACATACATTTATATGTAATCAAATCCTTCTATATGTTCACTTTTAATATGTATTATATAGTATATTGAATTAAGTCAGTTATATATGTCACAGTGGTGTTTCCTCATTATCTATGAAACACATTATAAAACAAAAGAAAGCTTTAAAAATGGACATTGTTCGTAGGGAAACCATTGACTGTGTTTCAAGACTAAAAAAGCTGATAGCGTTAACCTGCTTGCTGTGTGATTTTCTTATGTTTTCATGGTCTAAAAACTCTAAGAAAAGCATTCATACCATTTGTCAGGATTCCTTCATTAGGAAAGTGATTCTCCTTCAAACTATTTTTTTTTTTTTTTTTTTTTTTTAAGAAATAATGCTTCAGAGTTAGATTATCTTCCGGCTCTAAGTGTGGGACCTAGTTAAGGTAACGTCTCTCAATTCCTATACAAGCATCATGGCCCTCTGCGAAGTCCCTCTGCCACTGGCAGGAATCAGGACAGACTGTTTACGATGTGATATGAAGAACTACTAATGGAACATGTTCAAATCTCTAAAACTTTCTATAATCTTTTGTCTACCTCTGTTTTGTTTTGGTATTGGTTCCATATTCTATGAGATGGGGAGACGATCAATATTTTCTCCTATTTTGCTTATTCACATGAGTGTTTGGAATCTTGAATGGTTTTCTTTTTCTCTTGACCTTTCTAGAAGCTCACGGATTCAAACCCAAGCTTTTTTACGTGGTGAGATCAATAAGTATTACTAGCGCGATGAGGTGTACAATCACTATGCCACCTATTTAAACTCCCATTAGTTACAATTTTAGTTGTTAAGCGTCATTAAATAAGCATTCTCTGGCCTGAGCATCTAACACCTCAAAGTCATGCAAATGCTGGTTCATGAATTCTGATAAATATCTTTGAACACTTTTGGGCACAGGACACCAAGTTTTTCAATGAGTGTGAAAACCTCTCAAAGACAGCTGATTGAAGTCAGGTATAAGTATTTAAAACAATGCTTTTTTCATTGACAACGGGGAAAAGAAAATATGCCAAATGAAGCTATTGGCAAGCCCTGTTGTAACTATTGCGAAGAACGTATCTAGGTGATAGTCAGTACATAAAGTTCTGTTGTTAGTCCTTTGGAGCTATTGCTCAAAGATGATAAACACTTGACAAATAACACACAGTGGCCCCTATCTATTGAGTTAGGTAATCAAGGTGGAGGAGACCAAGAGGTTGAAGATAGAGCTCTTTCCTGTAAGGCATGAATAATCTTAATAGTCCAAGGTACAGTGACAATTTTGGATCCAGGAGGGCAGCAGGAGTGGAAGAATTAGGTGTAGAGAAGCAAGGTAACAGAAGAAAGAAGACCATGGCTTGTACCAGCCCAGGCTAAGGACCTTTAGGGCCTCTTGTCAGGATAGGAGATACCCTCAAGTCCATTTGTCTCAGAGCCTGAGAAAAAGATCATTAATTATAATTCTAGTAATCAGCATCGTTTCTATTTCATTCATAGTAAAGATGGGTGGATTATCTTACTTGGCTCTTACCTCGTCCCTTAGAAACCAATTTACTAAACTAAAGTTTTTATTAGCTAACAACATTATTTATAATGTTGCAACATCTTATCTTACAAACTAACTTTTATGTTCATATTTATTTAGACAACTAGGGGCTACCATGTTTACCCTCTCAAAAACAGCCTCAATGTCAGGTTTCAAATAATGTCATGGAGGTGTGGAGCTGGAAGACAATTTAGAGATTTGTTATAAATGACAGACTTTGAGTAATTGTTTGCATAATTCGATATAGAAACATTTTACCACTAATAATCTGAATATTTTAGGTAAAAGTGACATTTTGGGCTTTTATTATGCAAATAAATTTGCCTCAATCCTTTATTTCACTTTGAATGCAGAGAGTAGCTTACTTATGTAGTCAGGTGGGAGAAGTTTAATTCTTTTAATCAGATATCTTAAATGAATAATTTCTGACTTTTTAATAGTTTCTTTTCTTCCTTTTCCTGTAGTATTATCTTTTAGGATTGAGGCAAGTTTTTGAAATTTGTTTTATTAAAAGCATGAAAGGAAAGAAATAAGTGAATAGATTGCAAATATCAGTCTATGTAGGACAATTATCAAGAAAATAAATATAACCAAAGGTGCAGCTGTCCTAGAAATCCCTTCATAAACCACAGTATTGCCTCACATAACTGTAATAAGAACCAATAAATTTACTTTCATTATTTTTTAATGTCCATGCACTGCGAAAGAGTACACATGACTCTAATTGTGATTGTGTCTGAAAATGAATAAAATAGGGCTCATTTAGCATCCAATTCCAAGGAGAATTATTACCCATGGATATATCATAGGTACAGTGACCCTTTCCTGGTATATAAATAAGTGTATGTAGTTGAGATGGTGATTTAAAATTTGGTAAATGTTTGCCGTCTCTTCAAACGTGTGATCAAGATTTTTATTGGAATTACATAGTTTAACTTAACAAAATTCCATCACTGGGCAAGTTTCAAATTGAGTTCATCAGATAAGAGATTGCAATCATTCACTTTGTCAGAACCACACCCCTCCCGGTGATGAACAAAATGTGTAGGTATTTGGACTAAAGGTAACTTCCAAAAGTTACCTATTAAGCCGTTAATACTTACTCTCAAAAGTGGTTCCATAGAGTTGTGATTTAAAAACTAATGGTGAAAATGGAAGAGGGAGGAAGTTTCAACGACTTGAGAAGATATAGTTGTTCCCCTTTCCTTAATTTAGAGAGTTAATAAAAAGGCTATAATTAAAGACAGAGTAGAGTTTATTAACAAGCTGAAAGTGGCAGAGACATGATGCTCACTGGAAAATTATTTTCAAGATGTTGAGAATAACAAACTCTTCAACTTGAATGACTACTTACATTTATAAAAATCAAAAGATCTTGAGAGCTCATTTTTTTCTAACTCTTTCTCATCAGGGAAGATTCAAGTTAAACCAGGAAAAGAATCTGTCCTTTCAAATGAAAGCTGAGAAGGAGATGTCACAGAGCCCTTCAGAACCAACTGAAGCATCTAACACCTCGTACTGTTGAAGATAGAAAACTCTTACTTAGGATATGGAAGGAGAGAGGTTTTGAAAGAGGCCTCTCAAATTCGACTTGCTAGAAATTTAGCAGTGTCAAGTTAACCACGTAGATGAAGAAAATTAAAAAAAAAAAAAATTCCAGCAGTAATAGTGAATAAAAAAGAAATGTACTGGTGAAGATTTTTCTTTTTAAATCCAGGCTCGCAGGTTCTGAAACAGAAAAGTGTTTCCTTATGCACAGGTCCCCTTTCCTTCTTTCTCTATCAGGTATCTTCTCTGTGAAGCTCTTTCTAGGCAGCATGGCCAGTTGTAAACATCGTTTTATCCCTCTCTGTTACCATCCTCAGCTAATAATTAGGTTTCAATCCTATATTTTTTCCATGACGTGAATCTATACACGTTATTACATTATGGTTCTATATGTAAGAAATTGTGTGTGTGTGTGTGTACACATAAATCTAAATGATGAAATGACCTCTCTGTAATTAGACCAACACAGAAGCAGCTCATAGAGAGAACCAGTAAATGTAGAGAAAAAAATACTTTGAGGAATTTTTAAAAATCAGTGAAATTAACTGCTCTGTTTTTCAGAATTAAAACAACAAGTGCGCCTTGAAGTTTTATGGAATAAAATCCTCTGATTCTTGAAAGAATATTTAATTCAGTGGCAGCTCTATAACATGGGGATTTAAAAACTAGATTATGTATTAATTTACTGCTTTGAAACTAAATTAAGGAGTGTAAAATGTAATTTTGGTTTTAGGTACTAAATTGATTAATTTTTCTTTTATTTTTCTATATACCTGGGCAATATGCAGATGCACTGGACAGCAGACACCGCTTTCTCTTTTCTAATATATGAATACTTTTAACACCCATTTTCCTCTTTTTATTTGAGCTCCTTAGATTTTAATTTGTGTAGGCTTCATAGCTCTTTATTCGATTCAGTTGTGTCTAAGTCTTTTCTCATTATGGGTAGCTAGTAAGTCATTGAAAGCTGTGATGACCATTAGATCAAGTTGACTTCCCTTACTCCTCACGTCACTGTGGCAGGGAGTAGATGAGAGGCCAACTTTGGATTGAAGGAGAGAATAACATCCAAAGGAAGGAAAGTCGGCACGTTTAAGGTACTTGCACCTGATATCCACAAGGAGAGTGCCTTAGTCAGTTCAGGCTGTCATAACAAAGTACTATTGACTTGGGTAGCTTATAAACAGAAGATTACTTCTCACAGTTCTGGAGGCTAGGAGTCCAAGGATGAGGATGGTTGGGTTCTGGAAAGAGCCCTCTTCTGGGCTGCAGACGGCCGTCTTCTCATTGTATCCTCACTGGGCAGAGGGAGGGTTAGAGAGCTCTCTGGGTTCCTTTTATAAAGGCATTAATCCTATTCGTGAGGTCTCCACCCTCATGACCTAATTAGCTCCCAAAGGCCCCACCTCCTAATATCATCACATCTGAGGTTAGGAATTTAACATATGCATTTTGAGGGGACACAACATTAGGTCCATTGCCGAGAGATTGCATATTGAGAGGGACGGGAATGAAAGCTGAGCTGAGCCTTTGATGTGGGGATATGATAGAGTGGTTAAGAAAATATGTTTGGAGTCAGACAGACCTAAACAGTAATTGTCATTTTATGCTTTTGTTGTTTGTGAAACATTGGGTGGGCAAGTCACTTAATTTCTCTAAGACTCAGTTGCCTCATCTGTGATATGGGAACAATAATAGGACTAATTAATTTGATTATTGTGAATAATAAATGAGGGTACTTTATGCCTGTAAAATGCTTATCACAGTGCCTTGGACATAGTAGGTACTTAGTATTTATTACTAGGCTGCTTTCTCTTAATGCTGTGTCTAAGTCTGAAGTTTTAGCTTTCTCTTTCCAGTTCTGCTTTGTTAGCACACTTTGACCTTGGCATTTCACCTATCTGTGCTTAAGCTCTTGAGAGCAGCCTGCAGAATGGTAAAATAAAGACTTGTAGCTTTGATTCATTTGACCGTGCCTAGCAACAGTTGCAAACTAAGTCTGAATAGGTTAATCCAATGAATGCATCCACCTAAGCAGGTATCCTTCTTTCCTTCCCTGCAGTTTTAAGGCTGGGTGGCCTCCCTCCTGTGTAAGGCAAAACTCCCCTACATTGGCTCTTGAATTGGTTGCCGCTCCTTCTTAATTATCCTTGTTCCTCTGTATCATCAATGTGATTTCTCTCCAGGCTCTTTCTCCTCACCTTGTGAACATACTCCTTTCCTCCCATTCAAAAACATAACAAAACGAAAAGCGTGTGTCCCTTCATGGGAAGGGTAGGTGGGAGTGGAAGTGTTTGATTATACAGTCTGACTGTGGAATATATAGTTTAGATATCATATATATTGTAAAAATGAGTAATGAGTCTCTGTTTGTCTGTACTTGTAGTACTTACACGTTACAATGCAACAAAAGTGCCTCCCCCATCCACCCCCAAAGATCCCCATGCACCTCTAAATCAGTAAAGGAAAAAGTTCCAGTTTGTATTTCACAGGAGACAGCCACTCCAGTAACAATTTTGCCTACTCTGTTCTTGAAACTCCCACTTCCCGTTGGCTCCAACAACTCTCTCCTTTCTAGTGTCCCTCCTCATCATTGACAGTCTTCCTTGGTATTTTTTAGCCTTGCTACCCTGTAAGTCTCTTTTCTGTGGCCATTTCTGGTTTCACGTCTACTCAGCACCCCCTCTTTGATCTCAGTCACACTTTTCATTTTAACTACCTTTCATAACAGACTCCTAATTTAGACTTGCTTCACTCCGTGAGATTTATATTGAGAAATCCAACTTCCTCCTGGGCATCCCTAATATAAAGATGGAGTCATCTTCTTCAAGGCTATGTAGTATTTTTTTAATATTCCCCTTAGTTGATAGGACTGCCATGCATACAGTCTTACATACTCTCTTTGCTGTAGAATTAGTCAGTACTGATATATTTTTTTTGTCTTCTAAATTTACATTGACTGTGTCCTCCTCTGTTCATCCCTACTATCTCTACCTTCTTTAGAACTCCATCCTGTTTGACATGTTATTTACCATCTCCTTCACACTAGCTTCTGAAGCATAGCAGAATATGCAACTCTAAAATATGTCTCTTTGGTATAAGGATTCTTTTGAGCTGAAGGCAATTGAGAAGAAGGAGATACAAGAAAAGTGGTCTACGCTTCTCCTGTTTGTCTAAAAGCAGAATATAAATTTGTAAAGGTGGCCCCCCTCCTCTCTCTACCAGGAAGGGCAGCAGTTAATCACAGGCACAACTCCAGAGCCTTATCAGCCCAAAGGTGGCACCAAGAAAGAGTCTACTTCAACAAAACCTTCCAACCAGCCCTTATTTACCATTATTTTCCCCCATATATTTGCCTCCTCCAATTTACACTCTTGAAGGCTCAAAGTCCTCTCAGTTGTCTTGTCACTTCCCTATAAATTTTTTGTTCTTTGCTAAGATGCTGTATAAACCCAAGTTCCAACCACCCCTTTGAGTTACCCATCACTGAGTCCTCCCACATATAGGAACAATGCAATTAATAAACTTCTGTTTCCCTTTTGTTAATCTGTCTTTTGTCAATCTAATTTGCAAGGCCCCAGCCAATAAAACTAAGAGGAGTAGAGAAAAATTATATTTTTCTCCCCTACATATCTTTGCCTTAGATCTTACCCCACTAAAATTTGTCTTTGTCACTGACATGATCTATCCAAAATGCATATTTTTTTAAAAGATTTATTTATTTTTATTTATTTTTGGCTGCATCGGTTCTTAGTTGTGGCTTGCCGGATCTTCTCTGAGGTACGCAGGATCTTTCGTTGTGGCGCACAGGCTTCTCTCTAGTTGTGGCATGCGGGTTTTCTCTTCTCTAGTGGTGGCACACAGGCTCCAGGGCAGATGGGCTCTGTAGCTGTGGTGCATGGGCTCTGTAGTTTGCTCTCTAGTTGAGGCGCACGAGCTCAGTAGTTGTGGCGTGTGGGCTTAGTTGCCTCGTGGCATGTGGGATCTTAGTTCCTTGACCAGGGATTGAACCCGTGTCCCCTGCATTTTAAGGTGGATTCTTTACCATTGGATCACCAGGGAAGTCCCTGCATATTTGTTTATACGATGATTTCCCTTCATCTACAGCTTAAGGTTCCAATTCCTTAGCATGATGTCCTTGGACCTTTGCTACCAGACCTTGCTCATGTCTTCAGTTCCATTGCCTGCCTGAAATTTATACCCCACAACTCTGAATTCCAGAAATGCTGACCAGCATAGAGTTTTCTGTAAACATTATGCTGTTTCAGAGTTTTGTGCCAATTATTTTTCTCTGGGATACTCTTTCCTTGATAAAAGGAAGAGTTTTCTTTACCTTGATAAAATCTATTCATTCTGTAGTGCTCAGGTCAGGAGTTATTTCAGAAGAGAGTTCACTGACCTGCCCTCTCACTCCACATAGCCCAGATTGGAATAAGTCCTTTTCTGTGCCTCTGTAGCACACAGTGGAAACTACAGTTAGAATCATCTGTTGTCAACGGTTTTCTCACGAGAATATTGAGAATGGAAACATTATCTTTTTCTATTTGTATCGATTAGTTCCAGTATAAATCATTGCTGAAGTTATGTGAATTCTAGCCAAATAAAGCATATTTGACTTGTCTTAAAGCAGTTGTCCCAGAGTAAAAGTTGTGAAAGTGTCTTCAAAAAAATATGGTAAACATAAACCACTGTGGATATTTTTCCCCAAGGCTTTTTTTTTTTCTTGTCTTTTCTTTTCCTTACACTTTGTTCTTCCCACTAACTTTTTTTCTACATAGCAGGAACAAAGTACTGATTGGGCAATCCTTAGATTGCTTGTGGCATTTTAAGGATATATGGAATAAATTAGCCCACTTTTGAAGACTGCAAATCTTTCTCAAATAAAAATTACTCAGTGACAGAAAAAGTTCTAATCCCCCAGCTGCACTCTTGGGGCCAGAATAAACTGTCTGTGACTGAATGAAGTGTCTGTCCAACTGGTCAGTCTGAAACGACAGTGTAGAAGGTAAAAGAGGGGCTTTTTGATATAAGACAGATTTCTGTTCTATAAATGAACTGGGGTACAAATGCAAGGGTTAAAAATAGAGTTCTAAAAGTTTATAGCTAACAGAGATGTTCTGACAAAAAAAAAATGCTGTGGGAAAACAACTTGAGAGAGAGGAAAGAAATAAAAAGAGAAATCATAAATATGTGGTGTGGAAGTAATGGAGATCTCTAAACATTAGGAATTCTCCAGAGCATATTAAGTTCGTCTAAATATACAGTAATACCGTATGTCCTTGAAAGTTTGGGAGTTGTCATTAGCAGCAGTGTAAATGGATGCCGTTAGAAGTTCATTTCCCTATTTGAATTGAGTAAAGGGAATGTTATTTTATAAACCAAAGTAAGAAGCTAACATGATTTATTTTTTTAAGTATTTGTTAGCATGGGCTAAGAAAATGAGGCTAGGAACATAAAGTGCCGTACTTATAATGTGCAAAGTAATAGAAGCATCATTATCTAATACTGCTTTCGACTTTTAAAATATAGTAATGTGATAAGGATTATGTAAAAAAAATGCAGCAACTAGCGTTCCAAACTTTTGTTTAAAACACGATTAAATAAGACAATTTAGGTGACACAAACGAACTTGATTTAACACTTCATGAAGTGGACAATCTCATTTTGGAGCACTGTACAGTGGGGCAGTAGGCAGGAAGGTCTTACAGGATGAAGAATAAAGAACAAGGAAGAGAAAAATAGAAACTGATTGGCTGGGGCCACGCAGTCAGCCTTGTTTGAGGTGAGAAGGCCCACAGGTCGTTTGGCTTGGGGATTGGCTGACTGGATATGCTGCTTCCGGTCCAGCAGAGCATTTACAGAGACCTGAGGGTTACCTGAGTCTGGGTTTGCTGAAGTGGCCCCCCCAGGCAGGAGCAACTTCATATTGGGCCTGGAAAGTTATTTCAACACTCGGATATCTGGGGAGGAAAAGGCATTTTCATACACACACGTGTCTTTCTAAGATTTGAAGAAAATGAACTTGCACATTCAAGTTAAGAATATGGTAATCATTTTTAAAGAAAGTAGGCGGAGAAAGCAGGAAAACCATTTAAAAATACGCTTATCAAATTTTTCACGGAAATAGAGAATTGGGAATTGAATCCCCTGTACAAAGGTAATAATGCTCTCAGGCTTCCTACACTGTGAACGTCAACAGCCCTGTGGAGAAACTGAGGCTCTACTCGCAAATCTCACCCTCATCCTACATAGATTTTTCAAGGTTAATTACTTTGCTATCTAATTTTTTAAAATTTGGCCTGTGTTTATGCTTTCTCATTCCATCACTGTTCAGAACCCATATTCTTTTGCTTAGGAAAAAAAAAATGTGAAATCAGGTTAATGAAGGTGGAGGTGGGGGAAAGCACAGATACTCAGGGAGGAGTTTCAAATGCTACCATGGAAGTTGCCAGAATCATTAAGCCACCCTTGGCAACTTACATATAATCTGAGACTCTGCTGCTTCTGACATTATATTTAGTCTCCCTCTTCCTGGTGCCTCCCCTCTCAACCCATCCCCTTCAACTTGGCATTCTGTTTGTTCTTTCCTTTTCTTTCCCCTCTTACATCTTAAAAGTAATAATTAAAAAAAAAAAAAAAATTGACTCAAGACTAAAGAAATAACTGCATTAATACTCTCTCCCCCATACCACCCCCAAATCATGACTTGTAAGTTAATGAGGTAGCATATAGGAACATCTTTTTCTGACCTTTATTCATCTATTTATTTTTATTGGAGTATAATTGCTTTACAATGTTGTGTTAGTTTCTGCTATACAATGAAGTGAATCAGCTATATGTATACCTATATGCCTCCCTCTTGGACATCCCTCCCCCCTGCCATCCCACCCATCTAGGTCGTCACAGAGCAACGAGCTGAGCTCCCTGTGCTATACAGCAGGTTCCCACTAGTTATCTATTTTACACATGGTAGTGTATTTATGTCAAACCTAATCTCCCAATTCGTCCCACCCTCCCCTTCCTGCCCTGTGTCCACATGTCCATTCTCTACATCTGTGTCTCTATTTCTGCCCTACAAATAGGTTCATTTGTACCATTTTTCTAGATTCCACATATATGTGTTAATATACAATATTTGTTTTTCTCTTTCTGGCTTACAGCACTCTGTAAGACAGACTCTAGGTCCATCCACATCTCTACAAATGACCCAATTTATTCCTTTTTATGGCTGAGTAATATTCCATTGTATATATGTACCACATCTTCTTTATCCATTCATCTATCGTTGGACGCTTAGGTTGTTTTCATGTTCTGGCTGTTGTAAATAGTGCTGAAATGAACATTGGGGTATATGTGTCCTTTTGAATTATGGTTTTCTCAGAGTATATGCCCCAGTAGTGGGATTGCTGGGTCATATGGTTGTTCTGTTTTTAGTTTTTTAAGGAACCTCCATACTGTTCTCCATAGTGGCTGTATCAATTTACATTCCCACCAACAGTGCAAGAGGGTTCCCTTTTCTCCACACCCTCTCCAGCATTTATTGTTTGCCGATTTTTTGATGATGGCCGTTCTGACTGGTGTGAGGTGATAACTCATTGTAGTTTTGATTTACATTTCTCTAATAATTAGTGATGTTGAGCATCTTTTCATGTGCCTCTTGGCCATCTGCATGTCTTCTTTGGTGAAATGTCTATTTAGGTCTTCCACCCATTTTGAAATTGGGTTTCTTGTTTTTTTGATATTGAGCCGCATGAGCTGTTTGAATATTTTGGAGATTAATCCTTTGTCAGTTGCTTCATTTGCAAATATTTTCTCCCATTCTGAGGGTTGTCATTTCATCTTGCTTATGGTTTCCGTTGCTGTGCAAAAGCTTTTAAGTTTCATTTGTTTCATGCCATTTGTTTCTTTTTGTTTTTATTTTCATTACTTTAGGAGGTGGGTCAAAAAAGATCTTGCTGTGGTTTATGTCAAAGAGTGTTTTCCTCTAAGAGTTACATTTAGGTCGTTAATCCATTTCAAGTTTGTTTTTGTGTATGGTGTTAGGGAGTGTTTTAATTTCATTCTTTTACACGTAGCTGTCCAGTTTTCCCAGCACCACTTATTGAAGAGGCTGTCTTTTCTCCATTGTATGTTCCTGCCTCCTTTGTCATAAAGTAGGTGACGGTATGTGTGTGGGTTTATCTTTGGGTTTTCTATCCTATATCATTGATCTTTATTTCTGTTTTTGTGCCAGTACCATATTGTCTTGATTACTACAGCTTTGTAGTATAGTTTGAGGTCAGGGAGCCTGAATTCCTCCACCTCTGTTTTTCTTTCTCAAGGTTGCTTTGGCTATTCGAGGTCTTTTGTGTTTCCATACAAATTGTAAAATTTTTTGTTCTAATTCTGTGAAGAATGCCATTGGTAATTTGATAGGGATTGCACTGAATCTGTAGATTGCTTTGGGTAGTATAGTCATTTTGACAATATTGATTCTTCCAATCCAAGAACAGGGTATATCTCTACATCTGTTTGTGTCATCTTTGATTTCTTTCATCAGTGTCTTATAGTTTTCTGAGTACAAGTCTTTTGCCTCCTTCAGTAGGTTTATTCCTAGGTATTTTATTCTTTTTGTTGCAATGGTAAATGGGATTGTTTCCTTAATTTCTCTTTCTGATTTTTTATTGTTAGTGTATAGGAATGCAGGAGATTTCTGTGCATTAATTTTGTATCCTGCAACCTTACCAAATTCATTGATTAGTTCTAGTAGTTTTCTGGTGGCATCTTTAGGATTATCTATGAATAGTATTGTGTCATCTGCAAATAGTGACAGTTTTACTTCTTCTTTTGCAATTTGTATTCCTGTTATTTCTTTTTCTTCTCTGATTGCCATGGCTAGGACTTCCAAAACTATGTTGAATAAGAGTGGCGAGAGTGGACATCCTTGTCTTGTTCCTGATCATAGTGGAAATGCTTTCAGTTTTTCACCATTGAGATTGATGGTTGCTGTGGGTTTGTCATATATGGCTTTATTGTGCTGAGGTAGGTTGCCTCTATGCCCATTTTCTGGAGAGTTTTTATCATAAATCGGTGTTGAATTTTGTCAAAAGCTTTTTCTGCATCTATTGAGATGATTATATGGTTTTTATTCCTTAATTTGTTAATATAGTGTATCACATTGATTGATTTGCATATATTGAAGAATCCTTGCATTCCTGGTATGAATCCCAGTTGATCATGGTGTATGATCCTTTTAATGTGTTGTTGGATTCTGTTTGCTAGTATTTTGTTGAGGATTTTTGCATCTGTGTTCGTTAGTGATATTGGTCTGTAATTTTTTTTTTCCGTGATATCTTTGTCTGGTTTTGGTATCAGGGTGATGGTGGCCTCGTAGAACAAATTTGGGAGTGTTCCTCCCTCTGCAGTTTTGGAAGAGTTTGAGAGGATGGGTGTTAGTTCGTCTCTAAATGTTTGATAAAATTCACCTGTGAAGCCATCTGGTCCTGGACTTTTGTTTGTTGGAAGATTTTTAATTGCAGTTTCAATTTCATTACCTGTGATAGGTCTGTTTATATTTTCTAATTCTTCCTGGTTCAGTCTTGGAAAATTGTACCGTTCTAAGAATTTGTCCATTTGTTGATAGTTGTCCATTTGATTGGCATATAGTTGTTGGTGGTAGTCTCTTATAATCCTTTGTATTTCTGCGGCCTCAGTTGTGATTTCTCCTTTGTCATTTCTAATTTTATTGATTTATGTCCTCCCCCTTTTTTTTCTTGATGTGTCTGGCTAAAGGTTTATCGATTTTTTTTATCATCTTAAAGAACCAACTTTTAGTTTTTTTGATCTTTGCTATTTTCTTCATTTTTATTTCATTTATTTCTGCTCTGATCTTTATAATTTCTTTCCTTCTACTGACTTTGGGTTTTCTTTGTTCTTCTTTCTCTAGTTGCTTTAGGTGTAACGTTAGATTGCTTATTTGTGACCTTTCTTGTTTCTTGAGGTGAGATTGAATCGCTATAAACTTCCCTCTAAGAACTGCTTTTGCTGCATCCCATAGGTTTTGGGTTGTCGTGTTTTTGTTGTCATTGTTTCTATGTATTTTTTAATTTCTTCTTTAATTTCTCCAGTGATCTCCTGGTTATTTAGTAGTGAACTGTTTAGCCTCCATATATTTGGGTTTTTTACAGTTTTTTTTCATGTAATTGATTTCCAATCTCATAGTGTTGTGCTCAGAAAAGATGCTTGATATGATTTCAGTTTTCTTAAATTTTCTGAGCCTTGATTTGTGACCCAAGATGTGATCTATCCTGGAGAATGTTCCATGTGCAGTTGAGAAGACAGTGTATTCTGCCACTTTCTGGTGGAATGTCTTGTAAATATCAATTAAATTTATCTGGTTTGTTGTGTCATTTAAAGCTTGTGTTTTCTTGTTCATTTTCTGTTTGGCTGATCTGTCCATTCGTGTAGGTGGGGTGTTACAGTCCCCTACTATTATTGTGTTACTGTCGCTTTCCCCTTTTATAGTTGTTAGCATTTGCCTTATATATTGAGGTGCTCCTGTGTTGGGTGCATATATATTTATAGTTGTTATATCTTCTTCTTGGATTGATCCGTTGATCATTATGTAGTGTGCTTCTTTGTGTCTTGTAACAGTCTTTATTTTAAAGTCTATTTTATCTGATACAAGTATTGCTACTCCAGCTTTCTTTTGCTTTCCATTTGCATGGAATATCTTTTTCCATCCCTTCACTTTTAGTCTGCATGTGTCCCTAGGTCTGAAGTGGGTCTCTTGTAGACAACATATATATGGGTCTTGTTTTTGTATCCATTCAGTGAGCCTGTGTCCTTTGGTTGGAGCATTTAATCCATTTACATTCAAGGTTATTATTGATATGTATGCTCCTATTACCATTTTCTTAATTGTTTTGGGTTTGTTTTTGTAGGTGTTTTTCTTCTCTTGTGTTTCCACTTAGAGAAGTTCCGTTAGCATTTGTTGTAAAGCTGGTTTGGTGCTGCTGAATTGTCTTAACTTTTGCTTGTCTGTAAAGCTTTTGATTTCTCCATCGAATCTGAATGAGATCCTTGATGGGTAGAGTAATCTTGGTTGTGGGTTTTGCTTTTTCATCACTTTAAGTATATCCTGCCATTCCCTTCTGGCATGCAGAGTTTCTGCTGAAAAATCAGCTGATAACCTTATGGGGATTTCTTTGTATGTTTTATTTTGCTTTTCCCTTGCTGCTTTTAATATTTTTTCCTTGAATTTAATTTTTGTTAGTTTGATTAGTATGAGTCTTGTTGTGTTTCTCCTAGGGTTTATCCTGTATGGGACTCTCTGTGCTTCCTGGACTTGGGTGACTATTTCCTTTCCCATGTTAGGGAAGTTTTCCACTATAATCTCTTCAAATATTTTCTCAGACCCTTTCTTTTTCTCTTCTGGGACCCCTATGATTTGAATGTTGGTGCTTTTAGTGTTGTCCCAGTGGTCTCTGAGATTGTCTTCAATTCTTTTCATTCTTTGTTCTTCATTCTGCCCCTTGGCAGCTATTCCCACCATTCTGTATTTCAACACATTTGTTCATTCTTCTGCCTCAGTTATTCTATTATTGATTCCTTCTAGTGTATTTTTCATTTCATTTATTGTGTTGTTCGTCTCTGTTTGTTTGTTCCTTAGTTCTTCTAGGTCTTTGTTGAACATTTGTTGTATTTTCTCCATCCATGCTTCCATTCTATTCTCGCAATTGTGGATCATCTTTACTACCCTTACTCTGAATTCTTTTTCAGGTAGGTTGCCTATTTCCTCTTCATTTATTTGGTCTCGTAGGTTTTTACCTTGCTCCTTCATCTGTGACATATTTTTTTGTCATCTCATTTTTTTTTTTTTTTTCATCGGTGGGATTCTGTTCCTGTCTTACTGGTTGTTTGGCCTGAGGCCTCCAGCACTGGAGTTTGTAGGTTGTTGGGTAGAGCTGGGTCTTTTTGCTGAGATGAGGACCTCTGGGAGACCCCACTCCTATGAATATTCCCTGGGTTCTGAGGTTCTCTGTTAGTCCAGTGGTTCGGACTTGGAGCTCCCACCACAGGAGCTCAGGCCTGACCCCTGACTCATGAACCAAGATCCTGCATAGGGCGGCAAGAAAGAAAAAAATTAACAGAACAACAGCAAAGAGTAAAAAATGAATAAGATTAGAAAACTAACAGATATATTAGAAAAAATTAAAAAAATAAAAATATAGATGAAACAACCAGAGGGTAAAACAGAGCTATAATAGCAAAAAAAAGAGGAAAAAAAAAAGGGCCAGAAAAGGCCTTGGCTCTGGGGGCCGGGTCTTAGGCAGGGGCTGGGTTTAGGTCTTGGGTGGGGACTATGCTTAGGACCCACAGGGCTGGAAAAGGCCCTGGGGGAGTGGGGGTGGGGCTTAGCTGAATGCAGCAGGTGGGGCCCAGGAGTGCCTCTGGCCATGGAGGGTGGAGGATCAGGTCCGGCACCCAGTCAGGCGCCCTGGGTCTGAGTGGGCGGGGGAAACACTAGGCAGGTTTCCCTCCAGTCATCCATTCCTGGAGGGTCCCTTCCCATTGGCCTTTCTTCTTCTTCCCCCCCCCCCCACTGAATCCCTCCTATGCCCCTAGGACTCATGTGACCAAAGTGGGCCCCAGAGGGCAGGGGACCAGACCCAGAAGCCCAACAGGCTTCCTGGAGCTGAGTGCATGGGGGAAATGCCCACAGCGCTTCCCCTGAGTCCCTGGTCCCGGAGGGTCTCCCCCATCCACCTCTCCTCCTCTTACTCCTCCTCCCTCCCATGCCCCTAGGATGCACGAGGCCAGAGGGGGCCCCCAGAGAATGGAAGACCAGGCCCAGGAGCCCAGCAGGCTTCCTGAGGCCCAAGTGGGCTGGGGAAATGCTGGGTGCACTCCCCTCTGATCCTCCAAGCCCCCAGGGTCCCTCCAGGTGTGGGAACCCCTCCCCTCTCCCAGCCACCCCTCAGGTGTGCCAGTGCTGTCTAGCCTCCACTTCTCCTCCCCTCTCACTCCCCCCGCCATGTCCTACCCTGTCGTTTGGGGGTTCCTCCCATCTCCCTGGTCTTCAAGTTCCCCTACCAGCATCCGGCAGGTGCCCTAGTTGTGGGGAGACTCGAACTCCATGTCTTCCCAGGCCGCCATCTTGACTCCACCTCTGACCTTTAAAGACACATGATTTATTATACATTTTTCTTATCTCTCTTCATTCAAATTCAAGTATCCATTTCATATCTATTGTCAATACTGTATGATGAGAGTTTAATGATTATTCTTTATGGTATGAGGCTACGGTAACCTTTCCTGGAGCATAAATGTGACATTGAATAAGTCATGCTTTGACACTTGTACCCCCCTCAGCATCATTTCTTTTTGCTTGCTCACTCTCATTTAAGATCTTCATGAAACTCATGAAGCCTAAATGCCGATTTACTCAGACTTGCTTTTCCTGGAACCTTGACTCTGCCAAACCAATCTTTGTCTTTGCCTTCTAATACTGCCCCCCACTCCCCCCCGCCAAAAAAAACTGCCCTGTACCTCATTCTTATTCGTTTTGCAAGAAACTGAGTTGATAAAGTATTTTAGGAGTTAGACTTTTCAGAACATGGTATTTGTCCTGTGATAGTACATTCTTAAAAGTCTACAAAGTCTGTAACAAAAGGACTCTTAAATGATAGAAATTCAGACAGTTTCAGGGATGGAGGGGATGAGAATGAGGGAAGGGTAGAAAATCTGGTGTAGAGACATCTTTTCTGATCTCATTTTCTGCCTAGGCTTTGGGAGACATGTTTAGGGGTCATGAAGTGTATGAAGACTAGGAATATCAGATAAACGTGAGTTACGTAAAGTTGGTCATACATTTTCACTAACCAGCCTTTGGAAACTTGTTGCGTTTTAAAGTCTTGTTTGCATTCAACCTTCTTAATCCTCTGTTACCCTCTAAAGTATTGATCTTTTACTGGTTTATGCATTTGTCTGTCTCCTGGCAGTCCTCAATTTATCATTTTCATTTTTTTCTGTATATAGAGAGCCTGAAAAGTGATAAACTACCTGCATAAACTGGATAGCCATCATGTTCTCTGTGAAATAAAACTACTGATTTATTTTAGTGAGGCAGTGAGGGTTCCAAGTCCATATTTGCAACATTAACAATACTAACTTCTTTAGGGAAAAGAAGTTTAATAATAATACCATTCTAGCAGAGAATACAGGGAATAAATATGGTGAAACCTATAAAAAAATCATACATTTTCTGTTTCTACAGATAAAACCGAACTGTGGCAGAGTCGTACGCAAAGTATAGGTGTGAAGATAGTTTTTGCCTTTTAATAAAAAGAGAGAAAATTTTAAGGGATCTACTGCTGTGGTACATTCCTCTCTCATATTTTACCGCAGTTTTACCCCAGTTTTCCTCTTCTTCATTTTACGAAGTTCTAAATCACAATTTCTATGCCACGATGTTTTCTCTAAGCGACACATCTCTCTCTTCCCTACTCCTCTGGATAACTGTCATTCAATTGTCTCTTTTCTTTCAGTGTTTCCCTTACATTTCAGTTTGCTTCTTTTCCTATGTCTTCTTTATTAGAAGCATGCTTTGGGCTTCCAGTTCTCTGCAAATCATAGAAAAAGGACAAGGATTTCTTTTCCTTTCAAGGAAAAATAATGCTGAAGTTTCTGTTAAGATCTTTGCCTTGTTTAATAATTTAAAATGTTCAAATCATCTTTACAACATTGTCTAAATTATCATCCTCAGTTACATCAATTTGTTAGGCAGATGTTGTAATCCTATCTCTTCATAAGTGGAGAAACTTGGGGCTCTGAGACATTAGGACCTGATTTAAGATCATACACTTAGTCAGTGACAGCATGAAGACAAGAGCTGGGACCTCCCAACTCTCTGTGTGATGTTCAGCACGTGAGCCTAGGCTGGGAGTGGTCATAGAATATACCATTCTAATCTGTTTTGAAAATACACTTTGGACAAAGATTTCAGTGTCAAAATCAATGGAAAATGAGTTTAATACTCTCCAGAGGTTTACAAGTGACAAAGTGTTGATCAGTAGAGCTTAAAAACTTGTCACAAAATATATTACTCTCCAACTGACAGCTGATGTCATGAATTTTTCACATTTATACCAATGAATTCTGCCGCATCTATGATCTAGAAATTTAGACTGGACAAGGACATATTCTCAAGTCAAGAATATTAGAACAAGATGTAAACTTACCCTCTTAGTTAAGCTTGTGACTCATTATTCATAGTGAATTTCCTGCTGTACAACAAGCCCACTCAAGCCTAAGGACCTTTGTCCCTGCTAGTAACTCAACTGAAATTCTCTTCCTCTAGATTTTGTGAGCTCTGTTTTGTCATGAAACACTCAGTTTGGTTGTCAAGTGTCATTCAGAGAAGACTTTTTTGAACAACTGTCTAAGGTAGTTCCCTACCCTTGGTCATACTCTGTCATATCACCATTTGTAGGGTTGTCTCATGGCATTTATCAGTATCATAAATTAAGTTATTCATTATTTGCTTAATTGTTTATTTTTTCACCCTCTCTCCAGAATGGAACTTTATGAGAGGAGGGTCCTGCCTCTTGTTCAACACTGTGTTTTTAATTTTATAATTCCATGTCTCTTGTTCAACATTGCATCCTCAGCATTTAGAAGAGTGCCTGGGTCATAGTAGATGCTCAGTTCATCTCTGTTAAAGAAACAAATTAATCCATGACACATATTTCTTCTACAGATTCCCAAAAGTTGACAATCCGGCCACTGTTTGAGATGGAATTCAAAGAAGCCAGGAATATTTTTGAACAGTTTAAATTATGATGTTTGTTTAAATATTAATGAAAATCAGCCTCCCATAGTTTCTATTTATTCTCCCAGTGGAGGTCAGTTTTCTGTTTACAGCATGAAAACATTGAATCTCCTTTGGCTTTCCATCCCTTGAAATGATGGGTAAAGTGTCCTTGTCCTTTCTGTGTCTCCTCCTTTCAGAGTAAACCTTTTTTACCTCCTTTTGCTGGTGCTCATATTGCATAGTTCTCAAATCCCCAACACCCTCGCCCCACCTCTCCCCACTTCCTTCTTTGGCTACACTTCAGCTGGTCCATGTTTCTCTTAAAAAGAGTTCCAGCAAGTGCGGGAAGGACCCTAATCTCCCTCCTCCTGGAAGGCTGGAGAAGTGTGGTTAATGGTAAGGGCTTTGGAGTGGATCAGATCCAGGCTCAAGTCCTTCTTTTACTTAGGGGCTGACTTGAGGTAAGTAGGCACGTTTTCTAAGCCTCAGTGTTCTCACCTGTAAAATGAGAATGAGAGGGGAAAAAGGTAATCAGGTATATAAACCACTCATTTGAGTTTGAAAATACCTTTCTCCCCCGTGAGTTTTGATCCAGTTGAGAAATTGATGCAGGTATAAACCAGGAACAAAAATATCAGCTTTATTGCTGACGAAGCTGAACTAGAGAGCGCAGATGGTGCTGATCCTAAATGGGCTTCCTAGTACTTCCTTCACTTGTCTAGATGGTAAGCTAATAGTTAACTAAGTCCTCTAGTTATTTTTTTATCCTAACTGCTCTCAAACCAAGTTACCCTAACTTTTTCCCTTTCATCTGTTAAGCAAATAATTTTATAAATATTTGTATATATATGTGTATGTTTGTATAAATATACACCTATATATACATATATATGTGTTTCCATTTAAAAATATAGTCTCATTATTCCAGCCTGATTATCTTATTGAAATTAGTCTTCTATAATTGAATAAACTGGGCATCCCACCAAGAGTTCTGTCATGTATTAATTCAATGAGCTGACTTTCCAAGGTTCCTTTTATGCCATTTAACATAAATGTTGATCAAGAGATGGTCAGTAGCAGAATTACATGGCACATCACTGGTGTTTTGCTATACAGTGACTTCTTGAGTAAGACTGAGGGTATAACTAACCCTGCTTTCATCTCAGCAATGTCTCCTCATCCTGTAAACAAGAATATTGTTGGAGATATTATCAGATTTCTGTTTTGAATTATAATTCACTGTGTCTGCAGCTTTGCCTTGCTATGTCAGTATATTATTTTTATTTTTAAAGTCTCATTCCTTATTCATAGCATACCTGTGCAGTCCTTTAGTGCTTACTACACCCTTTTCTAAATGCTCAAGAATAATTTTGGAACTTTGCAAGTATCTGTATCAAGTCTATTTGTAAGTCTGAAATCTGTCCTCTGAACTATGGAACACTCACCCATGGAAACTCACTCACTTGATTCCTCAAAGATAATCGAGAGTAGGACAGCCGATTACAACTTCAAAATTTTCTCCATATGCTTAGAAGTAATTTGTATGGGGCTAGAGACTCAGCTTCATTAAACAGTTGGGTGTCTACCTACTATCATTTTCCTTATCGTGGGCTCCAATTTTATTTTACCCCCATCTGTTTTACACTTTCCAGGGCAAAGATTATCCTCTTTGATAGCCTACCTGGAAAAAAGTAATCTGCTTACTATTAGCCTTTAACTCATTTACCCCAAGCAATGGGCCAAACCCTTCTTTTATCTTATGTCTAGCCTCTTAACATATAGATGGAAAAGGTCTCTGGTACTTGTGCCTAACTAGCTTAAGAAAAAAAGCATCTTTTCCTTTTTATTTGCTTTTGACTTTAATGACAATATCTGTGCTACCCTTGTATTTATTAACATTTGTTCTGGGTGTCCTGTCATAGCCACATAACACCAAACCAAAGCAAGACAAGAAAACAAAATCACAAAAGACTTAGAGCATTTACTGTTTGCCAAATTCCTCTTTTGGTAGATAATTGTTATTATATTGACATTACTTTATTATTATTTTATTCAAATTTCTGTCCCTACTAAGTCATACTGCCTTTCAGAATAATAGCAATCTCTCACTTTGGAGACATCTTGATAGCAAATTCAGCTGGCCAGATTTTAAGGTTTCATGTGTCAGATTAGGGTGTGCATGTATGTTGTATACTGAGAATATGTTTTAAGTTCAAAATGGTAGCCCGAGCTAAATTTAATATAACTATAATACCACTATTTCAAAATAGACCCATAACACCTCAACTGCATGGGACCAACAGACAAATGTGACTAAGTGGATCTGTGCCGACACAGGCAAAATTTTGCCAAACACATTAAGAATTGCTTAAGTTTTATTCCTAATGATGACCAAAAGTTGTGTTCATTTTTATGGTTTGTATTCTAAGACTGAGTAATACAAAATTTCTTAAATTCCAGAAATGTTGAGACTGGTTTCTTCTCACTGTGAAAGTTCATTGTGTGCTAGTTTCCCTGGTATCAGAAATCATTCTACACCATGACAACAGCTCACATTCTGGGGGATAGTACACTCAGATGCATCTCCTTTTCTATAAAATATGAAGTCAGCAGTTAAACTTGTTCTGCCATGTACTTCATGTGGGGTAGTGGTGGTTATAACTACTGAGTTTGGCTTTGGATGGACATTTGTCTGGATGGACCAGGCAGTTCAGGCGAGACAGTACCATCTCCTGCCCACCCTCATTACCTTATAAAAGAAGAAACCTGAGCTGAGAGACCTCAAGTGACTTTTCAGGTCATAAGAAACAAGTAAATGGCAGTGTCAAACAAAGCAGGCCTTCTAACTTTAAAAAAAAACATCTTTTTGTTTTACCACAGATAGAGACAAGCTAGCATTTCTTAATTCTTGAGAAAGTTCATTCTAATCCAGTAAGACATGTTTAAAAAAATTATTCAGATGTAAGGATGGGAGAGAGGAGTTTATGTAATATTTAAGAAGATGAGAGACCTTTGTGATCAGACAGACCTAAGTTTAAATTTCATTATCAAGCAGCATGACAACCTTGGGCAAACTACTGAAC
The DNA here is from genome assembly GCF_028021215.1 of Eschrichtius robustus. Taxonomy (NCBI): domain Eukaryota; kingdom Metazoa; phylum Chordata; class Mammalia; order Artiodactyla; family Eschrichtiidae; genus Eschrichtius; species Eschrichtius robustus. Next base: position 96,162,192 of record NC_090825.1, read on the forward strand.
CTCTCAAAACAAGTGTTCCATCTGTAAAATGAGTATAAAATGAGATTTTGTATATAAAGTTCTAGAATAGTGTTTGGTACACAGCATGTGCTCAATAAACAATCTTATTTTTATATTAAATTCATTATTTTAATTTGATGTTTTATTTACTCTCCAAAGAGTAATCTCAAACTAGTTTATATAAATATTATTGTAGCCAGATATTAATATTAGTATAATGTATTTTACATAATATTTGTTAGGATTATCACAGTGTTCTAAAAATTACTACTTAGGCTCAGATTTTATTTTCTATTATAATTTAAATGTATAACATCAGATTATTTATATCGTAAAGCTAAGGAGAAATCTTTTAACCTAAGACTGTCTTTCAGTGTCTACTTCAGTGTTGGATGTAGCAAATAATTTTTATGAGGATATTATGGAGGACTTTAGTCAGTCTTTGCTGTCGGTGGGGGGGGGGGTGGGTCAGAGCAAAATAAAGATGAGAATTAATGTTTTGTTGAAGAGAATGATGCTAGTGCTAGGGAGGAATTAACAAAACCTGGGACAAAGAGGCTAAAAATATCTAAGGATACAACATTTCAGCTATTTACTAGGATTCAGAGCTAATCGGTACAATGAGTAGCAAGTTCTCTTCCATTTTTTGCCGGAATGTGATGTTTAAAGGGAAGGAGAGGCTAGAGGTGAAGTAAATTTAAAATCCGAGGGATTATAAACTGCAGACCTGAAAATCTTCATGCTCCCTGTCTTTTAGTTCATTAATTATAGGTGATGAACTTTAAAAAGAATTAAGCCAGTTAGTTTTTAAGGTGCCAGTCTAAAAAGCTTAAGAGAGTAGCTGACAGCTCTCGAAGAATTTAGAAAACACTGTAATCAATTCTTAGATTATCCAAGTTTTGTTTTTTTTTTTAAATTTCCTTATGCCACATGAGACACCATGCTGGTCATTTCTGGTTTCTTCAAGTCCTTCATCTTCTGTGGCTGCATATTATACAACCAAAGAAAGAATTTTCTGTTTATAGTGTTCAACTGGTTTTTGTGGCAAAGGTCAAATAGTAATAAATTGAGAATTTAACTTCTATTGGACTAAAAGGTAAGGAAATGAATTTCTATCTCTATCACCATAAATCTACAGAGGTGCTGGCCACAGAGTCTAAAACAAATGACCACTCTCCATGTCACATGTCAAACATGGATTGTTCACAGGTGGCTGGAGCGAACATTTGGCTCTTGGTTACATTTATAAGCAATCAGGGGTGCAGTTTTGTTCTCAAGTCTACTTGTTCCCATAGGATACTCTCTGGCTTCTATACAGATTTCTTAAAGGTGATCGAACGACAGTTTGATACACAATTTAAAAAATCTCTTAGTGAACGTTTCACATGTGTGTTGCAATGGTTCCCATGGCACAATATTTCTTTGTCATATATCACTCAAAATGGGAAAACAAAATCACACATGATTTATTCTGTAAGGATTGCTCCTTATTGCAGTGGTTCTTAAACATAACTGAATTTAGAATCACCTGGGACCTTTAGTAAAAAGTCAAATTTCCCTTCACCCTAGATTCAAAATGATTAATTCTTGAACAGCACTAAGAATCTGGACTTTTAACAAGAAGCCCAGGGCTTCCTTTGGTTGGACAAGTTTGAGCCGTATCTTCAATTGGCAGGCAAGGAGGTCCGGAAGGTGGATAGCTGATGAAAGTCAGTCACTTTTTCAGATCAGAAAACATACCAGTGATCTCCTGAGCTCAGCCCTGCTCACATTGCTTTTGGGGATGATGACAGAGTTAAAACCATCCTGTAACTACAAAGCTTAAGGAAAGTGACACCAACATGTTTAGCACCTCATTCTTTGTTTTTGTCTGAGTAAGAAAATCAACAGACTCTGAAGCAATTACTTTAAAAAATGTATGGACTTTTTGGTTGCACTAGGAAATACTCACTTTTTCTTTTTAAAAATACCTATGTGTAGGGACTTTCCTGGTGGCACAGTGGTTAAGAATCCACCTGCCAATGCAGGGGACATGGGTTTGAGCCCTGGTCTGGGAAGACCGTGGCTCAACATGCCGTGGATCAACTAAGCCTGTGCACCATAACTATTGAGCCTGCACTCTAGAGCCTGTGAGCCACAACTACTGAGCCCACGTGCTACAACCACTGAAGCCTACGTGCCTAGAGCCCATGCTCCACAACAAGAGAAGCCACTGCAACGAGAAGCTCGTGCACCACAAGAATAGTAGCCCCCGCTCGCCGCAACTAGAGAAAGCCCGCACGCGGCAATGAAGACCCAACGCAGCCAAAAATTATAAATAAATAAATTTATTTTTAAAAAAAACCTATGTGTAAATGAAGCTTGGATTTCCATTGTGCTTTTCCTTAAGCTCTAAAGCAGTATAGATAAAAATTGAGTAATTCCCCAACCCAGGAGAAGACTATGAAATAGTAATGGGATCAGGTGAGAATAGGAGAAGTGGTTTTAGACATTTCTTTTCATTAAATATTTGAGATTAGACTAAATTAGATTAATGTTACAATTGACTAAAGATGACATTTCTTTTTAACTTGCTTTATTTTAAGAAAAAGTTTAAAATTTTCTCATATTTTTAGTTTCTCTTTGAAATTAAATTTGGACTGTATTATACTCCATCTTTCATCCTTATTTCTCTCTTCGTTCTTTTTTTCTTTACGATTTCTTATACTTCCCCTCTTGCTTCATACTTTCCTTTTCTTCCTCACCTAGGCACTCTTTTCATGTGTTCCTTCATGAACTTTGTCTTCTCTTTCAGTTTACTTAAGCATAGGGCACTAACCAGCTAATCAGCTAGAGACCACCATTCATTCTGAAGATCAGTCTGTGTTCATAGGGATATGGTTATAAAAACTATTCAGGAAACCTGACCTTGAGGATGCTTTCTTTTAACTATGTTCGCTTGAGTTGTTATTGAATGGATTGAAAGTATCTATCACAGCTCTCTTTTTATCTCCTCTAAGTTCAAGTCTGGGTCACCCCAACAGAAATCTCTTCTTAGCTCCTAATCGTCCATGGGCTTTGTGTCACCCTCAGAGGGTGCTTTATTCTTGGTGGATGTGGAGTGGGTGGTGGGAGGTCCAGGGGTATTTGGGAGTTAAATTCCCATCCCCATACTTTCCAGTGTTCAGGCAGTAACTCTGTCATCACTCACCTTCCTCTTTCCTCAGTATCTTATTTTTCAGGTGTACATTAAAAATATCCTTTTATGGAAGAATTAGCTAATCCTTTGTAAACTAAATGCTAAGCCATCTTCTGCCATTGATGTTTCTACCTTGGAGCTTTCATGTCAGCTGTCGTCTCCTTTTTTCTCTAGGCTTTTCAATGTTGGTAATTCTAAGATTCATAGATAAACATTGGGCTGTTAGCTGACCTGATTTAATTTCTTTATTATAAGCTCTGGAGTGCTCCCTTTATTATGCAGAATCTCATGCCAAACAGTCTGTCCTACAGAGGAAAGAAAATATTTGTGAGCAAAGCAGATGGCTCTAAAATAGAGCAGGGAGGAGCACACAGACTCTTCAGAAATCGTCCATCAGGAAATGTACTATGACCCAGTCAGAATTATTTTCAAAGGGAAAGAATGAAAAGCAAAGTCTTTAGTGGCGTTTACTGCATTGGTGAAAAGATGGCTAGAAAACAAAGAATTTCAAGGAACTAAACAGTATTTGGAGGATGAAATTATTCAACAGGTAGTAACAATTTAAGATTTATTTTGAGGTTTAAATACTACATGGACCTTAACTGAATCTTTGAAGCTTCAAGGCCAGAATGTTGGAGTATTTTAGAGCTTTCAGCTAGTTGCTTTCAGCTAGTATCTAAGAGCCTGGATGAGCCTAAACTGTTTACATGGATCATAAAGTGTTTTATGGATGAATGGTCTGATCTGCTGCGAGACGAGGCCATATTCACTATTGTATATTTTGCCTATTTATCGTTTTTTGTAAGTCTTCAGACACAAAGTGGTGGTGTTAAAAGATGTGGATTACAGAGGGCTATAAAGTTACCCAGCTGTTCTGAGAAATGCTTCATGTTGAGTGGATATTTGTTTCTTTAATCATGTAGAAAAAGTTGACATCATCGTAGTCAACCAACTTTCCTTTGTCTTTCTTATGACTGACTACTGACCTGTTGAAGACTGTAAGATGCATGAGTATTTATTTTTATTATTTGGTGAGCAATACTCGAGTTTAGTGACTAAAAAATATAGTCATATACCTTTAACATATCCCGTTGCAACAATTTTACTGCCACCTTTTCCTTTTGTGGGCCGCTTCACATTTTTTCCTGTAAATTCGAAGATACAAAATATTAATCCATTTTTTTTCTCACCCTTAGGATGAACTAGCGTTTGCTATCATACTCTGTAGAACAAAGATTCCACGGTGCTCTTATTTTCTCCATTTACAAACTATGGGCTACCTTTCTTTCCTCTTCCCAAAATCTTTTTTTTTTTTTTTTAATCTTCCTTTAAATAAGCACTATTCTCTGACTTTCGCTTTCCTTACCACTTTTTTAGACCAGAAATTCAACAAAAACTATATTAAAGAGAGGCGCAAATATATGATGTGTTATCCATTAGTAAACTGAGTCCACCAAATCTAAATTATATTGGATCATCTTAAACATAGCACAACAAATTTCTGTAGCTAGCATTTATATTTCCTGTCTTTAACTGCACAGGTTATATAAAAAGTAGAATAACTAGATTACAAATTCTTTAGAGGAAGGGAGAAAAACCTAAATACTGTCATCAGTGAAACCATAAAACTGCAAGGAGCAAAGACTATATAGAGGTCAAGGGAAATGGAGCGTGGGTCATGGAGAGAAAATTCCCCAAAGGATCATATTTCAGACAACTGCTGTTTGAATAAAACCACTTCTGGGCACATGCTTAAAGTTTACCTCTACTTACGATTTCGTACAAGAGCCAGTATTGAGAAAGCTGCAGCACATAATAATAATAATAATAATAATAATAATAATAATAGTAATAATAACAATAATGCTATTATCTCCATTTTACAGAATCAAAAATTTCAGTATCTTCTGTATCTATTAATCCTGTGATATCAAGTCTTTCAAGAATGCTCAGGAAAATACAGTGCAGATCCATACACATTCCCAGAAGGGGATGTTTCTCTTAATTTTCTCATTTTACAAATTGGGAAATCAAGGCACAGTAAGAGGAAATGGAGCTGAAAGGGGGAGCCAGTGAGATGAGGGCTCCCCTTCCTGGCAGTGTCTGAACACGCATGTGCCTCAAGCCCTGTTGCTTTCCTGAGGTATGCTTTGCAGGTTAGATTCATTCTAATTCAAATGATTTTGCCCGACGTTCTGGTCTGTTGGCAAAATTACAGGGGGAATTTGTAATAAGACAATTGCCCAAATGGTCATTACAATATTGCTTTTCTGACCTCAGAGGGGTATTATACACAGAGGAATCTTTACCAAAAATACTGTGTGAGGTTGAATGAAACCGAGAGGCACTGGAAAGGAATGTGGCATTAAAACAAAAGGACTTTCAGTGACTCTCACTGCTTTCTGACTTGTAATCGTTTTTCTGTGGCTTCCAGACAGCTGCAAGAGGCCCCAGTAGCGTTACTGTGTGGCTGCGACGTGTGTGAATGGATTTCATGTCGTTCTGTGTATGAAATTTGTGCTTGCTCTGTGCCCATGGAAAGCTACACTTCTCGTATAATATCGGTGATTTTGTAAGTTTGGCTTCATGTTTTGTAACTTTAGATAAAACTGCTAATAGAGTTTACGCCTTTTGGGAGAGTTTGCATTCTTACAGAACTCTGTACCGTAAGGTTATTTACTGAACATTCTTTATTACTAACTGAAATAAACATCTGTAACCACAGTTTGGCATCATGGCAATATTTAAAAATGGCATCAAGTTTTAAGAGGTGGAATGGAAGTTATAAACTCTCAAACAATTGAAAATCACTCAGCTGCCCTTTTAAATCTTCCTTATTAGATTAAGTTTCTTGTTTTATAAACATTTAACTTTTAAAACTTTCGGGCTATTTTTAGTAATTTCAAAATCAGCTAAATCAGTAAAATTCCTATACAATTTGTATAAAATGTGTAGTAGAATAGCAGAACTTTCCCCCCCGCCGAATCTCTTAGATTTTTTTGTAATTATAAAGACAAGATCATTTCAGGGAATTTGTAAAACATATAATGTAAACAAGCAGAAAAAACTGAACCATAACTCATTTCCTACTCCACTTCCCATTGTCAAACATTTGGACATAATGGTGTAGTTCCTTCAATTGTGTGTTTTTTTAATGCTTGATATTATGGTATATATTTCTTTTCTTTTTTGCAACATATATATTTTCAAATCAGATAAAAACTTCTTTGTAAATATTCTCTGGTGTTTGCAGAGTAGTGCATAATTGAGCTCAAATACTGCGAACACAGCTAAAATGGAAAACAGTTTGAGGTGTGTGGTGTTAACCTGCCAAACAGTATAGCATAATGGTTTGCAGCAGAGCCTGTAGTTGGAAAGTCCCAAGTTTGAATCCAGGTTCTGTCACTTATTGTTAATTTGCCAAGTTCTTCTACATCTCTGAATGCCACCTATCCAGCCTGAAAAGTGGCAAAAACACTGTACCCACTTCACTTTTTTTCTGAGGATTCAATCATTATAAAGGGTCCTGTAGAAGCGGAAGTTTTATGAGTACAAATATAAGGTTTAATTTTTCTCCATTCTCTATTCCCAGCTATGCTAGGCTGAATCTTTCTTTATTTCTCTTCAATATATGAGGCAGTTTTAACTCCTCTGTGGTTATTTTTAGCTATTGAAATGTCCATATAGTTCAGTTGAAAACTTCAGTCAACTTTTTCTGCCCAAGTTCAGGCTTGCCAATGATGGGGAATGTTCTGCATTTCCACTAATCTAGTCTGGGAGCAAGGAGAAAGGACTAGGGCAAAGAACACAAGCCATTTTACTTAGCTTGGCTTTGAAATAGTCTTCTCATGCTCTTTCTCTGGCTAAAACTGGTTGACCACCATCAATGCCTTCATTGTGACAGTAATTCACACACTCGCTTCCTCACTGGGTACTCATGCACCGTTCTGACTGTGTCTGCAGATTTTCCCACTGCACAGTTTCTCTAACTCCATTTCAACTTCCTTCATTCCCTTTCAGCTCCTACCAATAGCTCACTGTTGAAAGTTTTTGGCTACTGGGATTCCCTCGCCTGGTAGACAAGACTGTTCGTGGGGTTGGAAGGGAAGGTGTTGAGGAGACACTAGCAGATAACTTCTTTGGTGTTTCTCGATCAGTGTTACCCCCAAATAATAGTGCTGGCTGCTCCTCTGCCTGATAGCAATGTCACACAAACTTGCAGAGATGCGCCTATGTGGTTCTGCAAATTAGACAGAATTCTTCACACTTTCATTTGCAAATGGAAACATCCCAAGGAAGATAGACTGAAAATGTTTGGGGCTTGGAATCTATCAGATCTGACCCTCAGCCTTGGTCCTTCCACTTCCTACTTTCTAGGGATGTGACCTTTGGCATATTGCACAAACACTATGGTAATCAATTTCCTAAATTCCTCAACTGTAACAAGTAAATAAGAAAGGCCAGAGGGTTGGTATAAGGATTAAAGGATACATAGTATTCTAATTCCATTACGATGTCTGTAGTTTACTTCTTCCATCTCCTTGTTCATTCTACAAAAAGGTGTGCAACCTAAGTTTTTCTTGTCTTTTTTTCTCCTCTCCTCTCCTCCTTTTTCCTTTCTTTCCCTTTTCCTTCCTTTCTTTTCCCTCCCTCCCTTCTTTTCTTCTCTCTCTCTCTCTCTCTGTCTATTTCACCTGTTGTTGGGAAGTAGAAATAGAAAGGTGCTTGGGTATATGTATAAATGAAATGAGTTGGGGGATGCCAGGAGGGCAGTGAGAATACCATTACACTATGATAGTCAATTGTCTACACTTGATGGGCCCCAGTCACAAAACTTTCCATGCCTTGACTGGAGTCAGGAGCTTTACGGTTTTCTTTCTTTGATGAAGTGTAATGATTGTAGAGGTGTACAGAAAGAGGGGTTCTGTCTCATTTAATTTGTTAGGGCGTACCTTCAAGATCAAAGAACATGGTGGCACAGGCTAAAAATTTATTTCAAGTGAGGAGTATAAAATTCATATGAATACATTCATAGACAGTCATATATAGTTTTCACGTAATTCTTGAAGTTTACAATCTCTCTGGTTATACACAATTCAGAATCCTATGTTCATTCGCATTAATTTTTATAAGAAATATGTATGGAAGAAGTTTGAAAATTAAGAGTGAGGTTAAGTCCCCAGTATTTCTAGATACACATTAAGACTTGTATTAATTAGCTTCAAAATTCATTTTTGACAGAAAAATCCAAGCTGGAAGTTATTTTAAGTTGCCAAAATAACTGTACAGGCACTAAAGTTTAGCATTGTTTCCTCCGAGGGAAAATGATGCTTAGTGGGTTTGATATAATTGTGTATTGAGAAATGAGAAAGCAGGGAAGTGGGTGGGCAGAATGCAAAGTGGGAAGGGGCATGATAAAAAGAAGAGAGAATTAACACATAGCAGAAGCATTGAAGCTTTAACTTAAATACAAATGATTTTCAGCCTGTTCTAGAATACAAGGGTGATAGTCATAATTGCCCGGCTGTTGGAGAGTTCAGCAGCTGCACATAAGTGACTACACAGATACGGAGTTTTATTGTCTTTTCTTATGTGACTCTGGGTAGTGCGTGATATTATCTTACCCCAGAATGGACGGAGGAAGAACGATGTTCTGTGAAAGAGATTTAGATAAATCAAAGGAGCAAGAGAATTGAACTCCTTCTTGACCTCATTTGGTTGAAATGTTTATTCAGAATGCAGTTAACTATACCTGTCTCATTAACACCATTTAGAATATTCCAAGTCTTGATTTTTTAATTGCCTTAAGCCATGTACATTTGGAAGGAAATATTCAGTTGTAGGTGGTTATTTTTCCCTCCAGTGACCTAGTGAAAAAAATGAAAATGTAGTAAGAATTTTTTTCTTTTATTTAAGATAGTCAGTGCTTTATTTCTTGCAGTCCACACAGTTTTAAAAATTGAGATGTAGTGAAGGGATGCTTTATTAAGAAAGTACAATGGAAATTGTAAAATACGCCTCATATCTGAATTTTAGAGCTACATGGCAAGCATATATCATGGGCTAAGTGCTACATGGAGGTATAATAATTAATGTAGGGTGCTGCTCTGGGGCAGAGAGCCTAACTTCTCTGTTGTCCAAGCCTTTAAGATACCATCTAGTTACATTCTGAGGTCCTTTTCCACTGAACTGCTTTTGGATTTTCTCCCTTATAATTTTCTTTAATTCTTTAGTTGGAACCAAACCAATATGATTTTATTTCTTCTAGTAGCTTTCAGTTGCTAAGTAGTAATTTCATACCAACTTAGAATTATTTCTATTTTTTTTTCTTTTTCTCAACCTGCATATAACTTTGTTTTCACTGATTATTAAAAAAATGTATTTCTTATAAATAATTTAGGTTGCTTCTACTCCGTTGCTGTTAAATCTATGGGCATCTTTGCCTTGAAACAAAGAATAAGCAATTATTGAGCACTTACTGTGTGTTGGAGATGATGCTATGCACTTCTCTTACAGTTATCTCCATTAATCCTCCAAGAGACCTTGGGAATTTTTATTATGATTATCCCCATTCTACAGATGATGAAACTGAGGAGCAGAGTGGATAATGTGGATAAAATTTTAAAGCTTGGAAGATTGCAGAAGTAGGATTCAGACTCTCTTCTCCTCACCTGGTCAATGCTTAATGTTGGCCTAACATTCACTCTGTCCCCCTCTCCTTGCTTCCTTGGTAATCACATTCTGGTTCTTGGTCAAAAATTAATTATGTTATTCCAAAATACGTTTTTTCCAGAGCTATCTTCTCCTGGAGTTCTAACATCATACATGCACTTGCCTGGTTGATACCTCTACTTGGATATGGATTAGGCAGCTACACATAACTAGTCAAAGCAGAAGCATTTTTTACTAGTTCCCTATATCCCACAAAGAACTTCTGTCTTTCCCATCTAAGTCACAATCTTCCTTCCACTTGCTCAGATCAAAATGATTGGTATTTTTTTTATCCCTGTCTTTTTCTCATCCCCATATTTAATAAATCAGCCAGCACTATCAATTTTACTCCAGTATATTCCAAATCCCCTTACTTTCTCCAGATTTGGTGTTGCCACTTTAGTCCAAGATTTCATTGTGTTTCACCCGGCCTAGAGCAAGAATCCTCACATAGGTCTCCGGATTCTACTGCTGCCCCCTAATATATCTATTATTTTCAATTAATCAGTTACAGTGATGATTCTAGTACAGAAATTACATTATTAAACATCTCTACAGTGAATTTTCATTACAATTAGGATCAAATAAAAATTCGTATTCATGACCTTCTGGTCTGAATTACTCTTGTTATCATTCAGATCTTAGCTTAAATGACACTCCGGAATACTGTTCCTGACCATTCAGGATAAAAGTAGTAAGCCTGTTACTTGCAAATGACTACATTTCCTGATAATTTTTCTTATGCATTTGCTTTTTTTTTGTTTTTTGGCTCAGTGTAATAGAGCTTCCATGAGTCATGAGCCTCTCATCTTGGTTATATCTGCAGCCATATGTACTTAATATTTGTAAAAGACACACACATCCAAACAGAAAAAATTTATGTCATCACATTCTAAAATCCAATCATGTAGTCAATATGCCCTATTGTGAACTGTATACATCTTTGCATATTTTCTTGGAAATATACTTTTAGATATTTAGAATTGAAGCAAAAGGTAACCGTATTTTACGTTTTGGTAGATATTTGAGAATTGTTCCTCAGAAATTTTTATGAGTGCTTACCAACAGTGGACGAGACTTTCCATCGCTCTATTCTCTCATCAACGCTTGGTATTGTTAATCATTTTTTCCAATTTGTGCTAATCTGAAAGGTAAAAAATGGCATTTTAGTATTGTATAAATTTGCATTTATTTCATTAGTAGTTAAATTGAACATCATTTTAGAATTTAAATGCCATTAACTTTTCTACTGTTATGAATTCCCTGTCATATTATGATACCTGTTTTTCTATGTTTCTTTTCACTGTTGATGTGTAAGAGCCCTTATATGTATTGCAAATTTAAAGTTTTAACGGCTTTTAATTTTGATTTTACCCTTATTAATGTTGCTTTTGTGCTATATAGAAGTTTTAATTTTTATGTAATGATATTTACAAAGTTTTATTTAATTGTTTTCCTTAGTGTTTGGTCTAGAAAGCTTTTCCCAATGCTTTAAACATATCAACAAAAATTTTGTTTTATTTATTTTAAAGGTATAGTTTTTATGTTTAAAATTTTTATTTGCCTGAAATTTATTTTGGTATAAAAAGTAAGGTAGAGAATTGGCTTCTTTTATTTTAAAAAATTAAAAATAAAGTCAGTTTTTCCAGTGTCAGTTTTCTTCCCACCGTCTTTTACTGACAAATTTTTCTTTCATTTTTTTTCACATTCTATATTCCCATGCCTACTTGGGTCTATTAGTATATTCCTTATTCCAGCATATTCCAAATAATGTTCTTTGGAAGATAATTTTAGGAATTCTCTTTAGAATGATTTCGTGATCATATAAATTTGGCAGATTTAGGTTATGTAAATTTAAATAGGTTTCTATAGAGCAGTACTCCTCAGATTCTTTAATATGCTAAAATTCATTTTAAATCTCTGAGAGGTGAATAAACAAGGTCGCATTGTTGATGAATATTTGTCCAATGAAAACTTTTTGAGAAGCACTTCAGTTGCACATAATTTGGGAAACTTGATCTGTTCTTTTGATTGATCTATGTATAAGCCAGTGCCACAATCTTTTAACTCATGTACCTTTATATTTCACCATTTTATAAGGCATATTTTTGCTCATTAGTATCTTTTTTCAGAATATGAAAGATTTCTTCAAGTGTTTGCATACCTCTCATAGAATGAACATTTTATTTATGCTTCTATAAGATTGACTTTGTCTGATTTTTTTTCCTTTCTTTCTTCTTCTTCTTTTTTTCTTTCTCTTTTACCATTTCCTCGTTTTTCCTTAAGTTTAGAGAAAGGAGGATCTCGGGCAACAGTAAGATTTTCCGAAGGCTAACCATGACTAATCTGAGATTAGTTCCGATAATTCTTATTAAGAAGAAATAAACCCCCCTGAGAGAGAAAGCAGCTAATCAGTAAGAAATGAGCAGACTAAGACAGTTTGACAATCAGAATCCTGAAGTGTGAGAGTAAGTGAGCAGGATTCAGAATTGGATAACAGGAAGTTGTTAATAATAAGTGAGGCATGTGTCTCAAAGTATATCTTAGTCATTTTTTATTTTCCAAGGTATTCTAAAATTATCTTTGAAACCATGCTAAAGTTTCAACTTTTAAAGAAAATTATAATCTTGGTTTAGAAAAAAAGGTAGAAAGTTGATGTTGAGATTAGATAGACTTAGCTGGGCAGAGCATCACTATCTGATAGCTTAGGGAAATATGTACCTTCCTTTTAAAATCTTACTCTATGCACTTGTATGACAGTGGAAAAATTAAGGCACCTGAGGTCAATTTGCTAGGGTTCCTGAACTTGAATCAAGAAAACATGGGTTTGAATCCTGACCTGTCACTAGTTGTGTGACTTTGCACAAGTCACTTAGGCTCTCTGATCTTCCCATCTCTACCGCCATGGTGTGATGGAGCCTGCTCTTAAGACAGAGCTGATTGTGAGCATCTCCTCCAGCTCCACATTTGGTGACTTGATGTTTATGGTAGCTTGATCGACCTTGGTGGGAATTTGTGCAACATGGAAAGTGATGCATGCTACAAATCTGGGTACTTCTGTGGTTATTGTTGTCCTTGCTGTTTTCAGAGAGGCTGTATGAGCACACTTCCGTCTGTATTCCATACCAATTTTAAAGATTTGTTGGAAAATTCAAAATGATTTCATAAATATGGAATAGTATTGTCAATTAATAACTTTTCTCTACTGAAGACGTTACATAGAATTTTATCTCTGAATATCTCTTTGAAGACTGAAAGTAAAAAGCTACAGATCTCTAAAAAGACAAAAATTTAGAGCATACAACTGTCAGTCATTCAATTTTGGCTAATTTTGGAAATATTGTAAGTATTTTCATAAAGCAGGTATTCTATGCATGCTTGTTTTTATATCAAAATGAAAAAAAGTGAGTTTTGTACAGTGTATTTCTTGAAATTTCCCCTAATTGTTGTGGTTGAGGCATAGAAAACTAATGAGAAGAGTAAATCCTATCCTAAGAAAGATCACGTAATGCCTTTCAAAATTTGATGCCAGTGTATTTTAGATTTTTCACTCTAGTTGACTATGGACTATGTAACGTCATACTGCTTTCATAAAGAAATCTTTGAGTCATATTCCCAACTACTTTCTGACTTTGACCACTCTAGATATGTTAATGGAAAGCCAAGTGACAGTTCCAGTCAGACACTAAATACTTTATTATGTAGTGGAAAGGACATTGAATTCAGTTAAGGGAGCTGGGTTCTAGCCCTTACTGTAGCCTGAATGAGAAGGTGGCAGGAAAAGTAGTTGTGAGGGGAGTTTTATCTCCACTTTGAGCAGAGACCTGTCTCTAGTACTATTAGACAAAATGTTTCTTCCCTTCTCGTCCCATCCACCTTACAAACCATTTCATTGGCATGCCACTTCTCAAGAATCTAGAACACAGCTTGTATGGGCCGAATGTTGGAAGTGCTCAGCTTATAGAGAGAGAATTCATGGTATGTTTGGCAAAGATGTAAAGAAATCAGAAAATAAATTTTTGAGAGATCTTTACAGTGAAAAGGTGGAAGCCATTATTAAATTGTTAACCTAGCTGTCAAACCAACTATACTGATTGTATTGATCAATTTGAGAATGGTAAAGTTGCTTTCAGAAAGTTCTTTCTTGAGGTATTGGTTTGGGAGTTGCTCCAAATTTACTGTTCTTAGATAGCATTTACAATTAGTCCTTTATTTTTATTGAATTTCATTTTCGAAAACAGGGAAATTGATATCTATTGCATAAGAATTTTATTTAAATATGCCTGATAATGTAAATATATCCAGTGTGTTAGAGATGAGAACTTTAGCCTGTTTAAGTCTTCTGCTTAAGAAAAGTCTATTTCATTGCCCTCTAGTGACATTTGATTAGTTAAATGTGTCTTGATGGGTTAGAAGAATGTTTAGGATCCAGTCATCACTTTTATTTTTAATTTTTTAAATTTATTTATTTTTGGGGGGTACCCGTGCCGCACAGCATGTGGGATCTTAGTTCCCCAAACAGGGATAGAACCTGCATTCCCTGCACTGGAAGGGTGGAGTCTTAACCACCAGACCGTCTGGTAAGTCCCTAGAGGAATTTTTAAAGAATTGACCTTGTATTAACATTTTAAGATTCTTGAAATTATTGCTAGAATCAAAATTTTAACCACAAATAATGTCATTTTTTTTTTTTTTTTTTTTTTTTGTCTCTTTAAGTAAGTCTGCACATGGTTCAATGTTTTGTTGTTGTTGTTTTTAAGAGCTTGAACTTTAGCCAGACTAATTTTTGGTTTTTTGGTATAAGCAAGAGAAATTAGTCAAGGGGCCACTATGAAAGAGAGAGGAAGAACCAAGAAAGGACAACTGAAAAGTAGCTGGACTTCTATAGTCAACAAAAATGCAAATGCTAATGATATTGACAAATCTCTAATTAACTGGGTGACAATTTTTATATAATTTTCATCCACTTACTTTGATGAAATATCACAGTGCTCTTAATATTAAACACAAGTAAAATATAGTTTGATATTACAGTGGATAAAGAGCCAAGTTTTGAATTAAAATACAGACTGTGAAAATCATACTCAGTTTAGGAAGCCTTATACTTAGAAATAAATTTTTGGTTTCATAAAATTCTGCCCGTATAAGCTAATTTAATTTGATACTCAAGAATCAGTGTTATTTTACTTTGATAATTAAAGTCAGTGTTAAAATAATATGAAAGATCTAATTATCCCTTGCCTTTGATAGCACTGCTAGAATACTCAGAACACAACCTACCAGGAAGCAGGAAGTACCGGAAATCCAACAGAAGGGCTGGTTTCTCTAAGATTGCAGGTCAACAGGGTTTTAATGTTGTGTGTATCCTGATATTGGAGGAATACAGGATTCAAACTCTCACCTTATTTGCTTACCACAAAGAAATATTTTAAGTGTACTATTAATGCCTTAAAAAATATATATATATATATATATATATATATATATAACAGCAGAAGGGAAGGGGAGTTGTTTTAGTGGGTAAAATGTTAAAAACTTTACTTCACATCTTTCCATGTCTACTGACCCTTTTGTTAAATTCTCATCTCAGCCATTCCATATTCATTCCCTGGTGAGAGCTTTTTTGTCTTGCTGACCCCTTTATTGGTAGTGTCTTTGCTGCTTACCTATATCCATTTTTCAGAAGTTTTCTCAGAGTACCCCAAGACCTTTCATGACCATTCCAATACATACTGCAATTTCCTGCCCCTCAATATCTTTAGGAGGTAGAGTCTGTTACATTCATCTTAGCAAGAAATAGTCACAAGGTTTTATAGCAGTATTAAAATATTTTCCATCATTAAAATAAATTGCAAAATGTTATTCATAGCAGTTTACAAAGATTTTTGTTGTTTTAAACTTCTTACTTTAAACCTAGAAATCCACTCGTTTATTCACAATTTGACATACACTTTTAGACTATATATCTCATATATCAAGCATTGTTGTAGGTACTGGGAACACAGTGGTAAATGGAAAGACTTCTTCTATATTCTCATTTATATGGAGAGATGAATAAGTAAACAAATGAAAATTATTATAGCTTATGACAAGGAAGGAGACAAGCAGAATAACAGACCATAAACAGGCGGGGGGATTATTTTTCTTTTTCTCCATTTTACAGATAAGAACATAGGAGCAGAGAATAGTTAACCACATGTTGATGGCCCCTGGCCAGCTGGGATTAGCCCAGGACTATTGAAGTTTAAAACCCATGAGTGTTCCTCTGCTATATGCTACCACTAAAGAAACTTCATTAAATATATATTTTAGTGGCACTAAACTGTGATCTACGGAATTTGAGCTAAACTGTTTTTTTAACCTTCAAGTTACTGTTTAGAAAAATCATCATTTACGTTTTTAGCTCATAGAACAATGTATCAACAAAACAAACAATCATATAATGATATTCTGGCATATAGCAGAGGTGCCGTCACAAAGCAATGGCAAAAGGACTAACTATTCAGGAAATAGCGCTGGGACAGTTAGTTATCCGTATGAAAAAAAAAAAATCTAACTTGTACCTGACATTATACACAAAAATAAATTCCAGAAGGAGTAAAGATAGAAATTTGAAAACCATAACTATAAAATTTTAGAGAAAAATATGAGCCTTTCTTTGTAATGTTAGGGTAGTAAGGGATTCTTAAGTCACGAAAAGCACAAATGATAAAGGAAAATATTGATAATATGCCTACGTCAAATTTTTTAAATAAAAAAATTTAAGCCGCAGACTGGAGAAAATATTTGTAAGAAATACAACTGAAAAAAGAGGTAGAATCCAAAACTGCTAAGGAATTTACATAAACAAATAAGAAAAGTGGAAACAACTCATTGAAATATGGGCGAAGGATATGAACAGGCAGTTCACAGAAGAAACAAGAATGACTAGTTAACACATGTAAAGATGCTTAGCCTCACCAGTGCTCAGGGAAGTGTGAATTATAACCATAGTGAAATACATTTTGACGCATCAGATTGGCAAATAACAATGACAATATCAAGATTGATAAGAACATGAAGAAACAGTACTTCTGTCCAATATAGTATATTCTATCCAAGAGTGTGAATTCTGCAGTAATTTTGGAGAGCAATTTGGTAACTTTTTGTAAAATTGACCAAGAACTAGCAATGACGTAACAATTCCTATTTTAGGTATAGACCTAGAGGAAACTCTTGAATATGGACTGAAACAAACAAACAAACCATGTACTTGAATGGTTTTTGTAGCGTTATGTGCAGTGGTAAAATATTAGAAACAAAATCCATCAATAGAAGAGTGGATGAATAAATTGTGAGTTATATAGATAATGCATAACCGGTTTGTATGTACTGACATGGATTAATTTTAAAACGTAATTTTTAGGGAAAAAAGGCAAGCTACAATATGATGCTATATATGTAAATAAAAGGACTCGCTATATATATGGTTATTAGATACACACAGTTGCTGAAAAATATGAGATAGAAATATAAACCTGAACTTGAAAAAGAGCTTCTGGGAATGGGAGAGGGCTATAAAAGAGGTACACTTATATCTGGAAAACTTAGTTTCTTAAAAAATCTAAAGTAAAGATAATAAAATATTAACACGTGTTAAGTCTGCATGGTGAGTACATAGGCGTTCTATTTCTGTACTTGTCTGTACATTTGAAATATTTTATAACAAAAATATTTCATGATTTCATATTTCCTGATTTCTTAATTCTCCCTAGCATTGCATGGTCATGACTTTATCATTTAGCTTTTTATCTCTGTAAATGGTACTTATTTTTTCTCACTCCATTATATAATGGTAATGGTGCTATAAATGGGATTTTTCACTTAAAGAAAAGTAAACAAAACATATATGTATATATATATATTCATATACTGAAAAATGGCTTTTATTTAGTAAAGAAACATATAGTGGAATCTTTTCAGAGACTATTGAGGATATTGTAGACCATGGTTGTTTAAGATACAGTTGCAAGGCGACTGTAAGAATTGATAATGACCATGATTATTTTCCCTGCAGAGGTGTGAAGATCCTTGAAGAAAATCTACCTTCTCTGTTCTCATGGGTAATGATGCCAATATAGAGGTTAAGGTTGCACAGGTCATACTCTGGCTAAATAGCCACAGCTATGTTGCGGACAGTGGTAGGGCGACAGTGGAGTCAATTCCCCTCCATTTGCCATGCCTTCTCCCCATATTTGGATAACCCATTCTCCACTGTGCGCATCATTCTTGAGGTACCTGGCGCTCTGATGCTAACCAAGTATCAGCTCCTTAGATGGCTTTCAAGGCTCCACGTGAGCTGGCTTTGCTTCATCCGTCGGCTTCATTTCCTGCTTCTGCGCCCTGCAGCAGTTCCTCCCTGTGTACCAGCCTGCATTACTCCCTCATGCCTGTGCTCGTGTTTTCCCTCTGCTTCGAATGCCTCCTACTCTCTATCTCCTTCTTCCTTTGGCCAATTCTCACTGTCTTTCAAGACCTGCCCTAGACATTATCGTCTACATTTATTCTTGAACTCTGCATTGAGCCTGCATTTCAGGTTGTTCTTAGGGCAGCAGCGGAACTTCAAGGAGGTACCAACCATAGGTTTTCATAAGAGCTGATGAGAATCTACAGAGAAAATTTCCCTGAAATTCCTGAGTTGAGTATGGTATGGGAGGAAGGAATGCATCCCATGCATAGATGAGTAGCAGAGAGAACCCCAGAACCTGAAAGTGCTCTATAGATAGAAGTGAGAAATACTTCTAATTACATAGACAGAGGAAAAACAGGGCCACTGTCCCATCCCCATTCCATCTCATACCTGGGTGCCTCTAAGTCCTCTAAGAAATTGGTCAGAAGCCCAGAGAAAATGGAAAAGGAGACTAAATATAGACTGATCTGTGCTATTTGGTGTACGGGGGGCATGAAAACAGAAACTAAGCATTAATAGAGCAGTTTCATGACTTTGTGGACTGATAGTCTGTATCCTAAATTTCTATTTCTTTGTGGAGATTGAGTTGAGTAGTAACATCCTTTGAACTGTGTCTGCTTCCTCCTTCACACTCCCCTCCCCACGACCAGCTTGATTCTTCTACCCTGTAATGCCGATGGTAGCATTAGATTCCCCTGGACTTCTTTTATTCTTTATTTTAATTTTCAGAGATCTAAGTGATTCCTTTAATATTCTAATACAGGGATCTTTCTCTTTATACAATTTTATTTCTTCTCAGTTCTGTCTCTTAACTGTATATCCAGACACAAATCTATGCCATAACTGACGTGAACCAGGAACTCCAATGTGCGTAAATTGTCAACTTTATTTTTCTGGGCAAGCAGAGTTTCACATTATATTGTCTTGCTCAGAATTCCTTGTTGCTAATATTATCAAGTCATTCAGAGAAGTGGAACATTGGAACCGTAGAACTCAAGACAGATCTTAACACCAGTATGAGAGGTCATTCCTTTGCCATGTCTCTTTAATATGTCCTAGAGACTTCATTGCGTACAATTTAACTCTTTGTAAAGACCCTACCAAGCATTTTGACACAAAGCACCATGAATGAACGAATTAGACCAGAAAGCTATACTTTGCCTTCTGAGCTATTTCAAGTTCAAAATGTTTAGTACAACATAGGAAATCATAAACGTCTTTCAGTGGCCTAGTTATTGATGGTCAGCCTTTTAGAATCCACAGGGCTCTGTTTATGGCAGACCAGCTAGAGATGAGAATGAGATTCATTCTCGTACCACAAGGTACATGGTGAAGCCTGGATTTTCTTGGATAAAATTATAAAGAACCTGACTTGACCCCAAATTATCTTTGAAGTCGTACAATTGCATAGAAACATTACTGAAGTGTATTTGGGGCTGTTTTAGACTTCACATAATACTGGGATTTAAACATTATTGGAGATAAAAGATATTTTCATTTTTAGTGAAGAGGTAGGTACATGGTATGTTTAGACGTCATTCATATAAAGCTGTAGGTCACAGAGCTACCTTGTAGCATAACCCGTTGCATTTGGAAACGGTGGTCTGGCAGAGCAGTTGTATGCTGAGAACTGTGTAGTACACGGACACCATCCTTCCAAAAGCCCATGGCTCTTCGTAATTGTCTGTACCTGTACCTCAGACTACAACCACTGTTGTTTAGTCAGGCTACATGCCCGGCCAACACCTGTAAAAATGAGCACTTCAGGAACTATTAGCATTAAATTTACTTCTTTGGAAGAGTCAGTTTTAATGAAATTTATAACGCCTGAAAATATTTGCAACAATGTGCTTCAATTTAATAGTATTGTGCTTCTGATATCTCAGAAGGAATAGGTCTGTTAAATTATCTTCTTCTGTTTCTTATGATAAGATTATGATAGTGATCTCTGCCTCATGAAATGCCTTTTGTTTTCAGCCTTTGAACCTAGACTAAGTTAAAGGTACATGTGGATCTCTTCAGCAACTTTTGTTTAATTAGGTAGAGCTATTAGTTCTACTAGATCAGTGACATTGATCAAAACATAGAGAATCGGAGTGTTTGGTAAATATTATTCTGAGTCTATCCTTCTTCATCTGCGTATCATTAGGAAATCTTTTATGAAGGAGACTGTTCAAGTGTATATCTAATAGATATTTTTAGGTTAAAATTGACACCGCTGTTGATGAAATGAAATGACTGTTGTAGGCCTGTTGATGTACTTTTCCCAGGATCCACAGCAGCCTAAATGCTCTTTCACATGTGCCATCTTCCTTGTCAGGATGCGCAAGGTCTTCTGATTTGCTCTGGGATTACTCCGTGATTCACTTGTGTGCTTAGCTTGGCATTTCCTTGATTACGCACATATAGAGGGACTGTGTTGATTGTAGATGGAAGGAGTAAGAGAAACGTATGTTATGTGAAAGGGTCACAGATTAAGTTGTCCAGAACTGCTGAGTGTTTGCAACACTGGGCTTATGTCTCTGTCCGGTGCCCTAAGGTGCCACCTCCTATTTGACATGGCCTTTACATGTTCAAAAACATGGGTCATGACCTTCTTCTGCCTCTATTTTAGTCAAGGCGTAGAGTCCTTTAAGTCACCAAGAAAAACTAGTCTTAGAGCTCTCCCTTGACTACTGGATTAAAGGGAAATAACATTTGAGCTAAGTATAAATGGCTTTCTTAAAGTTACCATCAAATAGTTTTCTATTGATTTGGGATGTTTTTTTTCACTGAACCACTCTTTGGCATGTTGGGAACAGAAGGTGTTTCATGCACTATTCTTATGTACTTTTCTGATAAATAGGAAAATCTCAAACTATTTGTATTAGAAGAGACAACATATGGCAACACGTTTAAGATTGATGCCATTATTCAAGAGGCCATTTTCATGCGTTTTAAAGGAGCTTGTCTGTACTTTAAAAGTAATATTCACAGAGGAAGACTATTATTCACATTAAGAAGGGAAACTCATTGGGGAGTTGCTGAATTAAATCCAGTGATGAACAGGGCAGGATTGAGGGAGTCAATGGAGGGAGAAACCAAACAAGGTTCCCAGGGCCCAAGAGAGAAGAAAAATGTGAGACCAGAATTCAGGACAAAGCAAAGTCAGGTAGAAAGGGGTGTTTACAAACTTTGTTGTGCATGAGAATCATCCAGAGCAAATGTTAAAAATACAGATGCTAAGAGCCCACCTCTGTTCCACTAAATCTAAACTTCTGGGTTGAGATGGATGGATTTCTATTGTAGGTGATTTTTTTTTTTTTTAACCTCTAGGTAATTCTGACGAACAGTAAAGTTTGTTAAAACCTGGATTGGATCATCAGAAGTCTCAGGTATATTAGGTGAGTTTTAAAGTACTTCTCTGAAGAAGTGAGCAGTGTTTTTTATGAGTATGTCCGCAACCATCCGGATGAGAAAATTTGGCTCCAAGGGTTGCTAGGAGTAGTGTGGAGTGTACATTGTGGCGACCAAGCTACAGATATAAAAAGAAGTGTGGGAATCAAAATGATTAACTGTCTTGCCTAGAATTTAATTACTAAGTCCTCCACTGCTTCCAAGGTCTGAAAATATACTGAATTGGACTTCAAGTTCAGAAAATTATTTTGAATATTTGTTCTGCACTACCTCGGTTGTTTGTGACCTTAGGCAAGTCATTTAACCATTTCAGCCTCATTTTCTTCTCTCCTATTAATGGGATAAAAATTCCAACCTTTCTCATTAAGTAGGAGAAATTACTTTGAAAATTCTAAATTTTCGTCTAATGGAAGTTTAAGTGGATTAAAAATGTAAACCCTAAAATGTAGATGTGTAAAAATCTAAAATATTAATAATTTTATATAGCTGACCTTGCCTTTGCTTTGAAGACTCAAATCTTCAAAGACTAAAGAACTTCTTTCTCACATTCCAGTATATTCAGTCTGATCTATTTTCTACTCACAAACATATACTATTATCTCAGGCACTTTATAGTTCAAAACATAGGCACGTAAAGGAAAATTCTTAACTGTCAGTGTTCGTTCCCCTTCCTCTTTCTATTTTTTTTTTTTTTTTTTTTTTAGGGGCATCTTGAACAAGAGACGCTTCTGGAACAGTGTGGGCAGTAGGTCCGGGGCTTTTCCCCTCTGAGTTACTTTTCACACTGTTGCTAGTCTCTGCCACAGTTGGGCAAATTCCTGTATCTGCTGGTTTGGACAGGTTTCTGTATCTGCTGAGGTGTGGCTGGTCACACCTTGTCCCTGGGGGCATTACGCTGGCAGTGACACCTGTTGTGATGCATGGGCAAGACTCTGAGGCTGTCCTCAGGTCTTCCCTCAGCCTTCAGTACTCTGCTGTGCTCCTTCCCCCTTATGGGCAGCAGTGCACTGAAGCTGGAGTGTTTTAGGACAAGGTCTCCAGGAAACAGACCTTGAGCCAGGGGTTTGAGTGCCTGTGAATTCTTAAGGAAGTACTCCCAGAAGGAACTGATAATGAAGCAGGGAAGCACGATATGGAAGGGTAAAAAAACAAGCAAGAGTTCAAGGTCAGATAAAGTGCTAGTATCAGCCTGATTTTGCAGGAGTTCTGGAGCATAAATTATACCTAGTGCTTCTTTCATCTTGCACCAAGGGAGCTGGGCTTTTTCACTCCTGCGTCAGTTATTGAATCAGTTCCATTTGCTGCCAGGCTGGGGTGGGGAGTGGGTAGTTGATCATAAACTCCCTGGCACCGCCAGCAGGGTTGTTCTCATAACCTGAAGGTGATTCCCTGTAGAAGATCAGAGATGCGAATTTTTGGTAGAGCAGCAGAGCTAAGGGGTGGATGCGTAGAGCTGATGGGATCTTAAGGTATTTGGGCAGGGGACCAACTGTGTCCTCTATTGTTCACCTTGCACTGCTTTACCATTAAGTTGAAAGCTTTTTAAAAAAAAATTGGTTGGCTATAATCTGTATGGAAAAATTTGTAAGAGGGCATGGTGTGACAAGTTTTAATCCCCACTGGTATAGTTGGGCCCACGACCAAAACTGATGCTCATAATCTCCTTCAACACCCATTTCAAACTCACGCTCAGCTAGCATTTCTGCTGTTCTAGTAGACAGCCTAATGGGGTACACCAGACCATCATTTGAGGAGCCTGAGCTCTGGTTTCCCGCGCTTAGAGTTGCTGTAATGTTGTTCAGTCACAGTTAAACCTTGTCAGGAGTTGCTGCCATATACAGGTAGTCCTCGACTTACTGTGATTTGACTTACAATTTGTTGACTTTGCAATGGTGTGAAAGCAATACACGTTTCAGTAGGAACTGTATTTCAGATTTTGAATTTTGATCTTTTCCCGGCTAGCAGTATGCGGTACAATTTTCTCTCATGATATTGGGCAGCAGCATTGAGTCGCAGCTCGCAGTCGGCTACCCAATCATGAAAGCAAACAACTAGTAAACTTTGAATCATTCTGAACCCACACAGCCATTCTGTTGTTTACTTTCAGTATAGTATTCGACACATTACATGAGATATTCATTCAACACTTTGTTATAACATACGCTTTGTGTTAGGTGATTTTGCCAAACTGTAGCCTAATGTGGGTGATCTGAGCACATTCAGCGTAGGCTAGGCTAAGCTCTGAGGTATGGTAGGTTAGGTGTATTAAGTGCATTTTCAACTTTACATATTTTCAACTTATGGTGGGCTTATGAGGACATAACCTCATTGTAGGTTGAGGACGATCTGTACGTCCTGTATGATCAAGTAAGCAGATATTAGGTGACCCTCCAACAGATAACAAGTGTATACTCTGGACAAAATATAAAAGAACAACTACCTGAAGGCATTGGAGGAAATTTGAAAAATGGAAGATTTTGAAGAGGAGTTAGAAGTTTGGTGAAGGGAATAGTGTGGATGAAAGAGTTTTCTCATTTTCATAGCTTCTGGCCTGCAGGCAGGCCTCTTTATGTACCATACAGAGAATATAAAACTGCCATAGAAAAACCTGGATTTTTTCTGGCCTGAAAAACTAGAGGACCTGGTTTGAGGCAACCACGATAGCTGGTAATGTAGGAGGGGTCACAGAAAGGAGGGAGCCAGAGACAGGAAAACCCAAATTTTCTGTAAATTTTGTGTGTAAACTCTAAAAACCTCTAGATAACTCCCAAATCACATAAGGTTGGGGCAGAAAAAGCTATCATATTTAGGAAAAAAACAAAACAAACTGAACTAACATTTGAGCTGCAGCCCAGAGATGGTTTTCAGTTTTCGGCCCATCAAGTTAATTACCTGGTAAAACAAATAAACAACAAAGATCAACATTCTTTGGAACAATGTAACAGAATTCAGAGTGTAATTCAATGTAATATTCAAGATGTCCATGATACAATTCAATATAACTTGAAATAGGAGGAACCAGAAAATGTGACCCATTTTCAAGGGAAAAGACAGTGGAGACTGACCCTGAGATGGAACAGATTTTGAAATTAGCAGGTAAAGTGTTTACAATAGTTTTTATAATAATGATAGGAAAATATGCTTATGATGAATTAAAGAACAAGAAATCTCAGCAGAGAGTTAGAAACTATAATAAAGAACCAAATGGAAATTCTGAAATTAAATATACTATATCTGAAATAATGCTAGTCATTGAAACACTGAGAGATGCTGAGAATGAAATCCTAGCCTTAATACTTAGTATTAACACTAAATCTTTATGAGGATCAGGATCAACTACCCCTGTCAACGTGGCTAATCCCTTCCTTTGCCTACTGGTCTGTTTGTGTGAGGAATCTAAGAGACCCTATGGCAAAGAAAATTTTACTTTTAGTAGGGCTCTTACTGTATGCCTTGATTGAATCATTCCTCACTGGGAACTAGGACTTTCAGACTCACAGAGCTTAAAAATTCAGAGGTGGGAAGCATAGATTCTCCAAATATGTCAGTGATATTCTCCAATATTGTTAGGTATAACAAAATAAGGTAGGAAACTCTATGTCTACCCCTTAGTTCTGGGACCCATCTTTATACTGGTTGGGGACCCAGCACCATATAATGGCTATCACTTTAAGGTTTATATTGTCTCTTGAGGGACAATCTCCTACCTTCAGAGGAGGTCATCTCTAAGATAATACCTCAGCCGTGCTTTTAAGAGGTTATTCCAGGACTCTCTCAGGCCAGTAGTTTATGAATTGGGTGGTAGGTAGTAAGACCAGAAGATCCTCTGGTTATTCCTACTTCTGTACATCCTTCACAATAAAGTGGGTCCTTTGGTCCAAGGGGATGTTTTTTTCAGCATTCTTCATCAGTAAATAAGACATTATGTGTGCTCTCGTATACGGTGCGTGCCAAGGCACTGTGGTCAGGGGAGGCGACCCTTTTTACTTTTTAATCCTGATAAAATTGCTTCCTTTTCCAGGATGAAGGGGGTCTAGTGCAATCAACTTGCCACAAAGTAGCATGTAGATGGTAGTGTATCAAGGACTTCACCTTGGTCTCCTTTGCTGACATATTGGACAAAATTATTTAGTGTCAAAAGCAAGATAATCCTTGACAAGAAAGAGGCCCATGAATACATTCCGTCCCTAACACCATAGTTACTCTGTTTATGAATTCGTTGTGCAAGTACTATGTAATCAAGGGCAAATGCCAACTGATATCAGTTTGTTGAGCTGCTCTGGTCACCTAATTATTAAATGTCCCTTCTGCCATGGGGGCTCCATGGTGGGCATTAAATTGTGATACCAATATCCTTTTCTACTATGACTGCTGTTACTCCAGAGATTAAAGAAGCAGTGTTAGGTTTTCATCTGATCCTCAGTATGTGCATTCTATGTATACATTCATGAACGAGAGTAATGGCCATGGGATGGATCTGTGGATCCATGGGGTACTCTACATGTTGAACGTAGGCCAGGGATCTATTGATCACTAGATGTTCACATGCCCATATTCTAAAAGGGGAATCAAGATAATGCTGTCTATCCTTGGTATCAGAATCAGTTCAGACCCAACCTCCTTCAAAAGATCTGCATATTCTTCTTTCTTGAATATGCAGTTACTGAGGTAAATGGCTGCAGGTCCCATTGGGAAAGGGCAAGGAGAGTCACTACTGTTAAAACATGTTGTGGCATTGTATCTTCCTTCCTCAGAGGCCTCATCCTTTAATCCTTGGATTCTAGATGTGAAAACTGATTCAGGTATAGAAACTGAGCAAGTGATCCTGTTAATTGAGTTGGCTGACATCAACATTATTAACCTCTTTATATATCTATATATTTATATATGTTTATCTTCCTTAGTTGCCCACCTCTTTTGGCCTTGACACACCATATCTCTTAGCAATTGACATAAATCCCTGAGAGCTAGGGCCCCTGGCTATCATTTTGACCTTACTGCTCATCATGGTAATTACGTTTATTTTGCCTCTGATGGTTACAGTTTGCCACCTGGAATCTTTCATACCTGTTGTTACTAGGAAGCCCAGTTCTGTAAAAGCATCTTCTTCTACCAATCCCAGACCTCAGAAGACAGTCATTATGAACTTTTCAACACTACAGGTGAACCCCTACCAGTTTATTTTTTATTGCCTTAGTAAATGGAATGTCCCTTAGGCCTTCCTGAAAATAGGCAACTAGTGATTTTGGGGGGAGGGTGTGTTAAATAGTAGATGGATATTACCATGCCACCTTCTCTGAGCATTTTGTTCTCTTCTTTCATACTGTTCAGGTCAGTTCTAGCATTTTCACTTCACTTAATGTCCTGAATGTCATTCAGTGTAAAATCCCTTTCCTGTTTTAATAGGATAACTTTCCCTAGTAGGGTCATCCTTGTTCTCAGTTCTTGGTTTGGTGTCCAGGGTGGGAGATGAGAGCAGATTTTGAGGAAAATTCCATTTTGCTTCAAGATTTCTGACTTGCTTGAGGCATCTGCAGTCTTTAAGCCTAGGGATGGAGGGAGTGTGTTCTATCCTCTAACATATCCAGGAGGTTCCAGTGAATCTCTGGGTACTAGTACATCATGTGCATCTACCAGATATTTTTATCCTAAGTGTCAGGCTCCCACTACTTAATATGAGGCACTTGACTTTGCAGTGAGGGACTTTTTTTTTTTTTTTTTTAATTTTTATTGGAGTATACTTCCTTTACAATGTTGTGTTAGTTTCTACTGTACAACAAAGTGAATCAGCTATACATATACATATGTCCCGTCTTTTTTGGATTTCCTTCCCATTTAGGTCACCACAGAGCACTAAGTAGAGTTCCTATACAGGAACTCTACTCTACAGTAGATTCTCATTAGCTATCTATGCCAGCTTGCAAATTCATTCTCCTCTGAAGTTCTGCTACTTTACAATTAAAATTAGCAGTACTTGGCCAAGTACATGTGTTTGGCCATTAGTTTGTTTTCTCCTCCAGCTGTAGGTGACAAGGGTTTCTTTTTTATTGAAATATAGTTGATATACAATATTATATTAGTTTCGGGTGTACAACACAGTGATTCAAAAATTTCATAGATTATACTCTATTTAAAGATATTATAAAATACTGGCTATGTTCCCTGTGCTGTATAATATATCCTTATAGCTAATCGATTTTTATACATAGTAGTTTGTACCTCTTTATCCCTTACCCCCTTATCTTGCTCCTCCTCCTAACCCTTCTCCCCACTGGTAACCACTAGTTTGTTCTCTATAACTGTGAGTCTGTTTCTGTTTTGTTATACTCATTCATTTGTTCTGTTTTTTTACGTCGTGTATAAAGTGATATCATGGAGTTACCATACTTCTTTCATTTCTGATCTTTATTGTTCTGGGTCCTCTTCCCTTTTTTTCTTGATGAATCTGGCTAAAGGTTTATCAGGTTTGTTCATCTTTTCAAAGAACCAGCTCATAGTTTCATTCATCACTTCTATTTTTTTTTAAGTCTCTATTTCATTTATTTCTGCTCTGATCTTTATGATTTTTTCCTTCTATTAGCTTTGGTTTTTGTTCTTCTTATTGTAGCTCCTTTAGGTGTAAGGTTAGGTTTTTTCATTTGAGATTTTTCTTATTTCCTGAGGTAGGCTTATCTCTCAATAAACTTTTCTCTTAGAACTGCTTTTGCTGCAACCCATAGATTTTGGATTGTTTGTTCATTTTCTTCAGTCTCCAGGTATTTCTAATTTCTTCTTTGATCCATTTGTTGATTAGTAGCATATTGTTTAGCCTCCATGTGTTTGTGTTTTTTGCAGTTTTTCTCCTGTAGTTGATTTCTAGTTTCATAACATTGTGGTTGGAAAAGATGCTTGATATGATATCAATTTTCTTAAATTTACTGAGACTGTGTAACAGCATGTGATCTATCCTGGAGAATGTTCCACGTGCACTTGAATGTTTATTCTGCTGCTTTTGGTTGGTATGTTTATATCATTATATTGCACATGTAAGTATATATATATATATATATGGTCCATTTGAGCTAATGTGTCATTTAAGGACAATGTTTTCCTACTGATTTTCTGTCTGTATGATCTGCCCATGGATGTAAGTGGGATGTTAAAGTCCCCTACTATTACTTGGTTACTGTCAGTTTCTCCCTTTAGGTCTGTTAATATTTGATTTATGCATTTAGGTACCCTTCTGATGGGTGCATATATATATTTATAGTTGTTATATCTTCTTCTTGGGTTGATCCCTTGATCATTGTGTGATATCCTCCTTTGTCTCTTGTTGCAGTCTTTGTTTCACAGTCTATTTTTTGTGATATAAGTAATGCTATCCCAGCTTTCTTTTCATTTGCATTTGCTTGGAGTACCTGGTTCCATCGCCTCACTCTTAGTCTGTTTATGTCTTTAGATCTGAAATGATTCTCCTCTAGGCAGCATATATACGGGTCTTGATTTTGGGGCTTGATTCAGCCACTGTATGTCTTTTGATTGGAGCATTTTGTCCATTTACATTTAAAGTAATTATTGTTAGGTATGTACTTATTGCCATTTTGTTCATTGTTTTAGGGTTGTTTTTGTAGTTCTTTTTTATTCTTTTCTTCCTCTTTTGTTCTCTTCCCTTGTGATTTGATGAGTATCTTAAGTGTTATGTTTGAATTCTTTTCTCTTTTTGTGTGTGTAACTATTATAAGTTTTTGGTTTGTGGTTACCATGAAGTTTATATATAGCGTGTGTGTGTGTGTGTGTGTGTGTGTGTGTGTGTGTGTGTGTGTGTGTATGCTTCTATATATATGGTTAATTTAATTTGCTGATATCTTAATTTCAAACACACTTTAACAACATTGTACTTTTACTCACTTCCCCCAGTGATTACTGTTTTTGATGTCACAATTAACATCTTTTTGTTTTGTGTGTCCTTTCACTTCTTATTGTGGATATAGATGATTTTACTACTTTTGTCCTTTCCTACTAGCTTTGTACATGGTTGATTTATTACTTTTACTGTATATTTGCTTTTACCAGTGAACTTTGTCCTTTGATAATTTTCATGTTTCTAGTTCTGGCCCTTTATTTTTCACTTAGAGAAGTTCCTTTAACATTTCTAATAAAGCTAGATTGGTGGTGATGACCTCTTTTAGCCTTTTTTTGTGTAAAGCTTTTGATCTCTCCACCAAATTTGAATGAGAGCCTAGGTAGAGGATTCTTGGTTGTAGGCTTTTCCCTTTCATCACTTTAAACACATTTTGCCACTTCCTTATGGCCTGCAGTGCTCCTGCTAAGAAGTTAAGCTAATAGCCTTATGGGATTTCCCTTGTACGTAACTTGTTGTTTTACCCTTGCTGCTTTTAATATTCTTTCCTTGTCTTTAATTTTTGCCATTTTAACTACAGTGTGTCTTGGTCTGATCCTCTTTGGGTTGATCCTGTTTGGGACCCTTGGTGCTTCCTGTACCTAGATGTCTGCTTCCTTTCCCTGGTTCAGGAGGTTTTCAGCTATTATGTCTTCCAATATGTTCTCTGACCCTTTCTCTCTCCCTGTTCGTTTTAGAACCACTATATTGCGAATGTTAGTATGCTTGATGTTTTCTCAGAAGCCTCTTAAACTGTCCTCATTTCTTTTTACTCTTTTTTCTGTTCTGCTTCAGTGTTTCCCATTACTCTATCTTCCAGCTCACTGATCTGTTCTGCTCAATCGGATCTCCTGTGGATTCCTTGTATTGTATTTTTTATTCCAGTCATTGTATTCTTCAGCTCTGTTTGGTTCTTCTTTGTATCTTCTACTGCTTTGTTAAACTTCTCACTCTGTTCATCCATTCTTCTCCCAAGTTCTTTGATCATCTTTACAATCATTACCTTGAACTCTTTATTGGGTAGATTGCCTATCTCCACTTCACTTAGATCTTATTCTGGAATTTTATATAGTTCCTTCTTTTGGAACATGTTCCTCTGTCACCTAATTTTGCCTAATTAACTATTTTAATTTCCATGTATCTGTTAGGTTGGTTACGTTTCCCAACCTTGGAGAAGTGGTCTTTTGTAGGAGATATCCTATGTGTCCAAACAGCACACTCCCCTTTGGTCACTAGAGCTATATGCTCTAGGGGTGCCCTCTATATGGGCTGCATGGGTCCTTCTGTTGTGATGAGTGAGCTGGGTCCCAAGGTCTCTGGCTGCAGGGCCCTGGGGGTCCCAGCAGTGGTGTTGACCTGCTGATGGATGGGGCTGGATCATAGGGCTACTGGATCAGGGGCTCAGGGGGTCCTGGGTCTGGTGCCAACCTGCTCGTGGGTTTTCTGGGTCCTGACAAGGCAGGCTGCATGGCTGTGGTGGTTTGGGCGGTGCTATCTGCCCACTGTTGTGTGAGGCTGTGCATGGGGCTACTGCCATGACTCTGGTGGGCAAAGCTGGATCCTGGGGTCTCTGGCTGCAGGGCCTTGGGTGTGGGGCCAGGTCCTAGGCCCTCTGGTGGAAAGGGACATGCCCTGGGCTGGCTGTTAGCTCAGGGATTCTTCAGGCAGCCTACCTGCTGGTGGATGGGGCTGTGTTCCAACTCAGTTAGTTGCTTGGCCTGAGGTATCCCAGTACTAGTGCCTATAGGCTGGTGGGTGGGTCTGGGTCTGGTTCTGGATGCTAATAAGCTAGAGGGAGGATTCCAAAAGGATGCTGTGAGCACCAGTGTCCACATATTAGATTAGCTCCCCAAAAAGGCTGCCACCATTGTCTGTGTCCCCAGGGTGACTTCCAGTTTCCTCCTGCCTCTCTGGGAGGCTCTGTAAGATCAGCAGGTAGGTTTGACCCAGACTACTTTCAAATTATGCTTTTGCCCTGGGTCCTGGAATGTGTGAGATTTTGTGTGCGCCCTTTACTAGTGGAGTTTCTATTTCCACAGCTCTCTGGATCTCCCAAAATAAGCCCTACTGGCCTTCAAAGCCAAATGTTCTAGGGGTTCATCTTTCCAGTGCAGGACCCCTGGTCTGGGGATTCCAATGTGGGACTTTGACCTATTGCTCCTTGGGGAGAACCTCTGCAATTGTAATTATTCCCCTGTTTGTGGGTTGCCCACCTGGTGGTATGGGTCTTGACTATACTGTGACTATGCCTCTCCTATCTCTCTTGTTGTGGTACCTTTTTATATCTTTAGCTGTAGAAGATATTTTCTGCTAGATTCCAGTCTTTCTCATTAATAGTCGCTCTGTAAATAGTTGCAATTTTGATGTGCCTGTGGGATGAGGTAAGCTGAGGGTCCTCTTATTCTGCTCCAATAAGTGTTTCTCTCTGTGCTGCTTTGAAGGCTCTCTGACTTCCACATTTTGCTTTAAGTTGGTAATTGGCTAACTTTAGCCTTTCGTTTTCTCTTTTCAGTGCATCAACCCCACTTAGCAACAAACACTAATGTCAAAGTCCTTATAAGTATTACTATTTCCCTTATACCTCTCAAATGCCAAGGATATTGCAAAAGCCAGTACAACCCCTTCTACCTGTACGCTTTCCCAGTTCACCACAGTTACCTACACAATAACAACATAGTTACAGCATTCCAGGGCTTATCAACATTTCACATATCAACATGACATGATCCTCATTGATATCTGGCCTATATGTGACCCGACTCTAGAATCCCATCCATAGAATCTGCCTTCTAAGGCCACTTCATGTACCAGCTGTTTTAGATTAAGTTTCTGTGAAGCAGATCCTGAACCAAGAATTTGGAATGCCAGTGATATATTAAAAATTGTTCCCTGGAGAGAGCAGTAAGAGCGTGGGAGAATTAGAACATTGAAGGAGAAGCAGATAAGACAGGTTGCAATTTTGGGTGAAATTCTAGGCTCAGCCTAATCCCATGAGGCATATGCATTTTACCTTGGAGTTTGTTTCATTTTGAGACAAGAGAACTGGACTTTTGTACTTCTCCATTGGTTGTCATTATTGGTTTCTAGCTATCCTGAAGGGATTGTAAACTTTCAGGCACTTCTGGCTCTCCATTGGGGCAGCCCTCTGAAGGACCAGTGAACACTGACTGCAGCAAACCACCCAAAGTCTGGGGGCTAGGTTGAGTGGTAAAAGGAATCTGAGAGAGACTGAGTGATGCCCCAAGAACATTCACTGCAGATACTGTGAGAGATTTGCAGTAGCCCAGGGAAACAAGGTACCAGCACATGATATTTTTAGATTTCCCCAAACCGATCCAGCTGTTTCTAAGATTTGCTCACCCCTTGATGTTCAACCCTGAGTTTGGAGAGAAGCAAATGTCAGACAACATCACTCACGTCAAACCTTTTGCCCTTCTCTTACTCTTCTCCAGTTTATTTCAATCCCCAAAGGTCTTTGCCATTTCTTTTTATGGAACTATCCTTGTATTGTGTCTTATTCCTTTCTTGTTCTATGACTTACAGAAGAAACTCTGTGATCTTAAATCCCCCATGACATGACAGCATATTTTCAAAAACCCTATCTCTGTATTTTTAAGAACGATTTTCTCTTTCAATAAAGCCTAGCTCCATTAAAATAAAATGCTTATTTCAACATGATGATTATATTGGCCTAAAAATTCTATTTTGAAACTTCACGCCAAGGGATGACTCTCGTGAACTTGGCTGAGCACTACTGCCCCTTGAAGCAATGGAAGCCTTTGATTCCAAAGGTAATGTTGTCAAGGGGGCAAAGCATTGGTTTGCCAGCTCAATAAAGTCATCCCTGTCAGACAAATTATTATAACATTATTGAACGTTCACAATTCTCCTTCACTGTAACATTCTTATAATTCTGCTCATCCTTTTTAGGTTGTCTTTTCTCTTCAGTCCTGCAGCGTCAGTTGTCTTTGCCCTGTTCTTGATGTGCCTTTTTGCATCCAATATTCCCCCTAAGTCATGTCACACCCCTTAGTTTGTTTCTTCTAATTTGCTTAGGGCTAGGAAACCAAATACACAAGCATATTGGAATTGTATGTTTAAGAGTTTCAACTACTTAGATGACAGACTAAGTCTCTCCATGGTATCATATTAATGGCTTATTTGTGAGTCCTCATGCCAAACTCCAGGTACTCAAGACAAACTCTAGAGAGCTCTGTGGGTGTGTATGTGTGTGCACGCTTGCATGAGTATGTACAAGTGAACGTGCATAGGTGCATGTATTTTCATTTCTTCCAGGTATTTTTTAATAAATGATTGCGTTGGAGGTCTAGAAATAAGACATTCTCTAAGTGGGAAGATTCTATTCTTAACAAAATAATATTATCAATTATTCATCAAACGTGCTACATCTTTCATAAAGAAACGTAAACATGGAAAACTGTGAAAATTTTCAGGTCAGTCTTTATTCAAAAACTCAGATTACTATATGTACCACAGCTTTGCATGAGACAGAAAAAAAATCTGGTTTAATTGCTGGGGGAGAAGGAGAGTTGCAGTGGAGGGAGAGGGAATATGCAAAGCTCCCGGAACATGAGTGGGTAGACCACGTGTGAGGCTGATTGTAGATGTGGGGTCTATGGCTTTCAATTAACTCTACCACACTGAGACATCTGGTGCTCTGAGTGTATCACACGGTTACCACTGGTTTCTAAACTGGAGGGCTGCTCTATTTTCTCAGTTTCTTTTTTAAAAAAAATAGTTTTACATTATTCAACAGAAAGCACCACATCCAGGCTTGCATCATTAGCTGACTATTCTTTCCACATTTACATAAGTGAAACTGTTGACTATTGACGTTATGTTGAATTTATCCCACTGATGCTGCATTCCTGATGCATATATAGGTCCTGAGGAAAACGGAGTAAATTTATAAAATTCTATGACTATAAGAGTCGTCGTAGTGGGTGCTGGGCTGGTGGAAGGCAGGTCATTTTGAAGGTGTAAGGGAAAGGCAGGAAGGACCCTGCTGCTTTTGGTTAAGACTCACAAGACCTTATGCTAATTCCACTTTACTGGTGGCAGGAATTATTCCAAGCATATTCCTGAATGACAGATATCTGCCTCTGCATAAAACTTTGTGATGACGAGTTCCCCCAAGTTGCTAATTTCACCGTTGGAAGTATTCATCCGACAGTGAATAATTTCATGTATTGGTCACGGTTGTCAGAAAACATCTTTCTGTGGTGAGCCTCGGTCAGCCCTCTTACCATTCTCTCCTTTATTTCTCATCTTGGTTTTTCCCGTTCTGGTTTGGAACAGCAGAGAATCAGTCCTTAGACTACGTGATACTATCTACAATGTCCTTGTTAGCATATATGAAAAAATTAAAAATGCGGAGTCTAACTTCATGTATTCCTTCTCAGCTCATGTAAGTGTTTTGCTTGATTTTGCAATCTTGTGCTACACTGATTGAAGGCCAGGGTAACCAGAGGAGAGTTTGTGCCAATAAATACTGTTCATAAAGACCGACTTGCCTTCTGTTGTTAACTTTTGACCTGGCACCCCCTTCTCATCTTAATCTTTTTTGCAGATATGGATCCCAGGCCTTAGAGAGAAGGTGACATGGGCTGCAGGCTTCCTCTTTCATTATTTACAGTTAGTTCGCCATAGTGCTGAAAGCTGCCCAGGAAGTGGAGAATATTGACATTCCTAGAAAGTTTTTCACGGCTCAGCTCAGGATCCTGTAAAACAAAGTCTGGGGGCTAGATACCTTTTAATGGAAAAGCTTAGCATTCAACTATGAGAGATGGTTTAGACTGATAGTCTGGAATGTTAATATGTGAACATTAACTTAAAGTATTTATTTTGGTCATATTTCAGAATGAAGGACTGCTTTATGGTTATTTATTTAAAGGAGTACACAGTTAGGAAATACTTTATTTTCAGTAAAGGATTCATGCAGTGCAAAGTACCTTCCTATTAGATTACTGAGAGGAAGTACAGATTAGTGGAATTCTGTTCCTTCATAACTTGTGTTTGCTTTAACAAATCAGAAAGAAAATTAACACGAGTCAAGCAAACTACCACAGACATGCGGGGATTTTAAGGCATTAAATGTAGGTAGAAAGTATGACATTAGTTGTGTGCACACTTTTGACATGAAATTGATGATCATATCACAGACTTGAACCTGATAATTATGGGTTGAGCTGGTGAGACTTGTGCGGACAGGTATAAATGCTGTGACCACAGGGACAGTTGGATCCATCTTCTGACTTTACTCATGGAGTGACATGGATGTGAATGCATGTGATATTTTGCTCTCCTGAAGAGCCAACCCCTCTTCTGTTTCTTGACAGACTTGTGCAGTTTAAAGCTAGTGAACAACTTCAGAGATGCTTAAAGAGTACCAGTCTGGAGGCTCCTCTTGGAAATCTTTTTTCCTACATTCCTCCACCCATAACCAGCATTGTTTCCCCTCCCCTCTCCTCATCTCATCTCCTTTCCCCTTTTTAAAAACTAGTTGTGAGATTTCCCATTTGGGAGGTCCTTGCTCTAACTATAGGAAGTTCTCTCTACCCAAAGATGTTTAGCTTCACCCTGTATGGCTTGCCCTCACCAGTTAGAGAAACATCAAGCTTTTTTCTCTTTTTCTGCCAGAAAAGCTGTTTCTGTTGCGGAGGGGGCGGGGATGAAAGAAATTTTAGTTCTTCTGTGGATGCTAATATATGTGCATAATTACCCCAATCATGAGGCATGCCTGGAGAGGAAACAAGTGCAGATGCACACACGTGTGTAATTTGGATTACCCGGAAAGAAATTAGAACAAGTGTTTCAAGAGTCAGGACAGGAATTTTCCCTTTAGCTTCTCTCGAGTGCTGTTGAACAAAAAGTCCCATTCATTCATATCCACATTCTTGGAAGAGCGAGTCAGGGAGTTGTCTTCATCACGTTACTTCTCTCCAGATGAAGACAATTTGTTGGTTGCTGCAGGCTGTCCTCTCTGTTAGACAGCTACATGACCAGGCTTCCATCCTTGCTTTTGGATCACCTCCTCCCTTCCTCTGCTATTCGTTCAAGCTTCTTATCTCCCTCTGAATAGAATTGCCTCCCAAGTGTGCTCGACTCTCTTCTTTGCATTACGGGTCTCTCGGAGTCTCCAGGCTCCTGAGCTCACCCGCCTGCATCATAACTGATGCACCGAGCTTGATGGGAAGAGTGCTGGGGCGTATTAGAGCCATTTCAGTTGGCAAGTAGAGAAAAATGAAATACCACATAGGAAGGAGTAAAAAGATTGGCTTTCAGTCTTTTGGGAGCTTTATGTTGGAGGAGAGGGATTTATTATAGAGGTAATCAGGCATGGTGATGAGCTGTAGGTGGAGAGAACACTCAGTGGGTGTAGATGTGCTTGTCCAACATCACTCAGAATATGAGGAAAACAAAGATGGCTTGAAGAGGATGTGCTGATCTCTGGATAACATCTTTCTTGTTATTGAAAGAGGTACTTCCACAATGCCAGCTTGTCGAAAATAGCATTGCAGGGAGGAGGTGGACCTAGGTTGTAAGTACTTTCTGGTCTTCACACCTGTAATCTGGACAATTTCTCTCTCTGGCTCAGGAGGCAAAGGTGATGGAATGAAGCCTGCCAAGACAATAAAAGCTTTTTCAAGACCATGAGCTGTTACATAAACAATTTTCCTTCTGTTCCCCATCCCATAAATCTACTGCTGACTCTGACTTATTTTTGTGTGCACCTCAGAATATAAAATCTTTTATTAACCACAAAGTAATGGGACCTATTCATCTAACTGATCACCCCTCTGAAGTAAAGTAATGGAAGGAATGCAGAGTTGAGAAAGATTAGCAGAGCTGTTGCATTTATTGAAATCAGTCAGTGAATAAGATATTTGCTTTTTAAAGCAGTGTACACTTTTAGATTAAAAAAAAGCAGGTAGAAGGGTTGATATAAAGGTTTTCTTCAAGACAACTCATTTTTGTTTTCACTTTTGAAGTCTAGAAGGTATGATATTTTTCTACCCTGAGGATTTCTCAACACACTTGTTTTTAACTCAGAGAAAGAGTGAGAGAGAGGAAGAGGGAGAGAACATGTAAAACAAAGAAGTACAGCGCTTGGCATACATCAACATGGAATTTTCTCCTTTGAGATTCTCCCTGAATTTGCATAGACGCAGTTTATTGTAGTTGTTTTACAATTATAAGAACTCAAGTAAATAAAGTCTTCGCATAAGCAATGTCTTCCACAACTTATGGCTGTGATGCTCACTTCCCATCTCCCGTTCCTTCTCATCCTTCCAAAATCAAGGGATAAAATGGAACTTCTTTAGACTGTGAAGCATTTACGCTAGTATTGCTAAAGCAGATGAATACTGAAAATGAAAGAGGTTCAGCTTAATCAGGATCATTTTGCTGCCTCGAATGAGTAAAGAGCAAAGGAAGAGTTAAACTTCATTTTAAATTTTGAATCTCTTTAGTGACTATTTCAAAAATAAATGGAGTACAGGGCTTGTTTTTTAATACCCAAGGATCCTGGGCTTTTTAAAGCTCTTTGTATACTTAAGTAGCATGACATTCTTTTTTTTTTTTTTTTTCAAATTGCTTTTTATTTTTTTTTATTAGTTATCTATTTTATACATATTAGTGTATACATGTCAATCCCGATCTCCCAATTCATCCCACCACCAACCCCTCACCCCCGCTTTCCCCCCTTGGTGTCCATACATTTGTTCTCTACATCTGTGTCTCTATTTCTGCCTTGCAAACTGGTTCATCTGTACGCATGGCATTCTTAAATCCAACAGAATGCCATTGTTTTAAGATCCCTGAAACCCTAGTTACCTTTCAGTTTGTGAACCATTGAGCCATGTACAGAATGAGTTAAAAATCCAGCTATAAACAATCCAAATAGAGTGTACACTTACTAGGTTCATAATTACACTAAATAAATCTTCATTTCCCATCATTTCTTCCAAAGACATGACATATTTATGTTTGCTGTTCAGGCCCATGATTTCTCCTTTCATTAAAATTAGAGTGCATCAAGGGAAAGAAAATGAAAATTCCTACTTTATCAAAATACTAATGTGAGAATAAGACTTGGTTTTATAAGGAAGTGCTAAACGGGAGAGGGTGTACTTAGCTAAAATTTGAATATATAATCATAGTATTTAAGTACAAACTTGACAAATGCCACGGAAATACATGGAAAACATTTGGTGAAAACTTTTGCTAGAGAAGTCTTGCCTCGCTCTGCACTTTTGATTTTTTTCTGCCTTTTCAGTGTCAATATCACTTCTCTAAGTCATACTGTTGAAGAGTATATTGCTTAGTCTCAAGGTTTGTTAACTCTTAATAGTGTCATATGTAGTATATTTCACACACATTGTCAATGACACAGTCTTTGAATACTTGCTAGATTGTTTTGACTATTTCAATAATGAAGGAAACTAAATTGAATGTAAAAGAAAAAAAAAGAGTATATTGCTTATGTTTAATGTAGTATGCCACTAAACTTTGGTCTCTATTTTCAATAATTGTTGTACTGTCCTCTAACTTTGAATTGCCCTTTTTCTACATATTGTACTTTATCTTAAACACCTTCGTTAACCAAGTACATATTATGTGTTAGGCATTATTTTAGTCTGCCAAATCCTCAATGTTGCCTACAGAGAGCTGATTTAATTTTTTAAAAAATGGGCTGCGGGTTAAGGCTAGAGTCTTCACACTCATTTTCTTCCTGAATTCCATGGCCTGTCAGCTTATTCTCTCCTCTTAGCCTAAGCACTAGCACCCAGTAGGTGCTCATGCAGTTTTCCAGAATTAACCTAGTGACTAATGGTTTCTATAAACAGAAAATAATTTAGCTTGTTATATAAATTGCAACAATGAAGAGTAAATCCAAAATTAATGTGACATGATACACACGTCCCAATATTTATTTTAAGTTGAAATTTGGTTGTTTCCATGTGTTCAGTTCATTCTCTTATTACTAACCAGTATTTATGAACCTGACTATGTGCTTGTCACAGTCACTGAAACAGAGGGATAGTCCCTACAAACACACCCACATAGGATATATTGTTCAGGTGTTTTCAGTCTACTTGGGTAAACAATTATATACAGATAAACTATTAAGTAATACAGCAGTGATATAATGAAAGTAAAAAGCTTATTATTAAGAATGGCCTCAGTGGTACAGACAGTAAATGATTAGTTTATAATAGCAGGTGATCCTTGAGACTGAATAGGCAGGAAAAGTTGTGTTGTGAAAGTTCTGGAGCTTGAGGTGGGTCTTGAATGATGTGTGGGATTTGGGGACCAGTAACACTACCACCTGTGTATATAATTCTTTAGAATTTACAGTTGTTTTTACAGGCAGTGTCTGTTTTAATTCTATCCTGTGTGCTGTGAGGAAAGTACTCGCTCCTCCATTTTACATATGAGAAAAGTCTCACCAGAGTTAAAGTAACTTGCCCCAGGCCATAGAGAAACCTGGACCTACAACCCAAGACTTTTGACTGAATCTCTTTCCTCTCCATCAGAATTGCTTCCAATTTAAGAACGGCATGAAGGAAAGTGTAACTAACAAAGTCTCAAAGATTCATTTTCATGAGTTCTTTTTTTTTTTTCACATCTTTATTGGAGTATAATTGCTTTACAATGGTGTGTTAGTTTCTGCTTTATAACAAAGTGAACCAGCTATACATATACATATATCCCCGTATCTCCTCCCTATTGCGTCTCCCTCCCACCCTCTTTATCCCACCCCTCTAGGTGGTCACAAAGCACCGAGCGGACCTCCCTGTGCTATGTGGCTGCTTCCCACTAGCTGTCTGTTTCACATTTGGTAGTGTATATATGTCCATGCCACTCACTTTGCCCCAGCTTACCCTTCCCCCTCCCCGTGTCCTCAAGTCCAATCTCTACGTCTGTGTCTTTATTCCTGTCCTGCCCCTAGGTTCATCATAACCATTTCTTCTTTTTTTTTTTTTTTTTTTAGATTCCATATATATGTGTTAGCATACGGTATTTTTCTCTTTCTGACTTACTTCACTTTGTATGTTAGACTCTAGGTCCATCCACCTCACTACAAATAACTCAATTTTGTTTCCTTTTATTGCTGAGTAATATTCCATTGTATATATGGGCCACATCTTCTTTATCCATTTATCAGTAGATGGACACTTAGGGTGCTTCCATGTCCTGGCTATTGTAAATAGAGCTGCGGTGAACATTGTGGTACAAGACTCTTTCTGAATTATGGTTTTCTCAGGGTATGTGCCCAGTAGTGGGATTGCTGGGTTGTATGGTAGTTCTATTTTTAGCTTTTTAAAGAACCTCCATACTGTTCTCCATAGTGGCTGTATCAGTTTACATTCCCACCGTCAGTTCAAGAGTGGTCCCTTTTCTCCACACCCTCTCCAGCATTTATTGTTTGTAGATTTTTTGATGATGGCCATTCTGACTGGTGTGAGGGGATACCTCATTGTAGTTTTGATTTGCATTTCTTTAATCATTAGTGATGTTGCGCATCCTTTCGTGTGTTTGTTGGCAATCTGTATATCTTCTCTGGAGAAATGTCTATTTAGGTCTTCTGCCCATTTTTGGATTGGGTTGTTTGTTTTTTTGATCTTGAGCTGCATGAGTTGCTTGTATGTTTTGGAGATTAATCCTTTGTCAGTTGCTTCATTTGCAAATATTTTCTCCCATTATGAGGGTTGTCTTTTCATCTACCTAATGGTTTCCTTTGCTGTGCAAAAGCTTTTAAGTTTCATTAGGTCCCATTTGTTTATTATTGTTTTTATTTCCATTTCTCTAGGCGGAGGGTCAAAAAGGATCTTGCTGTGTTTTATGTCATAGAGTGTTCTGCCTATGTTTTCCTCTAAGAGTTTGATAGTGTCTGGCCTTACATTTAGGTCCTTAATCCATTTTTAGTTTATTTTTGTGTATGGTGTTAGGGAGTGTTCTAATTTCATTCTTTTACATGTAGCTGTCCAGTTTTCCCAGCGCCACTTATTGAAGAGGCTGTCTTTTCTCCACTGTATATTCTTGCCTCCTTTATCAAAGATAAGGTGACCATATGTGCGTGGGTTTATCTCTGGGCTTTCTATCCTGTTCCATTGATCTATATTTCTGTTTTTGTGCCAGTACCATACTGCCTTGATTACTGTAGCTTTATAGTATAGTCTGAAGTCCAGGAGCCTGATTCCTCCAGCTCCGTTTTTCTTTCTAAAGATTGCTTCTCGGCTATTCAGGGTCTTTTGCGTTTCCATACAAATTGTGAAATTTTTAGTTCTAGTTCTGTGAAAAATGCCATTGGTAGTTTGATAGGGATTGCATTGAATCTGTAGATTGCTTTGGGTAGTATAGTAATTTTCACAATGTTGATTTTTCCAACCTAAGAACATGGTATATCTCTCCATCTGTTTGTATCATCTTTAATTTCTTTCATCAGTGTCTTATAGCTTTCTGCATACAGGTCTTTTGTCTCCTTATGTAGATTTCTTCCTAGGCATTTTATTCTTTTTGTTGCAATGGTAAATGGGAGTGTTTCCTTAATTTCTCTTTCAGATTTTTCATCATTAGTGTATAGGAATGCAAGAGATTTCTGTGCATTCATTTTGCATCTGGCTACTTTGCCAGATTCATTGATTAGCTCTAGTAGTTTTCTGGTAGCATCTTTAGGATTCTCTATGTATAGTATCATGTCATCTGCAAACAGTGACTGCTTTACGTCTTCTTTTCCTATTTGGATTCCTTTTATTTCTTTTTCTTCTCTGATTGCTGTGGCTACAACTTCCAAAACTATGTTGAATAATTGTGGTGAGAGTGGGTAACCTTGTCTTGTTCCTGATCTTAGAGGAATTGGTTTCAGTTTCTCACCATTGAGAACAATGTTGGCTGTGGGTTTGTCATATATAGCCTTTATTATGCTGAGGTAAGTTCTCTCCATGCCTGGTTTCTGGAGGGTTTTTTTCATAAATGGGTGTTGAATTTTGTCAAAAGCTTTTTCTGCATCTATTGAGATGATCATATGGTTTTTCTCCTTCAATTTGTTAATATGATGTATCACGTTGATTAATTTGCATATATTGAAGAATCCTTGCATTCCTGGGATAAACCCCACTTGATCATGGCGTATGATCCTTTTAATGTGCTGTTGGATTCTGTTTGCTACTACTTTGTTGAGGATTTTTGCATCTATGTTCATCAGTGATATTGGCCTGTAGTTTTCTTTCTTTGTGACATCTTTGTCTGGTTTTGGTATCAGGGTGATGGTGGCCTCGTAGAATGAGTTTGGGAGTGTTCCTCCCTCTGCTATATTTTGGAAGAGTTTGAGAAGGAAAGGTGTTAGCTTTTCTCTAAATGTTTGATACAATTTGCCTCTGAAGCCATCTGGTCCTGGGCTTTTGTTTGTTGGAAGATATTTAATCACGGTCTCAATTTCAGTGCTTATGATTGGTCTGTTCATATTTTCTAAATCTTACAGCTTCAGTCTCGGAAGGTTGTGCTTTTCTAAGAATTTGTCCATTTCTTCCAGGTTGTCCATCTTATTGGCATATAGTTGCTTGCAGTAATGTCTCATGATCCTTTCTATTTGTGCAGTGTCAGTTGTTACTTCTCCTTTTTCATTTCTAATTCTGCTGATTTGTGTCTTCTTTTTTTTTCTTGATGAGTCTGGCTAATGTTTTATCAATTTTGTTTATCGTCCCAAAGACCCAGCTTTTAGTTTTATTGATATTTGCTATTGTTTCCTTCATTTCTTTTTCATTTATTTCTGATCTGATTTTTATGCTTTCTTTCCTTCTGCTAACTTTCGGGTGTTTTTGTTCTTCTTTCTCTAATTGCTTTAGGTGTAAGTTTAGGTTTTTATTCGACATGGTTCTTGTTTTATGAGGTAGGATTGTATTGCTATAAACTTCCCTCTTAGAACTGCTTTTGCTGCATCCCATAGGTTTTGGGTCATCGTGTTTTCATTATCATTTGTTTCTCAGTATTTTTCATTTCCTCTTTGATTTCTTCAGTGATTTCTTGGTTATTAAGTAGTGTATTGTTTAGCCTCCATCTGTTTGTATTTTATACAGATTTTTTCCCTGTAATTGATATCTAGTCTCATAGCGTTGTGGTCGGAAAAGATACTTGACGCAATTTCAATTTTCTAAAATTTACCAAGGCTTGATTTCTGACCCAAGATATGATCTATCCTGGAGAATGTTCCATGAGCACTTGAGAAGAAAGTGTATTGTGTTGTTTTTGGGT
This sequence comes from Eschrichtius robustus, assembly GCF_028021215.1. NCBI lineage: Eukaryota > Metazoa > Chordata > Mammalia > Artiodactyla > Eschrichtiidae > Eschrichtius > Eschrichtius robustus. The sequence continues at coordinate 96,206,082 of NC_090825.1, forward strand.
GGAATGTCCTATAAATATCAATTAAGTCCATCTTGTTTAATGTATCATTTAAAGCTTGTGTTTCCTTATTTATTTTCCTTTTGGATGATCTGTCCATTTGTGAAAGTGGGGTGTTAACGTCCCCTACTATGATTGTGTTACTGTCGATTTCCCCTTTTATGGCTGTTTGCATTTGTCTTATGTATTGAGGTGCTCCTTTGTAGGTGCATAAATATTTACAATTGTTATATCTTTTTCTTGGATTGATCCCTTGATCATTATGTAGTGTCTTTCTTTGTCTCTTGTAATAATCTTTATTTTAAAGTCTGTTTTGTCTCATATGAGAATTGCTACTCCAGCTTTCTTTTGATTTCCATTTGCATGGAATATCTTTTTCCATCCCCTCACTTTCAGTCTGTATGTGTCCGTAGGTCTGAAGTGTGTCTCTTGTAGACAGCATATATACGGGTCTTGGTTTTGTATCCATTCAGCCAGTCTGTGTCTTTCTGATTGGAGCATTTAGTCCATTTACATTTAAGGTAGTTACTGATATGTATGTTCCTATTTCCATTTTCTTAATTGTTTTGGGTTTGTTATTGTAGGTCTTTTCCTTCTCTTGTGTTTCCTTGGTGGTGCTGAATTCTCTTAGCTTTTGCTTGTCTGTAAAGGTTTTAATTTCTCCATCGAATCTGAATGAGATCCTTGCTGGATAGAGTAATCTTGGTTGTAGGTTGTAGATTTTCCCTTTTATCACTTTCAATATGTCCTGGCACTCCCTTCTGGCTTGCAGAGTTTTTGCTGAATGATCAGCTGTTAACCTTATGGGGATTCCCTTGTATGTTAAATATTTGTTTTTGTTTTTTTTCCCTTGCTGCTTCTAATATTTTTTCCTTGTATTTAGTTTTTGACAGTTTGATTAATATGTGTCTTGGCGTGTTTCTCCTTGGATTTATCCTGTATGGGATTCTCTGTGCTTCCTGGACTTGATTAACTATTTCCTTTCCCATATTATGGGAAGTTTTCCACTGTTATCTCTTCAAATATTTTCTCAGTCCGTTTCTTTTTCTCCTCTTCTTCTGGGACCCCTATAATTCTAATGCTGGTACGTTTATTGTTGTCCCAGAGGTCTCTGAGACTGTCCTCAATTCTTTTCATTCTTTTTTCTTTATTCTTCTCTGCAGTAGTTATTTCCACTATTTTATCTTTCAGGTCACTTATCCGTTCTTCTGCCTCAGTTATTCTGCTGTTGATCTCTTCTAGAGAATTTTTAATTTCATTTATTGTGTTGTTCATCATTGTTTGTTTTGCTCTTTACTTCTTCTAGGTCCTTGTTAAACATTTCTTGTATTTTCTCCATTCTATGTCCACGATTTTTGATAATCTTTACTATCGTTACTCTGAATTCTTTTTCAGGTAGAATTTCCTATTTCCTCTTCATTTGTTTGGTCTGGTGGGTTTTTACCTTGCTCCTTCATCTGCTTTGTGTTTCTCTGTCTTCTCATTTTGCTTAACTTACTGTGTTTGGGGTCTCCTTTTTGCAGGCTGCAGGTTCGTAGTTCCCATTGTTTTTGGTGTCTGCCCTCAGTGGCTAAGGTTGGTTCAGTGGGTTGTGTAGGCTTCCTGGTTGAGGGGACTGGTGCCAGTGTTCTGGTGGATGAGTCTGGATCTTGTCTTTCTGGTGAGCAGGACCGTGTCCGGTGGTGTGTTTTGGTGTGTCTGTGACCTTATTTTGTTTTTAGTCAGCCTCTCTGCTAATAGATGGGGTTGTTTTCCTGTCTTGCTAGTTATTTGGCATAGGGTGTCTAGCACTGCAGCTTGCTGGTCGTTGAGTGGAGTTGGGTCTTAGCGTTGAGATGGAGACCTCTGGGAGAGCTTTTGCCATTTGATATTATGTGGAGCCAGGAGGTCTCTGGTGGATCAATGTCCTGATCTCAGCTCTCCTACCTCAGAGGCTCAGGCCTGACACCTGGCCGGAGCACCAAGACCCTGTCAGCCACACGGCTCAGAAGAAAAGGGAGAAAGGAATGGAGGGAGAGCAAGAGCGAGAGACAGACAGAAAGAAAGAAAGGGAAAGAAAGAAAGAGAAAGAAAGAAGGAAGGAAAGAAAATAAAGTTATTATATTATTAAAAATAAAAAGATTAAAAAGTAATAAAAAAAAAGAAAGAAGAGAGCAACCAAAGCAAAAAACAAATCCACCAATGATAATAAGTGCTAAAAACTATATTAAAAAAAACCCAAAATGGACAGACAGAACCCTAGGACAAATGGTAAAAGCAAAGCTATACAATTAAAATCACACAAAGAAGCATACACATAGACATTCACAAAAAGAGGAAAAAGAAAAAAATATATATATCATTGCTCCCTAAGTCCACAACCTCAATTTCAGGATGACTCGTTGTCTATTCAGGTATTCCACAGTTGCAGGGTACATCAAGTGGATTGGGGAGATTTAATCCGCTGCTCCTGAGGCTGATGGGAGAGATTTCCCTTTCTCTTCTTTGTTTGCAGAGCTCCTGAGGTTCAGCTTTGGATTTGGACCCCACTCTGCCTGTAGGTCGCCTGAGGGTGTCTGTTCTTCACTCAGACAGGACGGGGTTAGAGGAGCAGCTGCTTTGGGGGCTCTGGCTCACTCAGGCCGCGGGAGGGAGGGGTACGGAGTGCAGGGCGAGCCTGCAGCAGCAGAGGCTGGCGTGACGTTGCACCAGCCTGAGGCGCGCCGTGCGTTCTCCCAGGGAAGTTGTCCCTGGATCACGGGACCCTGGCAGTGGCGGGCTGCACAGGCTCCCGGGAGGGGAGGTGTGGAGAGTGACCTGTGCTCTCACACAGGCTTCTTTGTGGCGGCAGCAGCAGCCTTAGCATCTCATGCCCGTCTCTGGGGTCCACACTGATAGCCGCAGCTCGCGCCCGTCTCTGGAGCTCATTTAGGCAGCGCTCTAAATCCCCTCTCCTCACGTACCATGAAACAAAGAGGCAAGAAAAAGTCTGTTCCCTCTTCGGCAGCCCCAGACCTTTTCCCGGACTCCCTCCCGGCTAGCTGTGGCGCACTAGCCCCCTTCAGGCTGTGTTCACACCGCCAACCCCAGTCCTCTCCCTGGGATCTGACCTCCGAAGCCCGAGCCTCAGCTCCCAGCCCCGCCCGCCCTGGCGGGTGAGCAGACAAGCCTCTCGGGCTGGTGAGTGCTGGTCGGCGCCGATCCTCCGTGTGGGAATCTCTCCGCTTTGTCCTCCGCACCCCCGTTGCTGCGCTCTCCTCCATGGCTCCGAAGCTTCCCCCCTCCGCCACCCGCAGTCTCTGCCCGCAAAGGGGCTTCCTAGTGCGTGGAAACCTTTCCTCCTTCACAGCTCCCTCCCACTGGTGCAGGTCCCGTCCCTATTCTTTGTCTCTGTTTTTTCTTTTTTCTTTTGCCCTACCCAGGTATGTGGGGAGTTTCTTGCCTTTTGGGAGGTCTGAGGTCTTCTGCCAGCGTTCAGTAGGTGTTCTGTAGGAGTTGTTCCACATGTAGATGTATTTCTGATGTACTTGTGGGGAGGAAGGTGATCTCCACGTCTTACTCTTCTGGCATCTTGAAGGTCTTCTCCTTCATGAGTTCTTATTGAAGTCTAGATGTGATATAGAAAACAAAGAACTTTGCAATGGACCTTTTGTATAGAAGAATTCTGGGATAAGAGACTAATTTACTCCTTAATAGAAAGATAATCCCGAAAGCACACTAGCACAGAACATGGGCTTTGGTAGCAGACTGACTTGGGTTAAAGCTTTGTTCTGCTTCTTAATTGTTAGTTTATTCCCCAAGTTCCAGGGAAATGTCTCCTTTTTAAGAAAAATTTTCCTCACTTCTGCTTTAGCATTGATTTTCATTTTCTGGATTTAAATGATTAATAATAATATATATTCACACATACACACATATATATATCTATATCTACACACATTTTTATGGGTGTATATACATATATATATGTGAATCAATATATTTATCTATGTGTATTTTATAGTGCTTCCTATGCTAGACATTGTTCTAAGTGATTTATAAACCATTCACTCATTTAATCCTTGCAATAATCCTCTAAGGTAGGCTGCTTTATATTACTATTTTACTGATGAGGTTACTAAAACACAGAGAGGCTAGGTAACCTGCCAAAGGTCACTCAGCTAAAGTGGCACAGTGGGATTCAAATTCAGATAATCTCATTCCATAGTCCACTATGTGTTTAAATCACTATACTGTGCTGCTTCTCTAATCATCTCTTTATAATTATTTATTTGGTTTGGTCATCCCAGTTATACTATAAACTCTTGCCTTTTTCATGTTTGTATGCACAGAAGGTGGCATAGTATGTGGAGTATAGATAGGGTGCAATCACGGGGGTGTTGGGCTGTCTGGAAAACAAGTGCTATCCAGTATGATCCCAGCATGGAATTCCAGGGAGGGTGGGCTTGGAGTGAGTAGAGGCAAAGGAAATTAAGGCAGGGTGGGTAGATTGGTGTTGGGAAGACTTTTTATTCTATGATGATCTTTTTGTAGGAAAAGAAAGTAATTGAAGGTCTTCAGTTGACAGGTAACATTTTAGAAAAATAGTGGAGCACAGTATGATGTACTTTTGAAAAAGGAAAAAGACTGAAGAGTGGGGGATCAATGTATAGATCCTCACAGTATTTCTGGGAGGAGACAATGAGACTTTAAAAGTCTGAGTGGAGACAGTGGACATAGAGAGGAAGCTGAAGAATTGAGAGAGATTTAGGAGATGGAACCTGCAAAAGTTGATATGGGGTTGGAAGGAAAGGAGAGAATTAGGGTACCTCAGGGAGTAGCTATGCACCTATAGCTAAATAGGAGGCACGGCGAGTTGGTAGAAAAGAAAACCAGTTCTAATTTGGACATATTTATGGTGATGTATGATTAAGATGTATATAGCTGGGCCACTGGGTAGAATATTTTATAAAGAGTTAGGTATGGTACTCTGGCATTTAAGAGAAAGAGCTGGACTAAAGGTACATTTTGAGAGGTATCATTTCTTAAATGATAAGTGAAGTCATAGGGATGGTTTCAAAAATTTATCCCTCCAAAAGTACGCCAAAGGAAAAAAAAATCTTTGAAATATCAACATTTATGGGGTAGATGAAGGAGGAAGACCTGCTGGGAAAGCCATGAAAGAAATTCGTGTCTTTTCCAAAAAAAAAAACCCCTCAAGACAAACAAACAAAAACGCCCAAGCCCAAACCTAACAACCAATGAAACAAACAAAAACCACACATAGAGAAATATCTGTTCTATTAAATATTCTAAGCCAGAGGTTAGCAAACTATGGCCAGTGAGCTATATCTGGCCTGCCATCTGTTTTTTTGTAAATACAGTTTTATTGGAACAAAGCCACACCTGTTCATTTATGTATTGTCTAGGGCTGCTCTTGTACTCACACAGCTGAGTTGAGTAGCTGAGGCAGGGACCGTATGGCTGCGAAGCCAAAAATATTTACCATCTGGCCCTTTCCAAAAAAGTATGCCAACCCCGGTTCTAGATATAAACAGGAGGAAAACAAATACGAGATAAACTGAACCTTCAACTTAAATTTTCAGAATGATTTTCTATGATACTTCTGTAAGCAAAGACATCTAGAAATGAAAGACCACCACTTCATGTGTGGTAGGGTCAACAACAACAAAATAGGTATATATATGTACATACACATGTAATTATATATATTTTATATACACACACATATGTAATTGTACCTTACATATATATATATATATATATACATATACATACATATATATATATATATATATATATACACACACACATATGTATGTATATATATGCAATTCTGCAGCAGTGCCTCAGAAAATAGGAGGAGGGTAAGTATTTCATATTTACCCTATAGGAAATATGTTCCTGGATTACGAAGAGTCCGCCACTTCCTTCCATATCAAAAAGATGAGTTGTATCATCCATCCATGTCTGGTCATTGAAATTTTCACTTATTCTTGGCTCCCTCCTTAGTAAGACACTGCTTCATTCAGATTCATAAATCACACTGGGAAAATACAGGCAAGAAAAAGGTTTGCATTATAGACTCATTCAATTAAACATTCTGGAGGGCAAGATTGCTTTAGGCCTGAAAATGGAACAACATCTCAGTAGAAATTAAAAACATAAAGGAATGTGTTCAGGTAATTGCTTATTAAATTTTCAAACCCCAATAACAATAACAAGTTGAAATTGATTGCTCAATGTGTTTAAACTAGATGATGCTGAATGTACAAACTAACTGTACCAGGGAGGCCTAAAAGTAAACCTTATTTAATAGCTAAGTACAGCAGTACCTTTTTGCCTCTGGGGTCTTGGAGAGAATTCAATACGGCTGGCTGAGATAGTCCAAATTAAATTGGTTAGTAGCAAGTGCCAATCTTTCTAGTTTGCAGTGACCCTTAGCTGAGTAGGTTCCAAATCAGCTGTGGGTCTTAGCAATAGAAAGGCAGAGGCACTCATATTTTTGCCTCTGGACTGTACTTTCAATGTCACTGATTGTTTTCCCCCAGGAATCTCTCTGACTCACTCCTCCTTGCCCTTACCACTCACCCATACATTGGAAATCTACAACAATTTAGTTATGGAATGTATTTGTCTGATCTTCCAAAATGTCTCATCAGTGTACATGGTTCCTTGTATGCTGATCTTGTAAGTCAATATTAGGAAGAGTTCCATAAACATTCCGATTAACCTATATTTAGGGAATGCCTATCTCAACATTAATACAAGGTATCCTCACTTAAATAGAGCTTTTAAAATGAAGACTCTTCTGCAATCACGTTTTTATCATGGATTTTATATATTCTCTAATTCATAAATTACAAACAATAAATATTTAATATCTGAGCATTTATCTTTACTCTTCCAGGAATGCCATGAAATAAATATATATTCAGATAATTGCTTGCACTATTTTCAGCTGTAGATGTAGTATCATACAATATTCAGTGATCTGGAGAACTTTGTTCACATATGGAAACAGTGATTACATTATTTTAACTGTAAAATGTAAGCAAAACTACAGAGGTAAAACAGTATGTTTTCAACATAAGCTGAAGTGAGAGCAGGTCATCTTTACCCATGAGTGAGAAAACTCAGTTACCTAGACCCTCCTACTCTCCTTGGTTAAATTGGGCTGAGTACAGTGCCCTGTACTTTTTCTATCATTTTTACAGTTGGAGAGATTGGAAATTGTACTGTGATCTATAGAGAAGGCTGCTCTGGCTGTAGTCTCTGATGAGAACATTTATTGTACGCACTGGAGACTCTTAAAAACTGAGGAGTAAAACACATCAAAGGAAAGAAGAGCGGGGGTAAGAGTGCACTGGAGAAGAGTTGTTTGGATGAAGGGAAAATAGAAAAGTAATAGGGTCTCTAAATAGAAGAATTGTGATATGTACAAAACTTCTAAAAAGAGTTTGAAATCAAAACTGGCCTGGCTAGAATCTCCTTCTATGATCCCACACCTGTCTGGGACCACAATGGAGCTGAAAATTCTTAAGGATCAGATTCTCCTGGGTGAAAAGCTCCTTTGCTTTACCACCTTTCTTGCAGACAAATTCTGGCTGTTTCAGATGTAATTGACGAGGTCTTATGATTTTGGCTGACACTTGTGAGTAATTATCACGATCCTCCACAGATACCTGTTGTAAGCTGTTTTTAGTTAGACAGGTTAGTTGTGCTGCAGTAACAAACAACTACCCAACAACCTAAGTGGTAAAATCATGAAGGTTTGTTTTCTCTCAGACGTTGCATAAGTCCACTGGATACTCTGTGTGGTCTTCACTCCAGGACCCAGGCTCCTAGAATGGCACTTATCTGGACCTTCTTTGAAAGTCACAGCAAAGGGAAAGAAAGATAGAGGTGAAATGCACTCTTAAAGCGTCCACCTGAAAAAAATCATTTCTGCTCACGTTTCATTGACCACAAGTAACCATGTGGTCATGGCAAAATACAAAGGAGTTGTGAGGTACAGTTGTCCTGTGTGTTCAAGAAAACTAGAGCTTTTTGATGGAGAGTACAGTACAATTAACTATTATACTTAATTATTACATATAAGGCACTGGGAAGGAGTATCTGCCTTTAAAGGGCTTATGACTTAGACAAAACAATGGCAATTATATGCAAATTATGCAAATGAAAGCTGGCCCAGTTAGTGAACAAGAGAAATCTCAAAGAAGTCGTTTGGAGGAGGTGCCACAATGATGTGATGAGGGTTTGAACACTGGCTCTGCCACTTCATAGCCATATGACAATAGACAAGTGACTTCATCATACAGATGACTCAGTTTCCTTATCTATATAGTGGGATAAGGGAAGATGCTTTCCTATAGGTAGATTGTGAGAATCATATGAGATAAAATGTGTAGTGGATAACACTTAGATAACGTTATTGAGAATGAACAGTAGCAAGAGTGTTGGCTCATAGACTTATCTCTGGGGATCTGAGTTGACAGAGGGGGCTTTGCAGAATAAGATTAGTTGAGTTTATCCTTGAAGTAATCTGCATTTACTTAGCTAAAAAGAATGAGGAGAAAGTGAGCCAAGAGTCAGAGCCAGGGTGTGATCAGAGTGTTTCAGGAGAGTAATTAGATCTGTTTGGTTGCATCAGGAAGTTTGTGGGGAGAACTTCTTTAGTGGCAAATCAGGACCCCTTGGAGGTTTTTAAGCACAGGATTGCAAAACAGAGTGTGAGGAAATTAATTTGACAGAATTGTGTGGGGTAGATTGGAGAAGCAACAATGCAGGGGAGGAGCTATTTGTGTAACAAGAGGAAATGGAGTTAGAAAGGAAAAGAGAAGCTCTGTAAGATGTTTCGCCTAATAGGAAAACGCGGAATCTAGTTAACCATGGTTAACTGACTGTAAGGTAATGAGAAGAAAAGATAAAGAGACAGTTGCCAGGACCAAAAAGTCTAGTATTTTATGCCTCAATACCCAAGTACAGCAAAGCTTGTTAGAGCTGAGTGATTACCCTAACTTAATTTCCTGTCCTTAGCTGACATATCACAGCTCTAAATACCACTCAGATTTAGTTTTCCTTGTGTATTGCTACTATACAGAAAGTCAAAACGAGCCCATGAAATTACGTATGTTGACTTGTTGGTCCCTTGGAGAACATGCAAAATAAGAGACTGTCAAAGAAATACAACAAAAGCTTTGGAAGAAATAAACACTAGGACAGCCAAGTAAACCAATCAGCTTGAAGTTAAGAACAAACATGAATTCAGTTGTTAGAGCAGCAATAACTCCAAGGCTGTGAACACACCAATGATTGGATCCGTTGGCAGGCAGTGAGAGCCATAGCCTGCTGCCGGCTGCTGTATTTAAGGCTGCTTTAGGTTAGAATGCAGATGTACAACATTTAAAGTTTATGGTTGAAACATGGATTCACGGATCACTTTAAAGGCAGCCAGCCCAACCTTTAAAGTTACGGAACGGCTGTAGACTAAATTACACGTTAACCTGAGCTTTAAGATGAGATAGAAACAGGCTTGCTTGGAAGAGACTGGAGACCCCACCTTCTCAGCATTTTGCATCCAGGGAGGTTCTGACAGATTAAGCATGGGAGGTTTTCTGGCAAAAGTGAAGTAAGAAGATGGTAATTTTGCCACATATCCAAAGGAGGACTGAAGGTCAGGTGTGAGGGTTACAATAAGCATACCATTTAAAAGAGCTGAATAGATGTCCTCAGAGCAAGAAACAGATTCAGATCATTTTAGGTGCGTTACTACCCTTTGACAAGGAAGAGCTAGGAAGATCTCTCCTTAGCCTTGTGACTTCATCAATGACATACCTAGGGCATGGTTAACTCTTTTTATTAGTTGCTATTAGCCCATGTTTCTTTGGGGAAGAGAGGGAAAGAGGGAGAAAGAACTTACTGTGGAAATGCAAAGATGCAACATTTTAATACAGGGCTGGAGAATATATATCTGAATATTCATAATGAATATCATTTAAAGAATATCTAATATTGTCTGAAGCTCACCAGCTGTAGAATTGTTGGCGGTTCCTTAGGATTTAGTTTTTTCTGAAAGCCTTCACTTCTAAAGTTTCCAATCCTTGTGCTATTAAATTCAATTCTAGCTTCTTTATTTAGCGTTGGAATTTGCTTTGCTTTCTCCTTCTCTTACTTTGATGCATTAACCTTAAAAAAAGTCAGTGACACTCTTTCATCGTATGGACCTCTGTGCCATTATGATTTTCTCTTTTACAAATGGGGTCAGTTCATTTTCACTGACCTAACTTCACCTGAATTTCTCTGTCCCACTGGAACTCAGAATCTGAGCCATCTTCTTCAACAATTTCCTGCTGCCTTTGGGGGCACATATTGCATCTTCCATCCTTTTGCTTTAGGCTCTGTTTTCTACGCAAGTCCATATTTAATGCACCGAGTCACTGTGGCATTTGCAAACCTACACAAATCTTATTCAGTCCATTCTTTTCTTGTCAAGGCATCTGAGTCAACATGCCTTGGCCACATGAGTACACTCTCTTGTGTACTGTCTCGCTATTTATTTTTTAATGCCTGATACCTTTTCAGTGGTATGATATCATCTAAGCAAACACATATATAAGCATAGACACATATAAGCATAGACACACATAGCACATGAGCATATACATGAAAGTGAATAAACGATATTCTGAAATTATTTAATGTGTAGTAGTTCTGGGCAGGGATGTGAAGGAGGCCCTTACTACTTTGTTGAAATCGACAGCTTGTGGGTTCTTAGACTCACTTTGGGCAGGAGTGATGTTGTTGTTATTGTTGAGCTTTATGAATTGAAATGCCAAGATTTGAGGCCGATCATGTTGTCCAGCGGGTGGGAGGGCCCTTACCAGCTGGATTGCTTCACACATTTATGTCACCAGCCTGGCTTCTAAAGGCATTTTAGTTTGTCCCTTGCTCTATATGTCTCTGCATTGTTTGGACATTCAATATTAAGACTGTAATTAGGAAAGCACATGAAATAATAGGCCAAAAAATATAAAAATAGGAGTGATCACCAAGGAGAAGACCAGAAGGACGTTTTCCAAGAGGCTGCACAGAGGGACCACTTGGCTGAAATGACTTGGTTCTGTCCTCACAATCTTAGAGTCCTATTCTGTTTTCTAGGAATCTGAGTGCAGATAGATCTCTCAGTATTTTCATTATATCTTCTAGAGTACCGTGCATAACAGGTTGAAATAGTTAAGATACAATGAGAAATAAAACTGTCAAAAGAAACCAGAATACTTCAGTTATGGGACAGCCCAATCTTTCCTTATAAATCTTTGAGAAGCCATATCATATTACAATGGCCAATTTATTGCTTTATAATATTCAGCAATGGAAACTGGGAAAGTTGAAGTTCATATGATAAGGTAGTATCTTTCCCTACTAAATTCACTTCATTATCACCACTCCTCTCCTACCTACGTAAGTAGGGCATAAGGTGGAAATGTATTAAATAAGAAGGCTGTACCACAATGCAAATGCATTCTGGCTTAAAGTGTGTGTTTGTCCCTCTGGGGAAGTCCATGTAAAACTGATCTTTCTCTCCATATGTGTGGCAGAGAATAAGCATATTATCTATTACTTTCTGTTTCTTTTTTCTCTCCCTATGCTTTTCTAAATCATTTCTTAATTTCCAGGAACATTTTTATCCCAACTGACCCCAATTTATAAGTGAATTGCACAAACATTCTAATGTCCATCACTTCTCCAAGAGAAATAACTTGGGCAATTGTAGAAGGTTAAACACCACTTAAAATATAAAAATGCTGAACAGCAATGTTACTTTTTTACATACTCCTCCCAAGAGGTTGCATTCAGGGTGAGTAGGGAGATGAGCTTTGCTGTAGAGTCAATTAATCTTTCTTCTTTTTATTTTTATTTATTTTAAATTAAAGTATAATTGGCAAACCATGTTATTAGTTTCAGGTGTACATCATAGTGATTCAACACGTAAATTCATTATGAGATGATCACCACAATCAGTTTAGTTACCATCTCTCACCCTTTAAAGTTATTACAATATTATTGACTATATTCCCTATTCTGTATAGCACATCCCCATGACTTATTTATAACTGGAACTTTGTGTTTCTTAATCTCCTTTACCTATTTCCCTCATCCCCCCATTCTCCTCTTTCCTGGCAATCACCAGTTTGGTTTCTGTATCTATGAATCTTTTCTGTTCTGTTTGTTCATTTATTTTGCTTTTTAGATTCCATATATAAGTGAAATCATATGGTATTTGTATTTCTCTGTCTGACTTATTTTACTTAGCATAATACCCACTAGGTCCAACCATGTTGTTACAAATGACAAGATATCTTTCTTTTTTATGGCTGAATAATATTCCATTGTGCATGTGTGAGTGTGTGCGTGTGTGTGTGTGTGTATAATTTCTTTATCCATTCATCAATTGATGGACACTTCAGTTGCTACCATATCTTGGATATTATAAATAATACTGCAGTGAATTTAGGGGGTGCAAAAATCTTTTTGAATTAGTGTTTTTGTTTTCTTCCAATAAATACCCAGGAGCGGAATTGCTAGATCATATGGTAGTTCTATTAATTTTTTGAGGAACCACCACCTTGTTTTCCATGATGACTGCACCAATTTAGATTCCTACCAGTAGTGCACAAGAGTTCCCTTTTCTCTACATCCTCAGCAGCACTTGTTTTTTCTTGTCCGTTTGTATATAGCCATTCTGACTGGTGTAAAGTGATGTCTCATTGTGGTTTTGATTTGAATTTCCGTGATAAGTAGTGACGTTGAGCATCTTTTCATGTGCCTGTTGGCCATCTGTCTGTCTTTTTTGGAAGAATGTCTGTTCAGGTCCTTTGCCCCTTTTTAGATTGGATTGTTTGGCTTTTTTTTATATTAAGTTGTATGAGTTCTTTATACATTCTGCATATGGACTCATCAGATATATGATTTGCAAATATCTTCTCCCATTCAGTAGGCAGCCTTTTTGTTTTGTTGCTGGTTTCCTTAGATAAGCAGAAGTGTTTTAGTTTGACATAGTCCCATTTGTTTATTTTTGCTTTTGTTGCCCTTGCCTGAGCAGACATATACCAAAAAAGTCGTTAAGATCAGTGTCAAGGAGCTGACTGCCTATGCTTTCTTCTAGGAGTGTTATGGTTTCAGGTCCTACATTTAAGTCTTCTTAAACCATTTTAAGTTTATTTTTGTATATGTTGTAAGATAGTGGTCCAGATTGATTCTTTTGCATGTAGCTGTCCAGTTTTCCCAACACCATTTATTGAAGAGACTGTCTTCGTTATTGTATATTCTTGCCTCTTTAGTGGTAGATTGACCATATGTGTTTGGTTTATTTCTATGTCCTCCATCCTGTTTCGTTCCTTTGATCTATGTGCCTGTTTTTACACCAGTTCCATACTGTTTTGATTACTATAGCTTTGTAGTGTAGTTTGAAGTCAGGTGGTGTGATACCTCTATTTGGAGTCTTCTGTGTTTCCATACAAAGTTTAAGATTATTTTGTCCGGTTCTGTAAAAAATGTTATTGGAGTTCTGATAGGGATTACACTGAATCTGTATATGGCTTTGGGTAGTATGGACATTTTAAACAATACTCATTCTTCCAATCCATGAGAACGGTATGTCTTTCTATTTATTTGCATTGTCTTTAATTTTTTCCATTGACATCTTATAGTTTTTAGAGTACAGGTTTTTCACCTCCTTGGTTAAATTTATTCCTAGGTATTTTATACTTTTGGATGTGATTGTAAGTCAGATTATTTTCTTAATTTTTCTTACTGATACTTTGTTATTAGTATATAGAAATTCAACAGATTTCTGTATATTAATTTAGTGTCCTGCAACTTTACTAAATTCATTTGTCAGATCTAATAGTTTTTGGTGTAGTCTTTAGGGTTCCTATATATAGTAGCGTGTCATCTGCAAATAGTTACAGTTTTACATCTTCCTTTCTAATGTGGATGCTTTTTCTCTCTTTTTCTTGCCTAATTGCTATGACTAGGACTTCCAATATTAGTTTGGTGAGGGTTGGTATCCTTGTCATAATCCAAACTCAGCGGAAAAGCTTTCGGATTTTCACCGCTGAGTATGATGTTAGCTGTGGGTTTGTCATAAATGGCCTTTATTATGTTGAGGTACGTTCCCTCTATATCTACTTTGTTGAGAGTTTTTATCATAAATGCATGTTAAATTTTGTCAAATGCTTTCTCTGCACCTGTGAGATGATTGTATGATTTTTATTCTGTGTTTTGTTAATGTGATGAATCATGTTGATTCATCTGCAGATGTTGACCCATCCTTGTGTCCCTGGAATAAATCCCACTTGATCATAATGTGTGATTCTTTTAAAGTATTGTTGAGTTTGGTTTGGCAATGATTTATTGAGGATTTTTGTATCTATTTCATCAGTGGTATTGGCCTGTAATTTGCTTTTATGTAGTATCTTTTTCTGTTTTAGGGTTTCTCTGTGCTTCCTGGACTTAGATACATGTTTATCTTGCCAGGTTTGGGAAGTTTTCAGCTGTTATTTTTTCAAATACGTTTACTGTCCCTTTCTCTCTCTCTTCTATTTCTGCGACCCTTATTATGCAAATGTTCTTATGCTTGATGCCTCAGAGATCCCTTAAAGTATCCTCATTTATTAAAAATATTTTTTTTCCTTTTGCTGTACAAATTGGGTGATTTCCACTATGTTGTCTTACAGATCACTGATCTGTTCTGCATCATCTTCAGCTGTTGATTCCATCTAGTGTATTTTTCATTTCAGTATTGTATTCTTCAGCTGATTGGTTCTTTTTTGTTTTTTTGAAACAGAATTTGTGTTTATTTCATATTACTATGTGGATTAAGTACAATATGATTCCATTATTATTATTTTTTTTTTTTACTATTTTTTGTCTTTTTTTAACATCTTTATTAGAGTATAATTGCTTTACAATGATGTGTCAGTTTCTGCTTTATAACAAAGTGAATCAGTTATACATATACATATGTCCCCATATCTCTTCCCTCTTGCATCTCCCTCCTTCCCACCCTCCCTATCCCACCCCTCCAGGTGGTCACAAAGCACTGAGCTGATCTCCCTGTGCTATGCGGCTGCTTCCCACTAGCTATCTATTTTACGTTTGGTAGTGTATATATGTCCATGCCACTCTCTCACTTTGTCTCACCTTACCCTTCCCCCTCCCCATGTCCTCAGGTCCATTTGCTAGTAGGTCTGTGTCTTTATTCCCGTCCTGCTCCTAGGTTCTTAATGACCTTTTTTTTTTTTTTTTTTTTTTTAGATTCCATATATATGTGTTAGCATACGGTATTTGTTTTTCTCTTTCTGACTTAATTCACTCTGTATGACACTCTCTATGTCCATCCAGCTCACTACAAATAACTCAATTTTGTTCCTTTTTATGGCTGAGTAATATTCCATTGTATATATGTGCCACATCTTCTTTATCCATTCATCTGTTGATGGACACTTAGGTTGCTTCCCTGTCCTGGCTATTATAAATAGAGCTGCAGTGAACATTTTGGTACATGACTCTTTTTGACGTATGATTTTCTCAGGGTATATGCCCAGTAGTGGATTCCTGGGTCGTATGGTAGTTCTATTTTTAGTTTTTTAAGGAACCTCCATGCTGTTCTCCATAGTGGCTGTATCAATTTACATTCCCACCATCAGTGCAAGAGGGTTCCCTTTTCTCCACACCCGCTCCAGCATTACTTATTTGCAGATTTTTTGATGATGGCCATTCTGACTGGTGTGAGATGGTATCTCATTGTAGTTTTGATTTGCATTTCTCTAATGATTAATGATGTTGAGCATTCTTTAATGTGTTTGTTGGCAATCTGTATATCTTCTTTGGAGAAATGTCTATTTAGGTCTTCGGCCCATTTTTGGATTGGGTTGTTTGTTTTCTTGATATTGAGCTGCATGAGTTGCTTGTATGTTTTGGAGATTAATCCTTTGTCAGTTGCTTCATTTGCAAATATTTTCTCCCATTCTGAAGGTTGTCTTTTTGTCTTGTTTATGGTTTCCTTTGCTGTGAAAAAGTTTTTAAGTTTCATTAGGTCCCATTTGTTTATTTTGGTTTTTATTTCCATTTCTCTAGGAGGTGGGTCAAAAAGGATCTTGCTGTGATTTATGTCATACAGTGTCCTGCCTATGGTTTCCTCTAAGAGTTTGATGGTGTCTAGCCTTACGTTTAGGTCTTTAATCCATTTTGAGTTTATTTTTGTGTATGGTGTTAGGGAGTGTTCTAATTTCGTTCTTTTACGTGTTGCTCTCCAGTTTTCCCAGCACCACTTATTAAAGAGGCTGTCTTTTCTCCACTGTATATGCTTGCCTCCTTTATCAAAGATAAGGTGACCGTATGTGCGTGGGTTTATCTCTGGGCTTTCTATCCTGTTCCATTGATCTATATTTCTCTTTTTGTGCCAGTACCATACTGTCTTGATGACTGTAGCTTTGTAGTATAGTCTGAAGTCAGGGAGCCTGATTACTCCAGCTCCGTTTTTCTTTCTAAAGATTGCATTGGCTATTCGGGGTCTTTTGTGTTTCCATACAAAGTGTGAAATTTTTTGTTCTAGTTCTCTGAAAAATGCCATTTGTAGTTTGATAGGAATTGCTTTGAATCTGTAGATTGCTTTGGGTAGTAGAGTCATTTTCACAGTGTTGATTCTTCCAATCCAAGAACATGGTATATCTCTCCGTCTGTCTGTATCATTTTTAATTTCTTTCATCAGTGTCTTATAATTTTCTGCATACAGGTCTTTTGTCTCCTTAGGTAGGTTGATTCCTAGATATTTTATTCTTTTTGTTGCAATGGTAAATGGGAGTGTTTTCTTCATTTCACTTTCAGATTTTTCGTCAGTAGTGTATAGGAATGCAAGAGATTTCTGTGCATTAATTTTGTATCCTGCTACTTTACCAAATTCATTGATTAGCTCTACTAGTTCTCTGGTAGCATTTAGGATTCTCTATATATAGTATCATGTCATCTGCAAACTGACAGCTTTACTTCTTCTTTTCTGATTTGGATTCCTTTTATTTCTTTGTCTTCTCTGATTGCTGTGGCTAACACTTCCAAAACTATGTTGAATAATAGTGGTGAGAGTGGGCAACCTTGTCTTGTTCCGGATCTTAGTGGAAATGGTTTCAGTTTTTCACCATTGAGGACGATGTTGGCTGTGGGTTTGTCATATATGGCCTTTATTATGTTGAGGAAAGTTCCCTCTATGCCTACTTTCTGCAGGGCTTTTATCATAAATGGGTGTTGAATTTTGTCGAAAGCTTTCTCTGCATCTATTGAGATGATCATATGGTTTTTCTCCTTCAATTTGTTAATATGGTGTATCACATTGATTGATTTGTGTGTATTGCGGAATCCTGGGGTAAACCCCACTTGATCATAGTGTATGATCCTTTTAATGTGCTGTTGGATTCTGTTTGCTAGTATGTTGTTGAGGATTTTTGCACTATCCCAGATGTTCATCAGGGATATTGGACTATAGTTTTCTTTCTTTGTGACATCTTTGTCTGGTTTTGGTATCAGGGTGATGGTGGCCTCGTAGAATGAGTTTGGGAGTGTTCCTCCCTCTGTTAAATTTTGGAAGAGTTTGAGAAGGATAGCTGTTAGCTCTTCTCTAAATGTTTGATAGAATTTGCCTGTGAAGCCATCTGGTCCTGGGCTTTTGTTTGTTGGAAGATTTTTAATCACAGTCTCAATTTCAGTGCTTGTGATGGGTCTGTTCATATTTTCTATTTCTTCCTGGTTCAGTCTCGGAAGGTTGTGCATTTCTACGAATTTGTCCCATTTCTTCCAGGTTGTCCATTTTTTTGGCATAGAGTTGCTTGTAGTCATCTCTCATGATCCTTTGTATTTCTGCAATGTCAGTTGTTACTTCTGCTTTTTCGTTTCTAATTCTACTGATTTCAGTCTTCTCTCTTTTTTTCTTGATGAGTCTGGCTAATGGTTTATCAATTTTGTTTATCTTCTCAAAGAACCAGTTTTTAGTTTTATTGATCTTTGCTATCTTTTCCTTCATTTCTTTTTCATTTATTTCTGATTGGCTCTTTATGATTTCTTTCCTTCTGCTAACTTTGGGTTTTTTTTGTTGTTCTTCTTTCTCTAATTGCTTTAGGTGCAAGGTTAGGTTGTTTATATCAGATGTTTCTTGTTTCTTAAGATAGGATTGTGTTGCTGTAAACTTCCCCCTTAGAACTGCTTTTGCTGCATCCCATTGGTTTTGGGTCCTCGTGTTTTCATTGTCATTTGTTTCTCGGTGTTTTTTCATTTCCTCTTTGATTTCTTCAGTGATCTCTTGGTTATTAAGTAGTGTGTTGTTTAGCCTCCATGTGTTTGTATTTTGTACAGATCTTTTCCTGTAATTGATATCTAGTCTCATAGCGTTGTGGTCAGAAAAGATACTTGATACAATTTCAATTTTCTTAAATTAACCAAGGCTTGATTTGTGACCCAAGATATGATCTGTCCTGGAGAATATTCCATGAGCACTTGAGAAGAATGTGTATTCTGTTGTTTTTGGATGGAATGTCCTATAAATATCAATTTAGTCCATCTTGTTTAATGTGTCATTTAAAGCTTGTGTTTCCTTATGTATTTTCATTTTGGATGATCTGTCCATTGGTGGAAGCAGGGTGTTTAAGTCCCCTACTATGATTGTGTTACTGTTGATTTCCCCTTTGATGGCTGTTAGTATTTGCCTTATGTATTGAGGTGCTCCTATGTTGGGTGCATAAATATTTACAATTGTTATATCTTCTTCTTGGATCGATCCCTTGATCATTATGTAGTGTCCTTCTTTGTCTCTTGTAGTAGTCTTCGTTTTAAAGTCTGTTTTGTCTGATATGAGAATTGCTACTCCAGCTTTCTTTTGATTTCCATTTGCATGGAATATCTCTTTCCATCCCCTCACTTTCAGTCTGTATGTGTCCCTAGGTCTGAAGTGGGTCTCTTGTAGACAGCATATATATGGGTCTTGTTTTTGTATCCACTCAGCCAGCCTGTGTCTTTTGGTTGGAGAATTTAATCCATTTACCTTTAATGTAGTTATTAATATGTATGTTCCTATTACCATTTTCTTAATTGTTTGGGGTTTGTTATTGTAGTTGTTTTCCTTCTCTTGTGCTTCCTGCCTAGATAAGTTCCTTTACCATTTGTTGTAAAGCTGGTTTGGTGGTGCTGAATTTTCTTAGCTTTTGCCTGTCTGTAAAGCTTTTAATTTCTCCATCAAATCTGAATGAGATCCTTGCTGGGTAGAGTAATCTTGGTTGTAGGTTCTTCTCTTTCTTCACTTTAAATATGTCCTGCCACTCCCTTCCGGCTTGCAGAGTTTCTGCTGAAAGATCAGCTGTTAACCTTATGGGGTTTCCCTTATGTGTTGCTTGTTGTTTTTCCCTTGCTGCTTTTAATATTTGTTCTTTGTACTTAATTTTTGATAGTTTGCTTAATATGTGTCTTGGCATGTTTCTCCTTGGATTTATCCTGTATGGGACTCCCTGTGCTTCCTGGATTTGATGGACTATTTCCTTTCCCGTATTAGGGAAGTTTTCAACTGTAATCTCTTCAAATATTTTCTCAGTCCCTTTCTTTTGCTCTTCTTCTTCTGGGACCCCTATAATTCGAATGTTGGTGCATTTAATGTTGTCCCAGAGGTCTCTGAGACCGTCCTCAATTTTTTTTCATTGTTTTTTCTTTATTCTGCTCTGAAGTAGTTGTTTCCACTATTTTATCTTCCAGGTCACTTATCCGTCCTTCTGCCTCAGTTATTCTGCTATTGGTCCCTTCTAGAGAATTTTTAATTTCATTTATTGTGTTGTTCATCTCTGTTTGTTTGCTCTTTAGTTCTTCTAGGTCCTTGTTAAACGTTTCTTGTATTTTCTCCATTCTATTTCCAAGATTTTATATCATCTTTACTATCATTTTTCTGAATTCTTTTTCAGGTAGACTGCCTATTTCCTCCTCATTTGTTAGGTCTGTTGGATTTTTGCCTTGCTCCTTCATCTGCTGTGTGTTTCTCTGTCATCTCATTTTGCCTAACTTACTGTGTTTTGGGTTTCCTTTTTGTAGGCTGCAGGTTCGTAGTTTCCGTTGTTTTTGGTGTCTGTCCCCAGTGGTTAAGGTTGGTTCAGTGGGTTGTGTAGGCTTCCTGGTGGAGGGGACTAGTGCCTGTGTTCTGGTGGATGAGGCTGGATCTTATCTTTCTGGTCAGCAGGTCCACGTCTGGTGGTGTGTTTTGGGGTGTCTGTGGCCTTATTATGATTTTATGCAGCCTCTGTGCTAATGGATGGGGTTGTGTTCCTGTCTTGCTAGTTGTTTGGCATTGGGTGTCCTGCACTGTAGCTTACTGGTCGTTGAGTGGAGCTGGGTCTTGGCCTTGAGGTGGATATCTCTGGGAGATTTTCACCATTTGATATTACGTGGAGCTTGGAGGTCACTTGTGGACCAGTGTCCTGAAGTTGGCTCTCCCACCTCAGTGGCACAGCCCTGACACCTGGCTGGAGCACCAAGAGCCTTTCATCCACACGGCTCAGAGTAAAAGGGAGAAAAAAAAGAAAGAAAGAAAGAAGGAGATAAAATAAAATAAAATAAAGTAAAATAAAATAAAATTATTAAAATAAAAAATAATTATTAACAACAAAAAAATTTTTTAAGTAATAAATAAAAAAAAAAAATTGACAGACCGAACCCTAGGACAAATGGTAAAAGCAAAGCTATACAGACAAAATCACACACATAAGCATACACATACACACTCAAAAAAGGTAAAAAGGGAAAAAAATATATATATCGTTGCTCCCAAAGTCCACCTCCTCAATTTGGGATGATTCGTTGTCTATTCAGGTATTCCAGAGATGTAGGGTACATCTAGTTGATTGTGGAGATTTAATCCGCTGCTCCTGAGGCTGCTGGGAGAGATTTCCTTTTCTCTCCTTTGTTTGCCCAGCTCCTGGGGTTCAGCTTTGGATTTGGACCCGCCTCTGCATGTAGGTCACCTGAGAGCATCTGTTCTTTGCTCAGACAGGACGGGGTTAAAGGAGCAGCTGCTTCGAGGGCTCTGGCTCACTCAGGCCGGGGGGAGGGAGGGGCACGGATGCGGGGCGAGCCTGCGGCGGCAGAGGCCGGTATGACATTGCCCCAGCCTGAGGTGCGCCATGCGTTCTCCCGGGGAAGTTGTCCCTGGATCACGGGACCCTGGCACTGGCGGGCTGCACAGGCTCCCGGGAGGGGAGGTGTGGATAGTGACCTGTGCTTGCACACAGGCCTCTTGGTGGCTGTAGCAGCAGCCTTAGCGTCTCATGCCCGTCTCTGGGGTCCGCGCTGATAGCTGAGGCTCGCGCCCGTCTCTGGAGCTCCTTTAAGCGGCACTCTGAATCCCCTCTCCTTGCGCACCAGGAGACAAAGAGGCAAGAAAAAGTCTCTTGTCTCTTCGGCAGCTGCAGACTTTTTCCTGGACTCCCTCCCGGCTAGCTGTGGTGCACTAACCCCCTTCAGGCTGTGTTCACGCCGCCAACCCCAGTCCTCTCCCTGGGATCCGACCGACCTCCGAAGCCCGAGCCTCAGCTCCCAGCCCCGCCCGCCCCGGCGGGTGAGCAGACAAGCCTCTCGGGCTGGTGAGTGCTGGTCGGCACCGATCCTCTTTGCGGGAGTCTCTCTGCTTTGCCCTCCGCACCCCTGTGGCTGCGCTCTCCTCCGTGGCTCGGAAGCTTCCCCCCTCCGCCACCCGCAGTCTCCGCCCGCGAAGGGGCTTCCTAGTGTGTGGAAGCCTTTCCTCCTTCACAGCTCCCTCCCACTGGTGCAGGTCCCATCCCCATTCTTTTGTCTCTGTTTTTTCTTTTTTCTTTTGCCCTACCCAGGTATGTGGGGAGTTTCTTGCCTTTTGGGAGGTCTGAGGTCTTCTGCCAGCGTTCAGTAGGTTTCCTGTAGGAGTTGTTCCACGTGTAGATGTATTTCTGATGTATTTGTGGGGAGGAAGGTGATCTCCGTGTTTATTCTTGCCCCATCTTGAAGCTCCTCCTCTGGTTCTTTATTCTATTTTCTGTTTCTCTGTTGAAGGTCTCACTGTGTTCTTCCATTCTTTTCCCAAGTTCATGAGTTTTTTTACCATTATGCTGAACTCAGGTAGATTACTTATCTCTGTTCTGTTTAGTTCTTTTTCTGAGGTTTTGTCTTATTCTTTTATTTGGAACACATTCCTTTTTTCTCACTTTTGCCTGACTTTGTATATGTTTCTATGTATTAGGTTAATCAGCTATGTTTCATAGTCTTAAAGTGGCCTTACGTGGAAGATTTCCCGTGTGGCCCACGAGAGCAATGTCTGCTGGTCAGCAGCGCCCGGTGCTCCACTGGTGTCCCCTGTGTCAGGTGTGTGTGCCCTCCTGTTGTGGTGGTGCTGTGGTTGCTGTGGTGTGCTTTGTGTTGGGGCTGGTCCCCTGGCTGGATGGCTATGGGGTCTGACCCTGGCTGCTGTGTGTGAGCTGGTGGGTAAGGCTGGTCCTCTGGGATGAGGGCTACTTTGTGGGGGGGCTAGAATCTGCTGATTCTACCTGCTGGGTGTGGTTGGGTGGGGGCCACTTTGACAGGGTGCCAGCCTGGGCAGGCCAGTTGGGCAGGGCAGACCTGCATGGGTACGCTGGGGCAAGGTGAGTGGTGCTAGCAAGGTAGATGGTGAATGTCAGAAATGGCACCTAAGAGCACTCGGCCATCTAGATAGAAGAAGAAATTTAAAAAGAGCAAAAACTTGTGCTTGCCATTGCTTCAGTCCTTGGCGTAAGTTCCAACAGATCTCTGCTACTTCTTCATTCAC
Organism: Eschrichtius robustus; assembly: GCF_028021215.1. Classification (NCBI taxonomy): domain Eukaryota; kingdom Metazoa; phylum Chordata; class Mammalia; order Artiodactyla; family Eschrichtiidae; genus Eschrichtius; species Eschrichtius robustus. The sequence goes on from NC_090825.1 coordinate 96,228,919, forward strand.
ACTGAAGTTAGCGAAATGAATCCCCCTTCTCGTTTATTGTGAAGAAAGTTATTTTAGTAAAATAGGTATAAATTCTAAGACATCGGTCAAAAATACATAATGCAAAAGTCCTTTGAGTGAAGGTCATTTGCGTATTTTCCTTTGGCTTGTCCCCCGTCTCTGGTAGAACAACAGAACCCTTGTTCTCTGTAAAAAGGCTGGATCATCATATGTGTTGTACCTGACGGCGCTAAAAGTTTGAGGGTTGGCAGGGGAAGGGAGAGGGGGAAGGGAGAAAGAGGAAAGTAGGGTGCAAAGTATCCCTGCCTCCAAAAGCCTCACTGACTGCGGGTCTGAGCAGCCTCTGTATTCCTCCTTCTAATACAGTAATACTCAGCCAGATGTCCTTAAGACCCAGTTATTTTCTTTAATATCTCTGACATGATCTCATCCCCATCCTAGTGGAAAGCAATCTTGGCCCAAGTGGAGGCCTTTTCTCTTTTGCATCTGTGCTCTATCCTGAATACCACCTTGGTCAGTCTGTTTCTATTGCCTGGGGATTAAAATATACCCTTCAAAATTTGCACAGGGAGGTAGTTGGGGCTCCTAGTGGGCGTGAAAGGAATTTTATTCACTAGAAGTCCCAGTTGCCCACAATTTCAAGATGGCAACATGTGGTTAAATTAGCCTTTGCTCGGGTTACAAACGTAACAAGAAAACTTTACACCAGAAGCCACAAAGATCTCATCTGCCATCCCAGGACCATTCACTTTGAGTAACAGTGGAAGGGGCACCACCCGCCAGTCCCTCTAAGAGGAGACAGCAGTCAGGAGCAAGTGGAGAGGAAAATGGAAACTGCATCCTGTTTGATAGCAACATGTTTCTTTTGAATCCGGATGCACTATTTATAAAACTCAAGGGATCTTTTTTTTTTTTTTTTTATATACTATATTACATTTTTTTAACATTTTTCTATTTGATTTATTAGAAAGGCTTCAGATAAATTTCTGTCTGTAGTAAGCAGGGGGCTGGAAAGGCCTGCTTCTGTGCTCCATCTCTGTATGCTTGGCAAGTCTGATACTGGATTTCTGCTTGTATTTGGGATGGGTGATTACACAGCTGAAGGAGGTGGCGGCCAGAGCTGCAGATGGTCAGATAGCAGAGCTGCTCATGCAGGGATGTGTGCATTTTAGTTATGGGGACACTGCTTGTGTTTCTCTTTTTATTCTTCATGGCCGTTCTTTTCTGAGTCTAGCAAGAAGGAACTATTTCTAAACTCTATTTAGGGCAGTTAGAATGTGAAATCAGACTCCCCTGAGGAAGAATCAGACATAGCAGACAGTGTGAACTATAAGCCCTACCACAGGCTTAGACAGAAAAAGATCAAATATCTCTGACATATGGTGGGAGGATTTTCAGGTCCTGATATTAGAAGTGCTAGCAAGGGGGGATGCCCCTTGCAGAAAAGCGGGGAAAGCTGTGGAAAATAGTTTTTTGGTTGTAGGTCATTTGCCATACGTGTTTCTGAGCTTCAAAAGCCTCCTTTGTCAAGTATGTTACCAGTAACACAGTGTTTGATTTAGATACGTAGGAAAAGAGAAAAATAAAGTCAGAAATCACATTAACAATTAGGTTGTGCTTTAAAAAAAATTCAAGGTAAAGTACAAGTTAATGTAAATGTAAGTGAAACAAAAATTATTCAGGGTAATGCACATGAGAGATGGCTATAGCTTGTTAAAACCATGCACCTAGAATTATTAGGAGACTGGCTGCAAAGTCAGCCCTAATGGATAGATTTTAGGGTGCTTTAAAAACACAGTATCTGCACATAAGACATTATGATGACTCTGTGGCCCCAATTAGGTAGAGAGTTAAAACTAATAAAAGTACTGCAGCTTTAGTACAGAGGACCTACACTGTAGCTTTATTCTATTAAACTAGCGTTGTCAAATTGTCAAGGAATCTCAGAATTGTTTTTCTCAAAGAAGTTTCCTAAGAACCCAGGCATACATCTTCAATTAGCTTTGGTTTTTCTTGTTGTTTTTCTTATTTCATTTCGTGATTAGTTAGACTGGGATGAAATATACAAAAAATAAAGATCTAGGATTTTTTGTAGTTTTTCTTAAAATTCTTGACATATTAGAGACACTGAGTTAAAACTACTAATCTGGAAAATTGTTTTTTTAAATAATAATTGAACAAAAATAAGTACCAAACTAAAAAAATGTTTAAAAACCAAATACTCTATTTTAATTTATAGGAACTGATTATTATACTACATATGGTACACTGCAATTACTTGTTTGTTAAAGTAAGGCAAAGCCTTTAAAAATATTTTACGAGTAAATTAGCATAATTTTTTAGCTAGGCCTCTGATTTATGTTGAGGACAGTAGAACAAATGTTTCCTATTCTTTTCAGGTCTGTGGAATCTCTAATCTTTAATTAAACCAAGGTTTTCCTCTCATTCAATCTCCCTGTTCATGATGAATTTGCATAATGAATCATTCTTTTCCCTTTTGTTAGATCTCCTTTTTACTCTAATTCATGTTTTTTCACCTAGTTTGTCTATTGTCCTGCGGCCCTGCTGATCTCATGTTGTCTTTTATCAAAACTCACTCACGTTAGTGATGGAATAGATCATCTTTCAACCTAATGTAACCTGAAGGCAGCAATTGGACAGTTTTCTAGGTCTTGACCCATCCAGGGATCATGTCTTGGAATGGTGCTCACGAGTGATATTTAAAAGATTTAATAGCCAATTCCGCAAAGGCTCTGAACAATCAGAAAGGAAAAAACCCATCAGTGCCGAAGCAGAGCTCTGAAGGTTCCCTAATGAGGCAGACATGAACGCTGGAGTTGCTAGATTGATTGTGGCATGTGGGGCTTCCTGGGACAAAGTTTAGGCTAGCCAGGTCGGGGCACTCAAAGCCACAGATATTTACCCATCTGGACAAAAGACTTTTGTTACTTTAACAACCGATATGGCCATGTCGGTGTGTGCCAGCTCTTGTCATTGCTGAGGTTGTCTCTATAGAGGTCCACTCTTTCCTTAACTGCTTGCGGAAGGCCACAGTTATGAGTGGTTTAGCACTTGCTGTTCCAGGTGTATCGACAGATAGCATCATCAGCGTCTCCTGGCGCTAGTAGGCAAGGCAGAACCTCAGGCCCCAGCCCAGACCTACTGAATCAGAATCTTCATTTTAACAAGCTCCCAGGATGACCTGTGACACATTGAAGTTTGAGAAGCATTGGTTAGCCCCTGTATTCTGGCTGGCCAAGAGGTGTGGGTGAGTTTCAGTACTTCTGAATCCAGACCACAGATAAGAAGCCCTTGGGAAGCATTTAAAAAAAAAAAAAATACGTGTCACCAAGCCCTATCTAGGGAGAATCTGATTTAATTTGTCTGGGATGGGGCCCGGGCAATAATAGTAGTCTTTAAAGTCTCATTTGGTGATTATGTTGTGCAGCCTGGGTTAGGGATAACTGGCATCTCTATCTGATGTAACTCGAGTAGGTATGATTTGTTTTTATCTGGGGCAAAAATGAGCAGGACCACACAAAAGTTTACTTAAGTTTGCCAGTCAAAGTTGACTTCATGCCCCTCTAATAATTGTAATATCAGGAAGATTAAGCAACCAGTACATGTGACTCCTCTGAACAGGAATTTATATATATGTGTGTGTGTATATATATAGGTTTTATGCCTAATTCCTTCAACACAGAAAACCAAGAAAGAATCTGCTTGTTATTTCAGTTAATCTGATAGTATCAAGAATTAAGATTTCCTCTTACATAATGTATAACTGACCTCCTTTGTGAAAATTCCCTTACATACCTAGAGTTCATACACTTATTATTGTTTATTCATTTATTTAATCTTTCAATATGTAAAAATGAATCTCTTATGCCCATAGTCTAACTGACGTATAAAATTGGTCCTCCCATCTGCTATCTGACTCTCTCAGTGTGAAACTGTGACCATCTTCTTTTCCTTTCAAGGGAAAACTAGACTTGGCTAAATAAGGACAAAATGTATATTTTTTCTTTAATTATATAGAGGAATTATAAAATATTAAAAGGCAATTCTTTAGTATCATACATTTTGTCTAGTTTCCATAGACATTTCTCTACCAGCTTCCTGAGTCATGAGCTATCAGAAAGAATCAGCCCTCCAAGCTGTTGCTCACAGTCTATGACTCAGTGGCTGGAAATTTGGGCTCCCATCTTCTAGAGGTGGATAGGAGAGAAAGGTGTTTTTGGCCAAGAGAAAGCTAGCAAAACAACTTACTGGAGGTAACCCAGTAATCAATGAGCTCTAACCCTAGGCAAAGCGTCCTGGACTATTTATAGCCTGTGATCCTGAAGCAGCAGACCATTATGCAGTTTTTCCACCGGTGCCAAAATCATTGCATTTTGTTCATTTATGCATGTATTCATTCAACACACTTTTATTGAGTATGTGCTGCGTGTGTTGTACTCTGTTGAACTTTGAAGAGGCAAAGTAAAGAAACGTTTCTTTTTTTTTTTAAACATCTTTATTGAAGTATAATTGCCTTACAATGGTGTGTTAGCTTCTGCTTTATAACAAAGTGAATCAGTTATACATATACAATATGTTCCCATATCTCCTCCCTCTTGCATCTCCCTCCCTCCCACCCTCCCCATCCCCCCCCCCCACCCAGGTGGTCACAAAGCACCGAGCTGATCTCCCTGTGCTATGCGGCTGCTTCCCACTAGCTATCTCTTTTACATTTGGTAGTGTATATATGTCCATGACACTCTCTCACCCTGTCACATCTCACCCCATCCCCTCCCCATATCCTCAAGTCCATTCTCTAGTAGGTCTGTGTCTTTATTCCCGTCTTGCCACTAGGTTCTTCATGGCCTTTTTTTTTTTTTTTTCCTTAGATTCCGTATATATGTGTTAGCATACTGTATTTGTTTTTCTCTTTCTGACTTACTTCACTCTGTATGACAGACTCTAACTCCATCCACCTCATTACAAATACCTCCATTTCATTCCTTTTTATGGCTGAGTAATATTCTACTGTATATATGTGCCACATCTTCTTTATCCATTCATCTGTCGATGGACATTTAGGTTGCGTCCATGTCCTGGCTATTGTAAATAGAGCTGCAATGAACATTTTGGTACATGACTCTTTTTGACCTATGGTTTTCTCAGGGTATATGCCCAGTAGTGGGATTGCTGGGTCGTATGGTAGTTCTATTTGTAGTTTTTTAAGGAACCTCCATACTGTTCTCCATAGTGGCTGTATCAATTTACATTCCCACCAACAGTGCAAGAGTGTTCCCTTTCCTCCACACCCTCTCCAGCATTTATTGTTTCTAGATTTTTTGATGATGGCCATTCTGACCGGTGTGAGATGATATCTCATTGTAGTTTTGATTTGCGTTTCTCTAATGATTAATGTTGTTGAGCATTCTTTCATGTGTCTGTTGGCAATCTGTATATCTTCTTTGGAGAAATGTCTATTTAGGTCTTCTGCCCTATTTTGGATTGGGTTGTTTGTTTTTTTGTTATTGAGCTGCATGAGCTGCTTGTAAATCTTGGAGATTAATCCTTTGTCAGTTGCTTCATTTGCAAATATTTTCTCCCATTCTGAGGGTTGTCTTTTCGTCTTGTTTATGGTTTCCTTTGCTGTGCAAAAGCTTTTAAGTTTCATTAGGTCCCATTTGTTTATTTGTGTTCTTATTTCCATTTCTCTGGGAGCTGGGTCAAAAAGAATCTTGCTGTGATGTATGTCATAGAGTGTTCTGCCTATGTTTTCCTCTAAGAGTTTGATAGTGTCTGGCCTTACCCTTAGGTCTTTAATCCATTTTGAGTTGATTTTTGTGCATGGTGTCAGGGAGTGTTCTAATTTCATACTTTTACATGTACCTGTCCAATTTCCCCAGCACCACTTATTGAAGAGGCTGTCTTTTCTCCACTGTATATGCTTGCCTCCTTTATCAAAGATAAGGTGACCATATGTGCATGGGTTTATCTCTGGGCTTTCTATCCAGTTACATTGATCTATATTTCTGTTTTTGTGCCAGTACCAAATTGTCTTGATTACTGTAGCTTTGTAATATAGTCTGAAGTCAGGGAGCCTGATTCCCCCAGCTCCATTTTTCGTTCTCAAGATTGCATTGGCTATTCGGGGTCTTTTGTGTCTCCATACAAATTGTGAAATTTTTTATTCTAGTTCTGTGAAAAATGCCAGTGGTAGTTTGATAGGGATTGCATTGAATCTGTAGATTGCTTTGGGTAGTAGAGTCATTTTCACAATGTTGATTCTTCCAATCCAGGAACATGGTATATCTCTCCATCTATTTGTATCATCTTTAATTTCTTTCATCAGTGTCTTATAATTTTCTGCATACAGGTCTTTTGTCTTCTTAGGTAGGTTTATTCCTAGATATTTTATTCTTTTTGTTGCAAAGGTAAACGGGAGTGTTTTCTTAATTTCACTTTCAGATTTTTCGTCATTAGTGTATAGAAATGCAAGAGATTTCTGTGCATTAATTTTGTGTCCTGCTACTTTACCAAATTCATCGGTTAGCTCTAGGAGTTTTCTGGTAGCGTCTTTAGGATTCTCTATGTATAGTCTCATGTCATCTGCAAATAGTGACAGCTTTACTTCTTCTTTTCCGATTTGGATTCCTTTTATTTCTTTGTCTTCTCTGATTGCTGTGGCTTACACTTCCAAAACTATGTTGAATAATAGTGGTGAGAGTGGGCAACCTTGTCTTGTTCCTGATCTTAGTGGAAATGGTTTCAGTTTTTCACCATTGAGGACAATGTTGGCTGTGGGTTTGTCATATAAGGCCTTTATCATGTTGAGGAAAGTTCCCTCTATGCCTACTTTCTGCACGGCTTTTATCATAAATGGGTGTTGAATTCTGTCGAAAGCTTTCTCTGCATCTATTGAGATGATCATATGGTTTTTCTCCTTCAATTTGTTAATATGCTGTATCACATTGATTGATTTGCGTATATTGAAGAATCCTTGCATTCCTGGGATAAACCCCACTTGATCATGGTGTATGATCCTTTGAATGTGCTGTTGGATTCTGTTTGCTAGTATTTTGTTGAGGATTTTTGCATCTATGTTCATCAGTGATATTGGCCTGTAGTTTTCTTTCTTTGTAACATCTTTGTCTGGTTTTGGTATCAGGGTGATGGTGGCCTCGTAGAATGAGTTTGGGAGTGTTCCTCCCTCTGCAATATTTTGGAAGAGTTTGAGAAGGATAGGTGTTAGCGCTTCTCTAAATGTTTGATAGAATTCGCCTGTGAAGCCATCTGGTCCTGGGCTTTTGTTTGTTGGAAGGTTTTTAATCACAGTTTCAATTTCAGTGCTTGTGATTGGTCTGTTCATATTTTCTATTTCTTCCTGGTTCAGTCTCGGCAGCTTGTGCATTTCTACGAATTTGTCCATTTCTTCCAGGTTGTCCATTTTACTGGCATAGAGTTGCTTTTAGTAATCTCTCATGATCTTTTGTATTTCTGCAGTGTCAGTGGTTACTTCTCCTTTTTCATTTCTAACTCTATTGACTTGAGTCTTCTCCCTTTTTCTCTTGATGAGTCTGGCTAATGGTTTATCAATTTTGTTTATCTTCTCAAAGAACCAGCTTTTAGTTTCATTGATTTTTGCTATTGTTTCCTTCATTTCTTTTTCATTTATTTCTGACCTGATCTTTATGATTTCTTTCCTTCTGCTGGCTTTGGGGTTTTTTGTTCTTCTTTCTCTAATTGCTTTAGGTGCAAGGTTAGGTTGTTTATTCGAGATGTTTCCTGTTTCTTGAGGTAGGCTTGTATTGCTATAAACTTCCCTCTTAGCACTGCTTTTGCTGCGTCCCATAGGTTTTGGGTCGTCGTATCTGCATTGTCATTTGTTTCTAGGTATTTTTTGATTTCCCCTTTGATTTCTTCAGTGATCACTTCGTTATTAAGTAGTGTATTGTGTAGCCTCCATGTGTTTGTATTTTTTACAGATCTTTCCCTGTAATTGATATCTAGTCTCATAGCGTTGTGGTCGGAAAAGATACTTGACACGATTTCAATTTTCTTAAATTTACCAAGGCTTGATTTGTGACCCAAGATATGATCTATCCTGGAGAATGTTCCATGAGCACTTGAGAAAAATGTGTATTCTGTTGTTTTTGGGTGGAATGTCCTTTAAATATCAATTAAGTCCATCTTGTTTAATGTATCATTTAAAGCTTGTGTTTCCTTATTTATTTTCATTTTGGATGATCTGTCCATTGGTGAAAGTGGGGTGTTAAAGTCCCCTACTATGATTGTGTTGCTGTCGATTTCCCCTTTTATGGCTGTTAGTATTTGCCTTATGTATTGAGGTGCTCCTATGTTGGGTGCATAAATATTTACAATTGTTATACCTTCCTCTTGGATCGATCCCTTGATCATTATATAGTGTCCTTCTTTGTATCTTGTAATAGTCTTTATTTTAAAGTCTATTTTGTCTGATGTGAGAATTGCTACTCCAGCTTTCTTTTGATTTCCATTTGCATGGAATATCTTTTTCCATCCCCTCACTTTCAGTCTGTATGTGTCTCTAGGTCTGAAGTGGGTCTCTTGTAGACAGCATATATATGGGTCTTGTTTTTGTATCCATTCAGCCAGCCTGTGTCTTTTGGTGGGAGCATTTAATCCATTTACATTCAAGGTAATTATCGATATGTATGTTCCTATTCCCATTTTCTTAAATGTTTTGGGTTTGTTATTGTAGGTGTTTTCCTTCTCTTGTGTTTCTTGCCTAGAGAAGTTCCTTTAGCATTTGTTGTAAAGCTGGTTTGGTGGTGCTGAACTCTCTCAGTTTTTGCTTGTCTGTAAAGGTTTTAGTTTCTCCATCACATCTGAATGAGATCCTTGCTGGGTAGGGTAATCTTAGTTGTAGGTTTTTCTCCTTCATGACTTTAAGTATATCCTGCCACTCCCTTCTGGCTTGCAGAGTTTCTGCTGAAAGTTCAGATGTTAACCTTACGGGGATTCCCTTGTGTGTTATTTGTTGTTTTTCCCTTGCTGCTTTTAATATGTTTTCTTTATATTTAATTTTTGACAGTTTGATTAATATGTGTCTTGGCGTGTTTCTCCTTGGGTTTTTCCTGCATGGGACTCTCTGTGCTTCCAGGACTTGATTAACTATTCCCTTTCCCATATTAGGGAAGTTTTCAACTATAATCTCTTCAAATATTTTCTCAGTCCCTTTCTTTTTCTCTTCTTCTTCTGGGACCCCTATAATTCGAATGTTGGTGCGTTTAATGTTGTCCCAGTGGTCTCTGAGACTGTCCTCAGTTCTTTTCATTCTTTTTTCTTTATCCTGCTCTGCAGTAGTTATTTCCACCATTTTATCTTCCAGGTCACTTATCCTTTCTTCTGCCTCAGTTATTCTGCTATTGATCCCATCTAGAGTATTTTTAATTTCATTTATTGTGTTTTTCATCGTTGCTTGGTTCCTCTTTAGTTCTTCTACGTCCTTGTTAAATGTTTCTTGCATTTTGTCTATTCTGTTTCCAAGACTTTGGATCATCCTTACTATCATTATTCTGAATTCTTTTTCAGGTAGACTACCTATTTCCTCTCCATTTGTTAGGTCTGGTGTGTTTTGACCCTGCTCCTTCATCTGCTGTGTGTTTTTCTGTCGTCTCATTTTGCTTATCTTACTGTGTTTGGGGTCTCCTTTTCACAGGCTACAGGTTCGTAGTTCCTGTTGTTTTTGGTATCTGTCCCCAGTGGCTAAGGTTGGTTCAGTGGGTTGTGTAAGCTTCCTGGTGGAGGGAACTAGTGCCTGAGTTCTGGTGGATGAGGCTGGATCTTGTCTTTCTGGTGGGCACGTCCACGTCTGGTGGTGTATTTTGGGGTGTCTGTGGCCTTATTATGATTTTAGGCAGCCTCTCTGCTAATGGATGGGGCTGTGTTCCTGTCTTGCTAGTTGTTTGGCATAGGGTGTCCAGCACTGTAGCTTGCTGGTCGTTGAGTGAAGCTGGGTCTTGATGTTGAGATGGAGATCTCTGAGAGATTTTTGCCGTTTGGTATTACGTGGAGCTGGGAGGTCTCTTGTGGACCAGTGTCCTGAAGTTGGCTCTCCCACCTCAGAGGCACGGCCCTGATGCCTGGCTGGAGCACCAAGAGCCTTTCGTCCACACGGCTCAGAGTAAAAGGGGGAAAAAATAGAAAGAAAGAAAGAAAGAAAGAAAGAGGCTATAATACGGTGAAGTAAAATAAAGCTATTATAAAGCAAAGCTATACAGACAAAATCTCACCCAGAAGCATATACATATACACTCAAAAAAAAAGGAAAAGGGGAAAAATTAATATATCCTGCTCCCAAAGTCCACCTCCTGAATTTGGGATGATTCGTTGTCTATTCAGGTATTCAACAGATGCAGGCACATCAAGTTGTTTGTGGAGTTTTAATCCGCTGCTTCTGAGGTTGCTGGGAGAGATTTCCCTTTCTCTTCTCTGTTCGCACAGCTCCCGGGGTTCAGCTTTGGATTTGGCCCCGCCTCTGCGTGTAGGTCGCCTGAGGGCGTCTGTTCCCCGCCCAGACAGGACGGGGTTAAAGGAGCAGCTGCTTCGGGGGCGCTGGCTCACTCAGGCCGGGGGGAGGGAGGGGTACAGAGGAGGCGGGGCTAGCCTGCGGCGGCAGAGGCCGGCGTGACGTTGCAGCAGCCTGAGGCGCGCTGTGCGTTCTCCCGGGGAAGTTGTCCCCGGATCACGGGACCCTGGCAGTGGCGGGCTGCACAGGCTCCCGGGAGGGGCGGTGTGGAGAGTGACCTGTGCTCGCACACAGGCTTCTTGGTGGCGGCAGCAGCAGCCTTAGCGACTCACGCCCGTCTCTGGGGTCCGCGCTGATAGCCGTGGCTCGCGCCCGTCTCTGGGGCCCGCGCTGATCGCCGCGGCTCGCGCCCGTCTCTGGAGTTCATTTAGGCGACGCCCTGAATCCCCTCTCCTTGCACGCCGCGAAACAATGAGGCAAGAAAAAGTCTCTTGCCTCTTCGGCAGCTGCAGACTTTTTCCCTGTCTCCCTCCCAGCCAGCTGTGGTGCACTAACCCCTTCAGGCTGTGTTCACGCTGCCAGCCCCAGTCCTCTCCCTGAGATCCCACCGAAGCCTGAGCCTCAGCTCCCAGCCCCGCCCGCCCCGGCGGCTGAGCAGACAAGCCTCTCGGGCTGCTGAGTGCTGCTCGGCGCCGAGCCTCTGTGCGGGAATCTCTCCGTTTTTTCCTCTGCGCCCCTGTTGCTGTGGGATCCGCGCTGATAGCCGCGGCTCGCGCCCGTCTCTGGAGCTCGTTTAGGTGGCGCTCTGAATCCCCTCTCCTCACGCACCAGGAAACAAAGAGGGAAGAAAAAGTCTCTTGCCTCTTCGGCAGGTCCAGACTTTTTCCCGGACTCCCTCCCGGCTAGCTGTGGTGCACTAACCCCTTCAGGCTGTGTTCACGCTGCCAACACCAGTCCTCTCCCTGCGATCCAACCAAAGCCTGAGCCTCAGCTCCCAGCCCCGCCCGCCCCGGCGGCTGAGCAGACAAGCCTCTCGGGCTGGTGAGTGCTGCTCGGCACCGATCCTCTGTGTGGAGTCTCTCTGCTTTGCCCTCCGCACCCCTGTTGCTGCACTCTCCTCCGTGGCTCCGAAGCTTCCCCCCTCCGCCACCCGCAGTCTCTGCCCGCGAAGGGGCTTCCTAGTGCGTGGAAATCTTTCCTCCTTCACGGCTTCCTCCCACTGGTGCAGGTCCCGTCCCTATTCTTTTGTCTCTGTTATTTCCTTTTTCTTTTGCCCTACCCAAGTACGTGTGGAGTTTCTTGCCTTTTGGGAGGTCTGACGTTTTCTGCCAGCGTTCAGCGGGTGTTCTGTAGTAGCAGTTCCACGTGTAGATGTATTTCTACTGTATCTGTGGGACGGAAGGTGATCTCCGCGTCTTACTCTTCCGCCATCTTCCTGTAGCTCCCAAGAAACATTTCTTACTTTCACATTGTTTCTAGATTGGAGGAGTACTTCTATTAAAGCTTCATTTAGGAGACTCAGGTTTTGGGAACCATATGCATAGAACTGGTACCTGAAGCTATGGGACTAGATGAGGTTACTCTCATTTAATTGTTTACTAAGTACTAACAAGGTAGGTAGGGGGCAGAGTCAGACACAGTAAAAAAGAAAAAAACAAAATTTCAGACGTATTATATTGTAATTAACCATTTCCATGTCTCTATTTCACTCACTAGACTTGGAGCTCCTTGATGGAAAGATAATGTCTTATTCATTTGTGTACCTAAGATGTTTTTTTAGCACAAATCCTGGTATCTACATGCTCATTAAATATGTAGAAATACATTCATGAATAATCTAGGAATCCTGGATTCTGAATGATATAAGGAAGCTTAACATCATAGTTGAATATGTGGTTGCACCCCCATACTTTCTAGATAAGGAATATAAGAGAGAGATGGAGATGCTAGGTATTTATGTATACTTTGATTAATTACTTTCATCAATGACAGGATAGACTATTGTGTCAGAGCCTTTGAGATTAGTAATCACCACAAGTTTAGAAATGATAACATTGTCTTGAGACTCAGTTGGTGCCAGGTCCTCCGAAATTCTGAAGGCCATTTCTCTTCCATAGGGATATGGAAGTCTCTGTTGACATTGTAAAGTTACTAAAAAAAAAAAAAAAAGTCAGACCTACCCCAGATGATCTCTTGATTTCTATGTGGTCTGTTGAGTCTAGAGGTTCCTTTGTGGTGATAACATTCTCTTGGGTGGACTGGGGCTTCTGGCTCTGTGTCGCCAATGTAGCGCTAATTAATAATACATGAAGAAAGGAAAGCTCATCAGTAACCTTGGTTCCCTCAGAAACGTCAAGTCCTCTTTCTTAGACTCATAAGTGACCTTGAAACCACCCAAATTCCTCTGAAATGACTGGATGATATGCCCAGCCTCCTTTTCTTTCCTTTCCTTTTCTTTCAACTATATAACATACAGTTTTAGATTAAAAACTGATTCCCATAAAAGGTGTCAGCCTTCATTTTGACTGCCATTTACTGAGACCTTGTTCTTTGCCAGCCACTGTAACAAGCTGTACCTATATAATCAAACTTAATCCTTAAAATACCCTTACAAGGTGACTACTATAGTTCTCTTTTTCCAGATTAAGAAAAAAAAAGACTCAGGAAATTCCCCTACACCACCAAGGTACCAGTAAGTGGCAAACTGGAATTAATTTGGATTTTTCTGATTCCAAAATTTGTTCTGTTATTTACTGCCCCTGTGGATAACATTTATCTTCCTTTCTTGCATGTAAAGGAAAGCATGGGATAGTTCTCATTAAGAAAACTGCCATTTCAGGGTGTTCTTTCTTCCTCGTAATTTTGCAGAGGGAATGCAAAAATTATGATCTGATTAGTCTCTCCTTGATATCAGGAAATTTGTTACATCTTGGGTAACATACATGTTCACTAAATACAGTCCACTGAGTGAAAGGCCAAGTGTTTGGAAGAGAAGCTTGTTGAGAAGTCTGTTGGCACTCTTTGAGGCATTCAGATGGAGATATATGTCAGCAATTGTGTAACAGACATGCACTGGACCAGGAGTCAGAAAATGCAGGCTCTCATCCCAGGCCTCTAACATACTAGCTTTGTCATCTAGAAATACATCATTTATCTAGGTCTCTTGTGCCTCAGTGAGAATGAAATAAGAAATGCATATGAACATGCTTTGTAAATGCTAAAGAACAGTACAGATATATGTTTTAGGAGTTTTGCTATCTCAGAAGTATCTGAGCATCAAATGTATTGAATTCCTCCTCAAGCACATCAGGCCTCCCTTCTGAAAAAGGGAGCCCTTTGGGGAGATGAGGGTTGTCCTCACCTCCTCCTTCTCCTTCACCCATTACAGCTAACCCACCCAAAGTCTGGTCAACTTTACATCCTAAATACTTCAAATCACCCAGTTCTCTCCATCTCTATAACCTGTCCCTAATTCAGTCTACAAGTATCTTATACCTGGACCTCTATAATAGCCTTCTAAGTAGTATCCCTGCAACCATTTGTTGTTCTTTCCAACCCATTTTTCTAACTGTAGCCAGAGTGCATGTTTCCTAAGACAAAACCACTTGCATGACCTTGCTTGGATCTCTCAGTGCTTTCTTATCACACTTAGCATATTTTAAATATACTGACATCACCTGTAAGCCCTGTAGGACCTCACCCCTGCCTTCTCAGTCCCAGGCTGTTCCACTCGTCCCTGGGCCCTTGGCAATCCTCGTTCTTGAATATGCCATGTTTCCTTCCAACACAGGGCTTTCAGCCATGTGGTTAATCTTGTCCTGGAATGCCCTTCTTGCCCATCTTTGCTAGTTAACTCGTTCATCCTTTGGATTCCAGCTCAAAGTTTCTTTTCTAAAAATTCAGGGTTTTAATGATAAAAATGACTATAGGTAACATTTATTTAGCATTTACTGTGTCTCAGCATTCTGCTAAGCACTTTAGAGGCAGGTACTGTTATTTTCCCAGCTCATTAATGAGGATGGTTTGATGACTTGCTCGAAGTCACACAGCTAGTCAGAGATGGCACCGTGTTGGGTATTTATTGGAAGGATATTGGACTATTCACAGAATTGATCAGAAGCTGGGAGAAGGAGGCTGGAAGCATAGTTGAGCCATTCTTTGTAGCAGAAAAACACACCCAAGGTCAGGCTGCAGGAAAAATTAAATGCCACACTTGGCTTTGCTGCCCTAGAGCATGGTCTGTCCTCATGGCTGACTTCTCCACTCTGTTACCTTTGATGTGAATGTTTTCCATATTAGCAGCATACTCTCAAGTTCCTCAGTCCTGAATAAGAGCACCGTATTGGTTGATTCTATGTCATGTGTCTGTGCCATAGCTGTCAGGGATGAGTAGGGGTCAAAACTCTGTCTCCTGGCAAGACTCCAGAAATGGGGGGGTCCCCCCAAATCAGAAGGGAGTCTAAAATGGGTAGCTAAAATTTCACACATATCCAGTACTTTAATACACCTCTGTGTCACTTGACTTGTGCCAAATGCCTGTAGACACGTGTACGGTTGCAGTGCCAATACGTAGTTGAATACTGTAATATACTGAGTGTGCCCAACAAGCCACACCTCGCAGTGCTGCTCTCCAAGGGCATCAGAGAGCATGCTGTTGTTAACTTCAAAGACCTCCAGCAGTAGAAGAAAACTGGGCAACCAAATTAAGAACCACCAAGGCCTGGGGCTAAGTGGCCCAGGCCTGGTCCTCAACAGTGTGGCACAGTGTGAAAAATAATGAGCTGGAGTCAGATATTTTTGCACATTTCTTTTTGAAGCTACACCTGGTCTTCTCATGGACTTCCTGTGTGGAAGGTCACTGCAGGGAAATCGCCTACTGAGCTGGAGTAATCAAGAGCTGACTTCATGGTAGCATGGAGGCTTTACAATAAGGGAAAGTGCAAAAGCAAAGAGGACCACTGAGAAAAAACCTAGAGGCAGTTAGGCCCAGGTTGTCTTAAGAGATTCATGCATAGGCAAATTTAATCCTGATGGAGAACAAACGTATTTTCCCATGACACGGGATACAGAGGAGACTGTGACCCTGAGAACCTTCTTTGTCAGTGTGTGAAAATTTGAAATGAAGCAAACTGGCTTAAAAATCGTAATCAATGATCCTCAGAAATAGTACCATCTTTTGCTAATCCAGTCTCGTAAATAAGATTCCCAACTCAGAGATAAAGTGAACTGGTTCTGAGCATAGGCTGTTTGTCCTTTTTTTCTCATGTCAAGGAGACTGTGACTTAGCCCCCTTGCTACCCCACCAAAAAACAAACAAACAAAAACCCCACCAAAACCCAAAAAACAAAAGACCTCTTGAGATCAAGAAAATAACAGCAATAGAAACAGCTGTTTACTGACACATGACTCCCATTGTACTTTAAAAATCTCCTAAATTCTTTACTTCTCTTTGACAACTTTTTAAATGACGACTTTGGTTACACCCAGGATATGCTATCTAGGCAAAATCTGGCATCTCATAAGCCTGGACTTGCTTGAATATACACATTCTTAATTTTTACACTTCTGTCTTTTCCTTCCTTTAGCCAGCTCATCACCCTTTATGTTATGGCCATGGTACACAGTGTAGTGGATGAGAAGAAACTAGGAAAAATAATATTTTTGATCTGTAATTAGGTTAATAATAATATTGATTTAACATTTATGTTACTTTTGACTGCCACAGTAAGAGCCAAGTGCCACTACGATATCTAATTTAGAGATGAGGAAATTGAGGAGTGGAGACTTAGGTAACTTGGTTTATGCAATTTCTTGAAGCAGCTTGACCCAGGTGGTAGGTTTTCAACGTTCTGAGGGAATCTTAATGGAAGGTGTGTGCTGTTTCTGTCCTGTCCCTATCCCATTGGTTTTGGAGGAAATTTTGATTTAGGAAAAACCAATGCTTAGTTTGAGGAACAACTGTTTCCACTCCCAGCAACTCTCACTTTGCTTGTGAGGGTGTAAGTGACTGTGAGTGGTGGGAAAGGAGTTAGGAGATCTGCCCTAGTCCCACCCCTTCTCCTCCCTATGGATGTGAACTTGAGCAAATCGGATAACCACTCTGGTTTGCAAGTTTCTTACCTGCAGAGAGAGGGTAAGGGAACTAACATTGGTATGAGTGGTGTTAACAAAATCAAAGCACACAGAAGCTGAAGACAAAGATAACGAGAGATCTCGAAATCATGTAACAAGAGTGTGGGTTAAAGAAATTGGGAAAGGTTAAAGTGGAGAAGAGAATAAGAAAGGAAGCATGATAGATGCCTCCAAATATTTGAAAGCAGAAGAGGGATTAAAAGTTCTGCATATTTAAGAGGGAAAAAATGTATATAACGGGACAAAAATGTACAAGAGCAGATTTCAACTCAACAAAATAACTGTCCGAATGATTAGGGCTGTTCAGATAGGAGATTGAATGCTCGAAATGCAGACTTTTCTAATCCTTAATGAGGTGGGAACCAGAAAGGATGAATTCCTCCAATGGATAAAACATTTTACGAGGTCAATGATTCTCAACTGGGGGTAATTTTGTCCCATGGGACATTTGGCGACGCTTAGGAACATTTTTAGATGGCACAACCTTGACGCTGGGGACATTTGTGGGTGGAATCCCTGGATGCTGCTGGCAAACACCCTACACAACAGCCTCCCACAACAAAGAATTCGAAGAATTATCCAGCCCCAAATAAACTACTGTTGAGAAACTCTGGACTAGGTGAACTCCGAAGTTGCTTCCAAAAATTAAACTCAACGATTGTACGTTTTCCACAAGATGTTCAAAGACGAACATTTTAATATCATAATTTACACCTAAACAATTTTAAAGAAGCTACACAAACTTAGATTTTTAACTTTAACTTATCGGTTGCCCGCTGATACTAGTTCCGTCCACATCCAAGTATGTTTAAAACAACTCTTGGTAACATGTTGAACATTATTTGTATGTGTCATTCTCATGCATGACTCCTGATCCATTTGTGACTTCTTAAGTTCCCATTTACACTTCTTTATTTTTTAATTTTGATTTATTTATTTTCTACAGCCTCCCTCCTTTCTTCAAGTGTCTCCATATTTACCATGCATATGTTTCCTCCTGGAGCACTTCCCATCGTGGTCATTCTTTAATCTTCATTATGATGTGGAGATGCAGTGAGGACACCTACTTCTGTGGCTGGTGAGTATGACTGATCTGCCTCTGGGCAAGTTACCCAACCTTCATGGCCGTCTATGAAATAACAGCGTAAGTTGTTCCTATCTCAAGATCCTACAGGGAACAGGAAGAAAAACATTGATTGAACATTTACAACATGCAAAGCACTTCATTTGTTTAATCTTTTAATCCTCATAACAAACCTGTGAGATTGGTATTATTGCACCCATTTTTAATTAATGAGGAAGCATGCTCAAAGGGATTATGCGAGTTGCCCTATAGCACAGAGTTAAACACTGTTGAGCTTTGATCTGAAGAAAGACAGTTCAAGCATTCTCTCTTCTAAGAAATCTTTCTTGATCCCGTAGTCTGCCTCAAATTCCCATCCTGATACTGTTTCGGCACTTACCACGTTAAACGGAAAATAACTGTATATAGTCTGATATTCCTGAGAAATGCCATTTCCAGAGGGGAAGTGATCATGCTTTACTCTTCTTTTTCTCTCCAGCACCAGAAGTAGCGACCAGTACATAGTTGACATACTATTTTTTTTTTTTTAGTTGAACTGAACCCATTATATCATTCTCCAAATTAATGTTGGCCGAGATAAGCATCTCAATTCAATATGCTGTGATGATCCTATTAATATAATATTTTCAACATTTCCTACTCGCAAGCTGATACTTGTCCCTTGAAAAATATGTGTTTTTAGTTAATTATCCTTTTCATCTCCTAAATCAGCCTTTTCTCCACTCACTATTTGTATTCTCTTTCTTCATTTGGAATGTCACTGTCAGATGCCTCTCATTCCCTTCACATAGTTCTTTTTTTATCCTTTCAATAGACAAGCAACCCCCGGGATGGGAAGGCAAACTTGGCTCACAGAAGCCTCTGCCCTCCAAGGTTCCTTATATCTGTGGGTATCTTCATGGCTGCATCTATTGTTACCTTTCCTTCTTAGCTTACTTTTTATGCTTAAAAATCTTTTAGAAAAGAAGCGAAATGTGATGTGTGAATACTCAATTTAAGCCAGGGCTGGGTGGGTCCACTGGTTAATTGCGGGCCTAAGCTTCAACCCCTTTCCTGTCTTTCTTCTCTATTTAAAGGCAGAAATTTAACATAAAGATAAGCTGACCTTGAACCCCAAGAAGGTGACCTAGCTTTTGCTACACACACACAGACTGAAAGATCATATTGCTGTTTTTCTGAGTTTCAAACGATAAAAGCACCATTCTGGGGATTACCTTTCTAGATGGTATTTTAAGTAACAGAAACTGAACAAAAAAATCAAACTGATAAGCTTTTATAATGGGGAAAAAAATAAAGCCCAGGATATCTGTGATCCAGTAATTGTGAGGGTCTTAATTCCCAAGACTGCTGCGTGCTAAGAAGTGTCTTTTTCAACCCTTCTAGGTGGTTACAATGAGCCTCATTAATTTTATAAACAAATGCTTCACCTCCGACCTGAAACAAAAAGACCTCCTAGGGCTCTTCTCGTTTACTAATCTGAATTTTAATAAATTAGAACAAGGGATGTTTACCTGTAATAAAATACAAAATTCAGGGGGGAAAATTATACACCCCCACAGATAATAAACGATCACAGATAATCTGGAAAGCTACCGACCTCAGGAAAAAGAGAGATTTTGACTCTACTCCCTGTGTCTACTCAATTTAGAAACAACTTGAGTGATAATTGACTAAAGTAAGGTGGCCTTGCAAGCTATTGGGTTCCCTGGTACTGACGGCATTCCAAAGAATTCCATGGTACAGGTGGAGGCTGTAATAATTTGAAAGGGAATAAATCTGTCGATCTCAGTTAAAGCCAAACCAAACCTGGACGAGTATACAACTACTTTTACTTACTGTTATAATTTCCCCTAGGGGTACACTATCTCTGCCTGACTAACCATAATAGGGCCCCAGCTCTCTGACATTACAGGCAACAACATAGCCACTAGATGTGAGTGAAAATATTCAAGCTGATCACTATGAATCCTAAGCAACATTAGCTGTTAACAAAAATGTTGATTCCCCTTAAGTTATAATTATTTCGGCTCATCTTAATATTTTGAAATATACTTAAAATAATATTCCAGTTCCCTCAAATATTTTTTTTATCATTCTTTTCATCCAAAGACATTGGTCCTTTTTGAGAAAACAACTAATACTTCATTGTCAAATTGGCTAATTCCCGTTTATGATCTATAGTAAGAAGAATTCTACACAATAATAGAAAATGCTTTCTTCAAAGAAATAGTCACCCTAAGTACAACAAACACTTCTTATGATTAGTTCATTTGTTCTTCCAACAAAACCTCTGACTGGTGTTTATATGACTCAGGATCTTTTTCATTAGTTGGTTGGTTTGTTTACTTGTTCAGAATAGCCAGGAGTTCAATTCTGCCTTTACAGTGAATAATGTGACTTTTGTTTAGACTTAAAAAAAAAAAAAATATGATGAGTGACAAATTTATAAAAATTAGTTGATATGCAGGAAATAGATACACTTCAATCCTCATTTATTTAGCCTTGGTGTCAAAATGATCAAAAATGAAAAACAACGTGGTAGGATGTATGGACAAAACCACTCGTTTGACTGCTCCTGCAGACATGATGTCATTCTAGGCCAGGCCTCCTTCAATTATAACAACAAGTTAGCTTTCTCTACCTCTCAGCCCTGCCCTGAAACACCCCAGGAAATGGAATGCTACGTAGCTTGATCATTCATATCTGTGAATCCTTCAGTCCATTTTCTCTGGAGAGCTCCTATACTGCTACTCTATTTTAGTTCTTACTACACTATTGTTTTGAAATAGTCAGCAACATGATCACAGGCCATATGTGAAGTAAAGAAAGAATTTATTATTCAGTTTGTCAGTCCCTATATTTAAAGGGTTTATAGCATGTCGGAAATTCTGACAACAGCCTCTTGTATAATTAGTTGCCTCATTGTTCAGAGCTAATGGGATGAGTTTGAGACCAGAGTGAGATTGTTTATGAAAAATATTTCCTCCCCTGGTGCTCTGTCAGAACCTGTCCCTCTCATCAGGGTAATTGTCAGGGTAATTTTTATCAGGTCTTTCATAAAAAGGGAAAAATATTAGCAATATGGAGGAATCAACCAGAACCTAATCAGCTTAGGATACATGGATATCTCATTTTTATTGTTGGGGAGAGGAAGATCAGAAACAAGTGAGGATGAGAAGAAAAATACAATTTTTTATCTAATTTCTTTTAAAATTGTGCAATGAATTGATGCCAGTAATACGGTAGTTGGGAATCTTATGTAATTGAACTGAATTATGACTTCACTAATCCCATTCTATAAGACAAAATCCTGTTTTGGATGAACATTCTTGCTTGCTTTCTTCCAGATCAGACTCATCTCATTCCTAGAGGCCATTGTTTATAATAAAGTTGAAACAATTTTATGAAGCTGATTTCTTAAATCAAACTCATCCTCTTCCTTGGGTCTCTTTTGTGATTTCCCTTTGATAGTAAATATAATCAGAGCTTCAAAGACTAGCCTAGGGAAGAGAGAAAATTATCTAGGAAAATGTGTAGTACAAACTAGGGAAGTCATCAGACCTCAGTCAGTTAAGTTTGAGATACAAAATTGAGCGTCAGAATCGCTTCCTCCTGTGGTTGGTCCTAAACTAAGCACACATCTCTCCCTAACAAAGTTGGATTATTTAAAAATGCTATTGAAAAGTCTATAAAATAAGTTAAAGGTTTTACTGCCACAGTTGAGCCTTTGCCCTACTCTTGCATTTTCTATCTGCGCAGAGGTACTCATCACCTAGCACCTTCCTCAACCTCCGCCAGCCCAAGTGCCAGGTATTTGTGGTTTCTTGTAAACCTCCTCTGTCTTCCCTCTTGTGAGGGAAAACTCCACTTTCCTTCCTAATGAACTTCTGATTTCCTCAAAGCATCCATCCTATCTGGCTGCACCTTAGCTCTGGGAGTCAGTCTTAAACTATCCCTCTGTGCCCTTTTTGCTTTGGAATCACCTCCCCTGCCATGAACCATGGGTTAGATGGAGTTCCTGAGAATGCTGCTGCTTTCTGCTCGAGGGAGGATACAGCAAGGGGCCCAGGGCCCTGGCCACCAGAACTGGGCTTGACTGCTGAGCTGAGCTCTGGCTCTACTCACGAGAGGAATGGACTTGGAAACCTTACCTAACAACCCTACCAATGATGCCTTGTTCTAGATGAAGTTCTTTTTCTGCTGCAAATGATGATAGTATTGGTAGAATCTGTGTCTCGGAGTCTTGGGGTCTCTTTGCCTGTGGATGTGTGTGTACCTGACAGTAGTTGTGTGTATATGAGACAGTCCGTGTGTGTGTGTGCGCTCATACGTGTGCATCCACGAACACAAGAGAGGAGGAGAGAGAATCGCTCTTTCTTAGTCACCTATCATCATATGGCTTGTGCCCTTCAGGGTTATAACAATTCTATTTCACTTTACTTGGAATTTATATTTGGTGTCTTCAGGGATCCAAAGATGGTCACTAGCTGACTGACTCCTGTGTAGAACAGGTGGAGTCCATACACGGAGTTCTTCCTGATTCATAGGCTTTGTGGATTGCAGCCGCCAACCTAAATCGCATGCATTTTGTGTTTTAGTAGCACTAGACCAGTGCTACTAAAAGTGTGGTCCATGGACAGATTCTAGTCTGTGAATTGAGATTACAGTTTAATAATGAGGTGAAGATCTTAGACCATGTAAACCGGTACACTGCTCCCTGCATTGAAAAAGTTTTACTATGAAAAACAAAGGTCAGTTAAACTGAACGAAATGCTTAGAGATATAGTTGACTCACCTTCTGGCACAAGCTCCTTGTAATATCAGGGACTGGTAACAAAGAGTTCCAGGGCCAGCCCTTTGTGTAGCGCTCTTCCAGGAGAACATTCTTACAGCTTAAAAGTCATTTATCTACTAAGGGAAGCTGGGCCAGTGGTGAGCTTTCACCTCCCCTCCTTAGTTAGTTCTTTACAGCCACACCACAGACCTTCTCATCTTTCCAGGTGCACAGGAATTTTGGCCAGATCATAGGCTCTTAATTTTTGGAGGTCCTCATACATTTCTCATTATTTCTCCCTGAAGCAAGACTTTTGAATTGGCAACTTAAATTTTAATGCCTTTTTTTGCACCACTAAATCCTTTCAAAGAGTCAAAGGACAAAAGAAAATATTTTATGTATAGTGGAACAATTGGTTATATTAATAAATTTGTATGTTCCCTTTTCTCTTTCCTATTCCAAAAATATTACCAAGAAATTACTTAATTACAAGTTTCGTAAAACTCAGTGTGGATTTCTCATCTTGGCTTGAGTTTATAAACTACTGAAATATAAGACATTTATTATTTTTGTGAGCATTGTACTATTTTATCATGATAAAAAATAAAAACACCTGAGTTAGGATTGACTCAAGATAAATCTCTCTAACATCTAAGGTGATTAAAGAGAAAACAAGATTTGTAGACTATGACTATATTAAATATAAACTAGAATGTGCATGTATATTTCTAATACTTTGAAATCTCTGTATCTGCTCCTGTCTTTGTCTTCAATATCTTCCCATCTTGAATTTTGTAACAAGATGATAATACGACTAAAATTTATATATGACCAGGCAGACATTTAGCCACATAAAATTCATTATTCTGAACTAAATAAATAAAAATGCAAAGAGAATTATCCTTCAGTTTATTTCTCTGTAAAATATGAAAGCCTGGTAGTATATTAAGCATAAAAACACATTACTATGAGTGGGTGTTAAATTTATCATTTTTAAGTGAGTCAATCTGTTTGTACTCCCGACGTCAGATCAGTGACTCTGCATTTTGATTTGCATCATTCTTTGGGAGAGATGGAAAGAGATTTTATCATTGGCTCATTTTTTTCTGCTCAGTCTTTGTTTCTGCATTGCATGAGCCACTGAAGAACACCATCAAAATAGGATCCTTGAGACTAATTTGAGTTGCTAGCAGAAGTTGGTTTGTATAACCCTCAAACGACCTAATTTTTGAACTGGAAACACCATGTCAAGTCTCTCTGACTTCAGGTGGATGGAAATTACCTACTTTCCCTCACACTGTCCTAGCACAGTGTGTCTAATGCAGGTACTATTGATGATATTAGCTGGCTTTAAATGAAAACCTTTCTTGTCCCCTACACTCATCCTTTTGTACAAGAGTACAAAATAGAATAACTTACTTTCTCAAAGTACCTTCATTGCCAGAACTTTCTCATCTTTTAGGTACAGCTTATATGTCATTTTTCTCCCCAAATATTCCTTCGCTGACTAACCTATCTAAAGTTGCCCACCTTCTTCTTTTTTCCCCCTACCTCTGCTGCTGTTTCCTTCAAAACACATATTAGAATGTTTAGTTTTGTTTATTTGTTTGCTGATTGTGTGTCTCATTCTGAAAGATAAGAACTTTATGAGGACGGTGAGCATGTATTTCTTAATTTTAAACTCAGGGCTTAAATGTCTGGTATAGATGAACTGCACTAATATACTTGAAAATTTGATGACTACGTTCTATATGTGTGAGGTTGTCCCTTTGATTACTTGACATTTTTAGAAAGGCAGTCAAAATATTTAAAGAGATGGCTGAAGGGGAATGGCAAATGCATTTGAATATCCTGTGTTACCCTTATCACATGATAGAATAGCAGCAGCTGCATGCCATCTTTCTTTCCTCTAAGAAATATCAAACTGGAGGTTAGCTTCAGATGTGTCTCTGAATCTTTAAATCGATAGATTTAGTTTTTTGGCATTTGTTCATTGGTCACTTCCTAAACAGCAGCTGATAACCAAGAAGCTAAAAATGTATGTTCTCTCTACCGCCAACATATGTAAATAAGATAATTCTAAGGCAAAGTCTGTTTTCAAAATATATTGTTTCTTTCTTTCAGCATTCATAATTTGAAAAGCTGACTTTTTGTTCAGAGGTATGAAGTAGTTTATACAGTAAGTTTTTAATTTGAGTTCAGTGGAAATGATCTTTTTTTTTTTTTAAGTAAAATTGAACATTTAGCCAATTTCACCTTCAGTAGTACACATTGCACTCTTCCTTAAAGATCATGCAGAAAAGAGCAATACAATTAAGACCTCAGATGGAGAAAGCATAATTTTGTCAATTAGGTGCTGAAAAATAAAATAGTAAACATTTTTTAAAGTCAATCTAGGTTCTTAAGTATTATGATCAAGAGGCAGTGAACAATTTTTGGGAAGAGCACTGCCATACGTCATTTGTTATTTCAAAATACTATCTGGAAACCTCAACAATAAGCCATCCCAGAACTAGCTTGTTGTATGTTTTGGGTTTGATTCACCTTCTGATGCCATTTAGAAAAAAGCAGTGAGTGAGAGATGCTATTAAAGGCGGCAATAGTAGAGATCAAGATGAAATCCAGATTGGATCAAAGTGGGCTTGCAGGTTGATACTAGCTGGGGATTTGTGGTAATGGCATTTCAAATGACTTCTAATGGTTCAAAAGCTAGGTAGGCATATTGGTGAAATGATTATGACACTTTCCTAATTGATCTATACATTTGACACCATTCCAAACATACTGCAACCACGCCTTTTTGTAGAAATTGACAAGCTGATTCTAAAATTTATATGAAAACACCAAGGAAGTCTAATATGTAAAATAATCTTGCCAAAGAAGAATGAAGTTTGAGGACTAACACTACTTTAATTCAAGACTCATCATAAAGGCTTGTTATCAAGAAGGTGTAGTACTGACGTAAGAAAGGACACATAGATTAATAGAAGAGAATAGAGAGCTCAGAAATAGACCTGCAGTGATCTGGTCAACTTTTAATGAAAACACCACAAATCCATGCAAAAAGAAAAGTCTTCTTAACAAATGGTGCTGGAATGACTGATATAATTATGGAAATAAATGAGCCTCAGCCTCTCCTTAGCACTAAACAAAACATTAATTGGAGATGGAACATGGTCCTAAACAAAAAAGTAAGAACTATAAAACTAGACTAGGGGAATATCTTTATGAACTTAGAGAAATTTAGAACTTCTCATCAAAATACACAATTGAGAAAATCACTTGGCAACCCTCACAGGCTAGAAGAAAATATTAATAAAACATACAGTGCTGAAATGACTAGTATTCAGGATATATTAAAAATACCTACAGTTGAACAATAAAAGGTTAAAAAAACAAAAATGGGCAGATAAGTTGAACAGATACTTTACTAAGGATATGTACAAATAGTCAATAAGGATATGAAAACATTAATCTTCATTAATCTTCCCTAATTTTCAGGGAAATGCAAATTAAATCCATGGTGAGATACTGTTGCATACTCACCAAATAGCTAAAATTATAAAGACCGACCACAACAAATATTGGAGAGAAGGTGAACAAAGTGGAATCTCTTTGTTGTTGCTGAGAGTGTAAAATGTTACAACTGCTTTGCAAAATGATCTGGCAGTATCTTACAAAACTGAATATACGTCTACCTTATCACCTAACAATTATACTCGTAAGTGTTTTTCTAAGAGAGATGAAAGTATATATGCACAAAACAATTTCTACAAGAACATTCGTAGCAGTTTTAGTCATCACGGTCAAAATCTGTAAACAGCTCAGGGGTTCATCAATGGCTGATATATTCATAGAATGGAACATGGCTCAGCAAAAAATCAGAAGTGAATTAATACAGAGAGAAATATGACCGAATCTGAAAAACATTATGCTGAGAGAAAGCCTTACGTGAAAGGGCATACTGTATGTTTCCACTTATATGAAGTTCATTATAGGCAAAACCAATCTTGGTAAAACAAGAATTGTGGTTGCCTCTGGTTGGTGGTGCAGGGAGTGAGGCAGATGTTTACTTGGAAGGGACATGAGGGAACTTTCTGGGGTGATGGTTGTGTACTATATCTTGGTAAGAGTTTGGATTACTTAGGTGTATGTATTTGTCAAACCTTATCCAACAGTCTCTTTATAATTTATATGCAATGATATGTACAAATATGACCTAAAACAAACAAATCTTAAAAAGTGCATAAGAGTTTAGCTTTTTGTAAAATAATATTTTTTTTAATCTGGACCCTTAGATGAGCTGGAGCCTCAGATTAATCTGGATCCTTAGATAAGCTTCAGTATATCCATAAACCCTTTGAAATTATCTGTAAACTTTGGAAGGGGGATTCAAAGTGTTTGTGAAATTTTCAAGGGGAACTCCACCGTTTGTGACCTCCCCCACAAATTTAAAGAAACAGCTATAGAATTCTCTTTCAGATTAATAAAATGTTTCTTAAATTTCTTTTGAGTATAAAGTACTATTAAATATTAAATGGGGATTTATTGAGAAATTTTTAGTATCATACTTCAGTGTTTTTTTTTACATCAAATTTGTAGTGATGATTTATCCATCATTTAACCAGTGAACAACAATTCTGACAGATTTCCCTATTTGAATTCTCAAGGTGGCACTACTGAATAGATATTCTCATATTTTTATGTCTATTCTGCAAGCCAAAGAAACGGAAATAATATTATATGTGTTTATAGGTAATGCTCAAAGATTCAAATTTGAGTTGCTCAAGGTCAATATCAAAACAAAAATTACATGCCCAGGCTGAAGTTATTATTTACTGGAATATTTTTATTAGTCCATATTGCCCACCCACTGTCATTTGTAATTACCATCTTTATTTTTGAGCTCTGATTCTAATGATAATTACTAAATTTCTTTGTTCATGGAAAATCAAGTATGTATATGTATTTTATGCATTCTGTGTTTGGGAAGAACATTAAGGCTGCAATTAGTATTTAGTAATGATTTCCAGAAGTAGTTCCCAACTACTAAAACTTGTTTAAAATTATGATGTTTTATAATTAAGAAAGAATATTAGATTTGTGAAAATTCTTTGCTAACCTTTCCTGATAATTTGCATCTAATTGTCAGTGGTCTTTTGAGATCTATTGATATACTAGCATAACAAAATTTAAAAATTCATAGACATATTGTTATTGTTTTGGTTTTAAAATGCAGGTGCCAAACATATGACCTCACATTGGCCAAAAAGAAAAAAAAAAATCACTTAAGCAATTAAAGCAGAATAGGCTTAATAACTAATCAGATCATAAATATCCTTTCTATATTTTATAAAATGCATGCCATTTATGTATCAAGGGTAGTAAAATTGATCTGCTCAGAGAATGTACAAAAAGCTACCTGTCCATTATTTGAAATGGTTACTGGTGTGAAATGTTTCATTCCAGTAAATTGTGTTTACTAATAGCATATAACTGAATATCTTGCCTACAGATCTGATCAAGGTCCAAATGCTGTATTCCTTTTGACAAAGGACAAATGTAGGTAGATTCCATATTCCATTTCACATTGTATTAACACCATGACCATCAATTTCAGCAGAGTGCCATATCTGATATTAATAGTAACGTGATTTTAAAGGTCAGCTATAGCTGTGCCCATAAAAATGTTACAGAACAAGAAATGTTGTAGAAGACATGGTTTGACTAAGATTTTTACTTACTTTTTTAAAAGTAAAACATTTAATTATGTAAAAATACGTCACTCTGTTCCTCTTGTGTTTTGTGCCTAGCTGAATTACTTGCTCATGAAACTCCAATTGACTTTAACAACTAGTCTATAGAAAAGTTGTAAAATGGGTGGCATAGGAGGGATTCATTTGTTGTCATCCTTAGTGAAATGTTAAGCATAATACCTTCACAAAATGTGCAGATAACTGGGGTAAAAGTCCTTAGGAAATGAATCTGATATGGTCACTGACTTTCCAGTGGTGGTGGATTCCCTGATTCTGTGTCTTCCCAGCCTTTTCTACAAACTTCTGACTGTTCCATGAAAAAATTATATCTTGGTGGTCATAATTCAGATTACAATTACCCTTCCTAATTATCGATGCGAGGTCAGCTAACCTGTATCTCTATGACTAGAAATCTTTTTTCCAGCATTTAAGGTCCTCCATGATATGTGCCATAGTTGTGGTGCCTAGAAAGGTGTTAAAAATAGTCTGCATAGTGGAAAAGGTAGCTCCATTAGTTTATGGAGATAATGTGTGTAAAGTTTAGGCTCAGGCAAAGGAAACTGACAGATCGACACTGCTGCTTCTAATAGTAATGATAGTTTTGATCCATAAAAGTTTTAAGCAAGAATCACTTAAACTAGGGTCTGTGAAGTGAGCTATCAACACCACTTATCATGAGAAAGACTATATTGCTTATTTTTTTTTCTTTTCCTGTTTTTTTTTTTTTTTTTTTTAAGATGTATTGAGATGTCATGGCAACAACTTGAACTGGAAACACAAACTTCTTCAAAATAAGTAGTTTTCAGAAGAAGGCTGTTTATTCTTAGCTTCAGTTGTTTATTATATATTTTCAGTAGGGTCATATTAGCACATTGTAAAAGTACTCTAGGCAGAAAGGAGACAGCTGGAGTTCTTGAAGACTTTTTGGCATTTTTTAATGTTTCTTTTTGTTGAGATTAATAGGTAGTTTAGGAGTCTATACAAAGCAATTCCAATAGGATCACTGGTATGCATACATTTCAGCAGCTGAGATATGGGAAAAGTGAACATTTCCATATAGCATTCTACTGCTATGATAAAACTTAGAACTCCTCTGTAATCCAATTATCAGCCTAAAATTTTTCACTCTCATTGGCAAACTTGTTTCTCTATTTTTTTTATCTTGCAACTGGAGATATTTTAATATAATTGACCTTTATATCTGCTGTAGTTATAGTAATACTGTGCCCAGATGCCATCTAGAGAAAATACCTAATCGTGTCCTACCCCTCTATTCCCAAATCTTTTCTTCCTTTTATATTAGATATGGAATGGGGCGATATCTCAGACAATGTTTGTTTTCAATCTGTTTGGGCACTTTGGGTAACTTGGTTGGCATGTGTTAATTTATCATGCTTTCATTTTGGTAGGTCTAGAGATTAGCTCTATAAAGATGGTCAATATGATGGGTTAGTTTTAATGTTAGAGTAACTGGTCCACTTGAACTACCACTGTCATGAGAAGAAAGGTCTGTGATATCAATTAGAAGAAGGAAATCTAAACTCTGGAAGAGATGTTACAGTTTAGTTATATTTATTTATATCTCATGTGTGTATGTATACATATGTAGTGGGCTATTGATAGGCAGCTCAGCCTGAAGTTGTTAGTTAATAGCAAGGTCAAGGTTGATAAAAATATTCAGTACTTGATTGTGGCATGGCTGGAAACACAAATTATGGCCTTTGTCAATGTATTCATTTTTTATTAATTCAACAATTGCTATTGACTACTTATCGTGTATTATCCACGTGCTAGTTACTTGTAATCAAAGGATGAATACATAATCTCTTCTTTAAGACTCTTCTAATGGAGAAGATAAGAGTTTGAACCTTTGCATCTTACGCATTACATTATGGTGATGCTATTATACCAGCATGTACAAGATGCTTTAGGAGCACAGGAAATATGTACTGGGCTTAAACTGGAGATTCACAGAAATCATTTTAAAGAGTTGATTATAATTGAATTTAAGCCTGGGGATTACAACATATGTCAAAAGAACACGTGTCACCTTTAAGAGCTAGACGTAATAGAGAAGGCTGCACAGTAGAATGGTAGAGAAATGAGTCAAAGATGGAACTTAAGAGGAGTTCCATGCAGGACTAGATCATATAGGGCCTGATGTCCTAAAGTTTAGGGCATACTCTGAAGGAATTAATTTAGCTATGACTAGATTTACCTATTAGAATGACCCCTCTAGCTGCAAGATGGAGAAGGGATTCAATAGAGATAGAACTAGAGATTGGGGGCCAGTTAGAAAGTTGCTTTTATAGTCTAAGCAAGGACTAAGTGAACAGGAATTGTGATGGTGATAACAGAGTTAGTTTAAGAAATAATGATGTTGTAGAATTGATGGTAGTTGTTAATTTATTGAATGTGAAGGGTAAGCCACACAGGGAAGCAGAGGGTAATGCTCAGATTTCTCTCTTGGATATGCTACCAGTTGGGATGGGGCTGGGAAGAGATAGAGTTCTACTAAGGTAGGATATTTTAGGATTCTGGGAAAACACATTAACCAAAGCCAGTCTCAAAAATGGAAGTCTAATTATTTGAAGAGATTCAATTAAGGGGATAATACAAATATAAAACATTTTACAGATGGGCCACTAGCTCATGTATACACTCTCCTTCCTTTCTACCCTTAATCCCTTTCTCTGTCTTTATCACAGGACAGAAATATAGAAGGACGTAGAAAAGACAGTATTGAAAGGAGGACAAGACAGGACATACATGGAAAATGGGCAGCTGTCTCTTGAAGATAAGACAGCAGTTGTTTGGCTCTCCAGAGAGCACCCTTCTAATCCAAGTGTTCTGAATATTGACTTGTTGGCTTTGGCTGATTTGACATTTCTAGGTTTGCTTTATCTCTAAATCAGTGTTGACCTAGTTGGTCTCTGTTGATCCTTGTAGCTCTCCCATTTTCTCATTAAGGGAGGAAAAGGTGGAATAAGTGAAAAAGGCTAGTAGAACCAGGGAACAGATGAAGAACCCTTGGGCTAGGGCTATGCTATGTGCTTCCAATAACTTAAAGTGAAAAAAAACAATACAACCACCATTTAATGATAAGTCTACCTAATAAATGGGTTAAGGAGAGAGAGAATTTGGGGACCAGGGAACTGAGAACAGGGTGACGGGGCTGGTGGAGGAACTGAGCATGATGCTAGGTAACAATTGCCACTTTTATCATTTTGCCTACATACGATACAATCAGAAATAGTGAGGCTCAGAACCACTTGAATCATTAAATCCTTCAAGGTACCAGTGCCAACTTTGTAGATGTTGGGAAAATGTCTCACAATACATCTGTTAGTTATTTCCCACGATCTAAGATATAAATTTGCTACAATTCAGATTTTTCCAAATGACTCATACCAGCACAATTCAGTTTTAATGAGAATTTCTTTTTCGGCTCTAAGTAGAAATAAAAGTTAAAATTATAGTCGCCTAAACAAGACAGAAGGAGCCTGGTCAACACGCTAAGTCTGAACAGTTTCTCTCACACTAAGAGACTAAAAGTTGGTGTATAAACTAACATATATTTAACAGAGCAAACTGTTAGAATATCTGGTAAATGAATAAGATTTCCTGATTCTTTGTATTACTGTTTTGTTGTTGTTAATTTTAATACCATTTCCTTAACTAGAAAGTGAAGATTGAGGATTAAAAGGTGCTATATTTGTCCACTGGCTCTGAAATAAGGTGGTGGCATTAAATTTCACTTGCAAGGAAATTGTTTTCCTTTAGGGGGATTGCTGACAGGGCCCTGGCATGGATTATTTTTATGTCTAACTTTTTCCTCTGGATTTTGGCAAAGTTTTGTGAGTTCAGCATTTCACATATCTCCTACATTTTTACAGCCTCTGATCCAGCACTAGATGTAAAACTGTTTAGAAGATATTTATCTTGATTTCCAAAGGTGCTGCCCAGATCCTGGTAAAATAACCTTAAATTGCAAAAAGTTAACAAGAAAGTCAAAGAAAGGACTAATGAAGTAACTAGGAGACATACACAAAACAGGCCCTCAGAAGATTTTCCAAACAGATTCTAGATTTGGAGAGGACTATTCCACTACACTTGTGTTGGTGTTGGCTATTTGTCCTGTTCCTTTCTTGGGAAAGCTTGATGATGCATTCAGATGACCAGTTCTCTTTTACTTGAGCTGATACGGAGGCTTCATTTTGCAAGATCATTTTCTTTTGATTGCCATCTGCTGCCCAGGATTTCCCCAGCATGCTCACTGTTTTAATCCCATAGCAGAGTGTGCTGCTCTGCTCAGGTCAGCTTATATTACAGATATTGTAACGGTACCATCTTCTCTAATCCAAAAAAGTACTAAACAAATGTCAGAAGAATATAACATGTAACATAAGAAAAATGCATTCATTCCCCAAGCAGTTGAAAAGTAAAAATAGGTGTAAAGGTAATTCATAGCATGCTTAAAAATTAACAGAAAAAGAGATAGCAACCTGGGCTATATTCACCCTGACTCTGATCTCAAATGGATTTACCTGATTTCAGCTAATTGAATGTGAACAACAGAGCATGAGTGAGGCAGTGAGCAAAAAAAATCTTCTCAATTGTTGTAACTATTCTAAGCAAGGAAATGTAATTTCCTGATTGCAGAGAAGGAGCCTGTGTAAATCTTGGTGATGTATTTTATATCCCTGCTAATGAAATGTGTTCTAGTAATCTAACTGCTGTTTTCCTGGTCTTGACCACAATGCAGTGCTGCTATGTTTTAGAAGTTGGTATTTGTTAAGAATGTCAATTAGTTTTCAGAAAGTTAAACTTTGTTAACTACTCTGTGTGTTCTGTGTTGAAAATATTTGAGTTAGTAGGCTCTTCTATTTTAAGAGTGCTATCTTAATGGAAGGGAGTGTGCTGGGAGGGCAAGGGGATTGGCTCAATAGGCCATTAAATTAAGGAACAAAAATGATAAGGATTCAAAAGGAATTGAATCAGTATTCAAGTGATCAATCGCAGGGCAGTAACTGGGGTGGAGGCTCGCCCTCCTCCCATGGTCCAGGCAGCCAGTCAACTAGGCGTTGGCCCTCGAGCCGAGCCTCATCCCTTATTTAGTTCTGGGGAGCGCCTGGCTGATGTGAGGGTTGTAGAGAAGGACTTGGAGGGCAGAGGTGGTTGAGAAGTCAGAGACCTGGGCTGTGAGTCACAAGAGAGTCTAGAGTGGGCTTCCCGCTGACATGGAAGTAGGCTGTGCAGCAGTCCCAGGAGACTTGCACAAGAAGAGTTTCAGACAACAGAAAATAATCCTAAGCAATTGTGCAGTGGGTTTCCATTGAAAGTGATTTTTGCTGGATTTGGAGGATGTAAAGTTGTAAGCATTGAATCTTTGAATGAGATTCATCCATCTGAAGATGGCAGAGGAGTAAGACGTGGAGATCACCTTCCTCCCCATAAATACATCAAAAATATATCTACATGTGGAACAACTCCTACAGAACACCTACTGAACACTGGCAGAAGACCTCAGACTTCCCAAAAGGCAAAAAAATCCCCACGTACCTGGCTGTGTGGCTGACAGGGTCTTGTGCTCTGGCCAGGTGTCAGGCCTGAACCTCTGAGGTGGGAGGGCTGAGTTCAGGACATTGGTCCACCAGAGACCTCCTGGCACCTCGTTATATCAATCGGCAAGAGCTCTCCCAGAGATCTCCATCTCAATGCTAAGACCCAACTCCACTCAATGACCAGCAGCCTCCAGTGCTGGACACCCAATGCCGAACAACTAGCAAGACAGGAACACAACCCCACCCATTAGCAGAGAGGCTGCCTAAAATTATAATAAGTTCATAGACACCCCAAAACATACCAACAGACACGGTCCTCCCCACCAGAAACACAAGATCCAGCCTCATCCATCAGAACACAGGCACCAGTCCCCTCCACAAGAAAGCCTATACAACCCACTGAACCAACCTTACCCACTGGGGCAGACATCAAAGACAACGGGAACTACAAAACTGCAGCTTGTGGAAAGTGACCCCAAACAGAGTAAGTTAAGCAAAATGAGAACACAGAGAAATGCACAGCAGATGAAGGAGCCAGGTAAAAACCCACCAGACCAAACAAATGAAGAGGAAATAGGCAGTCTACCTGAAAAAGAATTCAGAGTAATGATAGTAAAGATGATCCAAAATCTTGGAAACAGAATGGAGAAAATACAAGAAACATTTAACAAGGACCTAGAAGAAGTAAAGAGCAAACAAAAAATGATGAACAACACAATAAATGAAATTAAAAATTCTCTAGAAGGAATCAATAGCAGAATATCTGGGGCAGAAGAAAGGATAAGTGACCTGGAAGATAAAATAGTGGAAATAACTACTGCAAAGCAGAATAAAGAAAAAAGAATGAAAAGAATTGAGGACAGTCTCAGAGACCTCTGGGACAAAATTAAATCAACCACCATTCCAATTATAGGGGTCCCAGAAGAAGAGGAGAAAAAGAAAGGGACTGAGAAAATATTTGAAGAGATTATAGTGGAAAACTTCCCTAATATGGGTAAGGAAATAGTCAATCAACTCCAAGAAGAGCAGAGTCCCATACAGGATAAATCCAAGGGGAAACATGCCAAGACACATATTAATCAAACTATCAAAAATTAAATACAAGGGAAAAAAAGTTAAAAGCAGCAAGGGAAAAGCAACAAATAACACACAAGGGAATCCCCATGAGGTTAACAGCTGATCTTTCAGCAGAAACTCTGCAAGCCAGAAGGGAGTGGCAGGACATATTTAAAGTGATGAAAGGGAAAAACCTACAACCAAGATTACTCTACCCAGCAAGGATATCATTCAGATTCGATGGAGAAATTAAAAGCTTTACAGATAAGCAAAAGTTAAGAGAATTCAGCACCACCAAACCAGCTTTACAACAAATGCTAAAGGAAGTTCTCTAGGCAGGAAACACAAGAGAAGGAAAAGACCTAGAATAAAAAACCCAAAACAATTAAGAAAATGGTAATAGGAACATACATATCGATAATTACCTTAAATGTAAATGGATTAAATGCTTCAACAAAAAGACTTGGACTGGCTGAATGGATACGAAAAGGAGACCCATACATATGCTGTCTACAAGAGACCTACTTCAGACCTAGGGACATGTACAGACTGAAAGTGAGGGGATGGAAAAAGATATTCCATGCAAATGGAAATCAAAAGAAAGCTGGGGTAGCAATTCTCATACCAGACAGAATAGACTTTAAAACAAAGACTATTACAAGAGACAAAGAAGGACAGTACATAGTGATCAAGGCATCAATCCAAGAAGAAGATATAACAATTGTACTTATTTATGCACCCAACACAGGAGCACCTCAATACATAAGGTAGATGTTAACAGCCCTAAAAGGGGAAATTGACAGTAACACAATAATAGTAAGGAAAGTTAACACCTAACTTTCACCAATGGACAGAAAATCCAAAATGAAAGTAAATTAAGAAACACAAGCTTTAAATGACACATTAAACAAGATGGACTTAATTGATATTTATAGGACGTTCCATCCAAAAACAACAGAATACACTTCCTTCTCAAGTGCTCATGGAACATTCTCCAGGATAGATCATATCTTGGGTCACAAATCAAACCTTGGTAAATTTAAGAAAATTGAAATCATATCAAGTATCTTTTCTGATAACAATGCTGTAAGACTAGATATCAATTACAGGAAAAAATCTGTAAAGAATAGAAACGTATGGATGCTAAACCATACACTACTAAGTAGCCAAGAGATCACTGAAAAAATCAAGAAGGAAATCAAAAAATACCGAGAAACAAATGACAATGAAAACGCGACGACCCAAAACCCATGGGATGCATCAAAAGCAGTTCTAAGAGGGAAGTTTATAGCAATACAATCTTACCTCAAGAAACAAGAAACATCTCAAATAAACAACCTAGCCTTACACCTAAAGCAATTAGAGATAGAAAAAGAAAACCCCAAAGTTAGCGGAAGGAAAGAACTCATAAAGATCAGATCACAAATAAATGAAAAAGAAATGAAGGAAACAATAACAAAGATCAATAAAAGTAAAAGCTGGTTCTTTGAGAAGATAAACAAAATTGATAAACCATTAGCCAGACTCATCAAGAGAAAAAGGGTGAAGACTCAATAGAATTAGAAATGAAAAAGGAGAAGTAATAACTGACACTGCAGAAATACAAAGGATCGTGAGAGACTACTATAAGCAACTCTATGCCAATAAAATGGACAACCTGGAAGAAATGGACAAATTCTTAGAAAAGCACAACCTTCCGAGACTGAACCAGGAAGAAATAGAAAAAATGAACAGACCAATCACAAGCACTGAAATTGAAACTGCGATTAAAAATCTTCCAACAAACAAAAGCCCAGGACCAGACGGCTTCTCAGGCAAATTCTATCAAACATTTAGAGAAGAGCTAAAACCTATCCTTCTCAAACTCTTCCAAAATATTGCAGAGGGAGGAACACTCCCAAACTCATTCTACGAGGCCACCATCACCCTGATACCAAAACCAGACAAAGATGTCACAAAGAAAGAAAACTACAGACCAATATCACTGATGAACATAGATTCAAAAATCCTCAACAAAATACTGGCAAACAGAATCCAACAGGACATTCGAAGGATCATACACCATGATCAAGTGGGGTTTATCCCAGGAATGCAAGGATTCTTCAATATACACAAATCAATCAATGTGATACACCATATTAACAAATTGAAGAATGAAAACCATATGATAATCGCAATAGATGCAGAAAAAGCTTTCAACAATATTCAATACCCATTTATGATAAAACACTCCAGAAAGTAGACTTAGAATGAACTTACCACAACATAATAAAGGCCATATATGACAAACCCACAGCCAACATCGTCCTCAGTGGTGAAAAACTGCAACCATTCCATAAGATCAGGACCAAGACAAGGTTGCCCAATCTCACCACTGTTATTCAACATAGTTTTGGAGGTTTTAGCCACAGCAATCAGAGAAGATAAAGAAATAGAAGGAATCCAAATCAGAAAACAAGAAGTAAAACTTTCACTGTTTGCAGACGACTTGACACTACACATAGAAAATCCTAAAGATGCTAAAAGAAAACTACTAGAGCTAATCAGTGAATTTGGTAAAGTAGTGGGATACAAAATTAATGCCAGAAATCTCTTGCATTCCTATACACTAATGATGGAGAATCTGAAAGAGGAATTAAGGAAACACTCCCATTAACCATTGCAACAAAAAGAGTAAAATACCTAGGAATAAACCTACCTAAGGAGACAAAAGACCTGTATGCAGAAAACTATAAGACACTGATGAAAGAAATTAAAGATGATACAAGCAGATGGAGAAATATACCATGTTCTTGGATTGGAAGAATCAACATTGTGAAAATGACTCTACTATCCAAAGCAATCTACAGATTCAGTGCAATCCCTATCAAACTACCACTGGCATTTTTCACAGAACTAGAACAAAAAATTTCACAATGTGTATGGAAACACAAAAGACCCCGAATAGCCAAAGCAATCTTGAGAAAGAAAAATGGAGCTGGAGGAATGAGGCGCCCTGACTTCAGACTATACTCCAAAGCTACAGTCATCAAGACAGTATGGTACTGGCACAGAAACAGAAATATAGATCAATGGCACAGGATAGAAAGGCCAGAGATAAACCCACACACATATGGTCACCTTATTTTTGATAAAGGAGGCAAGAATAAACAATGGAGAAAAGACAGCCTCTTCAATAAGTGGTGCTGGGAAAACTGGATAGCTACATGTAAAAGAATGAAATTAGAACACTCCCTAACAACATAAACAAAAATAAACTCAAAATGGATTAAAGCCCTAAATGTAAGACCAGACACTATAAAACTCTTAAGAGTGTTCTGCCTATATTTTCCTCTATGACATAATTCACAACAAATCCTTTTGATCCACCACCTAGAGAAATGGAAATAAAAACAAAAATAAACAAATGGCACCTAATGAAAGTTAAAAGTTTTGCACAGTAAAGGAAACCATGAAGAAGACAAAAAGACAACTGTCAGAATTGGAGAAAATATTTGCAAATGAAGCAACGGACAAAGGCTTAATCTCCAAAATTTACAAGCAGCTCATGCAGCTCAATATCAAAAAAACAAACCCAATCCAAAAATGGGCAGAAGACCTAAGTAGACATTTCTCCAAAGAAGATATACAGATTGCCAACAAACACATGATAGGATGCGCAACATCACTAATCATTAGAGAAGTGCAAATGAAAACTACAATTAGGTATCACCTCACACTGGTCAGAATGGCCATCATCAAAAAATCTACAAACAATAAATGCTGGAGAGGGTGTGGAGAGAAGGGGGAACCCTCTTGCAGTGTTGGTGGGAATGTAAATTGATACAGCCACTGTAGAGGACAGTATGGAGGTTCCTTAAAAAACTAAAAACAGAACTACCATACGACCCAGGAATCCCACTACTCGGCATATACCCTGAGAAAACCATAATTCAAAAAGAGTCATGTGGGCTTCCCTGGTGGCGCAATGGTTGAGAATCTGCCTGCCAGTGCAGGGGACACGGTTTCGAGCCCTGGTCTGGGAAGATCCCACCTGCCGTGGAGCAACTAGGCCCGTGAGCAACTGGGCCTGTGAGCCCGTGAGCTACTGAGCCTGCGCGTCTGGAGCCTGTGCTCCGCAACAAGGGATCCCGCGATAGTGAGAGGCCTGTGCATCATGATGAAGAGTGGCCCCTGCTTGCTGCAACTACAGAAAGCCCTTGCACAGAAACGAAGACCCAGCACAGCCAAAAATAAATAAATAAATAAATTAATTAATTAATTAATTAATTTAAAAATAAAAGAGTCATGTGCCACAATTTACATTGTAGCTCTATTTACAATAGCCAGGACATGGAAGCAACCTAAGTGTCCATCGACAGATGAATGGATAAAGAAAATGTGGCACATGTATACAATGGAATATTACTCGCCATAAAAAGACATGAAATTGATTTATTTGTGGTGAGGTGGCTGGGCTTAGAGTCTGCCATACAGAGTGAAGTAAGTCAGAAAGAGAAAAACAAATACCATATGCTACCACATACATATGGAATCTAAAAAAAAAAAAAAAATGTTTCTGAAGATCCTAGGGGCAGGACAGGAATAAAGACGCAGATGTAAAGAATGGACTTGAGGACGTGGGGAGGGGGAAGGGTAAACTGGGTTGAAGTGGGACAGTGGCATGGACATATATACACTACCAAATGTAAAATAGATAGCTAGTGGGAAGCAGCCTCATAGCACAGGAAGATCAGCTCGGTGCTTTGTGACCACCTAGAGGGGTTGGATAGGGAGGGTGGGAGGGAGGGAGATGCAAGAGGGAGGGGATATGGGGATGTATGTATATGTATAGCTGATTCACTTCGTGATACAGCAGAAACTAACACACCATTGTTAAGCAGCCATACTCCAATAAAGATGTTACAAGAAAAACAATTTAGGGTGGAGGCTCATACCTACCACGGTTAAGTTCTAGTTTGTCAGTTTGTAGCTGT
This sequence comes from Eschrichtius robustus, assembly GCF_028021215.1. Lineage (NCBI taxonomy): Eukaryota > Metazoa > Chordata > Mammalia > Artiodactyla > Eschrichtiidae > Eschrichtius > Eschrichtius robustus. Next base: position 96,268,765 of record NC_090825.1, read on the forward strand.
GTTACAATTGAAAACTACTTCATCTCCCCAGCCCTCATTTTTTTTCTTTAAATTATTTCTAATAGTAACTATTGTGTAGAAGTATTAAGAGGACAATGTGAGATTGTAAACACAAGGGTCTCTCATAGTAGTTACTGAGCAAATGCTAGTTAATGTTGCTAAGAATGGTGCTTGGCATATAATGTGAGTATGAATGGTGTTATGTGTTTTGTTCCTACAATTTAGTCTTTATAACCAGCATATTAAGTTATAACCGAGCATAATCAGCTCTTTGAAACTCAAAGCTGATTGCTTTCTTTACATTTCTGGAAGAAAGAATGTCGAAAGATTTTTTTCTGAGAAATTCAGAGAATGTGGTTTCTACTTCTGATATGATGTACCAAAAATTTGGGGATTTCAGATTCTAAGATTCCAAAATTCTAAGATTCTGGAGGCTAAGGAGCCACAGTAATGCTGCTTCTCACACAAGGCATCATAACATCGTCAGGTATTTGTTCTAGGCTTGAAACATGGGATTCTGCAAAGCCACTTTATCTTGTTTCCAGTAGTTTGCAATAACTACATAATCCATACAGAAAGAAAAATATCATATTTTGACTATGTGCCAAAATAAACATTGTTTGAATTAATGATATATTTGCTTACTCATAACTTATTATATACATAATATATAATGTTTCTGTTTTCCTGAGAGTGACATGGAATATTTTAGAGGGCAATGAGAAATGTATTTTGTATATATTTTCCTTTTCTGCCTACTCCTATTTTAACATATCACTGAACATTTTGTACCCCACAGTGACTTCAAAATTTCTAGAGTTTTAACTAGTTTCAGTGTTGATTTAATCACCATTCTAAGTTTATTGCACTTGTTTTTATTATATTTTATTATTTCTTTCATCTCCCACCCTCATTTGTATTTCCTTCACACTCTATGTAGCCTTGAGAGATATACTGTAATGATTTATATATCTATGTGTTTTATTTTCTTAAATGATACTGCAGTGTAGATTTCATTCTTTCACTATTTTTTTACTTAACTATTTTGTTAAAATGTATTCATATTAACAAACATATCTATGTCTTTGCTTCTTACTGCTCTGTGGTGTTGTATATTATACACATCCACCTCATTTTACTTATCCAGTCTCCTAGCGTTGAATATCTAGGTTACCCCTGATGCCCTGCTATCGTAGCAACTCTGAAGCAAAAACATTCATTCATAACCCCTTATGGAATTGTGAGCATTTCTCTGAGGTACACACTCAGGGGTGGAATGATTGGACTGAGGCTATATATAAGCACAATTGACCTGCCTTCTACCAAATTGCTCCCCAATACAATTTTACCAGTTTGTATTCTCAGTATAAGTACATTAAGGTTCCCCTTGAAAATTCTTTTTATTTTTCATCTTAAGTGATTGATGGGGAAAAGGAAGACTTGGCCAGTTTAATTTTAGAATTGTGTTTTTTAAAAATGGATATGGCCCTGACAATATTACTGTAAGCTTTTTGTGGCTTCTGACAATTTATACATTAGATATTAGTGTGTGTTCAAAATATAAAATTACTGAAACAAAAGTGAATCTGAGGCAAAGTATTCAAATAAATACTTTTCCTTAATTTGTCTTTGAAAACCTGCAAGCCCTAAAATTATATCTTCATGTAATAGTAGTATATTTTAAGGAGAAATTTTAAAATAACTGACCCAAATATGAGGTGATGTCTCTGCAACTTGTGAAGCAGTTCCAGGAATGGTGTTCTGTAATTGAAACCACACACTATCATGAATTCACAAGGTTATTCTGGGGTGGGGGTGGGGTGGGGTGGCGGAATTCACATCCTCTTGATCATTTATTTAAAACATTACAGCATTTTGCTTTGTATGCATGTGTAATTGTATTGTTGCCTGAGTAAGACTTTGTTTTGTTTTTTTCTTTTCTTTTTTTAACATCTTTATTGGAGTATAGTTGCCTTACAATGTTGTGTTAGTTGCTGCTGTATAACAAAGTGAATCAGCTATACATATACATATATCCCCATATCCCCTCCCTCTTGGGTATCCCTCCCACCCCCCCCCCCCATTCCACCCCTCCGGGTGGTCACAAAGCACCGAGCTGATCTCCCCGTGCTATGCAGCTGCTTCCCACTAGCTATCTATTTTACATTTAGTAGTGTATATAAGCCCATGCCACTCTCTCACTTCGTCCCAGCTTACCCTTCCCCCTCCCCGTGTCCTCAAGTCCATTCTTTACATCTGCGTCTTTATTCCTGTCCTTACCCTAGGTTCTTCAGAACCATTTTTTTTTTTTTTTTAGGTTCCATATATATGTGTTAGCATACGGTATTTGTTTTTCTCTTTCCCGCTTACTTTACTCTATATGACAGACTTTTTTTTTTTTTGAATCATTTTGTTTTAGAGATTCAGAACCTGAAATGCCCTGAGAGAATTACAAATGACATCAAGTTAGAGGACATGACTTAAGTGAAACCGTATGAAGCTTCTGGCTACTGTCGGATTCTCCTGCTTTCTTTGATTTCCATGTTGTGTGATATCTGGACTTTGTGCAGCTTCTTTGCTAACTTCTTCCTAACCCCTAAAATTGAACTCCCTCCCTAGCATGGTTCCGAGATTGCTTTCTTCAAGACCAGACCATTTTATTGCTAAATATAAAAGCCTTTCTTCAGCCTTCCCATTTTTAAAAATCCTTTTTCAGCTTTTGATGTGTTTATACCTTCTTTCATTTTGAAACTTGTTTCACTTAATGTTTTGATCCTTTGCTGTTCTGGCTCTCCCTGCTTTCTCCCCATTAGCTCTCCATTTTCTTTGCTAGCTTGTTCTGCTTTTCCTGTGTCCTACTTCTCTTGTTGTCTAACATCAGACATTTTCAGGGCATAGTCGCTGGTCCTCGGCTATGTAAAATTCTGGATTTAGGTCCTAAAGTCTAGTTGCAAAAATACAGGTTAAGTGTAGGTGGGGAGGATTGGACTTTGTTCCCTTCTTGATACTTGTCTGAGGGTCTTAGGCATCAAAAATCACTGTATTTCAAAACTGAAGCAATTCCACTCTATCCCACACTTATAGTGTATTCTTCCAATTTATGTTAATTTCTGAGCAATGCAGATTAATGCAACACTGCTAAACCTGGGAACCTCCAGAGAAGAAGACCTAAAATGATGAAGGGCCTGGAATCTACGTGATGAGAGAAATGATTAAGGAAGCTAGGAGTATTTACCTTGGGAACAGGAGACTAAGGATATGCTTGATAATTCACTTCAAACATCTGTACACATGACCAGTATGGAGAAGAGAAGGAAGACTTTTGAGGTGCTCCAAGTGACAGTGGTAATGCACATGGGTAGAATTTTTAAAAGGAAGTATTTGAGTAAGGAAGTACTGAATAATAATTAGCCTCTCTAAACCAACTATAAAACATACTGCTTTGTAAAAAAAAAAAAAAATATGTTTCGTGTCACTAAAATTAGGAGAAAATCATCTCTCGTGGATGACGTATTGAATTCATCCACGAGTTAGATTACTTCTGGAATCCTCAGCTTCTCTCTATGCTCCTCTCAGTTTCCCCTAGTTCTATCAATGGCGTGGCCATTTCTCTATTCAACTAATTCAAAATGTAAGAATCATTTTCAATGAATCTATTTTTACCTACCTCTTAAAGTAATTCAAAAATATTTTCTAATTCCCGAAATGGCTTTCACAGATTGCTCTGATACTTCATTTTTCTCAGCTGTATTTTTCTAGGTTACTGCAGTAGGCTTCTGTTGGTCCCCTCTCGGCCCAGTCTTCCGTGTATTAATATGCCTGGCCTGCAAGGCAAACAACTTCTAACATTATGCTCAGCATATGGTCCTAGGCAAAAGCTCTGTAAAAAGCTTTTGCTTTGCTGATTTTACCTAACTCAAAACTTCCTATTACCTGGCCTCACTATAATAATTTTACTACATTTGCCCCTCCTTCTCTCCATTTGTTTAAATTCACTTGTTTGCTTTCCTTTCCTATAACAAATACTCCTAAGGTACTGTTCCACATGTCTCAGGGGCTCACAGGACCCAGCACTTTGGTGCTTCTAGTCTCAAGGCCCCTACTTCTGCTTTCAGTAGCCCATGTTTTGAAATACATTCTTCATCGCTCTTGAGCCTTTTGGGAGAAAAACAATAGCAAGAACAACCAGATCTCTACTGTATTCAATGGCAACTACTGTTTTGCAATAATAGACTACAATATCTCTTAATTTAGCTAAGAAAATGAAAGAGCCTTTAGCTAAGAAAATGAAACACAAGTAATTATTCAATTATTTACCCCTAACTCAATGCTGATTCACAATCTGATGAACCAAAATGTCTAGTGAGACAAATAGCAACATGTTTATGAGATATATACTCTGTCCAAAAGCAACCACATTCAATGCTCATTCTTCGTGACTTCTGTATTTGTAAATTCGCTTACTTGCTAACATTTATTTGTAAGCCAAAATCAGTACCCACAGGGCTTTGCTGGTCATTCGTGGATATGCACAGAGTGGCAAAAATTTGAATGTGATTCACACATTCCTAGTTGAGGTCGAAGAAAGTGATACTCTGCCTTCTTGTTTCACTTCTCTTACTGTAAACAAATGCCCTTATCATGATCTATTTAGTGGTACAGTTTTCACATTTTTGTGCTTTTGATGATGATTTTGTTGTTTAAAATAGTGTATGCACAGCTCTGAAATGCTATCTAGTGTTCAAGAAGGCTGTGATGTATCTTATGGATAAAATAGGGGTGTTAGATAAACTTCGTGCAGTAGTGACTTATACTGCCGTTGGTCCGGAGTCCAATGCTAATGAATAAACAATATATGTTAAATAAGGTGTCTTTAAACACACATAAACAAGGTTATATAGTATGATCAGTTGATGAAAATATTGTGACCAGAGTCTTGTAGGAACCTAACTACATATATTCCCTAGGAGCAGTGTTTCAGTATTCACTGATTCGTTGTTCACAGTGACTTGATGGAACAGAACTACTGCAAATAAAAAGAATTGACTGTATACGCTAACATGTGTGAAATACATCATTAATAGCAAAAGAGGTAATCGGCATTCTCCTTTAATTAGTAAAAAAAAAAAAAAAAAAAAAATGCAGTTTGGAACAAGGGAGTAGAAGAATGTAGACATAGTTCTTTTGTCAGCCAAATGTAAAGTCAAGACATAATTCAGAAAACAGGTGGTGGAACCTGCCAAAGATGAAGAATTATATTGGAATTAGCACACACACACACGCACAAAGGATGAGGAGGAAGAGAATAAGGAGAAGAACGGGGAGAGAAAAAAATAAAGCTAAGAAGATTCATTCTACTTTAGAGCAATGAAAGATATGGAAAACAGAGTATAATTACAACAGTTGTATTTAGGGAGAGGAAACTGGCTAAAGCAAAGTTTTTCAAGTTATCATTCCAACTTTTTCCTCACCTCCAAGTGTTTTAGTTCCAAGACTTGTATTTCAGCCTCTTAACATATGCTGACCCTCCCAACAATGGGCTTAAGAAATGGGAACCAGAGGCAGAGGAGAGGGGACTTGATGTGGGTGTACAGGGGCAGACACACAGGGAGCTGTTTTGTAGCCACACATTGTAGGGGGAGAAACAAGGCACAGGGAGAAGGGGCTGAGAAGGCGTGTGGAAGAGAAGCAGGAAGGGAATGAGCAGTTTGTGAAACTGCTGTGACAACAGCTTCTTGGCCTATGAATTCCATTTCTTTGGTGCATTCTTTTCTAAACCTTCCCACCTACAAGGAACTAGAATCTGCAGATCATTATGAGCTTTGCTAATTATAGGACCTTGAGGAAAATGAGAATTTTGTTTCTGGTAGTTTTTTGATTGTTATGGACTGAGAAATCCTGGGTATAGCCACTTGGCTTACTCCCTCCCACTTCTCCCCCCACTGACCCTCCCTTTCAATCCAACTTTTATCCTATTATATAATTTTGACAATGAAACCATTGGAGTGTAACAGGAGCCTCTATAAGGGTGGTCTCTTTTCATAAATGCAGCACTGTACCCTTGAACTGAAATGGTTTCTATTAAATTATATATATGATGTCTGCACCATTTGGAATAAAGGACCATTATAATTCTTCAGGTGTGTGGGACTCTTACTTAAATGAAGAGGGATTGGCATAATAACTTCTTCATTAGTAATTAGTTTTCATATAGTAGAATGAATGTGGAAAAAAAGTATTTTATGTTCATTGTATTCTCATGTAATATGAAGAATTAAGGGGGAAGATGCCTTAAGAGTTTGCACTCAAGAGAAGATAAAAAAAGGATGAGGGAACTTTGTCTAGATTTTTGCCTGCTAAACATTTTTGGATATGATAAAGAAACTTCCCTCTAGTCTGCAAAAGCAGATGTTCAGAAGGTGCAGAGCATAGAAAGACCTAGAAATACCTGCCATCAAATAGAACCTAGAGGGTAAAATTTTAATGAGGGTTAGACCTGGAGTGTCTGTGGCAGGGGGTGGATGTTTTACCTGCTTTAACCTTTTCACTTTGGGTCCCCCCCACCCCACTTAGTTTGCTTTTCTTCCTGACTTGCTATATGCCTGAGGCTTTCTAGAAATGGTTTACTCAAGTTCAGAGCCTTCGCATGATTGATTGGTTGATCTTTAAGACTTATTGCCACCCAGCCCTGAGACTTCTGTGTTTGTCAGTACTGTGAAGTATCTGTGAGCTTCTCATGGTTAGTTCACAATTGGTTGGGATTGCAAGTGACAATAGCAGATGTAATACAAGTTCTTTTGCTAAGCCAGCCAGTGATGTGTCACATGAGAAGAATGGGTTGGACATTGATCATGATTGATTTTAAAATGACATTTAACTATTATGGACATTAGTGTCTGGAGCTAAATATTGTGATCTCCATCACCTTCTGAAACCTGAGACAGAGAGATGTGCTTTATACAGCTTATTTACTTTTGAATTCTCATGAGCAAACTAATTCTGTAAAGCAGCATCAATACATAGAGTTGAAGAATTTATTTGAACATGTGTATCTGTTTTCCATTTATATCCTTTAGGAGGCAAAGTTATTGTATATGATTTCGCTGAAGTAATCAACAGTAAGTGAGCTGATTGTCGCTAATGATATCACATTGTATATCAAGAACATTATTGTCATTTTCTTTTCCAGAATTTCTGGCTGAAATCATTCCTCATAGAGGAATTTTTCCTCAGTTACTAATTCACTGGGATTTCCCTCAATTTGGAATTTTGTCTTTATGACCAAAAGCTATTTTCCTTATGAATCTAGTTGAGATGTCACTTTTTCCAAACTTGCTGCCCTGTTCTGGACAAAGAGTTGTTTGATCAGTTCCTAAATATATGCTCCAACAATTGGGTTCTATTAGAAAATGCTGTCACATATTCACCTCGCAAATCTCGGTGGTGTCTCTGAAGATAAGAAAAGGCTTATGTTAGTGATTTCTCAATGTGCATTCAAATGATATTGCGACTTGGTCCTGTAGACGGTGCCAGGAATATTTTGGATGAATATAATAAACATACTTTATTTGATGGTGAGGAACCTGTTACCTATTTAATGATGTTGATTCTGGCTGTCACCGTATGGCAGGTCATAATAATAATGACAGTGATGATGATGGTGGTGATGATGGTCAGCTCTCACTTCCTGAAAATATTCCATGTGCTAGATTCTATGTTCAGTCCTCTGCATGAATAATTTTGTTTCATCTTCACATTAGCCCTACTAGGTGGTTAAGTTCACTGAGGCCATATAAAATATCAGTGACACAGTGCCTTAGTGTTGGAACTAGATTCCTACCCATTAGGATTGATTTCAAAGCCTAGTTTTAACCTTTACACATTAAAAGATGTAGGGAACCAAAAAAAAAACAAAAGTGCCTCCTTGGGCCATTCAGGTAAATTAATAGCTCGGGTGGGTTTAATACGTGGAAAGTAATACGCCCTCTGGTCAACTAGGTTGCTACTTCTCAAACTGTAACATGCAGAGAGGTACCTGGGGAGCTTGTTAAAATTTCGGATACTGAATCAGTAGTTTTAAGTTGGGGCCAGGGTTCCTGCATTTTTAACAAGCTCCCAGGTGTGGCCGATCCAGTTTGAAAGCAAAGAACTTTTAAGCGCATTGCCCTGGTCAGATAGAACAAGTCAGTTGGCCTGCATAGCCCCGGTAGGGGTGATACTCATTGTGAACAAGCTCTAGGCTAGAGAAACATGCTGTTTTCATTGCAAGGGATCTTTGCAACTCCTTCGTTTTTTTAAGACGAACACCCTCAGGCCCTAAACTTAGTTATTTACCTAAATCTACTCACTTCATTAATGACCAAGCTCAGAGTAGTAACCAAACGTCCAGGCTTTGACTCAAATGATTTTCAACTGCTACACTTTGAGCCTGACTTACTCTTGAAGTTGTGATAGTTTTCGGTTGATTCTTGTTATTGATTTAAACCAGATATGTCTTTATGTCTTTCTCTTTCTGCTAAAAGTATATAGACTGCAAGGTGTGTATGTGTGGGAAATCCAGGTTAATAGGGTTTCCTGTTACTTTGGTTCTGATCTAACGGCTTTCTAAGACCAAACAATCTTTTAAAATCTACCGCGAGTATTTGAATACTACAGCCAAGGCCAGTTTAGTAAGCATTCTTTTTTGCTTCTACAGTTGATTACAGAATTACTTTGCAGCATTCAGGAACATGTCACCACTGCTCGTTCATTCAGCAAATCTTTATTGAGCATCTACTGTATACGCCAGGCACTCCGCTTGGTGCTGAATATTGAGCTGGGAATAAAACAGTTTTTCCCGTCAAGATGCTTCTAGAAGGGGAAAAGGATATTATTTACGTGTAGTTGTTTTCTAGTGCTGTGTAATAAATTACCACAAACTCAGCAGCTTATAACAACATGCGTTTGTGATCTCGTAGTTCTGTAGGTCGGAAGTCCTGGTGGGCTTGACTTCTTAGCAATGGCCAAACAGAAAGCCAGGGTTTCCTGTTTCAGTAAATATTCTGGGAAATAATCATAAGATGAAAGCCTTATCTCAAGTATCCTTTTTCCTATTACATAAGATAGTCTTAGATCCCTCTCTGATGCATGCCTGTGTTTCATTCGGTGTAACTTGCTTTCAGGAATTCTGTTCTTTCTAATGTGAAAAGATAGCAATGAGATGACATGATATAAAAAGTTTTTGTCTACCACCCCCAAAGCTTTCTATTTTTTTTTAAATAAAATAATGTCTTGAATAGAACAAACACTCAAAAGTTTTATTTTAGATACTAAGTGTAAGATTTCACACTCGTTCCCTGCTCTTCCTCCCCCTTCCTGTGCTAGTGTGACTTATTAACGCTATTTTTGTGAAGCAGGAGAGACGGACACAAAGGGCTTGTTGAAAAATGCTATTTTTGATTTGCTAAGTTCTGTAGGAATATAGCCGGCAGGCAATCCACTAAAGAAAAACATCTGGTGCTGTTCCATTTCTCACTTCTGCCAGGGTTCTGGAAAAAGAGGACCCATTAGGGACACCAACAAGGATGTGATAGTGTTGACAACACTTGTAGTCAGTGTTTAAGTTGCCTCCTTTTTTGTGTCCCTCTCCAGGAAAATATAATGGGTGCATAGCAGTCAATTTCAGTACCATTTTTATCGTCACTCCTTACAAATTGTAATCTGATAATCTATATGGGTATCAAGCTGCCCCCCAGAAGACCTGAAAAATAATGAAAGATATTAACACACTTCCTCGTGGGGTCCACAGAGGGCAGAGTAAATATGTCTCAGCAACCCTTTGGTGTAGAGCAACCAGCAAGGGAAGAGCAAAGTCAATAACTTCCATTGTTCACATGGCACCACTGGAAGAATTGTTTAGCTTGTGAAAGAGAACCCACATACAAGACATTAAAAGGAAAAAGAAAAAAAAAAGTATAGTATGTAGCTAACAGCTTCATTGTTTCATGGGAAATAATAGGTTGTATTCAACTTTAACAAAACAGAATTCAGGATTCAAGGCCCAGTCGATAATGACCTGCTGTGCAGCTGTACATTTTGCAAGCTTTGTGCAGGTGATAGAAATTCTTACATTTCTACCTCTCCTTCCTTCTGATTATAATCTGCAAAAATATAATCATTTAAAATTAGATATGCTTTTTTCAATATCTTGAATGAAGGATCCATTTGAATTAAATTCATGTTCAAATCTCAGGGTGTTATAAATAGTCCAAAATTAGAAGCCATCCGAAATCAAAAGCATATGTTCTCACATTTCCAATGTTGTCCATATTATCTTACTTCAAGAGAAAATTCTGGGTAATGATATTTAATGTGTTCTTATCACTCTCTAGGATATGTTCATAAGTTAAACAAAAATTAAAAATAAAGAATTGGCTTAGTAGATTTCTTTGAGCAAACAGTTGACCTACTATAAATGATTGCAGACAAGCTTTTTGGACTCATGTATGTCAAAACTGTTCTACAAGAAATAGCTACATAAATTCATAACATCAATTCCGTGAAAGCCATAAATAACTGTGGGTTAGTTAAGGCATTTGAATGTTAATGTAAACTCTTTCGTATTGTAAAAGAGTACAAATAAAAACCCCCAAAAAAGACTATTAGCAAAATTACAAAAAACATTAGAAAGAGAAAGCAGTCACACACATCACCACTACCCTAGTTCAAAAGAATTTTTAATACATTTGTATTATCTATCTATTGTTATATTTTAAATACTTGGATTCACAATGCACCTATATTTTTTCTGACTTTTTTTTTCCCTTTAACATCACATAATGGACATTGTTCTTTGCTGGTCCACAGGCTTTAAAATTACCATGTATGTTTTACACAGCAGTCAATTTGCTTGATGATGCTTTATTTAGTAATTTCCTAATTATTGGGGAATTTGTTTCTAATAAGAAAATTATTGAAAAGGCCACAGTGAATACATTCCCCTTATGTGATTTAAAATAGTTAATACATTTTATTTAAGAATCATATTTTAAAAAAGACTTGCCTTTTACAAAGATTTTAAGAAAGTCATAGTATACAGAAATAGGCAACAAATAAAGTGTAAGAATAAAATTACAAGTCACCATTCATAACTTACCATTACTTATATTGTGAGAACTTAATGGCGGATATCATCTTTTTTTTTGTACATATGCATAATATAACTAGAAAGATAGGTACACAGAGATTTTAAAAATAATACTTGATTGTAATTTGATTATATTATAATCTAATATCTAATTTATAATAAAATTATTACATTTAATTTTACTTATTTTAAACATTGAGAATAACAAAGAAAACACAAAGTGTTCTGTAATTCCAAGTATTTTACTACAAGACTTTAATTTATAAAAGATTATTCTAACTAAAAGAGACTATGAGGGCAACACTGAAATTAGAACCCTCATTTTTTCACTTTTACACTTTAACTTTAGATGATTCTGATTGAGTCCTTGCTATGCAAATGTAAATATTAGAACCTCAGAATAGCTCTCCACTTCATTCTTTCATCTTACTTTGTTATTTTTATTATTGTTTTTACATAGTATTTATATTTTGCTCTGTTAACGATCATTTATATAATACTTAGTACTTCTGTTGGTTTCATGTTCAAAAATATTCAAATCTCATCATTAGAACTTTTCATTTTTTTTCATTCAAGTCATTGATCGGGTTTAGTTTCCAAATGGTCATTCCATGAATTATTCAAGGTTACGCATATTTGAGGTTTTCTGCATGATGATCCTTTACTTGAACACCATATTATCTGGATATAATTAACGTGGGAGACAAGACGATTCCCACTGTATTCTGTCACTGATGGTTGCTGTGTGGAAATGTGAGGCCTGTTCTAATTTCTACCCTTTTTCAATGCTTTATATTTCCTATATAAATGCCTAGAAATTTATCCCACATTTAACCTGCAGAAGTAAAAACAACCTGAGATATGTTCCTGATTATTAATCATCTTGCTTGATTGGGAAGTGTTAAAAATGTCCCAAATGTTCACTGGCAAGGGCTGGTTAGATAATTAGTATACATGTACATATAATAGAATACTATGTGGCAAGAAGAATAATGGAGATGCTATTTATGTATTGATGTGAAAAAATTTCTGAAAAAACTTTAAATGAAAAGAAATGCAGAATGGTACATAGTCTCTGTTTTCTTTTTATAAGAAAGGGAGCAATTTTTTTTAAATGTGCTTTTATCTGTATGTATTTGAATACAGAAACCCTGGAAGAATTCTTAGAATATTAAGAAAAGAGATGACATGAGAAAGAGATGGTTAGTGGGCAGATGACTGCAGGGGTGAGAATTAGACTTTTCATTGTATACTGAAGTATAATTTGATATTTAAGTCATGAAAACAAAATAATAAAAAACAGCAATAAATTAAATACTAACATAACCATATTCATTAGACAGAACTTGGAACTTGATTTGACTCTCAATATTTAATTTTAATTTCTTTTTTTGTTGAAGTATATTTGATCTACAATGTTATATTAGTTAGAAGTAGACAACATGGTGATTCAATATTTTTATAGATTATACTCCATTTAAAGACTTTATAAAATATTGGCTATATTTCCTATATTACAATATATCCTTGTAGTTTATTTATCTTATACATAGTAGTCTGTACCTCTTACTCCCCTACTGCTACCTTACCCCTCCCCACTTCCCCTTTTCCACTGGTAATCACTAGTTTGTTCTCTATATCTGTGAGTCTATTTCTGTTTTGTTATATTCATTAATTTGTTTTATCTTTTAGTTTCTACATAAAGTGATAACATACAGTATTTGCCTTTCTCTAACATTTCACTAAGCATAATATCACACAGATACATTCGTGTTGTCACAAATAGCAAAATTTCATTCTTTTTTATGGCAGAGTAGTGTTTCATTGTGTGTGTATGTATGTCTATTTGTGTTTGTGTAGTGTGTATATATATAATATATGTGGAACATATATATATATGTATATATATATATATACATGTATATGTAAGTATCTCACATTTTCTTTTGTCATTTATCTGTTGATGGACACTTAGTTTGCTCTCATGTCTTGGCTATTAAAAATAATGCTGCTATGAATAATGGGGTGCATGTACCGTATCAAATGAGTGTTTTTATTTTCTTTGGATATGTACCCAGGAGTTGAATGGCTAGATCATTGGTAGTTCTGTTTTAGTTTATTGAGGCACCTCCATGTTGGCTGCACCAATTTCCATTCCTACCAGTAGTGTACTAAGGTTCCCTTTTCTCCACATCGTCACTAACATTTGTTTTTTGTGGTCTTTTTGGTGGTAGCCATTCTGACAGGTGTGAAGTGATTTGCATTTCCCTGATGATTAGTGATGTTGAGCACCTTTTCATGTGACTGTTGGCCATCTGTATGTCTTCTTTGCAAAAATGTCTATTCAGGTCTTATGCCCATTTCTTAATTGGGTTTTTTTGTTTTTTTGATATTGAGTTGTATGAGCTCTATATTTATTTTAGATTTTAACCCCTCATCAATCGTGTCACTGGCAAATATTTTTCCCACTTGGTAGATTTTCCTTTCCTTCTATTGATAGTTTCCTTTGCTATGCAAACCCTTTTAAGTTTAATTAGGTCTTATTTGTTTATTTTTACTTTCTTTTCCTTAGCGTAGGAGACAGATTAAAAAGTATTGCTGCTACTATTTATGTCAAAGAGTATTCTGCTTATGTTTTCTTCTAGGAATTTCATGGTTTCTGATCTTACATTTAGGTCTTTAATCCATTTTGAGTTTATTTTTTAATAAGGTGTGAGAAAATGTTATAATTTTATTCTTTTACATACAGCTGTCCAGTTTTCCCATCACCACTTATTGGACTGTCTTTTCTCTATTGTACAGTCTTGCCTCCATTGTCATAGATTAATTGACCATAAGGGTGTTGGTTCACTTCTGGGATCTCTATTTAGTTCCCTTGACCTATGTGTCAGCTTTTGTGCCAGTACCATACTATTTTGTTTGCTGTAGCTTCATAGTATAGTCTGAAATCAGGGAGCGTAATACCTCCAGCTTTGTTCTTTTTTCTCAAGATTGCTTTGGCAATTCAGGGTCTTTTGTGGCTCCATATAAATAGTAGGATTATTTTTTCTAGTTCTGTGAAAGGTTTCATTGGTATTTTGATAGGAATTGCACTGAATCTGTAGATTACTTTGGGTAGCATGGACATTTTAACTATATTAATACTTCCAATCTGTGAACGCAGGATATCATTCCATTACTCCATCTCATCTTCAATTTCCTTCAGTGTTTTATAGTTTTCAGAGTATAAGTCTTTCACCTCCATGGTTAAGTTTATTCCTAGGCATTTTATTCCTTTTCATGCCATTTTAAATGGGATTGTTCTCTTGCTTTCTCTTTCTGATAGTTCATTATTAGTGTATAGAAAAAGCAACAGATTTATGTATATTAATCTTGTATCCTGCAACTTTACTGAATTCATTTATTAGTTCTAGTAGTTTTTTGGTGGGGACTTTAGGATTTTCCATATATAGTATCATGTTATCTGCAAATAGTGACAGTTAACTTCTTCCCTTCCAATTTGGATATATTTTATTTCTTTTCTTGTCTGATTGCTGTGGCTAGGTCTTCCAATACTACATTAAATAGAAGTGGTGAGATGGGACATTCTTTTCTTCTTCCTGATATTAGAGGAAAGCTTTCATTCAACTTTTCTCCCTGTAGTATGATGTTAGCTGTGGGTTTGTCATAAATGGCTTTTATTATGTCATGATATGTTTCCTCTATAACAAATTTGATGAGAGTTTTTATCATGGATGAATGTTAAATTTTTCAAGTGCATCTACTGAGATTATCCTGTGATTTTTAGCCTTCCTTTTGTTAATGTGGTATATCATACTGATTCATTTACACATATTGAGCCATTCTTGCATCCCTGGACTAAATTACACTTAATCATGCTGCATGATCCTTTTTATATGTTGTTGAATTTGGTTCATAATATTTTGTTGAGGATTTTGCATCAATATCTATTAGAGATATTTGCCTGTAATTTCCTTTCTTCTTATTTTTTGTAGTGTATTTGTCTGGTTTTGGAATCAGGGTAATGGTGGCCTTGTAGAAAGAATTTGGGGGTATTCTCTCCTGGCAATTTTTTGAACAGCTAATATGTATTAGCTCTTCTTTACATGTTTGGTATAATTTCCCTGTGAATCCATCCAGTCCTGGACTTTTCTTTGCTGGGAGTGTTTTGATGACAAATTTAACTACTAGTGATAGGTCTGTTCAGGTTGTCTGTTTCTTCTTTATTCATTCTGGGAAGACAGTATGTTTCTAGAAATGTATTCATTTCTTCTAGGCTCTCCAATTTGTTAGCTTATAACTTTTCATAGTATTTGCATGATTTTTTTTTTTTTTTTTTTTTTTGTATTTCTGTGATACTGGTTAACTCTCTTCTTTCATTTCTCATTTTTGGTCCTCTCTTTTTTGTTCCTGATGAGCCTGTCTAAAGGCTTATAATTTTGTTTTTCTTTTAAAAAAACCAGATCTTTCTTTTCCTATGGTTTTGTGGTCTCTATTTTGTTCTTTTTCTAATTATACTTTAGGTAGTAGGTTAGGTGGTTTATTTGAGATTTGCAGGTTTTTCTTGTTTCTTAAAGGTAGGCCTGTGTCACTATAAACTCCTTTCTTAGAATTGCTTTTCCTAGTCTCATACATTTTGGAAAGTTTTATTTTTATTCTTATTTGTCTTGAAGTATTTTCTGATTTCCTCTTTGATTTCTTCATTGACTCTTGGGGTTTTTAATAACATGTTATTTAGTCTGCACGTGTTTGTGTCTTTCCCATTTTTTTTCCTGTAATTGATTTCTCGTTTCATACTGTTGTGGTCGGAAAAATGCTTGATGTAATTTCTATCCTTGTATATTTGTTGAGACTTGTTTTGTGCCCTAGTATGTGATCTATCCTGCAGACTGTTCCTTGTGCACTTGAAAAGAAGGTGTATTCCACTCTATTTGGATGGAATGTTTTGTAGATATCTATTAAGTCCTACTGGTCTAATGTGTCATATAACACCATTGTTTCCTTATTGATTATCTGTGTGAATGATCTGTCCATTGAGGTAAGTGGAACGTAAAGTCCCCTAGTATTATTGTGTTATTGTCAATTTCTTTTTTTAATGTTCATTAGTATTTGCTTTACATATTTAGGTGCTACTGTATTGGCTGCATATACATTAATGAGTGTAATATCTAGCCTCTTCTTATATTGATGCCTTTATCATCACACAATGCCTCTTTTGGTCTTCTGTTATAGCTTTTATTTTAAAGTCTAGCTTGCTTTCTTGTGGTTTCCATTTGCATGAAATATCTTTTTCCAATCTCCAATCACTTTCAGTCTGTGTATGTCTTTAGCTCTGAAATGGTTTCTTGTAGACATTATATAAATGCCTTGTTTTTTAATCCAATCAGCCACCCTGTGTCTTTTGACTGAGGCGTTTAGTCCATTGACATTTAAAGTGACTGTTCATAGATATGTATTTACTGCCATTTTGCTACTTGTATTTTGTTTGTTTTTGTAGTTTTTCTCTGTTCCTTCTTCTTTTAGTTTCTTCTGTTGTGGTTTGATGATTGCCTTAGTGGTATTCTTGTGTTCCTTTCTCTCTAGATTTTGTGTATATATTGTAGATTTTTGATTTGTGGTTACTATAAGGTTTGTATATTTTGACCTATAATTACATCTACTTGTTTCAAAGTGGTGGTCATTTAAGTTCAATGACATTCTAAAAGATCTACAGTTTTTGACTTCCCTCTCCAACATTTTGTGTTTTTTATGTCATAGTTTACATCTTCATGTTTATCCATTGTTTATTACATGTATAGTTGATTTTATGATTTTTTGTTTTCTAATCTTTATACTAGCTTATTGATGTGGTTCATTCAGAGCACTCACTATATATTTCCTTTTACTAGTGGGATGCTTCCTTTGCTATAGATTCTTTCTTTTTGCTGTAGCCTTTTCTTTTTCACTCAGAGAAGGTCCTTGAACATTTCTTTTAGGGTCAGTTTAGTATTGATAAATTTTTAGGTTTTTCTTGTGTGAGAAGTTATTTATCTTTCCTTCAATTCTAAATGATAATCATAGTGGGTACAGTATCCTAGGTTGTAGGTTTTTCCTTTTCAGCACTTTTAATGTCCTGTAAAGTTTCTGCAGAAATATCAGTTGGTAGCCTTATGGGCATTCCCTTTATGTGACTACTTGTTTTTCTCTTTAGAATTCTCTCTCTAACTTTTGCCATTTTAATTATGATATGTCTTGGTGTGGTAATCTTTTGGTTCATCTTGTTTGGGACTCTCTGTGCTTCCTGTACCTGGATATTTGTTTCTGTGTTCAGGTTTCAGCCATCATTTCATCAAACCAAATACATTTTCATATCCTTTCAATGTCTCTTCTCATTCTTGGACTCTTATAATGCAGATGCTTGATGTTATCCCAGAGATGTTTTAAATGTCCTCATTGTTAAAAATTTGTTTTTCTTTCTGGTCTTATGATTTGGTGATTTCCATTATTCTATCTTCCAGATCACTTAAGTATTCTTCTGTACCACCTAGTCTGCTGTTAATTCCTTCTAGTCTGTTTTTCATTTCACTTACTATATTCTTTGTTTCTGACAGGTTTTTTAAAATATATATTTTCTAGTTCCTTGTTAAAATTCTCATTGTGTTCATATATTCCTTTCCCTAAATTAGTTAGCATTCTTACTACTAATGCTTTGAACTCTTTATCTGGTAAATTATTTATCTTTATTTCTTTCATTGTTTTTTCAGGGTTTTTTGTTGTTGTTGTTGTTCTTTTGTTTGTAACAAATTCCCCTGCCTTCTCATATTTTCTTAACTATCTCTTTCTCTATGACATTAGGTGAAACAGTTACCTATTCCAGTTTTAAAAGAGTGTCCTTGTGTGTGAGTGTTCCTATATAGTCTGCATGTGCCTCATGGCTTTGGTATAAGAGCTGGATCTGAAGTGAGCATGAGTCATGTCTTTCCCCAGCTTTTACCTTGGTAGAAGATGGGACTGGAGTTGGAGGTTTAAAGCCAGAGAGAGCCAGGTGTGATCTGGGGCTTCTTTTCTGTTCATTTGTCAACACCACCCTATCTGGGGCATGGGGGAACAGGTCCCAAATTGCTGGAGCATAAGCCCTCAGTGTCATGTCTGGGCTGGTTCTGTTTCTTCTAAGTTTGTGCTCTCCACCCTCCCAGTATTGCCACCTTTGCCCAGACGAGAGCAGTCCTGGAGCAAGGAGGGCTCAGAGTGGATGCTTGGCATGTACCAGGCATGTGCTTGAGCAATCCTGGCAACAGTCAAACTCAGACTGCTCCTGATTTCCTACCCACCCCCCTATGTGAAGGCCATGCCAGTTCCTACCTGGTTCTGTTTCCTACAACTGTGAACGTTCCCCAACTGCAGCAGCCTTCACCCTAGTGGGGAGCTGCACTGCAGAGAAAGAGGGCCTGGAGCAGGTGCTCAGCTCTGGTTGAGGTGCATGTTGGGTGGTCACAGGAAACCCACCAGAGTCCTGGGCAGCTTCCTCCACCTTGTTTCAGGAATAAGAAAACATGTGCATGCTCTTCACGGGTGGAGTCTGGGTTTCTTACTGCTCCCCTGTCAGTCTCACTGGTTTTCAAACCAGCTAAGGGGACTTGACTTCCTGGTGTTGGACCCCAGGGCTGGGGTACCTCATTTATAATTTGAACTGCTCGCTCCCCAGGGAGAATCTGTGGGTCCATGTAATCCCCCTCCTCTTCTGTGTCCCCTCCTTGGGGCATGGGTCCTGACCTGATTGTTTCTTTTCTTTTCCTACCCAAATCAGTGTGGATCATTTTTACAGCCCTGGTTGTAGAAGATTCTTTCTGCCAGTCTCCAATTTGTTTTCAATGAGAACTGCTCCACATGTAGAAGTATTTTTGATGTGTTTGCAGGGCAAGGTGAACTCTGCATCCTCCTACTCAACCATCTTGATCTCTTCAGTTTTCAGTATTTTCAAGCTGGATCTGTATGCTGGTTCATATGCATATTTGTTTACGGTAACAATTCTATGGAAATATCATCTATTTTAACATCTCTTAAGCAAGCAGGAAACTCAGCTCAGTATTCTCCTCTGACCACTCTCCCCTGAAATGTGCTACTTCTTCCAGTTTTTTAATAGACCTCATGGTCTTGGGAGCCAAATGGGAATTATTTATGTTCTGTGAGGGACATACTGAATAAAAATCAGTTCCCTTCTGAGTTTTGCAGACTCCTTCCACATTTCTGACAAATATTCATTGTTGATATGGCTCTAGTCATGTTAACAATGAGCAGAATGGATTAGGTGTAGTTATCATAAAACAGAGTTAGCCCCCTGACTACCATAAATGCCTTTTCAATTTTGTGCATAGTCTTTAATTTAGGAGAAAAATGGTTTCATTGCTATCAGGGCTATGAAACCTCTAGTATTCCAAACTAAATATTAGCCATAGTAAAGTGTTTTGCTTGCCATATTTATATGCTCAATTTTAATTTTTTCTATAAATTAATTAAAATATCTCATATAGAGTGAACATCTAGTATGGCTCAGGCACAATAAGTGAACCAAACAAGCACAGGATATGATTCTTGCTTTCAAGAATTGTACAATTAATTTAGGATTATAAAATTTATCTACCTCAAAAGGTTATACAAACATACTTGTATCACCTCAGAAATGGTATTATATCATTATTCCAAACAATTCGTTTTTCATAATAATAATACAATATTTTCATATTTAATGATTTATTTTTACTCTTTTTTATATACTTAATATTTCTAAAATGATTGAGAGTGTTGAAATAGTGGCAGTGTGCCTTCATTTCACTTTATGAATGAACTTCATTATCCTTTAATTCATTAACATTCATTGTCAGCTCTATCTTGG
The DNA here is from genome assembly GCF_028021215.1 of Eschrichtius robustus. Classification (NCBI taxonomy): domain Eukaryota; kingdom Metazoa; phylum Chordata; class Mammalia; order Artiodactyla; family Eschrichtiidae; genus Eschrichtius; species Eschrichtius robustus. The sequence continues at coordinate 96,288,762 of NC_090825.1, forward strand.
TGAGTGACAAGAGAAACTAACCTGACAGTTTGGGCTGGAAAACAGAGAAAATTTTGGTGATAGAAACTGGTTAGAAATTCTGAACATAAACCACTTGAGATAGGATGGACCTGTGTGGAATTAGTGGCAATGAGAATAAAAGAGTTGAGAATGCTGTTTCAGGAACAAAATCTGTAGCATATGAGGCTGGATTGGGGCAGAGGTTGATGGAATCAGTGATTAAGGAGAGGGTGGTACTAAGGATAGTAAGGAGTGAAAGAGGAAGATAATAAAATTATGTCTCCAGCTTATTTTTAAGCTTTTTGAAGATGAGGGCCATGGGTTATCATTCATTAGTTCTCTTAACAAATTTTCCAACAAATTTATAAGAATTTACTCAATGCCACGTACTGAACTAAGTGCTAGTAATGTAAAAAATTAGAAGGCATAATTTCTATTTTTAAACATCTTCTTGTCTAATAGAATGATAAGGATATATGGAGATAATTACTATAAAATTGAAATAAAATATCACAAGTGTCATAATAGAGAAATGATAGTGCCATTTTCCCCCATTTTTCTTACGGTTCAGCATTTAGGTGCTAAATAACTGTTAGTAAGTATATGATATTGTTTGCCATTTTCATCCTTAAGAGCAATGAATGTGGACCTTGCTAGATATGACCCCCAAGAATGAGTTGATAAGATCTCAGGTATCCCAAACTGGTGACCAGCAAGAACGTGGTGTGTCATTAGTGTTCAGAATAATACTTATTCCTTTCTCCTCCTCTGACTTGACAACAAATGCCTTGTTTCAAATTCCAAATCATGAGAAATGAATTGATTTTCTTCAAGTAAAAATCTATTATTTCAAATAATTCCTTGGTGAGTGTGTACATGCTCTTTCCATGACCACAGGTTCCCACCACCAACTAGGTGTGATTGATTGTCGAGTGTCCCATTCTCCTCTAATGAAAACCTGCTCTTAGTAGGAGATTACCCCGTACACCTTGCCTGAAATAGGAGCAGTTCTACAAGTCCTGACTCCATCAGTGCATAAACACTGGAACAATAGGCAATGTCTTTAACTTTTGCGTTATATAGTGATAGTTAATAATATTGACCATAAAATGATGTGGTCAGCTTGAAATCTAGCTCTTGAATAGACCTGCTGAAGCCACGTACCCCAAGTGACTGAAAAGCCGCGTAAGTAGGTTATTCTTATTTGCTCTGCATTCTGGTTATTAGTTTTACTGAATGACCTCTTGATGCCTGGATAGAACAGAATTGAAATGGAACAGCACCAGAATTTTGCTTCGAAGAATGCCTTTTTCCCTCAATGACAGCTACAAGAGAAAAAGTATAGCGATTTTTTTCCTTCATGGTAGAACAGAATGTGGAGGATGGTTCTTTGGCATGGGTCGGGGATTAGGATGGGGGTAACTATGCTGCCTCTAGCATCTTAACCGCTTGTTGGCTGCAGCTTTTAGGACCTGCTAATGACGAGTGTGCCTCAAGCAGGATCAAGTCCCAGTGCATTAGTGAACTTCATTGATTTCTGGGACAACAGTCAAAGAACAATTGAGCTCTTCAGTGAGATGCAGAGGATTTTACAGCTGTACTGATGGTGTAGAGGTCTATTTTAGATTCAGCATCCTTCATAATTCTATCAGGGATCTGAAAGGGAACAGATTCACAAGATTTTAGAACATTGAGAGTCAGCAGAAATTGCCATACCCTTTCGGGCTCTCATAACACTAACAGAGGGTCTGTGAAACACTTTACTATTTCAAAAAGACTAATGAAAATTGTATCCGAATTGGGAATAAGCTTTTCCCCTCCACAGTGTCAAGTTGCTTTGGGTTTGGTTAGGCTTGTTGAGGTGACAGAGTTTCAGGCTCATCAAAGCTCTAATTAGCAGTTATATGTTTTGAATAAGAGAATAAACAGATTTTTACTGAAATGTGGTTGACAAAATTCTTTAAAGCATTGGGAGGGTCCTCTGGCAGAAAATAAATAATACAAGTTGTTTGATGGTAAAGGATGGGATGGGGAACTACTTATCTAGAGCTGCACTGACCAGTATGGTAGCCATGAGACACACATAGTCATTTAAATTTAGATTAATTAAGATGACTGAATTAAAAATTTTGTTCTTTAGTTACACTAGCCACATTTCAAGTGCTCCATAGCCACATCTGGCTAGTAGTGTTGATACTGGACAGCACTAGAGACCAACACTTTTGCACAAACCAGAGTTTGTTAAAACATAAAAAATACATATATCTTTTTCTTCTCTGTCCGTATTTTAAATAATGAAGTAATTGTTTATGGTTGATGAAAACTAAAACAGTAGTAACTGGTAATAGAAAACAAATCCTCTTGCCTCTTCAATTGTCTTATGTCATCATTTGTTTGTGATACCTCTGGTGAGGCTTGCTACTTCCACATTCTAAATAATCCACTTGTACATATTTTCTTGATTTATCAAATTTAGATAGTCGTAGACTTTTTGACATATAATGTGATACATTTTGTTCACTCTCAACACGTCTCCAAAATTACTTCTGTCAGATCCATTTTTAAATATTTACTTCTACTGGTCATCATTATGAACATACACAATAAGAATATTATGATTATCTTTAGGAGTATAACATGATATTCTAATGTAATACTAATTTTGATTAGTCAAGATTATATCACCTGACTTACTACTATTTGTGATGAGAAAATGTATTTCCCTCCACCTCTCTTCCTTTCATTATCTTGCAAACTTAATATACCATTTTATTATTTTAGATAATCTACATTTACATTATATACACACAATTTAGTCTTCCAAACTTTGCTATATTTTGAGTCTAATTGAGGCCAATAGTTAATATTTATAAAATTATGATCATGTAAACATTATTAGATATAGAATCAAGTAGTTTGAAAGATTTAAAGTGATAGATACATATTTCTTTGCCATTGACCTGTTCCTATTAAGGAAAAATAGGATTAATATAAATTTACAGGAGTATCTAGCTTCTTAGCCATACTATATGTTATTCTAGATAATCTATATCTTTCTATTCTAAATTGAGATATTATTTACTGGTATGTCGCACAGCTCACCTTCTGAAATTACTTTCCTTTTTATTCCTGAGGTGTCTATTTTAATGTTTTAAACCCAATCCATGTCTTCTGCTTTTGATTTCTTTTTCATTTTGTTTTAAAATATTCTCGTGACATTCTTTCAGAAAGGGCTTTTGAGTGGTAAGTTTTCTGAGTCCTTGTATATCTAATAATTTTTCCTTTATACTTGATTAAATATTGGTATGAAAAGGAAATTTTAGATCCAAATCATTTTTATTAGAATTTAATGCTTTTGTTGTGTTTTCTTTTGGTATCCAATCTTGCTTATGTCTTGCCCTTCAGTTCTAGAACCCTCAGGCACCTCTTTTCTTACACCTCAAATGACGTTCAGCCTTCAGTACCGTCTCATTTGACAAACCCTATCATTTGGCAATTAGCATAGTTGTTGATGTGATAAGGACAGCCCAAAGAGATGTTGTCCTTTTTATGCCCTTCTGGTAAATTATGTTGTTAAGTCAGTAATGGATCCCGAAAGCAATGCAGGATATGTCAATTGCTTAACTCACCAGGAAACTCAGTGGGCTCCTTAGAAGTGATTCGATATCATTGGTCTTAGTTGCATATTTCCTAGGTCTCTGTGCCCAGAATTCCATGAAAACATGTGGTGCATAAAATATTTCAGCTTGTGTACTTTCTTCTCCAGTTCCTTACAGTGAAAGCTCTTCTGTATTGGGGAAAGATGGGCATTGATGAATTAACCTTCTGGGGATGAATTTTAACAATAAACCCATCTTGGTAGTCAGAGTTGTATAATTTATGACATAAGAAATTCATCTGGTTTATTTTGTCATTTAAGTCAAGGTGAAACCATAGCATTTTAGGAAGCTGTCTTTTAGATATACCTAAGGATTCTAAATGAAAGTCACCAAATGGTTTCTTTTGATAGGCCATTTTTTTTTTTTAGCCTGAACATTATTCTTTTATATATTTTAGCAGTCAACGTAAGGGAATGAATAATACAAATCTAGGCGAATGGAACTTTTCCCAATTATGTGCATTGAAACATTCACAGTTTGGCCAGAGAAAATGAGCATTTAATATTTTTGTTGCTGGGAATAATTTAAAAAGAGAAAGTCAATTAGATTCATTTTTAGCTGGTATGTGTGTGGGCTATTAAAGGGAAAAAATGGAAGAAATATTGATGGCATTCAGTGGAAAAAAAATACAGAAGGAAGTGAGAAAGCCAACACAGACTATGTGGAAATAAATGCTAATGGTTAGAATGATAAGCAGACTGTTATATATTCCGTAATGTTTATTCATGGAAGACTGAGAAAATTGAGAAGCCCTACAACCTTTATATATGTACATGTACATATGTGGTGGTTATAACTTACGGTCTAGGAACAAGTAGTAAAAAGCATGGATTGATGAAATAAATTGTGATATTAGTACCTTACTTTGGGCCTACGTTTTTCAAGGCTTTTGTTTGTTTGTTTGTTTGTTCCTATGGCAAGTTGGTTAGTCTGTCAGGGCAAACTTCAGTGAAAACTTTTAAAGAGGTTAATTGACTTTCCCAAGGTTAAATAGCTTGTCACTGGAAAGGCTGGTGCTAGAAACCATATTATTTGCTCCCAATTTACTGTTTTGTTTAAATTGTTGAATCCCAACCCCACCCCAGTAGGGAGAGAGAGAAAAATAATAATTCATACTCACATGAAATAATAACATGACAATTTAGTGCTCAGCTTTTTGACAGTGACAGCAGACTATGGGAATGATAGCATTGAATTTTGCAGTTGAAGCAAGCTTAATGGAGAGCAGAGGACAGGTCTTCTCAGAGCCCACTTACTCAACTTTATGAATTCTGAGGCTAAAATAAAGTATACCTCATCTGTGAGCCTTTGGCATAGATTAAATTAGAAGTTTTATTGGGATTTTTTTTTTCAATATGAAATTTTCAGAATTGTGTTCCTCTTTACCAATCACTATATTACAGTATAAATGTAGTAATGCAAAATAGTTACAGCTACTCAATATATAGGAAGAGATCTTCATCATCTTCATCTTCACCAGAATTTCTTAAATGAGACATAGGAAAAGCATATATCAAAAAGAAAACGATTTATAAGACTACATTTTAATTTGAACCTCTTGTGAAATCGAGACAACATTAAAAGGAAAAAAAAGACAACTGATTCAGAGAATATATTTGATATAGGTATAAATCACACATGCATACATATATGCAAATATATGTATGAGTATAAATTAGTACCATGAATTTCTACAAATGAGTAAAACAACAACATTATAACCAAAGTTAGAAAAGTGGGCAAAAGATTTAAACCTGAATGGCTATAATCATGGTAAAATATCTTTAACCTTGTTGTCAAATTGAGGGTCCCGTCGCTCGCCACTTACAAAATCAATACTCACAGATGTCGATAGAAAGGAGAGGTGCCTTTAATCAGCATGTCAGCGCTCTGGGGAGATGGTGGACTCAGCGTCCCCCAAAAACCATCTCCAAACATCCTGCTTGGCTGTGAAAGTTTTAAAGGGAAGAAGGGAAGTCATCTCAGTCAATCCCTGAGATGGGGAGTCAGAGTCGTTGCCATCCCCCACTGTGTGCAGGCTCCTTGACTTCTTGTGGTCTTCCTCTAGATGTTATCTTGTTCACACAGTTTGGTCACGCAGTTCATTCATGAGATGACTGAAGGGGAAGCTAGGGAGATTTGGTGGTCTGTTAATTACTTATTCTTCATTTCTGCTTCTTTGATGTACGGAAAGAACTGATAAGTTGGGCAAGGTGTTGTGTGATTAAAAGATTTGAAAGCTGTGTTTGGGCCGGAGAGGAATAGAGCATTGGGGTTGCCTGGTTTAAAAGTTAGTTACAATATGGCTTTGCTTAAAGTGACAAGAAAAGGGGCTTCCTGCTGAAGGCAGTTTCCTGCAAGGAGCTGCTTATAAATCACCACTTGTCAGAACATCATTCCATTTCTATGGGAATTAGGGGCGAAGGTCTATCTTCTGTAACTTCTTCATGCTGACATAGGGCACCATATTCTCAGAGTGGAATATGTCAACCTGTGTCTGTAGCATCTCTTTGCTGAAAATTTTATTTCCCTGCTTACATATACAGGAAGAGCAAGCTACAATTATTTTGATGCCCACAAAGATATATATTATTATGAGCTATAATGTTAATCCCATTCTCCTGAGGCCAGTTCTTGGAATTAGGCTAGCCATAGGTTCAGTTCTGCTCAAGGTGGAGCAGTTATGTCATGGCTACAGTCTGGTCATCATGCAGTTGGCTTTTTTCCCTCTGGTGGCAGTTATAGTATCTGTAAAACAACTCAGGAATACACATTAGACACTGAGTCTGTGACTACTGTCCTAATCATTAACTGCTTGGTTTTGTACCAAAAAACCAAGGGGTGGTAGGCACCCTGCAGGGTTCTGCTCAGTTCCAAACTCACTAATAATTCTGGAAATGAAAATGTAAACTATATTATTTCTTCATATATCAGATAAGCAAAAACAATTGCAATACAACATGTTGAAGAGGCCATTGGGAAACAAGAACTCTTAATTGTTGGAAGTTGTATAAATTGTCACAACTACTTAGGGAAACAATATGGAAAAATATACTGAAATTAAATGCACATACCTCATGACCTAGCACTGCCATTCCTAAAGAGTATTTTCTAAAGGAACTTCTATACGTTTGTACAAGGGGACATTTGCAGAGTTCTACACTGTAGTATTATTTGTAATAGAAACCATACAAACTGGAAACCATACAAATACCTATTAGCAAACAAAGTGATAAATTATAATATATTCATTAAGTGGGATTCCACATACAGAAGTTGAAATAAGTGTTCTAGAATAGATCTGCACTTGACTTTTAAACAACATGGGGGCCTAGGGGCACCCACCCTCCATGCGGTTGAAAAATTCAAGTTTAACTTATAGCCAGTCCTCCGTATCTGCACTTCCGCATCCAAGGATTTAACAAACCTCTGACTGTGTAGACCTGTAGTGTTTACTATTGAAAAAAGTTCATGTACAAGTGCACTTACCCAGTGCCAACCCTTGTTGTTCAAGGGTCAGCTATATAATATTCAACCTAGATTTCCAAAACATAAAGCAGAATGAAATGAGTAAGCTACATTTTATGTATAGCATGGCATCATTTGGAAATTTTTAAAAAACGAAATAAATGTGTATAATGTTTCTGGATGCATCCTCAGGTAGTAAGAGTATAAAAACATCTGCTGGTTGTTATTTACATTACTTACAATGGTGGTTGTCTCTGGAAAGAGAGAGAGAGACATGGGAACTTCCACGTTTGTCTATCATATCTTATGCTTCACCTCCTCCCCCGCAAAAAACCCTCCAAACGGCTAATATTGCCTTAGTATTACTTTCCTTTTGCATACTAATTCTCTAAGTATTTTTCGTTTAAAAAGTAAATGAAAAATTGTCTTTACATTGGATAGGAGAGCGGGCCTCAGGTTATAGAACAGTCAACCCTCTGTAACCTAACAATCAGAGGGTCCCAATGGATGATACTCCCTGTGGCAGCATCGAGTTCCTATTAGACACATTGCATTGTGGGTTGTTCCAAAGAACACTCCTGCTGCTTTGCCCTGTTGTAGAGAAGGTCTTTTTGATCTCTTTACCTTCTTATTTTAAGTCCGGTTACCCCTCGCCATTGCAGTTTAGCACCCTGTTAAACCCTGTCATTTTCTGGATCTAAGGAGTTCATCAAATGTAACAAGTTTTACTTTTCATTTTTATCCATAGACTGTGGTCATTTCCAATGCCAGGCTCGAATCTAGGAACTGCTTAGCTTTCTAGGTACATTTGTACATTAAAAATGAGGGAGATCAACTCGATGCTTTGTGATGACCTCGAGGGGTTGGATAAGGAGGGTGGGAGGGAGGCTCAAGAGGGAGGGAATATGGGGCTATATGTATACATATAGCTGGTTCACTTTGTTGTACAACAGAAAGTAGCACAACATTGTAAAGCAATTATACTCCAGTAAAGATGTGAAAAAATAAAATAAAATGCAACCCCACCACACACACACAAAAATAAAAATAAAAATGACCCCGAGGCTAAATCAACTCTGTTTTACAAGGAGTCCGTATTGCGTAAGGGCTACTTTGTGGGCTCTGGAGTTCAACCGCTTGGCTCAACCTCTAACAAACTGTGACACTTTGAGAAAGTTAATCAGTTTAAACCTCCATTACCTCATCTATAGAATGGGGATCATAATAGTAACTGCATCAGTGTGTTGTTGTGAGAATTAAATGTGTTGTTAAGCATTTACTGGTGGCCTTGGTCCATGCCATGCATTCAAGAAATGTTAATTACTATTAGTTTGAAGGCTTGGGGGAAGCTGGCATGGTATGGTGTGGTATTGACTGTATTCATGCTCTCAGTACTTGGTTAGTCGTTCATTTCATTCGTTGCTACTAAATCACCAGAACACATTCACACTATGCAGCTCTACTACTGCCAAATGAACTAGGAATACTTTTACACACCAGAGAGATGAATACCCAGGAATAAATGATGTCGTGCAATTAAGACAACAAATTCCATGCAAATAAGTTCGTTCAAAAAAATTCAAAAGCCTAATCATTTTGATTATTTTTTAATAGCAACGTGAAGTTCGGCATTTATCGCCTGATGGAACTCCTGAAATGCATTGTGTGACTCAAAAGGAGCCTAGGTTTCTGAATAGGACACTGTAAACCTGATTTCAACAGATCGAAAACAAGATGTGACAAGCAGTTTGACACTGGCCCTCTGCTAATTTCCGCTATTTGTAAAGAGGCACATCTGAATGGAAACAGCTCTGCAGAATGGATTGGTATGGTGGGGCCATGTCAGTCCACACAGAAAACCACAGTACAGGGGAAAATAAGCAGCCATTGATTTTCTGTGAAAGCCCCCCTGAGTCCGGGGAAAGTAGCCAATACGGGGCACCAGCTGCTCTCTGCTGGAAGTCCTTTGTGGATTTGAGGAGAGGGGTATGAGGAGCCCAGGAGAAAGCTAGAGAAACTGGTGGATATAAAAAGGAAAAAAAAAAAAAACCCCACACACCAGAACTCAGGATAGAAGAGGTGGGGATAACAGGCTGAGCCATGCGTCATTCCTCAAACTATGCAGGCTTTTTTTCTCAGAAAATGGTGGGGGAGGGAGGGAAGCTTCAACAAACCCTACCTTTATTTATGCAACACGTTGGGAACAGTTCCAATGGGAATTTCTCATGCTCTTTCACGTTCCCTGAATTCTGTTGGTGGTTGAGTCCTTGTTTTCTTTAAACTGCTCTGATCTAATAAGTATTTGCCTCAAAACTGGAACACATGCCCAGTGTGATTGCAAGTCCTCATTTACATAATTGCATTTTGACAACAATTTCAGGAGGATAATAAGTAAGGAACATTTTGATGTTTGCTCGCTGCGATGCAAAAAAAATATTCCCAGATTCCCTTCTGAGCACCTCCATGACAATGTTGCTGAGTTAATGAGTATAAAAATCTCTTTCAAGATGGGGCAGTGGGCAATCATTCTTTGTTTCCAGTTCAGACCCTGCAAGCAGCGTGTCTTACAATGGAATCAAATATTAAGAAGGGTGTTTCAAGAAAGCACTGAACAGTAAGTTTCAGATGTCCTCCGAAGTTTGGAATACTTGGCAGTGTTCCTCCTTTGTGAAAGTTAGCGCTGAGCACTGCTGTAGGGATAAATTGGCTAGGATTAAAAAGCATTTTTTTCCAAAGCAGTTTGGTCACCTGCCTAGAAAGTCATGGGGAAATACGGATTATTCCAGAGGATGAAATTGTCCTATGGTATAAATAGCAAGCCACTAGAGAATAATAGATTTTTTTAAAATAAAAAAAATAGATATCTTACACAAGAATATCTGAGCCCTGTTGAATTTTGCTGTATTTCTGTTTTTAAGTGTGCAAATAAGTAACTTGACTACTAAATTTAAGGAAGCTATTTACCTATAGCTTAAACATAGACTCTGTCAGATGTACGGATGTCTTCAAAGCAATATTTAAATTATAATATAAATTCATTTATCTGTATTTTACAGACAATGAATATTATTTATACTGGGAAAGAGTGGGCCAAAATTTAAAAATTTTACTTAAAACATAAAAACAGTTTGCTAGGCAACTTGCTAGTATAAACGGATTTCCGGGAAAATATACAATGTATAATGTTTCTTAGGACTCAGGATCAATCAACCATCTATATCTAACATATTCATGACAAATTATTTTCTCCAAGAGACCTGCCGTATACCTATAAGGCAGCTTTTTTATTATATATTAACTGAACAGTAAGGCCATTTTACTAAATATTTTGTGATTTAAATGTTTCACTAAGTCATTTTGGTTTTCATACTAATTCATGGAAATAGATAAAATTTGTGCTGAAATCTCATGGTCACTTTAACATGCTTCTCTCTTTTTGTTTCATGTGACTTGTATCCTTCTTTCTGAAACCCCCTTCTCCAATCCTAATTATCCTTAGTACAGACATGACATGTCTGCAGATGGTCCAGAGCCAGGACTGGTCTTCTCTCACTAGTCCTGCAGAGACTGAGCTAAGCCAGCTACCTCATTGATAATGCAGGGAAACATCGATTGCCATATGTGGTATGAGTAAAGCCAGACTGCTCGTAGGTCCTGGACCCAGAATGTGGATATTGACCTCCCCCCCTGCAAAAAAAAAAAAAAAAAAAAAGATTTCAAAGGTCAGCTGGTAGCTCTGAATCCTAGAGAACACAGGTTTTGGCCTGTAACTGGAGACTCCCTCAAATAAATTATACTTCAGCGTTTAAATAAAATTGTCACTACTTTTATAGTGTCTGAATCAGCTGAGTAGGAATAGATGCTAATTCTTTTCATTCTCATGTTTCAGATTCTCTTAGTTTGCAATTAAGGATGCTTTTATCCTATGGAGTATATAGGCTATTTGGAAATCCTGATTCCAAGCTGGTCAGGGACCTCCTATGGGTTGCAGAGAGCTGAACTGTGTGCGGTTTGGTTCCTGCATGCACAACATGAAATTGAGCAGTTCTCACACCAAAGTCCCATGGGAAATTAAGAAAGGGCAGAGGTGTGACAGTGACTAACCAAAAGCCAGCATCCTCCACAATAATCAGAAAAAACTGTACACTTACCCTAGGAATAATTATGAATCCAAAAAGTAGTATATTTTTTACCAAATAACTCAGTAAACTCAGTAATAACTCACTTCAAAATCCATTCTTAACCACTTTTTATTTATTTCTTAATGCATCTCTAACATTCCATCTGTGATTATTTTCTTTCTACTTGATAACTATCCCATTTCCTTAAGTGCATGACTGCTAGTCATGAATTCTTTCAGACAATCTGGTCTGAAAATAGTTATTGCACCTTCATTGTCAAAGGACATTTTCTTGGGTAAAAGAAAATTTAGATTAGCAGTTATCTTTAAACTGCTGCAAACAAATATCATTCCATTGTCTTCTGGCTTCCACTGTTTTTGTTTTTGTTTTTGATTTTTTTGAGAAATAGGCTGTTTGTTGCCCCATTACTGGTGTTTAAAAACACCTTTCTACTCTGCATATTTGAAAGATTTTAATACAACGTGCTTGGATGTTTGGGGTTCATGGGGCTTCTTAAATGTGTGGAGTAATGTCCAATCTCCAGTTTTGTAAAGTTTCATAAAGTTCTCAGCCATTATCTCCTAAGGGGGAGAACTTTTGCTCCATTCTTTCTCTCCTATTTTTCCAGGAGTTAAGTTGTAAAGTTTAAACTATCCCACTGTATTCTTTATGTCTATTACTTTCTGGTGCAGTTTCCATCATCTTAGCTCTTCATTATTCCTTCTGGATAGTTTCTTTTGGCCAGTTTTCCACTGTACCCGTTCTTTCTTCAACTGTGTTTAATCCACTGTTAAACTCACCTACTGAATCCTTAATTTAGGCTACTGCACTTTTCACTTCTAGTATATCTTTTTAAGAGCTTTTTTTTCCAAATAAGTTTTAATACTGTCTTTTCTCTTTTTGCATAGAGAAAATAAACTATTTAAATTCTGTCAGACAGTCCCTGTATCTGTATTCTCCTATGGGACTGCTTATATTGCCTGTTTTTGCTGAGTTTTTCTTCTTTCATGGTTTCTCATATCATTTTGGGCCTGATACTTTATTTGCAAAATTGACTGTAGAGTCAATTTGAAGCTCAGGACAATGTTATATTCCACCAGAAATGGTTTTCTTTTGTTAATGCCATTCAGCTGTGAATTCTAACATGCTGGGATTACGTGAATAAAATTTAGGAATTGACATTATTTGAGCTGACCTGCAGTGCTTGCAAGTACCTGTCTACATTTGGCTTATTCTTACTCCTAGGAGTAGCAACTTTGGTTCCCCACTTAAAGAGAAAAAGGTTTAAAAGCCCCTTATCCCTCCTTGACCCTAGACTCAAATGCCTTTCCTCTTAGCTCTGTATACTATGACTCACAAACTCATAAAACAGAACAGCCCTAGAAAGATTAATCAAAAATGGAGGCGTAATATATAAAAAATATTAAGAATGAAAAATAAGTAGGTACAGATAGTGCAGAAGTTATACAAAAGTGAAAATTATGACTGCTTTTTGCCAATAAATTTGGAAACCTGGATGAAATTGATATGTTATTTAAAACTTTCTGTAAAGAAATGAAGAATTTAAAGATCTTACAGATAAGTTATTAATCTTCCCAAGAAAGAATCTTTTCAACTTATAACAATTATTCTAAAAGTATAAACGGAGGGAATGTCCCATGTACATTCTATGGGGCCAGGATACTCTTAACAGCAAAATTTGCCTTCTGAAAACAAGTGCTGGTGAAGATGTGGAGAAATGGAAATTATTATACACTGCTACCGGAAGTATACACCGGTGCATTCATTTTGCAAAAGCCGAACATGTACAGTTACCTTCCTAGCTATATATTCAATGTAGAGCTTCTTCAAATTTTTTAATGAGCTTTACATTGTGATTATGTACAGTACACATACATGCCTGGAGATAAAATGTCGTGAAACAATCATTACTCTTACTATGTCTAATGTTTTAATATTTTTAGTTCTATCATATGACATTTTCAAAAGATTTTGTTATATATAACTAATTTGATTTTATATTCCATTAATGGTTCTCCAAACTCAGTTTGAATAATTGCTCTAGAGAAACTTTTACTAAAAAACACTACATGTGCAAATAAATTCCAAATGTTAATAATTAGATGCATCAATCAATGATAGATATCTATACACTAGAATATTATAAATCAGTCAAAATGATATAAATACCACGGCACGCATCAATAAGAAGTAAGTCAGAAAGAGAAAAACAAATACCGTATAATAACACATATATATGAAATCTAAAAGAAAAATGGTTCTGACCAACCTAGGGGCAGGACAGGAATAAAGACACAGACGTAGAGAATGGATTTGAGGACACGGGGAGGGGGAAGGGTAAGCTGGGACGAAGTGAGAGAGTGGCATTGACATATATACACTACCAAATGTAAAATAGCTAGCTAGTGAGAAGCAGCTGCATAGCACAGGGAGATCAGCTCGGTGCTTTTTGACCACCTAGAGGGGTAGGATAGGAAGGGTGGGAGGGAGATGCAAGAGGGAGGGGATATGGGGTACATGTATACATATAGCTGATTGTTATACAGCAGAAACTAACACAACACTGTTAAAGCAATTATACTGCAATAAAGATGTTAAGAAAAAAAAAAAAAATGCCTCCTAAAACATAATATAGAGCTAAAAAACAAGTTACAAGAGAACATACGTAGTATGATTCCATTAACGTTAAATGCAAATCCAGATTAAATTAGATCATCAATTATATAAGAAGCTTCTATGAGTTCCCTGAAAAAGCCTTTTTACTCTTTATTTGTATGTTGAAGATTTCAAAAAATCAAAACACAACGTCTGATACTGCAGGTGGCTGAATTACAATCTAAACTGAAATCCCATCCTTGCAGTATCTCTTTAAAGGTAGGATACTGTAAGAGAGTGGGAGATGTCTCAACAGATTTCATGAAGCTGAGATAGTTATTTGAGTTACAGTAACTTTTGTACCTTGATGTTGAGCTAACCAATTCATTTGACTATTTCCTATGATAATGTCATCAGCGTGAGGTAGTTGAGAAAATACAAAGAGAATATAATACTCTGACAATGAGAAAAAGACAACATAACCTTATGTGGACTAAAATTCATACAAGATTGCCTTGTCAAGGCTATGTCCTCATTAGTCACCCACAGAAAAATTTAACTAGTGGTTAACTTATACAATAAATGCCATCAGAACTAGCTTTAAACTAATCTGTCCATTTAGTTGACACATATTTAAATACCCACAGTGTGCTAGACATTATATTATTATCTCAATCACAAACCTTATGTTATGCTAAAATAATTTTTAAAAACTTCTGCATTATAGAAACTACATCTCTTCATTAAATCTGAAATTATATTTCCATGGTTTCCCTCTGATGCATTTACTCACCAATGTGCAGCTAATTTGCTTGCTAATTTTGCAATCATTGGCTATCTTCATCTCTTCCACATTACTTATGAACCCCTGCCTTTAGTCTTCCATTAATTGTTTGCAGACATCTTGTAGCCAAATTTTTATGGTAAGTCACTTCACATCACTTTTAGAGGAAGGGTATAACAAAGTTATAATGGAAATGCTATTATTTGATGATTGTTATTAGCATCAAATTACTTACACCTATTTGGATGGTAGACTTCTTGACCTCTTAGAAGGTTTTTCTGAAAACTTGGTTGAGTACCTAAATGAATCGTGATTAAAGAAATAAACACCAAGAAAACCTCCATGAAAAATACAGCCTTATTAAGACCAACAAATTTAAGTTCACCTATGTCTCAGAGACATATCAGTTTTTGCAACCTAGAAGATAATGATCCCAGGTTCAGAAGCATGCCCGTCTTCGTAATACTTTGGAGGTCGGTAGTTAGGATGCACGTTGCTCCTCAGACACATTTATGTGAATTTCAAATTTATATTTCTGAAAATAGACTGTTATACATAACTTAATTGTTTTCTATTTCTATATGGGTGAATATCAAAGTCAGGGTTCAAAGTGGGTTGGGTCAGGCCAGTTACAAGATGACTGTCTTGCTGTCATAGAAAACAGTTAACTGGAAATAGCCACATAAACCTTGTTTCAAAGAAACCAAATACAAATAAATTGTATGTAAATGTTGACAGTGTCATGCTCATTTCTGTGCTTAACCTTCACAGTGCAAAGAAAAATTGGATATTCTGATTTACCACTGTAGAAGAAATATATAAAATAATTATCAGGTAGAAGAAATGCCTTAGAGAATCCCATAAAAAATTGATTTTTTCTCTCCTTGGTCAGACGTCACTTTGAAATATAATCCCCTGGTGGAATACTGATGGATAGCTTCTCCAGTCATGTGGTCCTTGAAGACAATAATATCAGGAGTCATAAGAACTAAAGAGTAGGTTAAAGTTGTGTGCCTTTCTTCCTCTGCTCAAGAGTACATAATAGTATTCTTCAATATTTCCTTCAATTTTTTTTTTTTTTTATTATGGCGAATGCCTTCCTCTTCTGATCTTATACTGTTGCTCTGCAAGCTATATATAATTTGGGTCCTTATTCTTCCTACTCATATTTTCTGCTCCCAAATACATCAGAATCTAATTATGATTTTTGGGGAACTTTTATTATAGTTATATTTTCAGTGTCCAGCACAGTGCTTAGTATAAAACAGGTGTTCAGTAAATATCTATTTAACATAAGGGCTGGCAAACAGTTTTTTAAGGCCATCTTGTGCATGTTTTAGGTTTTGTGGGGTCTCTGTCGCAACCACTCAACTCTGCCTTTGTAGTGAGAAAGCAGCTTAAGACAATACAAAAATAAGTGGGAGTGAATATGTCCTAATAAAACTTCATTTACAGATAGAGGAGGTGGGCTGGACTGGCCCATGAGCTCTGGTTTGCCAACTGCTGGTTAAATAAATATTTGAATTAATAAACTGTTAGTAACCAAAAAGCAACTCCCTAATTTTGAGAAAGAACAAGAGATCATACTAATACTATCAAAAGGATCATTTACAGACCATTGAGGTTTAATTAAGGAAAATGTAAAGGTGAGAGGTGGTCCTATAGAAATATTAGGGTTTTCTGGAATGATAGCTTCAAAATCTGTTGAGATAGATTTTGCTTACTCCAAGACGGTTTGCCTAAATCAATGATAACTAGAAACTGAGCAGATCCACAACCACTGAAGGTGGATGCCAATC
The DNA here is from genome assembly GCF_028021215.1 of Eschrichtius robustus. Taxonomy (NCBI): domain Eukaryota; kingdom Metazoa; phylum Chordata; class Mammalia; order Artiodactyla; family Eschrichtiidae; genus Eschrichtius; species Eschrichtius robustus. The sequence goes on from NC_090825.1 coordinate 96,305,209, forward strand.
CATTTCTTGAGACTAGAGAAGCTATATCCTATTCAAGATTAAAAAAAAACAACAACACACATCCTGCTCTCAAATGGGCAGAGCATGAACAAAGTGAACACTGAGAGAACAAGAAATTATTTTTAATATAATTTTCATTGTGTTAATTTGTGGCCTACTCGTTTTAGAATTGCTCATAAAGAAGGTTGCCAAATTATGTCAGCTATGCTGCGAAGACTTGCTCCATAACATTCCAGGGTACAGTCTATGGCATCCATGGTGAATCCAGTCACAAATTAAGCCCATACATCACATTCTTGGCAGTAATGACATTTTAACAGGTTCCAAAGGCCACACATTCTCTTCTAAGTTTTTATGGGGTGTGAACATGCTCAGTTTTAAAATGGCCTTGGCCAAATAGTCCACATTTTAGCAAAATATCTGCATACTTTGGAAAAGAACTATAGATGGCTCTTTTGGAAGTGATAAGCTATGCCAACAAAGAAAGTATATTTTCTTGTCCTGTATGCCATTACGAACAACAGATTATACATTATATAAGACATAGTTGAGATGGCAGCATGACAGTGCTCTGGGATGTTGTACTTATCACATCAGAAAGCTTCTAACCTTGATACGTCTCATAATCAGGACACGTTTAGTTTTTATTTCCCAGGTTGTTGTAAGTAGACTAGAAATCTGGTCACTTGTAGCATGAAGATGGGGCAGCAGAAGAGCATGCAATCTTTGATTAAATAGTTTTTAAGGGCAGAGTGACCTTTGTGCCACTTGCAGTAGAGAAAGATTGCTAGAGTTTTGCAGTTCAAAACAAACTGTTTGCTTCAGAAATAATTTTTCTGGGTAGTCTACAGGAATCTGAAAAAAAAAAAAAATATACACACACACGTGTGTGTATAGTGGGTACCTGAGCTGCTTTCAGTGATAAATTAGTATTAATTACCACTGGGATCATTTTAGGACATTAGGGGTATATATGCTGGAGGATAGGAGAAAAATAGAGATAATCCGGCAATGAGAGATAAAAGCCCAGATTAAGGAAAGCTGGGGCAGAGATATAAAACTGAATCCTGTTATTGAACGTGTTGAAAGGCAATAAGGGCGACAGCTCCAAAACAGGAGTCTGGGAAGCTTGTGTTATTCTGACTGTGCGTGTGTGCATGTGTGTGCACATGGCCTAGGGGAGTGAGACTCTCCATTTTCCCACTAAATCTAATTTCCCATTAAGTTGCCATCTCTGAACTCAACAGCCTGAAAGAGCTGTGTACCTCAAAAATGCCTAGTGCCCGGATTCTGGGAGACAGAGGATTTTGGCTTTGCAGACTAAATTTATGTAATGTAACTCCTTCAGTACTTACAGTAAAACAATACTTGATTTATCATGAGAGTCACAAAATATTTAGTTTATTAACTATTTTTTTTTGTAATTAACAAGGGATTAAATTTACACCCAGTAGCATAGTTAATATACATGCCAGCACTTCCTTCTTTTGTATGAAAATGATATTTTAAACAATAATCATGTCACAATATTATTTAAAAATTTTCTGGATTCATTTAAAATTCATTTAAAATTTTACAATTAAAAATTATAAAAGAATAATAAATATCAACATTACAGATAATACTCAAATTAAGATATTTAACGTGTGAACTAAAATTTATTCATCTCAAAGAAAGTATTACACCTCATATTTCATATTCTATTTCACCGTTTTAAATTTTAAAGACAAGTAAAAATGCTAAATGGTTTCAAAGAAAGATGCAATTGACATATTCAAGTTTTGTCTCTTTATCAGTATTCTAATTATATTTATTGAGCTCAGGAATATGTACTATCACAGAGGTGGTCACAGATGTGAACTGTGGTCAACTCAAGGTTGAACAATTTTGAGTCATTACAGACATTCTCTCTAGTGCACGTGTGTACCTGAGTTCACACCTGTCATCTATCAGAGCCGACAGCACAAGAGGAGTTGTCCAAAGTGGCTCTCATGTAGAACACGTCTTATAGGGCAAGTAATAAAAATGTGCCTGTTTGAAGGTTAAATAATTATTATTAAAACTCAATAATAACCAAAGCAGGGCTTCCCTGGTGGCGCGGTGGTTGAGAATCTGCCTGCTAATGCAGGGGACACGGGTTCGAGCCCTGGTCTGGGAGGATCCCACATGCCGCGGAGCAACTAGGCCCGTGAGCCACAACTACTGAGCCTGCGCGTCTGGAGCCTGTGCTCCGCAACGAGAGAGGCCGCGATAGTGAGAGGCCCGCGCACCGCGATGAAGAGTGGCCCCCGCTTGCCACAACTGGAGAAAGCCCTCGCACAGAAACGAAGACCAAACACAGCCAAAAATAAATAAATTAATAAAAAAAAAAAAGCACAAATATTAAAAAAAAAAAAACCAAAGCAATTGTTTAGAACTTAGACCAATAAAAGATTTTTTTTTTTTTCAGGAAAAGTATCTGATCACTGATACTACTGTAAATGTCTGGTTCATGGCAGTGATAGGAGACTGACCTTTGGTTAGGTTGTAATGTGTGTAAATTCTGTAGACAAGATGCCCACTCTCTTATTTTGCCCACTCAGGTTGATTACTTGGGAGGGGGTGACTATAAAATCTTACATTCTGTGGAGATGTCTACTGAACCAGAATTTATTAGCTCTCCACAGAAAAGTGCCAGATTTAAGTTAAAAGGAGACATCTTCCAGAATTGTGAGCTTTGATAATCAGTGAACTGGAATTTTATCTCACACATTACTGGCTAGGTGATCAATATACTGACGATTGTTTTAAACCATTTCTAAGCTTTCTTAAGTGGAGAGAATGTGAATATGCATATGAGTGACAATTGGATGACAACAAAAAAATATCTGTCCAATGAACACCAAGAGGAAAAAGAGCTGAGGTAAAGTCAAGACAAAGCTAGCTTTGGAAGACATATCAGATGTGTGATATTTCTAATTCACCTACAGCTGAGAAATGGAAGATGACGCATGTTTGTCCAAGGAAAGGGTTCAATTCATAGGAATCTCTTCCTAGCATGCATTTGGCTTACATGCTTTTAATTTTTTTCTTCACAAATGTATGTAATGCTGAGCATTTGTACCATAAGAAAATCTAGTCTGTTTCCTGTTTTTCTTCTCAAGTGCTCTTTAAATTTAGCATATTCATATTTTATGACCTCTAATCAGAAGGGAATTTAAGTTGCTTTGTCTATCCACATTATTTTGGGGCATTTTACACTCAGGACTGTACATTGTGTACTTAAAGTCTCTTATTGGAAGAGATGTCCTCCTCTGTTTATGAGTGCACTGACAATCATAGAAAGAGGCAGCTCCATCCCAAAAGGCGTGTGCTGACCAGGATGCGTGATTTGTATCACATGCCCCAAATAGAGTCAAAACATTCATAATTTGAACCTAAATAGAACTCTTTTCCATAACAGACCCTCAGAGAGAAGTTTGGAATATACTGCTGTCAAATTCCATAACAACTTGAATGTTGATTCCAAGTCCATATTGTAGAGGATAAAAATTCATGAATAACCCCAAAAATCTTTTAAAGCCAACCTACAAATGGTGTTGTTTTTTTTTTTTTTTCCGCATGATGTACTGTCACAATAACAGGACAAAAGTTTTTATTTTTCAGTGTCTTTCCCAATTATATCAAACTAATTATAATTCAATTAAAAAATACCCACACAAATTAAATGTGTACATCCCATGCCTCTTTAGGCTATAATATTTGTTTTTCTTCAAAAATGTTTGAATATTTTGAACCCAATTCTCCCCTTATGTGAAAGACACATAAATCCAGCTACAAGGGCAAAGGTGTCAGAAACATACAGATATTTATACTCCAATTTCCCTCCCCTTATTGAAAGCTCAATTTAAATTCTCCTAAGCAGAAGTAAGAAAGGGTAAATGGAAGTTTAGGTTTGCAAAATGGTTTTCTGTCTGTTAAACTTAAAGCTAAGGAGTCAAGCAGAATTAAAAACAAACATTAAGTTAACGTTCAACCGTGATTAAGCTTATTTAGTGACCAATTTGCCATACTCTGTGAGTTGGGCAAAACCAAGACCTCTTCTTTCAGCAAATAGCCCCACAGTAGATTTAGAATGGAGGTTTCATTACCCTCCCCAAGTGAATTGTCAAACTGTTCCTTCTAAGCACAAAGAGTACCCTTTCACAGCTCACTTTATATGTTACCTGCCTCTCAATCTGTCCTGTGCCTCAGTGATAAGCATTGCCAGGCTTCGTTTGGTTGAAAGCTCTAAAATACCTTGGGGTATGCATGTGCTGTAGAACTGTGATTTTCAATCATTTTTAGATAAAGAACCTCTCGGAATATCTGATGAAAGCCATGTGCCTACACATAAAACGTTACATACCAATTCGGTGGTGGTGGAGGGTGTCTGTAGACCCCTAAAATTCTCTGCTCTAGGGAATACATTATGAGTGCCTTGTCACTCTCAGCGAGCACCCAGCATCTCGTTGCAATTCTCCTTAGATATGATGACAGCCTCCAGCCTCGTGCAGGCGACCTACTGTGTCCTTTTAAACCGTGAAAGAGTGTGTCTGAAGAAGAGGTAAAAATAAATATCATTTCGATTTTAAACATCTACCTGTATAAAATAAAACTCAGTTAAAGGAGGCCATTTTTTTTTTTTTTTTTTTTTTTGTCCTGAACATTGCTGGTTCTGCAAAAACAAGATGACTTTTACAAACATAGTGGATTATCAGGACATCACCTCCCTCAGGAGTGCAGGATCACCAGGGGTGGCAAAGCGAACACGCAAGCCAGCGAAGGAACCAGCACTGTGAAACCCAAACAGCCCTTATCTTGTCACTGAAATCCAGGTCATTCCTAGAGCACCTAATATGAATTAGTTACCATGAATTAGTTATAAGTGAAAAGAATGACCCCAAGTTGAAATATGGGATAATGTTTACTTTTTAATCTTTCTAATTCTATTATTGGTTTTGCGCTCACATATTCTGAATCAAAAGTTAAAATGTGCTTTAGGGAGTGGAAGTGGGTCCAATATGTAGAAAACACGACACATAATTTATCTCTAGCATCATTTAAATCTGCATGTCTCTTCCTTTTATAATAATCATTTTTATCCCAAACCTGCAGCCAGCTACAATTAAATTTTTAGGCATGATCCCTTGGACTTGTTCATGGTATCTGTTTCATTTATTATAGCTGATAGAGTAAAAAACTGGATTCCATGTATATTTCTAATATAATTTTTTATGACCAACATTAGAAAAATGATGACTCTCTCCCATATCCTGTGCTGAGCACCTGCACCAATTCACTTAATACTCAGAACAAACCTATGAATTGCCCCCGATTTAGATGGGGAAAGATACACAGAGAAGCTGGGTTGCTGCAGACAATACACTGAGTCACAGTAGAGCTGGGATGTAAAGCCAGAGCCCCCTGACCCACATTTTGAGCTCTTAGCCGTCATCTGTCACGTGTGATGTGGAGTAAATTATTTACCTTGCGTTTTCTAAACATCCTTCCTTGCCTGCATATTTTCCCACCTTGCTTTGTGGACGTGTTAGAATGAGTGATGATAAAGACAGTCTCTGTTTGAAGGATCCAAATTCCCCATAGTTGTTTCCTGTTACAGACCACCAACTGCAGCATTACGAAATGAGTCTCTTCAAATTCTAAGATAAATGTAGGGACTGGTGACTATGATGTTTTTATATATCATGCGGAGTTCTTGTTCCTTGATTTATAAAGTGACTTGTTAATCCAGAATTTTATGAGGAAGTTCTCTTTTTTCACTTAACTCTTCTCATGTCAATGAGTGGTGACGTGGAAAGACGCACCAGAGAACGACTGATTAGTTGGTGATGCCAAAACTTAAGAAGGGAAGTCAATCCAAAGATGAGTTAAACTCAAGGGCTTCTGAATTAGAACACTTGCTTATGCTGATGAGTTCAAAGGAGTATAGCAGGAAAAGCTTGTGTATGTAGGTGTATCTGTATGTATATATATATGTGTGTGTGTGTGTGTGTGTGTGTGTGTGTATCTATTTATTCTACAGTTTGTAAAGCAATTAATGGTGGAAAGCTAATTGTCTCATGCTTTTTTGAGTGGTTGATGCTCAGCCTTTACTATATATTTGCTTTACTAGTGGGATTTTCCCTTTTTTGTAGATACTTCTTGTTGTAGCCTTTTCTTTCCCACTTAGAGAAGACCTTTTAACATTTCTTTTAGGGTTGGTTTAGTATTGACCAACTCTTTTAGTTTTTGCTTGCCCGAGAAGTTCTTTATCTCTCCTTCAGTTCTAAACTATAATCTTGTTGCATTGAGTATCCTAGGTTGCAGTGTTTTCCCTTTCAGCACTTTGACTATATCATGCCATTCCCTTCTGGCCTGCAAAGCTTCTGCAGAGAAATGAGCTGATAGCTTTATGGGGTTCCCTTGTTTATGAGTCTTTGTTTTTCTCTTGCTGCCTTTAACTTTTGCCATTTTACCTCTTATATGTCTTGATGTGGGTCTCTTTGGGTTCATCTTGTTTGGAACTCTCTGTGTCTCCTGCACCTGGACATCTGTTTCCTTCTTCAGGTTTGGGAAGTTTTCAGCCATAATTTCATCAAATGCATTTTCAACCCCCTTCTCTCTTCCTCTCTCCTCCTTCTAGGACCCCTGTAATGTGAATGTTGATACTCTTGATTGTCCTAGAGGTCCCTTAAAATGTTCTCATATTTTTTTTAAACAATTTTTTTTCTTTTCACTCTTCTGATTGGGTGATTTTTGTTATTGTATCTTCCAGATCACATATACTTTCTTCTGCATCACCTGGTTGGCTGTTCATTCCTTCTAGGGTGTTTTTTTATTTCAGTTTTTGTAGTCTTCAGTTCTGATCACTTCTTTTTTATACCTTCTAGTTCTTTGTTAAAATTATCACTGCGTTCATATATTCTTTGCCCTAATTCAGTCAGCATTCTTACTGCTAATGCTTTGAACTCTTTATCTGGTAAATTGATTATTCTGTTTCATTAGTTGTTTTTCCAGATGTTTTCTCTTGGTCTTTCATTGGAAACAAAATTCCTCTCTGTTCTCATTTTACTTAACTTTCTCTGTCTCTATGAAATTGGGTCAAAATGTCACTTGTGGTCTTGAAGGGGCATCCTTTTGTGGTAGCATGCCTATACAGTCTGTGTGTGCCCAGCGTCTTTGGTGGGAGAGCTGGATTTGACGTGAACACAAGTCATGTCTTTCCCAGGGTGGGCTGGCAGCTATTACCTTGGTAGGAGGTGGGGTTGGAGATGAAGGGACTAAGTGTGAACCAGAACCAGGTGTGAGCCAGGACTTCTCCTCTGCTCAGTAGCCATCACTACCCTATGGGGTGGGGTGGGCTCCCAAGTTGCAGGAACAGAAGCCCTCAGGGGTGGGTCTAAGCTGACTCCATTCCCTTTAAGTATGTGCTCTCCACCCTCCTGACACTGGCACTCCTGCCTCAGAGGGAGGCAGTGCTGGAGCAAGAGGGCCTGGCGTGGGCACTTGGCGTGGGTCTGGATGTGGGCTGTGGCAGTCCAGGTTGCGGTCAGAGACCTGGAGAGCTTCTGATGCGCTGCCTACGTAAGAGCCAGTAATGGCCGCCCCCACCCTACTCAGGTGCTGTTCCAGGTCTGAGCCACCTTCATGTCTCACAGCCGAGATTTTCCCTTGACCATGGCAGTCATTGCCTCAGTGTGGAGCTGTGTTGTGTAGCAAGTGGGGCTGGAGTGGGTGCTCAGCTCAGACTGGGGTATGAGCCATGGTGGTCCTGGAAAGCAGCCAGCGACCCATGTGGTTAACCCACCCTATGCGGGGAGTAAGCAAGCTCGGGCAAGCTTCTCATGTGCAGGGTCCAGGCTTCCTACAGCCCTCCTGTTCGTCCCACTGGCCCTCCAACCAGCCGAGGGGGCTCGTCTTCCAGATGTGGAACCCCAGAGCTGGGCGCCCAGTATGTGGCTGAACTGCTCACTCCCAGGGCGTTACCCTTGTAATCCCTCTCCTCTGCTGACTCACCTCCCAGGGGCACGTGTTATGACCTGATCGGTCCTCTTCCCTTCATACCGGATTCCGTGCGGATCTTTCTTGCGGTCTTAGCCGTACAGGAGTCTTCCTGCCAGACTCCAGTTAGTTTTCAGTGAGAGTTGTTCCCCATGTGGATGTATTTGTGATGTGCTAGTTGGTGCCGGTAAGCTCCGAGCCCTCCCACTCCGCAGTCTGGATCACCTCCTTGTCTCATGCCTTTTTGAAACTATAAAATATGAGTATTTTAGTAGAGAAAATTATAATAAAAAGCCCATAATCTTACCTTTCATATAATATAAACTGGCATGTTATTTGTATGTGTTTTTACGTCTATCTCTAAATATCTGTGTTTAGATAAGCCATACAGAAGGGTGATATATGAAGAGAGAGGCCTCTTTTCTCATACCCCAAAGCGCCCTTATCAAAGATAGCCACTGTTAATCATTACTTGTGATTTCTTCCTGAAAAACATTTTGTGAATTTATGATAAGGATTGAACAAGTTTTATTTGTCTGCTGCTGAAAGTTTGTTTATTAAAATATCAAATATTTTTCATTATTAATACATAGCAATGTACCTCCACCTTTTAAATGTCTGCTTCTTATTCCTTAATTTGGATGTGTCATAATTAAATGGATTAGTGTCAATTAGTGGACATTTAGGTTGTTTGTAAGTTTTCATTTTTTTCTGAGCAAAAGATCCTGCAAAGAATATCCTTTCACATATATCTTGAAATAATTTTGTATGTAAATTCTTAGGCATGGCATTGCTGTGTGTGTCTAAAAATTGAATAGGTATCATCAAATTTTGCTTTACAAAAAGATGCAATTTATTTTACATCAAGAGTATGAGACTGGCTATTTCCCTACAACTTGCTGGTATTGTACATTATAACTTAATGTGTCATTCTGACAGAGGAAAGAATAGTATCTTGTTTTAGTTTTCATTAATTTAATAATGCCACTGACCAAGCTATGACCCATTTTTTTGGTGTATCATTGTTTTGTACCTCTTTGTTCCATAAAGTATCTTCTCACATTTTCACCATCTTTTCCCTATTGTGTTATCCATCTTTTTTCTTACTCATTTTTATGGGCCCTTCATAAATTAAAGAAAATAAGCCTTTGTTATATATTGCTAATTTTTTTCCAGTTTATTGTTAAGTCTTTTGACTGTATCTTTCATACCACATGGAAGATTTTTATTTTCTAGGTTAAAAAAATAACACCTTTATTGAGGTATAATTTATATACTAGAAAACTGAACGTATTTAATGGATAGAACTTTACGAGTTTGGAGATAGGCATAAACCCATGAAACCATCACCATAATCAAGAACACTCATGTTCTGTTTAGAAAAAAACCCTCTATTAAAAAACAGTAAATAAATTAAATTGTAATAGAATGCCAGATTAGTTTCCTAGGGCTGTCATAACAAAATACTGCAAACTTAGAGGTCTAAAATAACAATTTTTTCTATCGCAATTTCGAAGTTTAGACATCTGAAATTAAGGCGTTGGCTGGGCTTTGCCCTCTAGGAAGCATCCTTTCTTGCCTTTTCCTAGCTTCTGGTGGTTGCCAGACAATCCCTGATGTTCTTTGCTTGTAGAGACACCACCTCAGTCTCTGCCTCCATCCTTGCATGGCACTCTTCCTTGGTTCTGTCTGTGTCTTTGTTTTCTCTCCTATAAGGGCACCAGTCATTGGATTAGGATTCACTGTAATCCAGTATGACCTCATCTTTTC